>NW_026138121.1:2502500-3751250 GCF_025592945.1 Manacus candei | reverse complement strand
CAGATGGCCCCAACACCTGCACGTCCATGAGGACAAGCACAAGGGTGTGCAGGTGCTTCTGGTTCCCTGTGTCTGGTCACAGCGTGGGACAGGAGTCAAAAGAAGAGCGAGGGGCTCTTGGGGGGCTGCAGGTCCTGCAGGGGGAGAGTGGGAGGTCTTGGCTCTCTGGGATCCCAAAGGAGGAACCAGGATGGGGTCCAGCCCCCTCAGCAGCACTGAGCAGGCTCACAGCCCTCTGGAGAGCATTAATCACCAAAAAAAGCTTCCAGGAGGGAACACATCAGAGAGATTCCTCCTGATGTATCACAGAGATAAACCACAAACACAAACAATTAGAAAGAAGCACATCTGTCATGTTCTTGATGTTGTTGAAACGAGAATCCATCTGGGAGAAGAGCCAGCCCTGCCTCCCTGGGAGTTATGTATTTTTTCTTTTTAAATATCATCTCTAGAGCTGCGTGTTGTTTGTGCTGGCAAGGGTGGGGTGTGGATTTCTGAAGGCTCCCCGTATTAACACAAGATCTATAGCCTCATTCTAGAAATTTTGTGGCTATAAAAATATATTCTGGGTTTGACTGAGTGGTTTTTCCTTCCCTCCTGAAACTCCGGAGCCGTGTAAAATAGCTTCATAAAACTTGTGGGGCTTTTTAAAGCACAAGTTACTGCCTTGCCTTGCTTTTAAAAGTGCACCCTTGGTTTTAAGTGTTGGGGTATTGTTTGCTTTTAAACAAGTGAATGCTGAAGAGGTGTTCTAAATTCCTTTTTTTAGCTTATCGAGAAAAATCCAATTATACCTCAGGGAAATAGGAATAAAGCATTTTATAAAAATATATGGTGGGCAAGCCCAAAAAAAAAAAAAAAAAGCCTCACTCTTCCAAAGTAAGCATGCAAAAAAGGGGAAAATCCTTTCAGCATTATTCCTTATACTTATATATATATATATATGTATATACATACTCTCTCTTGGGAACACTGTGGTGCCCAAATTATGAGTGTGCTTCCTGTGCACCAAAAAGTCCTTTGAGTGGTGTTGGTGTCTCAGGAAGGAGCGATGGGCTGTGGGAGCCCCGGATCCAGCCTGGGCTCCCTGGCTGGGTCTGGCTCTGCCGGAGTTTGGCTGCTGATCCCCACCCCTTGCCTGGGCCAGAGGGAGCTGCCATCAGTCCAAATGTCACTGCAGAGCCACGCAGAAGCTCCTGGAGCTGCTCCCAGCTGCTGTTCCCGCCTTGCAGGAAAAGACACTCGGCTCAGCAGGGAAGCGACTCCTGGCTGAGGGTTCCCTGCCTCGCAGCCAGACTATCGCTCCTTCCATCTCCCTCAATTGCTTTGGGAAGTGCTGGAGCGAGCCTACTCCAGCAGCCAAGAGGCAGCTCCAGTTCAAAGGATGTTGGGAAACCCCTTTTCCCAATCAGGCACTTTGTATTTTCAGTTGCTAAGTGTTTCCCTTTCATTCCTTGGCTCTCTGGCTCCGCCTGAATTGGCTTTCTCAGCACTCCAGGAAGGCTTGCGTTACGTTATGTAGGATTTAACAGCTGTAACTTCTCCAAAGGTAACACAGAAAAGTCTTTTTTATGACACAAGAGGCAGATTTCTCATTTGGGAAGCTGATTCTTTGTTGTTATCAAGTGACTGCTTCGGTGCCTCCTTCGTGCAACTTCATGAAAAAACCGAAAGAAATTTTGTTGATATATCTGATAAATGGAAGTACCCGCTGAGAGGAAATTAAATTTGCTTTTTTTATCTTTATACATGCATATCATGTGCATTTATGTGTCATATTTAGATAAAAAGACCCCTCAGGACACTGCCTGCATTCACAGAAGCACAGAATGGGTCAGGTTGGAAAAGACTACAGGGGGAAGGTCTGGCCTCATTCGTGCAATTCTGGAGCTGAACAAACTGGGCATTAAGTCTCCAGTAAGGTCTTGTTCATCCCAGCTTTGCCCTGCAGGAAGCTGACAGATAATTCCTCCCCCAGTCCTGTCCCAACCCCAGCCCAGGAACAATTCCAGATTTTCTAATCCCTTCAGATGATTTCTCTTTGCTCCATGAGCATTTATTCATCCATTGACTCATCCACCAGTCTCTCACATGGACATAATGTCCCTCTGCTGGGAGCACAGGGAGCACAGAGGGGACACAGCCTTTGCTTCCTGGCAGGTGGCATTGACCTCCCTGGGCAGGGAGCTTCTTGCCACACCTAAAATATCAATTATAGGCAGCGAGGGGAAATGTTGCTTTGCTCTCCTGAAGCTCTTTAGCAATTCCTCAGGAAAAAGCACTCCAGGAGTGCTGGGTTAGTGAGGACTTTCCTGACAGTGATTGAATGCTTTGATAAGGAGCAGGAGTTTGTTGCCACCTCATTTACCATGCTGGGCTCTTTCTCCAAAGCTCATAATACTGTTCTGGCCAGACCAGGACGTAAAAGAAGTAGAAAACAGAAATATACTTTGAAATTACCCTCACCTGAGAGCAGAGTCTTGCTTTCTCTGAATTACCCTACACTCCATGTGTTGGGAAATTGCTTTCCCTGATGGACAATCTTCCAAAAGCCCCGGGACCCTGATTGATTTCTGTGCCTCTGCAGTTGGGAGAGCAGAGAGGAGAGAAGTGTGAAAACCAGGACAAGGAACGGGAAGGATGAGTTCTCCCTGAACTGGCTGGCTAATGTTTCCTAATTATCCCTCTAAGTGGAAAAGAGAGGGAGTACAAGGAACCGTGTTAGGCTCACACAGCTTCATAGCAGCCCAGTGTAAATTAGTCCTCATTTCTGAGGGACATATTTCTGCATGGCACCTGTTCTTGCCATCAATCCCGGGCTGTCTTTCTCCACAAGCTGCTTCGTTCTGTTTTATTTCTCCCTCCTGGAAACTCATTTATTATTTTACATTACTGTCTGAAGCCTTGAAGCATCTCTTCCTGCATTTAAAAGAGGAGGAGAAACCTCCCTCTGTGACATCCCCACGCAGGGTTGGCTCTCCCAGCCCCACTGAACAGCTCTGAGCTTTGGTTAAACCAACCCACTGTAATGAGCAAAACATCTCATTTTAAATAGCATCTCATGGAAGATGCTGTAGGAGGGCTGGGAGCATCCTGACACTTGATTAATTGCACTACAGCATAGTATAGGACAACAGCAGTAAAACAAACAGAGACACATTCAAAAGGACATAATTAACTCAAAACCAGCCAGCTCGTGGCACTGCTGACCCTGCTCACAGGGAACAAACAGCTCTCAGCACGTGTGCAGGTTTGTCCTGCTTTGAACCTCACCAGGGAGGAGCAAAATCCACAGAAAATGAGGTTTGGACCTGGGTTCTGAATGCCAATAGAAGGATGGGATGGAGGAGCCCAGCTGCCTGCCTTCATCCTTTCCGTGTCCCTGCCCTGGGTCTGTTGAGACCCACGTGCAAGGAGCTCTCAGGAGCCAACACCAGGAATGAGCAGCTTTGCTGGACATTTCACAGACACCAAATGGGGAATCACAGAGCAGAAAAGCTCCAAGAAGAGGAACTTGCTGCAATCCTGCCACTGGTGGAAGGGACACCACAAAGAGCTGAAGCTGGGGAGCACGGGGGAAGTTCTTCACCCACCAGACATCCTGTGGGAACACCACAGATGGAGCAGCCACTGACCAAGGATGCAGAAATTAGGAGTTATGCTGCATCACAGGGGATAGAGGAAGTCAGCAGAAAACAGCTGTACCTTCTGTGGGTATTACGTGAAAATAAGAAATACTGACTGCTTCAGGAACTTGGTATCTTTAGGGAGAACTCTGTGCCCTTGGAGAGGAGGGAGCCTCTCCAGAGGAGGAGCAGACCTTGCAGCAATGGGCTCCTTCCCCTGTGTCTAACTCTCTGTAGGAGCACAGGGGAGCTCTGCACTCCACCTCACTTCAGCTGGGGAACAGCAAGTGGTCCTGCAGACAGACTGCAAAATGCATTGAGTCTATCACTGAAGGAAAAATATAAATATGGTTTATGCAGAGATGCAACCAGATGAAACAACACCTGGGGTAGGAACTGCTCCCATTCCAGTGCAATGCAGGGGCAGAGGTGAATTTTCTCCCAGGACAGCAGCCAGGAGTTTCCCTGCTTCACAGGGGTTTGGTTTTTTTAATCAAAACAAGAGCACGAGCAGCTGGTTCCTGCAACAGTAAACTAATGTTCCAGAGACATTCCTACCCACGGATTGCAGGGCTCCTGCACTGCCAAGTGCCATTCACACTGATGGTTAAGGAGGTCACAAGAATGTCCCTCAGGGGAGAAGCCAGCCCAGGACAGCCAGCTCTGGCACTGTGGGGCCATGCCTGGCCACCCACACCTGAGGATGCCTCAAATTTGCTCCTCTCTGACTTGATTTGTCTCCCTTTTCCATTCATTCCATCTGGTTTGTGAGCTCTTTGGAGCAGGGACAGGGCTGCACAGTCTGTTTGTACAGCCCTCACATAACAGGACCCTGATTTCATGGAGGGTTCCCTAGGCATCACTGCAATATAAATGTTAATTAATAATAAAGCCTCCTGAAGTCCCACATCCTTAATGATATATGTGGCCTGACTTGAAATTTGTCTTTAAAAACCACCTCACTGCACCTCCACAAGAAAAAATTCAGGATTCAGACCTCTCCTCTCAGCAGCAGCAGCAGCACTGTAATTCCAGATTTGTCCTTGGAGTCACATCCTCATCCATCTTCTGAAAACATCCAGACCTTCCTCCAGCCCCTTCCAGATATCAGTTTCTCTGCCCCTCTCCTGCACAAGTCTTTGAGAAACCACTGTCACAGGAAGGGCAATAGTGGTGGGAAGAGATTGGATCCAGCTTTGGAGGAGAACAAGAGCCTGAGATTTTCCTGGTCCTTCTTCCCTGGCTGCTGCTGTGCTTGCTCAGCCCTGAATTCCTACTGCAGCCCAGGTGAGGATGGGATCCAGGCTTCCAAAACTGCTCCCATGTGTGACCCTCAGATCACAGAATCCCAGACTGGTTTGGGTTGGAAGATCATCTCGTTCCAACCCCTGCCATGGGCAGGGACAAATTCCACTAGCCCAGGTTGCTTCAAGCCCCGTCCAACCTGGCTTTGGATACTTCCAGGGATGGGGCAGCCACAACTTCTCTGGGCAACCTGTGCCAGGGCCTCACCACCCTCTGAGTAAATAATTTCTTTCTGATATCTAATCTAAATCATTCCTCTTTTAATTTAAAACTCTGCCCCCTTTCCTATCACTATCTGCCCACCCCAAAAGTCACTCTCCCTCTGTTTTATAAGCCCCCTTTAGGTGCTGGAGGGCTGCAATGAAGCCTCCCCAGAGCCTTCTCTCCTCGATGCTGAGAAGATCCCAGCATCACATTATCCAGATTATCCAACTCCCAGGTTTATGATGTTTCCTCTGCCCACAGAAATTTGGCCCTTGCTACATCCCCAGGCTCTGCCTTCCTGAGCTCTCCACACTGAGTCTGCCAGCAAAGGCAAAATCCTCCAGCATCTCCCTCTGACTCCACATTCCTTGGCTTCAGCTGGGTCTTTGTGTGCCAGCTCTGCTGTTCTGTTAATGTGCTGAGGAGGGTTTCTCTCAGCAGGCAGAGCAGCACTGAGGGCTTTCCTAATGGGGATCAATGGGCCAGAAAGAAAACAGTGTGAGGGCTCTGCAGTATCCTCCCTCCAGCAGCCCCTCGGGACCTGCTGAACCCACCCTCCCTTCCCCAAACTGGGAAAATCCCACTATGGCCAGAAACTCTGGGTTAATTCACCAGAGGCTACTTAAAGCAAGGATGAGTGTGCCATGAGGTGGTTTTCTCTCAGCTCTGAAGTGCTGTTGAGATGAGAGCTGCTGGGAATCAGGCACAAGAGGCAGAGGAGATGCAGCAGACCCACAGATGGGGAGGCAGTGAAGAACCTCAAAATTTCCAGCTTCCCCCTCAAAGTCAGGACTTTCAAAAAAACCCACAAACTTCAAAATAAAAAACCCCAGCACTTTCAGTGTGTTTTCTGGCTCGTGGCTGCTCAAACACATTCTCTGTCCCATGTTGGCCTTTGCCAACATCTCACTCTGAGCAGAACACTCACAGGACCAGGGTGGGATGGATGGTACAGCCCCAAGTGATAGATCACTATTGATCCTACTTACATTGATGAGCAACATTAACATACATCCACAAGAAATACACCCTGCAACAAAACAGACCTTTGAGTTCCAGAGCTGCCTGTGTTCCTTGGAGTGCAGGGCAAGGAGCAGGACACAATTCCACAGCAACTTCAGCCACAACACACAGAGTCTTCTGAAATGGAGGGAATATGAAAGAATATAAATAAACTTTGCTTCTGCCTGGAAGGACTTTTGGCTGTTTCTCAGCAGCATCCTTCCAGGGAAGAGGTGGATGGGGAAGAGCTGTGGGACTGAGAAAAGGTCTCCTGAAGGCTCTGTCTGGAGAGGTTAAAGCAAACACAAATATGGCATTTCTGAGCTGTTTCATGCACCAGGCTCTCTCCCCTCCCTTCTCCCTGGCAGATCTCTTATTCCAGAAACCTCAGAGAGGTTCCTGTTCATCCAAGGAACATGACAGACATCAGCCAGGGCTAATGCAGCTCTGAAAGAGGAGCAGGAGTCACCCAGGTCCTGCTTGGATTAGTTCCGAGCTGGCAGAGGGAACATGAGAAGGAAGAGGATGTGAAAGCAACATTTTAAAGGCCATGGGCAATGAGGCAAGTCAGGAGGAATAATAAGAGCCCCGTCTGCATTAGGACTTCACTTACAAATAACTTCTGGAAGGCGGCTCTGAGATCACTGTGATTTCATACCCGATTAAACCGCGGTGCAGAGTCCTGGGGGCAGCTGAGACAGTGATTTCTGCTCTGTGCTGCTCACACGTTTACTAATTGTGTGTTTACTCTGCCCAAGTGCTTTCTCAGCGTGGCTGGGCTCAGGTGTGATCAGTGGGCAGCGAGGTGGGGGCACAGGGGTGCCCCAGATCCTCCATCACCCGGCTGCACCGTGCCAGCACCCCAGCTGGTACAGGATGGAGCTGGGCACCGTCCCCAGCACCACACACTGCAGCAGGAGCCAAGGGCAGAGCAGGCAAACTACCACCACTGCTGGTGTTTCACTTGCCATCTCAGGGCTTGGTTTGCAGTCAAAAATGGACATTTTTATGGGCAGCACCCCCACATTCCCAGCACCTGCTGCTGGGAATGATGTGCTGAGGAACACCCAGCCACTGGCTCTGTCCCCTGCAGCCTCCCTGCTTTGCAGAGGGAACATCACCCAGCTGTGCCAGAAGCCCACTCCCCTGGCCAGCCCAGCCTCGGACCTAAATAGTGACAATAATGAAATAACACAATTACAGTGAGCCTGAGCTGCTCAGGAGAGCTGACACCCAACCCCCCCTCACCTATTCCTGAAAGCAAACAGGGCCTGGGAAGCAGCAAAACCTAAGGCTGATATTTCCTCTCCAGTATATTTAAGAGTAAAAAGGCAGAAGGAGATGACGGGGCCAGACATTCAAGAATATTTCCTATTTTTTGGATTTAGCTCCAGTGGGGTTAAACCACGACAGATCTTAAAATATTAATGCAGTGACTGTTAAAGATGATTTTCCTGCTCCAGCTGGAGGAGCAGAGGTGAAGCAGGATGGCTCGAGCATGATGTCAGTGCAGGAGGTGGAATGCAAGGGCAAGTCCTTGTTTAAATATGAACACAGAGGGAACAGGCAAAGCATTACAGGTACAGGGAGAAACACCTGAGCAAGACGTGGGGCGACTGTTTCAATCCGGCAGCTGCGAGGTTTAAAACCCTCTCATTAAATCCATATTCTTTTCCCAGAACTCGTAAATTACCCTGCACTTCAGCAAAGTCACAGTAGCATTAAATCAGCCTGAGAGGAGTGAGGCTCCAGCCCTCTCTCACAGTTCAGGAAATCACTGGTTCATGGGCAAGAAGCCACAGCATCCAAGGTTGCTGTGCCACAGGGAGCTCCAGGCTCCTCATGGGTGATGGATCGTGTCTTGGATGCTGCTCCAGAACTCGGTCAAGCCCTCGCTTTATTACATCTGCTGAGAAAATACAGTTGGGTTTTTATTACCCAGGAAAGCCTTTTCTCTAACACATATAACAGCTTATTGAGAAAATGACTCATTTGGTTTAATAACGAGAGGACACTTGTGTGGCCGCCCCGATTAATCCCCGGCCAGCCTGCCAGCATCTTGGAGCCTCTGATAATTCCATGCTGAAAATCCCTGCCTTGGTGGCCTCATGCAGAATTCTGCTGGCAGCTCTGGGAAAGATCCTCTTGAAAAACCCCCAGCGCAAAAGGGAGCTCAGAGGACAAATTTCCATCGAGCCAACCCATTTAAATCTGAGGATTCTAAGGCAAATCTCAGGTTCTTCCCCCGGGGGATGGTTGGGCACTGGAACAGTGGGCATGGCCCCAAGGCTGCCAGAGCTCAGGGAGCGTTTGGACAACTCTGTCAGGCACAGGGTGGGATTTTGGGGTGTCCTGGGCAGGGCCAGGAGCTGGACTGGATGATCCTTGTGGGTCCCTTCCAGCTCAGGATATTCTATAATTCTATGATGGACTGGAGTTAAGGCAGATGATGGTCCCTGTGAACCAGAGCAAACTCTCTCCCATCCATGCTGAACAACTCTCCCCTCCCAGGAGGAGCAGGGGACAGACAAGGAAAAGGTCAGAAAGGATGTATAATATTGTCATAATATGTCTGTTATTGTTAAAATATGTATAATACTGTTATAATATGTATGACATTGTTATAATATGTACAATATTGGAGGGAACTGAAGTAGCAGCAGCACAGAGGACCAGGGGAACTGGCCTGATGTTGTCATGCATGTCAGGCTTGCTGGCATTTGGCAGATTGCTTTAGAATTTGCATTCAGGCAGTGTGAGTTGAAACAGCAACACCAAACTTCATCAGTCTAATGTACAGGTGATTTGCATAACTTCCTATTTGCGTGGGGCTCCTGTTTAATTTTTCCCCCTTCTATGATCAAATATACCTACTTCCAGATGAAACGTGTGTCGAGTTTAGAGGGTTAATCTGCCTGCAAGAAGGGACAGTGCTGACTGCTTGTTAGCTCCAAAATACACCTGCAGGATCCCTGCAACCTGGAGAAATCTCAGCTGCCTCCATCCCTCAGGGAACTGCAGCACCACCAGTTCTTTAAGAAAGAAGTCGCATGCCCAGGGCCCCCCTTCCTCCCTCTCTTTTAGTGCCTGGGCTACTTAGGCTTAAATAGATCACAGAAAGCTCGTGTGTGTCCACCCAGAGATCCCAGGTTTGATGTCCAAGGCTCCCGGTTCCCACAGGGGTGCAGCATTGCACCTTCTGCCCGGGGAATGGAGCCGACTTGTCGCTGCCGATGTTTCAGCTCCCTCTCACACGGGCAGAGACAGGTTCAAAGCTGCATCTGAAAGAAAGCAGCTTTTGGGAAAAGAGCAGCTTTGTAGCCTGCCTGAATGACACCAGTTTGCAGGAGCAATGCACACTGAATTACTGGACTGGGGACTAGGGTGACATGGGCTCTGTGGCTCTTTGGAGGGCACAGAAGAGATGGGTCATCCCTGCCTGCCTCAGTTTCCCCACAGCAAGTACCAGGGTGGCAGGACTGGTGTGTGCTGTATTACAGTGCAGGAACAAGGGCATTGCCAAGGTTAATTAATACCAGCTTGCAAAATGCTTTGGTTTGAGGTCTCAGACACTGGATTCATACCCAATGCCCTGATCAAGGATGCGCCACCTCCACCCACAGACGGATGCATGGACCCACCAGCAGCATAACTCGAAGTATCTGGCTGATTTGCTTGCTCAAGGAGTGGGAACTCCTCAAGGATGGCACTGCCTTAGTGCTGCCAGGTCAGTGAGGTGCCTCGTTGTATTGAGCTCCTCAAGATCCCATGTGGGTTCTCCCTCCGCATCGCCCGAGCCACGGAGAGGGAGCGACTCTTTGTGTGACAGGAATGAATATTTAACACAGCCTTCCTCACACCTGCCCTGCTGGCTGGACAGCCCAGCCTGCCTTTTCCTTCACGGGCAGAAAAGCCTACATTGATCTGCTGCTAAAAATAGGAGCCCTGAGGTTGGGAGGCAGCGGCACCAGCTCCGCCACCGAGGCTGCGAGAGGTTCCTCACATCTGTTGCCTGGCAGAGGCCCAGAGTATTTTTCTGGTACAGGGGGCTTTCTTTTTTCATGCATCACCAAAGAACAGAGCTGCTATTTTTAGCTCTAATAAGCATATTTAATTTCCTACTGCCTCGTTTCTACTGTTTTGTGCAACTAGCATTTCTGAGCACGTCCCTGGGGAGCAGGTGAGGAGCAGCTCCTGCCTTGTCCTCGTCCCTCGAGCGTCTGAACTGATGCTGTTCCCCTCAGCACCACCAAACCCTGGGATTCAATAAAGAAAAATGTGCTGGGGCTGCCCCAGATGTAACCTCAAGGCTCCCACCTCCATCAGGGCCTGTGGGGTCCTCTGGGAAGGACCCCCACACCCCCCAGTACCCCAGTTATTATCTGGGGCAGCAAAGCGCTCCCATTACACAAATGATTAATCAACACAACATCAAAGGTCGCTCATTTGAAGGTATAAAATGCAGAGTAAGGCACTAAGAGTCACTGTCAATTAAAAAAGAGCTGCATTAAGAGCAGGAGTGGTGGAGCCATTTCCCAGTTGGAAACACTGGGAGGAGAGTGGAGCCAGTGCTGCCTCACTGGGACTTTGCTCCTGCATCAGTCCTGGACCACACAAGACAAATAAAGTCACATCACGAGCCCTTCAGAATTCAAGGTGGGCAGCCAGTGTAGCACAGACAGGAAAGACAGAGGACTTAGAGAAATCTTTTGTTTTCACTGATTTCAGGGAGGGGAAAAAAAATTTCTACAACAAAAAAAAAGCCTCTGGAGCAAGTGGTTGGCAAAAGATCTACAGAAAACATTTCTGAGAAGTGAAGAGGGGAAAAAAAAGTCCTGATAAACCCCTAAATGCTGAGGGAGTGATATCATAGAGTCATCAAATGGTTTGGGTTGGAAGGGAACTTAAAAATCACCAAGTTCCACCCCCTGTCACAGGCAGGGACACCTTCCACTAGCCCAGGTTGTTCCAAGCCCTGTCCAACCTGGCCTTGGACACTTCCAGGGATGGGGCAGCCACAGCTTCTCTGGGTAACCTGTGCCAGGGCCTCCCCACCCTCCCAGGGAGGAATTTCTTCCTAACACATAATCCAAATCTCTCCTCTTTTAGTTTGAAACCATTCCCCCTTGCCCTATCACTATGTACCTCTGTAAAAAGTCACTCTGTTTTTATAAGCCCCTTTTTAAATACTGAAGTGTTCATAAGCTTTGATGTATCGTCAGAGTCAGGAAAAATAAAAACAAGATCTTATTGCACTCAAAAGTGCCAATGAGAAAACAATGGGGCCACACTGTCCTGCAGCTCCCAAACTTCCCCTGCCATCAGCTCATGGACACCCTGGGCTGATTCAAAGCAGGGTCCAAATTCACTTTCCATCCATCACTGATTGTGGTGACAAGGGGAGGGGATGCAAATGCTGAACTGTGTGAGAAGTAACACAACCCAAGGCACCCTCCATAACTCACTGTCAAGCCCAGGCTGCAAACACAGGTCTGCCAACCAGACAAATAAAGAATATGGGCTGTTTATACCTCGGTCCTTTTCCTCCAGTGATCAATATGGCTCATTAGGTTTATGAGACAATCATGTCTTCTGCTACCCTGGCCCAGAACCTCTGAGTAGTGGCTGCCCATGCCAAGTAATTATAACGACCTCTTGCAAGTGAGGCAGAAACGACCAAGTAAAGGGATTTAAAGCAGTTTAATCAGGCTGAGTTCTCCTTGAGCTCAGTGTCATTCCAGTGTTCTATCAGCCCAAACCTGCACTTTAGGAGATGTTCTTGTTGGCTTTCAATGCCAAAGGAGCTTTTCTTCCTTTCCAGCCCTCTGCTCACTGGCCATACCCTCACCCTGGGAGCAGAAGACCAGCCTGAATATTTCAAAGCAGTGTTGTCACTCTTCCAAAGCAGAGTGACAGCAGCTGGATGAGCAGGCAATGCTTTTCTTACAACTGTGCCTGAAAGAGGTCAGTGGGACATGGTTTTGGATGAGGACATGGACTCCTTCAGGAAAAGCCATTCCACTGCCAGTGGCTTGGCAACAAATGGGAGATGTCCTGGGGACTCAGTTTAATGATTAAAGTAATGGCACTTACAGGAGCAACACTGTTAACCAGGGATAGGAAAGCAGCTACTCCAAGCCCTGCAGTGTCCGTGGGATGAAGCTCTCCAGGCCCATCCAGGTCCCTTCAGCCACCTCATCCCCGCAGTTCCTCCAGCTGTGGTGCTCCAGCTCTCACTCAGTGTTTCATTTCATCACAAGCTGCTGCTCTGCTTCAGAGCCCAGGTTCATCCTTTTCCACCTCCCCAGAGCAAAGCAACCCCTTGATCCACTAACTACATTTGACCAGGGCAGGGTGGTTGTCAGTAAAGATTAACTGAGAGGGGATCTCATCAATCCATACAAATCTCTCCAAGGGGTGCCAGGATGGTGCCAGACTCATGTCAGTGGTACCCAGTGACAGAAGGAGGAGCAATGGCCATAAACTAAAACATAGCAAGTTCCACCTCAACATGAGGAAGAATTTCTTTCCCTGGAGGGTGGCAGAGCACTGGGACAGCTGCCTAGGGAGGGTCTGGAGACATTCCAAACCCACCTGCATGATTTCCTTTGTAACCTGCTCCAGGTGACTGTGCCTGGGCAGGGGGGTTGGACTGGATGATCTCCAGAGGTGCCTCCCAACCCAAACAATTCAGTGATTCTGCACCAGCCAGAGCCCATGGAGGTGGCTCAGGGGTGAAGGTTTCTCTCCCTACAAACAGCAGCTGCTGTGTTTTCCTGGTGTCTCTGCAGCCCACACCACACTGTCATTTCTCCCACCTGCCCCCTCCTTCCCAATCCCTCTTGGCTGCAGTTGGGCACAGCCCCTGTCCCCCCAGACATCCCTCCCACTGCTTGAGAGACAAACCCAGCCCCTGCAGGCTGACAGCTCCAGGTGTTCTGTGGATTACTGCCTTGGCAGGGCTTAAATGTTTGCTGCAGACACAAGCCTTGTCATGGCTGATTTTATTTATTGTTGTGTGAGTGTATTTGCAAATAAAACAGAAAGTGAACAAATAAACTGGGTGACAGAGCTATAAACCCCGAGCCTGCTCATTCACTTGAAGAAAAGCCTTCCTCAACTAATTAACCTGTGCAAGCCTTGTGCTGTTCATAAACAAGCCAGGAATTAATAGTGTGTTTTTTCAAACAGCCAACATATGCCACTAAATCTTTATTGGGCAGCAAAACAGAAATAGCTTTGCTTTCTAGGGTAAGTACAACAACAACAACAACAACGAGAGGCTGAGTTCTCAAATAAAAGATGAGAACAAGTTTATTCCCTGCTTTTTCTGCCTGCACTGGGCAGCATCTGGGATGTGCTGGAGTGAGGGTTGTGTGAGTGGAAGCTGCAGCCCCCAGGGATTACAGAAACAAGCACCAAAACATGGCTTTTGTACACCAAACCTGCTCACAGATCCAGCTGGAGGAGGGATGATGTGGTGCAACAGAGTGAGGAGCTGAGGGGAGCAGAGAGGAACCTGTGGAATGGGTAAAGGAAGCTGTGGATCTGCTGGAATGGAGGGAGGAGGGTCACAAGTAGCCTCTAGGTAAAATAAACAATGGGAAAAGCTGGCAGAGGGTGTGCTGGGCACAGGGACCTCCTGGCCCTGCACGGGTACTGCAGGAGGTGTCTGCAGGCTTTGCTCTGAGACCAGCCCTGTGCAGGCACTGGTCACACACAGGATGGGACACCTCAGGCAAAACAGAGAGGGGGCAGACACACAAATCAAGGAGTAACACTTTTGAAGGAGAAATTATAAATTGCAATTTAATCACATAATCACTTTGACACTCTCAAGCAAGCTAATTTCTTCCCTTGCCTCATTTCACCCACTTGGCAAGATGAATCTTGATGAATAATGTCCTATGAATATTTAATTTTTTGATCAATTTGATTTTTTTCCCCCTCCTGTCCCTACCTGCTGGATAAATCAGTTCCTTCTTCTTTTCCTCTCACAAACATTCAGAGAACAACAGCATCTCCTTTGACTTCCATCCTCTGCTGATTTCACAATTTTTTTTCTTTCTTCTTGAAAGCTTTTTGGCCAAACTGATCATTTCCATCACACCTCACCTGTCCTCTGGCAGCTCCCTGGGGCTCACCCTTACTGGGAAACTGGGGCCAGCAACACCAACTTATTTCACCCTGAAAATCACCCTCCAGCTCCAGGGAACTTCCTCCAACCAGGAAAACTCTGCAGGCAGATGAAAAAATCGATTGCAGAATGGCAGATCTTTATTGTTAATTGATTATCTCTGATGGTTTTTAAGCAGTTTAAATATAATCAGATTGTTTGTGCAAGAATTTGGTGACTGAGGAGAGGGGAATAATTATCTCCCTGCTAATGAGCATTGACAGCAGCACCCTGTGATGGGTGGTCTCATCTGTGGGACCCTCAGGGTCACCTCTGCCAACCCCACAGCTCTCATTCCTTCCCTAAACACAAATAGGAGCGGTGTTGGGGAGCAGTGGGATCCCTGCTAGTGCAGGCTTCCAGGAATTAGCTGGATGTGCCTGCAAGATTTTGCTTAAAAACAGCCAACCACCTCTTGCAGCAGGAGGGAAGGATAAGTGGTCCACCCTAATCCCTGTCTACTTTATTTCCTGTTTTTTCTTTGTCTCTCCCGGCTGTTTAATCCATTTCTGCCTAAAATTACCAAATTAGGAAGCTGTTTTCAAAAGTTAACACTGATTTCAAGCTGCAAATCAATGCCCTTGGCTTTCCAGAACAATCCATCCCCACCACTGCTGCTCCTAACGAGCTGCAGGGAACAACCAGACCGTGCTGAGGCCACGAGAAATACGGGATAAACTCTGCCTGGAAAGCCATCGGATTTGGGGGCCTGCAGGTCTGTGCTGCTGGCTGAAATCTCCAGGCTGAAGGCAAAGCTGCACTCCTGGCTCAGCCTGACAGGGTATTTTCTCAGCTTGCTATAAATAGATGTGGCACCCAAAGAAATGCTGGGGAAGTTATTGCAGCTCTGGGATGGGGGGATTTTGTCTCCCAGTGGGTTCCCAAGAGAGGAGCATGTTGAACAGGCTGGGCTCCAGCTGCCTTGGGAAGGGGAAGGTGGGGTGTGGAGGCTGGGATGGTTTGCTGGGTCCTTGCTGTGCTGTGCCTGGTGATAAATCACCATCCTGAGTTCATCAACACGAGCAGTGTTTGTATCCTGGGGGGGCAGGAACACCCAGCCCTTGGAAGAGCTCTGAGCATGGGGGGACAGGACAGGGAAGAATGGCTTTGAACTGAGAGAAAATAGGTTTAGATTGGATATTAGGAAGAAATTCAGCCCTGTGAGGGTGGTGAGGCCCTGGCACAGGTTGCCCAGAGAACCTGTGGCTGCCCCATCCCTGGAAGTGTCCAAGGCCAGGTTGGAACAACCTGGGCTAGTGGAAGGTGTCCCTGCCCATGGCAGGAGGTGGAATGGGATTAACTTTAAGGTCCCTTCCAACCCAAGTCATTATGGAATTGGTCTTAAGCTCTGCCAGGGGAGGTTTAGGTTGGATATTAGGAAGAAATTCTTTCCAGAGAGGGTGCTCAGCCATTGGAATGGGCTGCCCAGGGAAGGGGTGGATTCTCCATCCCTGGAGGTTTTTAAGATGAGACTGGATGTGGCATCAGTGCCATGGGCTGGTAATCATGGCAGTAGAGGATCAAGGGTTGGACTTGATGATCTCAGAGGTCCTTTCCAACCTGGCTGATTCTATGATTGTATGATTCCATGATTCCATGACTATTACACTCCAGGCAGGGATAACCTGTGTACAACCCCTCCCTGGCTGTCACACAGAGGGGTTCTGGGACATCCTCCAGTGTCAGCCCACTTACTGAAGCAGTAGGAGAAGGATGTAAGGACCAAGAGTTTAGAAACCATTAAAAAACTCATTCCCAGGAGAGCTGGTACTGCTCCCATTGCTGGCAGGTTATTGCAGACTTCTCAGCTCTTGCCTAAGGAGAGACTCCCAAGCACACTGTGCTCCAAGAGCACTGCAACTTCTAGTTTTAGACACTTGATTGATGAAATGAGCTCTCCTGGCCATTTGAAGGAATTCCAGCAGTTTTTGGCTGGTGTGTCTGGAGAGATAATGAGCCTTTGGCCAGAATTCCACATTTACAGCACCCAGGAAGGCTCCCCCAGGCTCCAAAAGGCAGCAGCTGTAACCACAGCCTTGGTTAACTCAGCATCCCCCATTTCCCAGCACACAGGTGATCACTGAGTAATGTGCTTGATGTTTTCTGTAAATTATTCAAAAGAAATCTCAGATTACAACTTATGAATCTTCTGCAAAGGGCAAACATGAAATTTAAGGCCTGTTTTGACTGAAAAGCAAAAAAACTGACAGCCTCGTAAGGAGGTGGCCTTTCTGGGCTATCCCATCAACATCCCATCTGTTATCTGACCTTATCTCATCCTGATCTGCTTCCCCAGTCACCTCCCTCATGGAAAGACTTGAGCATCAACTCAATCTCACAGGATTCGTGTTTGCTGCCTTTTTAATATCTCAGGTGACACAGATTGAGCTGGTCAGGCTCCACCACCTCCAGGTGAAATAGGACAAGGGAAAACAACCTCAAGTTGCACCAGGCAAGGTGCAGGTTGGATATTAGGAAAAATTAATTCCCTGAAAGGGTGGTCAAACACTGGTCAAGCACTGCCCAGGGAAGTGCTGGAGTCAAAAAATGAGTAAATGTGGCACTTTGCACTATGCTTTAGTGGGCATGGTGGGATTTGACCAAAGGTTGGACTTGATGATGTGGAAGCCTTTCCCAACCTTAATAATTCTATTCTATGAAATCCTTGCACATAATGCCAAAATATCATCCCCCTGTGACCTCAGATCCCTCCCCCTGCCATCCCCTTTCCCCAGATGCCAACCCCAACCTTGGAGAGGTGTGCCTTGGAGCTGTAACAAGGGGCACAGTGCTTCCCACAAACCAGTAAAACCAGTCCCAATCTCTGTGGAGGATGAAGGAACCATCACTGAGGGACCCTTCAGATTTGCATTATTAGCTGACCATCAAAAATTAAGTTGAAAGACTGAAAGGAAAGGACACAGTTTAGTGGTGGCCCTGTCAGTGCTGGATTAACACTTGAGTCAATGACCTTGAAGATCTTTTCCAGCCTCAACAGCTCTTTGAGGAGATGCACTGAGCTGCACTGAGGGGAAAGAGCACCAGCCAGGGCTGCAGGAACCCTCTGGATTCAGGATCCCCTCCCCTCCTCCTGCTGCTCCAGCCGAGCTGTTCTGCCAGCAACTGTGCCTGGTGCATGAGCACAAACACTTCCCTTAAATCCATCGCCCAACATTCAAATCTGCCAACTGTTTGAGCAAGAGAGAGGCTGTGAGAGCGCCTGGCACGTGCTGTTTGTTTAAGCTGTTTATTAAAACTGACAGTCAAATCACTACAAATGCAGCTGAAACGCCTCCGGGGGTTTAAGGGAGGAGAAGGAAGTGGGAGTGTTGCAGCATAGGGGGTTTGTAACCTCTGAGACTGAGTCTTGCAGAGGGAGAAAGGAGGACAGTGATGTCTTGGGAAGCTGCACAGGCCCCAGAATGCTCTGAACTGTTCCTGCCTCTGCCTCACATTCCCTGTTTCCCTCTGCTTTTGGGAGGTTGTTAGCTCAGACTCCCACTTTCCCTCTGTGCAGTGGGATTTCTGAGAGCCTGCCCTTACCCTGGAGCTCTGACAGGGTGAAGTGACCCCTTGCACTCAACAAATGCTGCTCCAGACCAAGCTTCCCACCGTGCCAAGTGCCAGTGCCAATGCTCATGGCAGCTGCAGGGAACACAGATGTTTCCTCATTCCCTGTTTTCTCTCTTTCTCTGCTGTTTTAGAAGCAGCCATTCATTTACTGAGTCCCCATCCATCCCTGCTTTCAAAGCAGCCAAGCTATTGGCTTTCCACATCCATCATCCCATCTCCAGGCATTCCACTGGAATTTCTCAAGCAGCACAGGGAAGGGAGTAACAGTTTACAAACAGAGTTCAGTCCCTTCAGGCTGATCAAAGGGAGAGACAACAGTTTTCTCTCAGGTAAATACTTCAGCACAGAGTTTGTCTCTGATGATGGAGATCCCAGAGTGGGCACCAGTGGAAAAAACATGAATGGGGAGACAGGAGCAGCCTCTGGAGGGAATGACTGAGGCTTTGTGTGCCTGGTTGAGGTTCTGGGGTTGGTGCTGCAGCCAAGGGAGAGGCAGAACTGCCTGGAAGGAGCTGCTCAGCCACGTCACCTTCTGGCTCCCAACTGCTGCTGTCAGTCCACTGGCCTGATCTTGTCAGTGTGTGAAAATGAGTCCAAGGGGAACGTGTTCCAAAGCAGTTGTGACATGACACTGTCTGAGGCTGTGGTCAGGTTGGATTAGTGTGTGTTTGCTGTGACTGGGGGTGACAGTCCCTGGTGGCCCAGCCCAGCTGACGTGGGGTGCCTGCAGACACCTCCCACCAGCAGGAAGCAAAGAACTCTGCAGGCTGGGATAATGCCCTGCATTCCCACATTTTCTGCCTGTAGAGACAGTCAGAGTGAGTTTGAGCTCAGCACGGACCTTGTTTGCAATAAACCCATTCTGAAAGGCCAAGAATGGAGCTTCAGCACCTGGACCTGAATCCTGACACCCACTGGCTGGGTGCTGATGGTTTTTCTGCACTGGGAACAGTAAAAAAAAAAAAAAAAAAAAAAAAAAAAAAAAATAAAAATCACACACAAAGGCCTCTAGAAAATCTCTGTGATGTGCTGGATGGAGAGCAGAACAACTCAAACAGGCACTTCTGATGTGCTAGGGAGAAAGGAGTGATTGCCCAAGGATGAGCTCGTCAGGGGCTGGGGACAAAGGGATGTGGGAACAGGAATGAAAACAAAGAGAGATGGAGATGTCTGTGGGAGGAAGGGCAAGATTTAGATGGCAGTACAGTTAGACAAACCATTCCTGCTGGAAATCAACACACCAGTACAGCAGCACAGGCACAACCTACAGCAAATTTGGCCAAAGATACCTAAATGTGGCGACAGGAGAAACCTCATCATAAATTATTACCTTTGGAAAAAAAATTAATACTGAAGAAGAGAATGAGAGGAGAGGGTGCCCTGGTGTAATTTTCAAATCTCAAACATTTTCTTGTTCTCCAGGGCTGGTTTCTGTGTTATTTCCCCAAGCACACATCACCTCCCCTTGGTGATGTCCAGGACTGTGGTAGCACTGCCAAAACTGCACCCTCCCACACCAAACTCCCATTGCTACCAGAACCCCCCTTTTTTAATTTAATTGGGTTCTTTTTATTTAATTCTGCATCCAAGGCCACTGCCAGGATGTGCTGAGCAGCTCCTGGCCTGGAGGAGTCCAGCCCTGTGAGTGCTGGAGGGTCAGGTGGGAGGGCATCGCTCTGCAGGGCACGCACGAGGGGTTTGCTCTTTCACTGCCCTCATCATGTTGCCATTTGCTCTCCTAAAAGGGGAGCAGAGTTGTGTTTTGAGACAACCAATGCTTGCAAAAGGTTACCCTCCCTTTGGCATTTTCCTAGTGGAAGTCACAGGACAAGGAGCTGAAGTTCACAGCCAAGCTGCAGAATTAATCCCCCGCTGCTCTCGGTGGAGTGAAAGAGTCAGGGATGGAATTGAAAACAAACCCCCTGGAAACAACCCCACCCCAAAGCCTCCCCACACCACCTGCTGCTGGAACAACCCACGGTGAGCTGCTGATACAGAGGGTCCAATTCCATGCATGGCACATTGGAAAACTTCCCTGGAGCAGCACATGGGGCAGGTTTGGACGGGGATCTCAGTGGACCCTGAGCCTCTAGCAGGGGGTTGCTGCCTGCAAACCACAGCCCCTCCACCACCATCTTTAAAATCTGCCTCTCTGGGCCAAAAAAAACCACCTGACAAAACTCTAGGACAGAGAGCAAGCCTGCTGTTTGTGAATGCAGCTGTCGTGAAGCCGTTCCAGGGAAGCCAATGTAATATGAATGATTAAATATCACATGAAATAGGGGAGCTTCATCTCCATATATCCCTCAAATCCTAAGGCCCTCCTGTTAGTGGGCTGGGCAAATCCTGGTTGCTTCCTCTCCTCTATCCATCCCTCCCTCCTTCCCTCAGCAGTGCCAAAGCAAAGCCCTCCTCTGCCCACAGCATCCCACCACAGCCAGCTGGCAGCTTCCCCTCCTCCTCCAATTATCCCCCCAGTTCCTATTTCCAAGCTCTTCCCCACGACCTCTGCCTCTCAACAACTTTCTCTGGAAGCTTGTGCTTAGCCCTGCACAGACTTTAGGGGTGAGAAACACTTCCCACCTATGAAAGCTTCAGCACAAACCTCTGTGTTCTTTTCAAGCCTCACCAGCACCATCCCTGTGCTGCTGCTGCACAGAAACTGCACCTCCTGAAGTCCTCTCAACTTTGGTGCCTTGGCCGTGCCTCTCCATGCCTGATTACATCCCATCCAAAGCATTTTTCTTCATTTTCAGGAGCACTGGTGCTGCTTAACGAGGGGCACAGTGCATGGCCACCCCCTGCTAACAGGATTCACTTCATTATGAGCTTCAAGCCACGGCTCCACAGCACAGAGAACCCAAATCTGACTGCAAGGACTTTAATTTGGGATTAACTGATCGGGAAATTAGATCACTCCTGACATCAGTCATCCCCCTCTCCCTTCTCAGCTCGTGCTCAGGAAAGCTTGGCTGCAGCAGGGAGGTGGGAACAGGCTCCCCAAGGCTGCCAGAGCTCAGGGAGTGTGTGGATAATGCTCCCAGGGACAGGGGGGGATTTTGGGGTGTCCTGTACATGGAACTGGACTTCATGGTCCTTATTGGTCCCTTCCAGATCAGCACATTCTCTGATCTTTACACCTTAAGTAAGAGCCACTCCTATTCCTTTGTTTCTTTGGGATGAATTTATCCCTCAGGATTGTATTTTCTTACTTGTAAAAATAAATTTTACTCTTAAGAGTAATTCCTTCAGACTGGATATACCAAAGGTTTCCATGGCAAAGGGGCAAAACAGTGCCCAGCACCTACACAAACCTGTTGCTTATCCACGTGAGGAATAATAAAGGATAGAAGGTGGGGGTTTTTTTGTTATTTTCTTAATTTTTATTTAAATGAAATTGTGTTTGAAAAAGTAATGAACTATCAATAAGTAGGAAAGGTGTGGCAGGATCAGCTCCAGCTGTGGAATGCTCATACACATCCCCTCATCCAAGGGGATTTTGGTAGTGCTTTTAATTCAGCCCTCCTACCACAACAGCAGCAATGCAGATACTACATCAGCTTCTTGATTTGGGGTCTAAAACGTTACTACTGAGGGGAAAAATGTGCTTGTCTATCCTGTGACAAGTAGATACAGGACAGATTTGGCAGTATTAGGTTTGCAGTTGGACTCAGCCACCTTAAAAGTCTTTTCCACCCTAAATAATTTTATGATTCTATCTGCAATTGCTTGCAAGTTACCCCCACTCCTAAAATAATCCCCATTCCCAGGAATTCTCCTGTTAGCAAACCATGTCACTTGTATGTTCTCAGCACAGAAATGCAAGAGAGGCACAGACACAGAGGAAACAACTTTGTGAAGCTCAGGAATCACAGAAAAGTTTTTTCATACTTTCGGTAGAGATGAAGATTCAACAATAAATTTTTCTTTATAAAGCTTTTGATCTCAGAACTCACTTTTTTTGTAGTCCAGGTCAGATTCCAGCAGCTCTGCAGCCTCACTGCCCCCACGGCTCCCATCAACCACCCCCAAGTGCTCCTGTGGCTTTGGATTTATTGACTCTCCCTTAATATTTGGCAGCTGTTTTAAATGAAAACTAATTAATAATGATGCTTACTATTCAACCATTGTTTGGTGTGAGCGTATCTTGTATTATGGGATTGCTCCTTGCTTTAAATGCAGGAAATTCGATATCTATGGAAGGAAAGCTTCCTGAGAGTCCCAGAGGCACAACCTGGTTTTCCAGGGGGTCAACCTGGCAAGCAGGGGTGGATTAAGGAATCATGGAATGGTTTGGGATGGAAGAAACATTAAAGCTCATCTCATTTCAACCCCTGCCATGGGCAGGGACACCTTCCACTAGCCCAGGTTGCTCCAAGCCCTCTCCAACCTGGCCTTGGACACTTCCAGGGCTGGGGCAGCCACAGCTTCTCTGGGAATTCCATCCCAGCCCCTCCCCACCCTCCCAGGGAGGAATTCCTTCCTCAAATCCAATCTAAACCACCTCTCTCTCAGTTTGAAGCCATTCCCTCTTGTCCAATCACTCCAGCCCCTTGTAAAACGTTTCTCCCCATCCTTTCTGCAGGTTCCCTTCAGGCACTGAAAAGCTGCAATTACATCACCCTGAAGCTTCTCTTTTCCTGGCTGGACAACCCCAATTCCCCCAGATTTTATGTTCCTTGTCGACAGGAATTCTTTTGGCCCGTGAGCTGCTTCCCAAAGAAATCCAAGTGCAACATTCACACGCCATAAGCAGGATGTGGGAATCCCTTGTCCAAGGTCAAAATCAATTTATTCTCCCGTTCAAAGCAATATCCTCGTGAATACATCACTCCCTGTGCATGTGTCCCTGCATAAACATGCACACACACGCACACACCCCTTATCTTGTAAATTCCTGCTTTTTGCTCTCATTTCTAGGGCGACACTTAATAGAAGATGCAACATAATAGAAGGCCCAGCTGGGGAAGGCACGATAGAGCCCAGGCCCCAGAAAGTCAATTACTCTGTAGGAGAGGGTGGCAACTAATGAGATTTGCATGGAAATAACTGATCTCCTGATACAAAGGATCACACAGGCTGTGCTGGCAGACAGTGCTGAAGGAAAGGTAAAGGCAGAGGATCAGAATACATCAGACATGGCTGGAATAATCAGCATTTCTTTGTTGCTTTGTTGGAGATGGCCAGGCAGGAGACTGAACCGGGGGAGATCTGGCTGCATTCTTGCAAAAGCCATTCATTGAAAATTAATGACAGCTTAAGTTTTCAATTAAATTTTAATTTAAACTGTGTGACTGGTGCAAATCAGCACAGTGCCACTTGTGGCAGTGATTTATGGGAGCTGAGGGTTTGGCCCCTCGTCTGGAGTGAAAGCTCTGCCAAAATGTGCTGCGACAGAGATCCTCTGGCCAGATTCTGGGATGTGTTAAAGCCCTGATAGGTGCAGATAGGCATGAAATCAATGGAGCCAGGCACCCCTGAAAACTCCATTAGGGGCCTGTCTGAACCTCCTGATACTTCAAAAACTGCCCCCAAGCAAAACTTTGCCATAAAGGGAAAAAAAAAAGATCCTGCAACCCCCAAATCCTCTTTTCTTTTCCGAGTGGGATCAGTTCATGGCACTGAACAGATCCCATTGGTCTGGGATCTGGGCTGAGCTGGTGGCTGACACAGCAGAGTCTTTTAGTTTTGAGGGATTTAATTTGCTTTTCTGCAGCTCTGCTCTCACTTTTCCATGTTTGGCCTGTTTGGGCACTAACCTTTTAAAAACCTAAATGGACCACGGGATAAAAATCAGGAGTCATTTTGATGTTTGAAAAACACCTCCTGCACTTTGGAGAGGGCACAAAATAATTGGCCATTGTGAGATATTATATCTAATTCATAAGCCATTACTCCTGTATTTTTGGTAAATAATGCATTTTAATGAACACATTAATTGTAGAGGAGCTGAATGACTGAGGTGAGGGCATTTGGTGTCAGATCCCAGCCTGGACCTGCACAATCTCTCCACAGGTTGCAGCTGTTTCCTCTCCCAGGGATTCTCCAAGGAATGATATTCCCACATGTTGCCCACCCAAAGCCAAGGGGGGAGTGGAGAGTTTCTGGGCAGTGGAGAGTTTCTGGGCACATTCCCTGTGGCTTCATTCCAGAGGAGGGGTTTGATTCGGACTCAGTGGCTCCTCTAATAGATCCCTGGCAGGGAATTTAATAAGTTAGGAAGTTTTACACACTCTTTTTCTTTTTTATATTTAATGCAGTCATTTCTCAATCTGCCATCCTCGAGAGGTTCTTTTTTTCTCCTCCTCTGTTGAGATCTAGCTGGGCTGAGTCATTATTCCTGATGTTCCACAAGTCCCGTCCTGAATATTTTTAGAGGAAAAAAAAAAAAGTGAGGTTTCTGCCCAGCGCCTTTCTTGTTTATAAATTTTGCACAAATTCCTGACACAAAAGCAGCAAAAAAAAAAAAAAAAGGAATTCAACTGAATCTTTTCAAGAACAGGAAGAGCTTGTGATGTGCAGAGCAAAACCACTGGGTTTAACAGGCTGAGAGGCTGGAAGAGAAGGAAGCAATTAAGGGGAGGGAGGGATGTGGAAATGAGGGTCATTCACACTTTACAGAAAACCAGCCCAATATTTAGTTATCTCTTAAGCTGTAAGGGCTTGGAAAATCCAAGGACACGAAGGCCAAGGCTCTCTTAACATGAGTATTCTCATTTTTACTGGTGAGAATGCTGAGGATGATGACAAAATCACTTGTCTGTGCAGCTTTAAGCCCTGGAAGTTCATGTTTTTGGGCATTAGACTGGAATAGCCAGTTCCAACTCATCTGGCAATGATTGGGCTGCACTAAACTTATGGAGACAAGAAGTTCAGGAGAGGTGAGTCACAGCCTTCCCACTCCCCAGGATCAGGGCTGACTGGACCAGTTTGAGTCACACCCAAAGGCTCAAATAATATTACCAGAGCCCTTTGAAATGTAAGTCTGTGCCGGGTGGAATTTGTCAGGCTCATTTGCACTGTGTGGAGGAAACACATTGGGAGTTTGTTCTGGGTAATGCTTGGAAAACTTCAGAGCCAGTGGCAGTGATGGATGGACCCAAAGGATCAGAGCAGGCACTGCCAGAGGGGGAAGATGAGGAGCTGACAGCAGGAAAAGCTTCCCTGCACATCCACTTCCTCCTCCCGGGGTTCTGCAGGTGGGAACAGGCGTGGGGAGCACCAGGATGCTCCTCCATGCACAGCACAACACCCTCCTTCCAGGTGGAGCACAGCCCTGTGCCACTGCAGGCAGAGGGATTCTGGTCAAGCTGGCACAGCCCTTACCCACTCAGCCAAAATACAAATATTTTAAACATTTTCAAATCCAACCTCTTCTCCATCCCCAGCTTTTCCTGTGGCCTCTGAAAGCAGCCAGTGGAGCAGGGAGGCTCCTCTCCCTCTCAGTCATACTCAGCCTCCTGGAAGGAACATCCCCAAGAAAGGGTTAAATCAATCACAACTAGATTCACTGGCCTTTTATTAACAAGTGTATCAAATTTAAATAATTAGCATTTTAATGTCTGATGCTGTATACAGGGACACCGAAGGGATGGCAGAGCCATATGGTCCTCTGATTAATAATGTCAAGCAGAAGCAGGAAGAGCATCCAAGGGAAAAAACATGCAGGTTGCAGAGGCAAAGAGCTCTGACATGCCTTGAGCAGTGTTATCCCTATGGAAAGGAGCTGTCCCCATATGGTGGGGTGGGATGGGCTCGGGAGCTGCAGTGGCCAGAGGCCCCCCCAGGAGCCAGAATGTCCCCACAGGCATCCTGTGACCTCACAGGCTGCCTGGTCCTTGAAAAAACAGGAGCTGCTGTGAGTTCCATCTGACTCATGTCCCCAGAATTCAGCACAACTGGATCACTCAGCCGAGGTCTGAGGTGGGTTGGGCAGAGCTGGGCATTGCCCTGGGCAGGGGGACCTGGGGGGGTGACAGTCAGACCCCCCTCCCATGGCTGGGAAGGGCTGCTCTGGAGCTTGGTCAGGTGTGAAGGTGGGTGGTGGGATGGGGAGTCACACAGACTGGTCCTGAGTAAGGTCACCAGCAATTTATCTCCTGACATGATGGTGAAGCAAATGACACGTGTGGGAGAGCCCAAATATTTCTCTCCTGCTAAGGGGTAGAGAGGCACAAAGGTCTGCACAAGGGGGAGTGGTTTCAAGCTGAAAGAGGGTAGATTTAGATGTCAGGAAAAAACTTTTGGCTGTGAGTGAGGTGAGGCCCTGGCACAGGTTGCCCAGAGGAGCTGTGGCTGTCCCAGCCCTGGAAGTGTCCCAGGCTTGGAGCAACCTGGGCTAGTGGAAGGTGTCCTTGCCCAAGGCAGGGGGTGGAGCAAGATGAGCTTCAAGATCCCTTCTAACCCAAACCATTCTGTGATTCTGTGAGTTATGATCACAGACTGCAACACTCCTGGCAGGGAATTTGCTCTGGGAGAAATCCCCCTCCCTCCTCTGCTGCTGCAGCTGATGCCACTGTTCCCACCTTGGCTTTACCAAGGTGGGGTTTCTAAGAGGCCCTTAGAGCTTTTAATGCTCCCACATCTCTGAGCACAGTAGATAAGAAAGAAAAGCCATTTTCCATCTGTCTGCAAAGGCCTGTTTTGTTCTCACTCACACGTAAAGCGGAGCCAGCAGAGATTGTTACGGGCTCAATGACAGTGCTCTACAAATGTTAATATGGTTTTTAATTGGGAGGAATAATAGCTTACTGCTGCACGCTTGGCAGGCCAGTCTCTGCAGCTACTCAGACCTCCCCCTTTTCTAAAACAGAAGGGAAAAATTGCAATTCTGCATTGCAGTCAGGATTTATTTTAAGTAACTGAGGTGCTCAGCTGACACCGCCGGTATCCCCCTGGTTACTCCCACAGCACGAGGGAGCATCCAGCACCTACACACCCCCTGGGGAGGGGGACAGGACTCAGGATCACTAAATGATTTGGGTTGGGAGGGACCTTGAAGCTCATCTCCTTCCACCCCCTGCCAAGGGCAGTGACACCTTCCACTCTCCCAGGTTGCTCCAACATCCAGCCTGGGCTGGGCTGAGTTCCATGGTGGGGCTTGGTCCATTGCCAGGCTCTGGTGAAGTTAATGAGGGCCTGTGTGCCAAAGGAGATCAGGAAAATAATCTGAATTAACTTTTAAATGGATTAGTCAAATTGCATTAGATACCTTTGTAAACACTTTTGTTTGGAGTTGAGGGGGCCTGACTCAATCTCGCTCGCTTCGCTTTCATTCTGAGCAGCAGCGTCTAAATGGATGCTTAAAGAAATTTAACCAAAAAGCTTGAAATTTGCACCCTAATTAGCGAGGTGAATCAACCTGAGCACCCAGAGCAGAGTCTGGGGTACTCCCCAGCTGCCTGTGTGGGGTGGGATCCCCACCTTGGGAACCTCTGGGGAAGGGACTGCTCTGCCCAAGCCTGTGAGTCCCAATGGGTTTGATCTTTGCCCTCCAGCCACTCTGTTCACATCTTTCACTGGGTTTTCTCTCCTCATTTCCAGCTTTGGCACAAGTGCAGGGCATGGCTTTGCTTCAGCCAGAGCTGGGAGGGCAGACAGTGAGTCCTGGTGCTTCCCAGGGAGCCCCCAGCAGCCCCCAGCCCCTTGTTGAGTGTGTCTGACCTTCAGGAGCCCAACTTGGCTTTAATTTGTCTCTTCATCTGTGTGGGGAAAACAGAGGCAAAGTGAGAAAAGCCACCAAGGCACGTGGGATAATCAGGGTAATGGCAAAGCATCAGTGAGTCTGTTTGCTGCCAACCCCCTGGCACAGCAGCCTGGCTCAGAAAGTCTCTGTGTCCTTCTCACCAGTGGTGCCTGGGAGGGAGAAGGGCTGGGGAGACTCTCCTTGGGAAAGGTGAAGCACTGGGAACACGAGGCTCACTCTGTCCAGAGCCCATCCTTGGCTGCTTCCCCTGCCCACCCACGGTGTGGTTCATCCTGGGGGCAAGGAAAAGTGTGGGAAAAGAGGATTTGCATGGTCAGGGTGGGGAAGCAGCTTGGCAGGGCCACCTTACACCATCATGTCCCTCAGCCCCTCCCAGCACACACCCTGTCACCCCCTGGGACACTGGGGAAGGGGGAAGGAGGGGGGTCTCAGGAGAATTGCAGTGTTTGCTGGAAACTGGTGCCAGCTGATGGCATTTTCAAGGGCAGAGGGAGATAATTCCTGCCCAGCTTCACTCCCCAGGCAGAACAGAAAGGGCAGCCATGCAGCTCTGCCCCTTTTTGGAAGAATTACAGTGCAGCCAAAGTATTTTTAGTAGGACCTTAATTAAATCATCAAAACATTCCAGGCTTATGTTCATGAGCAAGTAAATTCAGAGAACAGGACAAGAAAAGCAGCTGTGCATTATTTTTGAGTAATGATATTTGAATCTCTGTGCTCCAGAAACTGGGGGAAAAAAAGTAAATTACAGAGAAAATGCACTCAGGAAGATTTTAATGTTATTACAGACCTTCATTATAATGTATGGTCAAGCATGTAAGAGAAAATCTTGGGACCCGGGGGTAACATATTGATTCTGGTGGACATTAAAATTTCTGTTTGATGCTTAAGCAAAATCTAATCTGACTTCTGGTTTCTCAAAATATTTTAGGGTAATTAGACATGTTTGTGCTTTATTGATTCTTAAAATGAACATAAGCACACGGGGAATTGCTGTGGCTCTGGATTAAAGGAAACAAGACTCCTCTCTTTGCAGAATTTCCTGTAATTAAATCACCTTCTGCTAACGTGACCCTCGTTATCTTGGATGGAAATGAATGCAGGAACAGGTAAAGGAGTTTATAATGGCAGTGGTGATAGAAGTGAAGCTTTAAAGTTTAAGTGAAAGTTTGGTTTTCCCTCTGGAGTTTGGATAAATCTCTCACTTGGAAGATTGGGGCTCCAGTGGAAGGTGTCCCTGCCCATGCAGGGGGTGGAACAAGATGAGCTCTAAGGTCCCTTCCAACCCAGACCAGCCTGGGATTCTTTGATAAAACCCCAGACAGCCCCAGAGCAGGGGGTGGGGGTGGATTCCCATTGGAAATTGGCTTTTGAGGAGTCAAGCTTGGAGCAAACGCTGAGGGCAGGGTTGGCACTGCCAGCCTGATGCACTGATGGAATGACAGTCCCTGTCATCCAACACCATCCTGGGCATTTCCTAGCAAGGGACCAGTCCTGCCAATCCATCCTGGAGCTGCAGCAACACTCACCACTCTATGAATTTTTGCTGCCTTTTCCACAAGTATCTTGGAAGATGGAGGCCACAGCACAAAGCTCTGGGGGAAGGGGTGACACCTCTGCAGAGCTGCCTCTCCCGAGGGAGGAGAAGGGACCTGACAAGCTGCATCACCCTGTGCTGGAGCCCAGGGCATTCCCAGAGCCCCCAGCCCCCCCAGAGCCCCCAGCCCCACATCCCTGCTGTGCTGGACACCACCAACCCTCCCCATCCCTGTTCCCACACTGCTCTGAAGGAAGCAAAGTCCCAGCAGGTCCTCAGTCACATTCAGCTACTCTGCACCACTGGTTGCTCGAGACCTGCAGGGGTTTTGGGGTGGGAAATGCCTTATTCCTCATTTCATACTCAACACTCCAGTTCATCCCAATCCTGCAGCTGGAAAAAGCCAGAGATAGGGAGCAGGATGAGCCAGGCTGGTGGCCACTGGATCCAGAGTCAGACTTGGAGTCAAAGGACATTTCATTAAGGCTGGGAGAGGCTTGTCTCCAGTTTGTTTATTAACATGATTACAAGTAATCTTTCATCTCAGAGACAGGACTGGTTCTTACTCTGGCTGTGAGTCAGAGCACTGAGTACAGGCCATTTGTACTTCTCCTCCTTAGCAAGCACACGAGGCTCCTTTAGATTTATATTTTAGCCAGTGCTGTGAACTGCAGATGAAACACTTTGGACAGAAAATCAATAAGAGGACATGTGTATTCCCACCCTGAGCCACAGCAGCACAGACAGCAGTGTAGAGTGTGCCTCCCTCTGCTCCAACCCTGTGTTTATCCATGAGTCCCTGGATCCTGCAGTGCATCAGGTTTACATTGGGTGAACTCAGTCATAGATTTAAAGGCAGAAAGTACCATTTCAGTGATCTGGTTTGGTGTGCCATGTGAGCCAGGCACAGGATTGCCTGGGATACAGGGCCCTGATTTAACTGATGGCCTCACAAGGGTAAGTCACAGAATCAGAGATTGTGCCAAGCTGGAAGGGACCCACAAAGTCCAGCTCGTGGTCCTGCACAGGATCATCCCCAACAGTCACATCATGAGCCTGAGAGTACCATCCAAATTCTTCTTGAGCTCTGGCAGCCTTGGGGCTGTGTTCGCTGCCCTGGGGAGCCTGTTGGGTGCCCAACCACCCTCTGGGGGAAGAACCTTGTTCTAACATCCAACCTAAACCTCTCCTGACACAACTGCAAGTCACAGCAGGGTCCAGGCTCCCTGATCCCAGGAAAAGCTATGGTATTAAGCTCAGTGTTTAAAGAGTGTCCCAGGGGCTGTGTGGGGTGGTGGGTGGTGGCTGTGCTGCAGGATGGGACCGTGTGCTGCCAAAACACCCACAGCCACCGTGACCATCCTCAAGCAGCACCATCTCAACCCCTGGCATCAACCCCGTGGGATGCAGCACTGGAGGCTGCAGATCCAGCCCAGCCACGCTGAAGCTGCATCCAGGACTTGGGAGCAGAGAGGACAAAGTGCCCTTGGGAGCGAGCCCCGTCCCCACCTCGCGGGGCACCGGCTGCTGCCAGGGTGTGAAGTCTGCTCAAAATGCACAGGAGGACAGAAGTTCAGCTGGTTCGAACAGATGGCTGAGTAACATTTGTTGCCTGAGCCTCGGGTCCCCAGCAGGGCCTTTCTGTTATCATTTACTGCACTTGCTATTTGTCACGGCCGGGCAGGGACACGCACACGTGTGTGCTCAGCCCCGAGCCCCACGCTCGGCCCCCCCGGCCCCACCAGCACTGCAGGTTAAATGGAGTCATAAATAAGCAGTAAGCAGAGATAAGTGTCTGATTTATTGGGGAGCTCAAAGGAAGAGACAAGCAGCAGCAAGGTCACAGCCACGGTTAAGCAACATCCCCGACGCAGCTCTCTCCTCCCCTTCTGCTCCTGCCCGGGCTGGGAAGCAGCAAAACCGAATGTTTATCTGCACCTCTCCCTTCAGCATCCTCTGTACACTGAGAGCAGCTCGTTTGCTCCAAACCCAGGTGGTTTTTCCCGCCCCAGTGCCAGTGTAGCACACCACAGAGGGCTGATGGCCGGGGGCTGGGTGGCTCCTGGGCTCTGTAGCGTGGCAACAAGTGCTAAGCAACACAGAGGTTGCCATCAGGACCCCGGTCTGGCTTTTTATCTGGTGAGGGACCACTTATTTAAGAGCTAATCTCTATACAAGACACTGCCCCTCTGTGGGGCTGACAGGCAGATTTCTCATCTGGACCTGCTGGAAGTGGATGCTCATTTAAAAAATACATCTATCTCCTCTCTCTGACAGGCAATATGTCAATAAGGGGAGCCTGCTGTAATCCACATTACTGTGGCCCGGGTGCTTTGTCAGGATTAGAGCTTGTGATTTTCCACCTTCCCTTCCAAGGGAAGAGGCTGCTTTGGCAGAACATGGGTTTCATGTGCAGTGGGATTTGTCTCCCTGCAGGTCCCTGACTCTCCCAAGGGGGTGGATCAGGGCTCCTCAGGTGGTGATGGATGCCCATTGCCAAGGGATCATAGAATCCTGGAATGGTTTGGGTTGGAAAGGACCTTAAAGATCATCCAGTTCCAACCCCTACCATGGGCAGGGACACCTTCCACTAGCCCAGGTTGCTCCAAGCCCTGTCCAACCTGGCCTTGGACACTTCCAGGGATGGGGCAGCCACAGCTTCTCTGGGCAACCTGTGCCAGGGCCTCACCATCCTTACAGGGAAGAATTTCTTCCTAATATCCAATTTAAACCTCCTCCCTGTCAGTTTGAAGCCATTCCCCCTTGTCCTGTCCCTCCAGGCCCTTGTAAAAAGTCTCTCTCCAGCTCTCTTGGAGCCTCTTTAGGTCCTGGAAGGTGCTACAACAGGGATGCTCCTGCCAGGGCTGTCCCAGGCAGCACAGACACATCCCCATGGATCCCTGACCTGCACAGGATAGCACTGCAGGGCAAGAGAGAAATAAAACTTCCAGCTGGCAGGAAGGACCTGCCTTGCCTCCCGGCCAGGAACGAGAGCTGGGCAGGAAAACGTGCTTTGGAAAAAAACATTCCTGAAAGATACCTGGGAAGACAGGCTGCCATCTCCTGCCCTTTTGCTCTCTGCCATCACCTGCAGCATTAACTAAAGCCAGGTGGCCAGAGAGAGAGAGGGCTGAAAGTGATGCTTCCCTGGGTGACAGGCTGGATTTTCTGTCGCTTGGTGCTAAATAATCCCCGGCAGATTCAAAAGCACCACAATTGCTGAAGAAATAACCTTAATAAAGTGGGTATAAATAACTGTGTGGCAGTATTTCTGCGTGTTGGAATTGTTTATGCAGGTAAAATTTCACAGCAGAGGTGTGACCGCATTTATAGCGGAGTAATCAGGGTGTAATTCCACAACCCCGGTGTGTTTGCTCACAGGAGACAACCTTAATGTCTTTTAAGAAGAGTCATTAGATTTAAGTAATAGCCAGCACCCAAGTACTCCATCAGGCAAAGAGAGAACAAATCAACTTTTATTGCCAGGCAAAAAAGTAGAAAACCCAATTCCTGGGAAGCCAATAAAAATTTTATAATTTTATTATTTTATTTTTTTTTTTTGAGTCAAATAAGCCCAGGGTTTATTACTTTGTGGATGTCTTCATAAAACCTGGAGCAAACCTAATCTAGATGAAAACAACAGCTGTGAGGCACAATGTATTTGACCAAGATGGATGCCTCCGAGGTATGGTATTCATTAGCTCGCTAATTCCAAATGGTAAACAAGGTTTAATTAATTTTGATTTCGAGCTACAATGGTCTGTCGGCCATGCAAAGGTGTGGGGAATGTGCAGCTGCTGGAGGAGCAAGTGTTTTCTGGGTAATTTTGCATGTTCCCTTGACATTTCTGCTGGGAGAAGTTTTGGGGACAGCAGAGGGGGAGTGTTCATCTCCTGGTTTTGATGGTTTGCAAGAGCACTGCTGAGGGATGCAGATTCCATGAGGGTTTCCCTGGATTAATCAGCAGTCTGTGCTTGGATGGACACAGACAAAAACACAGTGCTTAATTCACTAATTTTATGTCTAATTTGGACATTCAGTGATTGGGGGTACATTGGCCAAGGTAGATATCTTCCCTGGGAGGGTGGGGAGGCCCTGGCACAGGTTGCCCAGAGAAGCTGTGGCTGCCCCATCCCTGGAAGTGTCCAAGGCCAGGTTGGACAGGGCTTGGAGCAACCTGGGCTAGTGGAAGGTGTCCCTGCCCATGGCAGGGGGTGGAACTGGATGGGCTTTAATATCCCTTCCCACCCAGACCATTCTGTGATTCCATGATATTTTCAGAGGCTCTCCCACTTTTCTGCCGTCCACAATAACTCCCACTGTCAGAGTTTAGAGGAAGAAGCAGTTCTCAAAGCTTCACTGCAAAACATCCTAACCTAAAGCCCCAGTAAAGACCCAGTGTTAGAGAACGAACAATTACTCAGCCAGCAAATTTACATGTGCAACCCCCCCCCTGCAGCCAGTTCCAGTCCATCACATTCCAGCTGCATGTGCAGCTTCCCCCTTCAATACCAACTGCCCACACCTTAAATCTCAGCTCATTCCATCCCCTGCCATGGACAGGGACACCTTCCACTAGCCCAGGTTGCTCCAGTCCCATCCAGCCTTTCCTTGGACACTTCCAGGGCTGGAGCAGCCACAGCTTCTCTGGGCAACCTGTGCCAGGGCCTCCCCACCCTCCCAGGGAAGCATTTCTTCCTAATATCCCACCCAAACCTACCCTCTGTCAGTTTAAAACCATTGCCCCTTGTCCTGTCACTCTCCAGCTTTTGGAGGACTTGTCTCCTCTCCTTCATTTCCAAAGGATCCCAAGTGTTTCTTGTACACCCAAGTAGAGAATGACCACTTCAAAACGAGATGGATTATTTTCCCCCTCTGCCTGTGAGTGACACGCACCATCTGCCCGAAGACAGATCCTGATAGATGGAGCCCGATGGAAAAACCAGTGGAAGTCAGTGTGGCCCAGTCACACGCCAAGAAAGGTCTTTGTGCCTTTCTCATGTGAAAAAACCCACTGGACACAGCCTGAGAGGAGGTGATGTGCCCCTGCCATCGCCACACTGACACTGTAATTCCCAGTCAGTCATTCCCAGGGTCTGCCCAGCACCCACCAATTCCCTCCCTGAGCTGCTCAGGCTCTGTCCTCACCAGGTTTTGGCACATGTGACAGTGGGGGCTGGTGTGACAGGACCCTGCCAGGTCTGCTGCCCCCAGCCAGCATCTGCTGCTAACGAATCTTCCCGTGATGGATTTGAGGGAGCCTCCCGATGGGAAGCATTTACTCAAGGAGTACACAAACAAAGAGGAAAGTCTGAAAAAAATCAGGTTTGCGCTGCTGCCACCGGTGACCCGAGAGAACAAAACGCTCCCGCAGACAACAATCAGATGCAAAATTAAGGCACACAGGAACAACAGGCGGGCAGGAGGCGCTGCCGAGCGCTCCGTGGGAACATCTGCCTCTGGCTTCCCGGGATCGCAGGGATCTGGTCCCTCCCGGAGCCATCCGTCACGTCCCTGCCCGCGCAAACAGCCCGAGCAGCAGCGGCAAGAACGCCCTTCAAGGACAAGTGCTGATGGGGAAACACAGCCCGTAATTACCGTGATAAATGCCGTGCTGGGAAAGGGAGGAGCGGTGCCGGGAGGGTGAGCTGGCCGAGCACCCCCCGCACGGAGCAGCCCCTCCTCTGCTGTCCCCTCACCTCCCCTGCTGTCCCCTCACCTCCCCTGCTGTCCCCTCACCTCCCCTGCTGTCCCCTCGCCACCCCAGGGCACCCACAGCTCGCCCTGGCCCCGCATCCAGCCACTGCCGCTCCCCTTTCAGGGAGTCACTGGGAAGCATCACCGTTCCAGGGCACACACGGCTCTCCCCGGCCCTGCCCCTCCATCCTCCCCACGGCCACTCCCGATTTGGGGAGCCCCTGGATTCTGTGGTCCCACTGGGAAGCATCACTCTGCCAGGGCACACACAGCTGTCCCTGGCCTTGCAGCTCCATCCTCACCCTCTTTCCCTGCATCCCCCCATCCCACTGGGAGAGCATCACCACCCTGGGGTACCCACAGCTCTCCCTGGCCCCACAGCCCCCATCCTCAATCTGCTGCTCATGGTTTGCTGAGCCCCTGCATTCCCTGTCCTACCAGGAGAGCATCCCCTTGCTGAGCTCCTTCAGTTCTCCTTGGCCCCACATTCCCCATCCTCCCCACTGCTGCTCCCATTCCAGGGAGTCCCTGTGTCCCACTGGGAGACCATCACTCCACTGGGGTACACACAGCTCCCCTTGGCCCTGCCTCCCCCATCCTCACTGCTGCTGCTCCTGTTTTGTGAGCCTCTGCATTCCCTGTCCTACCAGGAGAGCATCCCTGTGCTGGGGTATTCACAGCTCCCCCTCACCCTTCCTCCCCATCCTCCCCACTGCTGCTCCCATTTTGCCAGGCCCCTGCATCCCACCAAGACAGCATCACTGTCATGTCCCCCCAATCCCTCCCTTCAGCTGCATCAATTTCTCATCCTTCCCTTTGAATTTAAAAAAAAAACAACAAACAAAACAACTTTGTTGAACTCTTGGAAGGACAAAGGGCAAGGCAGAGCACCAGGAAGCCTGTGCTCATTGGGGTGCTGCAGTCTGCCATTAAAATAACCAACCTCTGAAACCACCTTGCTGAGCTCACAGAGAGCTGAACGTTGTTCCCTGTTCCTGGCAGAAGTCCCTTCTGTGACAGCACAAGAGACAGAGTCTCCACTTTTTGGGAAAACTTGAAACACCCCAACCAGGACACTGAAGGGATGAGGATGTCATCTCCCTCACTGTCTCTCCTGTGCTGTGCTTCCACTTGTGAAAGCTCCACTTGCACCAACAAGACTCCAGGGAATGGGAAAGCTGAGTGCAGAGCTCTCCAGGGAGAACTTCCAGGGTGCAGGACAATCTGTCACGGAGCTGTGGGAATGCCCAAGCCTTCAGCAGCAGGGGAAGTTCCACTGCACAACATCTGGCCCAGGAGCCAGCAGGGCTGGAGGCTGTGGGCAGTGTTGCAGAGCAGGGGATGGCCACAAGGCACAGCTGAGCTCTGCCAGGCATTGAATCCCCAAGGACAGTTCCTAGAAATAAGCTTACAACTCACATCTGACTCTGCTGCCTTTTTTTTCCAGCTGTGTAGAAGTCCCTGCTCTGCACATTCCTGAATCACAGTGTATTCCCTCAGCAAATCCACAGCTGGGCCCACGGCAATCACCCCCCTCCTGCAAACAACACCTGGCTTTGGGACACAGAATTCCCCTTGGGCTCCCCAAAATAGCCCTAACCATGAAATGAGGGACATTTAATTGTCACTCTGATGGATGTGAGTGCCTCCCCTGCCTGGGTGCCTCGGTAAGCAGCTGTGCTCAGGAGAGGCTTGCAAAGGCTTGGAAAGCCACCACGAGACACTCGGAGCTTTCCTCTCCAGTGCCACCTCTGGGCAAGGACATGCAGTAGTGGAGCTGCTTAGAAAAGAACCTGCTGTTCAGCCTGGAGAAGAGAAAGCTTTGGGGAGACCTCAGAGCCCATTCCAGTGCCTACAGGGGCTTCAAGAGAGCTGGAGAGGGACTTTGAACAAGGGCCTGAAGTGACAGGGCAAGGGGGAATGGCTTTAAGCTGAAGGAAGGCAGATTTGGATTCCCTATTAGGAAGAAATTCTTCCCTGTGAGGGTTGTGAACAACCTGGTCTAGGGGAAGGGGTCCCCGCCCACGGCAGGGGATGGAAGAAGATGAGCTTTAAGGTCCCTTCCAACCCGAACCATTCCAAGATTCCATGATAAAATTGCCTTTTCCAGCTGCAGGACCTCTCCAGGCAGGATCAGGGCACGTCCAAGCAGAGGGCTCTCGTGGGGGCTGCCCCCACTGCCTCTGTCATGTTTGGAAATGTCAGTCTTGCTCATTGCCACTGGCATGGGACTGCTTTTCTAACATGGATCACTTGTCATGGCCAGAAGAACCACTGAGACAGTCAGATTTATTACCAGGATAAAGTAACCCAGTGCCAGGTCTGCAGTCAGGTGTTTCATTCCGAGGTGCCATGGAAAGAAGAGTCATTTTGATTTTCTTTTTTTCCCCTACAAGGATCTACACCTGTAGCTGAATCTTCCCACCCCGAGGCAGATTTCAGAGTGGAGGAATTAGGCTTGTAAACTCTAATTCCTCTGCCCTGAATGGAAAATAACCTGCTGGGCAGCCTCAGAACCCTCACCCATCCAGCCATGCCTGAGAGCTCCCAGCACTTAACAGACTCGGTGATTTTTTGGTTACTATTGACCAACACCTTGATGTGCAATAAATTCCTGTATTCTATTTCTGCCAATACCCAAAAATCAAGCCCTGCAGCCCCAATTCCACATTAAGCAGCCCCAGCTCTGCAGCACAGACCCAACTTGAGCAAAACCAGAGGACAGGAGCAGGCTTTGCACTGAACTCACATGGATGGACCATTAAAACCTCACAGCACATAATTTGCTTAAGCATTTCAGAGTTAATTACATGACTGGTGCATTTATCTCCTCCTGGTACCCTGCAGCTCTGTTATCCTGCGGGAGGGAGGGATGTGCTGTACCCATTACAGAAGCACCCATGGAGGGGTCTTGCTCCAAGGGGCCGTGGAATTGTTTACTGTCACCTCTGAGTGACACCAGGACATGCTCTTGTCTTGTACTTGTGAACTGGAAATGTATTTAATTCAGGCTCGAGGCAAAGTCATGGCTCACAGCCCTTTAGTGCGCTGCTGAATTCGAAACCAGCTTGAGAAACCGTTCCCAAAATAACCCCGAGAGCCTCTTTTATCCAGAGAAATGTATAAAATACTTTTGTTCAAAGGAAGAGGGTGCAAAGAATTTAAATGCCAGCACCTTCCCTGGGGAGAGAGGCTGGGTTTGGAGCACTGTTTGCAATAGGAGTCAGTGCCAGATCCCCTGAGGGTGGCAGGTCCTTGTCCTGGTCAGATGTGCCTGTCTGCACAGCAGGGTGATGGTACCACCGGGAGAAAAACTATCAGAATGTATAAAAACCCCACCCCAACACCTTTTCCACGGGTTTCCTGCAGCCATCACTGCATAAACACACTTCCCTGCACCTAAAGGCAGGAACAGCAGCTCCCTCTGGATCCTTCCCAGGGCTGGAACACACCTGCCTGAACTGTCTCACATCCAGGGCTGGACTGATCCACCCTCCACGTGGCTCACCAGGAACCTGCTGCATGGAGACACATCCATTTATGCACAGGGGAGGCTTTGTTGATACATAACCAGAGCTGGAAAAAGGCTTTAATGAAGCACAACAAGAATTAGCTTTATTCACATTTCTCCCCCACCCTCACAAGACAAATACATGCACTTAAAGAATGATGATGTTTTGGGTAATCACAGCTAAATAAATAGGATGGGAAACTTTGCATATGTTATGCAAAAGAATTTGCTAGCTGCAATATTTCATTTCAAAATAATCGAGTGGTTGGAATGAAGCCTGTACCCCAAACCCATAACTTTGCATTTCTGAGGGCCATGGCCATCCTGCAATAATGAATATATTTGTCTTCTTTAGACCATCATCCTATAGTTGCTGTGTCTAACACATTCTGCTTCTGGCCAACATCTATCATAACACACCAACAGAAGAACTGAAACGCATTAAAAAGAAAATTGATTCTCTTACAAGCCCTCTTTGTCTGGTTTCTTCATTTGCCTATTAATAGCCCACTGTACAATTAATTATGCACAACCCAGGTACAATCCTCGTAGCCCTGCAGAAGAGAGTCAAGGTGATAAAGTTCTGCAGACATTTCTCCTCCTGAGCTGCTCTGGGGGTTTCTGCTGGGACCTGGGTCACCCCCAGCACCTTGGAGAACCCACCAGCACCAAGGAACACGCAGGACAAAAACTGTTTGCTTAAAATATTCAGGACAGTCTGGGTGAATAATGAATTGAGCCCCAGAAAAGGGGCTCGGCCACACACAAAACAGTGGTTAAATTAATCAGGTGATTTAATGGCAAGGAGCAATTTGACATCTTGTGTCTCACGGGTGCTCCTTCCACAGCTCTCCTCCCAGCAGCCCAGCTTGGTCTCATCGCTGCAGGCTGGACTTTCTTAATGCCAGGCTTTTAATTATGCAGGCTGGACTTCCTTAATGTGAGGCTTTTAATTATCCTTAGATCAATACTTCTCATCAGCTCTGAGAATAACCCTGCCCTCCTGGGGCGAGCTCAGGAGTTACAGGGGTGTGTTAAACATCCACCTTCACCTGGGGGAAAGGGGCAGAGGAGTCACTGCCCTGTACTTTGAGGAATGGGGGTGTCACACCCCTTGATTTGAGGAACAGGGGTGTCACATCCCTTGATTTAGAGGAACAGGGGTGTCACATCCCTTGATTTAGAGGAACAGCGGTGTCACATCCCTTGATGTGAGGAATGGGGGTGTCAAATCCCTTGATTTGAGGTACAGGGGTGTCACATCCCTTGATTTGAGCAATGAGGGTGTCACATTCCTTGATTTGAGGAATGGGGGTGTCACATCCCTTGATTTGAGGTACAGGGGTGTCACATCCCCTGATTTAGAGGAACAGGAGTGTCACATCCCTTGATTTGAGCAATGGAGGTGTCACATCCCTTAATTTGAGATACAGGGGTGTCACACCCCTTGATTTGAACAATGAGGGTGTCACATCCCCTGATTTAGAGGAACAGGAGTGTCACATCCCTTGATTTGAGGTACAGGAGTGTCACATCCCTTGATTTGAGGAATGGGGGTGTCACATCCCTTGATTTGAGGTACAGGGGGTCACTACCCCGTGGTTTAGGAGTGCCACCAGCCAGGCTGAGGGTACCCCAGACCCCACAGCACCACACATGGACAACATCCATGTGTAGAGGTCTACATCCTCTAGCCTGGATGAGATGGTAAAAAGCCCAGCCCTAAAGAGCAGCTCCTGCTCTTGTCCCCCCTGAAACACGAGAAGCACTAAACGACACTGTTATTTCTCACCTTGAGAGGGAGCTGAATTATTTACGAAGCTCCCAACAAGGTGCTCAGCCCGGCACGTGCTTTTTCTCCCTCTTGCTCTCCTTTCCAGCTCCCCCTTCGGAAGCAGATGCACCTTCCCACGTGGATATGGGCACTGTTGTATCGTTTCCCTGTTCCCAGAGCACACTGGGGTCTGATCCTTTGTGTCCCAGTCCTCCTCTCCTCTCCCCTCCCCTCCCCAGCATCCCCGGCTCCGTGCCAGCATTCCCAGCCCCAGCAGAGGAGTGATCTCGGAGCTAATGAGTTTGGCCTTGGGCAACCACCTCCCTCGCTTCTTTCTTTTTATTTTCATTTTTTTGGAGCCTTTCAGCCCAGGGTGCTTGTTGCTCCTCCAGCATCAACAACATTAACAAGCTCTGACATCTCATAAATTTCCCTTGGTAAAACAAAGGGAAACAAATAGGAAAACAAGTTTCAGCAGTGCAAGGGGGGTTTGGTGCTTTGAATTTTTTTCCTTCCCTTTCCGTATATTGGATTTCTTCTGTGAACAGTCCCTTTTATCCTGCTGGTGTCTCTCTGCTGCAGCCAAACTATGTGGGACAGTGTGAGTTAGAACATACTCATTTGGGCTTTGGGTAGAAAATGCTGAGATAAAAATGAGATCTGATTAAAAAATATAAATAGATCCAATTCAAGCCCAACCATAAAAACGTTATAAGCTCAGAAATAATGGGGTTAATCTCCTTTCTTTTAATTTTCACCTTATTCCAGAGAGGAGCAAGAGAAGCTGGATGAGAAGCAGGAAGCTCAGGTCTGTTCTCCTGCCTTTTCCTGCTTCAGGAAAAGCCTCTGTGGAGCCAGGAGGATCCTCCAGCCCTGAGACAGATGGGCTGGAGAGGAGGTGGGGAAGGAACCTGCTCTTCATAGAGTCACAGACTGGTTTGGGTGGGAAGGGACCTTAAAGCTCATCTCATTCCACCCCCTGCCATGGGCAGGGACACCTTCCACTAACCCAGGTGGATCCAAACCCTGTCCAACCCGGCCTTGGACACTTCCAGGGATGGGGCAGCCACAGCTTCTCTGGGTAACCTGTGCCAGGGCCTCCCCACCCTCCCAGGGAAGAATTCCTTCCCAATATCCAATCTAAACACACTCTCTGTCAGTTTAAAGCCATTCCTTGTCCTGTCATAATGAGCAAATGATTCATAGAATGTCTTAGGTTGGAAAAGACCCTACAGATCCTTGAGTCCAACCATTAACCCAACACTTCCAAGTCCTCCTCTAAGTCATGTCCCCAAGTGGACTTTGCATCTGAACAAGCATCATTATGGGGTCATTCCCACTCATATGCCACGATTTCCCCTTTTAAAAAGCCTGTGTATTAATAACTTGCTATAATAATATTAATCTTTGGCAACAGTTCGTTTAGAAAGCAGAAAGTTAAAAATCAGGATTGATCATCGCTGTCACGGGGATGTTGTTCCAACAGTCTCTGCCACGGCAGCCCCAGGCCCTCTCCACACTTCCCTCCTTGCTCTGTGTAATGCTCAAAATACAAATTGGCTTTCTTAGGGAATGAGAAATCTCCTGCCTCCGAGCTCAGCCGGCGCTCGGAGCGCGGGGACGGAGCTGCTGCAGACACTCTGCACTCCCCTCTCCATCAGTGGGGAAGTGCAGCTCCTCCGAGGGGCTCTGCAGAAGGATGGAGCAGCCACGAGCCTTTCTCTCTTTTCCATGCTATTGATTTTCTTTAAATGTATAACTCAGAACCTCTCAGAGACTCCTCTCCTGTGAACTCACTTTGCTGTCGGAGCTGGACGTGGCACTGCAGTGAGACAACCACGAGCTCTGTCCTCCCTGGGCTCACTCTTGGCTCAGAGGCTCCAGGAACTCCCCTGAGGGCCCTGGTGTTCCTGCAGCACAGGAGAGCTGGCAACAGAACAGGGAAAACTCAATGAAAGGTGGTTTTGAGGGTAAGACTGAATTAAATCTCCCCAAAACCCCTTTTAGAGACCCTCTTTTGGAGAGAGAGGGTTTGGACTTCCAGAAGGGAGCTTCAAAATGCAGCAGCACCAGAGAAAAAGAGTGAAAGTCTCCAAGGAAATCCCCTGAAGGTTCAGGCTCGAGGGATTGGATTGTCACAAAGTAAGAACAGAAAAATTCTGACTGCAATACTTAAATCTGCTGCCTTAAAAGTGAAAGACACCAACTAACACCACAGAAACTGAAATGAAGGAACCCTGACCTGAAAAGTGGCAAAAGGACTTTTCTTTTTCTTCTTGGTCTCTTGTTGAAGAAAAAGAGAAATTTAATCTGATGTAAATATATTATTTCATCATAGAAGGATAGTTGTTACCTATATATATATATGTATGTAAATAAACCTTTTAGGTATTTTGCCCTCCCCCCAGTGCTGAGTAGTTGTGTTTTGTCTGAAAACCCTCTCACACACTGGGGTAAATTGTGGGAGGAGGGCTTGAACTTGGAAATTGGATTTCTGAGGGTCTCAAACCACCACACCTGGCTTTCCCAAGAACATGTTTTTCTCAGCACTTACCCCTGTGCAAACACAGGCTCAGCTGGTGCTGAACCAGTAACATGCAGCTTCCAGCAAGAGCAGAAACCATGGTGTTAATGACAACGGCCAAAAGGGACTTTATCAAACCTTGTCACCCCCTAAAACGGGCCCTCAGTTGGGTTTTTGCTTTCAGCTACTGCCCCACCAATAGAACCAATAAATTATCATTAAAATAATGCTGCTGGGGTGGGGGGGGGAATGAGAGCTAGAAGGGCAAAACTGATTTTCCGAGGATAAAATTATTCCTCAGCGACACTGGACATGTGCAATGGCATTTTGGACTCAGTAGCCACTGCTTTAAAGCCAGGCAGAATGTTTTCCTCAGGGATCCAGCTCCTGAAGCTCCTGCCTGTGTCCTCTGTGTTAGTGCCACATCATAAATACCAGGAGTTATGGTTGCAGCAAACACACACTGCACGTCGCTGAGCTGCTTGGAATTTAATGGGAATTTAATATCAGCATCCCAGAGCAGCTGGCAGGAGGCAGCTGAGTTTGTCCTGCCTTGCCTTCTGCCTTCAGCCTCTGACCCCAGACACGCCATCACTGGGGGGGCAGGAGGAGTCCTTCCAATTAAACCTCCTTGCAATAACCCCCAGGAGTCAGAAGGACACCTTGGGAAGGTGGACAATAAATGTTCCAAGTCTGGACTCGTTTGGAAGCTCTTTTACAGTCGCTCCCTGGTGGTTTTAAATGGAAATTTTTTGGGGGGGTTGCATGTGTTTTAGTTATCTAGTATTAAATGTTTAAAATGTTGTAGAATAATGGAATCACAGAAGGGTTTGGGATGGAGGGGAGTTTAATGATCACCCAGTTCCAGTCCCCTGCCATGGGCAGGGACACCTTCCACTAGCCCAGGTTGCTCCAAGCCCTCTCCAACCTGGCCTTGGACACTTCCAGGGATTCAGGGGCAGCCACAGCTTCTCTGGGCAACCTGGGCCTTATGTCCTGAAGTATGAAATGATAAACAAGATTATTTCAAATTCTGATGCCCATTTTTTATCCATCCACCCTCATACTCTGCTTTTACAGCCCCCCAGTCTGGGGCTGGCTCAGGACTCCACAGACACCACCTGATTTGGCATTTTAGTGTCGTATGGAAGAGGAAAAAAACCCACAGCCCCTTGTCCCTCCCACATTTCCTGGCCCATCATTGCTCCCTGGGTGCTCCAGGATGTGTGTTTAATACCACAGCAACATTTTAGTCCAGGGAAACTCCTCTGTGTGCCCAGAGAAGCTGTGGCTGCCCCTGGATCCCTGGAAGTGTCCAAGGCCAGGCTGGATGGCACTGGAGCAACCTGGGCTAGTGGAAGGTGTCCCTGCCCATGGCAGGGGGTGGGATGAGATGATCTTCTAACCCAAACCAGACTGGGATCCTATGAAATAAATGGGATATGTTGCATCCCTGCCCAGGGAGGCTCCTGTGCTGAGCCTGCTGCTGCCAGGGGACGGAGCAGAGCTACAGGATTAATGGCCCTGCCTCTTCAGGAAATTACTGCCAGATCCTCAGCTGCACAAATCCTTTTCTTACATCTGAATAGGAAGGAAAAAAAAAAGCCCTAAACACCCCCAATCCACCCCCCAGCTCAGCAGCTGGACTCAGAGGCTGCTGTTCCTTGCTCACTCACAGAGCCCAAAGGGTTAATCACCTGATCCTCTCCTTGTTCATCTGCAGCTGCTTTACTACAAATGAAGAGAAATCAGTAGCTACTACACCACCCATCATCATCTATCACATTAATACAATAGCAGAGGGTGTCTGCAGATCTACTGTGGCCATAAACTCTTGGTTATCAATCTTGTTCCCCCCCCGAGATTGGTGCATTTCTTCAAGTAACATAATTTAGGGAGAAAAGTTTATTTCTGACTGATACACTGCAAATAAAATCTGTGTTCCAGCTATAAAAACTTTTTGGTTATTCCTTTATATTATGCTGCAAAGAAAGAAAGAAAGAAAAAAAAAATACATATCCAAGGAAGAAATCCCACTGCATAAAGATGAGAAGTGAAGCCCCCAGCCCTGTAAAATGTGATTTATCGATCAGTCAAACCCCAGGACAGCTCCACTTTGACCCATCCCGTGGTTTTATGAGCACAATAAAGGAAACATTTCGCAGCACAATCATGGGTTCTGCTGCTTGGGAGGCAGACAGGACATCTCTGTCAGTTATATGGGCTCAGAAAATAAACCCATCTGAAACAGCATATCTGATTAAAGAGAATAAAACCCCACGTACACATCAAGAGACACTGGAGATGGAAAAAGCAGCAGAGACTGGCAGTGCTGTGCTGCTCAGAGGAGTGGAAAAGGGAGGGATATTGCAGAGGAAAGAACAAAGTGTTTATCATTATGTCCTGTGCCCAAGAAGATGAATATAATTACAATTTTAAAGTAAATAACAGACTCTGTACAAATCAGACCTCGTGTTGGAAATCTGTCACCTTATCCCAGGCATTCAGCCTGCCTGTTATTTAACCAGCAATATTCACATGGGAGGAAACTGGAAGAGCAATTCCTGGGTGAACAGTAATTGGTTTGAACATGAGTTGCCTTCCCTCGAGGGAGACTGAAGTCACAACTGAGATAAGGCACATTTTGAAAATTAATTCCCATGTAATTGTGTAATGTGCAAAGGGAGTACGAGCACCAACAGACTGGCTCTCCCATCTTTGCTCAGGAGGGTCCCAAGCACTGGTGGGATCCAGGATGGGAATGCCTGGATAGCAGAATCAGGCCTGGACCAAGAGAAGCTGCTTTTGGTGGGATCTAGGATGGGAATGCCTGGACATCAGACCCAGCCTGGAGCCAGAGGAGCTGCTTAACCAAGGGCTCAGCCTCGCTGAAGGGCTGGTGCAGCCAGTGCAGCACAGGCAAAACGATGCCTCCTTCTACCAAAGGACAACTTCAATGGCAACTTTTATTTCCTGACAGAGGAAACCAACCTTACAGTCAGGAACTGGAGGTGAAAATGAAAAAATACTCTTCCAAGCAATGCAGCAGACCCCGTGTTCGGCTGAAGATGCTCTTACTCCTTTTTTTTTGGAGAGCAGTGCCCTGGGGCACAGCCAGCAGGTACCAAAGCCTTGGCTCAGCCCAGCCCTGGGCTCAAACCTCTCCCACAGTGGCTGATATCCATGTGGCAGCTGGAGAACGGGCACAAGGAGGGAGCACAGGGAGCAGGAACAGCCACAGGTGCCTTTCTGCAGCCCTAAACCCACGAGACTCTCTTAAGTCCTAATGCAAAGGCCACTGGAAGCAAGCAGAGCAGCAGTGGAAATTTGTAACCAGAGATAATTATGCTCGTAAATAATAAAGTGGCCATTTGAACTTCATAGGAACCAGCAAGAGGACAAGGGGAAACAGCCTGGAGTTGTACCAGGGGAGGTTCAGGTTGGATATTAGGAAAAATTTCTTCCCTGAGAGTGGTCAAGCATTGGAAGGGGCTGCCCAGGAGAGTGGTGGAGTCACCAGGCCTATATTCATCTTCTTGGGCACAGGACATAATGATAAACTCTTTGTTCTTTCCTCTGCAATATCCAAAACATTGAAGTGTTTAAAAAATGAGTAAATGTGGCATTTGGTACTCTGGTTTACTTGGCACAGTGGGATTCAGCCAAAGCTTGCACCTGATGATCTTGGAGGCCTTTTCCCACCCTAATGATTCCATGATTCCATGGATCAAAGTGACACTGAGGGTGCAGAGCTCGACATTCCCCTAAATCCCTCCCCCAGGTGGACACATCCCTGCCCACCACAGCACCTCCTCCAGCCAGGATTCTCCTGCCCTCCAGCAGCCTGGCTCTGCCTGTGCCCCAGGGATACCACTGAGAACCCACAGCCTTGCCCATCTGCTCCCCTGGCTCTGTGCCCACCCAGCCCACCAGGCTCTGCTGAGGGGCAAGTGCCAATCAAAGCAGGATTAAATGGGCAGAGCAAAAGTCACCTCTCCTGCTGGCAGTGCCCCCTGCACGTGCCTCCAGCTGGCACAGAACAGTGTCCTGCCAGGAGGACAGCAATTAACCCCCCTCAGCCTGTCAATGCTTCCCCAAGGTTATTTTTTGGCACTTCTTCTAAAAATCAACGTCCCACAGAGGGTGATGGCACAGAGCAGCACTGGCACTGCTGCTGCCCCTTGGGAAGGGCTGGGCTGTGTGTCAGGACCCCTCTGGAGTCCCCTATGGGGTTTTGGCTCCTTTGGTGGTGATTCCATGGCAAGCACGTGCCAGTACCCACTGAGACCTTTCACAAGGGGTCATGGCAGCCTCTCAGGGGGCTCTTCGTGGCCAGCACAGGAGCAGGACAGAGGGAGCAGCAGTGGCAGCTGCTCAGGAAGGTGCAGAGTAGCTGCCCAAAGTTAAATACAGAGAGAGAGGATGCTCTGATTTCTGTTGGAAGCCTGTGCTCTTTTTGTCTCTGTCACATCTTTCAGATCATGGCTGGCATTTGTGTCTCCTCAGCCTGTGCTCTGCCCAGATCACAGAATCACTGTGGTTGAAAAACACCTCCAGGATCATCAAATCCAGCCTTTCTCTGCATTCCACTGTGCCCACTAAACCATGCCATGAAGTGCCACATCTACTCGTGTTTTGAACCCTGGATGTTGAATCCACCCCTTTCCTGGGCAGCCCTTTCCACAGTTTGACCCCTCTTTCAGTGAAGAAACGTTTATGTTTCATTTTCATCTCAAGAATCTGCATCATTCCTGTATGTATGGGTTGGATAAGGAATGTCACATGCAAACTGAGATGCAAAGCTTGAGGAAAAGAAACAAAAAGTCAGATGTGGCTAAAAGTGATCCCTGAAGCCACTTCTCACCCCCAAGAGGCATCAGGGAGGGCAGAAAGCTCAGGGAGCACCAGTAACAAACTGGAACACCAGCAGAGGATGAAGAGGGATGAAGGCTGAACACACACATGCACAGCAGAAAGGTCCTGAGGGGACAGAAGGAAGGACAGGGATTTTTTTCCCTGGCTCTCAGAACCACTGGCTGGCTTTGCCAAGCGGAGATAAATTGATGCAAACCAAAAAGATTTGAGAAGGAGCCCCGTGTCAGGCAGCTTTGGCATTATTAAGCTTAGCTTGGGAGCAGACAGAAAACTAAGGGACAGAATGTCAATTAATTTGAGTGCAAGAATTCCCCAGGCCTGGAGGAAGGCAGGAGAGCTGCCCAGATGGTGGTGTCAGAAGGAAATGGATTTCTCTGCACGGCCTCAGAAACCTGAAACCTTTTTCACTTCTATTTGTTTAAGAGATTGTGCTCGGTGTAGAACAATTTGGGCTGGATGAATGCTGCTCTAACAGAGAGGGAAAGTGCAGATGACCAACGTCAGGGCTGAGCAGTGCTGGGAGGTGAAGGGACCCATCCAGCAGTGCTGGGACCTGCTCCCAGCAAAACCATCCTTCTTCTTTTCCTCTCTGTGTTGTCACTGCCACCACTGCTGCAAGGACAGGGGACCTGGGCTGGCACAGTCCTCATGCTGAGCAAAGTGCTTGGCTTGACTTAGAACCTGATCTGTGGCAGGATCTTGGGCTGGGGCCACGGAGGAGCTCACAAATAATGCCCATCTCCCTGCCTGGCCCTGCAGGTCATTGATCAGCTGGGAATCACACACACAGCAGGGATGAACTCATTTAATGTACTCCCAACCCGCCTCTGTAACCACAGCAGGCTCAGAAATGCTGTTTGCAGCTGGGAAGTCCATCACCACTGACAGGAGCCAGCAAAGCTCATTTTAGTCATCATCATTAAATCCAAGGGAACAGAGAGACTCCTCTGCTTTGATTTTTTTTTTTTTCCCCTGCTCAGGCAGGAAAATTTGGTGCCTCTGGCAATCCCCAGGCATTGCAGCTTTGCTTTTCACCTGCAAGGCAGGTACAGCCTCACTGCTGCCCTGCTGGGGACAAGGGGCAGGGAAGAGGGGTGAGGCTGGGACCTGGTTGTTCTTCTCCCTGGCATAGCTGCACACTGACCTAAAATTCAAGATACAGTAGCCAAATCCCTTTGAACTTCTGTGCTTTTTTGAGCACCGCCCTGAGAAAGCAGAGGAGCCCCCCTGCACCTGAGCAGGCACAGCTGAGGTTGGACACCATCCCGAGGAACTGCTGGTGGGGTTGACACGTCAGCGACCCACAGGCACAGCCTCAGCCCTGGAACGCTGCTCCAGAGCTCTGAGTGCCACAGGAAAGCTGGAATCCCCCGTGTCCTGAGGCAGAACCAGACTGTGGCACAGCACAGGCCACGGCAGAGCTCAGCCCTTGCCCAGGGTGGGAAGGACAACGAGGACCATCCTGCCCCCTCTGCAGAGCCCTCCTTCATGGCAGAGCCTCAGGTGCTGCTCTAATGCAATTGCCAACGATAAACTCTTTGAGAACCCAGAGAGACCCAAAATAGAGAGCAGTGCTTAATCCTGACGTGCTTTCCCAGCTCCCTCCCCTCCTGCCCCATCAGCTCTCACTGCAAAACCACTTTGCTGCTGATCACAGTCCCTTGGTGCGTGGAGCAAAGCCCTCTTTGTTCCTCCCAGTCAGCTTGGAAGCCCTCAGGGCAATATTTAAGGTCTCCTTTATCATTCCCACATTCTGTACAACGTGCATTTATGCAGGTTTTCCCTGGAGGATCATTCCAAGCAGCCATGCTGTATATTTACACTTAGCACACACTTTAAGGGACTGGCTGTACTCGCAGCGTGCCCCTGCATGCAGAGATGCTCCTGGAATAGTGGAGCTGCCACGAGATATTTTCCCTTAAACTGCTCAGAATAAGCACAATCTGAAAGGGTTTAAAAGACAGAAAACTGGTTTGGTCCCACCTACACCTCTCCTGTCCTGGGAGAGTCACAGCCAGGGAAAACCTTCCATGGGGCAGAGGGGGAAACATCCCCGTGGCAAAGGCAAGAACATGAGCACTCAGAGGATGAGCACTCAGAGATTTACCAGCCATGAGAGCTGTCCCAGCACAGTGGGATCCCACCACAACATCTACAGGGCACACCTGGATGCTCTGTGGGGCTCAGGAATAGGTGTTTCTGTCCAGGAATACCTGGAAAGCAAGGCAGCAGCATCTCTCCACCAGCTACCAGTCAGGTCAAGGCTGCTACGAGTGAAGAAACACATATTATAATCTCTGAAAGAGTTTTTATTCAAAATACACTTGAAACACTGTTTTCTCCAGTAATTGTATTAATGGTTCCACACTAAGAGCATGAGCCTTCCCAGGGTAATCATGGAAGCAATGCTGCTGCCTCAAACCTCCCTCCATGAAATTAGCTTTTACACTTAAGCAACTCATCAGGAACAGGACTTGCCTTGGAGGGAAGGACACCCTTTGAGAGAGCTTTGAGCTGGAAACACCCACCAGGCTGACACCACCAACCCAGTGTAGGGTCAGAGAGACACCCATGCCCATGGATTAGCTGGTGGTGGGATACTTCTACCAACCCCATTTCCTTTCAAGCTACAGCCAAGCAGCTGTCATGGCACAAAACTGTTGAAGGATCACTTAGTCTGAGCTGCCTCCTTTGGTACTTGCACTGTTGTGTGGCAAATGAAAATTAAATGGGCCTGGAGCTGCTGCCTCTCCACCCCTCCATGGGACTGCTTGGCCAAGGTGTGCAGAAAACTTGGAGCTGGTTGCCATAAAGCTCAAGGAAATGTTCCTGCAAATGATGTTTTGGCAAAATCCTGATAAAAACCGCATGGATCATGTGCCTCCCACCCACCCCTCCCCGGGCACAGCCCACTCTCCATCAGCCTTTTCTCCTCTTGACTTCAAAGCTGCTTTTTTCTTGTCACAGTGAAGTGCTGGGAGCTTTTGCTCCTGCTTCTTGTTTAGGTCCTACAAGGCTGGTGGAAGAAATTTTAATTAAAAGCTGTTCTGCTTTTATGTCCAACATGCTTCAATGGGCATTACATCTTCCTGATGCTGGAATTTCCTACTTGGTATTTTACACCCTCTAAGCAGCTGGTGCAAGGCAGCCCTTGAATTGGGATGGGGAGCTGCATGGAAACAGCCTGGTGTGGCCATAAAATCCTCTGCATCTCTGGTAATGCTGCTAATTAGGGCTGGATTCCAGCTGGTGTCCTGGGAAAACGAGGCTGTGGGCCTGGAGGTGAGGGAAAAAGTGCTAAAACCCACCCAGCCATCTCCTCTTGGGTGGCTCAGTGTGTTCTGCCACCAGTGATTCATTTAGTGACACTGGAAAATGTCTTAAATAAAGGATTGCTCCTCTGCAGGGTCAGAAGGAGAGGTTTCATGGATTAGGAGGAAGCATCCTCCCAAATTTACATCCCCTTTGGCCACTGCCTCTGGATGTACAGAAGCTGGATCAGCTGCAGTGGTGTGACCCCACCGAGCCTTTCTCAGCTCATGGGTGACCTGCAGGAGCACAGGCTGGGTCACCCCTTTCCTTTGGGATAAAAATAAAAAGTCCTATCACTTCTGAGTGGTTGCTTGCACCAGCTGGTTTGTGGGAATAATTGCCACAGCACCTAGAGGGGCACAGGGTTTGGCAGGAAAGAAAATGCTGGGGAATGGAAGAGAAGGGGAAATGAGAGGGGAAAGCAGCTGCTGGAGCTTCTGTGCTGCTGAACCAGCTGAGGGGCAGTTTTCCAGCTGCTAAACCCAGGCACTGCCTGCCCTTTTGCAGGGGAAGGTAGCTCTGTCCCCCAGACTCTTAGGGAGAACTGTGAGAGGTTTCAGGATTTCCTTTGGGATTTGCTTGTGGTTGCTTTAACTCTTGAGTCAGGACCATCAAATCCTGACCACAGCTAAAGAAATTGTGTTTTTTCCTCTCTTTTACCGGGTGAAATGTTAATATTAAGCTGCAAAATGGGTTCTTTGTCCCTCCATCAAACCATCCTGCGCAGCCTCAAAGCTCCTTCCCCTTTCTGGATCCGTGTGAGCTTCCAGGAGCCCCAACAACTGACTGCCCATCAAATGCCATTACAGGTAGGAAACACTGTCAGGCTGTGTAGAGGAATACAGACATTTAAGGCTGAGAAAGTACTTAATAAATTCAGAACAACTCTTTGTGACATTTCCCCCAAGACTTTAGTGCTGTTTACAAATTCCTGAGAACACCCCGAGTCGTTTCTGGCACGGGCTTTGTGATTTATTTCAAAGCAAAATGGGTCAGAGTGTGTGGGTCTGTGCTTAATGCGAGAAGGGATTTGGAAAGGAAAAGTCAACTGGCAGGAAAGATTGCAGGGCCAATGTAAGGGCAGCAAAGCGTGTGGGTGGTCTCTCTGAGCGTGTAACAGGATATTTGTTAAGGAAAAGAAACATGCAGGATCGTAAGCTTTGATAAAACAGTTCCTTTTTTTTTTTTTTTTTTCCCCAGTCAATAACATAATGGTAATTTTCCAAGGCAAATTGCCTCTAAGCTCCCTTTTCTCAAGGAAAGAGTGGAACAAACGGGTCAAGGATGAAAAAAAATTGCCGAAGCAGCAAATGTGCACATGTGTGGGGGTGGGTGGGGTGACCCTCCCCTGCCTCCCAGGCTGGGGTCCTGCTCCCAGTGGGAGCATCCAAAGCAGGGTTTGGCTCATGCCAGAAGATGAGCAACCCCCAGACAGAGGAGGGTTGGAGAGTTTTCTCCTCCCTTTCAGCTCCATCTTCCCACACATCACTTCAGAGTGTTTGCCAGAGGATGTTCTGGAGCAGCCCGAGTGCTCCGAGACGTGGCTGCACTGGGAGAGGAGAGGGCTCAGCACCTCAGGGAAAGGCTTCCCAGGAGATAAAATGAGGACTGCCACGGCTTATTTGGAGTGCAGCAAGGTGGTGGGGGGGGCTGTGGGTCTCCTGGAGGTGGTGGGGGTTACAGGGATCAAGGTGGAGCTGGCACAGGGTGTCAGAGCCCAGGGAGGGGGAGGAAAAGCCCACAGGGACAGAACAGGCGGCGACAGCCCAGGCAAACCCTTGATTTGAAATGCAGAAAGCAGGAGGGGGTTATTTCTGCCCAAGAACACTACCCACTAGCAGGGAATCATGGAATCACTGAGGCTGGGAAAGATCCCTAAAATCATCAAGTCCAACTGTTAACCCAGCACTGCCCCGTTCACCACTGAACTACATCCCCACGTGCCTTTTGAACACTTGCAGGGAGGATGTCTCCACCACTTCCCTGGGCAGCCTGTTCCAATGCCTGACAGCCCTTACAGCAAAGAAATTTTCCCTAATATCCAATCTAAAACCTTAGAAAAGCCCAAGTTACATTTTGAGCCACTTCATCAGAAGTTCCAGCGAGTCACGTTGAAAACAAATTAATCACCACACAAATTAATCATTACACAACCCCCCTCCCGTGACACTGAGCCCCACCTTCTGCTGCAGCACTTGGAGAGCCTCAGCATAATTTATTTTTCAAAATTCAGAAGAAACACTTAAAAGATGAAAGGCTCACAGGAGTATCTATGGCTGCATCACCATTCCCCAGCAGCTCTCATTGTTCAGGGCAAAATAGAAGATATCACATTTTAATTGCTCTAGATTAGAGTAAAGAGTGTCAGCAGCGAGCACATCTTTGGCTCAGGCTCGTTACTGGGCTCTATCTCTGTTTTTTGCCTCACAAGGGTTATTTCCTCCATGCTTTTATTAGGATGCATGTCAGCTCCCAATGAAGGAGATCACGTGGGCATGGGGGGTCTGCTCAGTTTTAGCTTTTAGGAAATAAAACTATTTCAATAAGAAGAAATTGTAATAGCTGTCAGAGGTTTTGGAACCTTGAGTCAGGCAAAAAAAAGCAGCATGAAGACTAATGCTCCTGTTGGATGGAATCACAGAATAGTTTGGGTTGGAAGGGATCTTAAAGTTCAGCTCCTTCCACCCCTGCCATGGGCAGGGACACCTTCCACTAGTCCAGGTTGCTCCAAGCCCTGTCCAACCTGGCCTTGGACACTTCCAGGGATGGGGCAGCCACAGCTTCTCTGGGCAACCTGTGCCAGGGCCTCCCCACCCTCACAGGGAACAATTTCTTCCTGATATCTACTTTAAATCTGCCCTTCTTCAACTTAAGGCCATTCCTCTTGTCCTGTCACTACAGTTTAGTTATTTCCAGCAGGGGAAAGGTAACCCCAGCAGCCCAGCACTACTCAGATCATCAGAGGCATCACCATCCCACAGAATACAATAATAACAAGTGAAAATAAAGGTGAGAAGCCCTGTCACCAACTCAGGGACACACTGCACTGCAGGAGGGAAGAGCAGCTGCCCCAGGTCAGCCCAGGCTCCTGCTGTGGCAGCTGCTGGAGGGGACATGGGGACCATGGCAGGGGCTGGCAGCAGCAGGCAGAGCAGAACACAGCTGAGGACCCTTCTCCCCTCTCCTCCACCAAAACAGCATAAGCTCATTAACAAGAACAACCTTTCTCAACATCCATCTGTGCAGCATCGAGCTCACTTGGGCTGTAACCACGGGAGGAGCTTCCCTCTCTTCACAACAGACATGCCAGGGCTAGCTAATTACTAAATATTTAGATATTCCTGTGTTAATGGAGATTCCCCTCCTCTCCCCACACACAGCAAAGGAAACCATGATACAGGTCCCCTGCTCAGCTCATGCTCTGAAGGGCACTAAACTGAGCATTCCTGAGACATCAGAGACCCAAAGCACTGCCCACACACCACCTCCCAAACACATCCCCTGCCTCACTGAATAGGGAGAAAAACACGAGGGAAACCTCAAAAAATTGTGCCAAAAAATATACAAATAAGAAAACCAACTACTCACAGGCTGAGCAGGCAACAAGACCCCCTTGGACTTTTTTCTTCCTCCCTCCAGGGCTGCCTGTGCTGCTGGTTTTATCTCCTCTGTTCAAGCAGGTGATCTGAATGAGCCTCCTTGTCCCCCAGCCAGATCTCCTGCCTCCTTATCACCAACAGCTGTGAATGTTTTGGCTACAGGGGAAGGTGTTCATCCCTTTAAATTGCTCCTAACTCAGGTATTCCAGGTTTCACCCTCTTTTGCCCACCTCCCAGGCAGGTGGGACAGGCTTTAAATCTGCACTGAGAGTCAAGGGCACAATGTTTCCATCAAACGAGCAGCTCACCAAACTTCTGAGTGTCCCAGGGGTTTCATGGAGTCACAGAATCCCAGAATGGTTTGGGTTGGAAGGGACCTTAAGGATCATCTTGTCCCACACCTCACCCCAGACCAGGCTGCTCAGAGCCCAGTTCACAGGGTGCTGTCAGGACCCTCCTTGCTGGGTTCCAAGGAGGTCCCAGCACCTGAGCTGCTGGTCCTGCCTGGGATGGAGCTTCAGGGAGCCCATCTGGCCAAACCTGTGTGATGGTTGGAAAACCTCACCTGCATTCATTCCTCTGGTGGGGAGTCCCCCGGGAGAGCAGCTGGAGGTGCCCTGTGTGCCACAGAACAAACCCTTCTGCAGAGGGATTCTGCCTTCAGGACAGTTCAGAGGCAGAAATTGGCTTCAGGTCTTCTTTTCTGTAAAGGAAAAAGGAAGGCAGTTTGAAAGACTCTGCCATTATCCTCCAGGACAATGACACAATAATTAAACCCACCCTCTGCAGTCCATTTTCCTTCCAGATTTGGAAGACTACAATAGAGAGAATAACAATTGCAAGGACCCTTTTCTTCTCCCCCCCCAGAAGCACCTCACAAGTGACAGAGATTTGAAAGCTCAGAGCTGGCTCTCGGGGAGAAGATAAAATGCTGCTCAGAATATAGATTTTGGTGCCAGCTGGGAATTACAGCCCTGATCCATCCTCCTCTGTCATCGGAGTCTGTGTTGCTCTGTGGGCTAAATGGAAGTGAATACAGTTACTTTCCCTGTCTTGGGGGAAAAAATGACATTCCATTTTGTCTCCAAAAAATACACATTATTTAACTTATAAAATATTTAATCTGTGTAATTAATCCTCTCATGACAGCGCTTTGCACATTTTTGCTGGCAATCCATACTTTGAATGGCCTATAGTTATAGCTAACTTTGTTTCCTTTTTCTCATGAAATTAATCAAAGGCTTGTATTCTAAATTATTCAGGAACTGAATGAAGCCTGCTTTCTATGGCTTGCAGCAAGAAAACTCCTATTTCTTTCATGTGCCAGCAACACAGCAATTCCATTTTTTCCAAGGAGGAAAGGACTGGGAAGGGGAGGTGATCCACAGGCTGTGGTGTGTCACTGCAGTGCCCTGGTGACATGGCTGGGGCTGGGCATCCTCCACCTGCCTGGAAGGAATGACAGCATCAAACAAGGGGCTTCAGATGCATCATCCAACACCAGTGGGCTCATTCCCAGAGGAGTTGGGCTCCTGCAGCTCTTGCTGAGCTTCGTCTGAGTTGTCATTTCAACTGCAGTAATGGAGCTCAACAGGGTGGCTCCTCCTTTCAGGGCACTCCAGGAGAGGGGAAATGTGGTCATGGGGACCATGAGCTCTGGGTACTTTCATAGAATCACAGAATCACAGAATCAGCTGGGCTGGAAGGGACCTCCGAGATCATCAAGTCCAACCCTTGATCCAACCCCGCTGTGGTTCCCAGCCCATGGCACTGATGCCACATCCAGTCTCTTCTTAAAAACCTCTAGGGATGGAGAATCCACCACTTCCCTGGGCAGCCCATTCCAATGGCTGATCACCCTCTCTGTAAAGAAATTCTTCCTAATCTCCAACCTAAACCTCCCCTGGCACAGCTCAAGACCCAGCCCTCTTGTCTTGTTGAGAGTTGCCTGGGAGAAGAGACCAACACCCTCCTGTCAGGTTGTAGGTCTCCTTTGAGATCTACAGAGACAGGGCAGAGACACAACTTTATAACCCAGAGTGGGATCTTGCCCTTGAAATCCCTGCCCTGGGCCCTGGCCAGCAGGATGGCAGCGTGGTGCTGGTGGGGGCTCTTGATCCTGCCAAGATGTTTTCCCTTCTACTCCTTTCTTCAAGGAGGATCTCTCTGGACTTCTATGTTTCCTTTGGGATATGCTAATAATTCAAGGAAGGCAGAGGGGTGCCTGCCTGCAAAAATTGAGGGGTAACCTACTATCCAAACCCAGATATTTGGGGACCTGCAGCCCCTGAGGGGCTCGAACAGGTTGTGGTGCCCGTTTGCCCCTTGGGAACCCCCTGCCCTGAGGAACCTCACACCAGTGAGGAGCATCAGAAGCTCAAAGCACCCCATTTGTGAGTTTGAAAGGCAGCTTTTCATCACCACAAGAACCTGGATCTCTCATGAATATCCTCCCCAGTTCCAAGGCCCAAACCCTGCTCTGAGCCCTCCTCACTGGGCTGTTGGGGTTGGCAGCTCAGGCTGCTCCCCAGGCATTCCCTTGACCTGTCCAGCCCCCCACACTGCTGTCCTCCCCTTCCCTCCTCCCCTTCCCCACCATTTCTTTGGGTGATTTCAGAGGGTTTCATTAGCATTTGGTCCCCACTGGTGCTCAGGGCTGGCCAGAGCCCAGCTCTTGCTGCAGAGGAGCTGCAGGAGGAACCTGATCAGAGGCTTGGCCAGGTTTTGAAGTGCTTTATCAACACTTGCTCCCTCAGCTCCTGAACGAGCATAAGGCTCTTGCTGGATTCAGAGTTCAGCCCCTTTGAAGTTTTCACCTCCAGGCTTATATTTTATCCTTTTTTTTTTTTTCCCAGCAGAAAATTCTCTCTGTCACCACTTGTGGAAGAGTCACATGGAGAGTGTCCCTGCAAGGGACACACACTTGCTGTGCCACTAAGAGCTTAGCCTGAATTTCCTGAGATCCTTTTATTTTTCTTAATGAAAATATTTTCTTCTTTCTCTGAGCAGCCTCTACTTGCAAACTCCCTTCTTTCACCTCTGACTCTTGCCCAGCATCACTCAGGATTTTAGTGGCTCCACAGAGTGCAGGCAGCAAGAGCTCTGGATCAGATCTGGGGGCTCTGGAGATGAGGGTTTTGGGACAGGTGGAACATCACCACGTTCTGTCACACACAGGCTCTGGGAAACCTTCAGAGCTCACAGAGTCTGTCCCCTCCAGACTGGCAAATAAATTACCAGCACTCAGCAATGAAAGGAGACCCAAAGGGGGCTGACAGTTCATTAACTGTACCCAGGAAAATGTCCTCGCCTGCCCTTTACTCTTCAGGCTTAACTCTGGAAGTCACTACCAAATAATATGGGAAATGGATAGCAAACTCTATTTTCTGGCTGTCCCACTGCCCAGTGGGTTGTCAGCAGCTGGCACTGACAGAAATGCATCCCCCTCGTGTCAAGGGAAGGGGTGATATTTGTTGGAAAGCATTCCCAGGGAGCAGCGGGGTGGAACAGGCACAAATTCAGGAAGAAATCCCTAAGGGGAAACATAAAGCACCAGTGTTGGCTTCAGGAGCCAGCAGCTGCTCTGGCAGAACACAGCAAAGTTTCAGTCTCTTGTATGATGAATCAGCTCTAAAATTTATAGACAAAGAAATAATAATAATAATAATAATAACAATAAAAGAGAATCAAAGCCTTGGTTGAAGCTCCACCATGAATTTCAGTGCACACAGCTTTGCAGGGCTCTGCTTCAAAACCTCCAGTGCAGCCCCCTGGTCCAGACACAGGAAGTCTTCTAATGATCCACCCAGCATTAGCAGCATCATTGGTAATCAGGTTTTATGGATTTATGAAACAAATATACACACTTGTCTTGTTTAATATTATTTTCCACTCAGAAGCTTAGTTTAATACAGATGCCCTGAAATTATACCATTCATAAATAATGCAAGTAATAAAACCTTTCTCTTATCCCCTGGTGCACACAAATGCAAGATTAAATGTGGATTTCAACAAAAAAATGGGAGAACTTTGTGTTTAAAAAATAAAAGGAAGTATAAAACTCCAGCTACTCCGAGACAAGGAAGTCAGTGCAGCTTCCAGGCTCCAAGGAACAAATGAGGGTTGGTTTTTAAGGGTAGAATTCATAGCTTTAATTTTGTGGCTAGATTTGTATCACTGGAGTTATGTATTTGGGTGGGTTGGACGCAGGGCATGGATGTGGGATCCAACTGGCAGTGGAAGCACAGGCACCCACACCAGGGCTCGTCACCCTGTAGAGCTTCACTGGGGACTCACAGGGCTTTTATACCCCTTTGCCCACGGGGTTTTGAGGAAGATCCCCCGTGTCCACACTCTTTGGAGGGTGGTGGGATGAGAGGAATCTGCCGGAGGAGCTGCTGCTGGAGGAGCTGCTGCAGACAGGTGGAGCTGGACGCCCGGCTCCGGGAGCGCTAAAAACCCGCCAGAGCTTCACTTCGTTTGCTTTGCATCCTCTGCATAATTCATAGCCCAGACACTGCTGAAAATCAGGAACAATAAATAAATAAAGCAGCGAAATTAGTATTTTTGGGGCTGGCTTTCACAAGGCAAAACACATCTAAAAGGAACCCGTGGTCTCCCTCTGCTGAATTTGGCCAGAATCTTACCGTGGGCAGAACTGTGTGCCCAGGCAGAGAGAGGCAACTGCCTTTTCCCTTTCAGATTGGAAGAATCGATGTGGTTTTGTGCTCAGAAGGCTGGGATTGATGGGGAGAGGGAATGAAAAGAATCTGTGACCTGTGGGGCATTTTGCAGGCACTGAAAAGGCTCCGAGCAGGCAGCAGCAGAAATGCCAGTGAGGTTCCCTGCAGCCTGATCTCCTGCCTTGCTACTTCCCTGCTGCATATTTCCCAGGATTTTCTAGTCATTTCTCCAACCAACTTCCAGTTCCTAAACCATGAGCTCTGTACCTTCCATTCTGGGCTTGGTGTTCTGAGGTCTGGTCCCACTGCAACTCCTCTGGCTGGGACACTCCTCCTCCATCCTTAGGCATGCTGGCATATGGATTTATGGAATGCATTAGGCCCTGGATGTGAGAACCCTTCTGCATCCAAGAAAGATGATTTCCCTGCAGGAAAGCCCAGCCATGGTTCCTGCAGGCTGGAGATGCTCCTGCACAGCCCTAGAAAACTCAGGAGATGTGGAGCTGGAAGGACCCCGAGGGTTTGGGTGAATTGCTCTGGAGGACTTGGCACAAATCCTGTGGTGTTGAAGAGTATCACAGTTTAGAGTATCACAGTTTAGAGTATCATAGTTTAGAGTATTGTATTTTAGAGTATCAGACCTCGGAATATCAGACTCTGGAATATCAGACTTTGGAATATCAGACTTAAGAGTATCAGACTTCAGAGCATCACCGTTTCTCGAGCTTGGGGCTGAACACCAGCCTGGGGAGGTAAAGAAAAAAAATGTGTTTTTCCAGCACATACAACACCCACAGCCCCTCTCTCCTCCTGCCTCTTGGACAGGAGACAGGGCTCCCTTGCCTTCCTGGAGAGCTGCAGTGACAGGAACCCTGAGCCCTGCTGGCAGGTCCCGAGCTCCTGGATCTGCCAGGCTGGCAGCTCATCCAGGGGCTGCCCCCCATGAGGGTCCCTGTGGTACCCCACGGGATCCCTGCCTGCCGACAGCCCCCCCTCCTTGCTTCCTGCCCTCTGCACGTGTGACTGCACGTGTGGAACGAAATCCATCCCTCCCCACGGGGCCGCACATCGCGCTCCCGGCATCCCTGCCATCCCCCCGGCTCCGCATCCCCCCCTCTCCCATCCGCGCAGCTCCTGCCCCGGCACACGCCCGTTCGGGTGGGAGGCAGGGGGATGTGAGAGGCTGCGGAGATTAGAGCCTGATGTTGAGGAGAGGCTGCTGACAAACCGCACAGTCATCACTCCCGGCAGCCGCCTGCTCAGCCGGCAAACACGGCGAGAAAATAGGCTCAGTGGCTCGAATAAGCCCCAGAGCCTGCATTTGAATTTACAATGAGCTGCTCGGCGGAGCTCAATCTGTCAAGCACCATGTCCCATTAAGATGAAAATTGGAAGGTCTCAATAGAGCAGATAGATAACCTCTTTTATTCTCTTTTATTAGAGGGTGCTTGTGAGGATGGCAGGTCAGGACTGTGACCGAGGCAAATTCTCCCTCCACGGAGGCCACTCTGTCAGTGACCATGTGCTGCTTTTCTTGCTCGATTGTTTGTTTCTTGGGGTTTTTTAACACCTCAGGTAATTCCATTTGCGTGTGCACGTGCCAGGGCCTCAATCCAGGGCTCCCTGTCTCAGTGATGCCATTCAGTCCATGGTGTGCTGGGATAAAACCACCCCACTCTGAGCTCTCCTGGCACTGCCCAGACCCTGCCCATGGTTTGTGGGAGCCCTGGGCAGTGCTGCCCCAGCAAAACAGGCAAGTTATGGTGAATCTGTGGCTTTGAACAAGTCTAAAAGCAGAAAATGGGAATGCCCGGGGTCTGCTGGAGCTGAGCACTCACACCCAGAGCAATGCTTTTTGTCTCATCTCTCTCCCTCCTCACAGCAACCCCCAAAAATCCAGCCCTGAGTGGGAAAACCCCCTCACTTTTCTGTTTCCTGCATCATTAAAGGAAACAGAACTCTTTATATTCCCCCTGCTCAGGAATACATGGCCCAGATGCAGGTCTGAGAAGGATCTGCCTTCAGAGGTGCCACGGGTGGCAGCTCCTGTGGAAAAGCATGTTTAGGTGAAGGATGCTTCTCCCAGTGCCAAAGAGCCAGAAGATGAGTGCTCAAACCCTACCCTCCTGCCCACCCAGGAGCACTGGGCATCATTACTCCTCCCTTGCCATGTGTTTTGGCTCTGGAAAGCACGGAATATTTGCAAAGCATTCAGTGTTTGTTGAAATACTCTCTCTGGATCAAAGCTCAATATTTCTTGGCTTCTCTACACTTTCTGAGCCGCCTTCTGCTCACTGTTATATATTTGCCTTTCTCTCCGAGGTTGTTAATGGATCTGAACAGCTTTTGTTTATTGGTTGGGCTTCTCTTCCCAGAGAAGGGCAATGGAGCTGGGGAAGGGGCTGGAGCAGCAGGAGCAGCTGAGGGAGCTGGGGGGGCTCAGCCTGGAGTTTTCTTTTGGAGGCTCAGGGGGGACCTTCTGGCTCTGCAACCCCCTGACAGGAGAGGGGAGCCAAGGAGGGGGTCAGGCTGTACTCCCAGGGAACAAGGGCCAGGACGAGGGGAAACAACCCCAAGCTGTGCCAGGGGAGGGTCAGGTTGGATATTAGGGCAAATTTCCTCATTGAAAGGGATGTCCAGCCCTGGCTCAGCTACCCAGGGCAGTGGTGGAGTCCCCATCCCTGGGAGGGTTTTAAAAGACATGTAGATGTGGCACTTGGGGACATGTTTAGTGGTGGCCGTGGCACTGGTGGGTTAATGGGTGGACTCAGCATCTTAAAGAGCTTTTCCAACTCGAGCAGTTCTGTGACTCCATGCTTTGTACAGCCCACCAAAGTGCTTTGGCCTCTCTTATCTCTCCCATCTCCTCTCCCCCAGCGTGCAGCTGGGATGAGGGAAACCAGCAGGCACTTTCTCTTTCTTAGTGTTAGATTTACTGGAGTGTTTTAAACCACCAACAAAGTGTCTTCGGGGGAACAGTTTTGACATTTTAAAAGCCAGGCTCTTTGGAAAATAAAACAGCACCTTGTTCTTCTCTTTCTGTGTTCAGCAACTCGGGAGACAAGTGATCTGCTTAACAGTGAAAAAGTCCATAGCACTGAGCTCTGTCCTGAGCAAAACCCTTGTGCTTGTGTATGGAAGCCACTTGAAGCGAGGTTTTGATGTCTTAATAACCTCAGAAACGCTGTCCCCCTCCTCCTGAGCAAACAGCAGGACCTGCCACTGAATGCCAAGGGACAGCAGTGTCAGGCAGGAGACCCCAGCACTGCAGACACCCCCGAGGGAGGACAGTTCTCTGTGGGTTCCCCCCAGCCTTCCCCTGCCTGGAAATCTGCTGCTGCCGGGCACTTTTTTTTTTTGAGGAAAAATGACGTGGTCTTGCCAGAAGCTGCCAGTTCTGTTTATTGGATTTAGAATCAATAGTGCATCAAGTGGCCCGGGATGTTATTAATCAGAAAATTGGCCCAGAGGACCAGGAGGTAATAACACTGCAGTGTACCCACTCTTTTCTCCTGGAGAGCTGTGCATGGCTCGGGGTAGTGCTAATTACTCCTTGGGACCTGCTTTTCAGCTGCTTTCCAAACTCCTGCTCCCAGCCCTGCAAAGCTCTGCTGCTCCCGGGTGGTTCCCTGTCGTTGTTGTTGTAACCTGCAGCAAAATATTGTCGTGCCTTTCCTCCAGCACAGAAGAAAGGGTGTGAGAGCTGGGGGGAGGGAAAGGCACAATTATTTTGGGTTGAAAGACATTAAAAAATTATGGGGCCAGTGCTGGGAGGGATATACAGCAGCTTCTCCTGATGCTGTTATTCCCCAGGTTACTCAGGATATAGATATATATATAGATATATAAAAAAATTTATATTTATGTATATAAACATATAGAAATATATATTTACATATTGAAATATATAGAAATATATAGAAATATATAAATAGATAAATAAATTTATATTTATATTTACATATACAAACATATAGAAATATGTATTTACATATAGAAATATATATAAAAATTATATTTACATATACAAACATATAAAAATATAGAGAAAGATATATAAATTCATATTTACATATGGAAACATATAGAAATATATATTTACATAGATAAATATATAGAAATATATATAGATATAAAAATTTATATTTACATATATAAACATAGAAATATATATTTATGTATAGAAATATATAGACATATATATAAATTTATATTTACATATATAAACATATAGAAATATATCTTTACATAGAGAAATATATAGAAATAGATAGAGATATATAAATTTATATTTACATATGTAAACATATAGAAATATATCTTTACATAGAGAAATATATAGAAATAGATAGAGACATATAAATTTATATTTACATATATAAACATATAGGAATATATATTTACATATAGAAATATATAGAAATATATAAATATATATGAAATAGCTATTTATACATACAAATATATATATAAAAATAATAAATTATGGAGTTTTTTTCTTTTTCTTTTCATTTACTTTTTACAAAAAAACCCCCCAACCTGACCTGTTTGCAGGACCTGGTCAAGGTCAACAGGTTTAGCAGCATCTCTATAAAAATAACAGGTGATTTCTGAGCTTCTCAATTCATGGCCTGCACAGCACATCACAGAAAGGAAAATAACTTTAGAAGTATTAGAACATATTTTAATAAGCTCAGGTCTCCTGCCTGTGACCCTGAAGGTGTGTTTATCTTTGGGCTTGTCTTCAGCAAATATTATTCCACCAGCACCTTAGGATAGATAAGTATGACTGCATGAATTTACAGCTGCAAATCCCATTTGACTGCATGTAATCTACTGGTTTGCCATGGCAAGAAGGTTTGAAATGCTCTACCTGTCCTGTTTTTGCAGGGAGGGGATTATGTTCTTACATAATTATTGGATGATTTTGTCTAATTGGATTTCCAATGCCATTTATTTTGTCATGAGGCTAACCTGGAAGTAACCTCCAAATGAATGTATTAATCCTAACAAGTTATTAAATTTGTGATTAATAAACACCAATAAACACAACTACTGCCCCCACTGAAAGGAGTGTTGGGCATATAAATGATGAAACTTTATCCCAAATTGTCCCTCCAGCTCTCACATATCTCTCCACAGCCATAAGGAGTTGCTCTGTCATCAAAGAACCTCCAAATTATCAAATTGCTGCTTTTCCTGCAGCTTTCCTGGCCCCCTGAGATAACCTCTGCTCTCCTCCCGGGTTCCTCTTCATTCCCAACACACTTGGGTGCTTTTCTTCTCTTGTGACAATGAAAAGATGTAGAAAATGTTCCCAAAACTGTGGAGAACGTGCACCAGAGTGTAAGAGGGTGGGGGGCCCTGGCACAGGTTACCCAGAGAAGCTGTGGCTGCCCCATCCCTGGAAGTGTCCAAGGCCAGGTTGGGCTGGGCTTGGAGCAACCTGGGCTAGTGGAAGGTGGACAAAACAGGTTCCTGAAAGCTGCAGTTCAGATTGGAGAGCTGGAAGAGTCTGGAAGGGATCAGCAGGGCTGCCAGCCTTGTAGGTCCCTTTCCAGGTGGAATATTCTATTCTATTCTATTCTATTCTATTCTATTCTATTCTATTCTATTCTATTCTATTCTATTCTATTCTATTCTATTCTATTCTATTCTATTCTATTCTGTTCCGTTCCATTCCATTCCATTCCATTCTATTGCTGCATCAGAGGGAAGCACATTGGATTTCCTAATGTTAACATTCAAACTAGGAATGCTGGGCTGGATGATCACAGAGGTCTCCTCCAACCTTAAGGACTCTGGGGTTCCAGCGCTCTGTCACGGGGGCATTTTTTGGGGGGTAAAACTTAGATACTGTACAGTAAAATCTCAGTCAACAGTTCCACCTGCTCTCTCAAATCCAGCTCTAGATAAACCACAGTCATTTGTGATTAAAATGTCTGATCTTCCCAAATGCATGGCTTGTTATTTTAGGTAAATCCATATTCCCCAATTTGTAGGCCGCTCCCATTCCAGGATTACACTGGCAGATCAAACGCTCGGCAGTGAAGCCCTCTGATCACTGCTAGTGAAACTTCAGATGCTTTAGATCTCTCCTCCTCTCTTTTTTATTTATTCATGCACAATGATGTCTTTTCCTGGCGAGCTCTTGACCCTCTTGTTTTCACGGCTTGCAGCAAAACTTCCCCAACAATGACTGCTTTTAGTTAAACATCTCACCATCAAGTGGTATCGAGATCAGGCTCTTCATTTAACATCTCTCCATGGACTGGGATTTTTTCTCTGCTGTTGCATTATGTGATTTTTCATATTTCTTCCCAGAAGTGGGGCTGTCATGTGGTCCAGCTCACAGCTCCTGCCTGAGAGCTGATCCTCGTCCCTGCTGCTGCTGCAGCTTCTGCCTCGGATTTTAATCACCACCATCCAGACACCCTTGGGTTCAGACAGCTCATGGGGCCCTAAATGGAAACCTGCTGCTCCCACAATGGGAACTGGGTGGGAAGTATAGATGACAAATCCAACCAGAGAAAGAGATGCAGGAAATGGGGGGACACTGAGGGTTCTCAAAGCACCCAAAGGTGCTGGGAGCTGTGGGGAGCTGGAAGAGTCTGGAAGGGATCTGCAGGGCTGCCAGCCTTGTAGGTCCCTTTCCAGGTGGAATATTCTATTCTATTCTATTCTATTCTATTCTATTCTATTCTATTCTATTCTATTCTATTCTATTCTATTCCATTCCATTCCATTCTATTCTATTCTATTCCTTTCCATTCCATTCCATTCCATTCCATTCCATTCCATTCCATTCCATTCCATTCTATTCCATTCCATTCCATTCCATTCCATTCCACTCTGTTCTTTCTCCTGTCCTGTCTTGTCCTGTCCTGTCCTCTCCTCATTTTCACTCCCAGAGAAGGAGAGGAGGGAGATGGGGATAGCAGCCCACAGCCTCAGCCCCAGGAGCCTGGGCTGTGTTTTCCCATTTTTACAAGAACCTGGTTGCTACTTTGGATTCTTACAGAAAGCACAGAACAAACAGTGAGAGATGCTCCAAACACAAGACCCAGCACGCCCAGCCTCGCACTGCACATCCTGCTGCTTCCCAGCAGCTCTGCTCTTCCATTCCCAACTGTTTCTCACCCTGGTATCTGATCTCCACAGAACAGTGACCTAAAGATCCAATTAGCATTCTCCCAGATATTATCTGAGGCAATTTGTGGCAATAAAAGTGAAAGAAAAGCACGTGGTTCCAAGGAGTGACGAAGGCAGGTCCAGCCCAGCACCTGCTCCGCTTTCTGCCCCGACTGCAGATTTGTTTTAAACCCTGGAATTTCTGACAACCACAAATAATTGGAGTTTCAGTTTAATCTAAAATATACCAGTGGCTCCCAGCATCAAACAGGGTGCTGGCTGGATGTCAGAGGGGGACAAACAGCACTTCTTATTGCTTTTTCCCCGCAGGTTCCCCATGCAAGCGCTGACCTGTTGAGGTTATAAAAGAAAACCTGTTGAAGTTATAAAAGAAAACCTGCTGAGGTTATGAAAGAAAACCTGTTGAGGTTATCACAGAATCACCTTATGGAGAGGTACTGCCTGTTATTTACCTGCCTAGAAGGAGACCTGGAACCCAAGTTGTTGTTCACTTGGATAACAGGAGCCCTCCAGACTCGCAGCAGACAAGGCAAGAGACCCCAGAGCTGCTGCTCAGGAGTGTAGGCACATTTTTCCACCCAGTTCCCATCCAGGCCTGCTTGGGGAAGATTAGCATTGGCACTGTGTCAAGGATGAGTTTAATCACATTATGAATATTCATTTGTTCATGTTCTGTGACAGCTTTCCTTGGAGTCTCGGAGTGCTGGTGGCCAGAGTTGGGCTATTCCCCTGCAGCCCTTCTGGCTCCAAACTCATGGAAACAACTGGGGGGGAAGGGAGGGGGGAACTCCAGCATTCAGCAAGTTTATGGGCAATGCAATTTATTTTATGATCAAATTACACCAGGGTAATGCTGCCTTTTGCATCAGACAATTCAGTTCTAGTAATTGCTACCCTGGGGGTCTCTTCTCTCCTCTGTATACCCAGCCCATTTATAACACTAATGCTAGCAATGTGTGAGCAGAGGGAGGATAATAGACCTTAAATAGCAGCAACATCTTGCTGGAGGAAAGAGGGAGCTTTGTCTTTGTATTTCCAAGACTTGTTGAGCCTTATGAGGTGAGTGCCTGTCCCAGGGAGCTGTGGAACAGCACCAAAAGCTGATGCCATGGGAAGGGGTGAGGTGAGATGCTCCCCCTGCCTGTGCACAGGTTGGTACCCTCGTGCACGTGCCCAGCTCCACTGCCCAAGGAGACAAGCTGGCTGGGATACTTGATGTGGAGCTGTTGGAGTGAATCCAGAGGAAGCCACGGAGATGCTCCAAGGGCTGCAGCCCCTCTGCTCTGGAGCCAGGCTGGGAGAGCTGGGGGGTTCACCTGGAGAAGGGAAGGCTCCAGGGGGACCTGAGAGCCCCTTCCAGAGCCTAAAGGGGCTCCAGGAGAGCTGGAGAGGGACTGGGGACAAGAGATGGAGGGACAGGACAGGGGGAATGGCTTCCCACTGCCAGAGGGCAGGGTCAGATGGGATATTGGGAAGGAATTCTTCTCTGTGAGGGTGGGGAGGCCCTGGCACAGGTTGCCCAGAGAAGCTGTGGCTGCCCCAGCCCTGGAAGTGTCCAAGGCCAGGGTGGATGGGGCTTGGAGCAACCTGGGCTAGTGGAAGGTGTAGCTGCCACACTTCCAGGGAGCTTCTCTGAGCAACCTGTCCCCTGCAGAGGTGGCATTTGCCTTCCTTAGGGCTGGCTGTGCCCTGCAGGCAATGCCCAGGGAGCTCTGGGAGGTGAAGGTCAGAGCCAGCCCCCCCAGCACAGACTGAGGGAGCAGGAGGATGATCTGTCTGTGCTGACACCTGTCAATGGGAAGAAATCTGAACAAATGACACAGAGTAATATATTTTGAAAGAATGTCCTCTATTTTGGGGAAAGTCACACTGCAAGCTGTGTTGGAGGCGAGTCTTGATCTATTTAAACTGTTTTGCTCAGGGTTTCGAAAAGACAAGAGTTTCTTGAGGGGGGAAAGCAACAGCAAGCTTTCAACCAGCTGTATAATTTCCTATAAATATTCCACAGCCCCTGGGATCCCCAACACCCTTGCTGAACACATGGCATCGAGCACTGTGGATCATCTTTTTGGTGTGATGAGGCTAGAAAGTGGATAAAGGAGTCGTGGAGGACACCTGGGTGATCCTGCAGATGAAATGCAGCCCCTCCATGCTGGCACTGGGCTCTTGGCACTGCCAGGAGCTGGGCTGGAGCAGCCTTTTAACCTGAGTTTGATGGACTCAGAGGAGAAGAAATTATTGACTAATTTTTGCCAAGTGCCTCTGTCCCCACCCTTGGGAAGTGGCAGGTGAGTGGCAGCAGCAGACACACCACAGTTCTCCCAGAGAAGGTGTTTCTCCCATCCTCATCCCTCACTTCTCATCCCATCCTCACATTTCCCTCTCCTCAGCCGACTCCTGGTCCGGATCCCCCGTTCTCTGCGGGCTCCTCCCCTCCTACCCCTCTCCCCCATCCCCAGCTGCCATGATTTCCCTCTACCTTTTCCTCATCCTTCCACCTGGGCTGCCTTCCATCCCTCTTGGCTTTGATCTGGCCCATTAATGTCAAGGAGCTATTTTTGGAAGCACCGTTCCAGATGCCTTCAGATCTCTTCCACCATCTCCGCTGGTGCCCAGAGCTCGGAGCACACATGGCCATGGCCAGGAGGGTTTGGAGGGAAAGGGAGGGAGCAGAGAGTGTCCCACACAGCACCTGGATCTGGGATCACTCCAGAGGGTTTGGAGGCACACAGGTTAACACGAGGCTGCCGTGTGCCCTCACCCTCCAACGTGACCAACCCTCACAGCCACAATTTATTGATTTGCTTTTAACACTTCGTTCCTTGGCAATAAGATAAATCAGCAAGAGGAAAAGAGGGATAGGAAACAGCTCCCAGCAATGCTGGATGGACTCTCAGTGCTTACATGCTGCAACCTTGGTTTTACCCAGCAAGGTCACAGCTCCGAGGAGCTGCGCCAGGAACTCCGAGTTTTTCCCCCATATTCTTAAAATAGCTTGAAATGGTTCAGATATTTCTGTAATATCCTTTGGTCAAGAGAAGCTGCTCTGCCAGGAGACAGCTGAAGGGACTGGGAGGACTGGGGGCCACTCTGGAGCCATCAGAGGGGCTGGGGACACACTGGGCACGCTGTGCTGTCACTCTGTGCATCCAGCAAATTTCAGCCCTGGGCTGGTCATGAGCATCCTGCACCAACCATGGGCATCCTGTACTGCCTTTGGGCATCCTGCACCACCTGTGGGCATCCTGCACTGCCTGTGGGCATCCTGCACCAGCCACGGGCATCCTGCACTGTCCATGGGCATCCTGCATTGGCCATGGGCATCCTGCACTGCCCGTGGGCATCTTGCTTCAGCCATGGGCATCCTGCATTGCCCATGGGCATCCTGCACTGCCTGTGGGCATCCTGCACTGCTTGTGGGCATCCTGCATTGGTCATGGGCATCCTGCATCAGCCATGGACATCCTGCACTGCCTATGGGCATCCTGCACTGTCCATGGGCATCCTGTACTGCCCATGGGCATCCTGCATTGGCCATGGGCATCCTTCATCAGCCATGGGCATCCTGCACTGCCCAAGGACATCCTGTACTGCCCAAGGACATCCTGTACTGCCCATGGGCATCCTGCATTGGCCATGGGCATCCTTCATCAGCCATGGGCATCCTGCATTGGCCATGGGCATCCTGCACTGCCTGTGGGCATCCTGCACCCATCAGCAGCAGAGGAGGCACCTCTGAGCTGCCCAAAGCCCAGCTGGCAGGAGAGGGGAGCAGCAAAGGATGAGCGTTTTGTAGCCCAAGAGCTAAAAGGGTTATTTCAAAACTTAAAGAGTTCCTGTTAGGAAGATTAAAAAGATCTCACTGGGAGCCTCCCCGGTGTAAGACACCTCAAATTGCATAAAGTAACATTGCAAGAAGCAGGAAATGGAGACCTGCTGAAACAAAAAAATTGACTTTCTCAGATGAAAATTCCCATCTCTTGTCACACGCTCAGACCCACACACTTTTTCTATGGAATTATTGATCCACATCCACTCCTAAGGGTAGCTCTCATTTCTCCTCTCTGCTAAACAGTCATTCTTGACAAATCTCTGTTATATGTGTGTGCACCTACACCCTGATGCTCACAGGGTGCACACACCCAGATCACAGAATCAGAATATCCTGAGCTGGAAGGGACCCACAAGGAACATCAAATCCAACCCCTGGCCCTGCACAGGACACCCCAAAATCCCACCATGTGCCTGAGATCCTCACATGCCTTTAAACAGAACAGTTTCCAGGAGCTCACATATGTATATTCAGTCTCATCCACTCAGTCCTAAAGAGATTTCCTGCATAAAATGTCAGTCTGCTTATGGAGGTGAAGCTAAATATACATCTAATACCTGCCTGAGCTCCTGAGCACTTGGAAATGTGTTTTTTTTCAGTGTCCAGCCCTTTCTAAAGCCCAGGGAAAGCACAGCTCTGCTGTTCCATGTCTCAGCTGTACTCCCTGTCTCAGGACCCAGCATGTTCACCAGACAAGCCAAAATAATCCTAATTTGCACAGAGTTTTTTCAGTCTGCACCTGCCATGCACCTGCAAGGGAGCTGTGGGACATTAATCTCAGCCTTTTGTACCTTTTATCAAGTGAAAGGAATGTGGAGACAACATTTTCCCTGGTGTTTGCTTGTCCTTCCAGCCCGAGTGTCTCAGCTGAAGGGGAGGGTTCTGATTTCAGGAGCTCAAGAAGCCTGAAACCTGCCAGGTCTTAAATTTATTATTGATTCCTTCTGCTGTCTCCAGGGATTGCTGTGAAAGAGCCAGGCTAAACCCCTTATTTATGATGCATGGCATTTTCAGCACAGGATGCTGATTGAGGAGGATTTCGGGTGTAGCAATTATTCAACCACAAACACGCCGCTGTTTAACTAATAATCTGTTTTACCATAAAGTCCTTTAATCCCTGAGGACTGGGACATGTCATCCATCATCTCACAGCTCTGTGGCTTCTTGGCCTCGTTACTATTTAAACAGAATGAAGTCAAAGATGAGCTGGGTGGGAAATGCACTCCCTGGAGCGTCCTGGGCAGCCCCTCAGCAGAATGGGGAGACAGGGAGAGGACCACGGGGACAGAATCAGTAGATAGGCAGAGAAATATGAACACTGGGGGGGGGAAATCTTCAAGGACTAAACTCAACAAAAATCCTATTTCACTTCTTGGCAGCGATTCCTTCGGGAAGAATGTCCTTGATCACCATCTGCCTCTGAGTTTTAGAGCATTTGGGGGTGAAAAGTCCTGGGAGGTCTCACTGCAGGAGGACAGGGAGAAGCCAAGACCATCTTCAGCGTTGCCTCTGGAAGAGCCAGTGCAAGCAACACCAGCCCATATGTGCTTGCAGATTGTTAAGCACCTTTCAGTATTTTAATGAGCTTTTAGATTTTGCAATGAATGTTTTCTATCGTGCTACAAGGTCTTTTAATGGCTGGGCTGACAGGGAGACACATGTTCCCAGAGGAAACCACATTCCAGAAAAATAGGGCCCCATATAAGCAAGTTCTACTTGCAAGAAATTAATCTGATTAGAGAACTTTTCCTTCTCTTTCACCCTGGGAGGAGAAGGATGGGAAAGGATTAAGATGGAAAGGGAGCACAGTGCTAGGGAGGTGCAGCTCAGTGCATGGGACCTGAGCTGTTCATTCCTCAAAGCATCAGCACACTGGAAAAGCAACGAGGGTGGTTTGATTGTGCAGATTTCTACCCCATTTTCATCCAAAGAGAAGGCTGTTTTCTCGGGATTCTTGCAGCACTTATTGTGCAGTGTGACTCCTTAATAACTGCCTTTTCATGTGAGGATGAACACAGAGCTGTAGCCCTGCCACAGGGTGTTTATTTATCCTGGCTTAGGTTTGACTTGGAAATGCTGCTCTGTTCAATAAATGATTAACAGCCGTTGAAATCCTGCAGCCACTTTCTCTGAAAACAACACTTAGAGACAAAACACGTAATTTTTTTTGCTTTTCCTTTCACCACGTGCTTCTGCCTCTCTCAGGAAGGGTAAGAGTCCTGCTGGCTGTGTTTGCCCCCTGAGGACACGTGGTCCCTGAGGGCAGACCCAGATTTTCCAGGAGCCTCAGTCCCCAAGGAGCTTTTAGCAGGGAAATCTCTTCCAGCCAGCTCAGAGCACCCTCACACAGACAAGTGCCAGGGTTTCAGCTGTAAGTTGGGTTTGTTTGTCTTCTCTACAAGCCAGTTCATCACCTGGAGTGGTCAGTGGGGAAGTCACTGTGCTGGAAGCCCATCAGGTGTCCAGGTCTCCACTCGGTGACCCCAAACCCTTTTGAATAAACTCCATGACATGGGGTGGACTGGGGGAGCTTTGCCTTTATCAGCTTTACTCATGAAGAAATAGGTGGGGCAAAGAATCCCAAATGAGAGCATAACCCACCCCCTCCAGCCTTCCACAAACTGGGGGGGTGTGTTATCCTTTGCTGACACCCGCGTCCAGAGGTTTCCCAAACACCACGAGGAGCAGCTTGGAATTTTGGCCACTGTGGAACAACAGAGCCAGACAGAAAGTGCCAGCACAGCTCAGCCCTTTTCAGCTGATCCTGAAACTCAGCTTCATCTGAGAATTCCTTGATGACAGTGAGTAGTTGGGGCTTTTTTTGTCCTTCTCCATCTCTGGCTGAGCTCTCTCCATCAGCAATCCTTTCAACTCCAGACCCTGCTGTGAGGGAGAGAGAACCCACACATCATTCTCTTTATTGCTTTTTTTTTTTTTTCTGCCCTAGAATTGCTGCTCTCCATCCCAATATGGAAACATGTGGTCTGAAATATAGTAATGTTTTTTTCTTTCCATACCTGGAGTACGCCTGAAGTCAAATATAGATACGAAATTTACTCTGCTACTGCCACCAAAGATTTTTTCCAGTAAATTATTCAGTTTTATTAAGCACATAAAGACCTACAAAGTTGGTCTTTTAATGTACTTATATGGCCATAAACTTAGATCACTGCAATAATTGCATTTTAATGATTATTTTTTTTTATCTTTGCATAATTTGTATATTTAACACTCACACCAATAGAAAGAGAAATGCTCAGTGTGGGAGCTTTCTGCTTAGAGATTAGGTGTTTATTCCTCATCCTCACACTGCTGAGGAAAGGTTCCTAATTCCTGCTCTGTGCTTTTATTGGCTCCTGTGAAGATAACTGGAGCGTTGTGATGTCCTGCCTGGATCTGCTCCAGCTCCTTGGAGCTCTGCACAGCAGGTTGGAAAGGTTCAGGCTGCTCTGGAAGTGCAGGTTCAACCACATCTGGGCAGGTTTGCTCTTCCCTCCAGCCCCGTGCTGAGGATTCCAGTGGGATGTGAGAAGAACAAGTGCCTGGATCTCAGTTTTATGAGGGGAAAAAAAAACAAAAAAAGAGAAAGAATTATGTCCTGACTTCTTTAGAAAGCACACAGAGATCCCAAACTGGTTTGGGTGGTACCACCTTTCACCTTGTGCTGCCTCAGGGGGACTTTTTGGGTGATTATTTGGAGCCTTGTGCTGAAGATTTGCCACCTCCCATGGGCATTCCAGTCCCACAGCGCTGGAAAACTGGGAACAGCACTGGGAAGCTGCCCTGTTACATTTGGCTCTTGGATTGTGATGAGTCTGATGCATCCCTGGAAGTGTCCAAGGCCAGGTTGGACAGGGTTTGGAGTATCCTGGTCTGGTGGAAGGTGTCCCTGCCGGTGGAATGAGACAATCTTTGAGTTCCCTTCCAATCCAAAGCATTCTATGATCCTATAAAATAAACAGCAGTGTTTTATACTACCTAATTAAACCTTTAATTTCGAGTTAACAGCAGTTTAATAACACTTATGTCTATAGATAGATGTTAATGAGAAAAGAAGAGCTGTTTGCTGACAGCATGGAGGATCCCAGCAGCTGCCACACCCTTCCCAAACCAGACCTTTGCCACAAATGGTTAATTAAGTTCTTGCCTGAGCATTCCTTGTAATAATTTCTGGTTATTTAGCAACATCAGAATTACAAATTATTAAACCCTGTTAATAATTACTCTAAGTGGACATTAATTAGTGCTGACTAGTCACGAGCTTCTTCCTACACCCACTTGCTTATCCCGAGACTTTCTCCTGTTTAATGACACAGAAATGAAAGCCAGATGAATCAGTAATATTTAGAGCTTATGGAAAAGGATCGCCTGAGTCAGAAGGAATAAATTAGCTGGCAATTCCAGAAAAGTCAAATGGATAATTATCCTGCCACAGGGTGTTTTGTCCTGTGTCAGGCTCCTGTGGCCGGGGGCAGAGCACGAGAGCTCTGGTACCACACGAGCTGCAACCAGGGAGGGAGATCACCCATTTTTGGGGGGCTGTGAGGGGTCTGTCAGCCCTCAGAGCGCTGGGGTCTCTTCTGCAGGGCTGGAGGATAAGTTTATAAAAAAAACTGCTCAAGCAACATTAAGGGCCAAGGAGCTGGGAGAGCGTCCTCAGGTTCCACTGATTTATTTTTCCCAAGTAATTGAGGTCGGGAGGACTCGAAGCTCCCGCCGAGCTTGTGCCTGAGTGGAGATGGGAATGGAGCCTCCCTCTCCTGCCGGCTGTCGGGAGGAGTTCTGCTTTTCCAGAGGCAAAGCCTGATGCCTTTGGAAGGCTCTCCCCGCGGAGTGCTGCTGTCCCCGGCAGGGCTGTGCCCTGCTCGTCCCAGGGGCGATGAACGAACCCCCTCGCAGCTGAACTGCAACAAATAAAACACTTAAACACCTCGCACAACGAGCTGCAAAGCCTGCACTCCAAATCCAACCTTTTTCTATCTTTGTCGTGGCTTCAAAGCCTTCACGTGTTGGGCTTTGGGGTGGGTTGTTTTTTTTTTCACCCTCTCTCTTTAGAAAGCTGCAAAATGTTTCAGCACACTTCAGGTACATCCTGCTGTTAACTTCTTGTGCACATGTTTAATTTTTCTGGGGTTTATTTTTTCATTTAATCTCTTAGACTGATGCCCAGGTCTCTGCAATCCTTTTTTCCTCTTGGCTCATTGCACACGTGGAAGTGGGGCTGCAACACAACATGTTACAGGAGAATTTTCCCCCTTTTCTGCCTCAGGAATGAATTACATTGCAGCAAATCTATATTTGGAGCTCTCAGGCACCGCTCTCCATCCTGTGCCTTTTGATGTTTTATACATTTGTCTGAGCTGCCTGTCTGCTGCTTGAGCTGGCTCGAAGTTATCAAAGTTTTATCATTTTTCAAGTTAGAAAAACACTTTTTTTTTTTTTTTCCCAGCCCCTCCCCTTCCAGGGTTTTTTTCTCCCAGCCTGCCACAGGCCAGGCCACCTCTCCTGTGTTGTTTCATCAGGTGGCAGCTCTTGGCTCTGCCACGGCTTGGGGACAGTGGATAAAAGCAGCAGCTGTGACAATATTTGGGTGTGGGAGGGTTAGCAATGATGGGGCTTTGAGCTCCTCCATCCACAGAGCTCCACGTGTCTTCCCATCTCCCAGGCAGCCCTGGACCCCTCAAGTGCTGTGGGAAGGTGGGAGCTCGTGGCAGGACATCAGAGGGATGCTGAGAAATGCTTAATTCCCTGAATTCTATTCCTCCTCCACTTGGGTGTTTGGCAGTTGCTGATTCCAAATAATTTAGAGCAATTTAGCCACGGGGAATTCAAGTGGAAGTGCTCCCCTGGACATGCCCAGGACGCTGTGGTTTTGTTTGGTTCCTGTGCTCCACAATCCATCCTTAATTCAGGAGCAAGACCTAATCCCAAACATTTATCCCTCTACAGCAAATGTTGCAGTTATTTCAGACTTTTCTGGTGTCTTGAGATGTAGCCCACACGACCTGCTTTTCCTGGCCTTCCCATTTGGAATTGGCAGCCCTCCCCTGAAGCCTGCAGCTGCCTGGTGTTCCTGCCAGCTTTTGGCATCAGAAGATGGGGAAAATGTCTCCTGCTGTAAGTAGAAGGTCTAGCAAACTGTAGGCAAAAATGAATTTTCATTGCTTCCTAATGATGATCAGTGATTTTGATACCACTGATCACAGCATTCCCAGAACATTTGATTAATGAGACAGTTTCTAAGAAGAAATAATAAGCCCGTGGCAAAACTATGACAGGAACAGAGAGATCTGTCTGTACTTCTCTCTCATAAAAGGCCCCGACTGCAAAGAATTTCCTAAAAGTTGTAAACAATATGGTTTTCTTCCTCCCTTTCTCTCTCCCCCAAGCTACTTGCATCATTAAAAATCAATGCATTAACTGGAGATCTCTTGCTTTGGGGTTGCAGGCAGGGACTATCAAAGTATTTCTACTCATAACAAACGTGAATTTCCAAAGTAAAGGGGAATCAGAGGACTCCTGCAGATCAGTGGGAGTGTCTTCTACCACTGGAAAATCAACACAGCAAGTCTCCAAGGGATGGAGACAAGGCCTGGTGGCTGCAGGGACAGTCCCTGCACAGCCCCTTTCGTGGTGGGCGAGGGGATGGTGATGGCCCCAGAACACTGTGATGGCCCCAGAACATTGTGGTGGCCCCAGAACATCAGCTCCACAAATGCCACCCCCTGCAAACCTTTTCCCAACCTGCCAGGAGAAATCCCTGAGCTGGTAAAACAGCAGGAGCTGCAGGAGAGAGGAAGGTCACGGTGACATTTCCGTGTCCTGGAGGCAATAAGGGAATTTCTTTGGTCCATCCCCCCACGTGCCATCTGTCATCTGAGGGTCCTGAAGGCTTCCATCCATTCTCGTTTGAGCTGAGTTATCTATTTTTGCACCAGATTTCCTAGGAAGAACTCACATTTAGACTCGCAGCAACGACCAACCAGGGGAATATTATTTGTCCTTGCTTGTACCACGGTGACAGCACAAGCACAGTGGGAATTGTCAATACAATTGTCAATACAATTAGGAAGTGGCAAAAAGTCGTGAAAGAATTGAGTTTGTGCCGTGTAGAGAAAATGGCTACACATGTGAACTGTGTATCCAAATACATGGGATGTGCAAGGTAAGGAGGAAAACAGACTCTCCAGGATTGTTATAATGGTGCTATATTTTTTTTTTCTTTTAGCCTGCAGCGTGATAATAATAAATATATTTCTGGGTTTTATCCCATCTGTGGGTAATCAAGGCGGAGAAAACAAAATGAAAATGCAAGGGGGAAAGAAAGGATGAGGGGGAGTGGCTTTAAAGTGACAGAGAGGAGGTTGGGATTGCATGTTGGGGAGGAATTCAGCCCTGGGAGGGTGGGGAGGCCCAGAAAAACTGTGGCTGCCCCATCCCTGGAAGTGTCCAAGGCCAGGTTGGAGCAGCCTGGGCTGGTGGAAGGTGTCCCTGCCCATGGCAGGAGTAGAAGGAGATGAGCTTTAAGGTCCCTTCCAACCCAAACCATTCTGGGATTCTATGAAAATACGTGGAAGATGATTATTCCAGGCCTGGCTATGGGAGGTTCCTGTAACACCCCCTGAATCCAGAGGCACAAGAGCTCTCAGGCAGAGACATCTCTTGAGCTGGACACTTGCTCTGCCCCAGCCCTGCAGCTCCTGTTTCTGGCAGTAAAGGTGCAATTATATTGAGACACAAGAAGAAAGAAGATAAATTATGGCCTTGCATTTATAAAGCACATTTCATCCCAAAGCATCGAGTTCAGTGATTGATATACAAATTACATTTTGAGAGATCACTCTCTCCATCCCTGCCACGCAGATATATATATATGTATAATGTAATCATTATTTTTTAAAGCAAACTTACTTATTAATGCAAACCCTACAATTGGGGTGAGCTCTTCTGGGCAAAGATGAATCAGAAGTGACAAAACTCCACCATCTCATGACGAACATGCTTAAGAATGAATGGAATAATTTAGATACTTGGATCCCTCCAACACAGCGAGTTCAAAGCCAAACAGAAAACGCCTCTCTTCTCTAAGGATTCAAAACAGAGCTTGCTAAAATGTAATTAAGTACTAAGTCCCTTGGAATCAATCACTTCAAGAAACTAATACCCACCTTGCTGATTAGATGGTGGGTAAGCCAGGGGCAATTAATGCATTAGTATTAGATTTGTTAACCATGAGAGCAGCCAGTTTGGATGGGATAATTGCTCTGAGGAAGACTACTTGATGGTTAATACCAGAAAAAGTGATGTATTTGGGCGAGGGGGAGCTACTTTGTTAACAGAAGCTAATTAAAAGTGACCTAATTCTCATTAATAATCTGTTTGATTTGATACAAACTTGAATCTGGGAGGCTAATTGGGACCATCAGCACGTGTCACCCCAGCTGACAGTAGCTGGGAGGAATCCTGCTTTGTCTCAGAGAGGGAAAGGAGGTGGGAGCTGCTTTCATGGCAGTGGGAAGCACATTTGGGATGAGGAAGGTGAAGCTCTAGGTCATTAAGTTATTTTTCAGCCCTCCCAGGGGCAGAGGTCCTTTTGCTGCCCAGCAGCTCCTGCAGCTCCCAGCTGTGGAAGGGTGGTGGTTATAACTGGGGGGGAACCCTGTAAATGTGGCAGCCAAACTCACTTCAGCAACCAGAAACCAGCCCAGGAAAACGAAACCCCTCGTGTTTTAACCACTTTGAATAACGTGTTAACGCTTCTGAATTTTCCAGCCATGTGTTTGCTCAGCGTGGCTGAGTGGAAGTGTCAGGGAAAAAATGTTTGGTTTTCATACTCCTGCAGTTAATGACCAATTTTCCACAAATCATAATAGTCTTACGCCATTAGGTTTTATAATTAAGTCTTTATGAGGTGATCCTGTTTACTCAGCACACACTGGAATTTGACAGCCACCCTGTCAGGCCAGAAATGCCTGTGCTGAACAACTTCCCAAATGATGGCTGAGCTCCTCTGACAGTGCCAGAGATCCCGACTCCAGGCAGGGAGGGAGGCAATTCCAGCAGGAAACACAAAGTAACCCTGACGTGGACCCGACCCTGGAGCTGGTGTGAGGCACTGCAGTGCCACCCATCCCTACCCAGGGGGAACAGCAGCACCTTCCTCTGCCTGGGCTCCCTGAGAGGTTCCCTCTCTGCTCCAGGGGAAGAATCAGCCCTGGGGGTGTCACAGACACCTGCCCAGGGATGGGGAGGACACCCCACCAGTGTCAGCACCCCGAGCAGGCAGCACTGAGATGGTTTGTCCAGCTGTGACCAGAGAATGCCAGAATGGTTTGGGTTGGAAGGGAACTCAAAGCCCATCCAGTGCCACCCCCTGCCATGGGCAGGGACACCTTCCACTAGCCCAGGTTGCTCCAGGCCCTGTCCAACCTGGCCTTGGACACTTCCAGGGATGGGGCAGCCACAACTCTGTGCCTCCCCACCCTCACAGGGAATAATTCCTTCCCAATATCCAATATCTAACCCTGCCCTCTGGCAGTTTGAAGCCATTCCCCTTGTCCTGTCACTACAGTCCCTGATGAAATGATGCTGCTGTGCTATCCTAAGAGGATTGAATGGGATCAGAAAAGGGAGGTGTGGCTGCAGCCACTGCACAGAAAAAGGCACATTTGAGTTTTTTCCCCCATCCTTTCTCTGCAATCGTTTTTTCCCTCCGTGGAAATCGCAGCCAAACAACAGCTTTGTGAATAAAAATGTGGGTGATGCACTGGGCCATCAATATCCATTCCAGAAGGGAACAATGGCTGCATTCACTGCTGTAAAACAGGGCGGGAAAGGTGGTGATCGTTGAATTAATCATTAATTGAGCATTATACTGCTATTGATAGGGCTGGGCAGATAATGACAAGAAAAACAACCACAAACAGTGTATTGAACAAAAACATCCAAACTGTTTGTGTGTGTTATTGGCAATAAATAAACTGACCAACCATCACCAACCCCTTTGCTCACTCCATGTAATCACAGAATATCCCGAGCTGGAAAGGACCCACCAGGATCATCGAGTCCATCCCTGCTCTGACCTGTTTCGTGCTTTTCCAAAACTGCCTCGAGTCACCTCTGAGAACACCCACCAGAGCAAACTGAGCTAAAGAGGAGTCATGATCTGCTGGACCTGCCTCATTGGTTTCACACCATTTTAAAGAGGATTTAGAGCAGCATAAAGTTGTGGCAGTGGAGGAGCCGAGCGGGTCTTGGTGTTTACGTTGCTTTATTCTGCTCGAGATAAAGCCCAACTTAAAAAAGAATCCCTTAACTCTTTTTGACAACAAATTAGTTTCAGATCAAGGGCTCCTGCTCTGTCTCAAAACACGACTTCCACTTCCAAATTATTCATCTTGCCAGAAGCTGTTGCTAACAAAAAAAAAAAAAAAAAAAAGAAAAAAAAAAAGGCAGATTTTTAATGGTTCCTCTAACGTCTTGTTCACTTTCAGTTTTCTTCATAGAAAATTCTCTTTGTCACTTGGTGCCAGAGAGTAAACTCATCTATCACGTTAATTTAGCAGGGCAGCCCAGGCCTTTGGGTAGAAACCTGTCTGTGGGTGTTTTGTGTGACCTCAAAACTCAGCATCTCTGGCACCTGAGCTCCAGAGGGATCCACAGTGACCCACACTCTCGCTGACAGTGATCCAATTTATTAACAAATGTCTCCAAAATCACAAATTTTCGGTTTCTTTCGTTGCTCAGAGAGAGAAAAGCAGCTGTTAAAGGCCCAGGAGCTCCTGTGGCACACGGTGGGCAGGATGCTTTCCCCCTGGAGCATCCTGCTCTCCTCCTCCTCCACACACACACCAGCCTTTGAGCTGGGAACAGCACGTCCCAAGAAGCAGAAGAAAGAATATGACCCAAACCAGGGAGAAGGAGGATATTTTTCCCCTTTTTAATTGCTTGCTGCTTGGCTGGTTATTGATTACCTTTTTTGCAGAGTTGCAATTTGTTTTTCTTTGCAATTTATTGGCTTCTTGAGGCTTTTAATCAACTGCAGTTGGTTGTGATTACCATTAGCTGCTCTCCAGCTTATTCCTCGTGCTCAAAGCTGGGGTTGTCTTGCTCTACATGTGCATCTCCTACATCCCCTGCCTGTTTCCTTCCTCCCAGCCAACCTCAAATTTTGGGACCAGTTACATCAGGCCAATGCATCAGAAATGAAGGCATTTTTCCTAAAAATTCCCCCCCACTCCTTGCAGAGCTCACATTGTCATCCCAGCTTCCCTCTCCACTTTCAAGGGGAACTCTGAAACTTGGGATTAAACTTCAGGATGGAGCCCGAGTTTTGAAACAAAGCTTCCTGCTTGCTGGACTTGGACATTCTGGCAGGTGCTCTGCTTGCAGCTGGAGCTGGGACGAGTCTTCTGCTGGCTTAATGATTAATTGTATCCCGTGGAAAATTATTCCACAGGCACAACAAGCAGCGCTCAGTGTTTCCAAATGTTAGTTTCTTCTATAAATGGGTGTTAGCAAAAAGCAGATGGCAGAGATAATTCACTGTCTGCTGCACCATCCTCACCCATTGTCTGTGCCTGGTGCTGCACACTCCAGTCAGGCTCTATTTACAGTTCTCTCTTCAGCTGCTGGGGATCTCACCCTGACAGGCTGTGATTTATGGTTCTTTTATCTGCTGTTTTACTCACAGGCTTCTTGTTCCGTGGTTGGGTTTGAGGTTGGGAGGGTCCCTGTGAGGCTGAGAGGAAGGGGGGTTCATTTTGATGTTCTCCTCAGGGCAGCAGGTTCGACTCCTTCTAGCCAGGGAGGTACTGGAAAGGAGTAAACACTGGAGAAGGGCTGGTGACATTTGGACTTTGTGGCTTCTTAATCACCTGCTTTGGCCACCTGAGCAAAGAAAGGTTCAACCACCCATCAACAGGGAGCACCTGAGTCACATAAATCACCTCTGGTTCTCTGAGGTTTCTCCTGGTTTCTCCCTTCTTGCCATTCCTGAGGTAAAATTTGAACTGAAAACAGCCCTTCCACAGCATCAAAGGGTCCTGTCTAGATTTCTTTTGAGTGAAGAGACTTCCCCTTTGGTTATTTGACTGTCCAGATAACCTGGAGTCACCACCACCACCCTCCCACCCCTGTCCCTAAGGGCCTTCCCATCTGGATCTCAGCATCCCACCTCCCACTGCAGCTGCTGCCGCTTCTCCCTGGGGTCCCTCGAGTCAGGAATTCTCTTTGTTTGCCCTTCTACTAAGGCAGAAAAATTTGATTAAATGGCATTTCAGTTGCTTTTGCTGTTTGCTCTCCCCTGCAGGCTCTTCCCCACCACACCAGCCACCACACTAATGTTGCTGTGGTCTGAAGGCAAAGTTGCCCCTGTGAGTTGTTCCTTTGCCCCTCTGAGACACCGATCGTTTAAAAAGCCTCAGCAGCCTTAACACCCTCAGCTGTCAGGATGTCACAGAGATTCTGGAACATGTCAGCTCCTCTTTTGAGCTGGTGAGGCGAGAAATCAGCTTGGATGGGGGCTGCAAGGACAGCAGGAGAAATCATTCCCCAAACTAAACAATGCCGGTTTTCTTCCCGGCGCCGGCACCGGGAGAAGATTCTGCTTTCAACCTCTCTGGTGAGAGAACCTGCAGCTGCTCCATGGCTTTGATTCCTGTGACAGCCTGTTAAAGATCAGCACTGCCATCTGTGCCCCCTGGTAGGTGAAGGGCTCCTTGGCTTGTGGTGCCAGGGCAAGGGCTGTGTCCGTGCAGCTCCAGTGAACCTCGGGCAGGGCAGGATTAGCCCGTGGTGGGAGATGGTGGTCCCTGCAGAGCCCAGCCAGGGCCTGGCAGATCAGTGACCCCCCTCCAGCTCTGCAGATCCACCCACAGAACTCTCTAATGGGGATAGAATTTCCCAGTAAATTTCCCAGGGTGGTTATCATCCTCTGTTTAATGCTCTGCTCCTGGAGAGTGTTTCTTCTGAGCGCTGTTGCATTCCACAGAAACCTGCTAATTTAGGTTGTATCAGTGGAAAATCCTATGGGATACCTTGTGTACACCAGCTCCAACCAGGTTTTAACGGCCATTTAACTCTACAGGCCTTGAGACTGGTATAGGGAACCTTCCAGACCAACATTCCTATTCATTCTAAATATACAGACCCTGCTACTCCTCTGCTGGTGTCCCACCTGCCTCCACGGCAGCTCTACCTGCTTTCTCCTGAAGGCATCAGTGGCTTGAAAGAAAACTCAAGAAGCCACAGAGGATCAAATCAGCAACACTGAGAAATGTATTTCTTCTTCAAGAAAAAAAAAAATCTTGCCACTAAAAAGAAAAGCAGAGCAGGGATGTGTTGAGTGGATGTGATGAAAGACTTTCCATTCCTTACCCCAAACTCCAGGAAACACAAGCACTCAATGCTGCTCTCTCATCGACTTAGAAACATTAAAAAAAAAAACCCCTCAATGAAACATCAAAGTTTCTGTTCAAACCTGTTCATTTTGGTGCTCCAGCTGCAAGTTTTCATGGTGCAAAAGCACATCCTTGAAGAAAGTCACATCTGAGCGCTCCTGAACACCAAACTCAAAGTCAAAACACAGAGCCTTGAAGTCCAGGTGTATCACAAAGAGAGAGAAATGTCTCTCATCCTCAGAGCCAAGGAGTCTACAACTCTCTCAGAGGCCAAATTGCCTGTGTAGGACGTCCCTCACTACTGTAACACAAATAGAAACCTATTTTTGTGTAGCATCAGGTCTTGGAGACAATCCAGAGGCAGCTTTTCCAATCCACGCTGACTCCAGGCTGACTCACACCCTTAACTCACACCCCATTGTCTTTATTCAGATTTCCCCCTTACACTGCAGGCATCTGACAAGGCTTAATTACAGCTTTTTTTTCCTTTCCCTTTTGTTTCTCCCCTTTATATTTAGGACATTTATGAAAGGGGAGCGCAGGCGTTAATGGAGATGTTCGGATTTCAAAAGTCTGCACTGGGGAGGAATGGAAAAAAATTCCACATACAGAGTCAGCAGAGGCTGGGAGCATCCTCTGCCCTGATCCTGCCACGAGGGCATGGCCAGGCTCCAGCCAACCTGGCCTTAAACACTTCCAGGGATCCACAACTTCTCATGGCACTTCCTATGGATGGAGGAGACAGAACAGGGAGGGCCCAGGAGAGAGAATTTTAACACCTCAACAGAGCCTAAAAAATAACAGCTTTCCTCTAGGCTTTCAAAGATATAACCTAGTGAAGTGTAGGCAGAAATATATTTTTATTATATTGTAGAAAATGGCTTCATCTCACCAAAAATCATGTGGACTGATACTATTTTCTGTTGATGAACACCCTGCAGAGGACACCACCCATGGGGGCAACAATCATCCTCCAGGATGGACTCTGTGTTTGAGGGGATGCACTGAATAAGAGATGGGAGCAGGGAGAACACCCCAAGGGGAGGGGGAATCAACTCCTCCAAATGCCAAATAAAGGGATGTGCCAACTGCAGGGGCAACAGGGTGGCAGGGCACCCACCACCCCAGGCAGAGTTGAGAGAGGAGGCCATTAAGGGAACAGCTCCCATAATTGAGGAAAGGGTCATTTACAGCCAGGGAAAATAAGCCATTGCTGTTAACTCAGGTGCACAAAGTGATGGGGGAACAGGAACAGAGGAGGGAAATGAATCACTGCCTCTCACTTGCCAATTATCCAGGTTTTGAAGCACCAAGCCATAACATCCTTGGCTTGCCTTGCCTCGCAGCACCAGGAGCTGGGGAACTCATTGCTCTCCTCACAGCCAACACTGTTCCTCTGCCCCAGGCTCCCTGTGCTCTGTGAGCCCCAGGCAGATGCAGATGGAAAGCCTCAGCCTGCCAGATTTTTATGCAGGATGTTTTATTTATACCCTCTTCCTCCCTGATTATACCCTGCTGGAAATAGAGCAACACTTTTTATTTCCACCACTGCTCACCAGTCCCGTCTCCCAGGAAATTTGCCCGCAGACAAGTGAAAAAAATAAAAATAAGAATTAAAGGGATAAAGATCTCCCTGTGGTTAAGCTGAGCAGTTGGGTCTGCACCCAGGTAAGGTGTCACCCAGCAGCTGCTGAGGATCTGACCATACAAGTTTCCTCAGGGCAAGAAAGAACAGGATGAACAATCCCTGCTGCAAAATAGGAGATCAGATGGCACAGGAACACCCGACTGACAGCCCTGCTGAGCTGAGAGCCCCCAGGCTGACCATGAGCATTCCCCATCTTCCAGGTAAAAAACCCAGCAGTCCATCCCATTCCATACCTCAACACCTGCCTGGAAAGGGGGGAGCTCCAACACCTCTGTGAGCAGAGCAGGGCACAGCTCTGGGTTCCATCCTGGCGCCGGGCACGCAGGGAAAGGGGGGTGGTTCAGCTGCCTCCAGTTCATTTCACCAACTGTTAGTCCCATTTTCTGTGGCCTCTTTTTTTTTCTGAAGCTGCCTTGTAAGAGCTCGGAAAATGAGGGAGCTCAAAGCAGAGGCAGAAAGGCAGAAAGTGCTGAATAAAGGCGGCGTAAATCCGAGGGGAAATGGATTTAATGGTCCCGGCGGTGCCGGAATGTGCTCCGGGCCCAGAGCACAGGCAGGGAAAAAGGACACATTAGACCATAACTTCAGTGGAGAATTGGCCAAACTCTGCTACACTGGAGAGATTACAGCAGATTGTACTAAATAGTGATGGATTTTGATGCCTAAAGAAAACGCAGGGAGGGAAAAACTCCGAGGCAACTTAGTTTTGGAGGTGAGATAAGGAAAGGATTTTAATTTGTGCTTAAACATAAGAGTACAGGATGCACCCCTCCCTGTGTACAGGTGGTACAATTTATAATATTGTCTGTCCAATCCCAGATGTTTTCACCCTGTGGCTTTTGCCCTGATCCACCCTGGGTCCTGCCCCTTGGGAATAGGGGCTGGGGGCTTTTTGAGACCTCCTTTTCATCAATCATCATCTTCCTCAGAGTACAAAGGGCACATATTCACCCAGTTCTTGACTGTACTTTTGTGGTTCAGGCCAAGGTACAAGTGTTCTCTAAATAAAATGGGCCTACTTTGACAAGAGACTAAATATTCTACTGGAATTCAGGGGTAGGATTGATATGGGGAGCATGGAATGGGGTGATAGGGGTTGGGGAATGTGTGTAGTTTCTGTGCTAAGGGTAAACCTAAATCTACTTCTACCATATAACTACTTATAAAACTTAGAAAAATTAGAAAAATCAAAACACTAAAAGAATCTTAAGGCATCCATTTCTTTGGAGCCGCATTTCTGGTTCAGGGCCCGACCTGCCCAAACTGGCACTGAGCTGGATGAACCAGGGCAAGGGGGTGGCAAACTCTGCCAAGGTGCTGCCAGTCCCAGATATTCAGACACCCAGCAGTGCAAAGCTCAGCCTTACACATTTGTTTTGTACCAGCCTCCCTTTTATACCAGAAGGACTGAGAAGTGGAGAGCAGGGCAGAGGTGTCTGCGAGCTGTGGAGATGAACAGAAAAGCTTCAAAGACTAAAATTTTGATGAAAACCAGACATGAAAGCAGATGAAAATGAAAATTTTCTTTGCATTTCAAAGAAATGATGCATCTTCCAGAACGTACCACTGGCATTTCTGAGCCCAGATTCCTACAGATGAGAAGAAATGCACTGAGAAGCCTCCAGAAACGCAGGCAGATAATAAAGAGAGCCCCAACCTCCCACAGCCTTCCTTCCCTTGTCTAATATGTTTTATTCCACGAGCAAAACTGTACAGAAGGCAAGTGGAAAAATCAACACTCAGCAAAGAATTCAAATGGTGTGACCAATGTGGCTCTCAGAATAATAAATGGCTCATTTCACTTATCAACTGCACTTTTTATTATTATTATTATTATTTTTTAAGGCTGGTTTCAGACTCTTTATTCAGTTACGTGGACCTATTGATGTCCCTTGTGCCAAATCAATACCCTTTCCTAGAGAACACAGAGTAAAAATCCATACTGCTCCTGCCTGGCAGTAAAAATCATGCAAGCTTGGCGTTCGGGTGCCTGAGTGATTGCTCTGTGGGTCGGGTATTAGAGCTGCCAAGTGTGGCTGCTTGGCTAATAAAATATCCCATTTCCTGAGCTGATCTGCACTTACCCCCTCCTGGCCACTGACCTGGAACATCATTTGCAAAATCCCTGTGCAAGGCACGTCCCGGGCGAGCCCCCAAAGGCTCCGGGTTGTCCTCGAGGGCTTTTCCTGGCAGCAAAGTCGTGCTGGCCCAGAAGACACAACCTTGAGAGGGGTCAGGGCTCACCTGATGAGCTGTCTCAAAGCTTGCCCTCCAGCACAGGCTCTGGGGGATGGTTTCCACCAGCAGGAATTCCTCCTGCACACCTCGGGTGCTGGTGGGTGCTGAGGAGAAGGGGAGGCAAAGAGCAGGATCCCATCCCTGGGAGTGTCCAAGGACAGGCTGGACAGGGCTTGGAGCACCCTGGGCTAGTGGAAGGTGTCCCTGCCCATGGCAGGGGGTGGGATGAGCTGAGCTTTAAGGTCCCTTCCAACCCTAACCATTCTGTGATTCTTTATATTCTTTATATTCTTTATATTGTTCCGGGGTTTAACCCTTCTGGGCAGCCACAGGCTGAGTGCTGCTCACAGGCTTCTTCCCACGTGTGATTTTTTGGGAGTCCCTCAAGTTTCCTGAGCTACAACTGCTTGAGGAGTTTCGAGCCATGGTGACAATTCCATGCTTAGGAGCCTTTTCCAAATATTTTGTGTTTATCTCAGCAACAGCGATAGTGACAAGTCATCTGGATTTTAGGTCTAAAACCCACAAGAAACACTCTGTAACAGTGTAATTCAGCCCAGCCTGAGTCTCACTCCCTTAGGGAATGAGGGATGCAGATCTCTGGTGATGCTCAGGTCAGTTGTGCCTCTGCTTTTCCAGTCAGGCCTAAAGTTGGGTTTGTTGTTGGTTTTGGTTTGGGGTTTTAGAGTTTGGTTTTTTTCTTTTTAAGTAAGAAAAAACAAAGAATATGAAGGTTATACAATGTTTGTAAAGTGCACTCAGAAGCTCCTTCGAGACAGAGTCCAAGCAATGAAACAGGAATGGAATAAAATTTCGGAGCATCCTTATTTTTTCCTGCTTTATAAGAGAATTATAGATGAACTTTTTTCTGTTTGAACTTTTTTTTTTTCTTGAATCAAACTGTCTTTTCTTTACTCTGAACTCCCTGAAGGCTGGCCTCTCCATTTCCACCTCTGCTTATTCAAAAAATTGCCCAGGTAGCTGCCTGGAAACTGCTTTGCTGCAGAGAAAACAACCAGGAGCGTTTGATATCACTCGTGTTTGGATGCTCTTGTTCACCTGGTGGGCAGATCCTGACTCCTCTTTGAAGAGGCAGACACCAGGCTGGAGTGCTGGGAAGGTCCATTCCAGCACACAGCTTCAATAAATGGAGATTATTAAAGCATGAATAGGAAACTGGGTAATTAAATAGTTATTAAACCTGTGCCTGTGAAACGCTGGTCCTTGCTCAGGACGAGCAGGACCCTTCATGCACCAAGTTTCCCTGTTTTATCAAGGATAAAAAACCAGAGCTGCTCATCAGGGACGAACCATTTACAAGGTTTTCAGGGTTTCTTGCATCTCCAAAGCACTTTTAACAAGGTCGAGGCATTTTAAAGTAATTTTTATGTAGCCAAAGAGTTGGGGAAAAAAAAATATGAGCTGGAACAAAGTGTTCCCTTCAGTGCAAAGGTTTTTCTCTCCCAGCTGCTTGGTTTTCAAACACACAGAGAGATCAAAGTTATTTGTTTTATATTGCCAAAGATACTGTACAAGTGTATGTGACTGATTTTTGAGATCAGCTTTATTTTAGACTTAAAAACAATTTACATTACAATGCGAGCTGACCTCATTCACCCCATTTTATGTTCATTATGGTAACAGCCTATTCTGGATCATTTCGTGGTTCATGTTCAGTACAAGCACGTTTTAATGAGCTTGTGGCTGTGGATTTGAGTCACTACATTTGTATCTTCCTCCTCTTGGCTTTACTATGTTAGTTTTTTCTTCTCTTTTTTTTCCCCCTGCTGTTTTTCTTCCCGTTTCACTCGGATGCAGGAATGTGAAACCCATCCTACAGCGCTTATGGGACCAAACAACCCTCTGGCGCGATGCAAACCTCACAAATTCTGTCCCTCCCCTGTCCCAGTGAACTCGGGGAGGGGGGTTTTGTAAGAAGCATGTCAATAATTGATCTTAAAAGGATTTATGCCTGTTCTCAGCCGCGCTTTCTCTGCCACATTTACTCCAACATATGTCTGCAATCTACTGGGGCAACACAAGCGGATCAGCCATCCACATGACTGCGCTTGGCAGCTAAAAATAACCCGCTGAAGTGAATACATTAAGTTCTGTATGCAAAACACCTCGTGTTAAGTGTCTGTTTGCGCTGCTGATAAAAAAAAAGAAAGTGTGTTGAAATATCCACGGCCTTGATGTCTCGTATTCACAGAACGGGGCTTTGGCAGCCAAAAAATCCCACCCACCAGCGGCGCTTAAATAGCAGGCGCATTAATGCGTTTAATTCCTCCCTTCTCCGCTGTTTTGAAGGTCAGGTGTTTGCCTGCTACACCTAAAGCAGCTCTCAAACTGCAAAACAAAGAGCGGTTCAAATGAGACAATCAGGACTCGGAGAGAAGTGTCGCTGAGTAGTCACTCAAATACAAGAGGAAATTTCAATTAGATGGCGCTTGTTACTCCTTCGTGTTTGCTTTCTGCTAATCTTTGAGCACTCAAGCACCGAGGACATTAAATAGCCCGTCTGCCCCTCCGAGTGGGAGCTGATGGGGCTGCTGAGGAGGGGCCAAAACCTCCACCTCCGTCTGGGGCTGAGCGTTTGCAGGAGTCGGAGAAAGCACAGACAAGGTCCTTGCCTTGCTGGTAATGAATTATCAACTGGTAATGAATTATCCTCTTTTAAGAGGAGGAGAAATCCTGAGGCACAGGATCACAGAATATCCTAATCCCACAAGTGTGGGGAAAATCCCTCTTTTAAATTTAGAAAGAGGGCATAATTCAGGGAATAAAGAAACGGAGAATTTATTTGGTGCACACCGGGTCCTTCTCTCACCGAGTTTTTTGGGGAGAAAGACCCCGTGGGGGTACAACTTATACATTTTATATGAGCTGGAACATATAGTTTTCCAAAATCCCACCCTTTTCAGGTAAGTTTTAATGTATTCCTTTTTACCTAAAAAGGTTTCTTTTCTCTGAAAAGGGGCTTTCCCTTTATCCCGATTGCCTGCAAGCCATCCCTTGTCAAAGGTGAGGGATCTTCCTTTGTTCTTAGCCCAAAAAGAAAACGAACCTCGTATACAAAATGTCCCTGAAAGATTTAATTTTTATGAATTTTCTCATTTCCCTCATCCTTCCGAAAGAGACCCTGATCCCCAAGTTCAGCTCTTGGAACTTGGATATCTTACAACTTCATGATACACCTATTTATATAAAAAACTCTGTATTTTTATTTCTCATACAAGGGTCACTGAGCCCAACTCCTGGCTCTGCACGGGGCAGCAACAAAATCCTGCCATGTGTCTTCTGCCTTCACTGCTGCTGACAGAAACGTGGAAAAACCCCAAATCAAAGGGATTTGCCAGCCCAAGAGCAGCTCATGGCACAGGCCCCTCAGGCAGCAGCCCTGAGGCAGAACCAGCCCCCTCCTCCCTCCCTCCATCCCAGCTTTCCCAGGGATGTGAAGCACAGCACTGGCCTTTCTGCTCCTGTGCAAGAGTCAGCCCTCAACTGCTGTAAGCACAAAGTAATTCTCTCACTCCAGGAGCTTCTGGATGATCTGTACTGTCAATATTTGCTGCTTTATCTGGGTTGATTACAGCCTTTAATATTCCTCCAGAAGATCCCCCTGGTTAAAGCAAAGTTCACCGAGGCTGAACATTTTCCAAGGTTCAGGTTTTTGGTGCAAGTCCTTGAAGACTTTCCTAATTTTGTCAGTATTTGGGGTTTTTTCTACAATTATTGACTTGGTCTAGAAATGGATGTATGTCCCACACCTGTTTCTGAACACACACCCAACCACAGGATCATTTATGTTGGGAAAGACCTCTGGGATCAGCAAGTCCAACCATTCCCACAGCACTGCTCAGGCCACCACTAACCCATGTCCCCAGGTGCCACATCTACATGTCTTTTTAAATCCCTGCAGGGCTGGGGACTCCACCACTGCCCTGGGCAGCCTGTTACAGTGCTGAAAAACTCTCTCTGGAGAAATTTCCCCTAATATCCAATGTAAACCTTCCCTGGTGCAACCTGAGGCCATTTCCTCTTGTCCTCTCACTTGTTACCTGGGAGAAAAGACCAACCCCTATCTCTCTACAACCTCCTTTCAGGGTCTGTAGAGTGCAATGTGGTCCCCAGTGTGCTCAAATATTTATACATTTATTTATTCCCATGCAATTAAAGTACCTACATGTTCTCCAAGCCCTTTTATTAACACCAAAGGTATTTGCAAGAGAAGAAACACTGGCTGTGGGTCTTGTATCTCCAGCAAGCATAACTCCCAAATTCATCATTTTTCACATTAGTACTCTCAAAAAATTTCTGTGGAGCAAAGTAAAACTATTTATGGAAGGGAGGAGAAACAGGAGATGCAGTTTGAGGACAGACAGATGCTCATCCTCCCTTCTGAGCTCTCTCTGTCTGGAAGCTGTGCATCTGCATAACACCATGCCATGAAAATCAGCAAGCCTGAGCCCTCTGGGTAACAAACAGTAGTAAAAATGCATTAAAAAAAAATAAAAATCCGCTGTATTTTTTGCTCTACAGCTCTGGGGGGTTATGAGCTTTTCATGAAAGATGCAAAGGGCTGCAAGGAAAACACAACTGGGTGCTTTCATGTTGGCAGGAACTTAGTCCTGAATGGCCATTTGTGCCATTCATCCATCCCAGAGCTGAGCCAAAGCCAGCCCTGAGTAACCCTGCAAACACATGAGCTCTGTTGTCAGAACCACATTAGTATGAGCTGGGGCACTCTGGGGTGCTCAGAGCTCCCAGCAGAGCGAGCTGGGGGGAAATGCAGCTGATTTGGCACCTCTGGGATGTGCCAAGAGGGAAAAAAAAGGAGTTCTGTGATGGAGAAATGCAAGGTGGAGTAAAGGCAGGGCAGAGCAGAAGGGGCTGAGCTGGCCTGAGTGTCCTTTGGCTTGGAAAGCACTCACATTTTGAAAATAATCTTTATTTGGTGTAACACTTCAGGAGCAACCTTCTTGCACAATGACAAGTGATGGAATTACTCTGTGGGAGATGAGGAGCATTAGTATAGAATCAGAGAATCACAGAATCAGCTGGGTTGGAAGGGACCTCTGAGATCATCAAGTCCAACCCTTGATCCAACCCCGCTGTGGTTCCCAGCCCATGGCACTGATGCCACATCCAGTCTCAGCTTAAAAACCTCCAGGGATGGAGAATCCACCACTTCCCTGGGCAGCCCATTCCAATGGCTGAGCACCCTTTCAGTAAAGAATTTCTTCCTAATATCCAACCTAAACCTCCCCTGGCACAGCTCAAGACCCAGCCCTCTTGTCTTGCTGAGAGTTGCCTGGAAAAAGAGACCAACCCCCCCCGGCTCCCCCCTCCTGTCAGGGAGTTGCAGAGAGTGAGGAGGTCTCCCCTGAGCCTCCTCTTCTCCAGGCTGAGCCCCCCCAGCTCCCTCAGCCTCTCCTCACAGCACTTGTGCTCCAGTCCCTTCCCCAGCCTCGTTGCTCTCCTCTGGACCTGCTCCAGCCCCTCCATGTCCTTCCTGAGCTGAGGGCCCAGAACTGGACACAGCACTCCAGGGGTGGCCTCACCAGTGCTGAGTCCAGGGGCAGAATCACTTCCCTGGACCTGTTGGCCACCCTGTTCCTGAGCCAGGCCAGGATCCATTGGCCTTCTTGTCCCCCTGGGCACACTCTGGCTCCTGTTCAGCTCCCTGTCCATCCCCACTCCCAGCTCCCTTCCTGCCTGGCTGCTCTCCAGCCCCTCTGGCCCAGCCTGGAGCTGCCGGGGGTTGTTGTGGCCAAAGGGCAGGACCCGGCCCTTGGCCTGGTTGAACCTCATCCCGTTGGAATCAGCCCAACTCTCCAACCTGTCCAGGTCCCTCTGCTAGGGGAACTCCTTCCCACCAGGAAAACTTTACTGCCCTGGAACACTCGATTCTGGAGATTCAAAGAGCCCCGAGCCCCCCAGGCTGAGGGGAGCAGAGGACAGCTGCTGGTCCCCGTGGCAGAGCAACGTGCCAGGCGCCCAAAGCCCCCCGAGAGTGGCACCCCGGTGGCACCCAGGTGACACGGACACCTCCCACTTAACATTTCCTGAGGTTTGAGCCCGGGAATCTTCTGGTTTTGGGCTGTCAGCAAATGTGACACACGGACACAGAGCAGCAGAGACTGTTTTGACAGGCCACGTTCAAAGAAATAGGGGGGAAAATGGATTGAAAGAAAAGGAGTGACAGGAGGGGCCTTATCTGATGGAGAGGATTTTAAGGTGGGAAGTCTGATAGGCCTCATTAATCATCATCCACAAATAGAAAAAAAGCTTTCATTCAGAATCATGAGATTGTTAAGGCTGGAAATGACCTTTAAGAACATCAAGTCCAGCTGTCAGCCCCACAGTGTTCACCACAAAACCCTGTCCTCATGCAGAGGTCAATAAAGCTGAGATGATCCCAGGGAAGAAAGAAGCTGGAATACTTTATTGGACTCACAAGTTCACATTTAAAGGGTTTAGGATCTACATATTCAACAGGGGGTTTGCATATTCATTCTGTTACAATTGGGGACTTTACAGAAATGAGGTAATAAAGGGGAAAACCTAAATTACAAACTTTTGGGTCTTAAGCACTTACATCATAGGGGGAAACCCATTTTATCTTAGAGGGGGAACAGGTAACACAAAGGGAGAGATAAAACACAAATGTTTTCTGCACAGGTTTGATGAGATCAGGGCATGGTTTCTCTGGGCTTGGGCAGGACATTCCAAACCCGTGACATCCATGGATCCTTGTCTGGACTCTGGATGGACGTTTTTTCCCCAGTCTCTGTCAGCCCAAGGCTTTTGTTTAAACCTGGCAGTTTTCTTTTTCTCATATCCAAAATTTAGAATCCAACATCCTTCAAGTGCCACATCCACACCTATATTTGAAGACTTCCAGGGGTGGTGACTCCACCACCTTCCTGGGCATTTGTTTCACACCAGTTTGTTTCTACTTCTGCCTGAGGAGACCCTTAGAACTTGCTGTGAGCCAGGCTATGAGCAGGCCCAGAGCAAAGGGAACACACTCCTTCCACGGGCAGCTGAGCCTCTCCTTATTCCTCCTTGCTCATCCTAAAGGATTGATCTTAGAGTGAACTTCACAGTATAAAAACTTTCAGAGTGCAGTTCTAAACCTCAAAAACACTCAGCAAAACCTCCTCACACTAATCACCCCAAGCCTACTGCAAGAAACATCCTTTACCAGTCGTTTTGAAGTGGACAAAGGCTGGTAAATGCTCCTAATTGCTTGGGGGGTCCTTGTTCTTTGTGCTAAGAGGACATTTTAGTTATTCTATTTTCATCTGAGCACTTTTACATTATGACAATAGTAATTGTGCCTCTTTAGTGGGTTTGGGAGTGCACAACATTATATGTGTTCTAAATAAACAATGCTGGTTGTTGCCACCAGCTTTTCACAGAGACCTGGTGCCTTTCCAGGCACTGTTGGAACGAGGAACAGGGAAGAGAGGAAAAGTGAGGCCAAAAAAACACAGATGGAGGATTTCAAGGATTTTCCAGGCTCCAGGACAGGGATATCTGCCCATCACCAACCCTCTGAAACAGCAACATCATTTTTCATCCTCCACCTACTCAACAGGATGGATGCCACCTCTGCCAGCCCCTGGATGAGGGACTCTGCTGCTGCTGTGGCACTGGCACAAGTGCCCTCAGGTGCTTCTCTCACTCTTCTCACTGATATTTCCATAATAAGCTTTTTGTCAGGGAAAGAACTCACATTAAGTAGCTTTTCCTGTCCAATATTCCCCCTCATTTTTCTTCCTCGCCTCTCGTTAAGATCTGTTGAACCAAACTGATGACAGCAGGGGATCCATTACAGCCCTTCCAGGGGGGCACCATCAATCCAGATTGTGGGAAATATCCCTCTCTTTAAATTTAGAAAGACAGCATAAACTTAGGGAATAAAGAAACAAGGAAGAATTTATTCAATGCATTGGGTCTTTTTCTCACCGAGTTTCTGGGGAAAAAGACACCTTCAGTTTAAATTCCATACATTTTATAGTTTTCCAAAATCCCACCCTTTTCAGATAAGTTTTAATGTATTCTTTTTTACCTAAAAAGGTTTCTTTTCTCTGAAAAGGGGCTTTTCCTTTATCCCAATTGGCTGCAAGCCATCCCCTGTCAAAGGTGATGGATCTTCCTTTGTTCTTAGCCCAAAGAGAAAAGGAACCTCGTGTACAAAATGGCTCTAAAAGATTTAATTTCTAAGAATTCTCTCATTTCCCTTATCCCACCGAAAGAGACCCTGATATCCAAGTCCAGCTCTTGAAACCTGGATATCTTACAACTTCACTACACACCTATAAAACCCTGTGTTTTATTTCTCATAAGATGCTCCGGAGGTTAAAATCAAAAATACTCTCGTGCTCAAAAGGAGTCCAACACCGAGTAGATCTGCTCTACCCCTAAAAAAATAAATAAATCTTTATGGAAACTGTGATACCTGGCTGTTCAGCTTTGTGCCTGTCCCTGTTTCATGTCATTCCCTGTTTGGTTTGTGCTGTTTCCAGCCCGTGTTATCTCCCGTCGCATCTCTCAGCCCCTGTTCTCTGGCTCCACTCCAGCTTTGCCCACTGAGCTTATTAATCTTGACAATGCACCTGGGGTTCCACTCATTCTTACTTTGCCTGTTAATAGACACGTCCCCACGCACTCAATTTATTGCCTTGTTTATATCAGAAGTGGCTGAAGAGCACCCGAGTAAATCACCTCAATTATCCAGCTCAGCTACTTGACCAAAGGCTTTAAAACACCCTATAAAGTTACACTTCAGAACTCTGCACTCAACTCCATGAACTTGTCTCAGTTTGCATCCCATAATACATGCCTACCCCAGAGAAGCAATGCACTTATATGAATTTATGTGCTTTTTGTATTAGCAGTCCTTTAGGAGTTCTTCGAGCAGACAGATGTTCCAGGTAAGAATTTGCAAGTACTTGAAGGCTGTCATGATCTGTTCAAGTGAAGACCCTCCTATGCATGGCTGCTGATCAAATATTGCCACCCCAGAGACTGGAGCTCTTGGCTTTCCAACCCAAGTTAAGATAAATTTGACTGGAACATGCAAGCACTTCAGACATGTGAATAAATAACAATAAGGCAAATAATTCATCAGAGATACGTTAGTAAAAATGAACAAAACAAGGTCCTGTAATGACTGAGATAAATAAAAGCAATCCCTCAAGTCCCTGCTAGTTTCTCCAAAGCCTTATGGGTCTCTGGGTTCTGTAAAATTAAACCAGAAATCTAAAAATCATTAGCTTTATGCTAAGCTTTTTCCCCCTGCTATTTCCATTTCTGGTCTAATTAGCAATACCTCAACTCCAGTTTCTGTCCCCTGGCATTTCCAATCCCTGCAGGAGCACTGCCTGCATTTCAGGAGGTGTGGGCAGGAGCCTGAAAACCCATCAAGGTCCGGCTGGAGGGAGACATTTCTGACACCCCAGAGCATCCATTCTCATGGAAATCATGAGAGAGATGTCAAACCTCATTCCTCCAGAGCCAGCTGCCCTCAGAAACACGTCAACCCAGGGGGCAAGCTCAGGGATGGATGTGGATATTAATGAGCATTTGAGGAAGAAGCCACCTGAACAGATGAATGTGCTGAGGAAATCTGAGCTGAAGCATTTCAATGAGCAACAGCAGCACAGGATCACAGGATATGGATGGGTCAGAAAATAAGAGGGCCAGGCAGTCACTGGCACACCCAGGAGACCTCCAGTAACACCCTTGTCTAATTTCAGTTAAGGGGCCTAAATATTTGTTTATTTATTTATATATATATATTTATTTGTATTTATTTATTTATATAAAAGAAGTCTAAATATTTATATATTTATTTATATAAAACACCTAAATATTTTTATATATATTTATTTATCTAAAATATATTTATAATGATAGATTTATATAATAAATTAAACATAATATTTATAATATACATATTCATATATATATATATTTAGGCATCAGCTCCTTGTTCTGTTAACACTCACAGCTGGGAGGCAGGTTTGGAACCAAACCAGCCACATTTCTTGGCAACTTTCTCCTCCAAATAACTGGCAAACTTGATTTTTTTGACACATTTCTACAAGACTTTCTGTTTGGGTGGATTTTCCCCATTTTTGTGCAGGGCAATGTATCACCCAAAGGTTGCCTGTGTGGGGCCAGGGATAAGACACAGTTATGTGACCACACACAGCACATGCAGCAGGAGAGATTTTAAATGCACTGTTTTAACATCCTGAACAGTTTTAACATCCTGAACAGCTTTAACATCATTCCCTGCTCTGTGTTTCACATGGGAGCTTCGTTTCAGGTCACAATCACTTCAACAGATCACCTTCCAAAGCTTCTCTCTCAGTCCTGGCTACCTTTAATGATCACTCCATCATCCTCATCTCCAGCAATCCATCCAAGCTGGGAAATATTTGGGTTTATAAATTATAAAGCCAATTTTTATTAAAATTATTATTTTATTAAAATTATTATTTTATTACAATTATTATTTTATTACAATTATTATTTTATCATTTTTATTATTTTATTTAAATTTATTTATAAATTGGGTTTATGTTGGTGACTTCCAGATTTCACATCTCCTGCCCCAAAGAGGGAGCTGAGACTGCCAGAGGTGTGAGTTCATTTTGCCACTCAGTGTTTGCAGGCAGCTGCTGTCTTTATCCTGACTGAAGGACTCAGAAAGCTCCCAATACTTAAATCCCACCACAGCCCAGTTAAAAGTTTTCCTGAATTTTAAACCAGGCTCTGACTCAAAGGAGGCTGCACAGAGGAAAAAAAAAAAAAGGTCTTTTTGACACGTTTGGACCAATTTTACTGTTGCCACGAGGTGCTTTTTTCCTGAGCCATCCAGAGGAGGAATTGTTCCATTTCACTCCAAAGGGATGTCATTAATTCTGGTGTCTGGGTTACAAATGTGTGTTTTCCTGATATGTCCTGTGTGTCATTCAAAGCCAAGTCTCTCCCATCTCACAGTTCTGCTGCACAACAACTACCACAGGCTGGAGCAATGCACCATTGAGGAAAATAACTATCCAAAAAGTAATTAAATTAATTGACCAGGGAAGTGATTATGTGTGGCTGTGGGGATAATTAAAACTAACACATGTTTTGATGCATTTATAGCACAAATGCTCTGGGCTACACTGTTAACTGGCCTTTTTAGTGTTGTTCTTCACCCAGTGCAGCCACCCAGGCATCCACCACCCTGCCCAGCAGTGAAAAGGGGAGTTACAAATATCATAAAATCCCAGAATGGTTTGGGTTGGAAGGGATCTTAAAGCTCAGCTCATTCCAACCCCCTGCCATGGGCAGGGACACCTTCCACGAGCCCAGGTTGCTCCAAGCCCTGTCCAGCCTGGCCTTGGACACTTCCAGAGCTGGAAATATGTATATGCACCTTTTTTCTTAATGATATTGCTGTGAATGGGAATTGAGGTTCACAAGGAACATGATATCTTCAAAATCTTAAAGGCAGAAGAGAAGGGGAAAGAAGAATTGTTGTTCACCAACCCCCTGAGAAGCAGAACTCAGCAAAGCTGGCAGGGAGGATGTTTGAAAGCAATAAAAGGAGGGTTCTTGAACTGTCTGCTTTTAGTTTAGCTTTTAGAGCAGAGAGTGAACTGGAAAGTGCTGCCAGGGATGAAAGCCAGAGGATGAAAAAGGAATTAAGTGGATTCATGGACAACAGGTCTGTAAACAGCTCCTTAAAACAGCAGGCAGGGACCTACCCCCGATAGCTGGAAGTTGAAGAAATAGATTTTTTACCTCATCTCCTTCTGTCCCTCAGTCTGTGGTGGTGTCCCCTTGCTCTGCTCTGCATGGGAACCCCTCAGGGCAGAGCTGGAGGCCCTGTGCCACAGGTTCCAGGGTGCCAGGAGGTGTCCCATCACTCCTGTGTGTGCCCTGGCTGGACATCAGTGTCCAGCTGTCCCAAGGCTCCTGCTCCAGCTGCTGCAAGGACCAGGACCTGCTGAAAGCAAGGCTGCTTGGGTTTACCTAAACTTCACAGAACAAACACCATCTGAGCAGGAGAGAGATGGCTGGACAGTCTTAATCAACTGTTTCTTGTGTCATATTCTTAATAATTTGGCTGATATTCCTGCAGTCTGTTACGAACTTCATTAAGTTTACTTGCCCCATGGGCATTTCTACCTCTTATAATAACCCTCCTCCCTGTCAGAGATAAATTGCCTGATGGGATAAGTTGATCCTGCACGAATGGAGCTTGCTTTGAACTTGTGGTGATAAGTAGCACCAGACAGGAGGGTTTTTTGTAGTTTATCTTTGTACTGATGTGGCATGAAATAAAAATGGGTGTCACTTTGCTCCCCCAGCCTCATCCATCAGGCTGTGCAGAGATTAGAAACTACCAGTCAACTTAAAGCAACAAAAGAAAGTAAACTGGAACACTTAAGAAAAGACTTTTGGCTCTTTGATGTCTGCATTTAATATTGATGTGCTGATGTGATCGTTTCCAAAACTTAATCTTTTCCAGCAGATCAAAACCAGGCTCCACAGTTTTAGTCACACAATGGTTTGGGTTGGAGGGGACCTTAAAGAAGACAATGGGCAGGGACACCTTCCACTAGCCCAGGTTGCTCCAAGCCCCATCCAACCTGGCCTTGGACACTTCCAGGGGTGGGGCAGCCACAGTTCCTCTGGGCAACCTGTGCCAGGGCCTGCCCACCCTCCCAGGGAAGGATTTCTTCCCAATATCCCACCTAACCCTGCCCTCTGGCAGTTTGAACCCTTTCCCCTTGTCCTGCCACTACAGTTGCTGATGAAGAGCCCCTCTCCAGCTCCCTTGTAGGCCCCTTCAGATACTATTCTTTAATTATTTTGTTTAAACCACCTCTGGAGAGTGGTAAAAGATCCTTTAGTTCCTATTTCTGACAAACAGCTGATAACAGTCCCCATGTTCTACCCCTACTGTGACTTTATAACCTCCTGACATCTCTCTCCTCTCCAAAGGCTGGAAATCCTCCCATCCAGGGAAATGCCTCCTCACATTCCTCGAAGCAGACCAAGGTGCCTCAGCCCAGCTCCCCATCCCACTGTTTTCTGATGCTGCCCCAGGTCTTTTTAAGTTCCTTTTCGTGGTGTGAGTCATCCCAGTGAACCCAGACCAGTGGGGGCTCCTCACTGTTGTGCCATGGCTGGAGAAACCAGAATCTATTCCATAATTACAGCAACTATAATGCTTTAATGTTGATGTGGGTGTAATCTCTTAATTAAGACATATTTTAAAAAGCTCTTAATGCCTATGATAAAAGAGCATTGAAACTTAATGCACTAACTGAATAACAGCATAACCTACTTTCTTCCAAATAAGAAAGCAGGGAATTATTAGACATCAATGCATCATTCGCTAATGAGTTGTAATTCTGTATTAATTTACCAACTAGCTGATTAGATATGAGAGATTTACCAAATATATTAGAGATTGTGGTTCCAGAGAACTGGCTCAGCATCAGGGGAAAAAAAAAAAAAGAAGTTATTAACTCGTTCTCTGTGGTGCACCTGGAATAATTAATTAGCTGGCATTTAAGTAAAATTCGTTAAAAATTGGTCTCAACTGATGGATTATGACATTAGAAATAACACAGACATTAGCCCAGACATCCCCTGCAGTGCTCAAGGATTCCACACAGTGCTCCATGGGCTCCCCCAACCCAGATATTTGGTGATTTCCATATTTTGGGCTTTTCCTTTTGTTCTAAAGCCACGACTCCAGAAATTTGTCCCCTGTAATTTCCAGTTATTAGCAGAATTGTTGCTGCTATTCTGGTCTTGGAATATCTGGAAAAACAGGCTTAGGGTGTTTTCTCTGTGAAACCCCTGACTGAAAGGCATTATTTTTTAATGAAGAGAGATGGTTCAAAGTTGTTTTCTGACACCACCTCCCTTTTATTGCCTTTAACAGTTGCAGTCGTGTTTTTCACGTTCTCCCAAAGCAGACTCAAGAGTTATTTCTGGCAAAAGATAATGAGTAAATAGCAGCGAAGAGAAAAACATCACAAAAATCTGATTTCTTCAAGAAATAAACCACTGGGTTTGGGGGGTTGTATCCAACAGATATAGGTATTTATGGAAGTGGGGTGGTGCACTGAGACCCTGAAGTGAATTTGAAACCTGAAATTCTGTTTTCAGGAGGGACATAATGAAACTTCAGCTCCTGCTGTAGAGCAGAGCTGCATCAAATTCCTCTGGTTTAGGGTAAACCCACGGCATTAGCCCCTATAAATAGTTGATGTGCACATCAACAGCCCAGTTCCTGAGGTGTGCACTGAAATCCTCCAGGTTTGTATCTTCCAGAAGAAAACTCTTGACTTCTTTAGCACCTACTACCAGTGTTTCCACAGCAATAACACAGTGTTGGTGCTGCTCAAAGGCCTAAAGTGCTCCCAGATTTAGGTGTGAGAATATTTGTGTAAATTCTATGTACTGGTCCCAAATTTGTCCCAGAATGGGCTGTTACTCACAAGTCCTATCAACACCATCTTTACTTTAAAAAAAAAAAAAAAAAAAAAGGCAACAACAACCCACTTATTTTTCAATAAAGTGTCAAACTTGAGAAATAAAAATGTAGACTCAGTGTCAAAAGGATTTATACAACAACTGAAACAAGTGCTTAACACCACCCATTTCAGGTAGGTCAGAATATATTCAGGTTTTCCTGCTTGTTATTTGCTCCTTTTAATACATTTTCTTGTTGTCTCAGCTCTACCTTAAAGCCCACGTAGGTATTTCCAGAGGGCTGGAAGAGCTCAGTGTGTGCTGAAAGAGAACTCCCTCGTGCTGCCAAAGTTTCAGGTGTTCGTCTCCTGGAAAACACACTGCTTTGAACATTTACTGCTTTATTTTTCAGTTTCTGTTTTTAGATTCCTTTGGTCCTGTCTTTGGGAAAGGACTGTGATCACACTCAGCTGCTGCACATCACCCCGAGTCTGTCACAACTCCGATGTCACAACATCAAGAGGAACATCAAAATGTTAATTTTAGCAATAAGATCAGCAATTTATCTATCACACCCCCCAGTTTTATTTTGCCAGGTGCAGAACAGGCTCAGATAAATTGGCTAAATATCTCTGGGTCCAGCTGCTTCCAGCCCGACGTGGCTCATCCAGGTTTTGTTCCCAAATGTCCTTGGAGGTGGTAGCATTAAGACCTCCAGTTTTTAAGAAATGACAAAAAAAAAAACAGTTAAGGATTGGGATAAACAAATGGGAGCTACTGGAAGACCTCAATGGGAAACACAACTTGCTGCTTCAGCTACAGCAAAATTAAGCAGTGTCCCTATTGTCCTGGGGGACACCTATCCCTGAGGTTTTGACTCTCTTCCCCCAGGCATTTTCCCATGAAACCTGTTAATCCCAACAGCTCCTGATACAGAATCATAGAATCACAGAATCAGCTGGGTTGGAAGGAACCTCTGAGATCATCAAGTCCAACCCTTGATCCAACCCCGCTGTGGTTCCCAGCCCATGGCACTGATGCCACATCCAGTCTCTTCTTAAAAACCTCCAGGGATGGAGAATCCACCCCTTCCCTGGACAGCCCATTCCAATGGCTGAGCACCCTCTCTGCAAAGAAATTCTTCCTAATCTCCAACCTAAACCTCCCCTGGCACAGCTGAAGACCCAGCCCTCTTGTCTTGCTGAGAGTTGCCTGGGAAAAGAGACCAACCCCCCCCGGCTCCCCCCTCCTGTCAGGGAGTTGCAGAGAGTGAGGAGGTCTCCCCTGAGCCTCCTCTTCTCCAGGCTGAGCCCCCCCAGCTCCCTCAGCCTCTCCTCACAGCACTTGTGCTCCAGTCCCTTCCCCAGCCTCGTTGCTCTCCTCTGGACCTGCTCCAGCCCCTCCATGTCCTTCCTGAGCTGAGGGCCCAGAACTGGACACAGCACTCCAGGGGTGGCCTCCCCAGCGCTGAGTCCAGGGGCAGAATCACTTCCTTGGACCTGTTGGCCACCCTGTTCCTGAGCCAGGCCAGGATCCATTGGCCCTCTTGTCCCCCTGGGCACACTCTGGCTCCTGTTCAGCTCCCTGTCCATCCCCACTCCCAGCTCCCTTCCTGCCTGGCTGCTCTCCAGCCCCTCTGGCCCAGCCTGGAGCTGCCGGGGGTTGTTGTGGCCAAAGGGCAGGACCCGGCCCTTGGCCTGGTTGAACCTCATCCCCTTGGAATCAGCCCAACTCTCCAACCTGTCCAGGTCCCTCTGCAGAGCCCTCCTGCCTTCCAGCTGATCAACACTCCCTCCCAACTTGGTGTCAATGGAACCAAGAGGAGGGATCAGGTTTGTGAGTAGGAAAGTGGGATGCTGAGAGGCCTGTGGGTAGGAAGAGCAGCTGCAAAGGATGACATTCCTCACGGTGAGAAGTGTTTGACTCTGCTGAGGCTTTAAACATCCGAGAAGAAAGGGCTCACATGAAAAGCTCCTGCATATCTGGAACAGCTGCAACACCAGGAGGAAAAATAGCTCAAGAGACAGGAGTTCTTGTTGCTCAGGACTCTGAAGTATTTTCTTGCACACACCCAGAGCTGAGCACCTACTTCCATACATTAAACCCCAAATCCCCACGTGAAGGATCCCATGATCTGCCCACACTGTTCCAGTTGTTACCACAGACCCCCCAAACTCACCAAACTCCCCAATTCTCTAAGAATTCTCAGCTTCTCCCCTTTCCAGGTTCACTCCTGCCTAAGTTCACACAAGCCTAAGTGACAACTGGGCTTTGTGCCAGCTCAGACTCCAGTTTTGTAGCAAGACATTGATTTTTTTTTTTGCACAGGATGTTTGTACAAAGGAATAAATCCTGGCTCCTGCAAGGTCTGCTTTGGGAACAGCCCCAGGGACATCAGTGAGCTCCTGACAGCCCTGTTTTCCTCCCTCTCCTCTCCATTTTCCCCAAAAGTGACTGGTTTTATTCCAGGAAAGGCATTGTGAATTTTGCCATTCCATGACAAGAGCAGCAGGTCAGATCAGGAAGATTTAATAAGGGGGGGGAAGGGGGGAAAGGAAAGGGGGAAAGGAAAGGGGAAAAGGAAAGGAGAAAAGGAAAGGGGGGAAGGAAAGAAGGGGGAAGGAAAAGGGGAAGGACAAGGGGAGAAAAGGAAAAGGGGAGGAAAGAAAGGGGAGGGGAAGTAAAAGTAAATAAATAAATAAATAAATAAATCCAGAGCTGACTTTAAAAATAAATAAATAAATGTTTCAGCACGAGCTTTGAAGCAGCAGAAACAACGACATTAATTGGGAAAACGTGTCCCAGGAAGGAGACAGCTCTTCCACCCCCAGTTGCCACACGGCAGCTGGACTCCCTGACAAGGAATTTCATGGAAAAGGACATAATCTTATAATCATTGCCTCTGTAAACAAGTCAGAGCGTTGCAATTACAGCAAGAGTCCCCTGTGCTCTGCTTGTCTGTGCACAATATCCCTAATTTAGAGAAAGGAAGAGATTCTCAGAAGTTCAGAGAATTACCCATCTCCCTCCAAGTCGAAGCTAAATGGAGTTTTCTGCACTTCCCATCTGTTCCTTTTATATAATAGGTACACTTTCCTCGAGATTAGATTGTTTTCCTCATCTTTATCCATATCCACAGAGCTTTTGTAAGAATGAGGCAGGGCACAGAGTCAAGATGTAGTGGAAGATCCCCTGCTTCGACCTGTTATGCAAATATTTACTCAGGAAGAAAGGCAAAAGAAACCCCAAAATACCTGTATTCCTTTTCCCAGTTATGAGAATTATGGACAACTCAGATGAGGTGATCGTGGAAATAAAGAAATAACATTATACTGAGGTGTAGAAATGGGTAAGTTCAACACTGTTTCTCATGTAAAATCCTTGGATTTGAATTGTTAAAAGTCAGAACAAACTGGACCTGATGATCATCCATCCCTGGAAGTGTCCAAGGCCAGGCTGGACAGGGCTTGGAACAACCTGGGCTAGTGGAAGGTGTCCCTGCCCATGGCAGGGGGGTGGAATGAGATGATCTGAATCCAAGCCCCCAGTGATAACTCCAGCCACAGATAAAAACTTCATTTGAGGATGGAAACATTTGCTTTTGAGAACTTTCCCATCTCCTCTTGTCTTTTTTTTCTCCCCCAGAACAAACATTTGAAACTTGTGAAGCCCAAATTCAAAAGCAAGAGCCACCAAAGAGAATTTAAAGTCTCTATAAATGAATAAACAACTCCTTAACCTCAGACTCATCATGTCATTTCGGAAGCCAAACTTTTCAGACTCTGGGTATTGGTACTTTCATCTTTCTACCATGACAATTTGAGGTTCTTATAGAGTCTGTGTCCAGATCTGAGTCCTCTAGAACTCAATCTTAGAGGTCTTTGCCAACCTTTTCTCTGAAAAGGGGCTTTCCCTTCTTTCCAATTGGTCACTGGACATCCTCTGTCAAAAATGATGGATCTCCCTTTGTTCTTAGCCCAAAGAGAGAAGATAAACCCCTGTGTACAAAATTCTTACATGGCCCCAAAAGATTTTAATTTTTAGGGATTTTTATATTTCCCTTATCCAGCCAAAAAAGTCCCTGATACCCAGTCCCAGTCTGGGACTTGAATATCTTACTTGAATATCTTACAATATCTTACAATGTCTTACAATATCTTATAAAAACCCGTATTTTTATTTCTCATAGAATGGTCAGTGCTTCTGCCTCAAAGGGCCAAAGATCTCATAATATCAGTACAAGATTTTCCAGAGCTAATTAAAAAAAAGCAAGCAAATGGGCTTGGAGCAGGCAGATGCCTTTTTGTGTGCACCAAGGTGGTGCATAAATGCCAAAGTTCCCCCTGTTTCTCCCCCTCCAAACCCGAGGCCGGCTGGGCTGGCTGCACATTCCCTCTGTCATGCCCTACCCTTCTCCATGGCAGAGAGGAGAAGATCTGAGTTGACAGCCTGTGGGTTATTTATAAGGATTAACTCCCACGGGGCTCCCCTGGATGTGCAGCAAACACTTATTATCCCATCTCATCCCGACCAAACCCACTTGGTGCTGGGGCTGGAATCCCTCACCCACAGAACAAGGTCCTTCCAAAACAAACCCAGCAGGCTCCAGCCTGTGAACAGGGAGCTGGTTTGTGCTTTGTTCTCATTCCCCTGTGGCTCTCATTTCCTTTCCAGGTCTCACTCTAATAGACCAACACCAGCAGGAGTAGGTGTTTCTCAATAATAGTGGAATCACAGCACTTCTTTCAGGAACAAAGTGTCCCTCTGCATGGAAAGCACTCAGAGGGTGACACATTCAAACAGGGATTTTTGGCTTTTGTATTGACCCTTCTTAGAGAGTTTATCAGTATAATACCTCTAAAGCCAGAGCAGATGTTTTAGTGTCACCACTGTAACCTTTCCAAGGGTTGAGTTAAGGTAAAGTCTTGCAGCTGCAGGAATAGCTGGGAACATTATTGGAGTTATCCCACCAGGGCTGCCAACCCAAACACACTTTAGAAACTAATCAGGGCCAATTGAGGTGGATAATTTGATGCATATTCCCTGGACATTTCCTAACTCCTTGCTGCTTTTCACAGGATGGAAAGGGCAACACCTGGGCTGAGGAAGAGGCACAGTGGATTCCCAGCATTTGAGCTTGGATGCAGGTTGGAAACAGCCAAAAAGACCCTCAGTTGGGCTCCTCAGAACAGGGGCAGTCACTGGTGGGCACACACCAGCCTCTCCCCTCCTCCAGGCACATCAAGTGCCCAAGAACCAGGATCCTGGTGCAGTCCCAGTGTCATCAGCTATGAAAACTCATGGTCTGTGGCCCACAGGGTGATGCAATGGCCCAGTCTGGGTTTGGAAACACTAAAATCTTTGGAAGTAAATTGTTGCACTTTGCTACTGAGAGGGAAAAAAAAAAAAAAAAAAAAAAAAAAAAGGCAGCTTTTCTTTCAGAAATCAGTTCAACTTCCCTACCAGGGAGAGAGCAGAACTGTGCAGCTGCACTTCCCCCGGCCTGGGGGAGAACATTTCCATCAGGAGTGACCTCCCAGCACAGCACAAGCCAAGGGTGAGGATCATCTGCAAATGTCACAGCAGGGAGAGCTCTGTGCAGCAGGGAGAGCTCTACACAGCACCCCCTAATTTGCAAGGAACACCAATAATGCTAAAACAAAACCCCTCTGCACATGCCCTCCCACACAGCCCTGCCCTGCTCTGCACCATCCAGGGCTCAGCTTCTGCAGTCACAGCCAACGTAGGTGGCTTGAAAAAAGGGAAACTTGTTCTTTTCTGATAAAGAAAAGCTCCAGCAGCCAAAGGAAAGACGTGAGAGCCCAGGCTGGTGAGCCCTGCAGGGCACAGAGCAAGGGGCATTGTGAAAGCAGGATCAGGCACTATTTCAAGCTCCTGCTCTATTCCAAGCTCTGGCTAATTACCTTCATTTCACCCCAGATTGTAAGTTTTGTTTAATTCACTTTAAATTCCAGTGCAAACCTTTGGGAAGAGAGTGAGCAGGAGGCTGAGGGCTGGGGGAGAGCTCGGTGAGGTGCTCTTGGGAGCAAACCCCCATCCTGGCTGCCTGGGCTGAGCTGGGGCTCCCAAACCAAACCACACCCCTCAGGAACACCTCTCCCTTCATCCAAGGCCCACATCAGCTCCCAGGGAGGTGGTGGAGTCCCCATCCCTGGAGGTGTTCAGGGCCAGACTGGACGTGGCTCTCAGTGCTCTGGGCTGGGGGAAAAGGTGGCGATGGGGCACAGGGTGGGCTCGGTGATCTCAGAGGGCTCTTCCAAACTAAATCATAGAATCAGCTGGGTTGGAAGGGACCTCTGAGATCATCAAGTCCAACCCTTGATCCACTGCCACCGTGGTTCCCAGCCCATGGCACTGATGCCACATCCAGTCTCATCTTAAAAACCTCCAGGGACGGAGAATCCCCCACTTCCCTGGGCAGCCCATTCCAATGGCTGAGCACCCTCTCTGCAAAGAAAGAGTCTATGAACTGAGCCAGCAGGTGTTGAGGGAGGTCCTGATGAACTCAGCTCCCTCTGGGGTCACTGGCTCAGCACAAGCACCAATATATCCCCATCCCAGCCCATTCCAGAGACATTCCCATTTAGCTCCCTGTTACAGCCTGACCTCCCCTGCCAGGAGTGCATTGGGCACCATCACTAATCCCTTCCTTGGGTGGCTCTCACACGGCCCCACAAGGCAGTATCTCCCTGGGAGGGTTTCACCTTGTTACAGACTTTCCCCCCCCAATATCTGTGTGCAAAACCAAGCCCAAAAATCCGAGTCACAGCCACTGCACTGCCCCGAAGAGCCTCACTGGCTGTGACATTTTGCTCCCAGCTTGTAACTCCTGCATTAGCCCAGTCCTGAGAAACAATATTTAACTAAATTGTAGACCTTGAGTTTCATTTTCCCTGTAGAAGGGTGTAAACCCAAAAGCACAGTGCTTAATATTTCCCCTGATTTTATGTAAAACCATTCTAGCAGACAAAAAAATGCCACAAATAATTCCTGGACTTCCAAAGAAAATCAATGTCCTTATCAACAGCAAATGGTAGCTGCAGTTATGAATATTTAACATACAGTGTTGCTGTGAGTTTAGAAATGCCTTGAATGCCCCCAACCCAGCCCTGTAATAAACCCCACGGTCTTGTGGGATATTTTTTAATAAAAAGAAATCAGAAACATTAAAGCCAAGCCATTAAGTGCTGGAAGTAGGGCCTGAATGCCAAATGCAATCCATGCAACCCATCAGCATATCCCAGCCCTAAGTCAGGGCCCTTCCTAATGTATTTCACATTTATTCTTTTTTGGACAATAAACCCATAAAATGTTCTTTGTGCTGCTAAATAAACGGCAAGTGCAGGTCACTTTAGGATGATACCAGTACTTAAGTGAAGTGAATAATAAGTCAAAGGCAAGGCCAGGCCTTGCACATAAAACTGCTGTTCTTATTGCTGCAATGAATCCAGGGAAAAACCCACGGTTTTCCCGGATTTGCCATTATGGGATGCTGGAGGTGATGGACTCATCACTCCAGGAGCAGCGAAACCAACCCATTTGGCCAAATGTCTTGGCCAAACCCCGTGGCTTTCTCTCTTTTGCCCTCTGGCCTTCAGTTTAGGTGGTTTAAATCCTCTGAATCTTACATTATCCCATCCCTGGAAGTGTCCAAGGCCAGGTTGGACGGGGCTTGGAGCCACCTGGGCTAGTGGAAGGTGTCCCAGGGGGTGGAATGAGATGGGTTTTAAGGTCCCTTCCAACCCAAACCATGAGATTCCATGAAACATCTGGACTAAACATGTTATGGGAAGATCCAAGCCAAGCCATCCCAACCCCTGTGGGCTCTTGGGGTGAACCCACAACCCCCTTCCAGCCCCCTGAACCCCTGTTTATCCGTGTGCTGCACTTCCAGGAGCTTTCACTCCCTCCTTCCCCACCGGGAATTTTCAGCAGCTTTTTCCCGGTGGGGAATTCCAGAGCTGCTGGTGTTTCTCTCTTTCCTTTTCCAGCTAAACCCTGTGAATTTACAGACAAACACTGAAAATAAACCAGTGACAGCAACAAAGTGTCCGACCACTCCTTCCCCAGGCTCAGGAAACACTTAGGGCTCATCCTAATGCAGTTCCAAAAATTACAGTTTCTGGCTTTATTTCCTCAAAATCTTTTAAAATCCTCTCAAATTTATGAAGTTATTACCCAAATTCATATTTGAAAATGGCAGTATTTTGTAGTTACATCCATTACGTTTCAAAAACAAAGCCAAAAATGGATTTATTTTTTCTTTTCTCAGAACATTAAGTCCTGAAACATCTTCCTGAGAGGTTCCAGTGCCAAGGTGTTGTCATTTGGGGGTGAAAATATTTGAATTCATTATTTTTTTATATTCTTCCCACAAGATCCCAGACTTTTTAAGTAGGTTCTACGATTTCTGCATCTCGGTTTTCCAGTGGAGATCACCCAAAACTCTGCTATTTGCTGAGCAGGAAGGGATGGGAATTAGGGAAATTAAATAAATACTCGTCGTTAAAGTTTTCCCTTAAGTAAATGACTTGTGTGCATAAATAACATGGGGAGCTGTCAATAAATTCATCCTCAAATTCTGTCAAATAGAAGAGTAATTATGGCTTCTGCTTGTTAGTAATGAACTGAAACGTTAGCTGAGCTCCCACAAAAACAAACACCTTCTGATTTCATTGAAGATTAATGCTAATGTGCCAAATTGGCAGCCTCCACTTAATTGCTCTTTTTTATCTCCCTGCAGTGATAAGCAGCAGCCACAGAAGTGGTTCTGGTGACCTTGGATTTCCACAGACCTTCTGCCACAGGAAAATCCACTGCTTTTATTGCTGACTGGGCAGCCCCACTGAGGGTCCCACCATCCCATGGCCCCTTCCAGGTTTCCAGCCTGCTCTGCAGAGCCCAGCTCGGGGTTCTTGTCCAACAGGATTCTCCTGAACCCCCACAGTCCAAGAGAACTACTTTTCCCTCTCTGTGACAACCTAAACCCTTTTTTTTTTTTTTTTTTACTTCTTTAAAAATCAAGTGGCTCATTTCCCCCTCCCTGTCTGTGTTTTGCAACAATACATTTGCAGGAGGAAAAAAATATCACCCAGCTACTTCCCATCTCCATGGCAACATCCTGCTCGGGCTCCGATTGATAAATCTTTTGCAAAATCCTGTTACTGCAGGTTAGTTGTGGCAAAAATTATATATTATCACTCACAAATAACTCCCTAATATTTAACATGTTGCCTGGCTGGATACCATGGGCTGGTTTTAACCATTGTACAACTGAGCATCCTTCAGTTTATCTGTGGTTTTCCAGACAGGAGGGAATTGCAGACACGGTTTAATCCATTTCTGTGTCCAAGCTGTGACTTTGCAGGGTTTTGTGAAGTGTCACAATCACTAAATGGCTTCACACAGGAGAGGAGAGACCAAAATCCTGCCCACAGCCTTAGAGCCAGTCACTCAGAGAGAGCTGCTGTTGCACATCTGTGCATCCCATAAACCAAGCTCTGCAAGCAGAGAGAGCAAAGAGAGCGCAGGAATGTCCTTGTTCATCTTCTGGGGCTGAAACCTGGGCAGGGCTGAGCAGAGGAACCAGGGGAGAGGGGAGGGTTTCCACATCTGTGTTCTCCTGCACAGAGCTACCCAAATGCACTGGAAATCCCTGTGCAGAGCCCTTGGCCTTCCTCCTCCTCCTTGCTGACTCTTCCTCAGTGGGATCTGCCTTCTTTTCACTTCAGCCTCCCCAGGTCGGCAGGTCCAGGCTGTCCCTGCTGGAAGGGCCCTCCAGGCAAAGTTCAAACACCCAATTAGTGTCTCTGTGCACTTCTAAGCTGCTTCCCCAGTTTGCACAGGCTGAGTGGGTAACCTTTAAAAACACAAAGCTGATCGTGGGATGCCTGCAGCTGCACCCTCAGACATCTCTGCCTGCTGATGGAACATTGCTGGGGCTTGGGGTCTCATCCTCTCATCCTTCTCATCCAGAAGTATTTTGAGACCTTCCCAGCCCACAAACCAGATCCTGACCTGGGGGGAACTGGCCAGACCCCAAGAGAGAGAACAACCCTGGAGAGCAGCACTGATTTCTGTTTCTGGCTGGTCCCTACAAGCCTTTCCTCAGCCAGTGCTTGAACTGCCAAGTAAAGCATCTCAGGATTAACTTGGGGATATTTGTGGACCCAGAGGGTAAAATTATTTTGGTAACCAGAGCTCTCCTCTGCTTTTACAAGTGCCATCAGGGCAGGTCATTCAGCAAAGCATCAGATCTGGATCTGAAGCCATCCAGAGAAGGGAGTACCCAGCCTAATTTTCCCACTAGTTAATGATCCTCCAAGTTCAGAATTTCTGCCTTGTTAATTGGATTTTTCTGGCTTCAGCTTAAATCTGTTGGGTCTTTCTCTGAAGGAAAAGCCTTTCAGTACCTGGAGCGTCCTCCCAGTGAAGGTACTTACCCAGTGAAATTAAGTTACAAGCTTCTTTTTGATAAGATAAACAGACTGAGCTCCTTAAGTCTATCACTGTAAAATATTCTCTGCAGCCCTTCATCATTCTTTATTAATCTTTTCAGCTCAGTGACACGGCAGCAGAAAGGTAAAATAAATAAATAAATCCCGAAACAAGCAGGGGGGAAAGAAAGGAGATACAGGGATCTGATATCCAAGGCAGGATTTCACAAAATACGTTCAAGTTGTTATACAACTGGAGTAGAAATTTATTCCAAAGCCCTTCCTGAGGTGCAGCACTGCTGCCCTGAGCAGGGAAAGGCACAGGGAGCCAGGGGGGCTGAGATAAAGGTACAGCCCCTGCCCTGCTGAACCACCTGAGACAGGGGGTGGGATGGGGGTGATAAGCTGGGCTGTCCTTTCAGCCAAGGATGTCAACACGGATTTCAACATGTTCTCTCACAAAAACCTCTCACAGATGCACATCAGACACCAGAGGAAAAGGCAGATCCCTATCAGGGCACTTGGGAAACTGCAGCAGGGACTTCTTGGAAGATTAGTGGATAATGAACATAAACCAAGCTTGAATTAGGTGGTGCAAACCAGCCAGCTGGGAGTTCTGCACGTTCTATCTGTTGATTTACAGATTTATTTGCAGTGCTCAAGTCACCAAATGCTCCCAGGGTAAAGCAGCCCCCTGAGATCACAGCAGTGATTTCCAGTGCTCTGTGCTCACACACAGCTCATTCCTGTCCTCAGAACTGTGATTCCAGGCCAGAGGGACACCACAATCCCCAGACATCCTCTGGGATGGGTAAGAACACACATCCTGGCTCTGGGGGCACAAGCTTCTCCTTTCCCAGCCCAGGGAAACCCAGAGCAGCATCCTCAGAAAAGCCCCACCATGGAAAAGAGGAAGAATTCATTTTGGTCCAAGAAAAAAAATAAAAAAATAAAATAAAGGTCAGTATTTTTGAACTGGTTATCACAAATGATCACCTGGTAGCTTCTCCAAGGGTGAAATTTGGGACTGGCTCCATGGGCAGAAAACAGAAATATCCATGTACAGATGCTGGATTAGGCCCAGAGAAGATGGCATGGACAGACAACAGACCCATCCATGCCTTGGAGCCCTAGAGCACAATAAAAAGAGCAAAAACCCCCAGTCACCCCACACTGCCCCCAGTTCTGGTTGTGACACAGCAATTATTGCTCTGCCACCACGGTGAGATGCTGGTTTTTTGCTCATTTTGCAGATCCAGGGTAGAAGAAGGTGGTCACTATAATTCCCACCTCATTCCTGACCTTTAACAGCCAGCAACAGCCAACACTTGCATTTCTAATTCCATTTTTAAAAACTGCTTCACTTCCACATGACAGTGACAACGACAGAGTCATTTGTTACGTCGCTGACCCTTTCATTTGATTAATTTATGATTTAATTTTCAGTTCAATCTGATCAAGTATCTCTGGATTGAAAACCATTTGCATTAAAGATAACACATCTTTCCCCTTTCATTCCCTGCATTGTGGCAGGTGTTGCTTGAAAATTCAATTGGTGCTGTTTAATTAATAAAAAAAGTGGCTAATAATGGGAAAAAAAAAATCCCCATAGGCATGGATGAAAATCCCTGGTGAAAAATGGATTTTAGGAAGGGCTATAAAATTCAAACATTCCCATTTACACTTTTGCTGGATTAAGACCTGGACCTTCCTGGGGATGGTGGTAATTGCCCAGCACAACTGTGGGAACACCCCAAAAAAGTGATGGGATTCAGGGCCCCTAATCTCTGAGTGATTTATACATATCTGAGTGATGAACAGGATTTTTTTTCCTGATTAATATATTGTAATTAATTCTCTGAAGAATCCTTGCTTAGGAACTTTATTAAATCCCATTAAGACTAATGAATTGTTGTTGTTTCCTAATTATATAGTTGTTTCTAGTTTAATTAACTGTATATTAATAGACTTATAGAACAGACATTTTGCTTTCAGGATGGAAATACTTTAAATAAGAGATATATATTCTTGCTAATGGCATCAGTTGTTAGTTACAAACTCATTTAATGAATCTGTTGGAAAATCCTGTCCTTTTAAATACAGATTTGGCTTATTTTGTTAGCTAAAGAGGCAACAAAAAGCCAAAAATTAAATGTATTCTGATGTCTTATGCAAAGCTGATATTTTTTCCTCCTGTTAATTCAATTTCTTATTGCAAACCAAGATGTCCAGGCCTGTGCAACCAGCTGAATGCTTCTGATTTGAGTGATATCACGAAGGAAAAGCAGAACAGTGCAGAACAGGAGCCCCCTGAGAGGTTTTATCTCCACAGAATAAATCAACTGCATGGATGTTTTTCCAGCTGAAACCCATTTGGAGGGAGATTTGGTGCCCAAATCCACCTGCCCACCCTGGACTGAGCCCACCAGCATCTCACAGGCTCGAGGCAAATCCTTGTTGGGACAACAGCCAACTTTGGGATGAGCACCACGGGAAAGCAGGGCTGGGAAAGAGCTTTCAGTGAGATTTTGGAGGACTAAACAGCCCTGAGTGTTCTTTAGGTCAGTTTGGGTCACTGCCCTGCCTGAGGGGAGAAGCACAACGTGCTCCCTGGATAAACCAGAGGGGCACGAGGGGAAAAACCAGCACCAGAGACATGCAGAGCATCCCCCAGGGGTGAGCTCAGTGACACACACCAGCTGGGCTGTGCTGTCCAGCCAGGACACACCTGTCCCTCAGCCCAGCACACAGTTCTTTTATCACCCTCACTACAAAACCCACATTTTTGCAGCCACTCAAGAGTTGTGTGGAATTCCCTCCTGCGCGGCTGAACCTGCTCCCAGCCTGGTGTGTAATGCAGATGTTCCCTGGCACTTCTGTGCCCCCAGAGTTCCCCATTCCATGCAGATGACAACGTGGCATGAGGAGGTTTGTGCTTCATTAATTCCCTTTCAGCCTTCCCAACATCCTTCCATGACCAACCCCAAGAGTCGACTCCGTTACCTGAACCAGCTCCCAGCAGAGAAGCTGCTGCACCTCCATCAGCTCTGAAGCCTCACTGCAGGGTCAAAGTTGGTGTCCAGGGCTGGAATAAAGAACAAAACAATCCTTGTACATCTGTTTTCCAAGGGACTGGCCTAACACAGAGCCTGGGGTTTGCTCAGACCCAGCAGCTGCACAGTCACACCTACAACAGATTTCATCCGAAGGAATAAACTCAGTTTGCCTGCAGATACCTCCTGAACTTTTCCTGAGGGTATTTTGTAGGGCAAAACAGAGACACTCCTAAAATAGGAGCTGCTTAAAAAGTAAGAATTGCTACTGCTTAAAAAAAAAAAAAAAAATAAAAAGTCATCATCTTGAATGCTAATGAACATAATCTTCAACAGACTGCAGCCACACCACAGATTAATTTCAGTGCAGAGATTATGTTAATATGCCAAAAAAAAAGAAGTTGTGATATTGAGTTAGATCAAAGATTTTTCATTTCAGTCGCTGTCTTTGGCACCAGGCAGTAATGCCTGTTTCAAAGTAAAGTCAAAGGCCTCTATAAAGCACTGAGTTGAACAGTAATTATTACAGGGAAAGGCATAAAGTTTAGACTAGAGTGTTGCTTGATCTTGATCTGACATTAGTTGCTTAAAGTAACGGGTGTTTGATGAGGAATGACAAAATCCTGTAAGGCCAGTGCTGCTCCTGGCAGAGACTGGGGCTTTTTCCTTCCTAACCTGAGGAGGAAATTTGGCAGCAGGTCCTCGTTTCACCCCTGTGATATGAGCCACTCCAGCTGAGTGCTCCCAAAGGGGCTGGGATTGTTCAGTGCTGGAATCACAGTCCCTGGAGGTGTTCAAAACACATGTACATGGGGGACATGCTTTAATGGTGGATCTGGCAGAGCTGGGAGAATGGCTGGACTTGACCTTAGAGGTCTTTTTCCAACCTTAACAATCCTGGGAAGCTTTCAGCATTCAGCCCCATCCAGGCAGTGTTTACCCGAAAGCTGTGAAGTGTCTCTTCTCTGTACTCAGAGAGGCAATGAAGGGGAAGGAAAGCACTGCCAGAAGTGAACCACTGTGAATGTAAAACAGAAAACCAGCAAACACACTCAGGAGCATCACTCCTGCTTCCCCCAGCCACCCAAGGACACCTAGAGAGGGGTCCTGTCACTCTGTACCCCTGCACTGCCAGGTGCTGTGTTTACAACCCCCCTGGAGTGGAAAGGGGCCCTCACTGGGGTGGGGAGAGGCTCTGGAAAAGGAGGATGAAAGGCAGCCACTCCCCCCCCACCGAGCAGGGCTGGTTCCAGTCACCCTCTGCTCCCCCACAGCTGGCAGAAAGTCCCTTTCTGCTCCCCAGGAAGCACACTGCAGACAGAAACATTGAGTTTATAGGTGCACAATAGCTGAACAAAATAAGCTTGATAGTCTCCTGGGAGGCTGACACCCAGCCAGACCCATCCATCACCTCCTCCTGTGTTTTAACCACCCCTTTCTCTCCCAGCAAATATTTTAATCCTATTTCTAGAGCCTCCCAGAGGCACAGCAGCTCTTTGACTTCACATGCTGACTATTTCCAGGCACTCCAGCCATAACTCTCCATCTGCTCTCTGCAGGACAGCTCTCCCACATGGGAGAGCCCCGTGGGAACCCCAAAGCTCCCAAAATCACCAGCACAGACTGTGACCTGCTCCCCCAGCAGACAAGCTCACTTTTTATTCCAGCCTACTTAAAACTAACACCTCCCTCCAAACTTTTGTCAAGGCAAGAAACGCTTAAAAAGAATTCTCTGCTCATCCTTTAAGAATGGAAATAAAAATTCCAGAAGCCTCTCTGTTGTTTGAAAACACCTTAAAAAAAAACTCTTGGGAGAGAAGCACATCCACACTGCTTGGGAATCTCAGCCACATTCCCACCATCCCAGGCTGCTCCTGGCAACCCCCAGGTGGGGAGAGGCTGGGAAGGGGTGATCCCCAACCACCCACAGGTGATCCCACCCCAACAGGGCTGTGCAGGGATCTCTGTATGAGAAATAAAAATACAGGGCTTTTTATATAAATAGGTGTATCATGAAGTTGTAAGATATCCAAGTTCCAAGACCTGAACTTGGGGATCAGGGTCTCTTTCGGCAGGATGAGGGAAATGAGAAAATTCTTAAAAATTAAATCTTTTAGGGACATTTTGTACACGAGGTTCCTTTTCTCTTCGGGCTAAGAACAAAGGAAGATCCCTCACCTTTGACAAGGGATGGCTTGCAGGCAATTGGGAGAAAGGGAAAGCCCCTTTTCAGAGAAAAGAAACATTTTTAGGTAAAAAGGAATACATTAAAACTTATCTGAAAAGGGGTGGGATTTTGGAAAACTATAAAATGTATAAGTTGTGCCCCCACGGGGTCTTTCTCCCCTAAAAACTCGGTGAGAGAAGGACCCGGCAGGCCAAATAAATTCTTTGTTTCTTTGTTCCCTGAATTATGCTGTATTTCTAAATTTAAAAGAGGGATTTTTCCCACACACCTGGGTGCCCAAGTGTTCTGGCAAAGCATCTCCTTCCCGGAGAGGTGCAGCCTGTCCCCATCTCAGGGCAGTGCTTCCCTCTCCCCCATCTCCCAAGGTCACAAAATTCCAATCACACTTGCTTAAAATGAATGTCAGCTGTGGGAGGACCTTATCAAATCCAAGAGCAAACTCTGATAATATTGGTTAAGGATGTTTAACACAGGATCTGGCTAATTAAACAGGCCCAGCTTCACTCCAGCCAGGCTTCTGGGATCCCAGGGAACACCAGGAATGGGAACAGCCCCCTGTGCAGGGCTGGGGCACACGGGGCTCTCTGTGTTTGCCAGTTCCCAGGGGGTTGCTGGGGGTGGAAGGAAGTGTTTTGTTGTCAAGTCTCAGCACAGGTACCTGTTGCTGCCTCGCTCCTCCAACAGCAGGAGCAACATTCCCAGGGAGACACGGAGGGAACACAGCAGAGCCCCCAAAGCCCCAGTTCTCTGCTGCTCCTCCAACATGGGTGTTCCTGCCAAGGCAGGCTGCTGCCACTTGAGATCTTTGCATTTACACCCTCCTCGAGCTTCTCACCTTGTTTTTTTGCCAGTGACAACAAAAAGAAATCGCAGCCAACATCCCACTTTTCATTGCTTTGCTCCGGCTGCAAGGACGAGATCTCAGTGCAGGGAGAATAATACATATATTATCATTTCCCCGTATTTCTCTCCTAGGAGAAGCACCAGGAGAGTCTTGCTTCCCAGGGCAACAGTGAAACTGTTGAAAATAATTCCCAATTATTTTTTTCTGGAAGGCTCTCTCGGTATTTGCTGTGCAACGTGGAAGTTTGTTGCTCCTCTGCATCGCTCAGAAGTGTTGTGAGTTTTAATCAGCAGGTTTTCAGTCCTTTTTGGCTCATTATAATAACAGACAAGAAATCACAGTTAAATTAGTGAATCGAGTTTCTCCTCTAAATTGCTGTTGGGCAGAACCCTGAATGTTTTTAATACGTGTAATTATGTTCAAGGATCTTGTCAATCACTACATTAATAAAAAACTCCAACACACTGGCTGCTCCTGCCTTCTTGAGGGCACAGAAATGTCATGGATTCTTGTGAACAACTCACCAAATAAATACAAAACTCCCACTGTGCTTTCCCAGAGATGTCCTAGCAGAAAAATTCCATGTTACTCGAATCCTCAGCTGAAAACAAATGCAGATTCAAGATTCCTAATTGCATCTGAGACTCGAGCATCTTGCTATGGCTTGCCAAGGAAATCTTCTTTGAGGAAGGCAAAGAATTATTGGGGAATGGAAAGAGCAAGAAAGTCATAAATACGTGAACCTTCAAGTGTTTTCTTATTGTTAAAATCTGAACATCACATAGAATTGCTGCTCCAAACATCCCTTTATCACATACTGGTTTCCAGTCATGTCAGTGGCACAATGGGATAAATATCTATCTATATTTATATCTCTATATATTAGGTTTGGTAGGATTGCAATTTTCACTTAACATTACTCTTCTGTTGTTAGAACTCATTTAACCACTACAGGATTTTGTTGGCAATTTAAAACACACAGGAAAGAGGCATTTTCTCTGTTGATCTCCATTTCCTTACAAAGAGTAAGAAAGTCATAAATATATGAACCTTCAAGTGTTTTCTTATTGTTAAAAGTCTGAATATTACATTAGAATTGCTGCTCCAAACATCCCTTCATGTCATACTGGTTTCTAGTCTTGTCAGTGGCACAATGGGATATGTATAATGTAAAAATTAGGATTGGCAGGATTGTGATTTTCACTTCAAAATTATTTTTCTGTTGTTGGAACTCATTTAACCACTGCAGGATTCTGTTGGCAATTTAAAACAGACAGGAAAGAGGCATTTTCTCTGTTGATCTCCCTTCAGCACATCACCTGGTGGCCCAGCAAGCCGGGCTGGGGGGCTGCTGAGGATGCATCTTCAATAAACCTTTTGCTGCCAGGCTTCAGCTGCATCTTTAATTCCTGGATTTTTTGCCTTCATTTCTACCAGAATGACCAAATCCAGGCAAAACTGAGCAGTTACAGTGGCAGCTGTTTATCACACACTTGGCAGCACACACGGCTTCTCACTCTCCATCCCTGTTTTGCATTATTTACAAACTTATTCCCATAATAAATGCACATAAAATAACAGCTCGTCGTCAGTTTGAAATTGTTCTAGTTTTGGAAATGCACCAGTTGCTGTTCTCTTCAGTGGCAGACAGGGGCTGGAGTGGGAGGGGGCTTTTCTCCCACTGCTTTACCATCCTGCCTCCAGCAATGGCTTAGACTTGGATGCCACAGAGAACAGAAAAAATATATGTTTACATATGTTTGTTGCTGCCACTGGCTAAATGTACAATGTTATTCCACAGAGGAAAACCACCTTTTCCTTCACAAGGCTCAGAAAGGCAGCAAAGAAAAACAGATGAGTGTTAAAATGTATCTTTAAATATATATATATAAAGCAAAAAACACCTCTGTAAATCCCTCAGTGTTCTAATGGGATTTTTTTCCTACAAAGTCAGAATAGTCACAGATTAAACTTTCACCCTAAAATGCTGAGAGAGTTGAGGGAGGGATGTGCAGAGGTGCTGAGAGGAGAACATTTCCTCTGCTCCTTGTGCTGATCTGGGGAGATTCAGAGCTGTGGGGAGGGCAGGACCCTTTTTGGGGATCTCCAACCTCCATGGATGGAACAGGCTGAGCTGCTCAGCATGTCAGAGGTTTCTAAACACACCCAGGAGTCAACTCATGGGCTGCACAACTTCTGCTGGCTGGGGGGAAACGACAGACTTGTAGGACTGAAAGTCCCAGCACTTTGTGCTCCCAGGAAAAGCTTTTTTCAGGGAAGAGGGGCCGGAGGAGTTGGCGGGGGGGTGATGGGTTTTCCTGCTTTAAAAAAACCCTTCTCCCCCTCCCTTGAGGCTGCAAAGCAGACTTCAGAAAACAGTCATCCAGCACTTCAGACTGACAACCCAGTGCTTGAATCTTGTCACAAGATAAGCCCCAAGTGCTTCACAGCCGGGGGGAAATAATGCCATTAATCCAGCCCGGGGCTGGAGATGCATTAGCTACACCCAAGGGAGCAGCTGCTCAGCTCCAATCCCAGCGACAGCACATGGAAAAGCAGTTGGAGAAGGGTTTTGACAAGCAGGTCTCTCCTCTCTGTTCCATTTAGGAAAGCTCTGAATCACACAGGCACGACAACAGAGAGGCTCCTACCCCCAGGAAGCACCAGAGGAGCCCGGGCTGTGGGAGCAGGTTGGGTTTTTCTGCTTCAAGGAGCCACCCAGCCCACGGCAGCCCCGGCACACACAGGCACATATCCACCTCCAGAGCCAGCAGGGAAAGGCTCTGGAGCTGCCTCTGCACCCAGGGAGAGCTGGGAGAGCTCATTGCTTCAGGGGCTTGATGCCTCAAAGAAAATTCAGGGAGAAAAAAAGCTCCGAGACAATTTAGTTTCGGAGGTGAGACAAGGAAAGGGTTTTAATTTGTGCCCAGGCATGAGATTACAAGGTGCATGTGCATCCCTCTGTACAGATGTCACAATTTATAATCCTGCTTGTCCAATCCCAGGTTTTCCCACCCTGTGGCTTTTGCCCCCATCCACCCCCATCCCACCCCCTGGGAATTGGGGCTGGGGGCCACCAGCCCCAGGGGCAGGAGGAGAGGGAACCCCCAGGCTCCAGTTCCTTCTCTTCCTCAGCCCCAGCCATTGCTCATGCAAAGGGGCAGCTGAGGTCCTCCACAAGTTTTTAAGCTCAGACACTTTAATCCATTTCATTTGCCATCTTTATTTAAATTCACAGTATGAAAACCAGGAGTAACTCTTCATCAATCTTCATCTTCTTCAGAGCACAAAGGGTACACAGTCACCCAGTTTCTGACCATGTTCTGCAGTTTAGGCTGAGATACAAACATTCTCCAAACAGAACAGGCCTATCTTAAAGAGAGACTAAACATTTCTGTGGAATTCAGGGGTAGAATTGACATGGGGAGCACGGAATGGGGTAATAGGGTTGGGGAATTTCTGTGCTAAGGGTAAGGGAATGAAATGCTGCTGCTTCTAAATCTACTTCTGCTGTATAACTGCTTATAAAACTTAGAAAAATTAGAAAAATTAAAAAAAATCAGATGGACCTGAAGGCATCAGGTTGAAGTGACCCAGCCTGCACAGTGTGACATGATGCTCCCTGCACAGTGTGACATGATGCTCCCTGCACAGGGAGCAGCTCTTCAGCTCAGGCTCTGAGAGCCACGGGGTGTTACCTGCTCCAAACCCCAGCTGCAAATTGAACAGGATTCATTCTTCCCTCAGTGACACGGATTGAGTGTCAGAAAAATCCTCACTTTCAATGTGGCCAGGGTATATTTTCCATTTTTATGTTTTTTCCCCCTATCCCAGCCATGACGTTTTCCTGGCATCAGACCCAGACAGGGCCTTTCACCTTCCAGCCTCCACAAGGCACCTAAACCCCTTGGAATTAAATGAAAGAAAAGTCCCACCACCCTCTGTTTTCCCACTAAATTCGTTTTGCTTACAATAAAACCAGATTATTTATTTCTCATCCTGAGGAACCAGGAAAACACGAAGCGTCGTCTTTCTCCGGGCGAGTTCAGACTTCGGGGGGGTTTGACTCTCGAATGGATTGTTTCAGGAAGAGAAATCAGAGCTTTGTGACTGTTCATGTGAAACTGCAACCCTGAGTCACCAGCCCCAAGGGGATTTAAGAGCCGTGGCACTTGGGGACACGGTTTAGGGGTGGAACAGTTGGACTCGATGGTCTCAAAGCTCTTTTCCAGCTTAAACAATTCCATGATTTCCACCCACGGCCGAAGGGAGCAGCAGGATAACAGCCAGGTTCCCTGCACATCACACTCCTCAGGGATCTGAAGGATCCTGGAGCCACTGCCAGGCTGTGCATCAGAGCTGGCACGTGTTGGCATCTCATTTTCACACCGAGGGAGAGGAGCAGCACTGTACTAGTTATCACTTGATAACTAGTACATAAAGAGCATATTGCTGAGAGGCTTCTTGTTAGTAGTAGGGAGCTGGAGATTGCATGATTCATCATCCCCTTTTTGGAAAGCTTGCAGAGCACAGAAACAGCACAAATACAATTCCAGAGGCAACAAAAGGCTGTGCCTTTGCACACTGCCTTTGCCGGGCACTCATAATCATCTCCATTTATTTTATTTAATCTTTTAAGTGCACAAATGTAAAATGGTTCTGGTAAGCACAGAGAGGATAAATGAGGTTAAAACAGTGGAATCAAGTCAGGCTTATGCTGAGGTTTTGTACCTTCAGCCCTCTGTCCTTTCTGCCAGAACCATTACTAAGCAATCAGCTTTAAACATTTCAGGCCCCTGTGGCAGGGCTTGTGCATAAAGTCTGCCTGCTTTTAGGGAAATCCAGCTCTTCATCATAAAAGAGCTGCACAGGGAAGATAAAATGTAATAAACACACCTCACTGTAGCACAATTGCACTGGAATTAGGAGGGAACCACGGGGTTTTTTTGGAAAGAGACTGATTTTCTCAGAGCCCTTGAAGAACAGGTGGGTCGTGACCTGTAAACCTGCCTGGACCCCAGGCTGGAGGCAGCACAGCTCCAAATTCCAATATCTATGTGGAGTGAGGGGGGTGAGAGAGAACTAACCAGGTAAATGAAGGGGTGAAAAGGGAAGGAGAGGCTGGAGCAGCTCTGGGAGCCACCAGCCCCAGGGGCAGGAGGAGAGGGAACCCCCAGGCTTCAGTTCCTCCTCTTCCCCAGCCCCAGCCATTGCTCATGAAAAGGGGCAGCTGAGGCCCCCCACAAGTTTTTAAGCTCAGATACTTTAATTCATTTCATTTTTCATCTTCATGTAAATTTACAGGATGAAAACCAGCAGTAACTCAACACTAGGAAAGGAAAAGATGAAACAAAAGCCTGGAAACCTTGGCAGTCTCTTTTTGAAATGTCACAACTCCCTTGAACATCATCTTTGTTTTTGCAGGCAAATTACAAGTCCGGGTTCAGGAGTGTTTTTGTTCTGCCATTCTGCTGTGACAGTGTCTGCTGGCAGCCTCTAATTCATTCAGGAAAATCCAGTGAAGAGGAGGAAATGACAACAGCTTTGTGCAGCTCCTCTTCTCTCCCTGCCAGGCAGCAGCAAACACTGACTTCCAGTGTAAAGGGGTTTTAGGGCTTCCTGTGATCTTCTTGACACTCCTCAGGCTCTTGTCTGTGCCTCCAGATTTTTCCTCCAGATGATCTGCAGCTGAATCACCACGAAGTCCCTGCTTCACCTCTCAGCTTGTCATCTCACCTAACAGAGTTCTGTGCCTTATCAGTCCAGATATAAAGGGCAAATGAGATGCACAATAATTAACACAGAAGATCTGGGCTGCTCCTGGAGCCAAGATTAATTCAGTACATTTTCAGAGCCCTCAGGGATATAGATTCTGGGAGTCTGATCTATGGTTGTTATTCTTTTAAAGGAAAATAGATTTACCTAATTTACAATCAGTTCTGATGGTGGGAGGAGGAATTTAATTCTTTTCTTCTTTTTTTTTTCTTTTGATAAATATACTGCAACTTCTCTATAATCCCTATTAATCTGATCTCCTAGGGAAAAATTTGCTGATCCATCATCTCGTGGCAGGCTTAATTCCCTTAGTGCCTGCAGGCAGGAGAAATGGATTCCCTCAGACCAACCTTGGTGAAAACTCTCCAAGGAACTCAACCCTTGTCCATGGGAAAGAAAACGTGTCTGCAGAGGGCAGAGCAAAGGTGCTGTGAGGAATCAATGCCCTGATTCCTCGAGCATTCCCATGGGAAAGCTGAAATCCTGCAGGGACCTCCCTCGCCGGCTGCTCGTGCAGACACAGACACCATTCAACCCTCCCCTATTCAGAAGCAACAGGGGAAGAACATCTGTTGAAAAATAAATGCAGGGCTAATTACACGTGATTGAGGATTTGAAACTGCTATTTTTAGCTTGGCATTAAAAAGGTTTGATGAATCAAAGGTTTGTGCTCAGCATTTTGGTCCGAAAGAGGAGCAAGAGCGTTGACCTGCAGAGGTGGAGCCCCGAGGTGTGGCTGGGAAGCTGTGCTTCCATTGGCATCCAGGCACATGGAATGGGCCCAGCCATTCATTTCAACAAGAAAGCCTCTGTTCTTCCCCTCCAGGATGAGCAGGAGCAGGTGAACATCGAGGCTCTTTCTTCTGGGGAAGATCCAAGAGCACGTCGTGGTGACACATCTGAGGACGAGCATCAAAGGGCTCTGCAAGGCAGAGGGATCCCACAGGAGAGCTCCTGGGTTCTGCTGGGCTCTGATCCCACACCCCCACGATGATGTCACTGGCAGAGAATCACAAGAAAGCCCTGGCAGAATTGGTTTTCATCTGATGCATTAAAAAGTGAACGGAGTCCGTGGGGAGGTTTGAAAGGGGCCGTAAATAGAGGGAGGGCGAAGCTGCGGCGAGAGCTTGGCAGGTTGGACTCCCACCTCCAGGAAATTGTGTGTTTAAAGAACTATATGGAGACATAAAGGGAAGATGGACTCGGTTCTGGTGGCTGCCAAGAGAGCCATAAATGCCCCAAATACACATTTGCTGGAGTGATGGGATTGCTTTCAGTGCCATCCTCCTGAGCAGGGCAGGACACTGCTCCGTGCCCGTGGGTGCTGTGCCCAGGGGCTCCTGTGCTGGGAACAGCAGAAACAGCAGAAAAGAGGCTCTTTGGGGCTGGGAGGAGCCCCCAGTGCACAGCCAGGAAGGCTTGGGGGGAGCAGTGTGGGTTCCCCCCATCACCCAGGGCTGGGAAAAGCAAATGGAGCTGCTCCTGCTGTGGCATCGTCCCCTCCAAACCTGAGGGCTGCTGCACGACCCAGGGAATAGTGAGCACTGTGCAATCAGAAGGGAAGCTGTTTTTCACACTTATTGCCCTTGAATTGGCAGAGTGAGACATCATGTTTTATATTAACTTCATAATAATTACAGTTATTACTGAATTCATGTATACCAAAGAGGTTACAGCTCCCTGGGAAAGCTCATAATATTATTAATGGATATGCCAGTCCATTGGCAGGATCGTGGAACAAGCTAATTCAAACATTTTGATATTAAACAGCATACCTCCAAAAATGCATGGATTTGTGCCTGGGCTCTGGGAGCAGTGGCAGTGACACACATCTGGCATGCAAGGAATCATCCTTTGAAAAAAAAAAATACTTTATAAAGCACTGGTAGCACAACCCAAGAACAGTAGTAAGTGCTGCCTTTATTTAAAGCTGTGAAAATAAATCTAGAGATTTTTAATACAAGAGGAGCGCTGTGAGAAATTAAGGAATTGCAGTTAGCTGTGGAAAACCAATGGAAAGGGAGATTTTGTCTGTAGGAGAAAGTAAGGAACTCACCCATCCTTTCCACACGATTAATTGTGGAGATTTAATTTCTCTGGGCGTGTGTTCGCATGGGCAAACAAACTTTTCCATCAGATTAGAAGTGGTGACCCATCTCCAGAGCAGCTGCTGTTGTTGCTTAAAGATCAGGAGAGTGGCTAAAGAAGTCAGAGAAGGTCAACTTTGCACCAGAAGGCTGGGGGGGGAGGACAGCAGGGGATTCCTGACACGAGGAAAAATGTTTGTGGTGAGGATGGTCAAAGGCTGGGGCAGCTCCACCTCATCCTGTGTGCCCTGCATGGATAAAGGAGCAGGAATGTGTGGTGTCACAGGGCCATAAACTCAGATTGGGCCTATAACCTCACATTGATTTTTACTGTAAATCTAATACCTGCAGGCTGCCATCAAATGAATTGTTGCACATAAAACCCAACCTACATGATGGGACTAAAATCAGGCAGCAGGTCTATTCCAGGACTGTTGCAATTTCCTCCCTGATGTCAGACCGTGGCAACACAAACATCTTTCAAAAAAATTAAATTGCTATTAAACTTTCTGCCCATCTTTGTAAATTAACCTCTCTTTCATCTCAGCTTTTGATTTAGCAGGAAATAATTTTTGGAGCAGTTTCCAGACTCCTTCCATTAGGCGTTTGGGCTGTGGTCAATAAGCCTGAGTTAATTACCTGCCTAAACAGATCACGCTGCTGTGCAAACTGGGGCCTCATCTGGGCTGCAAATACTGCTTTTCTTTCTTCTTAAAGGTGAAGTTGAACCCCCCCAAAGACAGCCCCTGTGGAAGCTCCAACCATAATTTGCATTCTCCAGTGCAGAGCTTGGGACTGGGAGCCCTTGGCCATGAGGACTTGGGAGAGCAGCTGAGAACATCCCAGGTGCTGAATTTGCCATAACCTGGAGAACCTGTGCATCCCACGGACTTGGAGGGGGAGTGGAGCTGTGCCACAGGCTGTGGTCAGCACGAGAATTAACCCTGCAGCTTCAGCAAGATGTTTCCCCAAAAACAGAGCACTTATTGGGCAAACTAGGGCAACATATCCTGCTCCTGCCTTCTCTGTGACCCTGCAAGTGATGCCAAGCAGGTACAGCTTTGGTGGGGTGATTCTCTGGCCATCAGCAGGTCCCAGGTCCCCAAGTCACCCCTCAGAAGATCAGTGCTGCCTCCTGCAGCCCCACAGGAGGCTCCTTCCTCACAGCATTCTGCAGCCAAAAGCACAAATGCAGACAGTGGGAACAGCCTCTGCAACCTGCAGTGCCTGAGCCTGATCCCATAAAGACCTGAGCTGGAAGCAGCTGGAAAGGGGCTGTTTGTGAGCACTTGAACACCAGGACATGTTGCTTCCCACAGTCCAAGTGCTGCCAAGCTCAGGCACTTCAGCAGCAGCTGGTGCCACACGGGGTAAATGTGACCTGGAGCAGAAGCTCCACCAACTGCAGTGCCCAGTGTGAGACTGTCCTAGTTAGAACAGCTGGGACCAGTTCATCCCTGGATGGGTGTAACCCAAAACTGGGTATTCTAGAGCCTTCCATGCCATTGCCCAGAAACTGTTACCAATAGACCATTTACACCCTCTGCCCAGAGCAGCCCTGACTCCTCAGGCTATAAACTGGGTGTTAAGAGGCCTGAGAGACAGGAGGATGCTCCTGTCCTCACACCCATTGTGGAACCCCTGAGGGAGGCACTGGGCATTCCTGCCTGAACCAGAGAATATATAATCTTGGAGTCTTGGGACTTTTTTAACCACTCGTGGGATCCAGAGAAGGACTGTGACCACCACTCTCAACCAGACTGCAATCCCCACCCTTGCCCAGACTGCACCAGCACTCTCACCAACAGGTTTTCCCCTCTCCTTTTACTTTGGACTCAGGGGGCCCAAAGAACACCACTCTGTTCATGCCCCAGGGCGCTGGGTTATACATTTGGGTTTTGTGGGTTAAAACCAACTGTTTGTCTGTATAATCGTACTTATTGTATTATTTTATTAAATTGTTATTCTGACTTATAATCTCTCTTTTGAGTTGGGTTCATTTCCCCTGCTGGTTTCCCTTTAAAGGCCTGAAGCTCCCATGGGCTTCCACAGCGAACATCAGGAACCCAGCACCTTGGAACAAAGCCAAAGGGCTCCTTTTGGAACCTGCATCCTGCAATCTCAGCTCTCTGACAAGCTGCATGAGGGCTGATCCTGCTGGGCTGACTTCCTCTAGTGCCAACAAATCACTTGCTTCAGATTTCCCCCTGAACCTTTGCTTTTATGTTCTTACATCCACAGCTTCGGCCACAAACCCGTGTGCTCAGCCTGTGCAGTCAAGGGGGGAAAAGCAGCACCAAAGACTCTTTTTTTCATTTTAAAATGTGGTTTTTCACATGAAAGCCCTGGCCCCCAAGCAGACAAGGCTGTGTCCAAACCAGGTGAACCCTCATTTATCCATTATCAACAAAACCCTAATTGAGAGATCAATCGGGAACCTGCCTCTCCACGCACGGTTTGGAGAGCTGACAAAGGCACCTGTAGGGGCTGGGAAATAAGTTCTGCCTCATTACAAAAGAAATTGCACCTAAATGAAAAACAACATATAATAAGAGCTCTAAAATGCCTGCAAAATGCTGCCAAGCAGACAGGTAATCCAATGATGTATAGCACACACCATGCCTTTGACAAGGGTCACCCTTAATTATTCAGCTTTTGGAGGAGCTGAACTCACTTCCCCAAAGGCTTAAATGTTTTTTATTATGATGTGTAAATTCCAGGGCAGGGAATTAGCTGGTCAGACCCTGAGAATTGCATCTCTTTGATAGATTAGGACCTAAATAATCATATGTGCAGCAAAGCAGAGGCACGTTTTTCTGCTAATACCTTTGAAAAGGTTTCTAAGTCAGGATACCCTTCAAACACTCCCCTCCCCTTCTGTTTGGCTGTGGCTGTTTGTAAAAATTTAATGGCCTAAACTGCAAAATATTGAATAAATCTGGGGAAGGCTGGGTTAGCACATCTCCAGCTCTGCAGAGGGAAGGCACTGCAGCACAGCAGAGCCCCCTTGGTCCCTCACTGCAACAAACCCCACAACAAACCCCACAGGTTTATCATCCTCACCAAGGAGGGGGAGAAATAGATGGTTTGGTGTGGGGAGTTTTATCTTCTTTGCTGAAAAATACACACTTTATAATTACTTATATTATTACTGATATATTACTCGAAAGTTGGACTTGCTGGAGGTCATTTCCAACTTCAATGCTCTGTGATTCTCTGTTTCCACAAGTAACTTTGATCTCATCACATCTCCTTTTCAATTATTAATATTTATTATTAATGCTTTTTAAAGCATTTACTCCAGTTGTGTGCACACAGGAGCAAGTCCAGCTGCCGAGGACATGTGGAAAATCTGGATTTATGCAGTTGTTTTTCTGGAGAGCCTTGGTTTGGGCCTGGGGCTGAGCAAGAGGAGAAAGGCTCTTCCCTCTTGCCGCAGTCTTTCATAAACCTGAGGGAATCCAGCCAACCCTGTGCCACTTTCTGGGCTGCAAAGTGAGATGAGGATAATAAAAGACATCCTGAAAAGAGACAATAATGGTAAAATGATGTTTTGACATGGAGGCCATGCATGGTTGATGGGAAAGAATGAAGGAAGCAGATGATGGAGGAGGTGCTGGAAAAGCCACCTGGATCAGCTGATTAGGCTCCCATTCAGCAGATCCCTGACAAATGTGATGGATTTCATGGAATAAATCCCTGGCTGTCTTGGTTTATCTCCACTCTTCTCCACTTACTTTCCTTCAGGATCACATGATCTTCTTTTCTCCTTTTCCCCCTCTTTGAGGGCTGTTTCTGTCGTGTCCTGCCAGTGCAAATGCCAAAGTTGGCAGATGAGGATAAGAAGTTTTGAGGTCACCTGGCCAAGGAGGAGCAGAGGATGGGCAGCTCAGCTCAGCTCACCCTGGGGGAGATGCTGCAGCTCCTCCCAGGGGATGGTGGTCACCCCCACTGCTGCCAGCACAGGGTCACCCACAGGGTCCTGTGATGTGCTGGGGTGCTCAATCATCCTCTTTCCCTCTTGAATTTTCCCTCTCCCCTTCCCAGCAGCTGCATCCTACCCCACCCAGCAGGACCCCACAGTGTGGTGCCCACGCCTGCAGCCCCCCCAGCCCCTCCACTGCTCCCCAGTGCCCTGCCCAGGCTCTGCTGGGGCACAGACACCCAAAAACAGTGCCTGGAGAGGTTTTCCCTCCCCTCAGCCCTTCCTGAGGATCTGCTGGCGTGCTGGTGCTGTTGGCACCCGTGCCAGCCCACTGCAGAACAACGCCTCGATGCAAGATTGATGAACAGAGGGGAACATTGTCTGCAATTAAAAATAAAAGGTACAAGATGCTACTGTTGCAGGCAGGAGCACCACCAGCTGCATTGAGATCCATATTATTTAATAATGCACATTAAACTGTTACAGACATTTTTAAAAGCTGACTCTGCTCCACGTACACTGATGTAAATCTATTGCCAATTCAGGATAATCCTCTGACTTGTTTCTTTTATTCCCCTCCTGCATTTCTGTGTGATCTCAACTCACTCAGCAAAGTGCCAGTTTGTGCCACCTCCTGAGAGTCACTGCTGGTTTCATAACACTTAGGAAAAGCTTAGAAAACCAGGGGAAAGGCAAAGCCTAAGACAGAAAGGTCACACCAAGGCCAACGGGGCACTGGGGCATCGTGTCGGAAATGAAGTGGCACAAACACCCCGTTCCAGCCCAGCAGACCTGGGATAATGGGTTTCTCACGGGCTAAACCAAAGGAACAGGGAAATATTTTTGAATCAACCTGAAGAACGCTGTGTTTGCTTTCAAAACCGAACACCCCCTAATATTTGTTTCTAATTTCGGTATTTTGTTGATTTTCAATCTAAGCAAAACACCCTTTCGTGTGGTTGTTTTTTTTTTTTCAGGGGGTTAGTATTATTTCCAAAGTAAATCTTATTAATATTCAAAAAGTGCTGTTTCAGACCTTAAAATGTAGATGTTGCGTTTAATAAACATCAGCAGCAAATGTTTTGATGCCGTGAAAAACCTTCTCGGGGAGGTTTTATGTGCTGGAACCCTTTGACAAACACAACACGAATTCACAAGCAGATTTTCAGCCCATTCAAACCTGCCTTTTTTTTTTTTTATTATTTTTTTTTTCCTCTCCACCAAATGAAACATTCAGCTGCAATGTTTTTCCCCCCCCCCCCCGACTCCAACGTCTGTCCTGCGCCTAAGGGTGAATTCCGCCCGGTGTGAATAACAATGCGGCGCAGACGGGATCAATAAATCTCATATTTCATTGTATTCACTGTCGTGTTCCCGGCGAACCTGGCTCACAGCTGGGGCCTCACCGCCCGGCACTCACAATGGATCTTTAATGCTGCTGGAACAAGGAGCAAATTGCCTTTTAAATCCTGGTTATACCCCAAATCTGACGGTGAGCCCAGAGCGTGGGGAGGGGGGTGGGAATGTGGGCTCGCTCCCTGTGGGAGCCGGGTTTGGACACAGGAGGCTCTGTCACCCCTTGGCACGGGCACAGCTCCCTGTGCTGGCGTGGCATCGACTCCAGCAGCTCCCCTTCCCCTCCCAGCTGAGCCAAGACAGGAATAACAGAGCTGTGTTCTGGTTATTTGTCCTCGGGGGCAGCCCAGGCAGCTCCCCCTGGCTGGGGGCATCGCTCCCACTGCCACGTGCTGGGGCTGGCAGAGGGACGAGGGCACTGCAGACCCCCTGGGCAAGACCTGCCCTGATCACAGAGTCATTAAGGCTGGAAAAGCCCTCCAAGATCATCAAGCCCAACCCTTGGCCAATCCCCCCATGTCCACTAAACCACATCATGAAATGCCGCCCCAGCTCATTTTTTGAACACTTCCAGGGATGCCACCATTCCCCATGGAGCCTGTCCCAGTGCCTGACCACTCTTTCAGTGAAGACTTTTTTCCAAATATCCAACCTGAAGCTGTTCTGGTGCAACCTGAGGCCGTTTCCTCTTGTCCTGTCACTTGTTAGCTGGGGGAAGAGCCTGATCCCCACCTTGGCACAACCTCCTTTCAGGCAGTTGTGTAGAGAGAGAGCTGCAGATAGTGGTGGCCACCTGAAAGACCCCGTTCTCACAATGTGACAGTTTATTTTTTCACAGTTTAATCCCAAACCATCCCCTTTGCAGACCCCAGCACATCTCAGTGAAGCACCTGATTACTGGGAATGGCTACTGGGTAAGGAAGAGGAATTCCAGCCCGAGTTCAAACACTGAAATTCCTTGTGAACGCCCTAATCCCATCCCTGCTCCCTGCTGTATTCCTTGCTCTCTGCCCATGCTCCCAGCAAGCCCACTTCCCAGTTCCAGGAATGTTTCTGCTCAGCCTCCTGATGCTGGAACCTCAGAACATCTTGGGGTGAGCTGGTCTGTCAGACCTGCTGCCTTTCCCAGGCTCCAGGAAAACCAGGGCTGGGTCAAACTGAAGGGAATTTAAGTCAGACCACAACGGGTAATAATGGAGAGGGATCCTGGACATTCCACTTGCACGTGTCTGGGTGGTGAAGGATTGTTCTCCAGGCCGTTTTTTGTGGGATGAGGCAGCCAACCTGCTCCACCTCCCCAGGCTGCACCAGCTAAAAATGGGTTAAAAACAAAATATGGGACTACCAGCCTGTGCCAAGCCCTGTGCCACCAACTGTGCCCCTTTCCAATCTCCTGCTTCATTCCTCTGCTGCCTTGGCTGCTCCCTGGCATCCTACCCAGAACAATTACAGCTTTTTTTTTTTATTTGTTTTAATATGAACAACAAAGGGATTTCACAAATCAGTGGATTTGGCATTTCTCATTTAGAAAACACTTCAGAACAAACAGATGCGAGCGGGGGAGTTTCCCAGAGGTTACAACAATACCAATAATAGGGTCAGAAAGGAATTTATGCCCATACCTTGCAGAGCTAAGCCCAGCAGGGACATGCTGGGGGCTCAGGGACTGCTGGGAGCAGCTCACCAAGGGACAAAATACCCCCACTCTGTGTCTGTGCAACAGGAACATGATCATAGAATTATAGAATCAGTAAGGTTGGAAAAAACCTACAAAATCATCAGGTCCAGCCTTTGACTGAATCCCACCATGCCCAGTACAACATCTCATGAAAGGAGTGGTGGCCAGAGGCAAAGCTTTACCTGCCTCACCTGGACAAGGGTGTGGCTGCCCAAACACCTTCCTTTGATAATTAAAAACCAGACAAACACATAGAAAGCCCACAGAACAGTCCTCATGTTATTTTCCTTTGCTTTTTCCACCCTGGCAATTCTGACTGACCGGTGCTTTGGTGTGGTGGTACCTCCATCTCCCCACCTCATTTCCCCTCTTCAAACTGCTTCTCTTCCCCTCATCACAGCCATAAACACATATCACAGAGCCAATATTTACACTGCAAACGAAGAATTACGACATCTGGGATGAGTTTCCCCCATTTCTGCTCTCTCCTTGATTATTTTGCCCTCTGTGAGCTGTGCTGGGGGTTGAGACGTGAGGGTTCAGATGCAGAGGTTGGGCACAGCACCCAGCCAAGGATGCCAAACACCAATTTTTGCTTCACCACAGAAAGGTTTTTAGAATGATGCAATGCTGAGGAGCTGAGAATATGTTGGCCCTGTTACAAAAATGTTTGGGTTATTAGCTCCTGAAAGGAGAGATCAATCCACTGGAGTTGAAATAACTTGCTGGAATGAAATAATTGTGGGTTCATTTTGTTGCATGCTCTGCTCTGCATTTGATTACTAATTATCAGCATCTAATAAGAGGGAAAGTTATCTTTAAATCATGGAAAGGTTAAAAGCTCTGCTTTTCCGTGGTGCTGAACTGCCCACACGAGAAGGAGAAATATTTTTTATTGCCGTGTTTATCTGTTTTTATCCGCGTCGAGCAGAAAATACTCCGCTTTAAAAATACACTGTGGCTTCTTTGATTTCCTAAATAGATTTATAATTATCTCCAAATTGAACACACTCAGCTTCTGCCCAAGTAATTGCCAGGCACTGTCCTTCGCAGGAAGTGCAGATTTTCACTGGGCTCTTCGGATGCAGGAAATGAGGGGGAATGAGATAAATCAGTGCAGCTTTCTGTGGAGCTGTGGGGGTGAGGACACACACACACAGTCAGGCACTGACAGTACTGGGCTGGGTGTTTTTAACCCTGACCTGACTCCGGGAAAAATTGAAGACTGCACTGGACAAAGCTGGAGCCAAGACTGTGGAGCCAAACTGGGACTCCTGCATTGGCTTTTCTCTCTGAGATCATCTGAAAGCACCACAAGGTCCTGTTCCCACAGCATGTCTTTCCCTGAGGTGTTGCTGTGCCAAGAACCATTAATGAAACTTCTTGCACTTTGCTGAATACCTTTTTCTATACTTTTAATAATGTCCTTGCACAGGCATAAGTTACCTCTTTGAAAAACCTTTCCCTCAAAGATGTTTATTGTTGCTACAGCACAAAGGAGGAAGAAACAACAGAAACTCATTGGGCATCATCTTAAAATTCTGAGCATTTAAGTCTTTCTCCAGTTTTGGGTCAGGGCAGTGTCTCCCTGACACCCCCTCAGCAGTGGGTGAGGGCTGGGTGAGCAACGTCACCTTCTGAATGAATGAGGAACCTGAACCTCTGCTGAGAATGAACAAAGAAAAGCAAGAGCAGCTCACTCTCCATCCTCTCCCCACACCAGCCTTCCCACCCAGCTCATGCAGAGCTGTGTCTGCCCTTCACTCCAGTGGCCACCCCGGGGTCCCAAAAATTCATCCTTCTTGGAGCTGTGCTTTGTGCAAACCTCCCCTGCAGTGCAGGGACAGAGAGGCCCCTCCAGGGTATCACTCAAGGAACAAAACTCAGGCTCCTCTGGGAGTCACCATCCCAAAGAGCCTCTGGTGAGACCAGGAGCAAATGGAATCTGATGGAAACAGGGAGATGCTAAAGCTGACAGGGTAAATCTGAGTCAATTCCTACACATCCCAAACCTCTATTGGGATCCAGACCTTGACCCATCACACAAACCCAGGGGCCAGCTGGGATATTGAAATTCTCTGTTCACAGCAGCGAAAGAGCAGAAAAAATTAAGAGCTGGGTGAGGAAAATCCAAAGTTGTTCCCAGGTAATTGTGACCCTGAGTGGGAAGGGAAGAGCTTCCTGGAAGATATCCCACCCAGTGTCACAGCCCAGGGTAATCTGATGTCTCTGTGCTTTTCTGAACTCCCAAATAAGTGTTTTTACTGTCTAAGGTTTAATCCTCCAGTGCAGAAGGCTCAGAGCCAGCTGCTTGCATGTCAGGTTTAAGAATAATTTGGGCAATTTTTGTAACTGAGGAGAATGTTGTTAACTTGTCCTCCAAAGAAATTGAGCAAAATAACTGTAAGGTAGAGTAAAATAACATAAATGTCCTTTAATTCTGCAAAATCTAGGAAATTAAAGCTCCTCTGTTTAAATGGCAACTCGGTGCTGTTAAATTAAACAAGCTGACTAAGGAAAGGTTTTCTGAGAACAAAAGTGAAGGCTCGTGCCTACAAGAAATGAGTTTAGGCTCTTGTAGAGCATTTCAGTGACACCCCTTCAGTGGTGACATTTCTGGAGCCAGGAGTCAGCCAGCAGAGATGGCAACAGCCAATTTGTGGCTTGTTAAGAGTTTGCACTTGTTTATTGCCATGGAAGTAGACCAGACGCTGATCCGAGAAACTGGGAGGGAAATTGTTTGAGCCAACAAGTGTGTCCTGTCAAGAAAAATCGTTTAACTCTGGTCTTTGTGCCCCAAAGTGCAGAGATAACCCCTGGTGGGAGGACTGGCACTGCTGAGGGCGAGGTGGGGAACGTGGAGGTGCCGGCAGCTCCTCCAGCACAGACCCACTTTGGTGTTAATTTAAAGCTCACTCTGGACGTCTCAGTGCCTTTTATCACCGAATATTTTAAAAGGAACAACATTTTCTGACATGAATGTCTCCACTAATGACAAAGACCAGAGGCAGCTCGTGGCCAAAGAATAAATGTTTTTTGAGAGCTTAGCAACAGCTCACGCTCTGAATGTCATCATCCTCCTGGGAAGGCTGGGGCTGTATTGTCAGGATTAGGGGAAATTATCCTGAGCCCTGTTTGCAATATTTTATAGCTGTGCCTCTTTCTGTTTGAAGGTCAGATGAGAATCCTCCATCCCTGCTTTTGTTCCTGAAGAGAGGCTATGACTAACATAAGTCAGGAAGTGCTAATTAAAATGATTTATTCTTAATAGTGCCTTTTGTTGTTGTTATTGTTGTGGTACTGGTGAAAACTCCTGGAATTTAACTCAGTGCAGAGAAAAAGGCTCATTTTGCAGCCCTCAGTTGGACTGTCAGCAGTACTGACCAGCCCATGGGCCAAATTCTCTTCTCATCTGCTCTGACACTCCCCTGCAAGAGCTGCAAATTCCATATCTGGATTTCCCTGGAAGTGAGTTAGAGCAGGTGCTGCTCCAATGGAGAGAGTTGATCCTGTAACATGAGTCATCCCTGGAAAATTCTATTTTTATGAAACCGTTTTGCCTGTGCACCAAACATCTCATTAGCACAGAGCACCAGGAGCCAGCCCCGTCCTGGGTGGGCTCTGCCCCCCATCCCTGGGCAGAGGTGGGACGGGGAGGGCACGGCACAGATCAGGGGTAGACTCAAGCAGACATAATTCAGTTCATATTTTCAAGCTTTTCCTTATATTTATGAGGGCAAGAAACAAGATTTTAGTGAGAGCTGGGAGCCTGAGCTCCCTCTGTGCTCTCCCTTTCCCATTGTTTTGAAATCTTGGGAGACTCTGGGGCTTGTTGCCTCTACACATGGGGACATTAATGGGAGCCCTGGTGGTCTCTACAGAGTTCTGAGCCTTGGGCAGGTGAGCAGCACTGCAGTTCTGCTGTTATTGCTGCTGCTTTGGCTGACAATGGTGACAGTGTGATTCTCAGCTGCTCTGTTGTTCCCTGGAATCACCTGGACACAATCCCATGCCAGTGCTCTGGGATGACCCTGCTGGAACAGGGAGGTGGGACCAGATGACCTCACCACTGGTAGCTTCCAACCTGACCCATCCTGTGATTTTGTACCATTTACCTGCTCTCCAAGCTGCACATAAATGCCTGTCCAGGTTTATTGGGACACTGCATGTCCTCGTGTTGACAGAGATGTTACAGGAGTGTGATCCCAGATCTGGTCCAGTCCCTTGGGCACTCAGGGGCTCAGATAAATGATGAATACATTGGTTTAGACAACATTCCAGCACTAATTAAAACCTACAGTACTGTCTCTTTCCTTATTTCATCTCGTTTAGAATTGTAAATGTTTGTTTTCCCTAAGAGCAGTTTGTTTTTTTGGACCTAGTTCTCCTGCTGGAGACAAGAAAAGCACCTCCATAGTGTGCAAAGCCCTGGTCTCACCCTGTGAACCACCAGGAGTTGTAAAGGAACATTTTCCATGGGTTTATTTGCACTGGAATAATTAGTAAACAATCATAACCACTCTGTCCTCATGTGAAGGAAGGGTTGTAGCTGATTCCACTCAGCTGCCTGAAGAGCCCTGGAGCAGAAAAGCTGCACATCAGCAGCAGGTCCCAACTGCCACGTGACACCTTTTGTTATCAGCTGGGTCTAAAATCCACATTTTAACAGGGGCTGGGATCCTACAGAGTCAGCCCCTGGCTACAGCCCAGCAGAGCACTTAGTGCCTGTTTGCTCCATGCACATTAGCAGCCCCTTGACTTGCTGGGCCTTCAGGATTTTCATTTGAAACACGGGTTTAAACAGTTCTGAAGGCTCCAAAGAGTCAGCACCTCGCAGGGCTGAGTGCCTGGGGTCAGCTCTGCCCAGCCCCAGGGCACAGCCCTGCTCTGTGTCCTCGTGCCATGGACCAAATCCCCCCCAGCCATTCCCACAAAATCAGCTCCCAGCAGGGACTCCTGAAAATAAGCAATCACGGGAACTCAGCCAGCAGATTTAGCCATACCTTTCCCTGCATGTTGGAGTGCTTTAGATGATTTATCTGCTCAGAAAAGGATTATTTTTGAGCCTCCCTTTGCCAAAAAAACGTAAGCCCTATCAGATGGAAATCAGAAGCTATTCTTCAGATCAGCAGCCTGGCTCAGGTGGAAAGGAGGTCACATCAAATGCAGAGCTTTCATGAATATTTGTCCTGCTTTTCATTAAGCTTTACACCTGAGGGGCTGAGCCTGAGCCTGCCAAGTGCTGCTGTTTCCAGCCCCTTACACAGCCAGGGAATAAGGTACAGTCTTATTTGGGTCTGTAATATACAGATAATATATTAATTTCTTTCTGCTGGTGTTTGTAATGGCAGTAAAAGAATCCTCAGGTCCAACTTCCTAGTTCTGTGTGTCACTCTTCACCCTGTTCCTCAGGAAGGTTGTACCTCAACAAATAAGTTGTTGGAGGCGAAAGGTTCTTCGCCACTTTGAAAACTGAGAAAAAGAGGAATTTTTTTCTGCCATCAGCAGAAATAAAGAGCTGCTTCTCTTGCTCTGACAAACTGGACAGTGTCTGCAAACTCAGAGTTCTCCAAATAAGCAGTGGCATAAAATTGAGCTGTTTCATCAGTCCCAAAGCCATCGTTTGGATTGAACTCCATTCGAAGGCTATTACATGGATTTATTGTTTGCCATTCAAACATTTGCTGTGTTCCTATTTAAGCTGGTTGCATTATGTCCTGCTACATCATTCCAGATCTTGCTACTTTCTGCACGTTGTTCCTTGTACACAGGGCTGGAAAATACATTATCTGAGCATTCAGCCACGACCATAAAGGTTATCTTATCTAATTGAAAAGAGGAGCCAGTGTAACTCATTCCTGGGTGAACAATATGAATTTTCATTCCAGGAGGCTTCCTGGTCAGAAACGTGAGCGCAGTGATTTTGAAAACTCAGGTTCTTTTGATTTGCCAGCTTCTCACCTCACACAAAATCAGAATTATTAATCAGCTCGACCCTGAATTTTGCCGTGAGCAAAACCAGTCATATTTAACAAAATGTGCCAATATGTCCTGATTAACCTCCCCCCTTGCTGTAACAGAAGGAAAATGGTTCAACACCACTAAAGTTTGCTTCTTTGGTGATATGACACATTTTCCTAGGAGACAGCAAAAGCCTAACAGTTGAATCTTTTTACACGAAGAGCAAAAGCACCTCCTGCTCAGCGAGATGTTTGCATAAATATCCTTTCTGAGCTCCTTGAGAGGCTTAGATGAGAGATTTTTCCATTCATGAAGAGCTTCCTTTAGCCCTGGACTATCCAAAAATACGAACTGAATTTACTTTCAAGCTATCAGCTACTGCTGCTGCTGGGAGCAAGTTTAAATTAATGCATTAACAAAAGCTTCCTTTCTCTATCAAAGGTCTGTACTGAGGATTAAGATCTGAATTCCAGGTTAGCTCTTAATGACACACACATGAACATTTCCCTTAGCTGGAATTCTACATCCTGCTAGAGCAAGGCAGAAATAATGATCTTACTGGATTCAATATTAAAAAAAGAAATTAAGATTTAAGCTTGAATTCTGCTCGTAGAATTTGTCTGCAGGTGAAGTTATTTTTAATCAGCTCCAAGATAAAAGAATAAATTTATTTCTGCCTATTCGAATTCTCGTGTAGAGAGAGGGGGTTGGTGTGATAAATTGGTTTGGGGTTAAATCCACCTCTGCTTGGGTTTCTTTTCCTCAGCAAAGAGTTGGGACCAACCCCTGCTGGTGAGGGGCTTCTCCTCCTCCTCCAAACCCCCCAGATCCCTCAAGCCTTGGGTAGAGGAGATCTCATCCCTTTTGATGCAGCCACATACTCTGTAAATATATATATATACAGGTATACACACTTCTATACCTGGTGCTGAACACTGACAATCTCGCTGCCCCCATATCTAATAATAATAAAAAGGAATGATGATAGTACAGGACTCATTCCCCAGACAGTAGCTGGGCAGGCTGTATATTGTTTTATGGCTGTTGACTTGATTTAAAATGCAGTCTTAAACATGAGAGAACAGCTCCTTAAATTTGCAGTAAATGTATAGTTTCCCAGACCTGATTTACTGCTTATGAGCCACCGAAAAACTGCAATTCCAATTTATTGTGCTGTTGACTCTGGCAGCAAAACCCTCAGCATCACTGGAGCTCTGGTAACCATCCCAAACCTGATAATTTAACATTAATCACTTATTTCAGGTTGTTTTGGGTTTTGTTAGGTGGGTTTTTTTTGCTATTCTTTAATTGGTCTCTCAACTTGCAGCAGATAATGCTGATTGCTTTGATGGTGACTGGTTAACCCAAGGAGTGTGAGATCAAAGGAGCACAGTCAGCTTGTGCTCTGCTCAGTTCAGAGATTTTTAGCCTGGGTTGACTCATAATTACAAGAATTCCCAACTGGCTGGAAGCAGATCTTGCAAAGGAAACTTGCTGCTGAGCAGTGGGATAAAGAACAACGTGGAAAGTCCTGCCTGGACAATGAGACACCAAAGCATGAGCAGAGCAGAGCAGCAAAGAATTCACATGATTTCACAGAGCTTCTCACTTCAAGCCAATTGTCCTGATTTCCCTCTCATCATAATTTCTCTGTTCATCTCCCTTGTCTTGGGTGAATCTGCCACTTGTTTGACAGGCTGAGAGAGCTGGGGGTGTTCAGCCTGGAGAAGAGAAGGCTCCAGGGAGACCTGAGAGCCACTTCCAGTGCCTAAAGGGGCTCCAAAAGAGCTGGAGAGGGACTTTTAATAAGAGCCTGCAGTGATAGGACAAAAGAAAATGGCTTTAAGCTGAAGGAGGATAGATTTAGGTTGGATATTGGGAAGAAATTCCTCCCTGTGAGGGTGGGGAGGCCCTGGCACAGGTTGCCCAGGGAAGCTGTGGCTGCCCCATCCCTGGAAGTGTCCAAGGCCAGGTTGGACAGGGCTTGGAGCAACCTGGGCTAGTGGAAGGTGTCCCTGCCCATGGCAGGGGGTGGAATGAGATGGGCTTTAAGGACCCTTCCAACCCAAACCATTCACAGAATATCCTGAGCTGGAAGGGACCCACAGGGATCATCCAGTCCAACCTGGGACCCTGCACAGACACCCCCACGACCCCACCCTGTCCCTGGGACTGTTGTCCAAACACTCCTTGAGCTCTGGCAGCCTTGGGGCCGTGCCCAGGCCCTGGGCAGCCTGTTCCATTTCTCTGCCATGGATGGAGCAGTAACTCATCTCTCCCCTGCTCCTGGACAGCCCCGTGTCCTCCAGCCCCCCTTTCCACTTCGCCCTTCCCCACCTGCCCTGTGCAACACACCCACTCTCACCCCAAATCAGGAACTGCTGATGTCTGGATGCTGCTAACATGGAATATGGCAGGATAAGCACCATCCCCAATGAGCTGCTGTTGTTTCACTCCTGATTTTTGCAACCCAGGGCTGTTGTTTTACTCCCCCTGTGGAACGAGACTGGGAGAGCGAGTCATGGAACGCACCAGGAAGGGACAGAGGACAAAATCAAAGCCCTAAATCAGTGTCACTCCTGCCCTTCAAGGGTCTTTTCCCTCTAGTGTCATGTGTGATCCTTTCTGGATTCATTAATGTCAGCTGAGCAGCAAATGTTGCAGCTGCTGGCTGGCTCAGAGCTGCTGGACCCCATCCATGGCTCCTTCCTCTTCCCTTTTAGGAAGAAGTGGCAGAATGCAGCTGCCTGGGAGGCTTTATTTTGGGTTGGAAGATCTCCAAATGGAGAGGGGGGGAAAAAAAACTGAACATGCTGTAAATCAGAGATGGCCTTGAACCAAATCCCCTGGTTCTCCAATATCAACAGGCAGGGAAAGATTCAGACCAAGGCAGGGATGTGGATTGTCCATCACACACCATCTCAGGCACGTGGATGGGTCTGAGAATCACAAAAAGATGGGAATAACACCCCTGTAAATTCTGAGTTTTGCCCCCAAAGTGGAGCTAACACACTCTCCAGTCATCCTAAATAAATCCCCTGACCTTTAACATCTCCCTGCATTGATCCTGCTTCAAAAGGGGCTTGAAAATGAGTCACTTTTCCCTCTGGGATATTTTTAAGACAATAACAAGGTCCCATTAAAAACCCTCAAGGGATGCTGAGAGAATTCAGAGTTTTTTACAAATCTCTATAAAACATTTCCAATCTTGGCCTTGCAGAAAACCCTAAAGCAGAACTGTGTTATGAAGGACTATTTCTTATGGACACTTTCCCAATTTAATAGTCGAGTTTTCCTTATAAGAAAGCCTGCAAAATTTTTTGATCCAAAGCCATTTTTTGGCAGCTTTTTTTCCTTTCTCAAAGAAAATTTAAATTGGTCCTAGTGAAGACCATTTCCACCTACAGTTTCCAGGGATAAAATATACACATGAGATGGACACAGGAGTGAGAAAGATGCTGGAACTCCTGATTTTACCAGGCCTGTGGCAGGAAGGCATCTCACTTCAGGAAAAGTGGCAGATATTTTTTTATTGGATTTCTAGGATGAGATAAAATGTGCCTTATGCCTTCATGCATTCATTTTTAGCACTACCTGTTCTCTTTACACCTTTGCACATCTCATGTCCTTCAGGAATCTTACAGCCCCTTATTAATATTTACACATTCTGATAATACATTTTTTTTTGTCAGGAGATATTGTTATATTCTTCCTTGGGATGGAAACCAGGCTGGATGGAGCTCTGAGTGACCTGTTTTAGGGGAAGGTGTCCCTTCCCATGGCAGGGAGGTGGAGTGGGATGAGCTTTGAGGTCCCATCCGACCCGAACCATTCTGGGATTCTGTGAGTTATGAACACAGAGATTAAGAATTTTATCCAGGGTTTGAGAGAGCTCTCAAAGCACAGAGATCCACCCCAGCAGCTGTGTTTTCCAGGCTGCTTCAACCACTGCACCACATATGGAATTTTAAGGTGAAAAAGACCGACTCTTTCACTTAATCATATTAATGATCTTCCTTTAATCCATGCAGGCATTTCCACAAACTTGGATCTGGAGCAAGGAAACTCTTGGCACAATCCATAGGACACAATCAGAGCACAAAGCTCCAATGTCAGGGCAAGCTGTAATTTCAGGCAACCAAGCTGAATTCACACCACTGTCACTGCAGAATCTTCTGCAGCACGAAGTCGACGGGATATTTAAATCCAGAATTTATGCAGGATAGCACCCAATGCAAAGAACAACCACAATAAGTAAAATACTCTCTAGAGGCACAGGATATAAATACAGAAAATTAAAAGGGGGAAAAAAAATCAAGTGAGCTATATTTAATACTGATATTTAACCATGCATAGTTTATTCCAGTTGTTTCTCCGGGAATGTGGCTCGTTTTAACAGCAGCTGGTTCTACTTTTCAGGAGTGGAATGAGGAAAAGTTGTTAAAAAAGTTTGAATAAAAGCTTTAATTGGTGCAGTGGAAAATAAGGAGCTGTTCCTAGAAAGAGAGAGGAAGGGAAAGGCAGAATGAGAGAACAAAAGAGAAAGAAGGAAAGAAGAGGGAGTTAAAGAGAGAAAAGAGGGAAAGAAGTAGAGAAAAAGATAAAGAAAAAAAGAGAGAAGAAATATTTTCACATCAGACTATCTGCAGAGAGCTTGCTTTTGACTTTCATACTCTATTTAAAAATACAAAATTGGGAGCATTGCAAAAGAGTTCCCAAATTAGCTTTTTAATAGAGATTGGAAGTTAAAAGGGGCCGAGTCATGGGGGAAAAAAGATTTGGAATCACAGCCAGGGCAGCACCAGCAGGGAGTGAGGCCAGAGCACGCCCCAGTGAGAGAAGAGTCAGGAAGTTTTATGAAGTGATGACACTGTAAAATCACAGAAAAATCTCTTATACCAGCAAAAGCCAAATGACATTTCTGGTTTTGCTTTCTTCTGAGCATCTGCAAGAGGGAAAGAGCAAGTGGAGATAGAGGGAGGGTTTAAAAGCGGAAAGCAGTTCTGAAGACATCTAATAAAGATGGATTTGGGTTGCTTTGATATGTTTAAATTCTTACAGCCACTGGAATTTTCTCATGGAAGTTTTAAGGTTCACTTTGCACACAACTATTCATGTGTCCAGCACACAACCCTTGGTATCCATAAACTAAAGGTTATAGTACATTGCATTTGCATAACCTCATAACTAGTTTGCAGACACTGTAATGCAGCTTTCAAATATTATCGGGCAAGATTGGTTTTGGGGAGGATTACCCAGGATCTGACACTCAGAAATTAGTATTATTTTTTAATAATTGCATTGAATTACCAGAAATTAGACAACATTGAGACCCTGAATTGGATTGATCAAGGTTCAGTCGGATATTAGGAAAAATTTCTTCACTGAAAGAGTGGTGAAGCACTGCAATGGGCTGCTCATGGAAGTGGTGGAATCACCATCCCTGGAAGTGTTCAAAAACATGAGTCAACGTGGCACTTGATGATATGGTTTCGTGGGCATGGTGGGATTCACTCAAAGTTTAGACTTGATGATCTTGGAGGTATTTTCCAACCTTAATGACGCTGTAATAAGGATATCAGAATTTTCCAGATTACACTTTCCAAACTACACAACTGGAGTGCTGAAGTGTTGAGGATCTGGAGGGCTTTTTCCCATTTTTTTTTGTCTTAAAGAAGGACTTGGGTTAAGAGCTGTGGGATGAAAGTCACAGCATAAAACAGGCACACAAATCACCTGGGAAACCACCCCTGGTAAGCACTGGCTGTGCCAGGTCCCTGTTTCCCCTATTTTAAGGCACCACAGGCACACCAGACCCCAAAACATTCTCCCCCTCACTCACAGTGATGCAGCTGGAGGGGCATCTGCCACTTCTACCAAACAGGGGTTCTGCACCCCCCCGACCCCCCTGCCCAGCTCATCCCTCCACCCCTGGGGTCCCACACCCGCCAAACCCCCCTCCCAGAGCACCTCTCCACCTCGGGTCGGGTCTGCGGGTGCAGGACCCTCGTTGTGGGGCTGCTGCAGGGATCCCGCACCCACCGCTTGCCTCCTGCCCTGCTCATCCCTCCACCGCCAGCGTCCCGCACTCCCAAGCCCCCCTCGGACCTCCCAGCGCACCCCTCCGCTCGAGTGTCCCGCATCCTCGACTCCCCTGCCCGGTGCATCCCTCCACCCCCGGCGTCCCGCACCCCCGACCCCTCTCCCAGCTCATCCCTCCGCCCCGGGGGTCCTGCACCCCCAAACCTCCTGCCCAGCGCACCCCTAAGCCCGGGTGTCCCGCACCCTCCACCTCCAGTCCCGCACCTCCGACCCCTCTCCCAGCGCATCCCTCCAGCCTCGGTGTCCCGCACCCCAGTACTCAGCGCACCCATCCCGCTCGGGGGTCCTGCCCTCTCAACCCCCCCTGCCCAGCGCACCTCTCAACCCGGGGGTCCCGCATCCTCCATCCCCGGTGTCCCGCATCCCCGACCCCTCTCCCAGCGCATCCCTCCACCCTCGGTGTCCCGCACCCCCGACCCCGCTCCCGTCCCGCTCGGGGGTCCCGCATCCTCCATCCCCGGTGTCCCGCATCCCCGACCCCTCTCCCCGCGCATCCCTCCACCCTCGGTGTCCCGCACCCCCGAGCCCAGCGCACCCATCCCGCTCGGGGGTCCCGCATCCTCGACTCCCCCGCCCGCTGCATCCCTCCACCCGCGGTGTCCCGCACCCTCCGACCCCGCTCCCCCCGCACCCCTCCCGCGCCGGGGGTGCCGCGCACGGCCCGCGGGCTCTCTCCGGGTGACACCTGCCGGCGGCTCTGCGGGGACGCGCCCGTGTGTGCGGGAAGAGCCCCCGCGCCGCGCTCCGGAGTCCCCCCCCCCCCCGGCACCGTGCCCGCCCTGCCCTCGCCTCCGCCGCCCCCCGCTCCCGGCGCTCCCCTCCCGCTCGGGGCCGATGCTCCGCCGCTCTCCGCGGGCGCGGTGCTGACTCTCCTCCGCCGCCGCCGCCGCCGCCCCGCGCCCGCGCACTTCCGCGCGTCCCCGCGCCCCGCTCCCGGCAGCCGCATGGCCGCGGAGGCGCCGGGCGGGCGGCCGCGGCCGGGAGCGCCCTGCGGAGGTGAGGGGGGTCCGCGGGGACGGGGGGGGGGAAAGGCACCGTCCCCGGGGGATGCGGGGTGGGGAGGGGAGCACCGGCCACGAGTGCGGGGGATCCACGAGCGGTGCGGGGGACATCGGTCCCGGGGAGGGGCAGGCGCGGTGCCCCCGCTGGGCTCCCACCCCCGCGCCCCCCCGCCCGTGTGCATCCCTCCCGTGTGCATCCCTCCCGTGTGCATCCCTCCCGTGTGCATCCCTCCCGGGTGCATCCCTCCCGGGTGCATCCCTCCCGGGTGCATCCCTCCCGGGTGCATCCCTCCCGGGTGCATCCCTCCCGGGTGCATCCCGCCCCTCGCCGATGCCGCGATCCCGCCGCTCCAGCGCCGCGCGGAGCTGGGCTGTGCAGGGAGGCGAGGCGATGGCGAGGCGGCCGCGCTCCGCTCGCCCGTGTGCGTATCGATGTGACTTTATGGAAGTCACCAACTATCGCTGCGGCGCATCGGTCACCGCCGGGAGCTGCCCGGCGGAGCGGGGCAAGGCTGGCTCGCTCTGATTTGGGCTCGTAGTTATTTACTTAATGGAGATTTCGCCGGCAAACAGATAAATGAGAGAGGCTGCCGGGTCTCTCTGAGCGTGCCGAGTCCAACTTCTGACCGAGGATGAAAGAGGGATGCTGAGGTGGTGTGGAGACAGGACTGGTAAGAGCTGCCAAGGAGCAGGGCAAGCCAGAACAAGAGAAAAAGGGGAAGGCGGTGGGAAGGCAGAGGGGAGAAGGAGAAAGGGGAAGATCAGTTTAAATCTGAGTTATTTCTTTTTATTGCTGAGTGTAGCCTCCCGCCCTGGAGGGAGGTTGGTTGTAGGTTTGTGATGCTGGAGGAATAGCTCGTTTTCTTGTCCAGAAGGAACCTCTCCTGTGTTGTCCCTGCCTGACCGAGAGCCAGGGACACACCGGGAGCTCCGGGAGGGACCCGTGAAGTTCATCTCGTACTTTTCCCCCCCTTCATCCCCCCCTTGCCGCTGCTGGCACATTAGCATGCAGGGTAGGCTCTGTGTATTTAACGACTCCATTTGCCAGTGTCTCTGTCAGCTCACACCGCCCTTCTCCAGCCGCGCTCCACAACCTGCCTCCCTGGACCAGCCGGGTCCATCTCCCGGCTGCGGCCACCCCAGCGGATTCTCCGGGACCCGGATGCCGTTCCCAGCTGGATCAGGCAGCCAGGGCAAAGCTCCGAGCGGTCCTGGAAGGGGAGGGGGCAAAGCGAAGCGAGCTCGGGCGAGAGAGGCAGAGGGAGAGCCTCCGTCTCGGCAGTAATGAGGGAGAAGCTGTTTAGTCATCTCTCTATATATACTTTCACAATGATGATCGCATTTACTGATTGCTGCTGACTGCGCGTAGAGAGGGAGTCAAGAGGCAGGCAGCACAGCTCACCTTTCATCCCGAGGAGTGACTGCTCCCCCTTCCTTCCAGTTCCCCACATTTAGCCCTACTTTTGGGCGCCGGGTGTCTTTCCTTGCCAGGTAAGGCAGCGCTGCGAGCCGGCAAGATGGGGCTCTCTGGGCTGACCGGGAGGGAGGGAGGGGAGAAGTTTGCATGCATTCATCCTAAGCCTGTTGCTTTTGCTCCTAAATCTCTCCACCAGACCGAGGGAGCGAGTGTTTTGCAGAAAGTTTTATTTCCTGATGTGGTCGTGAAGGGAAAGGGCGTGTGACTGAGCGAGGATAGCGAGTCTTGGCTGACATGTTTTGCTTTAAAGCAAATGTCTCTTTGCTGCCTGAGCCTGACCCAACAAGGACAGGGAGGAAGGAATGATGTCAAGGCTCTTCACTCCCATTATCAGTGTCTCATCAGGAAACTCACAGTATGTTTGTGGGGCACATTTCAAATCATCCCTGTCTGCTTCTAGAAAGGGAAACACTGAGATTTTTGGGTTGTTTTCTGCTTTCGTGAGAGGATGAAGAGACAATTATTAAGTGTGGCACTGCCGTGGGAGCTAACGGGGTAAGAATCCAGCCTTTATTTCTTGACCCTTTAGGTGAACAGACATAACTGTTCTCTGAAGTTTTCCTCCCGAGCTTTCCTGACCTGCCATGCCCGTCAGGTTTTTATTTTTTCCAAGTGGGATGAAACCCCGGTGCCCACGGAGTGGCTGCAGCACAGACGAACCAGCAGTGGTCGGGAGGGACCCCGATGAGGTTGGAGGTCCTGGGAGGGGGACAGGGGGCTCAAACCTCAGCCTTTTCCATCCAATTCGCTTGACCATTTCACTGTCCCCACAATTATCTCTAAAGAAAACAGATTCCTTTCTCTACAGATGCTGACTTTTTTAAATCAGGAGGCAAATTATTTTATTTCGTGTGCCAGGTCTTCTAAATGTCATCAGCAGGGTGCCAGTCTGCTGGCAACTAGTTCCTTTCAAATTGCATGCAGAAATTATGGCAATTAAAATTAGAAATATGGGTATAGCTAAAGATATGCTTGTTAGAATTAGAGTGTGTCTGTTTTCTGTGTGAGCTGAAGAGACTCTGTGGACAGTACAGTAGATTTTGAGTCTAGCCAGTTGCTTTGCATAGCAGCTACCAAAACCCAGGCAGGCAGAAAAGGAGGATTCTTCCCCCATTCTGTAGGTAAACTTGTTATTTCATCTTTTTTTTTTTTTTGCTCAGCCTGTGCAGCCCTGAATTACAAGTCCAGTCCTATCTCTCTCCTAATTTTCTGTCTCTTACTTCGGGGACGGGTGAAGTTCCAAGGACTTATGGACAAGAAAAAGCAAGACCTTTGTGATAGGAGATTTCATTACTCTTCTCCCTGTCGCTCTTAAGAAAATTTATAGCCAAAAAAGACTTTTTTATGTGTTTATTTGTGGATCAAATGGGGCAGATTCAATGCAACTTAAACAACTGAGCTGTGCGTGCTCTGTTTTCTTAACCAGCTGTGTCTCTTGGTCCCAGAGAAATGGGAACTGAACTTTCACAGAAGAATTCCCCTCTCTTTCTCTTTTGCTTTAATATCCTGTCCACTATATTCAGATATTTATAGCTTCCCTATGCATCCTGCCAGCATGGAAGGACCCATTTTATCTTTAAAAATTGATTTAAAAATGCGTAAGTCACTTATGAGTTGCCATTGCTTGATTAGAACAATTATATGTGAAGTATTTATAGTGCCTGAGCAGCTAATGTAGGTAACCTGGAATCCACAACCAAAGTTATGAAAGTACAGAAGAGGTTTCTGATGCAGTTCCCCAGAGAAATCAGGGGAGATGAGGATGAGTGAGGAAGCTGCTCAGGTCACCCTGCATCAGTCCTGGTAGAAGGACTGTGGTGGTGTTAATTGAAATTAAAAAGCAGAGAAGACAGATTACCAGCAGGGAAAGGAAGAATAAGATGCTTCATCTTGGTTTCTTGGTTGTTTGCCTGTGTGTATTTGTTGATAAATGAATGAAATAGTTGTTGTTTTGCTGCCTCTTGTTCTAAAGTGTTCCCTAAAAATTAAAAGATCCACCACTGCTGGTAGAAGGGATCTGCCTGAGCCCACTGAGCCCCTGGAGATGCCCTTTCAGCTGAGGACTGGGGGATCTTTTCAAAGTCATGCAAAGAAAGTTTCTCTGCCTGGCACAGACGACAGAGCCTGGTCCCCAGGGCTGCCAGTCTGGCACTGTGAACGCAATAAATTCCCTCTTTAGGACAAGAGAAAAGGTAGTGCTTTGTAATATTGAACAGTCCTTAGGAGAGAAATGTGGGATGTTTGCTCCAGTGCCATGCAGATAAAGCAAAGTGTCTCCTTGGGATAAGCATCACTGTGGATTATTACACATTCCATAATTACCAAAGCTCTTCCAGCAGCAGTGAGATGCTCACACGGGGGATTTCAATTGTCCTTTAGGCAGTAAAACTGCACAGAAAGATGCTCCCCATTCAGGTGATGAATGTTAATTTGCCCTGAAGAGGAAGGGTGTTTCTGGGAGCAGTTCAGTCATTTTCACCACAGATGGATTCCGTCAGGTTTTGTTCAGTGTTTCCATGGCCTGTTGGAATCAATAATGCTGCAGCCTGACTGGCTGGAATGGCAGCTTTCACATAATTGCAAAACTTCAGAGGAAAACTGCCTACAAAGATACAATTAAGCTTTGAGGGCCCGAGTCAGTGGAATCAATGGAATTTCCATTGATAAATCGACTTTTGATAGGGCTCCTAATGCATCCCTTATGATAATGGCACCTTTCTTCAGATAATTTCATGGTAGAGTTAGAAGAACATTAGGGAAATGAAAGTAAATGCAGGTTAAAATAAAAGTTAAAGACTGTAAGAACTCTGACCAAAGATCAAAAATCTAAAGAAAATTCATGGTTAGATCAGAACCACAAAACCTGCTTGAACTTCAAGAAAATATTGGCTGAGGATCTGGACAACTCGGGGTATTTTTCATCTAAAAATCCAAGAGTGCAGGGAACAAATGTTGTGTCAAACTAATAGTCCTTCAGTTCTTCAGGTGAAGGACTTCTGCCTCTCTGGTAGCCAGGAAAAAAGCAAGGAATTCCTGCTGGAAGGAAACCCTCCAGCTTTGGGGGCTTCCCTCATTCTGATGCTCTTGGTAGCTTAATCCATGAGCTTTCACCCCTGGCACTGAAGTTTGCTGTTGCTCAGGTGTTCTGAGCAATGTTTCCCTGAAAGCCAGAATTTGCTCCTGGTCTGGCGAAGGGCTGGAATTCTCCACGAGAGTAAAACCCACCTCTAAATTAAGGAGAGCAGCAAAAAACTGCTGCTGAAGCCAGGCCCTGCATTAAAGGTGGAAGAAAAACAGTGAAAGCCAGAGATTTTTTTTTCCCATCCCTTTCAGCTGAGTATGTTCTTAGTGCAAGATTCAGAACATATTGAACTTGTTTAAGGCTGGAAACACAGCTGAGCCCAGCCTGGGGTTTTTGTGGTGTAGGATTTCACGGGGTGAGCTGCCAGCTGATTTCACTGGAGTTCCCAGCTCTTGCTTGACAGCTGTAGTTAAACTGATGAGCACACGAGTCTTACACCTGGGGAATTATGGATTAGTCTTGTTTGTGAGGAAGCAAATATAAATTACCGTGTTTATGCTACTTTTAAAATGCTTTTAATGAGGAATCATTTGCTATTCAAAGTTTCAGTCTAGAATAAAGCCACAACCTCGCTGAGCTGATTATCACGTGCCTTGTTTAACATCCTTCTTTGACTGGGAGGTGAGGGTGAGAGAGTTGTTTTAAATCCTTGTGTCTGTGTCGACACCAGGGCAAGACACCCCCTGCTTGACTGAGCACTGTGTTCTGTTTTGCTCTGTGTTTTAGATGGAACTGATCTGACTTCCAGCAGGTCTTGGGAGCATCCTGATTATCCTCTCCAGTAACAAGGCCTGGGCTCATCATGGCAGCAGGAGTAGCAGCGTGGTTGCCCTTTGCCAGGGCGGCTGCCATAGGATGGATGCCAGTGGCCAACTGCCCCATGCCACTGGCTCCAACGGAGAAAAACAAGAGGCAGGACGAGCTGATCATTCTCAATGTGAGTGGCAGGCGATTCCAGACCTGGAGGACTACACTGGAGAGATACCCGGACACTCTCCTGGGCAGCACCGAGAAGGAGTTCTTCTTCAACGAGGACACCAAGGAGTACTTCTTCGACCGGGACCCCGAGGTCTTCAGGTGCATCCTAAATTTTTATAGAACTGGCAAGCTGCACTACCCCAGGTACGAGTGCATCTCTGCCTACGACGAGGAGCTCGCCTTCTACGGGATCCTCCCCGAAATCATCGGGGACTGCTGCTACGAAGAGTACAAGGACAGGAAGCGGGAGAACGCCGAGCGGCTGATGGACGACAACGACTCGGAGAACAACCAGGAGGGCTCCATGCCGTCCCTGAGCTTCCGGCAGACCATGTGGCGAGCCTTCGAGAACCCCCACACCAGCACCTTAGCCTTAGTCTTTTACTACGTCACCGGTTTCTTTATCGCCGTCTCTGTGATCACCAACGTGGTGGAGACTGTGCCCTGCGGCACCGTGCCCGGGAACAAGGAGCTGCCGTGCGGGGAGAGGTACGCCGTGGCTTTCTTCTGCCTGGACACGGCCTGCGTGATGATCTTCACCGTCGAGTACCTGTTGAGGCTCTTCGCGGCCCCGAGTCGCTACAGGTTCATCCGAAGCGTGATGAGCATCATCGACGTGGTGGCCATCATGCCCTACTACATCGGCCTGGTGATGACCAACAACGAGGACGTCAGCGGGGCCTTCGTCACGCTGAGGGTTTTTAGGGTTTTCAGGATTTTCAAGTTCTCCCGCCATTCCCAAGGCCTGAGAATCTTGGGCTACACCTTGAAGAGCTGTGCCTCCGAGCTTGGCTTTCTCCTCTTTTCCCTCACTATGGCAATCATCATCTTTGCAACTGTGATGTTTTACGCGGAGAAAGGGTCCTCGGCGAGCAAATTCACCAGTATTCCTGCTTCCTTTTGGTACACTATTGTAACCATGACAACGCTGGGGTGAGTAGCACTTTTCCTTTCCCTGAGCAGCAGGCAAGCATGTGCGGGGAGCTTGACTTCAGCTGCTCCTCGGGTGCATGTTCGGAAAGGGTCGGGAACCGCTGAGGGCTCGATTGTTCTTTGCCTTACAACTTCTGCGGGTCGGGGGAAGTTGTACAAAAGGGAAAAAAGCGCTTCCACCCGCTTGGCAAACACTTGGCACAACGGGAAGCGAGTGCAGGAGGAGCAGGGAGGTGCAGTGGCGGGTCCTGATCCGCGCTCCAAAGTTGCCACGAGGGCAGAGGGGTGGTAGAGGGAGCTGCTGGTTTGTCCTGACGTTCATTCGAGCCGCAGGTTTTACACAAAGTTGCTGATGGGTCTGTTGTGTCTCTCCGTGGTGTTGGCCAGGAGGCACAGATTTGCTGAATTCAGGTGGATGTTGTGGGTCAGTGGACTGAAAATACTCCGAGATCACCAGGGCAGGGTCTGGTTTGCACTCAGTGGAGCAGGAGATGGGCTTCTTGTCTGGGGGTAGTTGTGAGTTTGCAAACTGAGCGCGCCGTGGTGGTTGCAGTAGAATTTCAAACATTCCCATGGACAGGTACAAAGATAATGGAATCAAAGCAAGAGGAGTGTAGCCTGGAGGGCGCTTTTTTCCACTTATATTTCATTTCAGTCTTACAGATGTTGCTACTGAGATTATAGATTTGTGCTTCTGCTGCTCTGAACTAAAACCTTTGTAAGCAGAATAGCCAGGCCCTCACCCCGACAAGGTTATGTAAAGGAAAGTGGGCATTGCAGGCCATGCAAAGCTGTGATGGAGTGCAATCTCTCCATTCCACACATCAGAACAATATACTAAGTTTATAGTTACTTTACAAAGAGTTTTCCCACTGGAGAGTTCACACAGGTTTAATATTCCAATGTAGACAATGCTTGTTCTTGTAATACTGTGACCACTTTTTCTCTAAACTGCTTTTGATTTTAAACACTTCCCTGTGCCCATTAGACGTGAACAGGCTCACAGTAGCACTTTTAAATTATTAAAATCATAATTCAACTGTCAGAAAAGTGCCAAATCCGGGCATATGACAACCGAAAGTCTGAATTTCTTCATTAAGTGCAAATGTAGAAGCCTTTTGTCATAGTCACCTAAAGATCTCTTATTCCTCCTTTTTAATATCTAAGCAAAGTGTGCAAGTTTATGGCAAAAGCTGCTCCTTACCCTGGGAAAGTCAGTGCTTGCTTAGAAATGGAAGGTGGGTTTTGCAGCCCAGCACTCCCCCGCCCTGTGGCTCAGCTTTCCATATTCTGACTGGTCCATACTGGTCAGTTCTCGCTCTCCTGTCCCCACCAGCAGCTTCAGAAGAACACCTGCCCTGAGTAGCTTCTTTCCTGTGTCCTCTGCCCCAGGGGAAAGGCATGAAAATCCAGTTCTCTCCTGGGGTTTCTGTTTGGTAATGATCACAGCCACCCCTCTATCCACACACTCCTGTGCCCATTCACACTTTTGCTGTTACATCTTTGTGACAGGACAGTTGGGGTCAAGGGGACATTCTGGGAACAAACCCAATACGTGCAGAATGTGCTGGAGAGCAGCTGAGCCTCTCCTCCCATCAGGGCACTGGTTTTGGTCTCCTTCCCTCCCTCTCTGAACGCACAGACCCGCAAACCAAAGTGCTCCTGAGGACCTTAAAGTGCTCTCAATCTGTTGTAATCACAGAGATTATGGATAATCTTTAAATGAGTTGACACGGATTTAAGAAATTAGACGTTTAAACACAGCTTTGTAAAAAAAAAAATCGTTGGGAAGGGACACATAAAATGCTGTCAAAATCTTAAAGCTTAAGCTTCTAGTATGTGGGATTTTTTTTGCAGGATTGTAATTAAAATAGGTGCCTCTAGCAAAAAGTGTATCAGCTGAGTTTAGTGTTTTATCACAGATTTACAAGAAACTCAGAAACCTCAATAACAGCAGACCCTGAGGAGCCCCTGTGCACTTGGACAACACCCATCTGCCCACAACCACACTCAGCAGCTCCCTGAAGCCAAACACTCTCCCAAAACCTGTGCTAGAAAGAAAAGTTGCAACTCTGAGCCATAAAAACCTGATTGCTGCCAGCCCAGCTCTGCAGAGCCCCCTCCAGACACCCCCGGGGAGGCATTTTTGGGGCTGCTCAGGACTGTGGTGGGGTCCCAGAGCTGGTGGAACGAGGCACTGGCTGTGCCCACAACTCTCCCCCACAATTTGGCAGCACAATAGTGGAATCCATGAGCTCCAGGAGCAAACCCTTTGTCCTCAGCTCATTTCCACCTCCTCATTCCCACTGTGTGGGGTGGGCTGTGGACCCTCCTGGAGGAATGAACCCCCCTGGGGTTAACCCTCCTGGCCTCCTTCATTTCCCCAAAAATCCTTTAAGTTCTGACAAACTGGAGCTCCCAGGCAATATTTCATATACATCTCTCTTCAGAAGCCATTTCAATATGTTTGGAAGGATCTTGCTGCTAATGAGAGTACTGGCAATTCCCATCACAGACACGTTGCCAAAAATGCAGCCAAGGTCTCCTAATCCATCAGACTTTGCCTACTTAGTGCTTGCCAGTTCACTGCTTGTATTTCAGCAACACTCAGAGCTTTTATTGGTATCCTAAATATTTTCTGCCTTTTGCCTTTAATAATTCAGCCAGCATTTAAAGCAAGAGATTATAAAGCAGGTTTTTTAACTCAAAACTATACATGTATATTTTGTTTTCACCGCTGATACATTGAAATGCAGATAAGTGAATGTTTCCCTGACACTGGAATCCCACTGTTGCCTTGACAGAGTGCTTTGTAGGAGCCATTTGGAACATGCAGGATAACTTTGCCTGTGTTATTAAGATGCTAAAAATTAGCCCCATTTATATAAAATGGAAAGTTTACTTACAACAACCAAACAAGGCCAGCAGTAGGAAACCATGAACCCTCCCACTGTGCTGTGCATCAGCTGCTGCTCCAGTTTCCCAAGGATCCTTAGGATGCAATCGAATTTCCGGATTGACCCATAAATAAAAAGCAATAAAAATGCTGTTCTTCTGGAAGGTGAAGCTCTGCATCAATAAATAATTGCTGCTTTTGGTGGGGTTACTATGCAAATCAGTTTAGAGAAATCCAGGGCGATCCAGCTCCTTAGGTAGTTAACAACCCAAGGAGACAGGTACAATAGTTTTTCTGGAATGGGAAACAAAGCAAAGGAATTAAATTATACTGACCCTGCATCTCTGATCCCTCTGCTGTGCTCATCAGCCCTGGTTTAACAGAGGCTGTTTTTAATTTAGCACGATTTAAATTTTGCTCAGGAGGTTTTATAATGAAAGCATTATTCTTGGGTGCATCTTAAATCAATCTGAATTACTGAAACAACTATTCAAAATTAATTCAAAATCAGCTCTCCAATTCATGCAGAAACATTTTTCTCAAGAGGCAAACAGCTACCCATCCTCTCTAAAGCACCAGCACAACAAGCACTGGCCTTGAAAGGACTCTTGCTGTGTCCTGCAGGAGGTTTTGACCCCCAGGACCCCCCTGAAAGCAGGGGAGGAGCACAGTGCTGGTCCCATCCCAGCACTCACGTCCCTGTCCTGGTTTTTAGCTAACTTGATGTGCAATAACCACCAGTTTTACATCTACTTAAAAAATGATTTAATGCTAATAAATTTGGTTGCCTTGTTACCGGCGTGTTGGCCTTCACAGAATCACAGAATGGTTTGGGTTGGAAGGGACCTTAAAGCTCATTTTGTTCCACCCCCTGCCACGGGCAGGGCCACCTTCCACTAGCCCAGGTTGCTCAGAGCCCTGTCCAATACTCAGTTTTATTCCCATTTACAGAGTGCTGTGGATGGGGCAGCCTCATGTTCCACTGCTGCCCCTCCATGTGCATCCCAAACACAGCAGTGGGACGAGACCTCTCCCACACCACTCAACCCCCACGCCAGTTTTGCCCAGAACAGATGTTTTTCTAAGCTTTTTACAGCTGTTTTCATTTCACCTGACAAGAGCAGTATGTTTCAGACTCCTGGGCAGTGTCCATGGCCTGCAGCAAGTTGTAGCTGTGAAAACCAGAGTGCCACGTCTGCCTGCACCTCCCTGGGCATGGAGAGGCTCCCGAGGGTCCCTTTGGGCATCACAGCCGGGCTCCCACTGTGCCCCAGGCAGGGGAATAGAATCCCAGAGTGGGTTGGGTTGGCAGGGACCTCAAAGCTCATCTCATCCCACCCCCTGCCACGGGCAGGGACACCTTCCACTATCCCAGATTGTTCCAAGCCCCATCCAACCTGGCCTTGGACACTTCCAGGGATCCAGGGGCAGCCACAGCTTCTCTGGGCAACCTGTGCCAGGGCCTCCCCACCCTCATAGGGAGAAAGTTCTTCCTAATATCTAATCTAAATTTACCCTCTGTCCGTTTTAAGCCCTTTCCCCTTGTCCTGTCTCTGCAGGCCCTTGCAAAAAGTCCCTCTCCTGCTCTCTTGGAGCCCCTTTAGGTACTGGAAGGTTCTGTGAGGAGGGAATATCCATGGAGGGAGTCATCACTTCTGATCATTTGTGTCAAGAAACCAGCAGAAATGCAGACCAAGAGACAGAGACTGATGATGGATTTTGTTCTGCTCTGAGCTCAGGGATACACTGTGTGGTTTCCTATTGCCTAATGAAGGCTGAGCTCCCACAGCTCAGCGCCCTCGGGGTGGTCCTTGGAGAATCTATCTCTGTCTCTCTCCCTTACAGTTTGCAAGACCATAATGCTTTTGGGAACACTATCTCCCTTTCAGAGCTGGCTGCACTGGTCAATGAGTTTGAAAGACACACATCAGTGCTCTCGGACAACACAGTCCCATCTGTATAATTCATTTAAGGAACCAGGTTAAGGCTGGGAAGTCAATAAAACAGCCGTGCTGGCCTGGTTATGTCAACAGCCTGGGCTGGAGCAAGAGCTGAAATTTCTTAGAGGTTTCATTAGCTGAGTGCATAGAGAGCAGGGATTTGGGGGTAGGGTTTGTTTTGGTTTGCCTTGGCTCAGTCTAGTTCTGCAAAACCTGGATCAGAGCGAACGCGAGCGAACGGGCGCCCGAGCAGCGCCTCTGATGGAAACATCACTTTGGGGTTTGCTTATTTCTTGGGTGGGCTTTTTGTTGTTTGGTTGGTTTTTTTTTCAATTGGTGTTCAGTCAGGGAAAAGAAAAGGGCTGAGATTTAAGCAGTGCAGCGGGATGTGAAACCCTGGCTGGCAAAGTGCTGACAGCTGGGCTGGCGCGAACGTGCCGGATCCCGAGCGCGCTTCCGCGGGCGCCGCCGGGCTCCGTGTGAGCAGAGCTCGCTCTGCACTCCTGCCTCCCCAGCAAAACCACTGGAGCTGATAGCAACCTTCATTCACCCTCCTCCATGCAAAACTCAGAGGAGTTTGCAAAGTAAGGGAAATAATCAATCATCTCTGGAGCGCTGCCGCTGCCGGCTCCTCCGGAAAGGTTGTTGTCTTTTTGGCCCTGGAATCACAGTGTGCGTGTCAGAACTGCTGTTAAGTGCCACTAAACTGAATCAGGAAGAATGGCTTGAGCAGAAAAGCTGCTTTGCATGTTTGCCATCGTGGATGGGGTGATGGATGAGAGGTGGGATGTTTCCTTTGTGAAGCCAAGCGCTGGGATTTCAGCGCTCTCGCCATTCCCCACACAGTCAACAATTCCTATATCCACAGGCCAAAGAACTGCTGAATTTAATATACAGGGAGTCCAATCAAACAGTGAATTGATGGAGCTACACAAAGAAGCCATTTCCTTGAGCTTTCATTCTCCTGACTCCCAGCTTCATCTTATATGAAACGTGTATCAATTTTCTTCTCCTAATGGATTTACAGATATTGTGAGCAAAATGTCTTTGTATCAGAAACTACAGATGGAACCTTTTCCCGTCACTGTCTTGATATAAATCGCAGGCAAGCATCTCATTTTTGAGCTATTTGTATTCACCAGAACCCCAGATGTATTAAAATACCTTTATTCATTCTCAGAGCAAGTTGAATTTACCGTTGGGTTGGGTTTTTTTTTTTCCTTCTCTTAAGAAAAGAAAAAATTACCCATCCTTATGCTTTTTGTGGCTTTGGATATTTGTATGTGCAAACACACCATCTTTAATGTGCAAGACAAAATAACTTGCCTTCAGGGTAACTCGTTGTGTGAGAAGTGAATTATTTTGAATAAGGCCAAGAAATGGTGCTGACTAAAACTGTAACGTGACTGCTAAATTTACCAGTGGAAGCCTTGGCAGAGATACATCTATAGCAACTGATTTACAGATTTTTTTTTTTCCTGAGCTCTTCTTTCTTTTTTTTTTCCCCCCTCCTTTTCTTTCTAGCCTGCAACACAAGTAAGTGCCTGAGAAATACAGATTAAAGATAACATTGTATTATCATTGGAGATGAAGGGAAGTGATTGGCGTGCTGACTGAATCTGAGCTATTTTTAGTCTCATAAACTGATAATTTCATAACAGTGCTGACCCAGTAAAAGTAATCAGTTTACAGACATCAGCTGAAAATAAAGGACAGAGTAGCCACTGTCAGTTGGAAAGCAGGGACAGAAGTAGGAAAGTTAAAGGCCCAGCAACAAATTAGCCAAAACTAATTACATCTTTAGCTGATTACAGCCCGTGAGGGTTACAGGGAGAGGAGCACAGCAAGTTTCTGAGTGACTGAGTCTCTGCAGCCCCTCTGGCCAGAGCTTCATCCTGCCAACACCCATCCTCATCCTCATCCTCACAGTGAAATCTGTGCCTCACGTCCTTACCCAGACCTGCTCACTTGGATTTGGCATGAAATAAAACTCCCACCTCGTTGTAACATTGGGAAAATAACATGAGACCTTTTTATTGCAATTTCTTAAGGGATCTGTGCATTCAAGAGTGTGGAGTGACAGGACAGGGCGGGGGAATGGCTTCAAAATGCAAGACAGAAAGTTTAGCTTAGATTATTAGGGAGAAATTCTTCCCTGTGAGGGTGGGGAGGCCCTGGCACAGGTTGCCCAGAGAAGCTGTGGCTGCCCCATCCCTGGAAGTGTCCAAGGCCACGTTGGACAGGGCTTGGAGCAACCTGGGCTAGTGGAAGGTGGGTGGAACAAAATGATCTTTAAGGTCCCTCCCAACCCAAACCATTCCAGGCAGCTGAAGCCAGAATATGGGATCACCTGTGACCAAACCCAGCTGGTTTCCAGGCACTGTAATGCAATCACCTCATCAAGAAAAACAAACAAACAAACAACAAAACAGTGTGAGATAAACAGAGAAACTTTTCCTCAGCACCAAGCAGTGTTTGTCCCTGCCCTCCACCCCACTCACACCTGGGGCACTCAGTGCACCCCAGCCCCTGCCCCGTGTGATTCCCGTGGTTTCAGTGGGAGTGATGCACAGTTTGTGTTTAACCCGGGCTGTGCCTCCCTGCCCTTCAGCCCTGGCCGGGCAGAGCTCCCAGGGACGGAGCAGGCTGGGTTATTTTTTGTGCAGCACAAGCCTCAGCAAGGGCAATGCCCCAAGGTCCTTGCACTGCTCATGGACCAAAGTGCAGGCAGAGGGCCCAGGGTCACCCCCAGCCACCTCTCCAGGCTCACCAAAGGGTGCTGGCAGTGATGTCCCCCAGTGAGCATCACAGCTCAGTGAGGTTGAAGAAGAGAAGAGCTGCAATTTGGTCATTTACCCATTGCCTCCCACTCTCGCTGCTTCAACACCCAGCACAGACATTCTTTTCTGTCAAATTCCACCACATCCACTGTGAATTTCTTAATATTTTCCTTAGGTGAAGGCAGATTAATGAATGCTTTTCCTGCAGACCAGAAGACAGGCAGGTTTCAGCCGAGCTCTGCCTTCTCCTGGACAGGCAATGCCTGCAGAAACAGATTGTGCCCATTTAACTATTTACCACTGCTACATTAGAACACATTCAAGGGCTGTAATTCACCTCTTAAAATTACAAGTAAAGTGTGGAAGAGTTATTTTAAAATCAATATCTAACAGAATGCCATTGTTCCAACATTAAAACCTGCTGGGAAATTACTGGGAGGCATGTGGCAAGTCAAATCACTGCCTGCCAGAGGAGGAAACAATTCATTACTCCTCTAAAAGGTGCAAGTCTTTACCGGCTTTTCATTCTGCTTTGCAGCCTCAGAAATGACGCTGGAGCATCTGGCTCTTTCTTTCCCTCATTCTTTCATGGTTTCCCCCTTTTGTTCTGCCTGTGCATTGTGGACTTTTCTCTTACTTTCCTCCCGGGGCCGGGAGGGGTGTTTGGGGCTGGGGGACAAGCCAGGGCATTGTCAGGGCTGTCACTCCTGATGCAGAGTGGCAACTCTGTGCATGAATTATCTCTCACCTATAAAAGCATCTGCAAAGACCAACAAAAACAACAACAACAACCACCCCGGAATGGGCAGCCACTCAAAGCCATTTTCCCCCGCCCGGGTTCCGAGAGCCATCGCCTGGGGAAACCTGCTGCTTTCATCTCGGCCTGCCATCTGCAGCAGAATTAAAACACAGATCAGCTTTAGCTTTTTGCCTTCAGGACCCTGCGAAATTTGGCTGCTGCACATCCCCAGAAAGCCCTGGAGAGGGGCTGTTTGCCTTGGAAGGGAGGGGTCCTGTGGAACGAGGCTACGAGCCCCCGAACCCTGAGCTTGCAGAGGTCTGTGCTGTGGAGCCTCCCAATAAAAAGATCAAATAATTCGAGTGATAAATCTTAAAGACATGGAGGGAAGCAGCTGCTGTTACTGATAATGCACCTCCTGTGGCAGCAATAACACCCTGGCACCCCCAAACCTCCCCAGCCTCATCAGGTCTGCTGGGTTCACTTTTAACAAAGCTCCTGTTAATCAAATAACACCTCCCCAACACTGTGAAGCACCCTGAGCTTTTTTAATATGGGTCATTATTTTTCATGCACTCATTGCTTTATTCTTTCTGGCCATGTGACTCCACTTTGCCACCTAAAAGTCACAAACTGCTGCTGTCTTTCTCATCTTGCCTCTAGACCCAGGGTTTCACATCAGATGTGAAAACAGCAGATGATAAAATCTTGAGTCATTTTCAGCCTTTAATATGTAAATGCAAATCCTTGATAACAAGATTTCACCCCACAACAAAACAGCCCCCTTTTTTTCCTCTCTGCACTAAGGAAAACACTTCTTACTATTATTTAACTCTGCTTATTGTCTCTCTCACATGGTTAGAATCAGAGAATCACAGAATGGTTTGGGTTGGAAGGGACCTTAAAGATCATTTCATTCCACCTCCTGCCATGGGCAGGGACACCTTCCACTAGACCAGGTTGCTCCAAGAACTGTCCAACCTGGCCTTAAACACTTCCAGGGATGGGGCCACAATCCTCAATTCCACGTTTGTATGGTCCACATGCACTTTTGGGGTGTAATTTGGAGACATGTGCACCCTTTTCTCTGTATTTTTATGATCTGGAGCACCAGGGAGCCATCCTCCTTAAATATTAATTACAGCCACTATGGTAAGAACAAAAATAGCACTTTATTTTTCAATGGAAAGGGATAATACAAGCCAGCTCTTCTCACAGCCTAATGCTGGGCAGAAGTAAGCTGTCTTCAAAAGGAAAGCTAAAGGGAGAGAAAGCTGCTCTGAGCTGCTTTCCCCTGGAGCCCATCTACTTAGTTTGGCTCAGGAATGCTCTGGGAAAGCAAACCCAGCCCTGCTGTCCCTGCTGCAGTTTGGCTCACGGTGCAGAGAGGCTGCAGAGCACGTGGACTGCATCCCTTCTGGATCAAACACCACTTCAGGAAAACACCCAGTGTGCTCCTGCTGCAAATGGGTGTTCAATCACTGACCACACCAGGTCTGGTCTGAAAGAAATCCTCCTGAGGTGTGTTCAGTGGGTGCCTGGTCCTCTGCTCCAGCCCAGCTCCTGCTACTGCAGATACAAACTTATCCTTTCCCTGACTGATTGCAGAACTCCTTCTCAATCACAACCCTGTTTTCGTGGGGGGGTTTATGTTTACATCATTTCTTGAGCTTTGTCATCAGTATTAATCCGAGAAAAGCTCCAGTTGTTTCTTTCTGCCTCTTCTGAGGGAAGATGGGAACAGGCTGTGTCGACATAACAGGCTCTGACACCTCCGTTACTCCACTGCATGAGAGCCTTTTTCTAGTAATCAGTGTCTGAAATGAGTAGAAACAGGGCTTAAATTTACCACTTCGAGCATGAATCAATGAAGCATTATTGCCAACACACATCCTTCACTGTCACACATCTCAGTTGTGCTCTTGGTTCAGGGAGATTTAAAACCCCGTCTCCCACCCCGTCTTTGCACCTGAGATATCCTCTTTATCAGCCTCGCTCTCTGATCTCTGCATAATTAACCAAAATATGAGATTCCCAGCTTCTGCCATGCCTGTGTGTGCTTTAAAACTTCCCACAAGACCACTAGATTTGTGTACAGATGGGCAATCACGGTCAGCTCGCAGGAGGCAATCACAACTTCTACTTGGTGCCTCTTTCGTTTTCCTGCCTACTTACATCTGCCCAACCGTCTGTTCATCAGTCCAGGGAGCATCCATCACGGAATAGGATGAGTCCTACTGAGTCAGACACTCTGCTTCAGTTCATGAAATGAGCTGGCATGATATTCGAGCCTTGGCACACTCGCTGCAAAAGACTTCAGCACTTTTAGATATTTTTCTGCTACACAGGGAGAGCAGGCCAGATTAAATAATAGAAACAGTCATTCAGCAAAACAGCTGTTGAATGAAAACACATAAAATAGATGAAATTGGGTAAAAGTCACCCCTCTTGCTGAGGGTCAGAACAAGTAGTAAGCTGGGCTGAAGGGATACAAGATTCCAGGCTGCAGAGGGCTGAGCAGGATGAATTCCACCACTAATGAGCTTAGTGAATAAGCTCATTACCTAATGAGCTCTATTGAACAAGCTTGAATTCCTGCCTAGGGAAAGCCCTTGGAATAGATCAAACATAGGTAAACAGCTCCATCAGTTTACTCACAGAAGAGAAATCTGAAGCTCAGGAGCAAGCTCAGGGTCGTGGGCAGAGCCTTTCCCAAGGTGTGGATGTCAGGATGGATCAGGAAAGGCACAAGGAGCAGAGGCTCTTTCCCAATTTTGTCCTGTCTTTACAAGTTCTGATGCTCCAACGTGACTTGTTAACACACAGATGTCCTGATAACTTTTCTTTCACCATTAACATCAGACTGTTCCCCACCTAAAACACCCCAGAGCTGGAGTGGGGAACCTCCAGAGCCCCTTCCTGACCAAAATTCTTCTGGGATTGTATCAACAAATGGTTCATCTCTGTGGAGCTCCATCTGAAACTCCAGCCCTGCTCTGGTGCCTGGGAAGATCTGTCAGAGCAGCTGCCAATTGAGGGGGTTTGGAAAAGGCCCAGAGGAAATCTCACATCCACACTTTCTTGTGGATCATTTATTACCCAGAAAGGCAGGAGTCTTGGAATATGTAGTCCATAAGGAATGGTCCATCACATGCTGTTTAGCCCAGTTTTCAATTCTCTTGGCTTGGAAGTGAAAGGAGAAAATGAGATTTCAGAAGAGGAGGATAGATCTATAGATGAAATCTTATTTTTGACTTCTACAGAGCAACATTTGCATTTATTTTTACCATTTTTTTCTTAGATTTTCAACAGCTGAAGTATTGTTTAAAACTATTCAGTTCCTATAGTTGTGCCACACTGAAACACTGCCACAGTCCATCATTTGCCTGTTATCATCTGAGCAGAGCTCAAAAATGTTGGAAGAAGAAAAGTAAGGGAAAATCTCTGAACTTTTCAGCAAAATATAACAGATAATTTGGTGAGAGGTAAAGATTTTTAGTAGAAAACAGGTGTTCAGCCTTTAAAATATATAGATTTAAACCCATGCATACACACATGCCCTCAAGTGCACATCCCAGGGTAAATAAACACCCAGGCAGCTCCTTGTACGTGTCAGGATATATTCACATGATTGCAGCAGGGAAGTCTGGCACCAAATGTACTGTGAACTGAAAATGAATTTCAGCAGCTTTTATGATTCTTTTTTCTTTTTTTGGTCAGAAACAAAGGCTGCACTGGAGCTGCCTCGTTAGCCCTGTCCAGGGGGGGTATAAAACCCCCTGCTCAGGCCAGGCTGTGTCTCTCTGTGTGTCCTTCCAGGCTGGATTTCCTGGCAGCTTGGACACCCCCTCCCAATTTCATTATGGAAATAATTTTTAATGGGCCTGCCCACTCTGCTCCCAACGTGGATGGGGAGTAACTCCATTACAGCCAGTGAGTCACACCAGTGAAAAACAAGCTTTGCTGGCAGCTCAGCTGGGCTCTGCGGGTTGGAAGAGGTCGGGGTGGAGTTTGGGAGGCACTTTATGCACTATTTTTGTGGGAAAGTCATCATGGCAAGAGATGCCTCTTGGTGTCAGGTCCTCCACAGAGCCCCATCTCATCAGTCCTGGGTCCCAGTGCTTCCCTTGGACCCCTGGGAATGGTGGTGATGCTGCACTATTGTTAGGGCACTTAAGAAAACTGTTGGATAGAATTTATGTGCCATTAATAACTGCATCCCTGGCAATATCAAAACAGAGTGGGCAGACAGCACATCTACCACCTATAGCACTTAACTGTACAGTAAATTAAATCCACCCATTAAATCATCCCAAACTGAGAGAAAGGGCAGTGTCTGAACATTCCTGGATGTTGAGTGCTTTGTTTGCAAGGTGAAATAATCAGGATGAAAACAAGTGGTGACTAAAAGGCAAGGATTTTATGGAATCACAGAATCTCCTGAGCTGGAAGGGACCCACAAGGATCATCCAGTCCAACTCCTGGCCCTGCACAGGACACCCCAAAGTTCCCCCTTGAACAGGAGCCAGAGTGTGCCCAGGGGGACAAGAAAGCCAATGGATCCTGGCCTGGCTCAGGAACAGGGTGGCCAACAGGACCAAGGAAGTGATTCTGCCCCTGGACTCAGCACTGGTGAGGCCACCCCTGGAGTGCTGTGTCCAGTTCTGGGCCCTCAGCTCAGGAAGGACATGGAGGGGCTGGAGCAGGTCCAGAGGAGAGCAACGAGGCTGGGGAAGGGACTGGAGCACAAGTGCTGGGAGGAGAGGCTGAGGGAGCTGGGGGGGCTCAGCCTGGAGAAGAGGAGGCTCAGGGGAGACCTCCTCACTCTCTGCAACTCCCTGACAGGAGGGGGGAGCCGGGGGGGGTTGGTCTCTTTTCCCAGGAAACTCTCAGCAAGACAAGAGGGCTGGGTCTTGAGCTGTGCCAGGGGAGGTTTAGGTTGGATATTAGGAAGAATTTCTTTGCAGAGAGGGTGCTCAGCCATTGGAATGGGCTGCCCAGGGAAGTGGGGGATTCTCCATCCCTGGAGGTTTTTAAGAAGAGACTGGATGTGGCATCAGTGCCATGGGCTGGGAACCACAGCGGGGTTGGATCAAGGGTTGGACTTGATGATCTCAGAGGTCCCTTCCAACCCAGCTGATTCTGTGATTCTATGTGTGATTTGTGGGATTTGTAGGCAATAAGCTGAGATAATGCACCCTGCATTCACCCCCCCTGCAGAGAGACAAATGACACCAGCCATGGACAGACAGACCCGTGGGCACTGCCCAGCTGTTGGGCACTCACAGCACCTTTGCTGGGCTTGCAGCATCAGGCAGCTGAACACAAATGAGTGCCAACAGTGTTAGTGCAGCCCAGGGGGGAAAAGGAGTTACCTGGCAGTGCTGGTGGAGAGTCTCCAAGAAGCTGTGGGCAGACAGCTTGGTGTGTCCCACTTGATTGATTACTCTCAGCTTGTTCTCCAGCTCATTGCTGGATTGCACAGAGACATCCACCTTTTTCTCTAAAGGTCAGCATCACATTTGACAGGGGATACCATAAAACAGGTTGTAGAAGGGGGATGTCTTGTGTCCTGCATTTCTGGACAGTGTTTCACTCTCATGAGCTGTCACAGTGGCTTAGTGTAATGGGCTTCTGAAGGCCAGCCCTGACTGCCAAGGTGAAGGGTTTTTTTGGATGGCTCTGACCATTTCCCTCAGCCAGTCTTATCATCTGAGAAAGATATAAATGCAAGTACAACATCTTTGTTCCTGTGCAAGCTCTGGCTGTGACTCAGGACACAAAGAGCTCCATGTGAGCAAGGCAAAGTCATGGTAACTTTGTGCTTCCCATGGCAGCCTTGGGCAGGCTTTTGGGAAAGGCCTGATGAACATTTAGGAAGAAGTTCTTCCCTATGAGGGCCAGAGGTTGCCCAGAGAAGCTGTGGCTGCCCCACCCCTGGGACTGTTCAAAGCCAGGTTGGACAGGGCTTGGAGCAACCTGGGCTAGTGGAAGATATCTCTGCCCATGGCAGGGGGTGGAACAAGATGAATTTTAAGGTCCCTTCCAACCCAAACCATTCTATGACTCTATGAATTTCCACCTCTCTGGAATTTAACCAAGTAAATATGCACTGTCAGATATCCCTCTCATCCCACACTTGGATTGCTGCAGTAACAATTCTGCTGCCAGCCAGGCCCTGTGTCCACCACACAGCTCAAAGAGTGGTCCAGAGAGAGAAGGTGACCTGACAGTGGTCACCCACACCCCAAGTGTATCAGTAATCAGCTCAAATGACTTCCTTCCAAATGTGCCACACAATCTAAATAGCATATTAAAGAACTCCATCTCCTCTCAGAGATAAAAGCAGAGGGTGGTGACAAAAACCACACAGCATCTTAGATGGCAGAATGAGAGACATTCCTCAGGTCTGAGCTGAGGAATGTCTCTCACGATTTAGCAAAACGCAAACGCAACCGGGGAGTCGTTTGCTTTCCCAGACGCTGATTTATTATTTAATACTAAAATACTATAAATAACAAATCTGCAGAATCATCCAGCCAAGCCACGTAGGGATTCATGGAAAGAGCCCCACACACTCTCAGCAGGCTCTGCCAGGAGGTTGTCATCCAGCACAGCCTGTGACGGGCTGTTCCTGTCGGCGCCGTGACTGAGCGGAGCCGTTTGCTCTGTTCCACACCTGCCATGTGCTCCCAACTGTTCCTGTCCTCGCACTTCCCTTTCCTCACATCAAACTCTGCCTGTAAATTATCAGGCTTCATGTATTATACCCTTATCCAGAAGAAAAACAAGTGCACCAGACCATATTTTGAGCTACGGCCGCTCGTCGTGCCCCGGGCAGTTGGATGTTCCTCAGGATTTTATCCAGCAAGTTGCCAAAGTGGAATGTATGTGCTCTGTGACCAGAGCTGCCACACAGTATGTAAAATGTTAAATAACAGCAAAATCACCTCGTTTGAGTCACAATATAATGCAAGGTTTGAGTTTTTACTACATAATCCATTTTAAAGCACTCTTGGATATGCTGTTCTATGGTAAAATTGGATTTTTAGAAAAAAAATATAGCCTGAGTACTCAGCATAACAGAATGTAATCACAGCAGTCAGTTTGCCATCTAAGATGTGATGCATCTTGTAGATCTTTTTTTTTCCCCAGTTATCTTTTAAATGCAATTTTCTGTCCCACTCTGTTGAGGACACGGTTAAATCAATGAAACAAAAATAATGTTGTAACATTATATCCTATGGCAAAAGACTAATGTTGCTTCTAGTCAGTGGCTGTAAAAGTGATAAACCCAAACCAGATTTCACATAACCAGCAGGTCTTGGATTGTCTTTATTCCTATCTCTGCTTGTCTATGGAACAAGGCAGTGAACCCCCCCTGACACCACACCCTGGAGTGGTTCCAGATCTCTCTTGTCCCTAAAGAGAAAAATCCCTTTATCAAGAGCAACCACATCTCCAAGTATAAACCAGAGATTTCCAGCCATTTTAATTGCATTTTCATCCGTTTCAGAAGAGCTTCTTGGTTTTCTTCCATAATTTGACCTTTCCCAAAACAGAGCATCTGTCTCCCCTCCAGCTGCAAACCTGAGTGTTCACACACCTGGTGAGGTGTTCCCAATCCCAGGTGAGCAGAGAGCAGCCACCTGAATCCAGGGATAAATAGGAACTATTAACATGCAGTTTTGGAGTCCCACAAGTACAGTGAGTGCACCTTTAGCCATTGCCATCCGTGCATCCAACTGGCAGTAAATCAGATTGAGCGGGCATGGAAAAGCTTGTCTGGAGGATTATGTGTGAGATGTGAAAAGCAATCACACTGCTAGATATGGTAAAACATAACCATAAAAGAAAGTGCTGAAAGTCTCAATGATTTGGCATCCATGCAAAGGGGTTTTTAAATGGTGCTGTTCGGATATGGTAGAAAATGATGTCCCTTCTGTAAAAAAAGATTAAAAAACGAAATAAAACAAAAAAACCCCACCCCAAACAAACAGAAAGAAAAACCAAAAATAAAACAGCAACAAAAAAACCCAACAAAAAACACAAAAAGTAAACCAACAAACAAAAAAATCCCAAACAAAATAAAACAGACAAAAAACCCAAACAAACAAACAAAACCCCCCAAAAACCACCCCCCTCCCAAAAAAACAAAAACAAAACAACGACAACAGCAAAAAACCACAAGAAAACAAAAAAACCCAACCCAACCAAACAAAAAAAAACAAAACCAAAGAAAAACAAGCAGTACTGAGTGGTAGGAAAAAAACACTATGGAAAAAATAGCCCTGAGGAAAGACAGGGCAGAGACACGGGGTCTCTCTCCTCTGCCTAGCCCATAATTTCCAAATTATTTTCCTTCTTTGGTGTTCAAACTTGTCCATAATTCAAGAGGAGCTCATTATGTGCTGTTAGGAGAGGGACTCACGGATTCATTTTCCAAAAGTATGTGGACTTTACGATAAAATCATAAATCACAAAATCAAAAAATTGCTCTTTGTCTTCTGAAATACCCAAAGTTAATCTGAGCCTCCTCAGCCCACAAGAGGAATTCAACACCTTGCTGGAGATGCTCATGCTCTGGTCTGTGTCTGGAGTGATGTGAACCCAACAATCTGAATCCTGGTCTGATGATACACACAAAACACATCAACCCTCCCGAGGAGCAGCAGGAAATGAAGTGTAACTTTGCAGGGGTTTGGCTGATGAAGAGATTCCAAGCAGCTGTCAGTGAAAGCCCTTTTCCTCCTCCCCACGTGCCCCCCTGGTCACAGCTCACCCCGGCAGTGTGGCAGGGAGGATTCTCTGAACCAGAGGGATATTGGCTTTGTGCCCACTGTGAATAATGGGCTTTGTCAGGAATGATCTATTTGAAAACTAAGCACTGCTCGGGGTTGTCTGTCAGGCAGACACGACCATTTAGGAGGCCTCACGTTAACGGGGCTGCAGGCTGCAATTCCCAGCAGGGCTGTGATCCCACTGCCCATCCCAGCAAGGCTCTGATCCCACTGCCCATCCCAGCAGGGCTGTGATCCCACTGCCCATCCCAGCAAGGCTCTGATCCCACTGCCCATCCCAGCAGGGCTGTGATCCCACTGCCCATCCCAGCAAGGCTCTGATCCCACTGCCCATCCCAGCAGGGCTGTGATCCCACTGCCCATCCCAGCAGGGCTGTGATCCCACTGCCCATCCCAGTGTGGCTGTGATCCCACTGCCCATCCCAGCAAGGCTGTGATCCCACTGCCCATCCCAGTGTGGCTGTGATCCCACTGCCCATCCCAGCAGGGCTGTGATCCCATTGCCCATTCCAGCAGGGCTGTGATCCCACTGCCCATCCCAGCAGGGCTGTGATCCTGTTGCCCATCTCAGAAGGGCTGTGATCCCAGTGCCCATCCCAGCAGGGCTGTGATCCCATTGCCCATCCCAGCAAGGCTGTGATCCCACTGCCCATTCCAGCAAGGCTGTGATCCCACTGCCCATCCCAGCAGGGCTGTGGTCCTGCTCAGAGGAAATCAGCTCTGTCCTTGGCTTGTGGGCCACATTCCCCAGCCAGTCTGGGGACAGAGAGTGACCCAAGGGCAGGACATGCCACCCCAGACATGGATCTTCACGGCCAAACCTGCCCATCCCCACACTGTCACCCTGGGCAGCAGTAGGAGCAGAAGTGCTTAAAGGTAAATTGCTTATTTCCTTCCCCAAAATCCTTTCACTGCAGGGAGAACAGTTCTCCTGCTCAGTCCTCATCCATCCTGTCCTTAGCTCGGGAATGTGAGCTGCCCAGCAGGGAGGGGCAGGGCAGAACACTTCCAAACCACTTGTCTTCTGTCCCACTCAGGTGTTTGTTCGTGCCAGTGCAGGCTCGGGGGGTTAATTACTAAGCCTAAAAGACTCTTTTTTAGGGACTTAAGGAAGAAAAGAGCCGCTGAGGGAAGAAAAGAGCTTCCAAGGGCCAGTTATTCCTGCTGCCTTTTTCATGATACACATCCTCCCAGTTTCATGGGAGTCCCACACTGCCTTAGCAAGGGGTGCTGGGGTTGTGTTTGGGGGCTGGTTTAGGAGGGGAAGTGCCTGTGCTGAGCTGTGGTGGTGACCTGGAGCTGCCACCCAGCAGCTGCTGAGTCTGTGACCCTGTGACAGCTCTGGGAGCAAACAGCTGCTGTCTGAGACGATTTTGGTGACGTGAGATGATTGCAGAGTTAATGTTCTCCCAGCTCGCTATTGACACATGGGATGGGTAAATGAGATTTACTTTGGCGTCTCATTCACTTCTCAATCCATCTTCTCCAGTGCTTTTCTCCCTTCCAGCCTCTGCAGGGAAAGGTCAATCAGTTTAATTACAGATGTTAGACACACACACACGTGCCATTTGCAGCCCCAAGTGTGCTCACACAGCTGAACTCTGTTGCACACTCCCAACTTTCGCATCAAATACAACAGCAACAGGCTTCTTCTGCAGTGAAGAAACCTCCCCACATATCACTGGACTGATAACAAAAGGAATAAATAACTCAAGAGAAGTGAACTTGGTGATATTTCTGTACCAAGGCTGTCAGAATATGCTACAACTGTTGTTCAAGTTCACTGCCTTCCCAGATAAGCATTGACATCTCTATTTCACAGGTGTAAAATCAAAGAGAGACAAAGCTCCAACTTCTACACAGACCATACAATCAGGAATTCCTGCTCCTGTTTTGGGGCAGAAGAACATTTCTTATGGGAGCAGCGGAATCCTGTGGATCCTTCAGCCCATCAACCTGTACCAGAACCTCAATCTGAGGCAGCTTCGATCAAATCCTTCCTTGTTTCTATAAAAACCTTGGACATCCACAGAAGGTGACCAGAAAGAGTCACCTCCTGCAGACAGGCAAAGGCTGGCACTGAGATTTTCTGATGGTCAGAGAGTCAGTCTGACACTTTTCCACCTGTAGTTTTCATGCCAGTCACTGTCATATCACCCCAGAAGAAAACTCTGCTGCTCAGACAGGTAGTTTTGATGCCTCTCATTTCGGTTCTCCCCATTTAAGACCACTTGAAAAGCACAAACTTGAGGCACAGATCCATTAAGGAGCTGTAAATGGTCGACTGAGACTGGCATGTTGTTTCTGTCCCTTTAGAGAAACCCACAAAATCCCACAGAGGGCTCAAAACAAACACACAAACCCACAGGCAGCAGTTGCCTCAGTCCTTGGGGAGGGTTCTGGAGGGCGTGCCAGGAACTCGTCCTGCAGTATAAACTTCACTTGGAAATAAAGGACACTTTGTGATTTTTTAATTGCCTCCTAACCTTTCGTTAATTGGGCTTTATGCAGTGAGCAACATCACAATAATAGGTCTGCAACCTCTGTGCAGAATGTAAATGGGCCACAATCAGGGCCCGGGCACCTGAGCATGCCAGGCCCAACTCATCCACCACAATAGAGGCTTCCAAATTATCCAGTGGCCTTTGTTTCACTGGAATTACTTTCAAAGCAAGCAACATCTGAAAAGCCTTCCCCACACACCACAAATTTTGGCATTTGCTCATGAGAGAGGCACAGAACAGCTCCACAAAGTGATGGCTTTCGGCGGCTCCCAAAAGTCACATTTTAAATTTATTTCCATAGTAATGAGTCCAGTGAACAGTTCTGTCAGGAGGATTTATTTGCATGCCTCACATTTATGTTTTCATGTCGTTTCTGAGCTTCCCATAAACACTGGGCTTTATGGTTAATGAAAGTGATAATCCCAAGGGCAGGAACTTCATTTATGGCCTCGGCTCTGTCTGTGCCACGACACCCCAGGGACTGGGCAGGATGCTCAGTGTGGCCCTCTCATGTCTGGAGCTCACCTGTCTCCATCTGCAGGGCACAGAACCCACAGGACGAGGCCATAAAGTGGGAACTCGGGGCTTAAAAGCCGATTTTTGGTGAGAGAAGGGATGAGAGGGTTGTGTCTCAGAAGGACTTTTGCAGCTATAGAGAAACAGCTGATGACAGTCTCAAAGCCAGAATTCATCTCTCCTGTGTTGCCAGGGCTCAGGCTTCTCCACCCTAGGGGAAGTTTGGGTTGGATCTCAGGAGGTTCTTCCCCCAGAGGGTGGTTGGCACTGCCCAGGCTCCCCAGGGCAGTGGGCACAGCCCCAAGGCTGCCAGAGCTCAAGGGGTGTTTGGACAACGCTCTCAGGGACAGGGTGGGATTGTTGGGGTGTCAGTGCAGGACCAGGAGTTGGACTGGATGATCCTCATTGTCCCTTCCAGCTCAGGATATTCTCTGATTCCATGAACCCCAGCTTTAGGAGCAGAATTTCTTTTTCTTCCATCTCAGTTCTACTTCTCGTGCCTCCCCCTGTGCAGCCCCCCCCCAAAACCCCAGTGCTGCAGTGGAGCAGCTGTTTCCTGGATCCAAGCACAGCTGCAGGAGCCACTTGGGGACCAGGAGCTGCTGGCACAAGCCCTGGGATTCAGGAGCAGCTGGAGCACAGGACCCTGCCTGCTGCCAGAGCCCCCACCAACCCCTCTGCTCTGCAGCACCAGGAGGGGCTGGGAGAAAACCCATCCCCTGAACACATCCTGGGCAGGGAGGTGCGTTTGGCTCCCGAATTTCAAGGGCCAGGGTCCCAAAGTTTCCAGGAGAGCCCAGCTGATGCTGCCCAAAACGGGGCTCCAGGTGGTGTGAGGGCTCTGGCACCGGCCCTGCAGCAGCACCTGAGACCTCTCCCCTCCTCTCCCCGCCCTGGGCTGGCTGGAAATCTTTCCCAGCAGAAACTTGCTGTCTCTCCGGGCTTACAGTGCCATTTGTTCTAATTCTTGTTGACATTTCATTTCACACGCTATTAAATGACCCCCTTCAGAAGGATGAAACAGAAATTTGCTTTAGAAGAGGGGAAAAAAAAAAAAAACAACCCACGTGTGTGCTTGAGGACAAAACAAGCTCCTGATTTATTTTCCTGATAAAGTTAACAGAGCTGGTGGAAAGCATCCAGCCAGCCTGAACCAGAGCTGCTGTGTTGGACATAATTCTGTATTTAGTGACTGTGGCAGCAAAGTCACTAATATCACACCACATGCTTCTGTGATTATTGCCATTTTTAAACCCAGCCATACTGTTTCTACCTAAACTAATCTCTCCTTTTGTTTATAAGTGAGGTTGAAAAGCTTTCTGTAAACAGGTTGGTCCCTGCAATTAGACCATACTGGATAATGGAAGGACAAGTGTAAGGGAGCTGGAATGAATCATTTTTTATGTGAGCAATTTAGCAATGACATATTCTATCAATCACCTCTGTGCTGGGGCTGGGGAGTAAGCACAACTCCTGACACGTTTTATACCTTTCTTGGAACAGTATAAAATGACCTCAGGAGGTGGAACAGGGAGCTAGAGGTGGCTGGGAATTAATTCATGGGGAAAAGAGGGAGAGGGACGTCCTGGCACTAGGGGACAGTGGCTCCAAGAGCACCACAGTCAGAGAAAAACCACAGACTGATGTGAGCAGAGCTGGAAAACACAGTGAGAAGGGCAACTACAAAAACACAGCTTCCTCAGGCTTTCCATGGGCTTTAACTCCCAACATGCTACATTTATCTTTTATGGTGATTAAGGCTCAGCAAAGTCATTAATACTGAGACTTCCCTCCCCATATCATGTTAAGAAGTAGACTTTTTTACTTGTTTAAGGAAAATAATCCCCTTTTCCCCTTCTAGACCTGCTTTCATGGGGGAAATGCAACGCTGAAGATGTTGTGAGGGAGTCCATTTGTACGTGGCTAATTAACAATTTAATGACTACTGTAGAATACAACTTATGGAGATAAACAAAGGCTGTTGTGTGCAGAAATCCCACAAGTTCATGATGGGCTGTATCAAAGCAGCATCACCCCGTGGGCTGCAAAGGTGGGGATGAAGGGAGTGGTATTTTCCCCAGCCCATTTCCTGACTCCAGCTGCTGAAAAAAAAACCCCTAAAAACTACCCTTGGGAAAAATCCTTTTGAAACACTGAAGTATTTTTTGAGGATGATGTGAACTTCTACTTTCTCAATTTTTAAACTAGGATTATGTCATGTAATATCCTTAAAGATATTCCCCAGGGCCAGTCACTTTTACAGTGAATAATATCTAATCACCCATTTCTTCCCATATAATATACTACTGCCTTCTAAATTTGTCAATCTAATTAGCTCTTTCCCCTAACACTGGGTATGATTAAATCTGTCTTAAAACTTTCTGTGCAGCACAAGAGCAGACACACCTGAGCATTTTCTAAATTTAGCAGAGGACAATATTTAATGGGTTATTTTTAATGGATGCTGGAACTGCTGCATAAATGAATTCTGATTTGAAGTTCCTCAGCCTCCTTATTTTTTTTCCCCCTCAACTGCCTCCAATTGTATATCAAGCAGATTAGAAAGAATAATGGGGAAACCTACCTGGTACCATCCATCAAGGATCTTTCAGAACTAAATTAACAATGAGCACTTTCTGCAAAAAGAGGAGGAAGAAACTGGGTTTCTTTAGACTTCAGCTTCATCATTCTAGGAGACGTGTCAGACTGGAGACATTTGGACTCATCCCGTGGTTTCCATGTGCTTTAAACGGGGCTGGGAACAATTCCTGAGGATTTCCACGGCTTGCACATAACTTTGATGTGAATTTTAGGAAGATTTATTTGTATTTGGAGTAGTTAAAACACCTGTTTGTGTGTTGTGGAGCAACGACCTCCACCCCCAGGAGATGCTGCAATTTTCCCTAAAGCTCCAGGCTCGGGAAGCAGAAGTCAGGGCTCACCTGAGTGGGGCAGGAGGAGCACAGCAGATGTTCCCCAGGGTGGAAATCTCCTGTTAAAGCCACAGCTGGGCTGTCCCAGCCCCAGGGAGCAGCAGGGACTCAGGGCTGGTTCCTGAGCTTAGCAGGGAGTTTTAAATTGCTCAGCACAAGTGGCGACTAAAGAGGCAAAGCAGGAAGGATGGGAGACCTGACAACATCAGCTCCAGGGGAAAAAACTGCTGCAAATCTGTAATGGGATCTCTTCCAAACCCTTTCACTGTCATTCATTAGTCAGGTAGCTGGGAAACCATCAGGTGCTGCTGGGGGCTCTCGAGTGCCTTCAGAAAAACCCACAAAAGCCTTTGTGTGCCTCTAATCTGAATAGTTTCTGGTGCCACTGCAGGAATTTATCTAAATTGTGTTGTGGGGATTGAAAGTTGGTTCTTGGCCCATTTAACTGTGCAGCCACCTCTTTCATTAGGGTCCACTGGCAGAAAGATAACCAGTGCATCTTCATAAATGACAGAGACATCCACGGCAGGAGACAATAAGGTTGTTTCTTACAGAGGATTTGAATTACTTCAATTATCGTGTCTGAAGCCTCCCATTCAGGGAAGGGTGAGGTTTGGGATTACTTCAGAGCAATCAATTGTGCCTGATTGGTTATATTCAATAAAACTAGATGGGAGAATCTCTTTTTTTATTTTTTTTTTTGTTCCCTTCAGGCTGTACAAGCTCCAAGACTTGTAAAACCTCCGTGCCCCCTTCAAGGCTGTCACTTGAACAAAACAAAGGCACGAGCTGGAGAGAGGAGAAACTAATAATATTCTTGGGGTGTATTTAGGCTGCTTGTTGCTGAAAAGAACAGTTTGTCCTCACGTGTCAGCTGCTGAATTCCAAGAGCTGGGGGAGGCAGGTCAGGCTGTCACCCTCCCCTGGGCAGGGGAAGGAATTGAGGCTCACGATGGAAAGGGATCCAGGAAAGGGAATCACTTCTGCTCGTGGTACAAAGGCAAAAGGAAAGGTGTCCAAGGCCAGATTGGACAGGACTTGGAGCAACTCGGTCTAGTAGAAGGTGTCTCCCTGCCCATGACAGGATGAGAAATAAAAATACAATTTTTTTATAGGCATATGGCAAAGTTGTAAGATATCCAAGTTCCAAAATACTGGACTTGGGTGTCAGGGTCTTTTTCAGCCAGATAAGGGGAATGCAAGAGTTCTTAAAATCTTTTGGGGCCGTTTTTGTACAAAAGGAGTTCTTCTCTCTCTTTGGGCTAAGAACAAAGGAAGATCCATCATCCTGGAGAGGGGACGCCTTGCAGCCAATCAGAATAAAAGTAAAGCCTCTTTTTTAGAGAAAAGAAACCTTTTTTAAGGTAAAAATGAATCTATTAAACTTATCTGTGCAAGGCTCCCAGTCAAGCACTGAAGCAGAGCAGGAAGGTGCCGTGAACCCTCCCCTGAGCAAGTGGCAGATCCAGTCCCAGAGGGGGTTCACTCTGCTGCAGTTTGACCTCCAAACAGATGAAGTTCTCCCCACTAATTAAACCACACTCTTCCTCTCTCTTCTCTCTCCAGTCAATAAGATAAACACAGGCCAGGGGAACACAAAGAACGGGCTTGGTGAGTTGTGGAGCCTCAAAGATGCTTTTCCAGCATTAGATAACAAACACAAAAGCTGAGCTGGGGCTTTCTTAATTTTTATTTCTGGATAAATACGTGTTCCTCTGGTGTTACTTTTGGCATGGAAGAAAAGGAAAACGTTTCTGCCTAAACAGAATGGCCAGAGGGTTTAAAGCAGATCCTCATTAAAAGATTTGTAATCCTGCCCCTGGAAGGCATGCAAAAAAATGGCTGTGCCTCAAAAAACTACAATACAATCTTTTTTTTTTTACATAATCCACTCCTGTTTAGCCAGACCTCCAACTTACATTTAATTTGAAGCACAGAGATGAGTTCAGAGTGGTTTAAAATTCTACCTTGAATAGAAACTCTTTGCTGACTTGAGGCCATAGCTATGAATTTACTCTCATCTCCAGGACTTGTGGCTGACATTAAAAACTCCACTAAATCTCTGAACCTCTTACTGGCTTCAAGCTTATTAAACTTCCTAAAAACTTTCCCTAAGAAAATGTGATTTTTTCCTTCATTTCCACCTCTGATCAAGGTTGTAACACCTAAGCCAGAACATCCCTTTAAACTAAACCCAGATAATATTTTCAGGCGTGGTTCTCCATCACCCCTAAAATCTCTTTTGGGCAGGCAGGAGAGTTGTTCTTTTGGAGTGAAATGTGGACTTTTGGAAGCTGTGGTTGCCCTGTTTGTGAGAACAAGGCACCAACTCACTCCAGGCTGAATCACCCAGCACATATTTCACTTTGGTGGGTGTTTATATCCTGCTGCCTTTGGCAAAGCACCTCTCTAAGGTTGGGACACAAACTGGTTTAAGCACCAGCTTTGCTGTGCTTTGGTCTCCAGCTTAGCCCTTCCCTCCTAAGCTTCTGAGGCCTCTTCCCAGAGCCAGACAGAGCAAGTTCAGGAAGTAATATCGTGGACTCCCCAAGGAAATTAAAGTGGTCGTGTTGGAGCCAGTTCCTGCAATGGAGAATGGAAGATGCTGCATTACCAGTGAAGTATAAGATATTGTGAAATAGGGCTGTGCTTTTGCAGCTCATGCCCAGGCTGAAGCTCTGTCGTGTCTCAGGGTAACCTCCCAGCCTGCTCCTACGTTTGCTTTGCAAAGAAAAGGAGGCCAGAAAAAAAAATAATGAAAAAGGCTTCCCCCCCCCCCCCTTTGCTTAAGTGTCACTTGAAGGTTTAAATTTAGTAATTAAAAGTCCCTCCATGCTTCTGCGTGAATTTTTAAATATAGCCATTAAAAAATAAAATACACCCTTAGCATGATCCACCTTACATAACTTCCTCCACAGTTTAAAAATAACCTGTACAACTTTCTAGTACTCCGTGTGCATCACAGCAATTAGAGAGAGGCAGGTAGTGCAGAGCTCATCTCTCAGCCCATCCCTCACCCACAGCTTCCTTCACAAGAGCTTTAGCCTTGGGAGTACAAGGTGCCCACAGTGGAAGGGGTAACACAAGTTTCTGTGAGACACCCACCCCAAAACCCAGCTCAGATTCCCCCCTCACCCCTGCCCGTGGAGCTGAGGTTGCTCCTCATCCCATCATCTGACAGCCCCCAGGGCTTGGGGCTTGGCCAGGAGGCAGCTGCAGCTGCACATCTGGATGGGGGACATCTGGTTGTCCTCCAGCCCGTGGAGTTTCCCTGTTTCCTGCAGGCACATTCATGTTTTTGAAGGAGCTGTTTGTGTCTGGAGCTAAAAGGAGCAGAGCTCTGCATCGTAGCCTGGCTCCTGCCTAAGTGAATTACCAGAGAATCCTAAATCTTACGTTATTCTGGTCCAATAAATATTAAAGTCAGGGGGGAAAAAGCTCGTTAAAAGCCCCAAGAGTAAAAATACAAAACGGAGCTGTCTCTGTGTTTGTGCTGAAATCACACAAGGCATTAATAGCTCTCTGTAAAACCCTCCCCGTCCCCATCTCCACAACTCTGCAGCTGAACCCTCTGCTGAGGGCTCTTCTGGTCCACATAAAGTTCCTGAGAAACTCTCAGGAGCAGCCAAAAAAAAGAAAAAAAAACCCACAACCCCCCCCCCCAAAAAAAACCCTGGAAGCCACTGAGAATTGCAGAGTGGAAAGAAATGACCACGTGAGAATGATAAATGCGTTGGAAAATAAGGAGAGCGAGGATATAGATCAACAGGGGTCCATAAATCATGGGCATGCATGATGAATCTGTTATGCCAGCTCTGCCCGTTGAACTGTTAAAGCCATGCTAAAATATGATTGAGGCACGTGTGAGAAACTCCAGGCAAGTCTCCCAGGCCTCCATCCCTGTCTGGAGTAAATGATTACAGCTGCACTCACCTAAGTTTACATTAAATTAGGATCCAGCCAGTTTTAGCTACAGAGAGAATTATTACTGAGCATACATCAGGCACAGCATCATTAGGGAGCTGGGCATGCATTTATTCTCTGTTTCCCAACTGTATTCCATCCCAAGTTTATCCACTACTTCCAGCTTTCTTCTGCTAAACATACACACACCTGCTCTGGGTGTGCAAGAAAAATCCAGGTGAGCTTCGTGTCAGTGAACCAACCAGGGGCAGGACACACCAGCAGGCAAAGGAGAGGGGCAGGGCACGAGTGGAAGGGGTCAGGAACTTGAGATCCCCCCAGGGGGGAGGAACAGCATCCCTTGGTGACCCCACAGCCCTGCTCCAGCTGCTGGAGCTGACTCCAGGCATGTTTTCCCATGAGGATCCAGGCTGGATAAGCCCAAGGAGCCCTGTGTGCCCTGGGCAGCCCCACTGCCCTGCTCTGGCTGCTGGAGCTGACTCCAGGCATGTTTCCCCCTGAGGATCCAGGCTGAATAAGTCCAGGGAGCCCTGTGTGCCCTGGGCAGTCCCACTGCCCTGCTCCAGCTGCTGGAGCTGACTCCAGGCATGTTTTCCCATGAGGATCCAGGCTGGATAAGCCCAGGCAGCCCTGTGTGCCCTGGGCAGTCCCACTGCCCTGCTCTGGCTGCTGGAATGGCTCCATGGATGTTTTCCCATGAGGATCCAGGTGGATGAGCCCAGGCATCCCTGTGTTCCCTGGGCAGTCCCACTGCCCTGTTCTGGCTGCTGGAATGGCTCCATGGATGTTTTCCCGTGAGGATCCAGGTGGGATGAGCCCTCTGAGCCCAGCCTGCCCTGGGCACCGCTGCCCTGCTCCAGCTGTAGGAGCTGACTCCAGGCACATTTTCCCACGTGGATCCAGGTTGGACAAGCCCCCTGACCCCAGCCTACCCTGGGCAGCCCCACTGCCCTGCTCCAGCTGCTGGAGGTGACTCCAAGTGTGTTTTCCCATGAGGATCCAGGTGGGATGAGCCCCGTGCCGCTGCCTTCCATCCCCATGCTGGTTTGCTGTGTCATTGCAGAGCTATTTATAGACTCAGGGTTGTATCCAGGGAACTGGAGGATGTTGACTAGTGTTCATCTATGAATAAAACATGGATATTTTCCTGGCTGGAGGAGCTGAGAGCTGCTTTGGATTTAATGTTTTACTCTCTGATCGGGCTCAGCTGCTGAGCCAGTTCCTTCTGCTTCACACACAAGGGAGGGAGTTGAGACTTGGACTGAGAGAAAACATTGCAAACACTCGGTCAGGATGTCCCTTTCCATCAATATTATGGGGAAAAAACGATAAAACTTCAGTAAATCTGCTTTTTATGCAGGTAGTTTCCTTTCCTCCAGTTTTTCTCTCCCCCGAGGTCATAAGATCAACTTCTCAGCCAAGCACAAAACATTTCATTCTGAAATTTCTTTGCATAATACAGGCTTGGAAATCTTTGCCTATCTGTAACTGTAAATGGGATTTAAACAGAAGGCATGCCCATGTTTCTCCCACATATTAAATTGCACAAGAGGGAACGTTCCTTACTTCCTTTTCCTGATGCCCTGCTGGGGCTGCCCAGTCTGCCCTGAATTTGGACCACTTGGATGAAATCCAACATCCCCAAAAGCCCTCAGTGGCCATGGAAGTCTAGTGGAGGCCAGACCTGTGGAATAGCAAAGGCAGACAGGCCAAAAACGCCCTTGCAAAGGCTGAGACTCCTCTTTTAGAAACATATTCCTGGGCAGAGGGCAAGACCTGCTCTTACTGAGGTGCCTTTACACTGTTCTGGCTTTGTAGAGGGAAAGAAGGAGCCTCAAAGCAATGATTTATTCCTACCTACCACCTCTCACCCCTCAGCTGAGCGAGGGGAAGGGAGGAAGGTGATGGATTTTTAGCTTTATTCAGCCAAGCTGAGGAAGCCAGAGCAGTGCAGGCTCTGCAGCACAGCACAGCACAGCACGTGGCTTTTCAGTGGGCTAAAGGGATCTAAACTGAGCTCTTGTGCTGCTGCAGCCAGGATATTCCTGGTGCCTCCCAGCTTGCCAGCACCAAACCTGCTCAGGGATCTCTGCACTGCAAGGAATCCACCACAGCTCTGTCCACAACATCTGCAAGGGAGAGCTCTGGAGTGTAACCAGCCACCCATGGAATGGGCCAAATGTTTCACCCTCTCCTGGTTAAGACACTGAGTGGGTTTTGTTTTCTGTTTAAATCACCATTTCTTGCACCTCCTTATAGGCATACATTTGTTAGGCAGCATCAGAGCTGACAGACACTGTAATAGTGTAGATTTAAATCAGATATATGGGAAAAATCCTTCCCTGGGAGGGTGGGGAGGCCCTGGCACAGGTTGCCCAGAGAAGCTGTGGCTGCCCCATCCCTGGGAATGGTCAAGGTTAGACAGGGCTTGGAACAGCCTGGACTAGTGGAAGGTGTCCCTGCCCGTGGCAGGGTTTGGAATGAGATGAGCTTTAAGGTCCCTTCCAACCCAAACCATTCTGGGATTCTACAGAGTTAAGGGCATTAAACCAGTAATTTATCAAGGAATTCTACACCAAATCCATGGACAGATAAACTGAGAGAGTGAGCAGGAGATTCACCATCTCTCAGGCACTTCATCTCCTTCTGCTGATCAATACAAATACTCCTCCTGTTACCTGCAAGTCACCACGTCTGACCCCATCTGTCTCTCTCTGCCTGTTGAAAAATTAATGCCAAGTTTTCCACGGTGACAACTGAGATGTGAAATGACAAAAGGAAGGTCAGTTTGATGGATATATTTCTCCATACACTTTTGAAGTAGGTCAGGTTATATAGGACTTGGCATCACTCTCAAAGCAATCATAACTGGAATTAAATTTAGATTTCAATAACGAAGGTGCTTGAAAAAGTCAAAACTCCAGGCCTGGTTTTTTTGGCCACTCTTTGCTTCCTGCAAGAGCCACCCCAGGGCTCCAGAGTCCCCTCAAAGGATTGAGAACACACAGATAATGCCCATTCACCCAAGAGAGCAGTTTATTTTTTGCCATTCTTTTTGTCAGCCTCCTTGGACAAATCACCCCATTTATGTACAACACTTCCATGGCAGCTTTCACTGTCCAAGTGCAGTTTATGTGTAACAAACACAACCTTCCAGCTGCCTCTGCAAGGTGAATAAATACCATCAGCCCCTGCTGCTGCAGCCCAGGATGTGCAGAATGGGAATTTGAGCTCAACTGCCCAGATGTGCTCCAAAATTACACGACCAGCACACAGAGAGCTCAGTTTCTCCTGATATTTAAAACTGTATCACTCAGAAAACTTTCTTTTCAGGTTCAAAAAGGCTCAGGTTTAATATATACCTGTCGTGGCTCACTTGGCTTGAGTTGGATTCACAAGAAAAATAACAAACCAGTGCAAGAAGTTTGTGTTTCTCAGTGTTTCAACCCACCCTACAATAGAAACCTACAATAGAAGAGAGCCTGACCTAACGAGATTACACAGGTTACTATTTTTAAAGCCAACTACACCGAGGAAGAACACAAAGAAAAGCCCATTACTGGGTGATAAATAAAATAAAACTCATTTTCCGATGCATTCTGTAAATCAGAACACTAAAAAGAGCCTCCAAGGCTGTATTAAAGCCGAGAAAAAACGTAACGTGAAATCAATGTTAAAGGCCATCTCAGCATCCTTTTATCTAACCAAAATTGTAAACACACTGCTGCATTCCCAAAGCACAAAAATCCATTTACACTTTGCATACTTGAAAAGAGGTCTAATGCATTTTGAAAACCTCAGACTTAACTGCACATTTCTGCCATTTAATACAACGAGGCTTAATAAGATTTGCAGGAGGCACAAAAAGGGAAAATCGAGCCCTAAAGATGAGCACACACATTTCAGGGTCCCAGCAGAGAGAGGCAAAAAAAAAACCAGTGATGGGGGAAATGTAACAGCAGGAGGGATCAAAGCAGGATAAGGGATGACCAGGAAACACAGGGATGTTTGGGAAGCACAGACTCAGCACTCAACTCCTCGCAATAGTTCTCTGAGCAATTAGCAGATGATTTGTAGCAGTGACAGAGAGCCAGTTTTCAAACCCAGTTCCCAGAAGGGTGTTATTTTTGGTGGATAACTGAATTCCAGAGGTCATTTTAGCTCTGGGCAGCACAACCAGACAGACAAACCGTGCAGGAAGAGGCGGTTTGGGCTGCACAGGTTGGTGCTGCTCCGGTCAGGAACACGGGGACAACCTCCCTGGAGAGGCTGGTCCATCCTCAGGGTACTTACATCTCTCCATCCTGCTCTGGTCACTGCTCAACAGCATGGCAGCACCCCTAGCTGAGAGACACGAGTTTAAATTTCTGAATACAGCAAGAGAAAGCTCTGAAACCACACAGATATGAGCTTAGAAAGGTGGGTCTGAAGACATCTAAGAGTTGGAGCTGTTTGAAGTGCCGGGTCCTGCACTTAAAAACCCTGGAGGTTTTTAAGAAGAGACTGGATGTGGCATCAGTGCCATGGGCTGGGAACCACAGTGGTGTTGAATCAAGGGTTGGACTTGATGATCTCAGAGGTCCCTTCCAGCCCAGCTGATTCTATGATTCTATGATTCTATGATTTATGAAGTCATCCCCGTAACCAGCCATCCACCATCCATGGACTTATCCCTCACAATTACCCAGTGGGTTTTGATCTCTCCACTGACACCTGGGTGTCCTGCAAAGGCTGCAGAAGCACTGAACAGTGAGTTTGTGCTCTTAAAACCCTCCTGAAACTCTCTGCCCTGTTCCCAGCACTTTAACTCCCACAGGCTCTTGAAGCCCATGATGCTGAAGCATAAACTCAGGGAATATTTTTCCCTTTGCTTAAAATTAGAGAGGCAGACATCAAGCTTGGTTTAAAGTGGTGTACACACAGCAGAAAGCTGAGAGCTTATCCACAAGTGGTCTAAGGCATGGCACAAACTCAAATGACTCAACACAACAGATGCTCTTTATACCTGTCTGACTTTCTGTACAATGTGCTTTGATCCAAAAGCTTTTATGGCAACACTTGAGCCAAAGATCACTGGGGAAAACAGAGTCCTGTTGACTCCAGAAAGCCCTGGGTCAGGCTGGCAGAGGGAGGAACTGACCATCAGGTCTGGAGTCAGGAATGTAAAATGCACACGCTCAAAATTAAAAATATGCCTCCTGTGCACTCAGCCTGATAAGTTATGTTAATTCTCCCCCTCAAAAATGCCTTTTAGCGTTGGGATCACAGGGTCAGCCCAGGAAACCCCTGCCCATGGCTTTGACCCCCTCTGGACATCACATGTTGCCAAGACAACCCACAAGGAAGGAGCCCTGCTCTGGCTGCATCAGTGGCCTGAGGGAAGGGGAAGGGGTTGAGCAGGCTGGGAGCAGATTTCCATGGAAAAATCAGGCAGTGACTTCGGAAGGGGTGATGAAATCACCAGGGATAACATTTGTCCTTTTTCCCCATTGCTGCAGCGTGCCAAATTCCCTGGTTCTGACACGAAGTTCTGAGCTGTGCAAATAAATCCAGAAAAAAACTGGGATCCCTGCTGCAAACTGCCCTGAACTGTGCAAATAAATCCAGAAAAAAACTGGGATCCCCACTGCAAACTGCCCTGAACTGTGCAAATAAATCCGGAAAAACCTGGGATCCCCGCTGCAAACTGCCCTGAACTGTGCAAATAAATCCAGAAAAAACCTGGGATCCCTGCTGCAAACTGCCCTGCTGAGGAAAGAAACCCACTGGGGCTTCTGCACCTTTGCTTTCAGTTCTCTTGAGCATTTCCCTCTCTCTCGCCCATCTCCAGCCCGTATCCAGCAGGTGTTTCCATGGCAACGCCGTGTAAAGCCATCCTTTCCCTCTGACACGGGAGAAAATGTTGAATGGCTGAAAAGAATTGGCTTGGGAAAACCTGGAACTTCCACTAAAAATAGGCGAGGCAATAATGGGAGGTGATGGTGGAAAAGCTGCCCCGGGGGCTTCAAACCCCTCCTGGGGGGGTCTCTCTTGGTACAGCTGAAGGCAATTTGTTGTTTCTCTTTGATGAGAAGAAAGAAAGGGTTTTGTTTTCTTGTGAGGTGTGGAGCAGCCCTGGCAGTGTTGTCCCTTCATTCAAGGGGTCGTCGTCCCTTCATTCAAGTTGTCCCTTCATTCAAGTGTTGTCCCTTCATTCAAGGTCGTCGTCCCTTCCCCTCTTAGCAGGAAGTCTCCTAATTCCATTTTATCCCATAGAAATGATTCTGAGGGACCCAGAGGGCCAGGAAGGAGCAGCAGAGCCCCAGACTCTCCCCTAAGGAATGGCTTTGCTTGAAAGCCTATAACTCTTCCAGTAAATCAGTGTAATTTGTGCTCTGATGTCCTGCACGGCTTTACAACAAGTGACAAATCAATCATTATCCAAACATCCTTTGATAATCAGTGTGGTTCCATTAATTATGATAAATGCTTTCAGCAGCTGCAGTATGTGGACCTAATGCATAATTGCTTGGGAATCATATTACCCTACTTCTCTCTTCACTTCATCAAGTACAAAGTCTCTCCAAAACCTGCCACACTCCAGCAGCTGAAGGCAGAGTTTACACAATCCACTCTTGCAAGGGTTTAATTGGAGCAAATGCAGAGTCCATTAGTATTAGTGTTATTAAATATTAAGTAATATTCCTTGAAAAGGGCCCATTACAGCTTTACAAATTACAAATATACAGGAGGACTCTCTCAGTCTCCTGACCCAGGGGATTAATTGGAGCAGTTGTTGCACAGCAACACGGTGCAGGCGATTAGGACCTCACCTAATGAGCAGCACTGCATCCAATTGGAATTGCAAGGAAATTTAGCCTGGCAGAATGCAATTACTGCCTTCTGAACCTGATTGGATCAAAGCCTGGCCGTGTTCTTCAGAAAGTGCACCTTGAAGGAGGAGGGAAAGAGCCCCAGGTGAGAAGGGGCAATTCCCACCGGTCTTACAGACACGAGAGGGGAAGGGGCTGAGAGGCCTCGAATCAAAGGGACAAATTCAACCAACAGGTCACTGGATGCACCTCCACATGATTAAACCTCAGGGATTTGGGGCCACAACACATCCCTGGGAGCAGGAGTTCAGCTGCCTTTTCAGAAAGAACCGACATTTCTATCGGAACCCAGGACTCGTCGTCAAAATAAGACAACGTCAACTTAGAAAAGGTTATAATTCTTTTGAATTCAGAGAGGAATGGCCTCGGTGGCAGGTTTTTCCCTTGTTCAGGGTCTTTTTTTTTTTGCCCATTTGTCACTGGGAGTGACAGGATGCTGAACTGGGTGGATTTTTGGAGCTCCTGCTCACGAGAACACCTGTGCTTTTATTCCCTTTCATCCCGGTGATCTCAAGGAGTCAGACCTTGGGTTTACATCCATCAGCAGGGAGCTTTAAGGGAGTTTTCCAGGGGATTTGGGTAAAGCAGAACAGCTCCATTAAATCGTGAGGGGAACCAAAACCCTGCCTCTCAGCTCTTCCTGCAACATCTGTGTTATTCCTGCAGTAACTCCTGCATGTTAAGATCGGTTTTAGGAAAAGGGGAAAAAACTTAGTTGTTTGGAAAGTTTAAAGAAAAGTGGGAGTGGAATAAATATTTGGAGAGATCAAAGCAGCACAGGGAGGGGGCAGGAGCAGCTCCTGGGGGTTCCTCATCCAACAGGGACAGGGAAGAAAAGATGATGGAGCAGCTGGACCAGAGCCTGGAAATTTTAGCACAGTGGGAAATCTGAGGGAAAAAAATGTGCAGGAAGGCTGGAATGAAGGGTTCAGCTGAATTGCAGCCTGGCCTCCCCAAAAGAGTCAGGATAATCAGGATCCAGACCCCAAACCAGGCAGGTCTGAGCAGGAGCCTCAAGGAGACTCCTCTTGTGCTCAGTTCAACTGGGAGTGCAGTTGCCCTGGGAGGGAGGACAACAATTGTCACCAAAAAGCAATATTTAAAGCATAAAGACAAGCAGAAATTCTGCTTAGAGGACTCCTTAGAGTGGATTTCCCCCCCGAATTTGACTTTTTAAGACAGAATTTTCATGAAAATAACGAGGGCTGTATAAATTTTGAGTCTGAACATCCTGTTCCCAGTGCTCTGCACTTCCAGACATCCCTTTTACAGGTAAAGGGATCCTCCTGTTTGGATGCAGGCAGAAGGAGATTTTGCAGAGGGATTTAGAAAAAAACTAATATTTGTATTTTCAGAAAAAAAAAAACTTCAGAATAAAGGAGACAGAGCAGACACAAACCTGAGGAGACTCCTGGAGCACCTCCATGAGGTCCTTTCTGCTGATTTTCACCACCTTATTCTTTAGGCTTCAACCAGAGCTTTTCCTTTTCTCATCTACATGAGTTCTCCTGAGGAATCTGTGTCCTCAGATCCCCAGGGATCCACCCTGGTGTGTCCCTTTCCTGCTTTCAGGGATGTACATCAGCCCAGTTCTAAGAGTTGTATTGCTTTTTAGCAAAGAGGGGTTTAACTCTGTATTTTCATCAATTTTCCCTAAACCTTTTGGCATTTAATGATCTGAAAATAAACCCTCTTTTGTATTTGGTGTGGTTTTGGAGTCTAATTTAGAAATGGTTTGAGAAGAGCTTTTTTTCTTCCTTTTTAGCCTTTATATCAGTCATTTCATCTGATATATGATAAGCTCAGATGAGTTTAAACTGATTCATCCTATTTTGTAATGTTTAAATGTACTTTGCTGGAGCTCCATCATAATGTCACACACTTTTCAAATGAATAATTCATCCTGCCCACCTTTTCTGAAATGCCAAAAGGATACTGAGCCTTACCAGAGAGAAGCAAATACCTTTACTTTAAAAGTACACAAGGAAACAATATAATTTAAGAACAAATACCAAGCCCGGCTGCACCACTGCAGATCTCAATACTGGGATCTCACCTGGGAGAACAAGCTGGAGCCCTGGAGGGAGGGAAGAGGTGCTTTTCCAGGGAAGGGTCAGCTCTGCATTAGGCACTGGTGGCTCTGGGCTTTCTAAAGGGAATCAAGGAATATCTGGGAATCAGTGCCAGGCCCAGATAAGAGTCTGGGAGCAAAGGCCTGTCAAGGAGCTGTGTGAGGAAGGACATTGATTTTCTCCCCGTGCTGGCACAGGTTCAGGGAGAGCTCTGGCAGTTCTATATTTAGCTGCTGGATTAGGTACCTCACTAATGGCCAGGTAGAGCTTTGGCAGTTCTGAGCCCAGCAGGGATCAGGTGAGGCTCTGGAAGGGATGTGTGTGGAACCACCATGTGCCGACCGGAATAAAACACTGGGATGGGGAAAGGAACCCAGAGAACTTCCAGTAACAGGCAGCAGAGCCTCCCCCAGCTGCAGAGCACCAAGATTTCCTGTGGCCACGCTGCAAGGGCCCACTCTGACCTGGTGACACCAACCCTCCACCCCAGGGCAGGGGCAGGTGGTCCATGGGGTGTTTGTCACTCCCAGAGACAGCCCCGAGCTCCCTGGGAACAACGTTGGGAACTCCCCAGCCACAGGGATGGAGGAAGAGGAAGGGAGCAGAAACCCCACCCCGGGTCTTTGGGGAAAGAGGGTGTGCCAGGAAAAGGGGCACAAAGATGATTGGAGTGATGGAGAGACTTTCCTCCTGTGAGGAAAGGCCAGGAGGGTTGGGATTGTTCAACCTGGAGAAGAGAAGGCTCTGGGGTGACATCAGAGCCCCTTCCAGTGCCTAAAGGGACTCCAAAAGAGCTGGAGAGGGACTTTGGACATGGGCCTGGAGCAACAGGACAAAGGGGAATGGTTTCACATGGACAGAGGAAGGGTTAGATGGGATATTGGGAAGGAATTCTTCCCTGGGAGGGTGGGGAGGCCCTGGCACAGGTTGCCCAGAGAAGCTGTGGCTGCCCCATCCCTGGAAATGTCCAAGGCCAGGTTGGATGGGGCTTGGAGCAACCTGGGCTAGTGGAAGGTGGCCCTGCCCATGGCAGGGAGTGGGATGAGATGAACTTCAAGGTCCCTTCCAACCAAACTGTGATTCACTGATTAAAAAAAGGGGTCCCAAGCCCACATTCCCTTGGATTACACATTTTACCTTAATTCCAGAGCAGAAAGAAGCATCTCACTCGTTCACCCCTGGCTGAAGTCACTGCAGGACCGACCCTGCTTTGCTCACAGCCCTTCGTGTGCCCGGCAGGAATTTTCTGCAAATGTCAAACAAACCCCTTTGCTCCCAGGGCAAGGCAGGAGGCTGCACTGCTGGTGGGGCAGAGGAGTGAGCAGGGCCATGTGCCAGCACTGCCTGGCCTCCAGCAGCCCCCTGTGCCTCGTCCCAGCCCATTTCCAGCCCCTCAACACCCATAAACCCATCGTTACCCAGCCCCGGTATCCGAGGGCCTAAATCTTAATTTGTGTTCCATAAATATTTGATGCCAGGGTATTTTTACTGAATCACAGAGAAGGCAGGAGATGAACTCTCCACTGGAGATACTAAAGGCATCTGATCACTTCTGCTGAGCATTTGCAGCACTACTGGGTGTTATCACTCACCACTTCAGACACTGCCAGCAAGAGCGAGGCAAGGACAGACCTGTATCACACAGCCTTGCTTTTGTGGAGACAAGGCTTTCAGCAAGCCCAGATCACCTCTCCAAAGTTAGGAAAAAGCCTCTTCAAACACCTTATGAGACTGGAATAAATAAAAATTAGAGCAAACTAAAAAAACCTATAAAACTCAGGAGTCATTTTCCATCAAGGGCCCCAGTGCTGCTCATCAAACATTGAAGAGCAGTCTGGGAATATCTGAAAAAATGACCTCATTGTCATTCTTCAAATCTTCCCTTCAAGCCTCAGAGCCCAGAGGTTCTTGTGAAAGTACATGAGATCAGTCTGGAGCCCTGTGGCCACAGGTTTGCACTTTCCCCAGTGGTTTTTTCACTCCCAACTTTCTTGTTTTATATGGTTGAAGTGCAGAACAAATGATTAACAGAACCCCTGGACATTCACCCAGGCTCTTTCTAAAGTGACTTGTGCAGGGAAAGGGAACAATGAGATGTTTGATTTTAGTATCAGTTGCAAACCTCCCAGAGTTTCAACTCTGGGAGATAAATAAACCAAAAAAGCATTGTGGACATGCTGTGGACATTTCCCAGATAGACCTAATTGTCAGCACGTTTTGGGGCAGGACTAAGTGAGAAGTGTTCAGACCTCAGCTGAGGAATCTGCCAGTGATGCCTTGAAATGACTGAAATGAAATGATTGAAATAAAATGACTGAACCTTCACTGGTGGCTAATTAATCTCAGGGGGATGATTAGGAGCACTCTGAACCCTGATGAGAAATTAAATGGGTGTGGGCTCCCTTAAAAACAGGGTAGGAAAAACCAAAACCATCAACCAAAAGCTGTGTCCTGATCTTGGGCAGAGAGAGCTGGGGAGGGTGCAGAGGCACAGACAGAAAATGATGATTACAGAGAGCTCTGGGCAGGGGCTCCTGGGGTAATTCCCATGGGATTGGGTTGTTTCTGACGTGGTACCTGTGCACTGATGAACCAGAGCTCAGGCTCCACACCACAGGGATGAGGGAGTGAGGTGGTTGCTGAGGGTTCACAAGGTTTTATGGTGTGTGAACAGACCTGGGAGCTGCTGCAAAAAGAGATGCTGACAAGAAGCTGAACAGGAGCCAGAGTGTGCCCAGGGGGACAAGAAGGCCAATGGATCCTGGCCTGGCTCAGGAACAGGGTGGCCAACAGGTCCAGGGAAGTGATTCTGCCCCTGGACTCAGCACTGGTGAGGCCACCCCTGGAGTGCTGTGTCCAGTTCTGGGCCCTCAGCTCAGGAAGGACATGGAGGGGCTGGAGCAGGTCCAGAGAAGGGCAACAAGGCTGGGGAAGGGACTGGAGCACAAGTGCTGTGAGGAGAGGCTGAGGGAGCTGGGGCTGTTCAGCCTGGAGAAGAGGAGGCTCAGGGGAGACCTCCTCACTCTCTGCAACTCCCTGACAGGAGGGGGGAGCCGGGGGGGGGTTGGTCTCTTTTCCCAGGCAACTCTCAGCAAGACAAGAGGGCTGGGTCTTCAGCTGTGGAAGGGAAGGTTTAGGTTGGATATCAGGGAGAATTTCTTTGCAGAGAGGGTGCTCAGCCATTGGAATGGGCTGCCCAGGGAGGGGGTGGATTCTCCATCCCTGGAGGTTTTTAAGAAGAGACTGGATGTGGCATCAGTGCCATGGGCTGGGAACCACAGCGGGGTTGGATCAAGGGTTGGACTTGATGATGTCAGAGGTCCCTTCCAACCCAGCTGATTCTATGATTCTATGATCTCCTGCTGGGTGACTTCTCTGAACCCAGGGGCTTAAGTCTGGAAAACCCCTTCCTGCGGAGCCCTCTGCCATGGGCAGATCATATCTGTGCTGCACAGAGGGAATCAGGGATTCACAGCATGGTTTGGATTGGAAAGGACCTGAAAGATCATCTCATCCCACCCCCTGCCGTGGGCAGGGACACCTTCCACTAGCCCAGGTTGCTGCAAGACTCATCCAACCTGGCCTTGGACACTTCCAGGGGTGGGGATTCCACAACCTCTCTGCACAGCACCCCTCAGCAGTGGGGTCTTTGGTAAAGGGTGGGAGGGAGAAACACCTGAGCAAACGAGACACTCAGTGCTCTGCATCCTGCTGCTGCAGGTGGCCTGTCTGCTGCCAACCCTGCTCCAAGTGAAAAACGAGCCTGTCTCATCCCTCCCAGGGCCCAGACACACCCTTGGGAGGGAAATTAAATCTCCTGCAGCTCCTTTGGGGCACAGCCCTGCCTCCCCAGCATCCTGTCGTCTCCAGGCTTGTCTGGCCCACTTAGGAGGAAGCACTGGGGACCTGACTCCTGTCCAAAAGTAAAATCAAAAGGCCATATGGTGTAGGTTTAAGCATTTGGCTACTGTTTGAGCTTGGGAAGAGCAGACAGCAACTAAGGTTTGGATGCCAGTGAAAGCTCAAGGTCCAGCCACAGAAAGTCCAGTCCTGGGGGATAAGACTTGTTTAATGTAACTAAATTCCCCTTCCATGGCTTCACATTCGTTGGAGGAAATCGTGTGTGATATTTATCTATAAAGGTGTCTATATGATTGAACAATGTTCTTATAAAGACTAAGCAGCAGATCACTGGGGAGATGTCCCTTTCCTATACAATCCACTCCTCTCAGAGCAGGTTGTTTATACCTGGAGATGACAGAAATCCATTCCTTTTGGATGAATCAAAGTCCTGCCAAGGGCTGGGCACCTCGATGCCCAGTGGGAGAAGCAAGGCAGAATTCACAGGTAAACAAACAGAAGGTGGGCCATGGGAGATCAGGAATTCATTAACAGCTTTTAAGGCCAGAAGGGAAATTGTGATCACCCTGGGACTGGCTGTTCAGCAGCAAAAGGCCAAACACCCACGTACCTGTAGCTCTGCCATAACCACAATGGGCTCGTGACTAATTTGCTCAGTTTTGAAAATCAGTCATGTTTTCTATCAGGTTCAGCCCCTCTTTTTTACTGTCATTATTTATTCTCCCCACAACAATCTGAGGGAGCATGAGGAAATGGAGGCTCCACAGCTGGCCAGGGAACAAAAGCCAGCAGCAGCATCCTCCCCTCACCTCGTGCCAAGCTCTGTAACATTTTGTCACCTCTGCTGTGATAAAACAGAGGTGTTCACCACAAAGGCCATAACTACACTGGCCTCATGACTAATTTGCTCACTTTTGAAAATCAGTCATGTTTTCTATCAAGTTTAGCCCCCCCTTTTTACTGTCATTATTTATTGGGTGACTCGACTTACTCCTTTCCTCCACCCCAGGCTACCAGGGGTGTTTCCAACAGTTTCCAAGAAATATTCTCTGCTCCAAAAGCTTCCCCTGTTCAAGAGGAGAGGATTTCAAAGTAGGAGTGACCCACTGTGCTGATGAAAAACAGGGGCACCCAGCCTGACTCCTGAACCCTGTTCCTGATTCAGCAAAGCAAATCAGCATTGATTTAAGCAGTGCTTACAGTAAAGCAGGTGCTTAAGTGCTTTCCTGGATGATGACTGGGACTCTGAGGGCCTTGATGGATCCAGCCCAGCATTTCCCTGTGGCTGTGAAGTCTCTTCTGTTACGTTTTGCTATAATTCTGTCGCTTCATGCAGAATATCCAGCTTTGTCTCTCACCAGCCACATGCAAAAAGAAGCCCAATAAAACCCTGTAATGACGTCTCACTGCAGAAATCTTTCCCACCATCCATGTTTTGGGCACCTTTGGCCTCACCTCCCCCATAGCAAATGACCTTTCCTGCACCTCATGGCTGTGGTCTGTTAACACCAAGTTTTACATTGCATTCATATTCCCCGTGACATGACTTAAAGCTGAAGCAAGACAAGGGCAAAAGGTCTAAAAAAATCCAGTTATAGCTCCTTTATGAACGATGATTCCACTTAAGAACTGGAAAGTGCTATTCAAGGGAGGATAAAAGATACCCTCCATAGGAACACATAAATTTAGGAAAGGACACACAGCTTTCATGACTCACGGGAGGATTTACTATCTCTATTGTCTCTTATCACTCCAGTTTAAACCTCAGCTGTTGCAAATGATTTCAAATTAAATTTCTGGGGTAGAAATATGCAGAAAATGAGCCCCAGTGCTAAAGCAGGGGCTTGGCTGTGTGGAGCCTACGTGACCACAGGATCCTTGTGCCTCAGCAAAGGTTGTGAGTCATCCAGCTGCTGCTGGAGTAAGTTAATAAAAGAGAGAGGGCAAACATCCTGTTTTGTTCTTAATTCCTATCATTGACTAAGATGTAGCTTAATTAACCAACCTTCTCTCCCTGTTGGACAGTCTATCACCACTTCCACATGTGAAACACTAGACAGGATCACAGAATATCCTGAGCTGGAAGGGACCCACAAGGATCATCCAGTCCAACTGCTGGCCCTGCACAGACACCCCAAAATCCCACCCTGTTCCCAAGAGCATTGTCCAAACACTCCTTGAGTCTGGCAGCCTTGGGGCTGTGCCCACTGCCCTGGGGAGCCTGGGCAGCGCCCAACCACTCTCTGGGGGAAGAACCTTTTCCTGATACCCAACCTAACCCTGCCCTGGCACAGCTCCAGCCCTTCCCTGGGGTCTTGACCCTGGTCACAGAGAGCAGAGATCAGTGCCTGCCCCTCCACTTCCTCAGTGTCATTAAATACTGTTCTTTATACTAAAAAGCCCCATCACAGCATCACCACAACAACTGAACCCGCAGTCAGTGGTCCAGGCAGAAATGGCAAAGATGCAACAGGGCAGAGAGGCTGAAGTCCCCCCTCAGCTCTAGAGCTTGTGTCTTTCTCGCCCGTAAAGTGGCATCAAAACCATGTGTGGAGCAGAGCTAATTCTTGCTGAATCATTCCAAGGCCTTTTTCCTGCTTCTAAATTATCCTTAACCCGGCTGCTCTCCTGCCACATGCACGAGCACACAGCATTTCTCAGCTGAAACACAAAGCAGGCAAATCCTCATCTGTGAGCTGCTGTCAGGCTCTTCCCTGCTAATATTCCTGGAGCCTGTGACTCCAGTGGGATGCCTGGCACCCCCAGCTGCAGGGGAACAGCTCTGCTTGCTGGGATTCTGAGTGGCCACTTTCCTCCCAGCTGACTGCTGGCAGGTATTTCATAGAATCACAGGAGAGTTTGGGTTGGAAGGGACCTGAAAGCTCATCCAGTTCCACCCCCTGCCATGGGCAGGGACACCTTCCACTAGCCCAGGTTGCTCCAAGCCCTGTCCAACCTGGCCTTGGACACTTCCAGGGATGGGGAGTCCACAATTTACACAATTTATCTCAAACACTCAGTACCTGGAGGCAGGTGGAAGCACCTGGAATGGTGTTGTAGTCCAGGAGAACATCTGAGCTGCCACTGCAGTGTGTCAAATGCTTCATGTGCTTCTCCTCCCACTGGCAAGCAGGTGATGGGAGCCCGGGCTGGGAACTGGGACTGGGAACTGGGGCTGGGCACCTGCCAGATACACCCTGCCAGTCCCAGCAGGGAAAACAGGGAGAGGAGGTAAAAACCTCCCAGCAACCAAAGTAATAGAGAAAAGGAGATTTTTTTGTGTTTGACAGCTAGGTGAATAATCATCCCAAATTCCCTGCCTCTCCCTAATCCCCTGCTGAGTCACTGGGGCCCTGTTGATACCCCGGACTGGGTGACTCCTCTCTCAGAGGCTGCCAGGGAATTTTGCCATATGGCAACAAGGAGATTTGATTAGTTGACTGTTTCCTATTTGTTTTAATTAGTAGTTTATTAGCCATATGTTAAATTGCACATTTCAACCACTCAGCAGCGTTATTGGAAGTCAGAAAGTATCTGGATGGGGCTTCTGTTGCCTCCTGAGCCACGTGGGTATTTGCTTTGGGTCTAGTGTCACCTGGTGGGTGGGCAGGAGTGCCCTCCCTTGTCCCAGACTGTCCCATCTCATCTCATTTCACCTCTTCTTATTGGATTTAATCTCATCTGCCACCTCTGCCAGCACCAGGCATGGGAGAAGGTCAGACCTCTGGCTTCCTCCCAGAGCCACTTGTCACACTGGAGGATGCTGGTGGCATTCCCAGGCTCTGGAAGCCCTGCTGTCACACACAGGGGGACCTCCAGGGAGAGCCTCCCTCCCAGAGGGGTGATTTGGTGCTGCTCTATCTGAACAGCAGATGAACAGGAGCTGGAAACCTCTGTGCTAATCACCCTGCAGTGTTTGCACCTCTTTGTTTCTGCATTCCCATCAATCAGCCATATAAAAGTTAATGGGAAATAGATAAAGCAGGTCATAAACAGCAACAGCAGAGCTTCATTTTAAACCTCACTACAATATCCACAAGGGCCTGAGAGCAGTTTTCCCTCAGCAGAGGCTTTTATTGCAGGCACATTCTGGCACCATGGATTTCACCAGCACACAGCTCTTTCTAGGAGCAGCTAAACCAGCTATTAAACAAATCCCAAACACCATCCCACTTCTTGTCAGGAAACCATTGGAAAGGTACTTGCAGGAGATGACTGGAAACACCACCAGAAAGTATTGGGCACCTCAGGAAACATCCCATTGCCCTTCACCACTATCACATTAGGTGTCAAAGTAACTGCACAGAATTAAACAACCAGAATTAACCAAATTCTGGTTTACTGGCCAGGCTAATTTGTTTAAATTTGAGGTTTTTCTTTTCTTTTTTTTTTTTTTTCCCTGGGAGAACTGTGAACATCATTTTATACCGTGCTCTCAATGACCTCTCCATGACTAGTTCTCTCCTTCACAGAAACGTTAAATATTTTGTTTCACACTTGCACCTTCTCCTGGAAAACATCTTTACAGTAGGTTTTCCTGATTCCCATGCAGGTTGGAAATTCAGATTCCTACATGTTGGGGTTGGCTTTGTATCCCATTTTCCCCCATCAGTTCAAACTGCAGTAACTTTGCTCTTTCAAACACCGTCTTTAATCAACACATTCCTCTGATCTGCTCCCATGCACCTGCTCCCTGTGTGGGCTCAGATCAATTTTTAGATTCCAGTGACTGACACGTGTTTAAAATACCTTTCAGCTGCAGGTTTACAATAGATCCCAGGTACAGATTGGCAAGGGCAGATGATGACAGCCCCAAAAACCACCCGCGCTGCGGAGGCCACGCCGTGGGTTGGGAGTGAAGTGCTCACCCCCACGCTGTGATGGGAGCAGGGGGGAGACTCCAGCACCCCTGCAGCAGCTCCAGGGGCTCTTAGAGTCACAGAATAGAATCCTGAAGGTTGGAAAAGTCCTCCAGGATCATCAAGCCCACCCTTTGAGTGAGTTCCACCGCTCCCACTGAATCGCGTGGCAAAGGAACCACTTCACTTCCTCCAGCCCAGCAGAGCCATGGGGGCTTTCCAGGAGCCCAGGGCTGAGCACAAAGCCCTGACTTTATCAGATTACCCTGAGCAGAGCAGAAATGCTGCTTTTCCATAGCTCAGCAACAGAGTTTCTTGAGGAATGGTGTCCCACTGCCCTCAGAGCAATTAGTTAGTGCTCCACACCCTCTCCCCAGCCTGGGGGGCTCTCCCTAATAATCTGCCCACAATAATCTGAGGGAGCATGAGGAAATGGAGGCTCCACAGCTGGCCAGGGAACAAAAGCCAGCAGCAGCAGCAGCATCCTCCCCTCACCTCGTGCCAAGCTCTGTAACATTTTGTCACCTCTGCTGTGACAAAACACAGGTGTTCGCCACGAAGGCATCACAAAGCACTGCTGAGGGAAGGAGGTTCTGATTAGCAGGCCCTGATTAGCAGGGAATTGTACCCCACAGTGAATCCTGGAGCTTGTTCACACTGCTCTTCCCTTGCTCCCATCAATCCAGCCAGCCCAAGCCTGGGTGCAGTGGCACACAGGCAGCTCCTGTTCTGCAGGAACCAGCTCCCTGCTGGGATTCAAACACAGCTCAGCTCACTCTCATCCCTGAGCCCTTCCCAGCTCCTGTGTTCTCCCAGGTAGCTCTGACCCAGCTCTCTCTGAGCCACTGGAATAGCAGACCTTGACTGTGACCCAGGGTCAGTGTGAGCAGTGCCAGGCTGGGGTGGGAGCACAGGTACCACCACCCTCTCCGTGGCTGCAGAGCCTGTGCCACACTGGGCAGCTCAGCACACCTCTGGAGATCGAGTTGCTCAACGTTTTGGGAAGCAGGATCCCCCAAACCCCGCTCTGCCCATGGTCTTTCCCCACAAAACAAATCCCACCATCCCACTCATCTGCTTTGCCCTGCAGAGGAATCAGTGACGCTCCTCCTGCAGCACAAGATGCTCGTCTGTGCAGAGGCAGTGAGACAAAACTCCCTCTAAGGAGGGATGAGAATCTTCATGTTTACTCAGCCCAGCATGTGAGAGATGATAATGTCACTGGTCATGTTAGTAAACACTGACAAATGTGACACAACGTGCAGTTGATCCTTGGAGCCTGCTGAAACCAAATATTCTGTCTGATTCGGTAACAAGAACAGAGAGAAACATGCTCTGTACCCTCCGTGGAGTCATATTAAATATTTAAAGTTACTTACTGAATACACACAGGGTCTGAACTTCCAGCTGATCACTGGAACACACGGATTCTGGGGGAGAATGTGGAAAGGCAGGCATGCCAGCAGCTCCAACTGGGTGTGAACGACTGGAAGTTATCCTTCAGCTGGGAAGTAAGACAAATGAGTCTGTATTAAAGCATCAGATAAGAAAAGATGTTCCCTTTATTAAAAAATAGCAGTACATTCTTTACATTTAGCATAAAATCTGCTGTAATTACCTAGCAGTTGGAAAGCAATTTGCAACAGGCTTTATTGTTCAGCATCTGTACCAAATTCTCAGGGAAACATCCACCAGGGAATAAAGGAAAATGAGATGTGCCACAGTAACTACAACATTTAAACGCTGGCACAATGGAAATTTCAGGGAGGTTTAAACGAGCTCCAGTGCAATTCTACTTCTGTGTTGCTGTTTTTGTTTTGTTACTTAAAGGGCTCTGGGTTTGACTTCAGCTTCTTTCTCTCCTGTGTACACACACCCACCAGGAATGCTATAATCCACACTAAACTAGTAGGGTTGTGTTACAAAAGAAATATAATTGTCAAAATTAAAACTAAGTCTATTGAAGCCACAGAACAAGAAACATTCTGGCAGGTGCCACCACCAGGACTGTTAATCAAGCCTGTGCCTCTTTGGCTTTAATTTCTACAATAAAGGGAAAAAGTAGTGACTAAAGGCTTGCAAATTCACCCCAGCATCCCAGGAATAACTGTTTCATCCAGTGGAGGAAACTGGAGCTCACACAAGGTTTTGTGGATGAAGGAAGGTACATTTTACTCCTGCTTAGCCTGGTATAAATTCAGCACGAGCGAGACAGGCAGCTGAGCTGGGATGGGAATAAATCACTACAAGTTTGTACCAGTTTTTTAAAAAAAAAAAAAAAGACAGGAAGAGTTCTAGTTCTGCTCTCCCCGAGGCCATCCAGGAGTTCTGAAACCTGTACCATGCAGGAAGAGAACACAATCCTGATGCTCTCCAAGCACTTCCAAACTTCCCAGGGGACCTCACGTGTCACACAGTGAGAACCAGGAATTTATCGGATGCCTGTTTATTCCCCGTTTCTTTCCCTTTTCCCTGATCAAATAACATCCCTCCTGATCTAATTTTAGACCATCAAATAAAACAGGAATGGAAGGAAATTCAAGGAATTGCAAGGAAACACATACTCTGCTCTGCTCCAGCCCCAAGCTGAACAGCACAAACAAATCCATTCCTTTTGGCAACGAGGATGTGACTGTGAGAGGGCTTGGAATTAAGGAATATTAACAAATTCTTTATGTCCTCCTCCCAGCACAGGGTGACGTTTCAGAACCCTGCCTCTTTGCTCCCCTGCATCACCCTGCCCAGGGTGCCCTGGAGCCTCCAGGCAGGTTATTAGTCTTACAAAATGCACAGGATTAGGAGCACGTCTTTAAGCTCCACAGGCTGAGTTCTGCTCAGCGTGATTGCGTGGATACAAATGAGAGCAGAGCCTGAATCTGGATATTTACAGCACCCTGCAATTTGCTTTAACACGCTGACTTCTGAGGGGAGGCGAGTTCCACGCCGAGGAAGTTAATGGCTGTGTCCTCTCTCAGATCACAGCAAAGCACACTGCAAGAGGGAAATCAAAGTTGTATTATTAGGCAAAAAAAAAAAATAATTCCCCTTGTTCGAGAGGAAAAGGAAAAATTCAACTAATGTTCAAAGAGGCAACGGAGATGTGATGACAAGAGGGATGGGACTGTGCTCCACGGGCTGGGAGGAAAGGCAGGAATAATAGAGAGCAAGGAGAATCAGACAGACATTTACAGAAATCCTAGACTTTATTCAATGAATTATTTAAAGTCTGTTTCTGATCTGGCACAGGAGGTCACTCGATCTCCAGAAGGGAGCAACGGGAGCCCCATCACTGCTGCCATTCAAAACTCCAACGAGCAAAGGGATGGGAAATACACGGCCCAGATCCATCACCTGTGGCTCAGGGAAAGGGCTGTTCAACCTCAGCAGACTTCTTTTCATCCTAGTATTACAGAATCATAAAATCATAGCATGGTTTGGGTTGGAAGGGATCTTAAAGATCACCCAGTTCCACCCCCTGCCATGGGCAGGGACACCTCCCACTAGCCCAGGTTGCTCCAAGACTCGTCCAACCTGGCCTTGGACACTTCCAAGGATCCAGGGGCAGCCACAGCTTCTCTGGGCACCCTGTGCCAGGGCCTCCCCACCCTCACAGGGAAGAATTCCTTGCTCATATCCCATCTCAACCTACCCTTTGTCAGTTGGAAGCCATTCCTCCTTCTCCCTTACAGGCTCCCTTTAGGCCACAATCAGGTCACCCCAAAGCTTCTCTTCTCCAGGCTGAACAATCCCAATTCTCTGTGCTGTTTGCAGCCCTGAACTGGTTTCACTGGGTGAATCCTGACACCCCTGTACCCATCACATGGGGCCCAAAGCTGGGCTCAGCTGCTTCGTGTCTGCTGGCTCAGCTGTGCCAGCACAAACTGAGAGCATCGAGCTGGATGAGGCCTTTCAGACCTCCCAAAATAACAACCTGGTCCTGGAAGACTCATCTTAAACAGACAATACTAAATATTGAAGATGAAGGCTTGATGTTATCCAAAACCTTGATAGTTTATCCCAGCATACAAACATTGTGACAGACAAACTCTGTTTATTGCAGCCTTGTCAAAGAGTTGGAAAAAAGGGTAGAAATACGAGCTGAGAGTGATGAACTACATCACATGAAGGTTAATGACTTTAATGACTTAGCCAAGGTCTCACACAGTGTAGCACAGCAGTAATTTGGGAGCACTGGTGTCCCACCCCAGCTCCACCATGGTAAGATCATCCTTCCTGCTTTGCTCCAGCGAGCACAGACAGATTAATGGGAGACACATCTCCCCCCACACACACCCTGAGAGCTGCTGCAGACCTGACAGCTCCAGCAAGAGCCCCGTTCCCAGCATCTGAGGGGGTGCAGTGCCTTTGTAGGAAATGGAAAGTATATTTTAGGACCGAGGTTAGGACCAACAGCCCAGTTTTCCAGGTCCACTGGGTGAGGAGAGGTTGAAGTCATTCCTCATTTGCCAAACAGCCTCTCTGTCCCCCCCCCTTTCCCAAAGTCAGGCAGGTGTTTAGTCACTCTCTCTCCAGACTCCCTCTGCTTTTCTGTCCTACAAACATCCTTGACTGCTAAGAGAGGACTCTCAAAGCCTGTGCTTGGTTTACCTTGTTCAGCACATTCTCAGTGGCTGGGTCTGCCCATAAATAACCAAACTGCCAAAGGTGAACGTGGGCAGCCTGAGATGTGGGGAGACAGAGGGGGAGAGCAAGTCCTGGGCAAGGCTGAGGCACACAAGCTTCTCTCACTCTTATTCAATCACAGCAATTTCACCTCTCTGGGAAGAAGGGAAAAAGCTTCAAGCATGAGATTATTACATTTTGTACATTACACCCTGATAGGAGCTAAAAATAGGCTTTGGCGGTTGCTAAGTGCGTTTCAAATGGCTTTCCTTGGAGGTAAAAATGGGATTTTATTTGAAAAAGCAGAAGGTGGGATTTATAACATCTTGGGAAAGAGCTGAACAGAAAACCTCCAGTTGTCAGAATGGAAGGAGCAGGGAGTTTTGCTGTTCCTTTTCTTCTCGGGAGAGAAGGCAAGAGGTGTTTACTGGAAGACTGTTTAGGGCTTCCAGTGCACCTGCAAGCTCCTGGCCCCTTCCTTTACACAAAACCACAATGTTTCTACAGCTCCTACCACACCATGGGACGCATCTGCCTCGAGGGACAAATAAAAATAGCTGTACAGCCTCCAGGGGTTGCACTTAGGGGAGTGAAAGGAAAGCAGAGAGGTCTTTCCTTTCTTCACAGGGTACAGGCTGAGTGTGCAGGACTCTGGGACAGGAAAATCCACCACTTTAGCCCAATAATCGTGGTTGGAGTCTGAACCACTGCCCCACTGCCAGGGCACCTTCACCACACCAGGGATGTGAACAGCTCTGAGGCTTCCACACAAACTCCACTCTCTGGCACTAAGCTGGGGGGGAGTGTTGATCAGCTGGAAGGCAGGAGGGCTCTGCAGAGGGACCTGGACAGGTTGGAGAGTTGGGCTGATTCCAAGGGGATGAGGTTCAACCAGGCCAAGGGCTGGGTCCTGCCCTTTGGCCACAACAACCCCTGGCAGCTCCAGGCTGGGCCAGAGGGGCTGGAGAGCAGCCAGGCAGGAAGGGAGCTGGGAGTGGGGATGGACAGGGAGCTGAACAGGAGCCAGAGTGTGCCCAGGGGGACAAGAAGGCCAATGCATCCTGGCCTGGATCAGGAACAGGGTGGCCAACAGATCCAAGGAAGGGATTCTGTCCCTGGACTCAGCGCTGGTGAGGCCACCCCTGGAGTGCTGTGTCCAGTCTGGGCCCTCAGCTCAGGAAGGACATGGAGGGGCTGGAGCAGGTCCAGAGGAGAGCAACGAGGCTGGGGAAGGGACTGGAGCACAAGTGCTGTGAGGAGAGGCTGAGGGAGCTGGGGCTGTTCAGCCTGGAGAAGAGGAGGCTCAGGGGAGACCTCCTCACTCTCTGCAACTCCCTGCCAGGAGGGGGGAGCCAGGGGGGGGTTGGTCTCTTTTCCCAGGCAACCATCAGCAAGACAAGAGGGCTGGGTCTTCAGCTGTGCCAGGGGAGGGTTAGGTTGGATATTAGGAAGAATTTCTTTCCAGAGAGGGTGCTCAGCCATTGGAATGGGCTGCCCAGGGAGGGGGTGGATTCTCCATCCCTGGAGGTTTTTAAGAAGAGACTGGATGTGGCATCAGTGCCATGGGCTGGGAACCACAGTGGGGTTGGATCAAGGGTTGGACTGGATGATCTCAGAGGTCCCTTCCAACCCAGCTCATTCTGTGATTCTGTGATTCTGTGATTCTATGATTCTATGATTCTGTGATTCTATGTTTGACCCCGTGGCATCACATGTCAAACCCACCCACTGCAGCTGGGACAGCTCGCTGAAGGTGAAGCCTCTCTGCCTTTCTCCAGGGGTCTGAAATGCTGGAGCATTTCAGAGTTCTGCCGTTCTCATTAAGAGCACTGCGGTTATCATTTGGTAATTAGGAAAATGAACTGTTATTATAAAGATTAAGAGTCGTAATTGAAAGACATCTGATGTCAGAACAATTTTTGGAGACACACTGCAGGTATTAGGAGAGCATTTCCTGCAGTAGGCACTTGTTAACAAACATACTTGGAGGAAAATAGCCTCGAGATAATTACAATTAGGGCCATTCAAATGGCATGAACACACTACTCACAATGTTTAGATGCTGTTAAAGCTTGTGCAGGAACAGTCAGGAGCAGACAGGGAGGGGTGAGGTGGGGAAGGACAGTAACCAGAAGCTTGAGCATCCCAGGCACAGTTTGGAGCAGCAGGTATCTCTGAGACCCAACAGCTCTCCAGAAATGAGATTACTAATCCAAGGGGGACATTAAAATAAGGAGAAAAGTAAAATAATGGTTCAAAGGAAACAGGTGTTAAATTAGAGTATACTTATGAATGGGTGTCAAATGGAAATTGAGAGGAAAAACAAAAATAGATTAGAAACCTCATTTATTTTCTTGAACAAGTTTTTCATTACAAACTCACTGTGTCCTTATCAAGATAACATGAAAAGAAAGAAAAAAAAGCTGAGAAAGAAAGGCTATTTTTAAACAATTCTGACAAGGGAGATAAACTTAGATCTATTTTTTTTTTGCATGCATTGTCAGACCACAGATCTGGGCTGGACACATCTGTGGGCAGTAATTGTATCATCACAGATCAGTGTCCTGGGCTGACTCTGAACACTCAGGGTGGTTTCTTTATTCCACATTTCAAACAATGTCTATTAGTGGAGTGCTGATATTCAGACTGGCACCTGTGGCTGAGAGGAAAATATTTTGTAGGAATTTTACAGGAAAATGATGTGGATGTGAATGAACTGAGTGGAATTTTGGGGGATAGCTGGGTGCACACATGGCACCTGCCTGTGGGGTACTGGTTCCTCATTAGTGATGTTCATTGGCATAATTAGATGGACTTGGAGAGTGCAGAGGGAGGTGACAGGTTTTTTTTCTGTTCAGGAACTTGCCCTGTGCCCCCCAGGAGTAAAAGAGTTCCCTTTTCAGCTCCCTCCACACTCACTGTGATTTCAGCTCAATCCCCCTCCCGTTGGATCCAGAATACAATGGAAAAGAGTGGAGAAAAATCTATTGCAACGAAACGAATTTGCCTCCAAATCTTCCATTATCAGATCAGATTTGTAAAAGAAAAGCAGGCAATTAAACCCAAACGGGAGCGTTTCACAAACAAAGTCACCCGGGTTCAGAATCTGCATTAAAATGACAAAACCCAGGAAATTACAAACCTGTGACTGACAATTTACCTCGACCACCTCTGCACAAAGGCCTCGGAAAGTTGTTAATGACCCACTTTGTCGGCAACTTCCTTAACTTTAACACACTTTTCCTCTTCTGCTGGAGAATTTGGGGCGTTTTTTATCAAGTACTAGATGAGTCTTAATCGTGATGAAGGTTATAATGTTCACAGTGAAAGCAGCGAGGTTGGTCTGGTGTGCTGGGTAATAACCTGCTGACAGGTCCTTCTCCTCAACAGACACGATGAAAACCTCATTACAGCAAAGCCCAGGTAGCTGGAGAACTGTCTGCTTTTATTTATTTTATTTTTTTTTTTAATTTAAGATGAAAAGGGCTGTTGCTTTTCACTCCTGACAGAATTCTCCATTTCCTGTGCAAGTCAGCGTGTGATAAAATAGCAGAATATTCACCAGTGTCAAACAGGATTTCAGCAATGAGCTTCAGTGCAATGTGAAATATTGGAACGATTATTCCTTGTGATCAGGATGTTTAATCTTCCTTTTTCAAATAAAATCCGAGGTTATCAGTATGATCTTGCTGGGAATTCTCAAAAAAATTCCGATTTTGGGAGTCCCTGGGCTCACTGTGATCAAGAATCAGTGACATCATTTAACTCAGAGCCTCCCATTTCCACTCTGTGTGGCTTTTGGACTGCACAAAATCTAAATTTGTGAGTGTTTAAAGATGCTCCAAGTAACATACACACATATGTATATGTATTTGTGTCTATATAGAATGCTTTGGGTTGGAAGGGACCTCAAAGCTCCTCTCATTCCATACCCTGAGATGGGCAGGGACACCTTCCACTAACCCATAAATTTAAAATTCATTTTAAAATGTCGTGGAAAACATTCCTAGCTCTAGTTACCTACACTGCAGGTACATGAGAGACAATGAAAAGTCTCCTGAGTGCACCCAAAGCAGTAAGAAAAATCAAAATGTTTAAAACATGGCCAGAAATAAGGACAGGTGGAGAATCTTTTCCCTGATAACGCCCTGTGTATCTGGATTTAAGAGCCTGGGTAATGTGATGAATTATTAACAGGGATGTAAATGTAATCAAATCTCATGACTCAAGTGTACATGGATCACCACAGGGAAATAAATAATGAAATGTTGCATTTTCCCTGCTCTCAAGTGCCCCGTTCTGCTGATGGGAGAGGGGATCAGGTGGGAAGGGCATGAGCCATGGGCACAAGCTGGGAGAAGGAGACATGGGAAGAGAAACTAAGGTGCTCAGCCTTGCTTTTCCACACTGAAAATATTGCTGAGTCCTATGTAGAGGAGAGAAAATAATCATAGAATCATAGAATCAGCTGGGTTGGAAGGGACCTCTGAGATCATCAAGTCCAACCCTTGATCCAACCCCGCTGTGGTTCCCAGCCCATGGCACTGATGCCACATCCAGTCTCTTCTTAAAAACCTCCAGGGATGGAGAATCCACCCCTTCCCTGGGCAGCCCATTCCAATGGCTGAGCACCCTCTCTGCAAAGAAATTCTTTCTCATATCCAACCTAAACCTCCCCTGGCACAGCTGCAGACCCAGCCCTCTTGTCTTGCTGAGAGTTGCCTGGGAAAAGAGACCAACCCCCCCGGCTCCCCCCTCCTGTCAGGGAGTTGCAGAGAGTGAGGAGGTCTCCCCTGAGCCTCCTCTTCTCCAGGCTGAACAGCCCCAGCTCCCTCAGCCTCTCCTCACAGCACTTGTGCTCCAGTCCCTTCCCCAGCCTCGTTGCTCTCCTCTGGACCTGCTCCAGCCCCTCCATGTCCTTCCTGAGCTGAGGGCCCAGAACTGGGCACAGCACTCCAGGGGTGGCCTCACCAGTGCTGAGTCCAGGGGCAGAATCACTTCCTTGGACCTGTTGGCCACCCTGTTCCTGAGCCAGGCCAGGATCCATTGGCCCTCTTGTCCCCCTGGGCACACTCTGGCTCCTGTTCAGCTCCCTGTCCATCCCCACTCCCAGCTCCCTTCCTGCCTGGCTGCTCTCCAGCCCCTCTGGCCCAGCCTGGAGCTGCCAGGGGTTGTTGTGGCCAAAGGGCAGGACCCGGCCCTTGGCCTGGTTGAACCTCATCCCCTTGGAATCAGCCCAACTCTCCAACCTGTCCAGGTCCCTCTGCAGAGCCCTCCTGCCTTCCAGCTGATCAACACTCCCCCCCAGCTTAGTGTCATCTGCAAATTTGCCTTCAGACCCAGCCACACATTCATCACCCCATCCCCTTCAGCACACGACATCCCAGTCTGTGTTTCCTCATCTCCACCTGATTCCACCCGCCCCGACTTCATGTCATCAATCCCTTTCCATGTCTGCAAAACCCCCCTGGCTTCAAATATTTGAGTTCTGGAGCCTTTTCCGACCCGTTTCACTCCGCTTCAAATGTTTTGGCGCTGAAATAGCCCCGAAGATCTAAATAGAACTTGTTACTCCTAATATCCCTTTAATCTTATAAACAGCATTCAGCAGACCCCGATCTCGGCAGGGCCGGAAGATTAATGTCCAGGGCCCAGCTCGCAGGGAAAACGATGCTGGGTGAGCAGCTCTGTGGAGCACAGCATATTTCTCAAGGTGACATGACCCCACAGGAACACTTATCAGATGTGCTGTGCATGCTGAGAGCCAGAGAGACACCCTGAGCACAGAAATACTGCTCAGCACAGGAAATACTGTACTCAGTGCTGGTGGGGCCATCCCTGGAGTGCTGTGTCCAGTTCTGGGCCCTCAGCTCAGGAAGGACATGGAGGGGCTGGAGCAGGTCCAGAGGAGAGCAACGAGGCTGGGGAAGGGACTGGAGCACAAGTGCTGTGAGGAGAGGCTGAGGGAGCTGGGGCTGTTCAGCCTGGAGAAGAGGAGGCTCAGGGGAGACCTCCTCACTCTCTGCAACTCCCTGACAGGAGGGGGGAGCCGGGGGGGGTTGGTCTCTTTTCCCAGGCAACTCTTAGCAAGACAAGAGGGCTGGGTCTTGAGCTGTGCCAGGGGAGGTTTAGGTTGGAGATTAGAAAGAATTTCTTTGCAGAGAGGGTGCTCAGCCATTGGAATGGGCTGCCCAGGGAAGGGGTGGATTCTCCGTCCCTGGAGGTTTTTAAGAAGAGACTGGATGTGGCATCAGTGCCATGGGCTGGGAACCACAGTGGGGTTGGATCAAGGGTTGGACTTGATGATCTTGGAGGTCCCTTCCAGCCCAGCTGATTCTGTGATTCTGTGATTCTATGATTCTATGAAAGGCAAGGAAAACTCTGTTTATGGCGGATGTTTTTCCCTGAACTTTGAGCACTGCCAGCACTGGTGACTGTGGCACGTTGTGGGGCTGCAGAGGACTCGTGTGATGGTCCTGACCCCGAAAAGGTTGGTTCATGTGTTATGTTTTGGTATCAGAGCCCTGGGTCTGTCCTCATTGCACAGACAGTGAGCTGAGGAAGGAGGGAGTGCTCTTAGTGAGACTGTTTCTAAAGCAAAAGCTGTAGTTGGGTCCTAAGATAAGAGATGCATGGGGTTTTTTTAGGGTCAGAGGAGTTACATCCATGAGCAAGAGGAGGAATTCAGCCCAGGAATTTTAGAGCTAAAGGCTTCACCTGAAGTCCTGCAGGAAGGAACTTTTCCTGCTGGGTTCCAGCAAGGCTGGAGGCAGCAGGAACGTCAGGGTTCAAATCAGGTATCCAAGAGATTTCACATCTCTCAGTAAATCCCTGGCTGAAGGAGCAATATCCGACTCCTGTGTCCTTCCCCATCATGTCAGCAGTTTGTGGTGCTTGCCAGGCACGGGAGGGAACAAGCTGGAAGCAGCTGAGTTTTCACCAGTCCCCCCCCCAGCCCCAGAGTTAACTGGGGACCAACAGTCCTGGCCACAGGAAGCACTGGGCAAGGAGTGGGAAGCAGAGACTCGACTCCCAGCCCTCAGACAGGGCACTGGGGGGCTTTTCAGTGCCCCCCTCCAAGCAGAAGCTTTCTCAGCCATATGATGCTGATCAGAGCCAGCATTTTCTCACCTCAGACAGGGACTAGGAGACTAATGTGACTAATGTCTGAAAAGAGCTTTGAGGCAGCTGGATGGGAGTGCTGGCATTATGATTAATTCCATAGACTCATGTGGATTATAATAAGCATGAAACTAAACCATGGCACAGAGGACATATGATATTATACTGCAGTTATCTTGGTGGGGTGTGAGCCTTTCAGCCTCGGCTCATAAGCAGCCAGGGAGGGCTGTGTGTCACCTGTCTGGGACACTCAGCAGCTCTTCCATGGGGAGGGGATTAACAGGAATGAACAGGAAACCTCAGAGAAGTCAGCAGTGCAAGTCACTACAAAGCCTGACCAAGGCAAGAGTGCAGATCACACCAAGAGGGCTGTGCCAGCACTCACAGGGAAATAACAGGGGAATTGCTGGGATGGGAAGTGTCCCACAAGTGAGAAACCCTCCCCACATGCACCAGCTCAGCTGTGCTCTGCTGGATTCAGGCTCCTGCTCCCACAGCCAGGATGGTCCAGTCTGGCAGGGACCTCAAGTGGGAATTCTTCCCTCCCCAAGCCCACATTCCTGCTGGTTCAACCTCTCATATCTCCCAGGTACAGCCCCACCACACAGCAGGAAGGGTCACCAGCCCCATTCCACCAGGATGAAGAGACAGGAAAGTCTCTTCTGCTCTGTTCCTTGGCAGAGGGGAGATATGGATTTGCCCAAGGTCACACAACAAGTAATTAGAGTCTCAACTAAAATGCAGGAGACACAGGTACCAACCTGCCTTCCCAGTCCCTGCCAGGGCTGACTCTGCCAAGCAGCACCTCGAGGGCATCAAAGCAGTGTCACAACACACAGTGGGAATCAGGGAAGGGAGTCTCTGGCAGAATGATCTCAGAATGGGCTGTTTCAGTCACAGAGGGATCTCCAGCACTTGGGAAACTGTTCCTTGAACATAATATGTTACACTGAGCTGTCAGCTTTCCTCTGACACTGAGCAAAATAAGTCTCTTTTGCTCACATCCAGCCCTCCACGGGGAAGGATGCAATAAGTGCAGACTTTCACTAAGAAATTCGTGCTTATTTGGTTTTTTTAATTAAAATAAGAATGTTCAAGGCCAGGCTGGATGGGTCTGTGGAAGGTGGCCCTGCCCATGGCAGGGGGATTGGAATGAGAGGAGCTTTAAGGTCCCTTCCAACACGAGCCATTCTGGGATTCTTTGTTATGTGAGATTATTTTTAAATGCAATCTCACTCTGTGACTGAGAAACAATTTGTCTACAACCACCCCTGTGGTCACAGGTGCCGCTGCCTCTGAGCATGCCCTTCACAGCAAAATCAAACTGCAACCATCAGGAAGATTAGAAGATAATGAAAACACACACATACACAGACAAAAATACAGTATTTTCAACATCCTCAAGTAATCCCACCCTCCTGCCTGGCTACAAGCTCAGTGAAATGTGGCCAGAACACACACTCTCATCAGGATTGCTTCCTTCCCGGGAAGGATGGAGATTTGGTGCACCTCGCCAGGGAGGAGCAGCAGAGCTTTAAATAACCACTTACAAACTTTCCCTCCAAAGAAAATTACAAGTCAGTTAATGCCAAGAAATCCCAGGCTCAGATTGATAAACTAGGACTGCTTTCTGCAATTGTGTGAAAGGAGCTAAGGAGTCGTGGAAGTTTTTGGCACAGCAGCCAGGAGAGGGAATTCTCACTCCTGCTTTTAATGAGGCTGTTTCTAAAGCAAAAGCTGTAGTTGGGCCCTAAAATAAGAGATGCATGGGATTTTTTTAGGGTCAAAGGAGTTGCATCCATGAGCAACAGGAGGAATTCAGCCCAGGAATTTTAGAGCTAAAGGCTTCACCTGAAGCAGGAAGGAACTTTTCCTGCTGGGTTCCAGCAAGGCTGGAGGCAGCAGGAACGTCAGGGTTCAAATCAGGTATCCACAGGCTGGTAAGACATTTCACCTCTCTTTGGCCAGTTAATTTAAAACAGGATTAATAATTCCTGCATGATTAGAATTTTATGAAGCTTAATTAATTAAAGGTCATAAAACGCAATGAGACCCGCGAGTGACAGAGACCAGATAAATTCAGACTCTTGGCACAGAAGTCACGCTGGGTTTGAGAGGTATAAGCAGCTCTGCTGGGCTGGAATGGGGCTGGGGCTCAACCAGGAGCACAGAAACCCCAAAATAATCTAGAGGGAAATGTAGATTCCCAGTGGGAATGAGCACAAAACACCCGGTGACCAGTTTGACTCCTGAGGACTCGCCCAGCACCGCGCGTGGATGTGGCACTTGGGGACAGGATTTAGGGGTGGACGTGTCATTGCTGGGTTAATGGTTGGATTTGATGATCTTAGAGGGCTTTTCCAACCTTAATGAATCCATGATTCTGTAAGTGTTTGGGCACAAAAAGCTGTGCACACCCAGGCCTGAGCGTGGGCACATATTCCGTTCAAAGGAGCTCACTGTTCTCTGGGACCTTTAATTGCTAAAAATGCAGCAAATCCCCTTAAATATGCCAAATTGGGGTGGGCAGAAGGGGCTGTTCAGGATTGAAGTAGGATAAAGAGAATAAAATGCAAATCTCCCTGCAGTTTATACTTATGACTAATACCTATCACAACAGATTCATTTGGAAACACGCTTGTGACGTTAAACTTGTCAATCCTCCCCACCTCTCAAAGCCTCTGCTCGGTGACGTGCCTGTGCCAGCTTCCCTAGGCCTGCCCAGCTCAGAAAAGCTGCCCAGCTTTGGACCCTGCTGTTGGGAGCCGTAGAATTATAAAATTCTAGAATTATAAAATCATTTAGGTTGGAAAAGACCATCGAGTCCGACCGTCAACCACCACGTTCACCACTACACCACGTCCCCAAGTGCCACATCCATATGTTTTATGGGCACTCTCAGGGATGGTGACTCCACCCCTGCCCAGGGCAGCCTGTTCCAATGCTTTACAACCCTTTCTTTGAAGAATTTTTTCCTAATATGTGATCTAAACCTCCCCTGGCAGAGCTTGAGGCCGTTTCCTCTTGTCTGTCACTTGAAAAGCAGCAGCTGCAGCCAGAGGGCAGTTTTCAGTGTAGGAGTTGATGGCATCCTGAGGAAAGAATCCAAGCCATGCCAGGGTTTAGGGATAAGCAGGAGGCACCTATAAACTACAAGGCACACTCAGGGATCCCAGGGAACCACGCTGGAGCTCCCAAAACCACATTGCTGTGTGGCACCAGTGCTGCACAGAGCACTGGATGCCCACCCTGGCAACTAAGCCAGACATCCAGGTGAGAAGGAACACGTGGAAAAGGCTCCAATGTGGCCAAAAATAGAGGAGAAACTGCCTGAAACTAGTCTGATGGGATGGCATGCAGGGCCATGGCACTGAGCTGGATAACCCCAGAGCACAGAGCATGGGGAACTGGGGGAAACAACCTCAGGGAGAAGGTGGAGTATTCACAGAGAGAAAGGCTAAAGCCACACTCCAAAAGCAGATATTAACATAGGAGTGGCCCATTTGCAGTTCTTAAAGAACTAGGCAAGCCAGTTAAAAAAAGAAAGTGCTACACAAGGAGCTGAGGGACCTCAGCACCTTCCTAAAGTGCCCTCAGGAGCTGCACGTTTGGTTGAGCTTTTAGGAAATCCTGTGTCGTATCAAACAGTGGGAGGTAGGACATAGCTTGGGCTATGCAAGACACCCCAGTTAAATTAAGCCCCTCTGAGGGGAAATTACAACTACCTAAGAATAGTTTCTGCCCTCAACGAGCAGCCAGGAGGTCCTTCTCCAAAACTGGGGGCAGGATGGTGAATGCCTCTCCTGGGGTCCCAGAAACTGGTGGGATCCAGGAGGTGCCAATCTGTCCTTCCCTCTCTAAGGATCCAGCCCAGACTTCCCAGTAGTTACACAAAATGATTTGAGAGCTGCCAGCCTATGGATTTTTCATAGGGAATTAGAGTCCTAAACCCAGTGTGTAACACCACCAGCCATCCCACTGGGTGATGGACACATGACAGCACGAGGTCCTGCTTTGCCTCCACCTCCACAGAGGAGCTCCAACCCTGGCTCTGCCTGGATCCTGTTTAAAGAAGCTGGTTGGTTGGGAAAGGCTCCAAACCTCTTAACAGACCACTTCTGTCTCAGTGAAATTATCAGGAAGGATCAGAGTGCAATTTATAACTATAAAAAACAAACCCCCCTGGGCTGTGTTCGAATAAAGCCAAACCAAATCCTTGGATGTCTGGATTCACTTCCCCAGGCTGGGTAGCAATGGTCATTTGGGCATCCTGCTGCACTAACAACCCCCTCCAAAAAAGCTTCTATCCTCTGAATCTATATAAATACATTAGACAGAGAATGAAAACCTCATTGGGATTAGATTTCCATCTCTTAACATCCACGTACACGACAGATGGGATTAGTAAATGAACAGACCACTGAAGGAAGGAGGGAGGATTAACAATGGAAAATAAAAAAGGTCGATAATCAGTGGCAGCTCTTTGGGAAAGAGACTTAGGACAAATGGCACAGGCAGCTTCAATTCATTTACTTGGGCGAATGGGAGCTGCAGAATATGAAAATGGAAGAACAATCTTCCTCTAATCTGGGGGGGAAGGGCCAGCCCAGGCAGGACATCATCGCCGCTAACGAGGAGAGAGTTCTCCGGGAACATGCTCTGACAACTCTAATCATCCCGTGGCCCGGGAAGCTTAGAATCCAATTTCAGCTCCAGCTATTATTGCAGAAGTTTTAATCTCCATTCTTATGCAAACAATTTGAGGGAATGATGGATAGATAAATAAACGAACAAATGAATAAAAATCAGGCTCGCCCGCTGACGCAAAGGAGCCGTTTCACATTGAGATGAGCATCACATGCCTGTGTGGGGCTCTGAGTGACAGTCATATGGAGAGGAACATGACAGGCAGAGGTTATCCTCCTGCTCAGGCTGGCTTTAGATCAACTCCAAATTTGATATTCCAGATGCAGCAACACAGCAGAAATGACTGCTGTAACGTTGAGCACAAATGCCAAAAAAAAAACCCCAAGCCCCAAAGAATGCTGTCTTCATTTGTGTCCAGACAAAGAAGGTCTGACCTATGAAGTCAAAATTTATGACTGAGATAAATAAGCTGGTGGAGGCTGATTCGACTAGACCAGGCAATGTCAGATAAAACCACACTCACTGTACAGAATCACAGGATCATTAGGTTGGAAAATCCCTCTGGGATCATCGAGTCCACCCTGTGCCCCATCCCCACCTTGTCCCCCAGCCCAGAGCACTGAGGGCCACGTCCAGTCCTTCCTCGGACACCTCCAGGGATGGGGACTCCAAACCTCCCTGGGCAGCCCCTTCCAATGCCTGAGCACCCCTTCCAGGCAGAAATTCTGTCAGAAGTTCACCCAAGCACCTGTCTGGGCTCCAGCACTAACCTACAACAGATGCTCAAAGAGGTGGGTTTTTTAACCCACAATTTGTGAGCTTGTGGATCCTCAACTCCTGCAGCCAAAGGGACCACAGGGCTGTTATGCACTGAATAACAGAGCACTTTGCATTGCTTCTAGTTTGAGGTTGCTTTGGTGAAGCAAAAGGGGTTTGGATACTCACTGCTCTCAGTACTTCTTGTTTGGGAAGATTTTGAGAGGGGGAAGGAGATTCCCACCACAGCTCCTGCCCTGGAGGTGGTGGCCAAGAGGTCATGGAGGCAAAGTCCACCTGTGCCCCAAGTCACTGGGAGAGGGACTGAACTCCAGTGTCCATATTCAGTCTCCCACCTCCCAGACTTGTGCTTAGGAGAGTATTTCTTCTGGATATACTAATCTGAGTTCTGTTGGAAGGAGATCCATTTTTTTTCCCACTCTCAAAATACCCACTGACAGTCTCTTTTGGAACACCCCCCTCCCCTTAAATTGCCACAAAACTGAAATAGAATATTCTGATAGAACAGAAATGGCTTGGTTTGCAAAAGGTGCTTCCAGGCTGTCAAAGTGGTACTTTACTGATATTAAATCATTTCACTGCACCAAAAAAGAAATTAAAGATTATTTTATGCTTTAGCTTTTAGTCCATTTACAACTTTCCGCATTAATATTAAGATATACAATCTCAGTTTTGTCCAGGCTGTAAAATCCACGTGAATACAAGATATTTGGAAATTATTTAAGACTTGTGCCCTCTGAGCACCTCCCTCTGAAGGTGAGCCATGAGGTCGTGGCCTCCCATTTGGAGCCCACTCTAAAACACATTTGCTGCTTGTTAGCAGATTAACAGATGAGACAGAGGGGAGTTAAACATAGCCAAGGTGTGAAAACTAATTATAGGCTGCTGCAGCAGGCTGGGAATAAGAAAAGCCAGTGTTAAGTGTCTGCCCTGAGAGGTGATATCTATCTTTACTGGAAGGAGAACAAGGCAGAGCTGAACCTGTTTGTGTCTCCAGGAGTTGATCTGAATCTCGTTCTGTGTCTCCGGGTGAGCAGCGTTCAGACTGCCTGTGCTCAGATAAACTTCACTGTCCTCGAAATCTCCCTTTTTGGAGTCAGAATCCACAGCTGACTCCAGCAAAGGGCGCTGCTGGAAGCAAGGGCTGCATCCCAAGCCTGGGAAAAACAGCAGCAAGGGACCAGGAAACTTCGTGGAGAAAACTGGAAAGGTGGTTTGGGTTTTTTTTGGAAAGCAATGAAGAGACAAACGTGTCTGCTTCCCTTGAGAAGGACCAATATTCTCCCAAATTTGTGTCTGTGACAGCCAGCCTGATCTGCCTGACTTGTCAAAATATATACAGATTTATATAAATTAATATAATAAATAAGAAACCCCTCCAATTTACAATCCAAGAGTGAAGTCACCCTGCTCTCTAAGTGACACGAAGCCAAAAATCACATTAACCTGGAGCTTTGAAACTTCAGAATAGTTCTTAGCAAGAGGAGGGAGCCCGTGGCTGTTGCACACTCAGGGGCAGGCCAGCAGGATTTCATTGGGAATCTTGAAAAAAATCCTTTGTGGGAAGCAGGCTCAGCCTTCCCCTTGAGCCACCTTTTAGTCTCAGACTGTCCCAGTGTTTTTCCTTGCTTCTCATGTTGTATCACTGGTTGTACTTTGCTTATACTGTGCTTGTAAACTCTTGGAGGTGGCATTTATAGGTCTGGGTGAGTGAAATCCAGATGCCATCAAAGTCAGGGCTGATTTGTCACTTCTCACCCCCTGTGATTGCACAGTGCCCATCACACCCAAGCCAGGGCACCTTCCACTGCTCTCACACAAATAACAGTCAGTGATGGAATATTTTGTGCCCTAGTACTGTTATTGTCTGTATTATTTACTGATTGGGTCAAAATTTTGTTGTTGTGAACCTTCTGCATCTTGTTGCAAATTCACATCAAGAGTGGGAGTGAGGCTATATCAGAAAGTAATATTTTACACCAGTTTTTCATCTATTTTAAACCCGTAAAAATAACTGCACAAACTGCAGGGTAATGGAATATCATTCCCTCTGGGCTTGTATTTCTTTCTCTAAGCCACTCCTCTGGTTCCTCAGAGGCAAAGCTCTAATGTGGGAAAACTGTAGAGCAAAGAAGAGCAAAACCAGATGAAAATAGGGTATTTTTATTTCTTTTTAACACCCAAAACTCGGCAGCATCTCAATGACTGGATAAGCACTCCTGCAGTGGAAGGGGACTAGTTTAGCACCAATCATTCCATCAGTCAGAGGTTGTGACTTCTGCATTTTTGGAGTTCCTGGCTGATTCCTTTTGCCTGCACAGGAGCTAATTGCATCCAAGAGACTTCTGTGCCTGTTGGTCTGGAGGTGTATTGCCATATGTTTGGTGTACACTTAATTAACACAGTGCAGCTGCACTGCTTTCCATCTGTATTATGGATTAGATTTCTATTACATGGCCAGGCAGGGGTCCCACAATTCATATTTATTAAAATAATTACCCCAAGATTTAGGTGGTTGGGAGTGCTCAGTCAAGCAGCCCAACATTAGGAATATTATCCAGCCAGGAAGCAAAACTGAGTAGCTGGATCAGAACATCAACCTTTGCAGCCAGAGGTTAAAACAGAGCCTGCTGAGCATTTCTTCCAGGGACTGGTTCTTAAGCTATGAAGCTTATTGAAGCTGTGAAGCTTAGTGAAGTGTGACTTGCCAGTATATTCATATTCACCAGCAGATCTGGATCTCTTTTTTTAGGCCCCTGCAATCTTTTTCTCTGGGCGTGGGGGATCTAATTGTAAAATTTGATTTATGTCAGTTTTTGGGATCTGTTTCTGAGGCCCCTGTGGCTCAAAACTCAAGTGCCTGGGCAGGTTTGTCCCAGGGGGAGAAGCTGAGTGAGGGTGCAAACTGCACACATGGATTTCAGTCAGGTTGCACTGCCAGTGTCTCTCTCTTCCTGCTGCACAAACCCAGCTTTGCAAACACACCGAGGAACAAACACAGAACACAAACACCCCAATTAAGTGTGGCCCAATTGCAGTGTTTAGATCCAGGGTCTAACTCCAACCTCCAAGACCTTTCAAGAGACAAGTACAAGGACAAGCAGAGCTGTGGTTTGGGTTTGATAAGAAGGGGACACTGAGCTTTTTATGTCAATGTTATTGTCTTGTCCCACTCTGGGCTGAGGAAACAACTTGACTAATTAAAGTCCAAAATCTGTGCAATTACAGACGGCAACGCATGGCTGAGAAATAATCAAACTTACTCTTCTTATCCGTTCCTAAAGTCAGCAGTATAATTTTGTAGGCTGGTTAAGACCTGCAGGGGAAGATTTCCAATCACCTGGAGAGCACAAAGGGCACGGCCCAGCAGCTGGGGCTGCTCACACACTGCACATCCCTGCCTGTCCCAAACCAGTGTTCTGACCCCAGGCCAGGCAGGGTTGGGCTCTGCTGGAAGCAGAACCAAGATTTACAACCTCTTCAGCCAGGCTGACAGATAGAAATCAGCTGGCACCTGACAAATATTGTGGCAAAAGGCACTGATGTGGAAGACCTTGTGAGTTAAGTTGCCCAGTTAAGTGATCAGTATGTATTTATTCTTTCAAGTAAGCTGGATTTTTAGATCTCTTAAATTTTGGGGTCCAAAAGTGCTCTGTACATGCTCAATATAGGTTTTGAACAGAAAAGGTAAATCAGGGAATCATAGAATATCCTGAGTTGGAAGGGACCCATGAGGATCACAGGGTCCAACTCCTGGCCCTGCAAAGGAAAACCCCAACAACCCCACATGAGCCTGAGAGTGTTGCACAAAGGCCCCTTGAGCTCTGGCAACCTTGGGGCCTGAAATCATAACCCAGTGCATGGTTATACACAGCAAAGGAGCCACGGCTGGTCCTGGGTCAGGGATTCCACAGGGATTTCCATGGAGAGTGCAAGGAAAAAGCTGGAGATAAAGGGGTAAGAGGGTGGGGAGGCCCTGGCACAGGTTGCCCAGAGAAGCTGTGGCTGCCCCTGGATCCTTGGAAGTGTCCAAGGCCAGGTTGGACAGGGCTTGGAGCAACCTGGGCTAGTGGGAGGTGTCCCTGCCCATGGGGCTGGGACAATGTGAGCCTTAAGGTCCCTCCTAACCCAAATAATTCTCTGCTCTATTACACCAGGCATTTTAATGGCATGATTTAGGGTAAGTGCAGAGTTTCTGCTATTAGCCAGTCTATTGATTCCCCAACAGAGAAGAGACAGCAAAAAATGCCCATTTCCAATTTTCCCATGCCCCATCCTCGATGCCATTGCCCTGAGAAAAGAATGCCAAGATGTTGAGGTCTCTGAAAACTGCAACAGGTCCCCAAAGGGGAAGGTGTTGACCATGTCTAGACAGTGTTCAAACCAGATCAATAATATCCAGTGCCATTCCTGTGTTTAGAACAGATAAATGACCTGCTTGGCTTGGTGTTCCTTGGGTGGCTGTACCTGCCTGGGAGGTGGGGGGGATTTCCTTTAGTCTTTGCCTAAACCAAGAACCCAGTTTTGGGGGGAATCAAACCTATCTGTGACTTGAGCACCAGGTGATAGGTTGGAACAAAAGTTGACAGAGCTGTAAATCTGGGAGAGTGGGGGAAATATTGGGTCACTTTGAAAGAGCTGCTGCCACAGCCCTTGTGTTTGGCTCATTAGCATAGAAATGTCTAACTTTCCAGCTGAAGAATTTTGGCTGTTTTATGTTTAGATTTGAATTATAATAGACTTGATGTAACTGGAGGGCAGAGATAGGGAGAGGTTTAGGAAATACACCTAAAGAGCTCAATGCTTTCTTTTCTTGGAGATTTTTGCCCTCTTTGAGGGGGCTGTTGTCTGAAAACAACAACGAGAGCAACAGCAGCCTTATTAAATATTAAATAGAAATTCCAGGAGAGGATGCAAGAAAAAGGAACATGGCAGATTTTGCTTGAGAAGTTAAATGCAGCTTCATTGATCCATCCAGCAGCCACAGCTCAGAGGCTGCTCTGTGCATTTGAGCTTTACAAAAATCTCCAAATCCTCCAGAGCAGGCTTAAGGGACTTGATCCATGTGTCAAATCCCCAAACTGAAGCAACATACTGATAGGCTTCAGTTATCCTAAACAGCACAGAGGGTGGTTACTGTCACCCCAAGGGGGTAAAAAACAGACTTTCAAGGAATAACTTCGAAGCTTTTGTTTGTGTGCCCTCCTCTTCTCCCTGTGATGACATCAGCCAGAGTAGCATCATGATTTTTGGGAGCATGAGTGATTGCTGCTCTCTAGACAAGTGAGCTGTGGCAAAGGATCTGCTGGGAACATCCAAACCAGCACATTCTTCAGCCCTGAGCCAAACCAGGCTCTGAAAACTCCTCTGCAGGAGATCATCTCACACACTCCACCAGCCAGAATGTTTTTAGGCTCCCTGCCACTAAGTCTCTTGGTCCTTTGAAGTAACTTTTTAGGAGTTTGGGGTGGGGTTTTTAGGTTTTTTTACTTTCATAGAATCAGAGAATCAGCTGGGTTGGAAGGGACCTCCGAGATCATCAAGTCCAACCCTTGATCCAACCCCGCTGTGGTTCCCAGCCCATGGCACTGATGCCACATCCAGTCTCTTCTTAAAAACCTCCAGGGATGGAGAATCCACCCCCTCCCTGGGCAGCCCATTCCAATGGCTGAGCACCCTCTCTGCAAAGAAATTCTTCCTAATATCCAACCTAATATCCAACCTAAACCTCCCCTGGCACAGCTGAAGACCCAGCCCTCTTGTTTTCACTTCAGTGCACAGCAGCAGCAGAGCAGTAGAAGCCACGAGCTTGGTGTGCCAAAGCAACTCAAGTAATTTAAAGTAATTTAAAGCTAAACCCTCCCCTTTGGTGCAAGCCCCTGCTCTCAGGTGTCCCACAGACAAGACTCTTTTACCCTTGCCTTTTCCCTCCTTAACTTCCCATTTTAATTAACTTTTCCATCTTCAACCACAGCAGTTCCCATGACTTGTGCGCTGGCACAAAAAGCAGAATCCCATCCAATAATATCAAACAGCGTTTTGCAAATGGACCTAATCCTTTTAGGGCCTTTCAGCACATGAACACACAGTTTTTCTTGCTGGCCAGTGGTTGGTTTTTATACCTGAATTCTGAGGCAACTCAGAATCACGGCAGAAAATTTCATGCTGCACAAAGCTGCTTATCAGCATCAAAAGGAATGAATTAAAATGCTTGGGAGAGGCAATAAAAAAAAAAAAAAGGAAAAAAGAGAGATTTTTCAAGTAATACTTATGTTCCACTAAGAGAGCACAGAAGGTGGGTTTGCTTTTTTAATTTCAGGAGAAACTGTTCCCCCCTTTTCTTGTCCCTTTGAAGTGCATCTGACTCTCGAAAGCTGTGGAAGAATAACTGGCTGTTTGTGCATAAAGAACTGACAGGGAAACTTTAGAGCAGTAATCACCAGCTCTCCATCCCACAGCCTCCTCAGCAAAGGAACATTAATAAACATTAAAGAGGAGTGTAAGCTTGGCATCTTTCTAATTAAGAGTGGAACAGGCTGCCAGATGAGGTCAGTCCCCAGATGGGGTTGAAGGGCAGTGTAAGCATGAGAGAATAAATTCAACGTAAAAGGTCATCTATATGGATTAAATGATCTGAACAGTCAATTCCAGAGCCATCTCCTGCAATTAATATTTAATTAAAAATAGAAACACTATAAAGTTTAGCTTTTAACCAGCAAAATTATTTCATGTCCCATAAAACCTTTCAGTACAAGACCAGGCATCCTTTCTCTCTCCCTGTACAAAGTAGGCTGGTGTGGTTGTGACTCACCCAGCAAAGGGCATTCCAAGGGCAGGCACCCTTTGCACCTTAAAAAACACTTGAAATCTGTTTCTAGTGACCAGAGACAGCATTTAACAGCTCAAGGGTTTTTTTTTTCCCTTTTCATTCAATTGGGCATTAAATGCACTTTCTAATCAAGTATTCATCCAAATACATAATGAATTTCAAGAGCTGGGTTAACCCGTGGTCAGCAGTAACACAAGGGTAGAAGGTGATGGACAAAAGGCACTTGAGGATGGTTCAAGTGCAATCTGCTGGTCTCCAGCCCCAGAGGGAGCTGCTTGGCACATCCTGACCCTGCTGCCCTCCTGCTCCTCTCCTCCAGGGACCTGTTAAACACTTCAGAACCAGCAGTTCCTAAAGAACTCACAGTATCTTTTCACTTTCCTTTGCATATCTCCCTGGACCTCTCCCTAAAAGTGCCTCCAGCGTTTGTTTGGTGTGATTTGAAATGTTCTGTCCCCTCTGACTTTGCTGCCCAAGAACTAGGCCAGCACCAAGTCACCAGAGGAATATTTGATCTTCAGCACTCGAGTCCTTTGTAACCTACTTCCAAGTTTTTAACCTACACCACCGGAAAGGAGCTGGAAAAGGACTCAGTTCAGACTCATCACACGAATTCTCACGTTTGGAAAAGGTGGCAGAAAGGGCTGAAGTTTGAGAAATTCAGGTCTGGGACCCAGCTCTGTCTGACCTCCCAAAGGCTCACACCCTCCAAGCTTCAGTGCCCTGGCAGTGGAGATAATCCTGACTTGTTTCCATAGGAGCTGGAGGTGTTTTCCACAGCGATATGAAAATAAGAAGTAATCCAGTTCAAAGACTTGGTTTTGCCTCCCTCAAAGTCAACCGTAAAATTCCCTTCCCTTCAGCAGTGCAGGACCAGTGTTGTTCTCCTTTAAATGCTTGAGAGAGCTTCCTCACTTTATCTTGGAACTTGGGGTCTTACTGTTTGCTTTGACTTATTACACCAGATTTGTCTTTGTTTTCAAGGGTGTTTTAAGTTTGCTTTTCTCATTGGTTTTAAACCACGTTTTTGGGAGACGTGACCTTCCCTGGTCGGTTTTTTCTGGTTCTCCCATATCTTTGCTCAGGGAAATTTCTCAGGAGAGTCTTTCCCACTCCACTGCTTATCTCCTTGCTCTGGAAAGCTGCTGTTAAACCTCTCTGAACCTGCAGCAGAGCTCACAGGAGCAGCCTGGCTAATCCCCCATGGAAGGAGGGAGAATCCTCAGCATTCACAGGAGCATTCATCCCTCAGGAAGTGAGAACAGGCAAGGAAAGACAATCAGCTTTTCCAAAATTCTCATAAGAAGGCACAATTAATCTCTTCATTTCTTAATCAACCCCTGCTGCATATATAAATTAAATTAGCAACCATATATATATACACACACTCATATCTGAAATACCTTCTGATGTAAATGGCATTTTTAACTTGGGGAAAGAAGGCAAGAGGTAAAAGTGTTGAAGATCTCAAAAGGCAGCACAAGCACTATCATTTCTACCATGACCCAAGAGGCCCAGGGATAATTCTCATGTGATTACATATAAAAAAAAGAAAACAAACCCTTTTGAAGTATCTCATATTATTTGTTACTAATTCTGGTTTGCAAACAACTGCCCGGTGTTACTGTTGAAATATGTCAGAGCTGTTAAATGCTTGTATAAATAATAAATGGGAAGGGCATGTACTAAGACTAAGGTCTCTCTGCACCAAGACGTAGACAGTGCTATGTTTTATTAATAACAATTTGAAAACCACGATGAAGTAGGAAAATGGCTCCTGTGCCAGGCTTTTAAATCCCCAGTTCACAACCAAGCACAGCCCAGGGGGTAACAGTTCTAACTCTATCACAGTGACTTTAGACTTGTACATATAGATTTAAGAGCTGTAATTATCTTTGGCAGTGCAAGTTGTCTCTCAGTTCTCTGTGTACACTGATTAACAGGCCCAGCACTGGTGATGAATCCACTGCTGCTGAGTGGAGCAGAGCAACAGGTTACCTGTAACCCCTGGTTGTAACACCCAGAACTCCTCCTAAGGCATTTCTAGACATGGAAATAATTTTTCTATGAATCAGAGAAGCACAGGATCACTGAGGTTGGGAAAGACCTCCAAGACCATCGAGTCCAACTGGTGACCAAACACCACCTTGTCCCCCAGCCCAGAGCACTGAGGGCCATGGCCAGGCCTTCCTTGGACACCTCCAGGGATGGGGACTCCACCACCTCCCTGGGCAGCCCCTTCCAAGGTCTGACCACCCTTTCCAGGCAGAAATTCCTCCTGATGTCCATCCTGACCCTCCCCTGGCACAGCTTGAGGCTGTTGCCTCTCCTCGTGTCCCTTGTTCCCTGGAGCAGAGCCCGACCCCCCCCAGCTCCCCCCTCCTGTCAGGGAGTTGAAGAGAGAGATAAGGTCTCCTCTGAGGTGCTGTCGCAGTTTACTGACCCTTTAAAAACAGGGAAGGGGAAAAATGCAATTTTAAAAAAGCTTTTCCATGTCTAGCTTTGTTCCTTTGCGTGGTCCTTCTGTTTGTTCTCTTCATGATCTTTGTTTTTTACCTTGAAACCACTTCCATGGGGTTCTCTCCTTCAGCAGATGGTGCAATCCCTACCTGGGAAGCAGCATCCTGATGATGCCAATGGCCACTACCCTTCCCTGGGGTTTTGCCACCTTAACCAGGTCATTGGCCTGAGCTGGCACGTCCATCCCACGTAAATATTCTCTCGGCAGTGAAACACTTCAGAACTGCCTTTAAAACGCAAACTATTCCGTAATATCCTTGGGACAGCTGTAAAAATCCTCCTCTGATTTCCCTCCACAGGGAAATTGTGCCACAATTATGGAAAAAAACCCTGCCAGTGTTGTGCGTGCGCCGGTTATTTCCGCACAAACAGCCTCGTGCATTCCCAAAAAAAACCCTCCTTTTCCCAACCCCTTTACGTACAATAGGCAGTGACAGACGGGGCCCCATTTGCATAAAATGACACAAGCATCAAGTTCTTTTTCAAGTCACTCAAAGATGCCAAAATAGCTCCATGAAATCCTCCCAGCCTCGGGGTGCCTGCGTGTTATACTTGCGAAAATCTCTGGTGCTGGTTATGATCCTTTTCTGCTTCTGCACTTCCAAAAATTACTTGTTTTTTTAGAGCCCACAGCCCTCCACAGACGGTTTTGAAGAACAATCAAGTGGCTTTTTTTAAAACAAGAACTGGAGTGTAATCAGCTAAAAGACGTACCACTTGGGTAGAGTGGCTGGGGTGGGTTGTTTATTGGTTTTTTTTGCAACTTCAGAATTCAAAGGTTCCCTCAGAAATAACATAAATCCTCAGCAGAGCAGCTGAAAGAACAGATTTTACAGCTCCTTTATTTCATGGAGTTGTTGTTCTTTGCTTTCACGTAAGAAGAGCTCCAGAAGGGTTTATCTCCTATTTCAATGCCCAAAAAATGCCAAGATATCTGGAATATGTATCGTGAGAGTGCAACCAAGGAGTGGGTATCACACCCCATGTGTCCCACACCAGTGTCCGTGGCAGACAAAGCAGTAAAACCCACAATAATAAAGCAAAAATCCTTGATCTGACAGAGGAATTTTCCCCACTAACTGCTCACTTCTTCACCTACAACTGTCTCAGACACAGCCAGTCTCATCCGCATCCTGTTCCCGTAAAAAGAGAAGGAAACACAACCTGTTGTCTCAGCTGAAGAACAGACACGTAGCAGGAATTTGCATTTCAGTATCTCACACACAGACACTCCTGTACAGCCAGAAATTCCTCCCTGGGAGGGTGGGAGGTCCTGGCAGGGTGACACAGAGAAGCTGTGGCTGCCCCATCCCTGGAAGTGTCCCAGGCCAGGTTGGACAGGGCTTGGGGCAACCTGGGCTAGTGGAAGGTGTCCCTGCCCATGGAGGGGGTGGAATGAGATGAGCTTTAAGGTCCCTTCCAACCCAAACCATTCTGGGATTCTATGGAACTTCAGTCAACACACAGACCAAGAACAATTTTCCCTTTAAAATGTTTAGCTGAGAAGCTTTTGGGAAGGTGTGATGTGTGCTGGGCATGGCTCTGTGTTTGACACAGCACAGCTGCCAGCAGAGAGGAAATGGAGAGCTCTCCTTTTTATACAATTAGTGGTTTAAATCCAGAACAATCCAGGTTAACTTTGGAGATGCCAAAGGAAAACAAATCCCATCCGTGGATACATCTTCATAGAATCACAGAATCAGCTGGGTTGGAAGGGACCTCTGAGATCATCAAGTCCAACCCTGGATCCAACCCCGCTGTGGTTCCCAGCCCATGGCACTGATGCCACATCCAGTCTCTTCTTAAAAACCTCCAGGGATGGAGAATCCACCCCTTCCCTGGGCAGCCCATTCCAATGGCTGAGCACCCTCTCTGCAAAGAAATTCTTCCTAATATCCAACCTAAACCTCCCCTGGCAGAGCTGAAGACCCAGCCCTCTTGTCTTGCTGAGAGTTGCCTGGGAAAAGAGACCAACCCCCCCTGGCTCCCCCCTCCTGTCAGGGAGTTGCAGAGAGTGAGGAGGTCTCCCCTGAGCCTCCTCTTCTCCAGGCTGAACAGCCCCAGCTCCCTCAGCCTCTCCTCACAGCACTTGTGCTCCAGTCCCTTCCCCAGCCTCGTTGCTCTCCTCTGGACCTGCTCCAGCCCCTCCATGTCCTTCCTGAGCTGAGGGCCCAGAACTGGACACAGCACTCCAGGGGTGGCCTCACACTTTCCTTGCAACTGGAAAGAGCATCTTAGCTGGGAACTTAAACTTTTGAAAAGAAAAGCTGCTTCTAAAAGCACATTTATATGACATTAGTCCAAATTGCAATTTAGGGCCAGAACTCTCAAGCATTGCCCTGCCATCCTGCACTGCAGCTCTGCCCAAAAGTGCATCTTCACATTCCAGGGCCAAAGTGCTGGAAAACCACAAGGATAAAGCTGGAGCAGAGTGAACCCTGAGCATTCAGAGCCAAACAAACAACACCTTGGTACAAAACATCCCAAGGATGCTTTGCACAGAAATACGACTTGTAAGAACACTGAGGCCAAAAATCTGAGCACAGCTCCAGACGTGTCCCCTCCTTTTCTAAATCCAAACACCATCCTATGGTTGTGAAATAGTGGCTGCTGGATAACTCATGAATACAAATGCACTTTTAAAATTACCCAGCTGAAGGCCAAACTTGACTTATCTACAGGGTTTGTTATGTATGAAAAATCACTGCAAGTCAAACTAGTCCATTTACTCGCCCAGAGGACCTTGTAGGAACCTCCATCTGAAACAGCAGTGAACTAATACCTTATGAATATTAAAGAACTCCCCAAGCAACTTATTCTGCCCCTGGTGCAAATTGGAGAAGTGAAACATCAAAGCAGTCTCCAAGGAATGAATTTTGTTGACATTTTACTGGGATAAAAAACTGATCTTTGTTAAGCCACACCTAATGTTGAAATACCAGCAAGTCCAGAGGCAGAGCACGTAAAAAAAATATGAAAGAATAAATAAAAAACGAGGTCTGAAAAAGCATCACAGAGATTTGAGCTCGATTTAATATCCCACAGAGCTCCCAGGAAGGGAAGCCACACTCCTCCAAGGCAGGAATCAGAGCCTGGGGGGTCAGGGAGCAAACCTGTGTGCTCTGAGCTCTTGTCACCCCCCCAGGTTTCCACCATAAAATCCACCAAAATACACATTTGTTTTTGCATCTCAGCCAAACAGATGGCTTGGGACAACTGAGGGGATATTAAATTAAGCAAAGGTGAACCTTCTGGGGAAATTCAAAGGAACTTAATTGTGCAGGATTAACTTTTACCTGTTTCTCCCTTTTTATTTGGCAAATACTTGTGAGCAAACCCCGTGTTTAATGAGGAAGAAAGCGATGATGAAAGGGTAGATTTTTTAAAAAATCTTTAATCTGAATTCCTGCTGGTGCTGCATATTTTCCCACTAGATTTCTTCCAGGTGATAAGGTTACCCTGCAATTTTTTGCTGATTACTCCTCAGACTAAAATAGATACAGGATATATATATATATATATATATATATATATATATAACATATGTATGGATGTATAAAAACTTAAAGATAAACATTTTAAGGTCAGCAAACAGAGCTTTAATCCCTTGCAATTCCAGAGTGCAAATGTTATGTATCATGCCCAATATATCCAGATTTATCACAGGACAAAGAGAGATGCACAGAGAGCTTGGTTTTCCATGGCATTGATCACTTGACATCTGAGCTCTGGCTCTAAATTTGTCCAGGATACACTGAGGTGTCATTTCCAGCAGGGAAAGTCATCTCAGGACTGGGAATAGAATCAAGGCTCTCTCCCTGACCCAGCTCTGTCTAACAGATAGAGTTATATTCTGAACAGACCCACTCCAGCAGGGAATTGCTCAGTCACCTTGAGCCGTGTGGGACTGAGGAGGAACAACCCTTTCTAGTTAACAGAGTGTCCTGGGCAAGGGCTGCAGTTGGAGGACAAAGTAATTCTGTTCTTGGGAGATGGGGCCTTTCACCTCTTCTGTTTTAGACCTAAAAATTACAGAGATCACTTCAAACCTTGCTGCAGACTAAAAGTCACCCACTCCTGACAGGTGACTGAGAAACACATCACCTAATTCTGCACAAGCCATGAACAGCCAGGTAACCACAGCTGAGATCAGCACTGATAAATATAGATATTCTTATATAAGAACGGACGTTGGGGTCACTAATTTTTTAGGAAGATGTTCTCATTGATTTCCAATAGGAAATCCTGATCTTAAATATTGTATAAAGTGGCATTTTGATATTATTAATGCCACCCACTGGCTAATATGAATGCTTAATCTAAGTGTAAATAGTGATTATGAAAATACCTACTGGCCACTGTCAGTGCAAAGAGCAAAGCCCCTTATATAAAGAGCAAAAGGAAACACTGGGGATTAGAGGGGAGGAAATAAGAGCTCCTCACTTTTAGGCAGGGGAGGGGAGGAGAAAAGAGCTGCTTAGGCTCTCCAAGGTCACATAAAGACCCAAAAGTCACATTTCTTAGAGCCTCTTGCTTTAACATCCTGCAGGTGACATCTCTGAGCCTCCTGTGCCAACAAATCTCCAGGCAAAAGCAAAACTTGGGGTAGCAGAAGGAATAGAAAACTGGCTTTTTGGGCTAAACCCCTTGCTAGAAATGACAAATGAAGGACGAGCATGGGAAGTTTATCATCTAAATAAATCTTAAAATAAAAGGGTTTAGGGGCACTGCCATGATCTCAGTGCTTACATCAAGCACAAGCTGTGCAGATCTTGGTACTGTAGTTACTGTTACGAAAACATAAAGTGGATTACCAGGGCTTAGTGCCTAAGCAGTTTGTTTCACTAGGAAGGCAAGGAACTTTGGCTGTTCTGACATTACAGATGAGATTTAGGCGGGACAGGGAAAAGACAAGGCCCTGGATGTGTTTTCCTGTTGGAAGCACAGCGATTATGCTGAATAAATAAAATTAAATCACAAAACCTCACTGGGCTCGCACACATCAGGCTAAGCTGCCTCATACCCAGGAGGATGAGTGTGAGGTCTGTGAAGTCATTTGGGGTTTTAACATCATTTTCCTGACGTCAGATAAAGGTCAGATAAACCCTGTCCCACTCTCACTGGCGGGCAGGGAAGTTTCACCACTGTTTTCAGGGGACACTGTTACTGTGTGGGGTACAATTATTAAGTGTAATGATGGGAATAGGGGACACTGTTACTGTGTGAGGTACAATCATCAGGTGTAATGATGGGAATAGGGGACACTGTTACTTTGTGAGGTACAATCATCAAGTGTTAATGATGGAAATAAGGCTCATTTTACCAGTAAAACTCTGGTTCCACCGAGCTCTAAAACCACCCGTTCTTTTCAATAGCGAAATGGTTTCGCTTTAAAAACAAACAAAAAAACAGAAATAGCAAGAAGAATTCCCTCCCAACACCCCAGCAAGCAGTGGGAGGCACTGGCTGGGCACCTGCAGCAGCCAGAACTGAGCACAGAGAGCCATAAAGGTTGGAAAAGGCCTCCAAGATCATGGAGTCCAAGCTTTTTGAAACAAAGAGCTGTAGCTGCTCAAATCCTTGGTCCCACCCCCCCTCTAGAATCCAGCTGGCATCGAGTGTCTGAGGAGGGCAGGATAAATCCCACTGTCCAGAGACCAAACCCACCCAGAGCTGGGACCAGCAAAGCTCTCTCCAAGGAGAGCTGAACACTGGAAGTCCCTCTAGGATGAGAACACAAGTGCTGGGGATTCAGGGAATTACAGTTAATTCCCACTGTGCTGGAAGGGTCTGCAGCAGTGCACAGGGAACAAATGCAAACCTTAAACACTGATTCCTTCAGATTTATCCCCAGATTTACTCCTTATTAGGCTTTATCACACCCACACCTCCACTCAGGCAGGCTTTGCAGCCCGGCTTTATTTGCACAGCTTTAACTGTGGGGCTCTTCAGTTTGCTCTTCTCTGGGTCTGAAGTAAGACTAAAAATCTCATTTTCTGTGCTACAGCTGTGGCTGGATGGGGCTTGGAGCAACCTGGACTAGTGGAAGGTGTCCCTGCCCATGGCAGGGGGTGGCACTGGCTGAGTTTTAAGGTCCCTTCCAACCCAAACCGTTCTGGGATTCCATGATTCTGTTTTGAACTTCAGCAGCTCCCCAGAGTGGGGAAGGGTGTCTTCCATTCCTCCTGTCTTCCTCAAAATGAAGCAGAAGTGACACCCCTAAGAACTGTTCAAATGCAAGATATTTTTAGAAGGTATTTTGGATCTAGCACTGGATAGAAAAGGGCTGAAATCTCACTGCTGCTGGGTTAGATTGGCAGGGGCTTAACTGCCCCGGGGATACAAAAGGAGCAAGATGTGCAGAAGCCACAGGAAATCCATGGGCTGAATGCAGCCAGCTTAAAGGTCAGCCACTGATTTTCCTAAATCAGGAGGAGTGAGAAATCTGGGTTGTTTCCCATTTATTCCCATTAATTTTTTTCTCCCAGGTAACAAGTCATAAAACGAGAGGAAATGGCCTCAAGTTGTGCCAGGGGAGGCTGAGGTTGGATATTAGAGAGAATTTCTTCTCAGAAAGGGTTGTCCAGCCCAGGGCAGAGGTTGGGTCACAGTCCCTGGAGGGATTTAAAAGACATGTGGATGTGGCACTTGGGGACATGGGTTAGGGCTGAGCATGGTGGGGGTTGAGAGTTGGACTTGATCTTGGAGTTGTTTTCAAACCTTAATGATTCCATGCTTTTATTCAAGGTCTATAACAAAAGAAACCCAAATATCTAAAGAAACAAACCTCTGGCAGGCAGCTCTCCCTCCCCTGATTCCCTGGCCAGCCTGGGAAGGACTGTTTGTGCCTTGTTTCACTATTTAGGGCTCTTCCAGCTGTCTCAGGAATCTGCAGGGAGAAGGGACAGGAGCCTCCAAGCCCATCACAACATAAATCCTTGACAGATCCAAATGGTGAAGCTGCACAGGCACCTGAATCCTGACATCCTTCTTTTCTCTATGGGAAAGACAGGAATAAAAAAAAAAAAAACCTCCTGCTGCAGATCTGTCCCCCTGGTTGTTTGTTTGAGGGGTTTTATGTTGGGTTTTGGCTTGGGTTTTTGTTGGCTTGTTTATTCCCAAATCACCTGGGGGAACGAGGCTGCTGCACATCACTCCCAGAGATAAATTCCAATAATGTTATCTGTGGTGGTTGGTACCTGGAGGAAGGATGGGGAATCAGTAATTGCAAGGGAATGAATTCGTAGTCGGGTGTTTTATGAAGGCATCAAGTCAGACTCAGCATCCCAAGTGTTGTACATGCAGGGAAAAGCTCAACTTTTCAAGGTGCATAAGTAGCAACAGGAAGGAAAAAAATATCACAGCAATGCTCAGCTTTTTTCCCGTGAGACCTGAGAGAAAAATAAAGATTGAGGGGGGGGAAAGGGAAAATTCTTCACGGCAGACAGGGGAATGAAGTAAGAGATGATGGTTTGAATCTCAGATTTTGCAAGTAATGATGAAAAATCGTCTAAGACAGAAAGGGAATTAGAAAAATAAAATCTGCTGACGGGGAAGCAGTGAATTTCCCAGCTGTACAAGCAGTGATGGGAAGGGCTAGACAGAGGATTTAGGACTAGACAAAAGATTTACTGGTGGAAACTGCAAAATGGTAATTTCTCTGTGCAGTTGTGAGACCAGAAAATGGACCAGACAACTGAGTGGTGTGGGTTTTTTCTGAAGTACTGCTGAATGTGTATAAAGATCTGGCTGCTCAAATGCAAAAACATAAGGAAAAGGACCTGAGGTATCTAGAGAGACAAGAACCATCAGTCAGCTCGTTCCCGAGGTGCAGATCACAAGTGATTTATTCTTATAATCTGTTCCTCTTCATGCAATACTTAAACACACTTAGGGAAACAAAGCAGGGTTTGATTTTGGTGATTGTCCCTTTGTGCACTAATTATTTTTATTAGCGAGTTAATTTTCATCACAAGCTCTCTGCTTTCTCTTCTGGGAGAAACGTCTTTGGGAGGCCAAAAGTTCAAAAGCAACTTTCTGAGCGTTGCCAGAGGAAGGGAATGCTGTGCACATTTACATAATCTCACAGTAAATAGATTGAAACACGATTCTGGAGCTCAGAGCTGAGCCAGATCAGCCAAGTCAGACCTTGGGTAGAGCACCCAGATGTGCCCACGCTCTGTGTGTGGCTGTCACAGCCTGCCTGGCACACAGGGGGGGCAGGAGGCTTCTGCACTGATGGATGGACAAATGAGGGGATGTTTCAGGAGGTTCTGCCCAGTCCCAGTTGGGTGGGATGGGCAGATTCCCACAAGGTTCCCTCCCTGGGAGCAGCCCCAGCTCGGGGGGTTTTGCAGCTCAGGGTCACTCAGCCCAAAGCTTCCCTAAATGATATGTGGGATGACACCATTCCAGGTTCTCTGCTCCACTCTCACGAGACCCCCCCTGCAGAGCTGCCTCCAGCTCTGGGGTTCAACATCACAAGGATGTGGAGCTGCTGGAGAGAGTCCAGAGGAGGCTGTGAAAATGCTCCAAGGGCTCGAGTCCCTCTGCTCTGGAGCCAGGCTGGGAGAGCTGGGGGGGTTCCCCTGGAGAAGAGAAGGCTCCAGGGAGACCTGAGAGCCCCTTCCAGAGCCTAAAGGGGCTCCAGGAGAGCTGGAGAGGGACTGGGGACAAGGGATGGAGGGACAGGACAAGAGAATGGTTTCCCACTGCCAGATGGCAGGGTTAGATGGGATACTGGGAAGGAATTCTTGTCTGTGAGAGTGGGGAGGCCCTGGCACAGGTTGCCCAGAGAAGCTGTGGCTGCCCCTGGATCCCTGGAAGTGTCCAAGGCCAGGTTGGACAGGGCTTGGAGCAACCTGGGCTAGTGGAAGGTGTTCCTGCCCATGACAGGGGGTGGAACTGGATAAGTTTTAAGGTCCCTTCCAACCCAAACCACTCTGGGATTCTGTTTTCACCACTGACCTGAGCTCTCCTGCAGCTCCAGGAACACCCTGCCTGTGTTTCTGGGCTGACCAACATCCTTCAGCACCTTCAGAGGCAGCTGAGGAGAGGAGAGTGTGTTCCCTGCTCTGCACCTCATCCCAGCCCTCATCCCAGCCCCATTCCCCCATCAGGGACTCCTGTCCTGGGCTGGGACCTGTCCCTGTTCCCTGAGCTGACGTTTGCAGCGAGAGCAGGGTCGCTGCTGCTGACTTTCCAACTTGCACCAAAAGGGAATTTTACACTTTGGCAAAGTGCCTACCTGAGTTCTGGAGGAGTGGAAAAAAAGGAGAAAACAAGTTCTGACTAGTAACATTTAAGGTGACACTATCAATCACTGGCAAACTTCGACAACTCCAGTTAATTTTTGCTGAGAATGATAAAATACTCCACCAGAGAAGAAAATAACAGGGACTTTCATGCAGGGCTATTTTTCTTCTTGTTTTTCTTTCTATTTGGGGAAAAAAAAAATCCTGTTAAATCTGCAGTGGCTTTAATCAAATGCAGCCAAAGGAAATTGAACCGTGCACAAAAGCAGCCCATATTTTCAATTGGCTTTTGTTACTTTAAAAGTTGGTGGTTTGGATTATTTTGTTTCCTAATAAAAAGCCCAAAACATTCCCAGAGAAGCTGGGAATTTGTGAGTGTGCTCCTTTAGTCCATCTTGGAAGAAAGAGAAGTCTGAAATAGAATATTCAACCAGCTCTAGACTCAGAGCACTTCCCTGGAGGCGTCGAGCTGGCAGCGTGTAGGTGAATTTGATTTCTTACTCAGAAAAATTATCTGGGTGTTATTAATATTAACACAGGCTTAGAAGAGCAAATGGAGAAGATATTCTAAAACACAGATAAAAGTGGGGCCTAGAGCCTGAAGTCCAGGCACTCCAAGTAAAGAGGGCCAACCCTCGAGGGGCAGGGAAGGGGGAAAGGGGTCAGAGATTTTGGGATCAAGGGATCAGTCAGAGCAGGTTCAGAGCACTGAGATTCCACTTGGAAAAAAAAAAAGCAAAAAAACCCCCATGTGTAAGAAATAAAGATTCTCTGATTTGCTTACCATACAATTATCAGAATAAATTTTGTGTGGCAGTGTGCTGTTTAAAGCTCACCTTTTATTACTGAAGCACTATTAAAACAAGATAAAAGAAGATGAAAGAGTAGAGAGCACACGAAAAAACTATTTGTTTTCACTGTCTTCTGTGACCACCTTTGCTGCCCTGCACTAAGCAGGTTTGCAGAGAGGCACCTGTATTTCTTGGGGGGTTATTATTTATCTTTATATTCTGCTATACATGAAATGAAGGGGGGGTGGAATTTATTTCAAAGCTTCCAAAACCTCAAATTTTATTCATGGAAAAGAAAGCAGGAGGAGCACAGCTCTGAGCAAGGAGTGCTCAAGTCATCCAGCTTGTCATAAAGTCTGTAGCTGAGTAGCCACAGGTGCTCCTTCCATCCCAGGAGCAAATGGGAATGAGATTGATAGGGATGGGATAATGGTTCTGCAACCATAACACAGCCTTTCTGGAGCCCAGGTTTGCACCTGCTCAAAGCCAAGGCATTAATATTTATTTAAACAGACCATTAGAAAGGAGGGGGGGGCACAGAGAAGGAAGCATTAAGTGTCTAACTCAGGGCAGAACAAAGCAAGCCCACGCCAACAGTGTCTTCTGCATTGCAGAGGGAGCAGCCTGGGCTGGTTGGAAGAGTTTAACACCTTCTGGGTGCCACCTCCCAGTTTTTCATGGTGTGTAAAGCTCAGCCTGTGCCTCTTGCTGCAGCAGGAACCTGTGTCTCCTGGCTGGGTTTGATGTGAGCTGAAACCTGAGTGGATTTAGGAGCCCTGTGCAGTGTCTGTGGCCGGCTTTGCAAAGTTATTTAGGTGTGTAAAGATGCAAATAGCATTAGGCCTGCACCAGTGCTTCAGTGAGCCCTCTGAGGAGCTCAGTTAACTTCGGAAATGGAACCCTACATCAGCTCTAATTCTGCTCACACACGAGGGGAGAGCAAAGCCACGAGGAGCTGGGCAGGGCCAGGCTGGAAGGAGGGAATCCAGCACCCTGTTCCAGGAGGGAGACAAGGAGGATGGAGAGGGACTTTTTACAAGAGCATGTAGTGACAGGACAAGGGGGAAGGGCTTCACACTGTAATCACACAGAGAATCCCAGAATGGTTTGGGTCAGAAAGGATCTTAAAGCCCATCTCATTCCACCCCCTGCCATGGGCAGGGACACCTTCCACCAGCCCAGGTGGCTCCAAGCCCTGTCCAACCTGGTCTTGGACACTTCCAGGGATCCAGGGGCAACCACAGCTTCTCTGGGCAACCTGTGCCAGGGCCTCCCCACCCTCACAGGTGAGGATCCCTGAGCTGCTTTGGAACCTTCAAAAGACACATCCACACAGAGAGCAGGGTCAGGTGGGATATTGGGAAGAAATTCCTCCCTGTGAGGGTGGGGGAGGCCCTGGCACAGGTTGTCCAGAGAAGCTGTGGCTGCTCCTGGATCCCTGGAAGTGTCCAAGGCCAGGTTGGACAGGGCTTGGAGCAACCTGTGGAAGGTGTCCCTGCCCATGGCAGGGGTGGCACTGGATAATCTTTCAGGTCCCTTCCGACCCAAGCCAGTCTGGGATTCTGTGGCAGTGCCTGTGAAATCATGGCTACATGGATCATGGATATCATGGAGACACACCCTGACCTTCCCAAAGCCCCCTGGTCCTGCTCTGCTCAAAGTGAAGGCTGGCACACCCTGCACACAAATCCTCTAAAAGACAGAGCCAGAATCCTGTGCTGTCTTCCCACCCCCCAGCACTTGCAGTGTTATTTGTGACTGTGCTGAAGGGCAGTGAAGCAAACTCCTTCCAGATCTTCCTCATCTCACTCATATCCTCTGCACACAAAGCCAGCCCTCAAGCACCACATTTGAATTTCCAAACTGCCTTTCAACCCATTATTAGAAGGATTTGGTCCTTACATTTCCAGGGCTTGAGGAGTCTGCACTCAAGTAGTTTCTGTAAAGCTCATAAGTACCCTGTGCAAAATGAGCACTTGGATGCTCATGCAATTCCTGTATCACTGGAATATATCTTTTATTTGCAATCTATGCCTGATCCAAGTCAATTCTCCATTCCTTTCCTGGCACTATTTGATGTCAAATGTCAGGTTATTACATCACTTTCCCGTGGAAGAGACAGAAATGTGTATTTAAGGAATATCAAGCCCTGAAATGGCAGGAAAGGGAAGCTTTAATCAGATCAGGAATTTGCTTGAGACTGCCCATTGCCTTGAATGAAGTGAGTTTCCAACATCATGATTTAAAAAATTATGGTGGAGGGAACTGGCCAGGGACAGAGGGACAATGATTTTGTCCCTCTCTGATCAACCCATTAGAAAGGCTACAGAGACTTTCCACAGGATCCAGGAACAGCATGACATTCCTCTGCATAATAATGGCATTTATTGTAGGTATAGATATTATATATTCAACTTCCAGTGCATTTCTGACCAGCACAGAGATGCCTGGGATGTGTAATACTCCATCTCAACTTACTCCCTTTCCTTCTCCTCACTTCTCCAACTTCTTTGAAACTCCTTCCAAGTTCCACTTTTCCAGAATCCGAGGCTTTCAAAAAGCCAATTCTTAAAAAGCTAATTAGTTCCCCATAGGCTTTTTTTTTTTTTTTTTTTTTTTTTTGCTTTTTGACTCAGTAAATATTTCTGAGATTGCTTTTTGTATAATCAGTGTTAGCAGCTCATTAAAATGCACAGTGTGGGGATCATTTGGAATGTGACACGGCTCAGCATGGACACTCAAGCTGCTTAAAAAGACAGAAAAGAAAAAGATGAGGATAAAATGAAAGAGAAAACCCAGCATTTCCTTTAAGCTGACACCACAGCTAAGGATTTAAGACAGGGCAGGGAGCCTTCAACCCTGCTATTAGGTGAGAAATCTAATTGCTCAATGCACTGACTGCCCTCTCCAGCCCGTGTGTTTTCCAAAAAGGTTCCTTTTACAGACAACTTGAAGATGCTCAAAAAAAAAAAATGGATCCTATGAGCAGATAATCGTGTAAGGTTTTCACTCTGAGTAATATGAGGATTCTTCTTGAATTAATCATGAACAAAGTAATTTAAAAGGCCTTTAGTGTATGCAGCCAGAAATAAATAATGCCTTAATCTGGGACATTTTATTTTCCATTAAAACAAACACTTTTTAAAAAGTGGGTATTACTGAGGAGGGCAGCACTCAGTGGCTCCCATGCCAGATGCCTGTATCAGATGAGACTCAAATGGACAATAATACTCAGAACTCCTTCCTAACATTCCCTGAGTATTCCTCACATTTAATGGCTGTAGAAAACATGAAGGTTAAAAGTATTACTTTGGGTCACAATGAGAAATTCAAGATGAAGAACTCACTGAGCTGCAAAGCTGCTGTTTCATGGAGTCCCAGAATGGTTTGGGTCAGAAGGGACCTTAAAGCTCACCCAGTCCCACCCCCTGCCATGGGCAGGGACACCTTCCACCAGCCCAGGTTGCTCCAAGCCCTGTCCAACCTGGCCTTGGACACTTCCAGGGATGGGGCAGCCACAGCTTCTCTGGGCAACCTGTGCCAGGGCTCCCCACCCTCACAGGGGAGAATTTCTTCCCAATATCTAATCTAAATTTACCCTCTATCAGTTTGAAGCCATTCCCCCTTGTGCTGTCCCTCCAGGTTCTTGCAAACACTCTCTCTCCATCTTTCTTGGAGCTCCTTCAGGTACTGAAAGGCCACAGTTAAGTCACCCCAAAGTTTCTCTCCAGGCTGAACAATCCCAATTCTCCAGCCTTTCCTCCCAGCAGAGCTGCTCCAGCCCTCTGATCTTCCTGGTGCCTCCTCTGGACTGGCTCCAACAGCTCCACATCCTTCCTGTGCTGGGATCCAGAGCTGGAGGCAGCTCTGCAGGGGGGGTGTCTCACCTCAGAGGGGCAGAATCCCCTAATTTTCACTTTCCCTGGCCTTATTTCACTTGGTGGGTGCTCTGTGTTGGATAAAATACATCTCTGCTCACTTGCAGACAAATTAGGATGACTGACATCCTGGTAAAATGATAACAAAGCTAAATCATAAATTAATTATAACTGTGTGTACAGTGACTTCTTCAGGCGTGTTATCACCATGAGCTGCTAGGGAAGACACCCCTGAGCATCAGAGCTCACACCACAGACCTGCCCTCACTTAAATGAAATAAAACACATTAAAATAACCACCAAGATCAGCCCATGGAGCCTCATCACAGCTTGTGCCACAGCTCTGCTTTAAAGGGCCAAAGAGGAGCCCTGGGGTGTGACTGCCCTGTGCCACCACGAGGGCTAATTCTTGTAAATGGATTTGAGTCTTAGTACCCACATCAGAATTTAAATTAAATTAAATATTGACCTAGAATAACTTGCTGTCAGGTTCAGGGTGAAAAGCTTTCATTACCAAGGAAGCAGGAGTCCTTGAAAATAATATCCTACTTTCACCTTTAAAGGGGGAAAAAAAATTATATAGAAAGACAGAGCCAGGGTGGGCTTTGTCAGCAAAGAGAGAGAGAATCAAATAGATTCTTCTTTTTTGCTCATGTATGACAATAAATCCCTTCTATTATGGTAAAGCAGTGAGATTTTTCTCAAGGGATAACGGTGAGTTGAAGGACTGAGCAGGAACTTGTTGGGAACATTTATGCATTTTTTAATTGTGCTGACAATAAATTCCCTCGGAGACCCCCAGATCCCCACGCTGCCATCAGCAGAACTCTGGCAATCAGCAGTTTAGAATAAGGGAAAAAAGACCAACTTTCCTCATTCAGGGAACCAAGAACCTTCACAATTTGCAAAATTTGAGTGTCTAGAGATGTCCAAGGACAACCTGGACGGGGCTTGGAGCAACCTGGGCTAGTGGAAGGTGTCCCTGGGGTGGGATGAGATGAGCTTTAAGGTCTCTTCCAACACAATAAAATCTGGAATTCTAAGTGTGGGAAATGGGTTCTGCCTCCTTTTTTTTTGTTCTGCATTGTCCTGCAACACACACACACAAACTTCCAGCATGTGATCAGAATTGCTGGAGGGGCTGAGCTGCATCAACAAGTAGCAGCTGCTCTTCACTCGAATTCTCCTGTGCAGAGAACTTCAGAATGGAATAAAATGTCCACCCCCACACTTGTACTGGAGTCCACTGAAATGTTTCCTCTTCACAGTCATCATCTGGTCAGAAAAATCACAGCCCAAACACCAAAAACATTAAGTCTTCTGAACAAAGTTAAAATCATGAGTAACTGTCAATTGGAAAAAAAAAAAACCCTGACTAACCAAAACTGCTGTTCAGTTCAGCAGGGGGACCAAAACAAACAAAAAAAATCTTAAAAAGCTTTTTCTGATCCATCTGTCACAGTCAAAACTGAGATCTGAGGATCAAAAACTCAGATGACATGAAGCAAAAAACCCCTGAGATTACTTTTTGCTAGATATCTCAGCTTTGCAAGAACTAAAAGGAGCAGAGCTTCTTCTGAAAAGCTGAATGAATAAACATCAGGAATACAAGGTGTGGAAGTTAAGACTGGAGGTATTTTCTCCAAAGTGAAATTCAGCTTCTCTTATGTTGATTCTACATTGAACTAAATTTCACTTTTTCTCTGAAAACTGTTAAATCAACAGTTTAAATATTCCTTTTTTTTTTCATTAAAAAATAGTCAATGCTTTAACAAGTAGTCATGGAAATAGCTGAGCTATCATAAAAAAGAAGACATCATCTCTTCTCCTTTAGTGAGATGTGTATGACATAGTAAAGTGCTATTTCTGGTTCTGTTAAGCAGCAAATTTCCCTGCACACCATTGCTGAGTTATTCAAACCAATGGGATGATCCAGATTTGAGTTCCTGCTTTTGTTACCTGCCACAGTGACAGTGATGGCTGAGGAGCAAGGCAGATGGTCAACATCTACCATTAAGGGAGAGCAAACAGGACATCTCTGACATTATCTCTGAAAATGCGTTTGCTGGCAGGGCTGAAATGCCAGCAATTCTCCATCCAGAGGAGTGTAATTTCCAGCAGTTGTCTGAGGGGAAAGGGGGAGGAATAATGACAGTGCATCAGCTTGGCTTTGCCAAATGCAAGGAGTAAACAGTCACCTTGGTACCAGTTCAAAAGCATCTTTGAATGAGCACGAGCAGGAATTAGGTTGGTGGTGTTAATCAAGAGCTGGAAGGAGGAGTGAACTGGGACCACTGTGTGAGCTGGTACAGGTTCCCCATTTGCTTTGAATAATTCCTGTCAGCTCCAAGGAAGAGAGAGCCTTTAGCAGCTGGCACACATTTGAAAATGATGGAGAGCAAAAGAAACCAGTGCCTGAAAGGCCCAGAGCTGCTGCAAGTCACACTTTGCAGAGCCCACGGAATGACAGACCCTGAGTCAGGGCTTTGACAGCGGCAGCGTGGAAGGGATGATTAGTGGGAGAGGTATTAATAGAGGATGTGCAGAGAGGCTCCTCTCAGCACTCCTGGGACTGAAGCAGAAGATGAAGTTGCTTGTGTTGCCACCAAGAAAACCAGCCCCATCCTGCTGTGGCTCCAGTCCAGCCTGCAGGACTCTGGGAATGGACCAGCTCACACCCAAAGAGGTTTGCAAGTGGCCAGGTCTCCTTGCAGGAAGGAGGATGCTCATGATCCCACCGTAATCCCTTTTGCCAAGGTCTCTAATAATACTTCTTCCCCTGCTCTGTTTAATGAATGGTAATAGGGAAGGCTTGATTAGAAGCCTTTCATCATTTTAGGACTAGGGGCTTTAGCTTTCTGACCTACTTTCCTTGCCAATGAAATTCCATTTTTAGCTCCAACTCAAGGTCTGAATGTTACCCAAATTCAGACCATCTGTTTTAACTGCCTACAGGCTGAGAAGTTTATCCAAGCCAGGAAGAATAAATGGAACCAGGGTGTTCATATATTAAGTATTCTCCACCCTCTGTGTATTAAATAACCTACTCAGTTTATTCCCAAGTCTACATAAACATTCCCATTTCTTTGGGCAGCACCTGCTGTTGTTGTAAGGAATATTTATGCCACCAGTTGCTCTCAGAGACCTTCAACTGGGTCACCTTTTCTGTTCAAGCTACAGCTGACCCCAAGTCCATCTTATCCCTGGATTTGGTGAGGGTTGGTACAAGTTATCCAGTTCAGAGGCACCCTGGGAAAGCCACCAGGGAATAATCTGCCTCTCTTCCTAATTAGAGAAGCAACAGAACTTGCATCTCCTCAGAGGAGGACAATTTTAGATACATCTCTCAGTCCTTTTGTTACACAATACTCAGTAAGAAATATGAATTTATAAACCAGGACAAAATCAAAAAGGCAACTTTACCTGGAAAATCCCTACTAAGTAACAGCTGACCAGAGCTTTACATAAAATCAAAATGAATCCACGTCCTGAAGATAAGCTGCTGCTGCTAAAGCTGATCTCCATCTCCAGCCCTCATCCCTCACAGCTTGGCTGATGGGTGGAATTTCAGCTGAATATCTAGAGCATCCAAGAAAACATTCCCAAATAAAATATGCCAGGAAAAAAAAGAAAACAGTGGCGTAAAACCAAGCCAGATGTGGCCGAAGTTGAATCCCCAGCTGGGGAGCTGCCCAGCTCAAAACAAGGTAGAAAATAAGTATATTTAATGTAAAAGAATCCTAGCATGAAATAGGCTCTGTGCTTCCCCAGCCACAGCTGATTTGCTGTTCCAGCCTGTTGTTTGACAGCCTGTTTATAGATTCTCCTGCTTCAAAGCCATCAGGGCTCTGTTTACAGCTCAACTCTTTGAGGAGGCACCACGAGCCCCCTCAGGCTTCCAGCAGCACGTCCTGCTCCTTCCAGGATGGGCTGGTTTGAAAAGCTGACATTAACATCCCACCCCATCCTCGTGGGTTACAGAGTCCAGGCTGCAAAACACTTCCAAGACACTTCTAGAGTTTAAAAAATTCAAGCCAGCCTTCACTAATTAATCCTCACAACATTTGTCCAGGACAGGTCTGGAAATATTTTGATCTCTTATGGAAATGGGAAAAAAAAATCAGATAAAGAGTGGATTTGTCTTTCCTGAGGCCATGACAGGGTTTGGTTTCAGGCTCCAGGAGTGCTGCTGTGCCACCTTCAATCCCTCAGGTGGTATCACTGGCCCAGCATCTCCAGAGCCCTTCTCCCACCTGCCCAGTGCCCAGGGATTTATTACAACTCAGCTGAATGTTTCCATGGCTCTGCTGAAAAAGGCAACAGCATCTTTGCATGCTTGGAGGAATGAAGAGGTGACAGGATTAGGGGATTTGGATTAGATATTAGGGAGAAATCCTTCCCTGTGAGGGTGGGCAGGCCCTGGCACAGGTTGCCCAGAGAAGCTGTGGCTGCCCCATCCCTGGAAGTGTCCAAGGCCAGGTTGGACAGGGCTTGGGGCAACCTGGGCTAGTGGAAGGTGTCCCTGCCCATGGCAGGGGGTTGGAATGAGCTGAGCTTTAAGGTCCCTTCCAGTCCAAACCATTCTGGGATTCTACAAAACCCAACCAGACTTCCCTAGAAATGTTCAAGGTTAGGTTGGACAGAGCTCTGAGCAACCTGATCTAGTTGAAAATGTCCCTGTTCTTCACAGGAGTTTGGACCAGATGGCCTTTAAAAGGTCCCTTCCAACTCAAACTACTCAATGATTCCATGGTCACAACAGCAGGCAAACAGCAATTCCCTGTGCTCCAGAGGGCTGTGGGTTTTGAGGGCTAATTCCAGGCAGATGAAACAGGTAATGTGGCAGAGAAGTGATGAATTAAACCCTAAACAAAAGACCTAACTACCCCCAGCCCTCGTAGCAGAGCTGTTAATTCCCTGCTCATTTGTCATGTGCAAAAGGAATGAGTAATGCTTGGGTTGGTTTCCTTTGGATCATTACAAGTGACACGATCATTATTTCACTGGGGGTTCAAAGCAGCATTAACAAGATTACATTGGACTTGCACCTATGAAATGGAGGGACAGGAGCTCCTCTGAGCTGTCAGATACAACACACACAGTCTGCCAGTGCAACTGAAACGTTCTTGATGAATTTTAGCCATTTTTCCCTCTCCTTTGTGCAAATCCCAACATTGCCTCGTGATTTACTTACAGTATAAAAAAGGATCTCTTGCACCTGGAAAGCTACATGCTAATTCCATGCTTTATTCCAGCCCTTTCATGCAAAAGGCTTTCAAAATCATGGTCTATTGTAAAGTACATAATGTTATTATTCTGTCCTTATTGTCCTAAAAGCAGACACTTACAGGCTGGAGTGAAATCTTCTTTTGACTCTTCCGTGCTGGGCAAAAGGTTAGGGAGATAAAGCAGCTCTCCCAGAGCTGTTAATGCCAGGATGAGGCAGAAATACTAAATCAGGGGAAGGAGCATTGTTTCTGTTTCCAGCTCCATCAGATATTTCAGCTTTCAGAGGCTCTGGGGAGGTGAAAACCACACGGTTTTTCACCACCAGGCCTGGTGACTCTTGAGCAGTTAAAATTGGCAATCAGGACAAGCACCATCCTGGGGTGTGGGTGCACAGCTTGGGTGTCCCCTGAGTCCTTGTGGTGGCTCTGTGACCCAAACCAAGTCACCTGGGGGCACCTGGATGTGCTGAGCTCTGTGGGAGCCTCACCTCCCTCCCTCCCTCCCTGGAGGCAGCTCTGCAGAGCAGGGACGGGTGTTGAATGATGTCCAAAACCAGGTTTGCTGGTAAGAAGGAAGGTGTTGTCCCCTCTACTCTGCTCTGGTGAGACCTCACCTGCAGTGCTGCCTCCAGCTCTGTGGGATCCCCAACACCAGAAAGATGTGGAGCTGTTGGAAGGAGTCCAAAGACCAAGCCCATGGAGCCAGGCTGAGGGAATTGGGGATGTTCACCTGGAGAAAGGAAGGCTCCAGGGAGACCTGAGAGCCCCTTCCAGGGCCTAAAGGGGCTCCAGGAGAGCTGGAGAGGGACTGGGGACAAGGGATGGAGGGACAGGACAAGGGGGAATGCCCCCAGAGGGCAGGGTTAGATGGGATATTGGGGAGGAATTCTTCCCTGTGAGGGTGGGGAGGCCCTGGCACAGGTTGCCCATAGAAGCTGTGGCTGCCCCATCCCTGGAAGTGCCCAAGGGCCAGTTGGATGAAGCTCTGAGCAACCTGGGCTAGTGGAAGGTGTCCCTGTCCGTGGCAGGGGGTGGGTTGAGATGATTTTTAAGGTCCCTTCCAACCCAAACCATTCTAGAATTCTGCACAGGCTCAGCGATTTTCAGTGGCACTGTTGCCTCCTCTGCATCCAGTGGAACCCAGGGAGACACCAGCAGACAAATGGTCCTTTATGAGCCAGAAGCCCCTTCCCAGCTCTGCCTTCCCCAGGCAGAAGAGGTGGTACCAAAAGGCTTCTGGGAAAGAGCATCCTCTGTAAAGCTGTCCCACTGTCCCCCCAGAGCTGTCACTGCCATTCCACCTTCCCATGGCCCTGCAGCACGGGGTATTCCAGCTGTTTTCCTGCAATTCCCTATTTCTAGGGCTGTGAACATTTCACAGAGACACAGGATCACCAGAGATGCTGCGAGAGGCTATTTTTGGAGTGAGTCATTTGATGAGCTGTTCAGCACCTTATTTATTGCTGTCCCCAGCTGGGGACCTGAGCAACGTCCAGACACCTCTGTGGCTAAAACCAGGACTTGGAAGCAGTGACCTCTATTTGGTAACACCTTCTCTGCTGACAGAGAGACAAACAACAGCACATTATGTTGTCAAGACTAATAGCTGCTAATTAGGGTGAGTGACATATGACCCCCATTTTATATCCAAAGAATGTAGAAGTCACACTACAAATTAAAAAGAAAAAAAACCCAACAAACTTGTTTGAAATTCTGCATTCAATGTTTTGCAGTCTGAAGAGTGACCAATTTTTTAATTAATTTAATTTAATTTAAATTTTTTAAATTAAATTTAATTTTTAACTTAATTTAAAATTTAATTTTAAATTTTTAATTTAAAAACAAGTAAAAGTAATTTTTTTAAATTTTTTTTTTTACACACCCCCCCTTCCCCCAGGGCTGTCTGGGTGCATCTCACCTGGCACAGCCAGAGAGCAGAGCAATGAATCCTAAAATGGTTCAGGTTCAAAGGGACTTTTAAGATCATCTCATTCCACCCCCTGCCATGGGCAAGGAACCTTCCACTCCCATTGAATTCAGCAGCTGCAAACCAGCTGGATCTGTTGCCATCTAACTGGATTCCTGGCCAAATAAGCAGAGAGTGTGTTTTTCTCCAGGCATGTTCCACGTCTGGGCTGATGCTCAGCTCCAGCTGATGCTCTGGACCCTCAGCCTGTCCCAGGGAATGAGCCTGGAGCCACGTGCAGGCTGTGTTTATCCCAGATTTATCCCAGATTTCCCTACAACTGCTCTGCATTATTAATATTTGTGATGCAGCAGCACTAAGGAGTCACCACTGGGTATATTCAGAATATGGGGCAGCTCCAGCTCTGAAGAACCAACACCTACTTAACCAACCAGGCAAAGAATAAGTAATTAATTGCCCTTTTTCTTAAGTGGGGAACCGAGGTGCAGAAAGTTGAAATGATTTACTAGAGGTCACATTAAAAGCCTACTGAATTTGCAGCCTCCTGTTGTTTTCTTGCAGGCTCAAACATCCTGTTAGACCCCCTGAATGTTAATCATTACCCAACTCCTCTATCTTCTTGCTTCTCTAATGAGATTATTGATGAATTACTTAAAATGCACTTTTCAGTAGAAGTTTTTTAGATGACAACTTGCCTTTTTTACTAAACAAATTAATGGGAAAGTTGAGTCCTCTCATTCCAGTCTGGGGAAAAGAAGTTTTTGGGGTTTGAAATGCCTAATTAGTGCTAACTGAAATCCAATAGCTGAGTTTATTTGGCACTGTACCTGTTATAAATATGCCATGGGGCCATTAGTACCTTATGGTACCATCAGGACAGAAATAGTCACTCCAGCAATTAATATTGCAGGAGCTGTGGGTGTGTCAATAGGGGAGCAGAACAATTGCAACTGTAGAGGTTCAAAGTCAAAAGGAGGCCTCTCATGAAGTGCAAAGAGATCTGGATCGAGCTCCAGCTGGGTTTTATTGTGATATTCCCAAACATCAGGTCTGGGATTTCCAGCCTAGGTCAGCCAACCCCTCCCAAGGGCCTGAGGTGCCATTCCAGCCCTGGGGGGAGAATCCAGCAGAGTCCTCCCCGTGGGTGACTCTGTGGTACATCCACGAGTCAGAGTGACAAGGTTTAGGTCTTGTTTCTGTGCAGTTTGCTCCAGCCAGAGCCAAGTCCCTCATTCCAGTCTCCCTCATAATAGTTTTGCAAGTGAAGTTCTCCATCTCCCAGGCAAAACCTTCCCTTGCTCCAGGAGTTTGATCTTTGGTGGTGTTTGAAAGCACCTCCTCTGAAGCCCCAAGTAATGAGGTAACTCTCAGTCTGCATGGAAGAACAAAACTCCACAAGACAGACTGTGAGCCAGACACTTATCATTATACTTCCTCCAAATGCACAGAAGGGCTTTCTCTCCGTGCTCTGGGTCACTGAGATCATGTTTGAGGCATATGATTAATTTGCAGCCTTATTGTGTTAAGGGCTGGCAGGAGAAAAGTAGGATTTTATTTTTTTTAAGCCACTGTTAAATGAGGTAGAAGACCTTGCCACTTAGCAAAGAGCTTTGAAACTATCTTTGCATAAAGCAGAAGCTAAAAAGTTAATAGACATGAAGAGCAATTATCGATTCGAGGTATTCTGAGGGTTTTAACGTGGGTGAAGGTGGAGAAGGATCGTGCTTGGGATAAATAAGCCTTAGCTAATGAAGCCTGAAGTATTTAACATGTAATGACTTCTGCTTTTATTCAGACCCTCAGACCAACAAGTTCTTGGATGGGGGCAAGAAGTTCAGCTGATAAAAAAGGTACTTTGAAATATTTGGTTTTCCTCTTGGATGTCAATTATTCTCGGCTCAACTCTGTTCCCCATCAAAGCTCTTTGCTGGTCATATGCTGACATCAAAGGTAAAAATAAAGCCTCAGCTGTAAAAAAAGCATTTTGCTTTTCAGTATTTCCTGCATCAAACACTAGAACATCTCAGAGAAGACCACAGAAATTCCAAACAACAGATAAGGGCTTCTCCAGATTTCCATTGTCAGGTTTTCTCCAGAGCTGAGGGGCTGAGCATCTCTGTGACACCCTCTGGACCTGCAGGTCCAGGTCCCTACTCTGTAACTCAAATTACAAATGAAGATTGTTGGGTCAAACCCAGTGCAGAGGTTTCTCTGAACATTTTTCAGCTGGTCTCCCGTCCCTGAGAATTCACCTTTCACTGAGCACAGACTCTGAACAACCCCCAAATTTCTCACTGTGCAGATGGCCAGGCAACTGCTGGGCTTTGAAATGGAAGTGTAAATCAGTCTTCATTTGCACCTGGATACAGGGGAATGAAAATATATGACAGAGTTTAAGGTTTGCCAGAGCTCATCTGCGTGGAGAGGTGGCACGGAACAAGCGAGGACAGGAATTTAAATACTCAGCAGCTGCCTGAACCAGCAACAAAGGTGCTTTTCTTTAGTTTAGCCCCGTTCCCAGTCAAAGTGTGGTTGTCAGTGGTCATTTCAGGGTGACAGCACCACAAATTATCCCTTGCATGGCGGATTTCTAAGCTTTTAGTGTCCAACGTGGACACGCCGTTCGCTGCGCGCTCCGAAAAAAACCCGAGAAGGCTTTTTTTTTGTCTGAAGGAGGGGCTTCCCTTTTTTTGTTTGTTTGTTTGTTTTTTTCCCCCTAGTTATGGTGACATGGTGCCCAAGACAATCGCTGGGAAGATCTTTGGCTCCATTTGCTCCCTGAGCGGGGTGCTGGTCATTGCTCTGCCCGTTCCAGTCATTGTTTCCAACTTCAGCCGGATTTACCACCAGAACCAGCGAGCTGACAAGAGGAGGGCACAGAAGGTAAGTCATCCTCAGCTCCTGGGAGGGTCACCACGGGCTGGGGAGACACCAGGCATGGTTCTGAGCACTCCCTGCACCTACACCCACACCTGTTGGATCCGAAAAATCAGCCCAAAGGACTGCTCAGAGATGGGTTTTTTATCTTTAAGCAGCTAGGTGTTTGTTTATCCAACGTTGGGAGCAAGCCAGCTCGCCCTGGACAAACTTGCTCGACTTGCAAGTGCAAAACTGAGCCATTTTATACACTTTAGATCCGTGGTTACATCATTTATTAGACATATTAATAAGCAGGCTGGTCTCTGGACAGAGTCTTTCCAGACATGTGCAATCTTCTGCTGTGGGGGTCTTCTCCTCAAGCCTTCATCCCTCTGGTGGTTGCCATGGACGTCTTCCTCAATTTGACCTCTTCAATGAGGTGACCTGAATTCTTCAAGCTTGCAAAATCCTGGCTCTGGGCCTTCTAGATCTTATTCAAACACCTAGTTTACCTAATTTATTACTCTGTGTGTGTGCTACTCCTATTCTTTCTATAATAAGGCCTTTGGTCCAGTGAGCAGAACAGAACATGATATTAACCAGTGCTCCTAAAAGGTTTTTCTAGCAAAACAGGTATTGGGGTTTCTTAACTGGCCAAGATATCTCAGTTAACTCTTTTAGGCCTGGCTCCTGTTTCACTGTACAGACACAACCTCATTTTTTGCACGTGCTGAACTGGTGTATTTTCAGCATCAGAAGCACTGGGGCTCTTATTGCTCACCTTTCCTACACCCCTGTCTGAAAATAATATATATATGTACACAGAAAGTCTTAAATCATCACCAGGAGCTGCTTATCCTTCTGGCTGCTTCATTCCTCTTGTAGTTTTGAAAACACCCATCCAGCAACATGCAAACATGCACTTATCAGCACACATACCCCTCAAAGCTGTAGCTGTGACACTGAGAGGACACGAAAGCCCCTGGAAATGCGAGGGGATTACTGAATATTCCAAAAATCTGAACAGTTTTGAACCAGTAAAAGCTTCCTGAGTCGCTCAGAGATTTATTCTTTCTCCCTTTCAATCTGCTAAATTACACCAAAACCAGAATCGGGTTTTTTACAACTGCAAACTAAAGGCCTGAGGTTCTTTTGCTCCCCATGGAATGCTGTCTGCCAGAAATCCACGGCTCAGGGGACCTGATGGGGAATAGTAGTAGAAAGCTGTGCTATTTCTGCTCCAGGCAAGCATCTGGGCCGTGCCTGCTTCTTGCATCTCAGGGAGTTGACAGCAGAGAGCTGAGATACAAGACCTACAAAACCACACAGTTTGGCAGTCAAAACAACAAAAAGGAGAAGGAGCAGAGAGACAGGATCGTGCAGGGATCACTTGCAGCCTCTGCAAGTCACTGCTGGGTTTGACACGTCCCTGCCCGAGGTCTGACACTGCTCAGGTGAAACAGGGGAGGTGTCCTTGAGGGAGAGCTGCTGTTTGGATCAGTCATACAGCAGAATAAAGATAAAAAAAAGTATCAAGATATCATTGTGAAAGTCCACTCTGCACCACATGCTGTTCCATCAGCAGCTGGACAGTGGGAGACCAGGACGGATCATTACATTCATTTAATGAGTTGAAGTGATTTGCAGAGTGAGCTCCCTAATGTGAGGCTGCACCCAGGCAGAAGGAATTGGGATTTAACCTGCAGCAGGAACAGGGGAGGTGTCAAAGCACTGGGGAACTCAGGCAGGGTTTGAGGGGACACTGCAATAGCCCATTACAAGAAATGAAGATTGAGAGAAAGCTCCTCTACTGAATCAGCACAAACACAGACAGAACCTTCTCTGCAGCCCAGATTTGTGCATGAGCACGGATCACAACCAAAGAAGCTCCAGAACTCACTCCAGCTCTGTGCTTTTGCCTCTCTCCAGGCAGCAAAGCAAGGTTTCTTCTCCTGATTAACCTTTTCCTTTATTCATTGGACTTGGTGACAGGGAAAAGTACCAGCACCTTTGATGCCAGTGTGATTGATTGCAGCCTTTATGAGGTTTGCTGTATTGACACACACAGTGTATAATTTCCCCCCATTTGAATTTCTAATTCCCTCCAATATTGGTTGGATTTCTCGGCTAAGAAAGTTTTCTCAAGTCAGAAGTGTGAGTAATTTTCACATGATCATCACTGCATGAATACTAAAGAGAAGGAAAGAGAGAGGCACATTAATGACAGTCCCTCTGGAGATGGTCAGGATGTACCCAGGGGTGTCAAGGATCTGCTTGGACAGCAGACTTGCTCCAGCATCATCCCCCAATGAATCCCATCCTCAGAAACATCCCCTGGCCCCATCCAATTAAAGATATAAATAATTTTGCGTGGCTTTTTCAAGCAGGTTGGAAAAAGCTCTTTGCACTCTCAGCCCTTGAATATGAAGAATCCACCAGCAGAAGCTCCTTATAGACAGAATTTAGAAGACACAGATGTTCAGTTAGCACTCTAGAAACCCAGTAAATTCTTTTTCTTGTTTAATTGAAGAGTAGTTTGTTGAGTGTGTATTAGGACAATTGCTTTAGAATTTCTATTTAATTTAAGAATCATAACTCTTATAATGTCTTTGTCTCTTGACTGCTGAGGAGGCACTGGTCTAGCAGGAAGAGGTATTTAAATAGCACAAATAAAGGACTGGGAGGTGGCTGTTACTCATCAGCATCTATTCTTCAACTAACTGAGGAGAAACGTTCCTCAAAAAGGGAAAAAAAAAAACCCAACAACAAAAAAGAACCCAAAACCAAACTACCAGTGATTTAATCACTTTGAATTATTCTTTGCCAAACCTGGGCTGCAAGACAATTAATTACAAGGAGATCTGGCAATCTTAATTTATTGTGCCATGTCAACAAATTCTGTCCTCTGGCACGCAGCAAGGACCAGGTCAGCCTGAATGGAGGGTGAATTGATCATTTCTGACAAGGTTCATTTTGGTAAAATTGTTGTAGTTTTTTCCCCCCCTCCAAAGACATTTTTTTCCCCCTCCTTTTTTGACTGAAGTGCTAAGAATAGCCCTCCCTGACTTTGAAACGAGCTGTTCTTCAGTGAATATCACAGCCTTGGGTTTTGAAAGAGAATGTGACACTTCAAGGCTTGACAATAGAATGGTTTTGTAATTCAGATGATGCTGGAGCCTCTCTCCCTGTGTTCAGTTTACAGCAGGGATGCAAAGGAGAGGGAGGCAAGGATCTGGTGCTGGTTCAGGGGCTACACCTCCCACACCCACTTCTCAACCCTGGCAAGAGAAAGCAGAGGCAGCTGCTGACAGCTACTGGAATGCTGCTCCTTTAGCAGTGGAAAAAGGAGAACAGTTCATTTTTTAGAAGCTGGAGACTGAGCCAATACAGTCCCGAGTTATTCCCACCAGAGCAGGGCTGGAAGACACAATAGTGGGGTGCAGCAAAGATCCCAGAAGGGCAGGTTGCTCTCCCAAGGTTTGCTGGACTCAGCCACTGCTCAAAATCCTGCAAAGATGATTCTTCTTGAGCAAACTCTAGAGGCTGACAGGCAAATTTATTCCCACGTCTTTTAGTGGAGAACCAATATTAAAATTAAAGGTACCGTCTTAGCAAGAACAGTAAAAAAAAAACAAACCAAAAAAAAAACAGAAAAGAAAGGAAGAAAAGAGAGAAGCAAAAATGAGACCTCTTAGTGACAATACTTCCAGAAAGGTGTTTTTCAAAGTATTATAGGAGCCTTTGTTGGTCCTTAATCTCCCAGGTCCAATGATAGTTCTCTTTGTCCAGCTTTAAAATCACCAAGTCAGGTCCCTCAGCTGGAAAGATTGTGCTCAGGGCAAAATTAGTTTGTTCTGGGAGGGGCTTTTTGTTCCCAAAATGATGCTGCAGAAAAAGACAACTAGAGATCCCTTTGATATCTCCCCAAACTGCTCCCAACTAATTCCAGCAGCACAATCCCCTCAGAGCCAATGTCCTGTCCTGTGGGGAAAGAGGAGCTGGCAATAAATGCTACAGGAGTTCTCAGAACTGTGAGTTTGCTGAGGTGAGCCAATGACTGGCACATAGTCACCTGCACTGGGGGCTTTTCAGGGAGAAAAAGTGGTAAGACAGAAAAATAAAAGCTATAACAAAGGTAATAAAGCATTCACAGAATGCCAGAATGGCTTGGGGTTGGAAGGGACCTTAAAGCTCATCTCATCCCACCCCCTGCCATGGGCAGGGACACCTTCCACTAGCCCAGGTTGCTCCAAGCCCCATCCAACCTGGCCTTGGACACTTCCAGGGGTGGGGCAACCTGTGTCAGGGCCTCCCCACCCTCCCAGGGAAGAATTTTTTCCCAATACCCAATCTAAAAGTACTCCTTCAGTTTGAATCCATCCCCCTTGTCCTGTCACTACAGTTCCTGAGGAAATGACAGCCCCAACTCCCTCACACGTGAACACACGTGCAGATGAAGACACCAAGCCCTCAAAAGCACATTTAAAGCAGTTTTGGACAGGCTCAGGAAGCACACAGAGGTAGAGGGGCTGCTGAAGAGTTTGGAAATAGCAAAACCAGCCTAAAGCAAATGGTCTCTAGACCAGCCCCCCGAGGGCTAAAATTTAACTGAGTTGTTCTAGTTCTCAGTTTGGGGGAAAACAAAGAGTGGTCCCTTACAAAATGAGGTAGGAACAACAGGAGGAGAAATGCAATTGCTCAGATGCTGTGGGGGGAAAAAAAAGAAAAAGGAAAAAAGAAAAAAACCTGTTTGAAGTGCATTTATCCTTTAATGGTTAGATTTGCTAAATGAGCCGAGATCCTGGAATGGCTGATAATCTCAGGAGGATTGGCATTGGTTTTAGTGGTGCATTTCACAGGGGCTAAACTGGATCTGTCTGCAAATATAAAACTTCAGTAATCACAGTGCTTGGTTTCAAGCCTGCAGTAAATATGCTTTTGACGACCGCAGCCTCTTAGTCTGTTCAATTCATTTCATTTATTATCTGCTGGCCTTTGACTCCCTGAGAACAAGCAGTGCACTGCAAAAGCCTCGAGACAAGCTTCTCATTTCATCCTCCAGGTTGTAAAGCTCCCAAGAAAGGGTCAAACACAGATTTAGGCAAGGCAAGGACTACGCTGGGCAAAATGGTTTTGTAGAGCTGCTCTCACACAGAACTGTAATATCAGACTGAAAGCTGTCTCACAGGCTATCAGAGGGCAGCTGGGATGAATTAGGTGAAGCAGAGAAGTGGACACATGGTCTGGTGGATGAATCAAAGCATTCAGTCACCAGAGGAGAGGGAAAAGCTGCATCCTTTCATAGGAGGAAGTAGATGGAGGAAGGTTGTTCCACACAACGAGAGCTCCTCGTGATGAGATGGTTGCACACAGGCAGCTCTGACTGTGCAGCCTGAGGAAGAGGTAACTATGGAGATGCTTAAAAGGGGCCTGAGCCAAAAGGAAGGGAGAGTAAGGACACAAATGTGTGATTGTTCCCTGAGAGGCACGTCAGAAACAGGCAGTTGCAGAGCTGGAGGCACAGCAAGCAGGGCTGGAGGGAGCAGGGGGCATGGAGAGGGGAGCTGGTGATGAGGAGAACGCTGAACACTGGATTTGTGTCATCCCTGCACCCAGGAGAAAGACATCCCACACACCTGCCAATAACCAGGCCGTTGGAATAATTGATTTGCTCCCGAGCAGGGGAGTCAGCTTTGAAATGTTCTGTTTTCCAGCTGACACCCTAAATTTTGGAGGTGGGTTTAGTGAACCTCAGAGCGTGGAGAACAGAAGGGCCAGAAAAAGCGACTGGAGCAGAGCTGTGAGCTGTCTGAGGAGAGCTCACAACAGAACATGAGTCAGTCCCCAGCAGGGGATGGGGTTGGGAACTTAAGGAGAGGGAGAAACAATAAGGTTAAAACTGGAGCTGGCTGACATTTTAAAAACATGGGGTTTTTTTTCAACCACAACGAATCTGTGTGGAACATGTTTTTGTTGTTGTTGATATTTAACAGTCTTTGACAGGGGGGGAAAAAAAGCTCTTTTATTATTTTTTTTAAAGATATTTCAACTTTGCTGGGGTAGGTACCTCTTCCTCCTCTGTTTGCTGTTTGTCACATCCTTTAGTAGAGTTCAAGGGGGGAGGGGGGGAGAAAAAAAACACTAAAGAAACAATTAAGCCAACCAGGAATCCTGCCTCTCTTCTTTCATATCAGCGAGGAAAGCAAAATGACATTTTCCATCAGTTCAGCTTGTTCAAATTCCCTGAGCCCCAAATTGCATAAGACAAGAAGAGATCTCCTCTGAAAGGAAGGGCTCACATCCCTGAGCTACAGCTTATAGGTTCAGCCTCCAAAGCCATCCCATACATCCAAATATTAAAGCCTGTTGTCAATAGTGGCCCAGTGCCCAGCTGAAATTACTTCCACACACGTCCAGAAGCTGCTCTACATTTATTTCATGCCTTGAGGCCCTTTCACATCACGTCTCCCTCACCAGATAACAGCTTACAACACACAAGGACCCAACTAATCCATCCCCAAGGTCTGTCCTTGGTCACCTCAGCACGAGGGTGTCTCTCTCCTCAGTCTTTGGAAGCCCAGGTTTGTGTGGCAGCCTCTGTCCAGATGGCTCCATTATGTAGCACAGTTGGTAGGATTTGTTATGGATAATGTTGCCCACTCCATCCCAGATGTCTGAATAAATGCAGGCTTGAAATCGCCTCGTCAAGGAGACCTGGATGCAAAACATTCAGCCAAAAAACATTGGGAAGCCCTATCCTGCTCTTTGGAATTGGCTTCTGGTGATCAGGTTCTTTGCTGTTACCTTTAGCACCTAGTTAATATTTTACCACCCTGCCTAAATAACCACAATGGAGTGGGCTGGGCACAGTTTAGCCCCCAGCAGTTCCCAAGCTCCACAATGAACACAGCTCAGCCCCAGCACATGGTTGTGTCTGGATTAATGGATATGGATACATCCACTGGGCCAGGAAAAAAACATCACTGAAGTGGGTGGAATTGGTAGTAGAGCTTATTGTGGTTAGTAATTCGTAGCCTGGCAGCAATAAGCAAATGCAGGATGGCACTCGTGGCTGGCACAGGCGGTGCTGGGATGGCAGCACGGGGTCTCTGATCACCTCTCAGGTCCATGGGAACACTCAGTGGGCAACCAGCACATCCCCAAGGGCCACTGCAGCCCTTCCCTGCTCACACACTGCCACGTCTCACACAGCTTCCCTCGAGGAGCCCGAAGAATCTTATTCCTGCGCTCCTCCCACTCCACCCAGCAGCAGTGGCCGGCAAAGTCTGACTCAGAACGAGCCTCTGCAGTTTGAAGGTCGTGAATATCCCATCAAACAGTAACTGCTGGTGACTTCTACATCACATCAGGCTTTAAACCAGCACGAGGCAGGTGCTCTCCAGGCACGAGCCCTCCTCTTTCATCTCCCTATTACACCCTATTTAGTCGAACTCTGACACCACGGCAGCATCGCCCTTCCATACTTCCCTCTGTGACTCCTTTATTCGTGCCTAAAACTGGGATAAATCCACTTCCTTCCCCGGCTCAGTGCATTCTTGCAGAGGCCATAAAGTGAAACCATCTTGTGGCCGTAACAATCACACCCAGGGTTTTTAATTTGCCCATCAGAGCTTTCTGTGCTCGCAGCTCTCCCTCTCTCACCACCCAAGGCGGCAGAAATGACAGCGTGAGCTTTCCTGACCGGCCACAGAGAGCAGGAAACGCTGGCAGAGAATGGTTAACGAGCAGGCAGGGGAATCCAGAGCGTGCATAAAACTCGCACAGATAACAAACACTCTCAAAAAAAAAAAAATATCTACGTGGAGAAGTCGCAGCCTGCCCGCCAGCACCGCGCAGGAAGGGGAGGCAGCTCAGCCCACAAATTGCTCGGTAGGAAACGGTCCCTGGTTTCTCCTCTGCCTCGCTACGGCAGAACCCGTGTTCACGATGCAAAAAAACTGCTGCCCGAGGTAATTCCAGCCGCCTGTTCCCGGTGGAAGCGCAGCCGTTCAGCCCGAGCGATGCCAGGCGACAGAGAGCGATGCCAGGCGCTGTCCGCGGCTCGCCCCTGTCACACGCGGACGAGCATCAGCCCCGTCAGCGCTTGAGTCGGGACAATTAGGAGCCGTTCCAGCAGGGCAGTGATGCTGGGACGCCCAGACCAGGGCCAGAGCAGCGTGTAGCCATGACGACTCCGCAGCTCCAGTGACGAGCCGGGAGCGCTCCAGCGGCCGGGACGGATCCAGGCGAGGCTTCTCCCGCCGCATCTGCCAGCCCGGCACGGGGCCAGCGTGTTGTGGCTGTCAGCGCAAGGACGGCAGCCCAGACACGCGTTGTCCCCGAAGCCTTCGCTCGAACACGACCACGGGAAGGGTTTGAGGTGGATTTCCCCCCCAAACATTGCAAGAGGTTTGTCCCCAGACACACCAAGAGCAAGAGGGACAAGCGGGAGCAGCTTCTGTAAGGAAGGAATTGCACCGTGGCTTTGTTGGCGTGTGATGAGTTCTGAGTGATTTTGTTTGCCAGCAAGAGACGCTTTTCTCGATTAATTCTCAATTAATGCTGAAAACTTGCAGCACAGAGAAGAGGGATGCAGCACAGAACCCCCTTTACTCCTCTCAGTGGGTACCTGCCCCACTGACACACACTGACACCAAGTGCTGGAGCGTGTCCAGGGAAGGGGACGGAGCTGGGGAAGGGGCTGGAGCAGCAGGAGAACTGAGGGAGCTGGGGGGGCTCAGCCTGGAGAAAAGGAGGCTCAGGGGGGACCTTCTGGCTCTGCAACCCCCTGACAGGAGGGGGGAGCCGGGGGGGTTGGGCTCTGCTCCAGGGAACAAGGGACAGGAGGAGAGGGAATGGCCTCCAGCTGTGCCAGGGGAGGGTCAGGTTGGACATCAGGAGGAATTTCTTCCTGGAAAGGGTGGTCAGGCCTTGGCAGGGGCTGCCCAGGGAGGTGTTGGAGTCCCCATCCCTGGAGGTGTCCAAGGAAGGACTGGCTGTGGCCCTCAGTGCTCTGGGCTGGGGGACAAGGAGGGGATGGTCACAGGTTGAACTCAATGACCTTGGAGGTCTTCCCCAACCTAAAGGATTCTGTAGCTGCCAGGGAGCAGGACAACAGCCCCATCATCATCTCTTTCCCTGGGGCTTCATTCCGGGGGGGAGAACAAAGAACACAAATTTTACAGACTTGCTTATTTTTTCTCCCATTTCAAGGCTTTTTGGTCACTGCCCCCATCCCACCCCCCCAGGTTTTCACCACCTCCTTGGGCAGGTGTGAGCAGCACTATGTGAGCAGTTCCCTTCCTCTTCTGCAGCTAACACAGGCCTCCACATCATTAATTAGGTTCATCTATCAGGCCCAGTGAGTTGGCATGTGACACCAGATCAAATTCTCTTAATTTCTCCATCCCCTGAATACTTTATAGCCATTAATTAGGGGTGTGAGCTCTGTGAAAGATGTTACAAGAGTGAGATCTGGAAACATAGATTAAAAAAAAGACAGACAGATAAATCACAGGCAGACAGATGCTCATCACACTCAGCTTCCAGTGAAACACAGAACCTTATTTTAGATTAATAGAGAGCAGCAACATCTCTATTAATGAGGCAGAAAAACATCAGGGTCTTCTCTTGATACTTTTATTAAGTAATACAGTTCTGGACAAATTCTGACCCTGATTTAAACCCCATAACAACTCTATCTGTACCAGATTATTCCCATTGCAACTGGGCACCTCTTTAACCACCATTCCTCAGAGCAATTTTGACCCAAGCTCTAAAATCTCTTATAGCACTAAAAATATTTTTAAAAAAGCCCATGTAGGGATTTCTTTTATCATTATTTCAGGAAGGGGAAAAGAAGGGAAGAGAGGTGGCTTTGTCAGTCAGCTGGACTGGTAGCGTGGGAACTTCAGCACAGAGGAAGCTTTGAATTCCAGCCAAGATGCAGCAACTGTGTAACACATAATTCCATCAAGGAAAAACTGTCCCTAAGGTCAGTTCTTATAGAGATCAAGGTCTGACTGTAACCCATATTGGGTGGATGAATACATAGATAACTTGAAAAAGGTATTAAAAATAAGCAGGGCATCTTCAGAGGATAAAAATATGAAATGGCCTCCCAAAAAGCCTACTACTTAAATGGCAAAGAAGGGGATAAAGTGAGAATTGTCAAGCTCTATAAAAAAAAAAAAAGTGAAGTTTATTTTGTTCTTCCCTGAAAAATGCAGAAAACACCAGAAAGGGGATGGTCTGTGTGAAAAGAAAATGACAGTACAATGGCAACTGAGTAAAACTGGCAATGAATAAACAGAGGCTGGAAATCAGAAGTTTTCTAAACAGAAGAATAAATTTCTGAAATAAACGCCCTGTAGGAGTAAGAGCTTCACTAAGTTTGAGCCAGAGCTTGTAAGTCTCAGGATGAAAATGTACAAAAAGTAGTTTACAATAGAGAGGGACCAGTCCTGGTGCTCCAGGGGCTTCCTGCGTTTCTCTGTGAATTTTGCATATTATGAGAATTTTAAAATTCTCTGTTTAATCAGCCAGGATATCTGTGACTGGTAGAGAAGCCCAGATCCATTAAACTCCATATTCTGTGCATTGTTCTATAAATAGGTTGAACATCGTGTTCTTCGGTGTTGGAAAAGATTAAACGATAAAGTTCATTTGAAATGATGTTCTGTTGCTTTAATGGTGCCAAGGGTAAGGTAGGATTAAAAGGAGAGATACAGAGGAGGAGAGGGGAATCTTTCATCTCTGGAAAGTAATGAAGAGGCCCAAAATAAGATCAAGGTCTGACTGTAAGTGGTTCTATCAAATTATATAGGAATATAATGAGTTCTACACCATCTAATTTCCATATGCAGCTCTATAACGTCTCCCCCCAAAGCAGAAGTGACAGGATATTTAAACTCAACTCAAAAGCTGTTTAATGTAAAGATTGGAGAGGAAGGAAATTTTAAATGTGCATACTTTTGTTTCTTAGGGGGGGAAAAAAAAAAGGTTAAAAGGAGGAAAAAAAAAATGTAGTTTTTGAGCATGTAACAGTTCTGTGCCTCCACTGCCTGCCCATTACCACAGCCAGATGGACCATGGCAAGCAGAATAACAACTAGTTCTTATTATATGGACCATTTGCTTTTTAAACAGCCATGATTCCACTCAGCATTCAAACACGTGTTACAACCCCCAGCCCTGATTTCCCTCTCCAACCTGCTCTGTCAGAGATGGCAAAGCAGCTTCTCGGTGTCAGGAGCAGGACAGATGATCAGTGGTGCCTCATTAGACTGAGGAAAGCACTCCACGGGCACTAGATCCATTTAATGTCTTCTCCACTCCATTATTTTTTAAAAATGAAGGTTTTTCCACGTTCTGCTGGGCAAGGAAGGGCTCCCACAGTAGGCTGGGGGGCTGAGCTGGTTCCCACCAGGTGAAGGGTCCATCCATCCCCTTCCCAAGTCACATTTGGGCACTGAGTTCCCACTCAGAAGCACAGACTGAAGCCTCTGCTGAATTCCTCTCTGAGTTTTATGCTATAATTAGTCGAAGGTACCACAGACAAGATCATTTTAGGGAGGTGAGAACACAACTACAAGAAGATCCTTTTTTGTCACTCCATACTCCAAGCCCTGGTGTTAAGCCTGCACAAACTCCTGTTTAACTCTACAATCTGCTTGTTGCCCTTTCCATATCCTAAAATCAACCACGGTTCTTTCCATCCAGAATTAAAGCCCAAACCCCAACCTAGCAACAGATGCAGAAAAACGCAAAGACTTGCTGTGATGTTTCACCTTGAGAATAAAAATCAGATATTCTCTTGATTACTTCTGAGAGCAGCTTCATTTCAACCTTAAAAGAACCGGGCAGTGCACCCAAACTGCAGCAGCCACCAATAGGTCTATTCAAATTCAAACTACTAATTGTTTGGGAATTAGCATGTGAAACACCGTTAATTATCTCGTGTGGCTGCGTTTTTCTGCCAGGAATCCTCTTAGTGTGGTTTTAGCAGATAAAAGTAGAAGGGATGTGGATGGAGCACCTCCAACACCAGGAAAGGCTGAGGGAGCTGGGACTGTTTAGGTTAAAAAAGAGAAAGCTCAGAGGGATCTTATTGATGTATATATGTTAAGATATATAAATATATACCTGAATATATATTAAATATATATATACAGCAATATTTATATACAATATGTGTCTATTCAGGTTTCCATCTTTGGAGATCCTCAAAAGCCACCTGGACACAGGTCTGGGCAACTGGGTGTAGGTGGCCCTGTTTGAGAAGGAAAGTTGGACCAGATGCCCCATGGCATGACTCCCAGAGGTCCCTTCCAACCTCAACCATCCTGTGAAGGTTAATTTTAATAACAGCTCCAGTCCCAAGAGGGAGAGGTGGGTGCAGGACCTGTGCACGTATCACTGACACACAGGTACTGCAGTCACTCCTCGCTCAGGTACTGAGGGTCTGCAAAGCTCAAGATGTCTGGCAAATATGAAACTATGTCACAGGCTGTAGCTTAATAGTTTATTAGACCACATAAATCAAGAGTGAACTTTATCTCCATAAGAACTAGATGAAAATCATTAATAAATAATAATTAGCTGTTTCCTGAGCCTGCCATCTGGTAAGCAGTTTTCCCAGCCAGCAGCTCCTGCTCCTTGCACTTCTCCCAAAAGCTAGAAGATGAACTCAGGCTATTTTTTTTTCCTCCTCTACCAGTCCCCTTGGGAAGTGCAGATACCCAGGATGCTGAAATCCTCCCCACTGCACCTCAGCTCTCCACCTGTACAGGTCTTGACTCCTTATCCCAAGCCTCCAGTTTCCCAAAAAACAGTAAAACCCCAGAAGTTGTTGAGCCCTGCCTTCCATCCTGCCCTCAGAAACACGTGGGCTCCAAGATAACCAAATTAATCATTCTAACCTGTAAGTGGCTGTCATTAGTATTATTATTTTCATCATATAAATTATCTTCCAGATTAGGTCATATGCATTTTGAGATCCTGTGGTTTCCTAGCAACTCCTCTCCCCACTCTCCATGCAGACACAGCGTGCTGCTTTCTTTTCCTTTTTTAGACTCTCTGTGCAGGGGTTATATTCAGCAACAGTGATCTCAGGCCTGGCCCTGATGACCTTTAGTCTGTCACATTTTGGGGGATAAGATGCAAAAGGCACCTATTCCCCCCCAAATTCCCTCAAAAAAAAAAAAAAAAAAAAAAAAAAGACATTTGCAGCACAAAGGCAGAAAACCACAGTCCTCCAGTTGTCCATCTCTGTCCTCAGACCAGGAGCACTGAGCTCTGCAGGGCAGGGAGGACAAAAACATAGCCACAGGTGGTAAAAACAGGCAGAATTTGAAGGATCTCAAAACCCTTTTTCACTGTCAGGCTTGACCAAAGTAGCACATCCCACATAAACAGACAACAGGTACCTAAATACACAAAGCTTGTGGTGCTTGAGCGAGAAGCTTCCCCAAATAATTCCCATTTAACACAGACTTTCACCTAAAAACCTGAACTGTTGTTTCAGAGTTGTTTCTAGTCCAGTGCAGGAAACTGTCTGGAGGGCCAAACCAATTTTAGGCACCCATTTTAATTAACTGCTCTAGCTGAGTTAATCAAGATATCTCCCAAATTTAATCACGATGGGGACACAGAGCTGGGATATGTGATGATCCCAGACAATCCTTTGTGTGAGGAGAATGGGATTAACTTCTGTCCTGCCCCACTGACATTTTTTAAAATAACGTCTGTTCTAAACTACAAAAGCTGTGGGGCTTAATTATTTAGATAGCTGGTGGCCCTGTTTCAAAAAGAAAAAGAGAACAGACCTCAGAAATGAACCAGCTTCAGTCCACATGGAGTACAGCTATTAATATTTGATCCCCTGCTAGCCTGGAGGCAAAGGGAATAATGTTCATTACAACAGCCTGAGACTGAATCCACTTGAACAATTGACTGAACTGGAGGTGAGGAGGAAACCTTTCCTGCTACAGGTGAGCTGAGCTGGGCTACTCTGGCAATTCCTCCAGCAAAGGAGCTGATGTTTGGTCAAGCATAGAAAAAAAAGGGAATTTTCAGGGGTAGCCCTCAGAGCCTCCCTGTAAAGATCATTACTGCATCCAAAATCCAGTCTTAAGATCATTGAGAAAAGTAAGGATCAGAGCTACAAAGGCATATACCTGCATAGAGAAGAAATAATTACATTTCTATTGAATTACCAGGAACAGACAGGCAATGGCACTTCACTGGAAAATGGAATATCCTTCAGTCCCTTATCCCCTGCTCTCTCCCCTTAATCCATAGGAGTCCCTATGGATTTTTGGATTACAGCCTCAGGCCAGTCTTACTTGGGGCCTAAAGCAACACAGCAGGGTGGGAAAGTTTTCAGAGAAAACTGAAGCTCCAATTTCACTTTCTTGTTGTATTCCCAGTCTAAATCTTGCAAATACAACCCGTGCCCCTTTCTCAGGGTGACCAGATTGGACCTTGGCCCCAGCACAGAGATTTCACTCTCAAATGCTGATTAGGAGCCTCAGCATTAAAATGGGACAGTGAAATCTAGGTGAAGTATAGAAAATAAAGTCAATTTGGGATGTCCCCATTTTAGGGGGGGGTCAAAAGACGACCTATTTTTCAGACTGGTCAGAGCCTGTGTCACCCAGTTAAAGCTGCAAACTGGTCCCCTGGGCATGTCTTTGCCTGGGAAATTGTCTGTTTGAGCAGAAGGTCTTGAGGTTAAAGAAATCTTTCAACCATTGAAGGCCACAGTCACTCACACACTCCCAGGAATAAAGCTCCTGGAATGACAGTGCTCCCTGGACCCACTGCAGATACTTTATTCTTCCTACAGTGTCTACCCATTAGCACCTCTAATTAGAAGGCAAAATCACGAGCTCCATGTTATTTAAGGGATTATGCAGCATTTTAAAACTACAGCACAATGTAATTATTTTTTAATAGCCGCAGCTATTTCATGTATTTACTTTTAATGGTGTTTGAGTCATAAATTAACTGTAGAAAAAGGCAAATCAGCACTTGACAGAGGAGCAGGCAGCAATTGGGAAAAAAAAAATGAAATGCTAAAAGGAATGATCAAAAATTATCAAAAAGGAAGAGGGCATTAATTTTTCTTGTTTGCTTTGTTCTGGGCTGCCTTTTATCATCTAACTTGTCCCCCTGGAGATCTAAAAGGTCAGGGATGAATAAACACAAGGAGACTTGAATGCCTGTGTTGTTGCAGAGTGACTTCTGTCAGTTGTTAAGAGATGTGTATTTTTGGGCAGTTTTATATTATCAGACAGTAAAGTTAATAAACTAACACTGCCAAGTGACAACAGAGATGCAAGAGAACAGAGCTGGAAGATGAAGAAAGGACTAAACAACCAAGCACGTTAGAGGGAAGGTGAGCCAGGAAAAAAACACATGCTTGGTGCTAAACCACCCAAAATCATCCTTGTCCAAGACCTGTGCCCCTTTCTCAGGGTGACCAGATTGGACCTTGGCCCCAACACAGAGATTTCGCTCTCAGATGCTGATTAGGAGCCTCAGCATTAAAATGGGACAGTGAAATCTGGGTGAAGTATAGAAAATAAAGTCAAAATCATCCTGGTCCAAGACAAGGCTCACCCCAAAAAATTACAGTGAACTTTTGAAAGGGTAAAAAAACCCTCTGAAGCAGCTCATTTGTCATCTCTGGAGAGGTTTTTAACCCTCTGTGGCAGCTGAAGTGCTTCGGGTCCCACAGACAGGCCCGTGCCGGCTGCTCCAGCAGCACCTCGGCCCCTCTGCCCACCCCAGGCAGGGCGAGAACCTGACATTTCCTTCCTCCTGCTCCTGTCCTGGCATGCCCATCCCTCAGTGTGTCCCAGGTCCTAACTCTGCTGTCTCCCTCCCCCACAGAAAGCCCGGCTCGCCCGGATCCGCGTGGCCAAGACCGGCAGCTCCAACGCGTACCTGCACAGCAAACGCAACGGCCTCCTCAACGAAGCCCTGGAGCTCACGGTGAGTGGGGACGTGCCACCTCCTGCCACAGACTTCCCCAAAGTTCCCTGTTCCCACTCCTCTCCCTGGGATCCCTTCCCTTTCTCTCTCTCGTTGCCACTTAATTGCTCGTTATCCAGCGTGGTGGCCACGCACATGGAATGGTGCTGGTGAGGCCACCCCTGGAGTGCTGTGTCCAGTTCTGGGCCCTCAGCTCAGGAAGGACATGGAGGGGCTGGAGCAGGTCCAGAGGAGAGCAACGAGGCTGGGGAAGGGACTGGAGCACAAGTGCTGTGAGGAGAGGCTGAGGGAGCTGGGGCTGTTCAGCCTGGAGAAGAGGAGGCTCAGGGGAGACCTCCTCACTCTCTGCAACTCCCTGACAGGAGGGGGGAGCCGGGGGGGGGTTGGTCTCTTTTCCCAGGCAACTCTCAGCAAGACAAGAGGGCTGGGTCTCGAGCTGTGCCAGGGGAGGTTTAGGTTGGATATTAGGAAGAATTTCTTTGCAGAGAGGGTGCTCAGCCATTGGAATGGGCTGCCCAGGGAAGGGGTGGATTCTCCATCCCTGGAGGTTTTTAAGCTGAGACTGGATGTGGCATCAGTGCCATGGGCTGGGAACCACAGTGGGGTTGGATCAAGGGTTGGACTTGATGATCTCAGAGGTCCCTTCCAACCCAGCTCATTCTGTGATTCTATGGTATGGAGGCATAGCTGGAATACAGCTGGATGGGAGGAAAAAGCTCCTGTGGGTTCCTCCTCGAGATAGAAAAGGATCTGGCTTTCCAGCAGCGAGCACAGTTCCCTCTAATCCCTCTGTTGGTTTCCACAGCCCGGGCTCTGCCCACTCCACTCCCTTCCAGCACGCAGTCATTTGTTTTCTAAGAACACAACATGGGCTACCTGATCATCTCCAACAGGACAGGAGAACATTCCCTAGCTCCTGATTGAGGCAGCTGGGTGGTGGGTTTATTTTTAAAGGCCCCTGGCTGTTCAGGAGGAGGGAAGCTCTGAGTGTGTCAGGTTGCTCAGCAGAACCAGTGAACACGAGGTGAGGTTATCACATTAAGCCTGATCCACACCAGAGGAGGTATTAGCACATTTCATGGATTTCATTCCAAATAAATCAGCCTTCCATGCACGTGGGAAGCAGAGAGGAGATAAAGGATGTTTAATTGAGCCACCTAGCATTCGTTCATGCATCCTTACTTGGGGTCTAATCCTTCATAAAATGTGATTTTCCCTGGCATGTCCTTGCATTTGTGTCCAGAGAAAGGGAATAGAGGTGGGGAAGGGGCTGGAGAGTAAGTTCTGCTGAGGGAGCTGGGGGGGCTCAGCCTGGAGAAAAGGAGGCTCAGGGGGGACCTTCTGGCTCTGCAACCCCCTGACAGGAGGGGGGAGCCGGGGGGGGTCGGGCTCTGCTCCCAGGGAACAAGGGACAGGATGAGGAGAAACAGCCTCAAGCTGTGCCAGGAGAGGCTCAGGTTGGACATCAGGAGGAATTTCCTCCTGGAAAGGGTGGTCAAGCCTTGGAAGGGGCTGCCCAGGTGGAGTCCCCACCCCTGGAGGTGTCCAAGGAAGGCCTGGCCGTGGCCCTCAGTGCTCTGGGCTGGGGGACAAGGTGGGGATGAGTCAAATGTCAGACTCAGTCCTGGAGGTCTTTTCCAACCTTAACAGTTCCATAAAATCCAAGCTGAAAACCCTTTCCAGTTCATGGTTAAAGCTGCTCCCCAAAGCCCTGAGCCCACTCCCAGCCCAGTTTGGTGGGCACAGCACAGGGAAGTCGTGCAGCACCCTGTTTGCCACGTGGGAAGGTGCTCAGTGCACACTGGGATCCAGAAACCCGGCCCTTTACAACTGGAATCCTTTTTCAAGGGACTCTACAAAAGCCCTTCACACGAAGCACAGATTTGGAAGGTGGGGGGCCCAGATCAGTTGCTGTTCTCCCCTCCAAAACAAGTTTGATCCTTCTGGCTACACACCCAACGTTGTCTCCTGCTCTGTGAATGGCAGCAACACCCGAAAAAACCTGTTTCTTGAACCATATGTTGCTGTTGAGCAGCTCAAGAGAAGTTTCTTTATCAAGTAAAGACCAGGCAGGCGGGTCACACCTATTCCAGAACCTCATCCCCATCCAGGAAGGGCTCAGGGAAACCAACTCTGCTGGGATTCTGCTTTTTCACTACCCAGAAACAGGCAAAAAAATGTGACTAAAAATTGAAAATTTCCTTTTAAGCTTTAGATTTCTGGTTTTTTTTAAAAAAAAACGCCAGGAGAGCTTAGCAGGGACACTTGGTTTGCACTTGATCTTCCAGCCTGTCATCCCACCAAGAATCTCCTCACTTCTCTTGTCAACCAAAACTCCCTGCCAAGACCACTCAGGGAAGAGCAGCTGACTCACCAATGCTTAAAGTCCAAAATGCAGGAGGTTGAGAGAAATATTTGGCTGAATGGGCTCATTTCTTGGCACCTGCCCAAAAATCAGCAGGAAAGGGATCGTTTTGTTGGCTACAAAGCTCCTGTAGACACAGGAACTAAAACAAAAACATTCCTGAAGAGGTTCTAGAGGATTTTTTTTTTACCCATTAATAACTAAATTTATATATATAGTAACACCTAGAGCAGGTTTTTGCAGGGTTTTCTGGGTGTAACTTGCTTTCTGGTGGGTTTATAACTCTAAATCAGAGACACAGGGTGGTTTGGGTTGGAAGGGACATAAAGATGCTTTGGTTTCAACCCCCTGCATTGGACAGGGAATCTGCCACTAGATGGAAGGTTGAAATGCTGACATGACTCCCCCACAGCCCAGTAAGAACCACAAATCCCACTCTGAAAAGCACTAAATACTGTGTACATTGGTATTAACACTCTGTAAGAAAATATCCCCCCCTGAAGGAACTCCCTGTTGAAATAGTCAAAGAGTTATGTGACATGTTGGAATATAATTTTTTTTTAATTCACTAAATTACTAAATTTTTATTAATTTATTAAAAGAAGAAACTTGCCAAAGCCATGCCTGGCACCTGCACAAGCACCAGGAAATGGTCTTTGACTACCTGAGGACCTGAATCAAAACCCAACACGTCTCTCCATCCCCAGGTGGATGGGGACTGCAGAACATCCTCTCTTTACATGACCATTTTAACTCCACGAGGCAGGATTTCATGTCCTTTCATTTCATGGCAGGAGAACAAACTATTCTGAAGGGTACAAAATGTGAATGACAGCCTAGTCTAGACAGCCAAATTTTTTAAGCTGTAAAAATATGAAGGAATGTGACTCCTGCAGTTGCTATATTTAGGCACCAAAATATTATCTCCATACTGTGCATATTTGTCAGTCAAATTAGGATCAAACTGCTTCAGTGGTCAGGTGCACATCCCATTTTGACACCTTGCCCGGGATTCTTGCTCACAGTAATGGGCTGCACATGGCCAGATTGCCTTAGGGCTGGTGTGTCACCCAGCAGCAATTCCAACTGCAATTACTCCGTGGCCATGAGCAGATATTATCACTTCCATCAGCAGCAATCCCACATGTGTTATTGTTTTACAAAGGCCCAGCACATTGCCTGGCACTCTGACACTCAGAGGGGTCACAGAACAACTGCCCCACGACATAGCCTGGCTGTGGCTCTGCAGTCAAACTAATAAATTGGAAAATAAGGACTGTTCAGGATTCCAGAACGTGTGCCAGAATGTCCTTTCATTAGCAGCAGAATGAATGCACTGACACCATCCTCCCAGGGAACAGCACGTCTCCAGCCCGTGGCCTCCCATCAAAGCAGAGGGAAAGAGGGAAGAAAAGGATTCATCCAAGGACAGCAGCAGGAAGGAGATCTGCTTCCAGCAAGAATACAGGCTCTTGCTTCACAAACATGTGGATTTGTGGCATTTGCCATCTAGACACGAAGTACTCAGAACTGTTTGCTTCTCATTTAGAGGTTTTATTTTTTTTTTTCAGTGGGCTTTATGTCAAATGTGCTCAAGGGATGGGTGAGCTCCTTCCCATGGCAGCAGCCTACATATCCTCTTAGCACTAATCTCCTTGTACAGCCAGCTGAAATTCCCTTTTAGCTGAAATGCTGGGAGCTGTATATCCCGGGAACAGGAGGTTTGTGAGGTCTTGTGCCTTTTCACAAGCAGAACCTGCTTAGCCATAGATAAGCCTTGGAGCTGCTCCCATGGGCAGGGACAGTCCAACCCCTGAACCAGCTCATCTGGGTTCACCAGGGCCCAATTCTGTGTGATGGAGCACTTAAAGAGAGGCAGAGTGGAAGTATTTTGGATTTCAGTGTGTCTCAGCCTCCCTCCAGGCAACCAGCAGTTCACTGAATGTCTTCCAAGAACAAACTGAATGGCAGCTGGCATCAAATCCCTGCAAAACTGGCATCCCAGCTCCAAAAGCAAACCATCCCCTCTCCTCCCTCCTCCCCACTAGCTCCTCCATTCCAGCCAGCCTCTCCTAATGAAGACACAGATTTTGGTTGCCTGCAGTACCACTAGTGCAACCTCTGTAGGTTCATTTCCCTCAACAGAGCTGTCAAAATGCCCAGTTTCTGTGATGTTGGCACTGTCACTGTCCTAGGGCAGGACTTCCAGCAGATCTCATGCCTAATTTCCACTTAGGGTGGGCTCAGTGGTTGCCTGCTCTTTGTTTCTGGAAACACTGAGCTGACTGAAAAAAAACCCAAAAAAATCCAAAAGGAAGATAAGGAACAAGTCACAATCCCTGATATTCCACGTTCTTCCTGGTCACTGCCCTTGAGTGACACATCCCTTGAGCCATTTCCCTCAGTGACAAACCCAGCCTTGGGATGGAAGGCACAGGGAGAGGCTGAGCTGTGCTGCCAACATTCAACAATTGGCTTAACTCTCCTGCCAGAGGTACCAAAGCTCTATCTTTGCTCTCAGATCCCATTTAGATTTCCTCCCGAGCAAATCCTCATAAAAAAAGGATACTGTTTGCAATATATGCTCTTCCCCTCTCCTTTTCCAGTGTTTTAGTGCAGCATCCTATCTGCTTTAGGGCCTCCAAGGACCTCCATGGGAAACATTCCAGCCCAGCCTCCAGCAGAGTCAGTGCTCTCAGCAGGTACCAACAGGACCTGCTGGGTGTGTTACCTCACCAGGAGGATTGTTAAGAAGAAAAATGGAACTGATTTTTTTTGTTGTTTTCTTTTGGGCCACTTCTAAAAATACTTCTGGGAATGCTCATCCTCCAAAACAACAACAACAACAACCAAAAAAAAAAAAAAAAAAAAAATCCATAACCTGCCTAAGATGCATTCCCCCAGGAATCTATTAATTCTGTGTACAGTAAGTCAGCTTCCTTAATGCACCACTTCAGCTGTGTTTTGGCATCTGTCAGAGACAGAGTTATTCCTTCACTTAAGGATCACAGCACCAGCCTGGAAATGGCATCCAGGAGAAGCATTTGCAGTGAATCACCGGGACACAGGGGTGTGTTTAAATGCAGTGCTTCAACCAGAGATGGATTTGACCCCCTTGGGAGCTACAGACAATGTCTTGGCACTTCTGACAAGATGTTCTGCCGTGTCTCCCATCCCACCCATTACCTCTCTTGAGCAGCCAGATATTGCTGCTTCGTGTCTGAGCAGAGATTCCAGCCATGCACAGCCACTTCTGACTTCAGGATTTTGGCATCACACAAAACACCAGGCACCCTTTACTTGTGGAAAACATTTTACAGCACCTAATTGCTATTTTAATGCACGTCATTGTCTTTGAAAATGCGGGTCCTCAAAGACACACACAGATTAAAGTGTGATGAAATCACAGGGAGCTTCAAGACCAGGAACTTAAGTAGTAGTAGTAGTAGTAAGAGAATATCCTTAAAAATCTGCCACCTTACAATCTTAAATCTGCCACCACACAACAGAGAAAGGGAGAAAAATACTTCTGGCTCTCCCATAGCACAGAAACTCTGCAGGCAACCCCATTTGCTACTTTTCCATTAATTTCTGAGGTGTATCTGACCATCAGATCACAGGGGAAGTAACATGGCAGATGTTTGAGAAACATCTGATTCACTGATACGGTGCAGAAATCAAAAATACAGAGCCCTGGTTTTCTCCCCACACACCAATTCAGTCAACTAAATTGGGCTATTGCTGTTTTGATGAGTGCTTGAGACAAAGCTTTCTGTGTGAGCTAAACACCACTGAACTCGAGCTCCCAACCTCTCATCCACTTCTGTCCCAGAGGCTTCAAGCAGCTCAAGTCCCTCAGCTTAACAGAGAGACCAGGCTGAAACCTGGAGCTTATCCCAACCACTAAGAACTCTGCAGCCTGAGCTGTTCCTCCCCAAATCACCACAAACACACCTACCTGGTGCAGAAGCCACAGGCAGAACAGCAGAAGTGCCCCAAAGAGTCCTTCCAACCCAGAGCCACACAAACCAAAAGCAGATTATTCTCCTCCAACTCTTCTTATGCTTTCCTGGGTGGAGCCACTCCTTTTAACAGCTTTTCAAGCTAAATACTCTCAGCTGTGCCCAGTTGCTCCTCAAAAGGCACAGGCTGCCTAAACACACCTGCTTTGATTTAGCTTATGAATTTGTTGCCCCCATTTCAGCAGTTTGAGTGCACAGGTGAAGAGAGCTGGTTCCCACTTGTCCAGGATTCCTGTGCAGTGAGCCAAGGATGTGGATGGTGAGGCCTCTGGACCAGGTTCTCCTTGTCCTGGTTTTGTGCTAAATGATGCCCAGAGGGTTGCAGGTCAGTATGCAGGACTCCTGAGTGCTGTGTTACTAAAACACAAATCACAGGCAGCCCTGCTGCTGAGGGCCATAATCCATCTAATCCATCAGAAACTAATGCAGATGGGACCTTTCCTTCTGCCAAGGAACTGCTGCCACATTTCAGGTGAACATCAACCCTCTGCCACTGCTGCACGAGGCTTCTTCATTGGAATTCTTCCCTCTGGTGACCAGTGACAGGCTGGAGCTGTGCCAGGGGAGGGTTAGGTTGGATCTCAGGAAAAAGTTCTTCCCCCAGAGGGTGGTTGGGCACTGAAGAGGCTCCCCAGGGCAGTGGGCACAGCCCCAAGGCTGCCAGAGCTCAAGGGGTGTTTGGACAATGCTCTCAGGGATGGGGTGGGATTTTGGGGTGCCCAGGTTCACATTTTCTGCTCCCACGTGCAGCTGTGGCTCAGGAGGGTTTGGCAAATAACACACCCAAGTTCCTGAAGGTCAGGCAGAGCCAGGCTTTAGCTCAGAGAAGGCAGGACAGCTTTTGTTTTGTCTCCTAACACAGCCCAGGGTTCAGGGTACATCTGCTGGCATTCAAAGGTCACGTCAAGCTTAGAAACCTTAATGCATTTTGGAAAAATACAACAGCACAGGTTCTTCTTCTCTTGACATTCTGGCTCCTGAGCCTTGACATCCTATGCCAGCAGTCATTCCCACATCTCCTCCCCAGCTATGCAATACCTGGAAACACACAGGTTTGGGATCCAACCTGAGCTCCTCACTTCAGTTTACAACCCAAATCATTAGGGCAAAAAAAAAAAGAGGAAAACTCCTAAGAGCTGGGAAAAAAACCTGAGAGCTGGCAGCACTGCAAGTGTTATCTTTACCCCTCTGAAAGCTCGTGCTGGGACTGGTATTTCTGTTTGTTTTCGTGGTTTTACACCTGGTTTGGGTTTTGTTTCCCCCCCACACCCCTCTTTTCGTGGCTGTTCAGGGATCCACCGAAGAGGAACAGCACATGACTAAAGGCACCTCCTTAATCGAAAGCCAACACCACCATCTGCTGCACTGCCTGGAAAAAACAACCGTAAGTACCAACACGATCCCTCCACCCCGCCCAGGTCTGTGTGCCTGGCAAGGGCTCCCCATGGGTAAAGTGCCCTCGGAATGCTCTTGGTGGCCCTTGGTCAGACACATCCAGTACCTGGTGTGTGCCAGAGGGGCTGGTTCTAAAGCTCCTGATGTTCTAAAGCACTTCTATTTCCTTGTCTTCTTAAAATAATAAAAATGATCCCCGTGCAAGGGGATAAAGGTGGGATTATCTGCTGCTCCTCAGTCACCTACACCTGCACAAAGTCAGCAGCAGGTTGCTCAGTCGAGGTCGCCTGAAGGCAAAGAAGTTTTCAGCACAGAATTAGGGAGGTCCCAGAATCACAAGTTTCATTTCTTTGGTGTTTCTGAAAGAGAACTAAACTGCATTTGTCCTGTACTGTCAGTCACACATCATATCCACCCCTCATTTGTGCTAATTAGCAACAGAGGACAGTTCTGCTGCCTTAAAGAGGAAGAAGATGCTGGTGGTGACTCCAAACCCCAGCCTAGTCACCAGTGCCAAGAGGCTGGAAAGAAAATAACCTTTAGCCCATGAGATGGCTCAGAGCAGATGAACTCTGTCAGTGGGTTTAAAGGTTACACATATCTTTTCTCCTTTCAGCCTGGTTACAGGGGCAGGTAATTTATCTCAAAGCCAGCCAAGCAGTTTTTCTCCAGCATGACTTTTCTGTTTGCATCGTGCAAGGTGTTGGCAGTGAGAGCTTTGTTTTTTATTATTAAGTGATTGTGTATGCAGAAGTCTCTGGGAACGTTTCAGATGTTTATTTGATACATATGTTTCGCTTCCAGGTTTATATAAAAGGTTCTGCAGAAAAGGAACACATTATCTATCCCATGATTCATTCTAGAGAGAATGAAGCGAGGTTAACACTTGAAATATTCATGCCTTTTTCTATCTGCATCCATCATCAAATGTACTTTTGGCTTTTTTGACTTGCCAGAGCTTTCTTTTAGATAAATCACCTTCACTTCCATGGTTTGGTTTGTGCTGGAATAACACCACTTAGGCCTCAGAGATACACTGGAAGAAGATGCTGATTAATCACAGTGACCTCTGAGCCCAACGAGCTCTAAAGGTCACCGAGGGCAGTGAACTGATTCTTCCTGTATCAATGACTATTGAATTTGTTTTTTAAGACTCATCTTGCCTTTAATTTCGACCAGAAATTTTTGGATGTTACATAACCAGCAGATATTTCACAGCCTGACTCTTCAGCTTAGAGCTTTCTGCTCAAAAACCTTCACTGCCACAACCCGTGTTCCACAAAAACCCTCCCACCTGAGAACCTGAACAAAAGTGGGTGAGGCAAACCAGAGCTGACAGCCCTGCCTGCAGGGTCTGCCCTTGCAAGGCCTGATTTGATAAAGGCTTTTGGAAATTCTGACCCCTGCACAGGCCAGGTGAACCTCTCTGGGCTTTGCAGGAGTTGCTCCATCACTAATGAGCCTGGAGAGTGATGGAAGCACTGTGGCCAAAGTGGACCCTAATTTGGGGATGCAGGGTAATTTGTACCCTAGTACCTGAATCAGCCTAACAAAGGTTTGATTGCCTCCAGCACACAAACCTGCTCAGGCATTGAAAACATTCCAAATGTTGCTCTTCTCAGCTGGGAATGGCAATAACAGCGATACTTGAATTTTGATTAAAAGCCAGAGAGAGAATCTGCACAATGTTTAATGTGTTTTCCCCCCACATTTTTCAGCCAGTTATTACCATGATGCAGCACCAAAATCACACTGCAAGTTTGGGTTCTGGCCTGGAATTATCAATCCAAATAGTTCAATGGCTTTGTGTGGAAATTCTGTAGCTCCCATAATCTATTAAAACACTGTGCAACAGTTCTCCTCCCCAAAATTGAAATCGTAGTGAAAGCATTTTTAAACGCTGAAGAGTCATTTTGTGACCAAGTTGCAGGAATGGAATGAGGAATGTACCATGGTTGCAAACTTGTTTCAATGGGCAATTCACCTTTCCTTAGACTAGAGAGGACTCTCAAAGTCGGTGATTTATTGACCTGGTGTCTGGGCTGTCACCAGCACACACTTACAGCTGAATGGCTGTGAATGGCTCACAAATCTGCTGTGTCAGATGACAAAGTGACCCTGGAGTACTTGTAGCTGCCACAACAGAGATTACTTTGTCATATTAACACAACAGATGGAGTTTGTTCAAACAAAAGGAGGTTTTTCCTCTCCTTCCAACTCCCAGATTGAGCATGGACATTCACAGGCCGTGTTTTCCTCCAAGTGCTGAGTGCCTGGAACCCAGTCCTTCAACCCAAACCTTTCTGCTGTGTTTTCACAGAGTGTGATCAAACCCCACACCCATTGGCAAAGCAATTCCAACTCTTGGCTTGCGAATCAGCAGCTGAAACTTTGTTTTCCTTCGCCTTCAGCTCTGAAAAGATCAAAGTCAAAACGTTGTGATGGGTTTTGTTCTGTTTCCAAGAACAGAACACTCAAAAGCTGGAGAAGGAAGGAACAAAAGGGGTCTGATTCAGGCGAGGTTTGGTGAAGAGAAGGTCCTGTTGCCCATTCAAACTTGAGTGAGCTGGAATGCTGAGGCAAGAGATGCAGTGCTGGGACTAAACTTCTGAATGCTGGAATGGACAATCAATTGTGTTTTTATCTTTTGTTGGCATGTTGTCCCGTAGGGATTGTCCTATCTTGTGGATGATCCCCTGTTATCTGTACGAACTTCCACCATCAAGGTATTTCCTTTTCAATTCGATCTGTTTTCTCTATGGTCTCTGTGACATGTCTGCAGAGTGTTTGCTGGTTTTCTCGTTCTTGGTCTTGTACTTGGGAGTTTGTGCACGTGGCTCCCTTTGGTTCTCCAGTGCTCTTGTTTCCTGTGAGAGTTGTTAGTTGTTCTGATGGAATCTGATGGCTGCCTTCAGCATGGTTGCTTTTGTCTCCTATCCTTTTTAGGGACTGGATAAAGTCTGTTCTCTAGAACTATGTGAGTGTTCATGTACACACATACGAGTTCTTTCTTCCAGGATTTCTTGTTCCTTAGCAAAATAACTCTTTCCAGAGTCAGCTTTCTGAATTTCCTTTCCCTACTCACTTCCCACTCTCACCTGCCATGTTTATTCCATTCATCCAAGGCACTGCAGGGATGCTTTGAACCCAACAGTGACATCCTGCAGTTAAGTTTTACATCCAGGTGGGCATCTAAATAAAACACAATCCTGCCCCAAGCATAAAAAACAAAAGGGGGGGCATGAACTCCTCCGTGTGTCATTCCAGGATTTTTGAAGGCACTTCTGGAGTGCAGACACAAAAATGGAAGGAAATTCAACCACAAGAGATTAACCACCTCAGACTATGTAAGGCAGCACTGACAGACCCCTCCTGTTCCCCTGCTGGCACAGGAGAGCAAAATCTCCTTGTGGTTGCAGTGAGGGCAGAATCGTTTTAAGACCAGAATAATTTTAAGATCTTTTTAAAGATCATTTAAAAATCTTTCTGAGATCTGCCCAGTGCAGATCTTTCCAGGCACAGAGGCAGAGGGCCCAGGGGTTGACACCCCCTCCCCCAGCCCAGCCCAAGGTGCCATCACACACAAACTGCTGTTGGGCCCAAGCCGTCGGTGCCACCAGAGACTGACGACCCTGTTCTTTCCCCCCTCCCCGCCAGAACCACGAGTTCATAGATGAGCAGATGTTCGAGCAGAACTGCATGGAGAGCTCGATGCAGAACTACCCTTCCTCTCGGAGCCCCTCCCTGTCCAGCCACCACGGACTGACCACCTCGTGCTGCTCCCGCCGCAACAAGAAGACCACTCACCTGCCCAACTCCAGCGTGCCGGCCACGCGCCTGCGGAGCATGCAGGAGCTCAGCACCATCCACATCCAGTGCAGCGAGCAGCCCTCCCTCACCACAAGGTACAGTGCCAGCCTCGGGGGGCATCACCCACCTGCAGGGTCCTGCAGGACTCTTCTCCAGCCAGGGACGGGGTGCTGGTGCTGGGAGCGGTTTTGTTTCCCTCCTGCTTTTGATAACCCCGGGAAAGCAGCTCCAAGCTGCTCCTGGATGAACCAGGTCTAAGCCAGGCTCTAGTGCAGCTCTTGGGCTGGATTTCAGGGACAGGTTCTTCCCCCAGAGGGTGGTTGGGCACTGAACAGGCTCCCCAGGGCAGTGGGCACAGCCCCAAGGCTGCCAGAGCTCAGGGAGTGTTTGGACAATGCTCTCAGGGACAGGGTGGGATTTTGGGGGGTCCTGTGCTGCCAGAGCTCAGGGAGTGTTTGGACAACACTCTCAGGGACAGGGTGGGATTTTGGGGTGTCCTGTGCAGGGCCAGGAGTTGGGCTGGATGATCCTTGTGGGTCCCTTCCAGCTCAGGATATCCTATGATTCTAAGTATGTTTGAATAGTGTAATTTGTATATATGAACTGTTCCATTCATAGTGTCTGCCTGTTCCTCCCTTCTCCCTCCCTGTGACAGGCTGGAGCTGTGCCAGGGGAGGTTTAGGTTGGATATTAGGGAAAAGTTCTTCCCCCAGAGGGTGGTTGGCACTGAACAGGCTCCTCAGGGCAGTGGGCACAGCCCCAAGGCTGCCAGAGCTCAAGGGGTGTTTGGACAACACTCCCAGGGACAGGGTGGGATTTTGGGGTGCCCTGTGCAGGGGTGCCCTGTGCACCCACAATCCTTGTGGGTCCTTTCCAGCTCAGGATATTCTGTGATTCTTCTCTGGCCAGATTGGATGTAGAAATATGAATTCCAAGTGACACCCAGCACAGGCAGGAGCAGCTCCCAGGTGTGGGGCACTCACCAAAGCTGGCCCAGGACCAGCTCCCAGCCCCCCTCCCAGCCGTCCCAGCACTTCCAAACCTTTCCTGGGAGCAGGCAAACCCAATGGGCTAATAGTGCCTGTCAGCAAAAGCTGTTAGAGAGCTGCACACACTGACATGGCCCCCCGGGGACACTCACTCCACTGATTTTCATTGTCCAACAGTCTAAATTGCAACTCTAAGCATCACTGGGAAACAAATAAGGAGGAATTTCACAGTGCTGTCTTAGCAGCCCCCACCTAAAAAGCCATAAATGACACAGGTGAATTGTCCCTGAATAGAAAACTTTGAAAATTCCATTTTATGCATAACTTGCTGGGAAAAAATCATTTATTCACCGTATCGTTCTTGCAAACATTAAATTACTTTCTAAATCCCTCTCAGCTCATTAAGTTTCTTGTGCACCAGAGCTGGTTTTGAACTTCCCATTCTTCTTCTCCCCACTCCTATCAAAGGGATGTAGGAACTGAAACAAAGCTGCCTTTAGGGCAGCAAGCGATTACTTTGTGCCAGAAGGGCATTTCAGAGCATGAATTATGAATGAATAAGCACAAAACAAGTCTCCAGCTATTTCACTTTCAATATGACAATATTTTAAACCAGCACCTGAAGCAGTAATTTCGTGGAATGTCAACTATTCTGCCTGTTTCAGTGGGTGCTAAATCAGACGCCTGTGATATTTTAAATGTCAACGCTTATTTCACTTGCTTACCAAACTGTGGAAGAACAGAGAGAGAGAGAGAGAGAGACAAAAAAAAAGCTTTTAAGTTGTTTTTCCTGTGGAATGCAACTAGCTGGGTGTACTGGTTAGCACTGGCAGAACCACCCAGGCCCTAAAAGTGCCCCACTCTCAGCTTGTGCCTGAAGCATCCAGGGAGCACAGAAAGGGTTCTGCTGTTCTTGGGATGCTTGAGAGATCAAAACCCGTCCTCTTGGTGAGTCAGTCTGAGATAACAACAGCAAGAGCTTTCCAACTGGGAGCTTTACATCCTGAAAGGACAGACCTTGTGTTTAAAATGAACACGTTGGGCTGGTAATAGCAGACTCCTGTAGCTGTGCAGATGCACAGAAACCAACCTATCATTTTCCCTCTGTAATTAATTATAGGATGCAATTGATGCAGATCTAATAAGAATGCTCCCAGCTGCCAGATCCTTGAAACTACTGCAGAGAGAGGGAGAAAAAAAAAATAGAAAAGATCAAGGGACAGTGAATTTGAAAGAGGTATTTGAAATGCAAGGAAGACAACATCTTCCTCAGAAAGAACTACCTGTGCTCTGAAAAGATGCAGTACACAGGACAGTGTATTTAGATGTCCTCCTAAATAAACTACAATTATGCAAGAAAGAAATGGAAACAGAACAATTTGCCCTGTGAAAAGCCGTGTCTTAACCAAGGGGAATATTACCAAAGCTTAGTGTCATCTGGGCAGACATAAAGGGTTTCTTGCAGGAACAGGGTGGGGAGGGACCATTTCAGTGGAGTCTTCTGAATATTCCATGGAATCACAGAATCAGCTGGGCTGGAAGGGACCTCTGAGATCATCAAGTCCAACCCTGGATCCAACCCCACTGTGGTTCCCAGCCCATGGCACTGATGCCACATCCAGTCTCTTCTTAAAAACCTCCAGGGATGGAGAATCCCCCACTTCCCTGGGCAGCCCATTCCAATGGCTGAGCACCCTCTCTGGAAAGAAATTCCTCCTAATATCCAACCTAAACCTCCCCGCCAGGATATTTCTCGTGGGGAGGGGGAAAAAACAAACAAACAAAAAACCAACAAGCCAAGCACTTGAATTTGTTTTCTAGTCGTTCCAGCCTCAACATGAAGTCAGACGACGGGCTGAGACCGAACTGCAAAGCTGCCCAGATCACCACAGCCATCATCAGCATCCCCACCCCGCCCGCCCTCACCCCCGAGGGCGAGAGCAGACCCCCCCCCGGCAGCCCCGGGCACTCCACGAACATTCCCACCCCCAGCACGGCCAACATCGTCAAGGTCTCCGCCTTGTAAGACCGTCTCCCGAGGCTGGAAGTCCCCCTGTCCCTCCGCCCCTCCGCCGCTCCTTTCGTGCTGCAAACTCGTGCCTGGATGGACCGACCGACGTGTTCTGTCCCCGGCCCCGCGGGGGAGGCACCTTCCTTCGGACGGGGACTGAGGAAGGATTCCTGCGAGAGGAGAAAAAAATACCCTCCCGGAGGGGAAGAACCATCGTGGCAACCGAAGAGAGTCGATAAAGCAAACGGGAATATAACACTGTGTATCGCAGCACCTTTTTAAAGGTTTTTAATGGATAATATTTATTCACGAGGAAATGACTGAAAAGGTGAAAAAAAAAACAATGGATTTTTGTGAATTATTTTTTTCTTTTTTTTTCTCCGTTCGTTCGTTCGTTTCTTCTTCATGGAGCAAGAACCTTTAAACCGACCAAAATTTCACATTTCTCGTTTTCTTCTTTTTTTTTTTTTTTTTTCTTTTATAGGAAAAGATTTAGGCAAAAAGAAGCCACCTGTCACAGAGATCTCTCTCCATTCCTCTGTGTGTGTGTGTGTGTGTGTGAGTGTGTGCAGCAGGAAAACACTGAATTCCAAAGGGCAGGGCACCTTCCCATGATTGGGAAACACAAGCATGTGTCAGCACACACATGTGCACACACACACACACCCTCTCTCTCACCCTGGATGGCATTTCTTTATTTAGACAATTTTGTACCCGCCTTTTAAGTCAATACAGTGCAATTGCAAACAGTGTGTTTGTCTGCTAATTATTGTCTGTGAAAACATATTTGTGGAGGAAAAAAACTAAACGACAAAACAAACAAAAAGAAAAACCAACAAAAAAAAAAAAAGACAGGCTTTAGTAGAGTTTTAGTCCCACATGGGTATCTGCTTTCTATTTTTGTTATCACTTACTTGTAAGAGTGTGACTAGACTACGGTTCTGTATTTTTAAAAAGGAAAAAAAAAAAAGGTAGGATTCTTTTTTAATACTGTGCACACAAATGGCAAAGAATGAAAGCACTGAACTCAACTGCATCAAGCATTCATAAGTCTAACAAAGGTTTCTTGTAATGTATGCCCATGCTTTTTAATTTTTGGGTTCTATGTAGAAATTTCTTTGCTAGCACTGGACGTACAACCCATTGTAAATAGTAGCCAAATAATGTCTGGATTTATACTTGATAATAATTAACCCCAGAGCCAAATATCTTGCATGGACAGAGAGGTATTTGGCTTTCTCACAGTCTTAGGGCTCTAGTTGTCTCAGCAGTGGCTTCTGGGTTGCACTGATTTTGGGGATAGATGAGCAGTTTTAGTTCTCCAGGCTCAGCACAGGATCTGATGAGAAGGGGGAGCAGTCCTGGAGTGTGGAAACCACCTGAGAACGTGTGCTACAGAGACAGCATTTGCTTTTCACAGCCCTACCCTTAGTCTGGGAAAAGTCTAAATCCTGGACTTCTAAATCAGCCAAAAACTGAAGAGCACTGGGTGGTACTGCCAAGTAGCTCATCCTTCTGCCCAAGCTGTGGCCAGTCCTACCCCCTGAGATCCTTCTAGGAATGATTTATTGTGAGGAAACACAGGGACCTGAAACACAACCGGTTTTGCCCCCCACGTGAGCAACTCTTTTCTCCCATTCCAAGGGGGAGATCCACGGTGTGAGAGGAAGGGCAGGGTGAGGAACATCATCACCCACCTTCCCACTCATCTGATCCCTGTGCTCGTGCCCAAACCTCTTCAGTGACCCCACGAAGGGGGAGGCACCACCCCCCAACAGCTTGTAGAGAACGAGGAAAGACAACAAGTGTCCTGTTCTGAGCAGGGGTTTCACCAACACCAGGGTTAAAAGAACAGCTCAAAGCACGTCTGGGGCTGATCCAGCAAAGGGATGACCTTTTTTTTAACATCTGCCCCAACCTGATGTAATATTTACAGCCACATCCACATCTAAATAACCCCAGACACACAGACATGTATAGATAATTCATAGACCTCCATGCTGACTCACACATAGGAGCTGACAACCTGCTTTGGTAGCACTGCTGCTTGTCTGTAGAGTGGACTTGATGGCTGATGCATTAACCCACTGCCCTCCTTAGAATCCTACAACATCCCAGGAATACTAGAATTATGGCTAAGCCTCCAGTAGCTGCACCAGCTTCTACTCATTTATCCCAGTGCTGCAATATGTTCCCCAAAAACTATGTTTAGCCCTGTTTTTTAATGATTAAAATGCTCTGCCTTTTGCTGCTTCCTGTAGGAGGTTGTACTGCAGTTAATCTTACCATTATTGAGGTTTTTTTCTCGATGTTTTAATTTAATCTTTGCTTTAATTTCATTAACTGTCATCATCTGCACCCTCACCCTTGTAGATCAGAGGCCTTGCTCTCCACCAACCTCCCACCTTGCAACCTCATTCATGCTGGCACAGAGTGAGGGTGAGATGTGCTGACAGGGCACAGGAATGAAAAAAATCACAGAGAATCAGGGATTCAACACGGATTCTTGGTGCTGCCTTCCTTATTCCCGATTTATCATGGATTTGTCACCTCTCTGCACCCATCTCTCAGTCTGTAAATAGCAATTGTAGCAGCCCTTGGCCAAAGCACTCCTGGGGCTTTTAATTGCTATCCATCAAAAGGCTTTTTTTGGGGAAAAAAAAATATAAAATTCAACATTTTTAAAAGAAAAAAAATAAAAATAAGGAGGAAAGCCAGCCCTAGGGGTTTCTGGGTGGCTGCTTGGGCTCAGCTTGTCAAGGCAGCCACGGCCTCTGCTCTCTTCCATGGAAGAGGAATTGTTATCCTTGCTCAGAAATCCGTGGTTTGCCTCTTCTGCCATGAACTGGGCAGGTGCTGCCCCACACAGCCAGACTCTCAGAGCATAAAACCAGGCAAAATTAAGGGAATCTGAGCCCAGAGGAACAGGGCTAAAAACATATTTAGTGGAGGCAATAGGTCCCTTTAACCTGGAATTGAAGTAACTCTGAAACCCCTCCTGCACTGCCCAAAACCAGCCCCATCCTTGGGGGGAAAGCACTGAAACAGCACAGGCAGGGCTTGGAAGGGCACAACAGAGCATCCCTGGCAGGAAAAAAGGGAAAAAGGGAAAGCCTTGGCAGAGCAGAGCCCGGGAATGGCACTGCAGCCACTTCTTCCCTCAATAAAGGGAGGCAAATCAGCCTCCCCAAACCACAGAGATCTTCACAATCTTCAAATAGCAACTTAGAAACCATTGCTGAGATAAGGTCAAGCCAATCCTGAAAATTCCTCAGCCAGGACTTTACCTGGAGGGTGTGGACTGTTCTCCCCAGTGGTCCCAGTGCTGCCCAGTGTGACCAGCACTGCCCTCCCATCCCGGGGCCAGGCATGTCCATGGATCCCAACCCAAAAACCAGCACCTCCCCCAGCAATCCTGGTCATTCCTGAGGCTTCTCCAGCTCCCTCTGAGAGGAGAAGCATCCAGGAAAAGAGGCAGGTTCTAGAAAACAACCCCGTTGGTCAGACTGTCCACCAGGAGTGTGCTGGCAGATCATGTCCAAGCCTTTCCCCCTCCCCTAATTCCTTACTTTTTATAGTTTTAGAAAAGGTTCTTGGGGAAAAAAAACAAAAAAAAAAAGATAAAAATGGGTTCTTTGTACAAAAAGCAATATCAAAAATATCAGATTTTCTGAGCATTTGATTTCCTTTCTGAAGTTTTTTTTCAGAGGGGAAAAAAAATATTTTCATGGACTTTCAGCACATTCTGTTCAGAGATTTCCTCTCTTCCCACCTGGCATTGGGCTGCAAACAGGAGTCACACCCAAGTGGCAGAGAATGATGAGAAATATCTTTCACATGTAAGCTTTGACTTCCATCTACTCCATCCAAAATCCACCTTTTACTTTCATTTTCCTTAAAAATCTTAAGGACGCCCATAAAGAAGAGGCCACAGATAACACATCTTGGCACACAAAAATTCAAGGATTATAAAATTTAATCTCTCCTCTGCTAGCACAGGATCCTTCACTGTGATACATGGCACTGCTCTTTTAGACTTAATTACATTTAAAACTCTCCAAGGACTTCCTCTATTTCCCTGGGGAGCTTTTTCCAGAGTGACAGACCTCAATGCCAAGGATTTTTCTCCAGCTGTTCAGCCATAATTCTCTCCTTATTTTCTCCTCTCTTGCTGCCATTTGTACTCCCTTGCACCATTTAAATGATTCCCCTTTCCACAAGAGGAATATAAAACTTTCTACAGCAAATTCTTCTCCCAGAGACCACTTTTATCCGTTAAATAATTATCATTGTTAGAAGTTTCAGGGGAAAGATAACCTAAGTAACACACATGGCCTCAGTGTGGAATAAAGTTAATGGATAATTCAAAATACATCCCTCTTTAATTGGCCAGAAAGACTAAATTTAATCAGTGCCACTTGTTTAACCTAAAACTATTGATAATAAACTGCAACCCAGCATTTATCCTTCTAGTTTAGGCAGCTTACACAAAAAATCAGATTAATAACAGCTAAAGAAAGCAAAGTTTCTTCAAATATTTTGCTTCTTTAAGTAAAGAGGTTGCAAACATGTTGTGTCTTACATGCATTATAAAGAATATTCAGTAAATTACGAATTATGTTTCATTCCTGTGCTGAAACATCCCTTGGATCCTGTCATGTTTTTCCATGTTGGACTAATGCAGAGTTACAAAGCACTCATGGATGGCTGTGAATATCAGCAGATTTCATTCTGCTTTTGAATTTAGGTGAATTTTCCACATAATTTGCCCATCTAGTCTATCTTAATTGATTTTCTTTTCAGTCACTTCTTTTTCTCCAACACTTTAGGCCAACTGCAGTAGATATGTGGCTTTAAAGCCTGGGTTTTTAGGCTTCTCACTTGCCATAAACTCTTCAATAATTTTATCCTGTAAGAGCAAGGGGAAGGCAGGGAGCACAAGGATCAGAGCCAGGAGACTGAGCACTGGGAATTCTGCTCCTGGTTGTCCTGATGAACCACTAAGAGATCCCAAAAAAAGTCATTTCATCTCTCTGCCAATTATCCAACCCGCAGGGAAACCAACCCTTCCTCTTGCAATAAGTGAAACCCAATCCATGACACCCCCAGAAATCCCCCAGGGAATTCTGCAGCCACAGGGAATTCTGCAGCCACAGGGAATTCTGCAGCCAGTGCCCCAGAGCTGCTGCTGGTGTTGGGGAAGCAAAACGTGGGCCGGGAAGGCTTCGGGGGGAACGGGAGAAAGAGCAGGTGACAAAGAGCTCGTGAAAAACCCCTTCCTGTGTTCTCAGTCAGGTCTGTTCCCTTGTGTGTATCCGTGTGCACGTGTTCCTCTCCCTTTGGGGTTCAGTTAGTGCTAGTCCAGGACTCTCAGCTGGCAGGGGGGAAGGCACCACCCACACTGAGGGCTCCTCTCCCTTCTGGTGCCACTCCAACCAGGAGCTCCCACCCCGGGCCAGTGGAGCATCTTCCACACTGGTGTGATGGTCTCTTTTTGATAAACCAGTCTGGCATTCCAGTGGTGTTTCCTTTAGGAGTTTTATGTTCTGAGAAGCTCTCAACCTTTATTATTTTCTATTTTCATACTCTAAGTGGGCTTTGCTTACAGAGGACAGATCCGAACTGTACTGTACACAGCTGCAGGTAGCTTCATTTGAGAACAACTTTCTAGAAGAACCAAGTTTCCTGTTGTCTTCTTTTGGAATTGTAGTGCATATGTTGAAACTTGTATATCATTTACAGTATTGAGTCTTGTGCCACTGCTGTACCTGATGTATCCAATCCGGATTAAACAGAGTATGTGCCACAAATACCAACATGATGCTGGAGATTTCTTCTGAAAAAAAATAATAACCAAATCCTGGGAGGTTCTTTTGGAGAACTTTGGGTGTTTAACTAAGTCAAGTTGCATTTAAACACTAATAGCTCTTATTTAATGAAAACACTGAGCTGTCACAGGAGAGCAATAACACAGACACTGAAGTGAAACCCCTCCTTTTGGATGTCTAGGGTTGCAAAAAAATTCGTCTTGGAGACAAAATCATCAAACTCTGCCAACAAAATCGAGGTGAAACCCATCCCTGGGGCAGGAAAAACAGAGAAGGAAAAATACTTCTAACAAGATCTATTAATATTAATAATAGCATGTATTATGCCTTTCTTTTCAAAGGCAGCCTCAGCTGTTTAGGCCAGTCTTACATTCTGTGTTGCAGACGTGGTCAAAACAAGCTGATGCTAAAACAAGGAGGGTTGCCAGAAAAAAAGCACTTGGAGGCATCACTAAAATCTATAAAATTATTTAAGCAGAAAACAAAAACTCTTATTAAGTGACTCCTAACAGCTTACACACACTTTCCTCTCTTGTAGTAAAGGCTGAGTCCCACTAGGAGCCCTCAGTGCCCCAGTGAGCTGCTCTCACACCAGCCCAGAACAGCCCCAGAGCCCATCCTGGGCTGCATTCCCACACCATTCCTGAGCTAAATCAGTGTTAGAAACCTCCTGCACGCTGAAAAACGAGTCTGCATCACACAGGTTAAAGTTTAGACCCACCACTCCACAAAAAAAAGGTCAGAAAGACTGGGGACAGCACAGGATTTGCACAGGGAATTTTGTAAGGGTGACAGGAACACTCAGGTTTGTGTGAGCTGAGGGAAAACTGTGTGTTTCTAAAAATAAGAGTGGCTGAAGGTGAGCAATCCAACAGCCCTGGAGACCCCCAGAGCACCAATTTAAAGCAGCAAGTCTCCTGGGAAGGGCAGTTCATAGGCAGGATGCACTGCTAAGAAAATTCCAGCCTAAGTCTGCACAAGGAAAAGAAAACAACCAAAAGCACACTGTAGGTGCTCTGGGGAACATTGGAACACTGAGAAATCAAGGGAAGTTGCTGAAAAAAATGTCTAATGATCTCAAACATACTAAAAGCTAAAAGATGAAGTTTCAAAATCAGTGCAGAGTCAGCCCAGGGTCAGCACCCTAAGCCAGCCAGTACTCCCATCTTTTCCTGCTTCAGGACAGCTCCATACAAGGCACTGCAAGCCAAACAGGAAACATCAATTAGTTTTAGCACTAATAGGTAATTTCAGTTCTAATTAAAGCTTTCCTGTAAGTGTGGCAAGTTTGATATTGTTGCACCCAGAGGGACAGAACAATTACGATTGCTGCACATTCTCTCCATAATTAAACCATCCTTGGGCTGCACACCTTGCTTTAGAATGTTATTTATACAGTGGTAATTAACTGGATTTAAATTAGCAATACAGGCATTGAGATGCATGTTCACTCCCTCACTTAACCAGGATATAATCAGTGCCTGGTGTTTACCAAGAGAATTATGGAATGTAGAATGATCACCAATTATGAACAGGCTATGGAGTTACAGGGAATTCCTCTTCACCCAAAATCACAGGGAAGACAAGTCAAGCAAGAGGGTGGGGAGGCCCTGGCACAGGTTGCCCAGAGAAGCTGTGGCTGCCCCTGGATCCCTGGAAGTGGCCAAGGCCAAGTCAGAGCAACCTGGGCTCGTGGAAGGTGTCCCTGCCACAGCAGGGGTTGGAATGAGATGAGCTTTAAGGTCCCTTCCAACCCAAACCATCCTGGGACTCCATGAAATACAACTGGGATTAGTTTGTGTTTTCTCCTTAGTGACATTTCTTAAATGTACATGGCTGCCTTTGATCATCCTTTGTTTACTTTGGATTGCAAAGATTCCAACAGAGCATCCAACTGCCTTTCTTTTCCTTTTATTACCAACTTGTAACACCGTCACTGAACTCGTGTAAAACATTTACCAAAACACAGCTGCTTACAAAAAGACAACATTTTTCTTCAATCCCCAACCATGTCTGTCTGTCAACGTCCTTCAGACCAGCAGAGTTTTCATGGATCATGTCCATTGCTGGTCCCAACCAGCAGCATCAGGGCATCAATCCCCACTTTTCAGGAGCTCCTGGAGATACACAGAGTTGATGTGGTAGGCCCTCATCCAGCTGAACTGCCTGTAACTCTCCCTGTAGTGAGACACTGCTGCATAGTAGCTCTGCCAAGCTTCATTATAACATTTCCAATAGTCCTCATAACTCCAGTGCTCAGATGGAGCATCATCCCAGGAGCTGCAGGTCCAGTCCTCTTCAGTTTTCCTCGGGGAAGAACTCGAGAATTGATGGTTGTGGCTTTTCTTTTGTTTAGCATTTTGTTTCAGAACTTTCTTTTTCACTTCCTTTTGCTTTGGGACCTGGGATGGCTCCTGAGGCTTCTCTGGTGTAGGACAGAAGCCTGAACGACCCTGATGCCTTTTGGGGACAGCATTTCTCTCCTGTGTGTCTGAAAATCCTTCAAAGCATGAGTTGTTCTCCCTACTATTAGAGGAAGCCCTGGAAAATGCTTCAAAGCATGAGTTGTTCTCCCTGCCATTAGAGGAAGCCCTGGAAAATGCTTCAAAGCATGAATTATCCTCCCTACTACTAAAGGAATCCCTGGAAGTGTCTGAACCATCACTGTCACCAGAAATGTCACCGTTTGCTGCTGTCTCTGTGTGATGTCCCAGCTCTTCCCACTCCACATCCCCGTTCCTGGGGAGCTCACGTTGCTCTCCTGGGCCTGAATAGCTCCTCAAAATTTCCACCTGTCTCTCAGACCCTTCTTTCATGAAATACTCATAGTCCTCAACGAATTCTGAGAAGCTCCAGGGATTGTTGAGCTGGTTTTTGAAGGAAGACAAGCATGGAATTTTGGGAAGGTTTTTTTTTAAGGCCTCCTCATCTGGAGCCTGAGTGTTGTCATGTCCATCTGTCCTGGAGACAGTTTTCACTTGATTCCTCTGCTCTGTGTGACAACTGGGAGTTCGGGGGGTTCTACTATTTTTATTTGCAGGATTTGTGCACTTTTTTATCTGCTTTTGCTTCTGAGACTTTTTTGGCCTTTCTGCAGCAGAATTATCCCTTGGAAGAGTGGAGAGAGGCTGAGGTGCCTCTGGAAAACCATTCTGGACAGGCTGCAGCACTGGTTCCTCTGGTTTAAGACACACAGTGTCACAATTCACCAAAGGTCCTGGAAGTACAGCAGGTTTAACTTCCACCTCCCCATCTTCAAACTGATCCATCATTCCAGGAGGTATTGGCTCTGCACAGAAGGGAAACAAGCAGGCAATTAATTTTAAGTCCATCCTTCCCCCTAGAACTTGAATGAGTACCCAAACAAAGCTCTGCAAAATTGCACAGTAAAATATTAAATTATGGCTACAAACCAACTCCTTCAATTCTTGGAAGAGCTCAAGGAGCCAGAACATTTCCTTCATGGAAGGCATCATGAGGCTGATGAGGACAAACAGCACTGCATTCCTTGTCATCTATTCTTCACTTATTTTGAACTTAGACAAGAAGGTAAATCCTCCCTTTCAGCAGAACAGCTTCTGGCAAAGCAAGGCAAGCAAATCTGCTGTTTTAATTACTCCTTCCTTGCACTGCTGTATCTTCACACTTGAGCAAGGTTTAATACCAGATTTCTGGAAATCCAGGTAGTTATGTGGTTGCTTAAGCACAGCTGGATGCAGAGTTCCTCTCCCTGAGCACTCAGTCCATTTTTACTGTTCCACACAACTGCAGCAGCTCCACAAGGAGTCATCAGCAGAGAGTATGACAAACCTGGCCTAAAAGTAATGCAGCTCCAGCAGAGAAGCCACATATCAGCTCCCTGTGGACTTGCCTGAAGCTCTGAATAGCACAAAACAACCAAATCCCAGCTGCATCCCAAGCCCAGAGCACACCTGGCAGAGGAAGGAGCTGCAGATTACACTTCTGAGCAATTTTCATCATCGTGTTCTCCTCCTCCCCACGGCAGCAGTAGGTCACAGACAAACCCAGAGTGCCTGTGACACACAAAAGAATTAATTAATCACCAAAGAGAGCCAGCAAAGCAAGGGAAAGCTCCACAAATCCATGGATTTGGCTCTCACCAAAGCGGCCAGCCCTGCCAATCCGGTGCATGTAGGTCTCCCAGTCCACAGGGACGTCCAGGTTGACAACCAGGTTCACTTTCTCAGCATCAATTCCACGGGATGTCTGGAGAAAATGGGAAGGAGAGAAGGGGAGTGAGAAGTGAATGTGCTGAACAGAGCTTTAAGTGAACACAGGAGCACAGGGTGAGGCTGGAAAGGACCACAGTGGGGCCACCTGGTCCAACCTCCCTGGAGTTACTCCCACCAACTCAGATGAGAACTTTGAATTATTATAACACACCATAAAGCACCTACAATTTTCCAACCATTTTACAGCATTACAGGTAAAACAGGCACGTTGTTTTGGGACATGAAAACTAGGAATCATTTTTCTTCTACCTTCCACTTCTCAAATACAAGCCAGGATTATTTCACCCCCAGATTCAAAAAGTCCACGCTGACAACACGGAGACATCTTCTCATGGCAGCACCTCAAACCATCAACCAAAGAACAAAATTCCTCAACAATGAGAAGCTGAGAGTGTCCCAAACATAACCACTGCTCTGTTCAGCTGTTTGCAATGTCACTGTGGCACCAGAGAAACAAACTATTCCTCCCCACAGCTCCCATGCAAAGGAAACAATTCTGAAGTCCCTTGAACTTTAAAGCATCAACAAAGCAACACATAAATTAATTTATGAACCAAATCACAGACTGGTTTGTGTTGGATGAGATCTTAAAAGATCATCTCATCCCAACCAGATGAGGAATAGGAGGCAATTTTTAAGTTCCCAGTGACAATAAGTCACACAGTCTCACAGTGCTTGGTCAGCACTTTTATGTTCAATTCCAAGTCAAATCTAATTCTCTGAGTAACTTTATGTGCAATACTCCTGCATGCTGCACCATGTGCACAGTAGGCAGTAAATTTGAAATAAAACCTGTCCAAAGCTTGTTCAAGAGCAGTAAAAACTCACCAAGTCTGTGGAGATCAGGACTCGACAGTGGAATTGCTTTAATTTGGCCATAGCATCGAGTCGTTGGCTTTGATTCATGTTGCCTGGAAAGATAAAAATTAGAAATAAAGTACATTCTTGCAGCTTTAGGCCCCTCAAAAATCTAAAAAAACACTGGTTTGTAAAACTTGTGGATGAGATCAAAAATAAGGTTGAGGAAAAACCTCTTCAAATATCAGTTTTAAATAAGTAAACAAGGAACAAACAGAACTTGAAAAATAAGGTAATTCGTTACAAAGATAATTCTACTGATTTTCAATAGGAGCCAATTATGCAGATGCTTAACCCACTTAAACAGCACTGATTTGAGATGGATTTTAAACACCTAAGCCATGGAAGCTGAAGTAAAAATTCAAGGTTTCTAAAAAGCAGCAGGTGCCAGCTTTCAACTTTTATAGATTACTGAAATAAAGATTTAAATTCAACACCTGCATCCCAAAGAAACCCAGCTTCAACCTGCAAATGTGAGTCCTTTCTCTTTGCAAATAAGCAAATGCATTCATAAAAATGGCTCTCAAACAAATGTAAAAACAAGAAAGTTAAATGTTAATTAATTTTTACACTGATTAAGTCTCAAGAGACTTATGAAGATTCAAATGCTATTCTCAGTTATTTAATCAGGGGCCATGCAAACCAAGATTTAAGATTAATTTTCCTATTTTAGGTTATATTTATGCACAATTTCAATAGAATAGAACAGAATAAGTTCATTAGAAGTTGTGAATGGACTCACCTGAAATGCACTCAGCAGGGAAGCCTCTGGATGTCAGGATTTCAGCCAGATGTTGAGCCCTGATGGAACACAGACAAGGAAAACTGGGAATAAAACTGGCTGTATTTCAGATCTGAAATGTGCAGAGTGCTCTGAGACCTTACAGGTCTCATAAACTTATCCATATCCATAAATTTATCCATAAATTTATCCCTGACTGGGCATTACAACCACTGCTTTTTACAGTTTTTATTTCAAATTTATCACCTGCTGTGCAAATTTGAGAAGACTAAGGCTTGATTGAATGGAATCTTGCTGAACAATTCCTGCAGGTGCTGGGTTTTTTCCTCAAATGTTTTGTGTGGAAGTGGATGGGAATTCACAATTTTGTAGTACTGCTTCAGCCCTGAGGAAAGAAACCAAAAGAACAGATTATGGGTTGCCAGAAAAACATGTACAGTGCTATGTCAACTGTGTCACTGCAGGCAAAGGAAAAAATTCCAATTCAAACACACACATGTGGCCAAATAAGAACCTCCAGGAGAGAGGTTTTTCTTAAAAAGCTGAAATATTTTTTGAATGGATAAAAAAACCCAGAGAGTTACATTTGTCACTGGTGTTTTAAATACACAGAATCACAGGATGGTTTGGGTGGGAAAGGACCTTAATGACCATCTCATTCCATGGTCTAGTGGACACCTTCTACTAGAAGGTTCACTGGGAATCAGTATTTTATAACTAAACAACTCAGGTGTGGAGCGAAATTATGAAAAACCATGACTTTTAAAGGTACCTATTTTGGTTTTAGTAGATTCCTCCTAATCTGTTGGCAACAATATCACTATAATTGGATGTTCACTCACCAAGGAGGCTTGGATCAGTGGGGTTCAGCCTCACAAAGGTTGGCTCCCTCATGTACCTGGTCAGAGTACGAGCCAAGGACTCGGGGTAAGTCGCTGACACAGCCAACATCTGCTTATTGGCTGGGAGTGAGGAGTAAATCCAGCTGGGAGATATAAAAGTGGGAATGATTAACAAAAATGTATCTAATCTACTGAGAAATGCATGAGATGAGTGGCTTTTCTTACTTGATTTGCTCCTGGAAGCTGCCTTCCTCCAGGAGCTTGTCTGCCTCATCCAGGATGAAGAGCCTGATACTGGCTGTGTTCAGGTAGTCCAGCTCTATGAGCTGTTTGATTCGACCTGCACAGGAGGAAAAGAGGAAAAAGAACTTCAGAAGTTATGAACTGAAAGGTTCTAATGATGAACTTCTAATGGGTTTTTAAATTTATTTCAGTAAGACTTAAAAAAAGGCATATTTGGAATAATCACAGAGACATAAAATAAAATGGTTTGGGATGGGAAGGACCTTAAAGATCACCCAGTTCCACCCCCTGCCATGGGCAGGGACACCTTCCACTAGCCCAGGTTGCTCCAAGCCCTGTCCAACGTGGCCTTGGACACTTCCAGGGATCCAGGAGCAGCCACAGCTTCTCTGGGCAACCTGTGCCAGGGCCTCTCCACCCTCACAGAGAAGGATTCCTTCCCAACATCCAACCTAAACTTCCAGTCTTTCAGTTTGAACCCAATAATCCTTGTCCTGTCACTCCAGTTCCAGGTGCAGAGTCCCCTCTCCAGTTTCCTTGGAGCCCCTTCAGACACTGGAAGGTGCTGTGAGGTCTCCACACCACCTTCTCTTCTCCAGGCTGCAACTCTCAGCCTGCCAAACCTCTCATGAAAAATACCTTCTCACTAAAAAGAGCTCGTCTCAATGCCTCTAGCACAACCTTTTGAGGCTGTGCAATACTAATAACAAGATAAAAACCCCACCTGGGTACAAAGAGCTCCAGTTATGTCCTGTGAAGGACCACACAGGACCTGAATCACAACGAAGCCCATCCCTACCTGGGGAGCCAACAGCGATATGACACTTCTTCAGCCTGCTCTTGTCCTGGCTCAGCGGGGTCCCCCCGATGAACACGTGGCATTCCAAGCCTTCCATTTTTATCGCGATAGTCGTGATGACGGCGTGGATCTGCACCGCGATCTCCCTGGTGGGCGCCAGGACCAGGATCTGCGAGGGGCGAGGATTAAACGAGAGAGCCGCAGGATGGCTCTGACAGCAAAAGCCCGATTTAAACCGCTGTGCCTCAAGGGCTTCAACGCCCTTTTTCCCCCACAAAAAGAGGGATTTTCTGTTGCAAAGAGAGATTTTCTGTTGCAAAGCTCACCTGCGTGGCGGGGCTCTCCAGCAGCACCGCGTCCAGGGCGATGGTGGCGAACACGCATGTTTTGCCGGTGCCGGACTTGGCCTGAACGATGAGATCTGCAAAGAGCCTCCACAAAGGTCAGGGGAGTCCCCCGGGGTGCCTCGGGGTGACCCCCAGCCCCGCGCCCGCCCGCCCGCTCGCTCACCCAGCCCGCAGCGCCCCAGCGGGATGGCCTTCAGCTGCACCGGCGACGGCCGGAGGAAGCCGGCCGCCTCCAGCCCCGCCAGCACTGGCGGAGACAGCAGGAGAGACCCGAAATCGGAGGGGCCGCCGGGCACCAGCACGTCCCGGGTGCGGAACCGGCCCTGAGGCGGCGGCGGCTCCGTGGGCGCCGCCATCTTAGGGGGGGGAACGGCGGAGGGGGAAATATCGCGAGATGTGTCTTAATCCCGCGCTTCATCCCGATACCCCGCCCAGCGCCGCCAGGGGGCGCCGCGCGGCGCGCGGGCTCCGTCAGGGGAGGGGCGGGGGGAGAGAAATGGCGGCGCCGCCTCAGAGCGGGTGAGGGTTTGGTTTAATCGCAGAATGTCCTCGATACGTGCAAACTATCCCGTCCGAACACACTCATAATCACAGAATATCCTGAGCTGGAAGGGATGCACAAGCATCATCCAGTCCAACTCGTGGCCGTGCCTATGATGCCCCCAAAATCCCACCCCGTGTCTCAAAGCGTTGTCCGAGCGCTCCTTGAGCTCTGGCAGCCTTGGGGCCATGGCTGCTTCCCCGAGGAGAGGACACAGCTCTACAGCACACGGAAACAAGCTTTAAAAGCCAGGATGCTACAAAAATTAACAGTATGGTACTCACCGGTGTGGTGGTGCATCACCCCCCTTGCTTTTGAGTGACCTTAAAACACTCATTACACCACAAATGGCTAGGCCAAAAGTGTAAATCTCTTATGTGCGTTACTTACTACCCTCTGCAGGCCACTTATTTTAAATCGTGGGTGAGTTTTATGAATATCAACTTTCGTTCTGATGAATATCAACTTTTATTTTAGTGGTTGTAGCTTCCGTTATTGTAGCTTCCATTCACTGCAACAGGATTTGAAAAAAATCTCCACAGTGGCTTCTACTGTCCGAGCACATACACTGTGTCATTCTTCTTACAGTGCCAGGCAGCCCAAAAATGAATTTTAATGGCTTTTGGTGCATCACAGGCTTGGTCACGCCTTTGAAATTCCTCGTGTTTATGTTCCTGATGGGGGAGAAAAGTCTGTCAGATTCTATTCAGTTGGTAATTTTTAGTATTATGGCATTTTTTTCCTGTGAATATCTGAGTACCGACCAAGAGCGGGGCCCCAGAGGACAAAGAACAATTCCAGTTTGGAGAGTTCACCTCCACCAAGTGGGGACAGACCAGGACAGAAGGAACGGGACAGGGATCTCCAGGCATTCTGTTAGGTCCAATTATTTTTAAATTTTTAAGTGGGTATTCTCATTGGTCCTCAAGGGGATACGAGCCTCCAACACGAGATAATTACCTCTGGATAAATCTGGGAAAGGAGACAGACAAAGACACCTGGACACAACAAACATTTGATTAAATACAGCCTCTCATAACCCTTTTGACTTGATGTGATTTGAACAGACAACGAAGAGCAGTCAGAAGTGACTGTTCCCAGGGAGGAAGGGCAGCAAAGAGGTGACAAAACAGCCCCCAAGAGCCATTGCCAGGAACTGCTTCCCCTCTCTATTTTTCTCGCTTATTCCTTCTCTCCCCCGAGGTTTCCTGCACGTTGCAGTACAACCGAGGTGATTTAGAGACAGACATTACTCTCAGCAGTGCATTAATGAGACATTCAGACACTTCACCTTCATTCAGAAAGATGCTGCTGTTTGTAGTTCTTTAATTTCCCTTCAGATGTTCAGTTCGGACAGATTCCAAACTGTCTCACTGTCTGTGTGCTGAGACACCCTTTGACACCACGACTGACAGATTTATTGTCCCTCTCCCTTTGGTTTTGGCCCTGACTGAGGGGGCTGTGTCAGATTTAGGTCAGGCTCCTGCAGCTGTATCAGTTGATCTCATGAAAGGTTTTGTTTTAACCCTTATTCCCGTAGCAGAGCTTAACTGCTACTGCTCCTAACTTTGTTGTAAGCTCTCTGTAAGTTGTGTGCTCTGCCATGAGTCACTGTATAAATAGCAATCCTCACCCTTCAGGCCTTGTTTTACCTCAGTGACTCTCAAATACTGAATTCCCCTTGTCGACATTCACATGTCAGCCCAGCCAAGAGGAATCTGCAGTTTTGCCATGACATTGCTTTGCTTTCGCCTGCAGTAAGATCCAAAGGAAATATTCCTGCTCAGAGCAGCCTTTGGAAATCTTGACATTTAATCTGCAGGCAGATCCTGGGAAAGGATTTAGGTTAGTAAGAGAAGCAGATGAGACATCCTTCAGAGATGGAGTATGACAAAAATAACAGGTTCTTATGAAGGGATATAAACTCTCTAGCTCGGGGTCATAAAAAACCTCAAGGTTTTGGGACCTAGAAAAGTCTTGCTAGGGAAAACTCTTCCTTTCATACACACTGAGAGCATGTTTCATTCCTCCAAAACAGTGCTCAGCACCTTTTCCTCCCCGTTACAAAGTGCATGTCACATATTTGATTTTAATTCCATCCCAGACTCATTTTCCTCCAAATCTGAACATCAGTTTTGGATAAATGATGTTCTAAGACACTCGTGAGGTGATGCTGCTGATACCCAAGGTCAGGGTCTCACTATCTCAGACTATTTCAGGTTAACACCTGCAACACTTAAGACCAGTACTAAGTAGCCCCCCCAGATTTATCCATCTCTTCCTTTTGTTCTGAACTTACTGTTCATTTACAACAGTTAAATTCTTCTTGTAACTCCCTGAAGAGCGAGATAAACTGCTCATGGAGAATTTGTATCAGCTTCCAGAGCTGTCAGCTTGTGTCTGTATTTAAGAAGAAAATCATTATAGATTTGAACATTGCTACTGCAAACAGGCACTGGCCTTGTCTTATTCCTTTACCTTCAAAGGATTTGTCTTTCAGATCTGCCAAGGCATGGAATTATTCTGAGCAAATCTCAGGTTTACATAATATTTATGGAATACTTTTAAACTGAGATAATCTCATCCTCCTCTCCCAGATGTGTTCGGATTAAGACAGGGAAGTTTGTCTCTTCTCTGCAGCACGTGTGAGTCACTCTTTGGAGTGTGGGGTGTATTTGTGTTTACACTGCCATGGAAACTGTGTTTGTTCCCTGTACAGTAAAGCCCAGTACAGTGAAAGGGCCATTGATACCAGCAGAGACAGTGACTGCATATTCCCCACCAAAAATTGACTCCAAGCACCCTCCACATTCATTTTCCCTTTGGAAAAAAAAAAAAAAAAAGCTGGATGGCAAGTTATCAACAAGTAGCAAGTCTTTGGAGCAGCAGAATCCTCTTTGTTGCTTTAGTAACTGGCCCAGTCTTGGATTTTTCCCAGCAAGTCTGGTGCATGGAGTTGTCAAAAATAATGATGATGATGATGGGGTCTTACATCCATCTAAGGCTCATTTCCGTGCCCTCCTGCAGAATGGGTTTGGTTCCTCGTCAGAAGGATCAAGGAGAATTCCACAAATTTCAGGTGCAATCTGAATTACACAGGGGGGTCCCCACAGGCACACGCAGGGATGCAGCTGCAGATAAAAGAAAGCAGAACCCAGGGATCAGGGCAGAGCAGCTATTTCTGTGAGAAAGGCCAATATTTCACTCCTGATGTTTTCCTCCAGATAAATAAACATCACCCCATTTTAATCTTGGATACCAAGATTTTTTTTCAGCTCCCGTGAACAGGATGTAGGTCACGAAAAGGCAGCGAGCCGAGATCAAATCCAACGGTTCTTTACCACAAACCAGCACGAGGAGTTTCCCTGGTACTCACTCCTGGCACCCCAGTGCAAGCAGAGGAATGTCAGGAGCTGGAATTTCACTGGAGCAGAGTTAAAAGTTTTAATTTTGGGGACAGGGCACAGCGAGGCAGGGACACGTCAGGAACTTTAAAGGCCACAAGTGCAGAGACCACATGCACTAAATCAGGCTTGATGGAAGAAACGCTCACATTTTCAGGGGTATTTTATCTCTTTATGCACAAACATAAAACCAGAATTGAAGTTTTGACATTATATCCTTACCTATCTTGGCTGGATGTTTCTGCCCCAGCGGGTTTAAACAAAGATGGATGCAATTCAGGTCAGGCTGCAGCTGAAGTGGGAATGAATTTTCTGAAAGGTTTGTCGTCAGCGCGCAAGGAAGTCGAAAACGAGAGAGAAATTCAGGGATAATCACGCTTGTTAGTTCAGCAAAGAACAGTCACGTGGGAGCCTGGAGAAACCAGATCAATGAACTGAAAGACAACAAATGAGAAGAGCCCTCAGCTGTGAAGGGATGGATGTTCCCTCACTCGGCAAGGAACGAGGCAGTTCACAGAAGTGGAATACTCCACTCTGAAGGAGTAGCCTAATTTTTGCCCAAGGATCTCAGTTTTTCATGTTATCCCGAAATAAACCACGCAGCTTTCTCCTCGAGGGCTGTTTTATTCTCAGCTCCGTGTTTTCTTGGAGATCTGATTTTTCCACTGCACTGCACCATCTGCTCATGGTTTGCACCACGACAGAGCAGGAGGAGAGCAGGGCCTGGCATGAGGTGTCGGTGCTGCTTTGAACCAGTTGTCTACACGCAAGAGAAAAATGTTGCTTAAGTAAGGAAATCCTACTGAGAAAATATCTCAGATTTTTCTCTCCTCTTGCAAGTTCCCAGGAGTTTGGAGCACATGAATATTCCGGCCTTTCCTTTCTTCTGTGCTCATGAACTCCTTTATCAGTCTCCCGGGACAGGAGCAGCCCCGGGGGCTGGAAAATGGATCAAAAAGATGTCCTTAACAGAAGCCAAAGAGCCTAAAAGCTCTTCCTGTTCATCTGCCAGCAGATCACAGAGTTTGGTGTCTTGCAAGTGGCACAGGAGGTTTTTTGGAACACTTGCCATGTCCACCTGCAGTTGGCCTCCTGAATGCTTGATGTGCTGGAAAATACAGTATGGATTAACTTAGATCTGATGCTTCCAATAACCACGTGCATTGTTTGTATCTCTTCTGTGCTGGAATAGTCAAAGTGCTGTGAAAAGCATCAGTTAAAACAAACTCAGGGATGATAGGGTTTAAAAAAATGCATGGTATTGTAAAGAAAACCTTGCAGGGAGCATCCTGTGCTTGGGATAATCCCTGCTCTGAGTCCGTGGAGTTTTTCAAGGTGCCAGAGCCATAGAGCTCATCAGCAGTGTGGTAACTCCAGGATAAGAGAATCATGGAATCACAGAATGAACCCCAGAATCATTTGGCTTGGAAGGGACCTTAAAGCTCATCTCATTCCACCCCCTGCCATGGGCAGGGACACCTTCCACTAGCCCGGGTTGCTCCAAGCCTTGTCCAGTCTGGCCTGGAACACATCCAGGAATGGAGAGTCCCCAACCTCATGATTGTCACTGACATTGAAGTCTCTTCCCTACCAAATATAAAACAATACCTAAAAATACCACTGCCCAAAGCTGGCTGGGATAAATAAAGCCCATGGTCCGTTTTGAGCTCAGACCAGCTGAACCCGGCTCTGTGCTGATAAAACATCAAGAGAAAATGCAGTTTTGTTTCAGCTTTGCTGCTGTGCCACAGGGAAGAAATCCTGTCTAAATGTTACTTGATAGAACTGAGATAATAAAAGAAACCATAAAAACATAGTTCTAGTAGAAAATAAAGGTCCCAAGCCACCTAAGCAACACAGAAACCTGGATGCTGAGACTGGGGCTCTTCTTGCACGCGGATCCTTGTCTGGGACACTGGGACAGGCAAGGGAAGGTGGAGTGCTGGAGGCAGGAATTTCAGCTCCTGTTCTCCACATGGTGCCATCTCTCTGATTTTTTACCCCTGCCTGGCTGTTCAACCTGCCATATGCTTGGGTAGGCTGGGGACATCCACACCCCACCCTGGCCCGTGGGGAACAACCAGCTGGCCAACAAATCCTGCCAGATCTCAAGGAAAAAATCATAACTGGGCTAGTTGGCTTAGGCTTTAAAAAAGACTCAAAACTGGCAAGTATCCTGATTGCATCATGACATACCTCGTTGGAAGTGATTGACTTTTCAATAAGGTCACTTTTTAAATACATTAATATGTTTACTGCCCAACGTTCTGCAGAGCCTCAAAGACAGATGCTGTTTTCATGCTTAAGAGATGGGAAATGGGAACCCTGAAACGAGTAAACAGGCAAGAAATTTTGGCCCATAATGAAAGAGATGCTGGAAGGATCAATAAATGTTAACTCTGGAGTGTTTCCCAAACATACGTGAAAGGGCAGATCACAGATTTCTTATTTAAATTGGATGTTGACACAAAGGTCAGCTTTCAAAAACACCGAGGTTGATTTCTACAAACAAACAAGGGAACTAACAAAATCCTATTGCCATCTATAAAAAAAAAAGGTTTTCTTTCAAAAAATAAAGACCTGGAAAGCAAAAATTGTAGCCAGTCTTTGACAAATTTATGGGGAAAAGCAAGTAATTATGTTTTTAATCCCAAATTTGAAAACAGAAAGTAGTATTCTTCTTCCTGTCAGGTTCTTTAGCATTGCAGAGATTCAGATAAACCTTGTTAAATTATTGCAGGGGACTCAGCACTTATCAGCTAAACACCACATTTGGCATATAAACTGAGAATAATACTTATATATTTGTGAGAAGCCCGGAAAAAATTCAAACCCTTTCAAATTCAATGCAGTTGTAATGATGATCCAAGAGTGTTTGTGCCTTTTCCGGGCTTGCCTGTCCATCTGTTTGATGTCCTGTGGTGACAAACAGCATCAGAGGTTGTTGATCTGAGGTAAAAAAAAAAAGATCCTGGTCTTAGAGGAGCAGCGACAACATCCCTCACACATCCAGTTTTCCAGTGGCTCCCGCCGTCCGCTTGGAAAACACGGGGAGGGGGGGAAAAAACCCGTTCTGAAAATAAAAGGATTTTCAACACCTGTTTTCTCGCAGCTCTGCGAACACGCGGCTGTCCCTGCCTGACAAAGGGCACTGGGATAACGGGCACGGTCATGTGCGAGGTGCCGCTGTCCCCTTCCCACGGGACCTGTCACATCCCCCAGCGCAGGGCGAGCAACCCCGGCCCCGCGGCGAGGACAGAACGGGGACACCGCGACCGGGTGGCTTTGCAATTTCTCGTGATTAAAGCCATGTAGGTTAATCCGCGCTTTTGGCCGGGGTGGTCCTTCCCCGCGCAGCGCTGCGCGGAACCCACACACACACACACGGAGCCCCCAAACTAAAACCACCCAAACTTTGGGAGGAGGGAGCGGGGCGCTGGGCTGGGTCCGGAGGAGCCTCTCGCCGCCTCCCACTCCCCCTTTCCCCCCCGGTGCTGCGGGCTCCGGAGCCGGGCGGGGGGATGATGCGGCCGCTCCGGCAGCACCCGCGGCCCCGCGCTCTGCCACCGCCCCCCGGGGCCGCCCCCCGCGCAGCCCCCTCCCCGCCCGCGCCCCGGCCGCCCAGAGCCGGGCCATGGAGCAGCACCTGCGGCGCCTGCGGCAGGAGCTGGTAAGGGAAGGGAGGGAAAAGGGACGCGAAGGAAAGGGAAGGGGGCGGTGGGTGCCGGGGGTCGTCCTGCGGGGAGAGAGGGGTCGGCACTTGGTGGGCAGCGGCACCGGGGGGGCCAGGGATCCTATGGCTGTGAGCGGGCAGGCAGGTCCTGTTCAGGGGTCCTGCTGTTCCTATGGCTGTGAGCGGGCAGGCAGCTCCTGCTTGGGGGTCGGGGGTCCTGCTGTTCTTGTGGCTGTGAGCGGGGAGACAGGTCCTGCTCAGGGGTCCTGCTGTTCCTATGGCTGTGAGCGGGCACGCAGGTCCTGCTCAGGGTTTGGGGGTCCTGTTGTTCCTATGGCTGTGAGCGGGCAGGCAGGTCCTGTTCAGGGGTCCTGCTTTCCTATGGCTGTGAGCGGGAAGGCAGGTCCTGCTCGGGGGTCGAGGGTCCTGCTGCTGGTCCCGGCCAGGGGTCGGGGGTCCTGCTTCTCCCGTTGCTGTGAGCGGGGAGGCAGGTCCCGGTCAGGGGTCCAGATGTTGGTCCGGGCCAGGGGTTGGGGGTCCCGGTTCTGGTCCCGGCCGGGTGTTGGGGGTCCCCACCGGGGGTTGGGGGTCCCGGCTCTCCCATTGCTTTGAGCCGGGAGGCAGCGCCAGCTGCTCGGGGCTCCGTCCGTCCGTCTGTCGGAGAGAAACCGCGCCCGGGGGCGTGCGGGGGCTTTAGGGACAAGCCGCCAGCACAGGTCAGAAATCAGAGAAACACCCACAGAGATCTCCGCTAAGAATAAGTTTATAGGGATAAAAGGGATGTGAAGGGAGAGAGCGCTCTGCGCTCCCGATACTCTCTGAAAATACTTCTTTAATAGGGAAGCCTTTGTCAGGGATCAGCGCTGTTTTCGCCCTCCTCCCGCTCCTGTTCAGGAGGTAACCCCGCTCCCCCGACTTGCTGAGGCTTGTCCACGAGCCCGAAGGGATTGTTGGTGCACTGGGGCTCGCTGGGGGTGGGTTGGTAGGAAGAGCTGATACTTCCCGAAATAGGGCTCCCAGCGGGTCTGGCTCGCAGCCGTGCGCTACCCTGATAAATAGATAATGAGAACAAAAGGGGAAGACAAGGCAGAGCAAAAAAGCGGGTGGGTGAAGTTTCTGAATGCACAAAAGCTCCCGGTTTGGGCTGGAAGGGATGTTGCACGGGGCTGGTTGTTGTGCTCCCTGGAGTTGTGTGCGGTGCTGCTGTCACGCCTGGGTTGCAGGAAGCATTCCCTGTGTGACAACACCATTCGAGGCCATACAGAGCCAGGCAGAGTTCCAGTTGTGCCCGGGGCAGGAGAACCCTGTGCTCCTCCAGCTCTTGTGAAACATGGGCTGGGGCAGTGGCCTTTTACTCTGAATAAATGTGGCAGCATTGACATTTAACCTGCTGGCGTTCCCAGTGTTTCCCCAGCAAACACAGGAGCTGGAAGACAAACTAAAACAAAGGAAAATGAGAGTCACTGGTGTGCTGTGAGCTGGGTGTGATGAATGAAATGCAAACTGCAGACCAGGACGTGTACAGGGCACTCTGGGAGGTCTTTAAAATCTGAGTTGGAAGGTGAGATGGGTAAAAGGAGTAACTTCCAAAAGAGCATCCTAAGAATCCTAAATCAATGTTTTGTCTTCTAAACAAATGAGTTCTGTTATCTGATCAATTTTTTTTTAGAAAAGCCTAAACATTGCACCTTTATGTGAGTCTAAAACATGCCTGTTTTGTAGTGCATAACTTCTGAAAAGTCAGTATATTCAAAGGGGAGGCAAATCCCTCACACTTAATGTGAAAACCAAAAAAAAAAATACTTGAAATGAGAAAATTCTGGGTTTGTTCACACCCTTGCTATAATGCAGTAATAGACTTCTTTTCAATTCTAAAAGTGCAACAATTTTTATTACATTAATAAACCAAGACTTAGCCTGGCATAAATTTAGGTGAATGCTTGACTTAAAAAACTGGGAAGGGACAGTTGTCACCTTGTCTGAAAGCAGCCTGGATCTTCATTCATTTGATTTTCACTAGTCCTGTTCTTTCTCCCTCCACTGCCCAGTTTTTGTTATTCAGACTTAAAAACTTCCTTTAACACAAGTTCTCAGGGTGTCAGAGTGCAGTTGTGAGCAGGGGTGTGCTCACAATTCCAGCTCACCCCTGAAATCACTTCCCTCCCCCTTCCCCTGCAACTTGAGGGAGCTGCAGGTTGCATTTAATGAAGATTGGAGCAACTGTATTAATTAAAACCACCACAAATGGTATCCTGAGCAATAACAGCTTTTAAACATCAATACTGTCATGATAGCCTGGAATTAAAATAGATTAATGTTTCTTTAAAGAGCAGCACGAGGGACAGCTGGGCCCATCTGCCCCGATGGGGAGTGGGAACTGAGCTCCTGATCCTGCTGCTTTGCCACTTTCTTCATTGCTGGGCAGGTCATGCCTCACACACTAAATGCACCATAACCAGGAGTCACAGGGCAGGAATGGTGGGAATGGCTGGGCCAGATGGACACAATGAGCCACCTCGTGTGGAGTCAGTGGGAATCCAGCTCCAGGGCATCCCTGTGGATTTAGGAACACAGTGGTTTGTGTTGTGTCTCAGGAGCAGCTCTGTCGGGCAGGGAAGTCGGGCAGAAATTCCCACTTTTGAGGAAGCAGGTTTCAGTGTCCCATGGCAAACGAGGCCATCCTGTTCCCAGGATCAGTTTGTCCCAGTGCAAACAGCCTCTGCTTTGGTCAACCAAGACTTTGGGCTGGTTTTGAGGAGGGGATTTGCTCAAAAAGCAGAGGACGTTGGCACAGCTCCCAGTTCCCAAGGAAAGGTTATCTTCCAGTGCAACTCAATCCCCCACCAGTGTGAGATTCGAGGATTCCAGCTCTGGTTTTGCTTTCTCTTGCTTTGTTTATTAAAAACACGTTTAAATAACGGTGTGCTCGGCCTGGGCTGCTGCTGTGCCCCCACATCTCACCTGAGCACTGAGGCCACACCGTGCTGTGCCAGAGAAGTCCCAGATGAGCCTGGTCCAGGTGTGCTTACCCTGCTCTTCCCATCTCCTGGGGGAAAGCTCTGCCAGGGCTCCCAGGGATGGATCTGCCCCATTTCAGTCAATGGGAGAGAGAGATCTGCTATTCCAGCCGCGAGTTTTCCATTGTAAGCTGATAGTTTCTGGCATGTGTGGTGTCCCTTTGATTGGAATTCATTCAGAAGCTTCCACATGCAAATGCTTCAGAGCCAGGAGAGCCTCAGCTGACACAGCCATTCATCCCAGCCCGTGCTGGGATCAGGGGCCGGGATCCTCATCCCAGGCTGACACTGGCCCATGGAGCTGTTTTGGACAAGCTGTGCCAGCTCTCTGCACCTCATCCCTGTGTGCAGAAAATCCATCAGACCTTGTTCTCCCCTGGGAAGCCCCTGGAGATTTCTGGACACAGTGTGGCTCGTGAGAATAAGCAGTGCTGGCTTGTAGGTCTGGTGGTGGAATAAGCTGTGCTTCTCCACTCCTGGCATCTGCCCTTCCTGTGGCAGTCATGAAATGTGCCACAGAGCTTGGGAATCTTCCATTCATGCCATTAATCCCGATGCTAAAAGCCCTTTTGGACTCTGGAAGCACCATCCTGAGGCCCAGCAGAACTGTGTCTGCTCTGCGAGTCGCACGCCCTTATCTCAGCTGAAAGATCAGATTTAACAAGAATTGTCTTGCTGAGGGATTAGCAGGGAGGAATTTCATTTCCCTGCCTCTCTGTGCATTACCTCCCTGCACTCTCTGACATGGGGATTGCTTGCATTTCTGGGGAGCAACATCAGCACACACGCCGTGGGATGAGGGTTTGGGACTCATCTGCAGCAAGAATAAATCCCTTCTTTTCAGTGGGGACTGGGGAGTCCCTGGGGCAGATTTATCTCTGGCTGTAACAGGCAAGGGGTCACAGTCACATGAGCTGTGGTTATAACTTTACTTTGCGTGTTTTTCTAGAGGAATCCAGCAGATTTCTGGGTTTTTCCGTTGCTTTTTTTCTAGGAGGAAAAGTATTAAAGCAGCTATTTAAAACAACCAGTCTGACTTCAACTTCTGAGTGTTCTCCCTGCACATTTGTCATAAATGCATCGAATTACTGAGTTTGATAGAGTCTGACTCCTTCCTTACATTAATTTATGTCCTGGTAGACAATGTTTCTTGCTATGAATATCCTGCAGGAATAGAACATTTGGTCCGAGAGAGAAATACAGCCAATTATTTTTACTCTTTCTCTCACACTGGGCCCTATTCTGGTAACTGTGTCACGCTCTGAGAGGATCTGCTGTGTTTTCATTTACTGCTCCTTCTGAAGGGGCAGCTCCTCTGGTTTGCAGGTGTGTGAGGCACAAATAACAGACCTCAGGGTCCCAGCTCCAGCAGGTGGGAACAGGCAGCTCCATTTGTGTCTCTGCTGATAAAATGGCCCCTTTAAAGGTGACTTTATCCACCACTGCTGGAGGTTCCATCAGAAACTTGGGTGGTTATGGCAGGATCTCGTTCCTTGGTGTTCCCTAAGGGAAGGTGCAAGGGAGTGACTTGACAGCAGATGTCCTGCCACATAGAACTGGGGAGAAAAAGCAGTCACAGGCTTTGTCTGCTTGGTTATTTCCAGAGAAGACTCCTGAAGGTGATGATGGATTTTTTTTAGACTCCCAGCTTCGTGTGTTCAGGGATTTAAAGACCAGATCCCCGGGGAAGCAGCCCTGGGGTGAAAACCAGCACTTTTAGCCATCATCTTCAATGGTCAGTCCATCCATTGAGGTTTTGATCTCTGTTATCTGTGAGTAAAAATCTGAAGGAGTCTCTTGGAGCTCTTTCTGGTCCATTTATTTCCTGCTTGTAGAGAATTGATTTTTCTAATTTGCCTTTAAACGTAGCAAGTGTTATTGGGAAGCCCAGAACAATATCATCCCAGTGGGAAGGAAGGCCATTGAGTGAGGAAGGTGGTTAATGGAGTGCTGTGAACCACGTCTTTCATGGGGAACATCTGGTTTGGATCTATTTAAACTCTTGTGGGGGGGAGTGTTTGGTACAGTTTCAGCATCCTTCCTCTTTCAGATATTGTGAGCTCACAGTTCACATCCTCATTTACACCTACAGTACTCTGGAAGGACAAGAGGGAAAAAAGAGGCATGAAATTATTGTGGCAAAGTGCAAGGACTAAAAGAACACCAAGAGAAGGGAAAGAAAGGTGGGATGTGGAGCTGGAGAGAAGCTCTCTGGGAGCTGTGCAGCAGGGGTTATGCCCAGCCACAACTGCAGGCTTGTTGAAGATTAATCCAGTTAGTGACCCAGAGGAAAACACAGAAACAATATGGTCAGCTCAGCAGTTCTAAAATAATTTTGGTCTCTATTATGTCACCCCCTTTAAATACCAATTGTTTGTCGCTGGCTCTGCTGCCCATCAGAACTATTATTAAGAACTATTTGCCATTTGCTCTTTCCTGTCCTCTTAGCAATAACTTCCTCTCTTTGCAGCTCTTTTCCCCAAGAGCTGGACATCTGTCTTCCTCCTCGTGGTGACAAACACCACTCAGGGCTCTTCTTCCCAGCTCTCTGTGCTCAGCTGAAGGCTGAGGGGGGTTGTTGGGATTTTCCTTTCCTCCCATCAGCATCACAAAGCTGCAGATGTGTGGATGGGCTGGGAATACAGACAGCTGTGGCTCAAGGGGATTGATGGGAACTGGACTCTGAGAGCTCAGCGAAGGTAGATGGTAATAAAAAAAACATCAGTTCCCAAAGTGGGTTAAAAAAGTTATTTATTTACCTGGGAAGTGGGAAGTGACAAGGAAAAATTTCCCTTATTTGCAGGTCTCAGGTATTTGCTGTGTTAATCAGTGGTGGGAGATCACTGACTTACAAACTGGGTAAACCCATTCTGGCAATAAGTATTTTGAGGACATAATTGAAAAGGTGGCTTACAAAGCAATTAGTGCCTTGGCTGCTCGGAATGGAACAAAAAACCTCCATATTTGAACTCTGACAATTTTTTGTTTGCCCCCCTCCTTGTGTTGAATATTCCTTGATGATCATTCACGAGTGGAATTTTGAATTTTGCACTTCAGTTTTCAGTGCTTGGGGTGTCTGTAGTTTGAAAGAGCTTTGCTTTGGGGGAAACATTTAGCCAGAGCTGCCTTTGCAGGAGGATAGATCCAGGTTTTCTGCTGGAGAAAGGAACCTTTTCCCATCACACACCAAATCCCAGGCACCGAAATGGAACACGCACGTCACCCTCAGCCCTGTGTGTACTTGTCTTGCTCTAAAAGACAGGAGTTGGCTTGTGCAGAATTAGACATAAAATTCTTCTTGCCAGTTTTCAGGGATTGCAAAAGTTTCAGGAATAATGAGATCCAGCTTGAGGCATCTGATTTTTAACTGGTTTGTAGAGATAGATTTGGATATCTGCAAGTTATCATAGTTCTAACAGGGCTTTTCTTGGAAGCAGAGGTGCCAAACCACCACTTATTTTGAAGCACAAAGCGTCTCAAATTAGACACCAGGAGTCCTTTGAAATGCTGATGAGTTTGTGCACCTTGAGGAGAGACCAGGAGGGACAAGAAGGGAGGATGCTGATGAGCAGGATCTGTGCTGGACCCAAAATTTGGTGGGGAATGCTGCTGCCCCTGCACTCTGCAGCCCAACTGATCCAAGCACAAGTTTGGGATTTGCAGCTCACAGAGAGGCACAAGCCAGAACATCTCCTGATGCCAGTGGTGGGCAGCTTACATAATGGCACTTGCATAACCCCAGCAAGTTCTGTCAGGGGCTCTCTCCATGCCAAATTAAGGCTCTCTGGGGTTTTGTGTCACATTCACGCTCCGTTTGGAATTGTCCTCCAGTTCATCACAAATTCCACTTCCTTCTACTTGAAATGTGTGACCAAGAGCCAGTGAGGCTACAAGGCTTGTCCCTTCAGCCTGGACCTCCCATCTCCTTCATCAGTGCCTCTGATTTCCAGCCCACTGTGCTGAATTATTTGCAGAATCCTGTTTTCCTTTTGCAGCCCAGATAGTTCAGTTCTGACCCTGTGCCAGGGTGATGGTCCCTGTTCTCTGGGACATTATTCTTTGCTGGAGAGCTTCAGGGAAGCCACTCTGGTCTTGGTTCTCAGTTCTCACTGAGATCTTCTTGGCAAGGAGGAGAGGGTGGCAGTTAGACACTGGGGAAGAAGGTTTTTTTTCCCTCCAGAATTTTCTTTGTAAGGTGAATACTCTTAATTACCCCAGGATAATTACAGGTGGATGGAATCCAAGCCCTGCAGGCTGTTTGGTCATCACCAGGCAGTGACTTCACTTTGGGCTGGGTTTCCCTCACTCTCCAGGTCTGTAAAAGACTGAGCAGATACCAGATAAAGCAGAGGGGGATTGGTTTGCTTCGTTTTTTTATCTTGCACAACCCAAAATTTCATCAAGCAGAGCTAAAAGCCTTGGGATGCTTTTTTGCTGGTGGGGGGATTCACGTTGCCAGAGGGACCCCGAGGCTGGAGGGCAGGATTCATCCCACCCAAAGCAGGTCACTGAAACAGGACAAATGAGTCACATCCTGAAAACCCCCTTTTCCTCCCTCCCCTGCTCTGAGGGGGCAGCTCAGCCTGGGGATCAGGGGGGGAAGTGTCCAAATCTCAGTCACTTCCAGGAAAGGCTTTTCACGGCTGAAAACATCTCCAGTCCTTTTCCAGCAGCTCAGGCTCCCCAGGCTGGTGCTGGCACCAGGTTTGGCAGATCCACCTCCTTTGTTCAGGAAGAAAAGTGCTGGATTCTGGGCTTTTCAGGTCTTTTCTTGTCGGGGGCGACTGGATCTGCCTGCAAAGAGCAATCACAGCAGAGCAGTCACAGCGACCGTCGCTTATCCAAACGCCGCCTATGAAATTTTAATGCTTCCTAAAGCCTGGCTGAGGAATTGTGAGGATCCCACCCATCACAGGGGGGGAGTTAATCGAATCAATGAGGTGAACAAGAGCCGCCCAGCAGATGCCAGGGGGTTTGATCAGCCCAGTCATTACGGCAGGACCCTCGTCACTCCCTACGGAGCGATTACAGCCCTGCACCAGCCAGGGGATTTGGTGGGAAGTGGCCAATGAGGGGCCAAGCCGGCTCCAAATCCAGCTTTTTGCAAAGCCCCAGATAAAACAGGCTTCCATTAATAAGGCAAGAAAGGTTAGGACGAGCAGCACTGCAGCCAAGCTGGAGAGGTAAGGTGATAGTTTTGTCGGAGGCTGGTAGAGCACATGGCCCCAGCTTGGTGTGGGGAGCCAGGGTGCAGTCAGGCTGGAAGTGGGACATTATTTGCATGTCTGCAGAAGTAGTTTATTTGCTGATCTTAAAAAATGGGAGAGCTGGAGGCACTCAGTGTAAGCAGGAAGCTAAACACAGATTTTCTGTGTTTTCGTAGCCTGTGTGCTCGTTCTGGCTGATAAATAAGTTTCTTGAGAGCAAAGCTCTGAAAAATCATTGTAACCTGTTTAGCTTTAGGTTCTGGGGTTTGAAATGGAGATTTGTGGTCAGGAACTGCTGAGCAGTTACAGAGCTGGCTTGTTACAGGGGTTCTGATGGCTGCTCTTTCTCTCTGCTCACATCCACGTGCAGAGATGGAAATGGAGCAAGTGATTGAACTAACTTAGTTAAAATGAAGGAGTCGTAGAAAATAAAGTGTGAGAATGTAAAGCTGGGCGTAAGAATTAAAAAACCTGGGCTTTCCCCACCCTGATCTTGAGATCTGTTGCTGCACAAAAATGGTGCTGAGCCGTTTAAACTGTTTGTGGCAGCGTAGGCTGGAGCTTTCCTAGACAGTGGTAATCTCTCGTGCAAACCACCTTCCATCGGTGTGACACGGCCTCACCTCCAGCCCTGCTGTGCCCTGCTGTTCCTCCCTTCTCCTGCCCAGTCCCCAGTCCCCCCTCCCTGCTGGAAAACAAAAAAAAAAATAAGTGGCAGCTGTTGGAAAGTAGAGCCCATTTGTTTTATGGTGCCGCTTTGGGAATATGATCCAGATCCTCCAGGAGAGAGAGAAAGCAGCAGAGCGAAAGAGAAGAGGGGGGAGTTGAGAAGCTCTGGAGAATAACTTGCTTATTTTAAGTCTAGTGTAGAAAGTTCAATCTTTTGTGGTGAGGTTCATGGATAAAGCAGAACTGCTGCTAAAGGTCCTAGCCTGGGAATCAAGGAACTCCTAGTTGATTGTAAGTAACTTTAGAGTTTGTTGGTTGTTTTGTACGAAATTTCCAGTGCAGTGAAGTGTCTTTGATTGTCCTCTAGCGAGAGGTGGCTGCAGGGAGGGTGTTCAGATCTGAAGATGTGTTGTGTGGGGTTTATTTTTAGTTTGCTTTAGCACTTCAGGTAAAGGAACAAGGTTTTCCATGGAAGGCACCTCTGTTCGTTATTCTGGCCCCTGGTTTCAGTTGGTGCCAGGGCACAAAAGGCACAAAAGCAGAAGAATATGCTAAAACTGGCAGCAACCAAAACCCATTCATAGTTCCACACCTTGGGTTTCTGCCAAGCCATTAATGGGAACTCAGACTATTTATTTTTGTTGTCAGGTCAAACAACCCGCTTCTGTCAGCTCCTCTGATTCCTAGAGGGGAAACTCCTAGAAAAATCTAAGGAAAATCCAGTGGAATGGATGTAGTACAGGGCAGTGCGTGGAAAATGCAGGCAGTAGGAAGAGGTGGTGGTTCAGAAAGCTGCTCCAAATGTTCTTGCTCTCTCCTGGCTCCTGGGGCTGCTGATCCAACGTGTGCTTCCTTCCCTCCACAGCTCTCCATGAAGGAGGTCGGGGACGGGCTGCACGAGCAGATGAACTGCATGATGGGGGCCCTGCAGGAGCTGAAGCTGCTCCAGGTCCAGACGGCTCTGGAGCAGTTGGACATCTCCGGGAGCCGCAACCCCGGCTGTGGGGTGGAGCAGCACCGGTGCTGCCGGAGCCGGGGGGACGTTCCCAGGGCCTGGCAGGACGAGCCGTCAGTGGAGGGGCACAGCCCCACGTCCTTCCCACATCCAGCGGGGCTGGCCCGCCCCACCGCGCTCCTGGAGAGCGACCACCTCGGGGACACCCCCTCCTCCTCCAGCAGCCTCTGTGGGGAGGGTGTTTATGCCCCAACAGGACCTGCCTGTGTGTCCAGCAGAGCCGAGCACGTCCGCCCCAGGGCTCTGGAGTGCAGCATCCAGGGCACGGCCGGGGGGTGGCCGGAATGCCGGGAGTGCCCGGGCTGTGACGACGGCCACGACTGGACATCCTCCCTGATGTCCCAGAGCAGGAACCGGCAGCCGCTGGTGCTGGGGGACAACATCTTTGCAGACTTGGTTGGGAACTGGTTGGACCTGCCAGAGCTGGAGAAGAAGGGGGAGAAGAGCGAGGCGTCCCTGTCCGTGAGCAGGTCCCAGGAGCTCTGCAGGAAGTTCTCCCTCACGGCCAACATCTTCAAGAAGTTCCTGAGGAGCGTCCGGCCGGACCGAGACAGGCTGCTCAAGGAGAAGCCTTGCTGGCTTCCTCCCGAAGACAAACAGCCCGAGATCTCCAAGAGATCCAAAAAGATGAACAAACTCAAGGGGACATTTTACTTCCCACTCCACGGGAGCCACCACGGCAAAGCAGAGAGGTGCCCGAAGGCAGAAAGCCACAGCGAGCGCCCCAAAACGGGCACCAAGAAAGTCCACGAGTCCAGAGACTACACCCAGTCTGGGTTTGACATCAACACAGCTGTTTGGGTCTGAGTTTGTCCGTGTTCTCTGCCCTGCCCAGCGTTTGTCCCACCCCAGAGAGGAGCTGGGGGCCACACTTGTCTTTTCAGGAGACCCCTGAGCTCTCCACATGGACTGAGATGAGTCCTCTGCAAAACATGCTGAGGGTTTCACTCGCAGATAGAATTTGCTGGACAAGTGCATCTTCAGGGACAGCCTGAGCAGCAGCTGACACAGAGTTTTGGGGACTGGTGTTTGCAAAAATAATCCGAATCTTTAGCAGCTTTAGGGTGAGTGGTGCCATGGATGACCAGCTCCTGGGCCTGGGCTGGTGACAGCCACTCCAGGCCCATTCCATCATCTCCAGCTAAATGGCTGCAGCACAAAATCCACTGTGTGCATGTGTGTGTGTGTGTGTGTGTGTGTGTGTGTGTGTGAGTGTGCAAATATATATATAGTTTTTTAAAACAAAGAAAAATCTATTCCTGCTTGTGTGCACTTGAAACTGGGTTATAAACCAGGCAGCCCAAGCCTTGTACCCGAAGCACTTGTTATTTAAATGGAAAGGAATAAGTTTGAATTTATAAGACTTGAACAGTTGCTGAATGGGAGGTGAAACCCCAACTTGGGGGAGTTTTCCACTTAAACCAGTGTGCTCCCAGCACCTCTCCTTCCTCTGCCAGTTAAACCAGCAGGGCACAAGGCTCCTTGCAGGGGGATTTGTGACCCTGGGGGTGTTGGTGGGGTTTGCCCCTCTCCCCTCCCCTTGTCCCCACAGGTTGCACCAGATACAACATTGCAAGAGTTAATTGTTGAGTTTTCACAGGCAAAGTTAAAAAAACTTCGTTTATTGTTGTGTTTCCTGTTGCTGTTGTTGTACAAACCTTGTCTTGACAGAACCAAGTTCTTCAGTGTCCGACTCTCCAAGAGTTTCCAATAAAGTGGAATCAGTTTTGTCTCCAGTGTGGGACACCCTGGGTCCTGCTTCTCTCCTTTTGGGGTGTTCCCCATCGTGGAACCACACGTGGATCATCTGGGGGGGTTGGCACTGGGAGCCTGTGGTCCGTGTCAGGCTGTTCCCAGCTGGGATCAGGGAGTTTGGGGAGCAGCCAGGAGAGTTTCCATTCAAGGAGAGGTTGTAAATCACAGCAGGGAGAAGGGCTGCAGGCAGAGAGGTCCCTGCCAGGGTGCCAGTGCTGCTCCAGGGGCACATCCCACTGCAGAACAGGCACAGCCCTGAGAGCCTTCAGGTGACACTTCAACATCCACCTTCCTCCCCCAGCACCACCAGGGGAAAAACTCTGGGGGAGAAACTGCTGCCAAGGAAAGAGCCTCAGAGCCACACAGCCCCTGATTTGTGGAGGGGCACAGGGCCTTGGGGGTCCTGCCACAGCCTCCTGTTCCCCCCTGATCTCCAGGAATTCAACCTGAGGTGAATCCCTGGCAGCTCCCGGAGCCACAGGAATGTGCAGACAGCAAGAGCCTGTGGCTTGTACTGCAGCCCCCCCTCCCCATCAGCCAAGAGCCTCACCAGATGCTTCGTGTGTGCCACAGTGTTATGTTCCAAAAACCTGTTCCACTCACTCCAAGTTTAGGAAGGCCTTATGTGTGAGCTGTGGCATTATTATTCTTTTTTTTTTTAAACATGCAATTCTATTCCTGTTGTAACTTCCCCAGGCAGAGAGAGAGGCCAGTGGAGCAAGAGGCATGGAGAGAGAATTTTTTTCACCCTTGCAAATTAAATATAGGCACAAGGCAGGCCCTGTTTGTGCCCATACAAGGAGAGGAGCAGGGCAGCATCCGAAGGCTGTGCTCAGCACTTTTTCAGGAACCTGAGTTGCAAGCAAGCTTTTGTTTTTCCTCCTCACAGGCTCCGGGGCTGGTTGTTTCCCCCCTTTCCTAATTTCTCTGAATGCTGAAGGGCTGTTTCTAAAGCATTCTGTTTTCCTCCTCTTTTATCAGCAGTTCATCCTGTTTGGTACAAACACGCCCTCCCTGCCCCTTTTCCAGAGGGTCAGCAAAGAGGAGAAGGAGTTTTCTGGAGAGAGCAAGAGTTTTTTTCCTGCACCAACCTCAGTCCTGGGAAGTGTGGCATCGCCCCTGGGCTTCCCTTCAGCCTAGGCACAACCTGGGGGGACCCAACCCTGGGCACCCCCATCCCCAGGAGCACGTTCCTGACTGGCACCAAAGGCTGGGCCCCATGGAGAGAGTGTGACTGGGGAGATGCCCAGGGAAACAAACCCACCAGGGGCTTTTTTAACCTGTCCCTGGCATTGCCCTTGGCTGTGATGGCTGTGGTGGGCACCAGGGGAGGGCCAGGCTGAGCAGGGTGGGGCAGGGGCACGGGGGCACTTGGGCGAGAGGAGGTGCTGGGTACAATTCTGCAGGTGGCTCCCTCTGCAAGGCCTTGTGTTACCCAGGGGACAGGATGTGTTTCTGCAGCACACAGGGACATCTGGAGCTTAAAATGCACGTTGGGAAGCTGCTTTCAGGGACTCCCCCCCACCCCTGGGTGCCGTCCCACCTCCAGCTCCCTGCAGAGCCTGTGCAGCTTCAGACACTCAGACCCCCTTTCCCAGCACAAGTGGTCCCTCATAAACGCTGATCCCACACCCCAGCAGCTGTTGTGGGGCCTCTCCCCCATCCATGGGGTTCTCTTGAGGCACCATCAGGAGGTTTCTCTGGAGGAAAAGCCCCTCTGGCCCCCGTGCTCCCGACAGCTGCCCCCCAGAGCAGTGCTGGGTGCTCCTGCTGCTCAGGGATCAGCTGCCAGGCCCAGCCCTGCTCCCAGGAGGGACTATTGTTTGTAGTTTCACGTGGAAAGGGCAGTTCTTGGCCCCAGCTGCCACCCACGTGTTCCTTTCCCACCCCAAATAATTGCTCCTGCTGCACTTCCCAGGCCGTGCCCATTGCCACCCACATCCCTGTGGCAGGGACAGAGCCCACCAGCACCCACTGCTCCTCCCTTCAGCTCTAGGGTGGACACCTGAGGACAGTGGTTTCCTTAATTTCTTCCTTAATTTCTTCCTTTTCCAAAGGATCAGACCCTATTCGGGCACTTTGCATGGACAGCTGACCAAACACCCAACATAGTTCCGAATTTATGTTCTCTCTTCTGCCTGTTAAGTGTTTCTTCAAAGCATGTTTTGCATCAAAAGAGGATTTTCCAGGGGCAAATTTAGTGGGATCTTGGCTTCAAACAGGCACCTGGAAATGGTGAGTAAATGTAGCTGCGTTTCAAAGTTCTTCAGAGAAAAAATATTTAATAAATATTCTTTATAGACATTCAAATAATAGAGAATAGCAGGCAAGCCAGACATCCTCCCTAATTTAGTCTCCAGAGCTAATAGATCAGAGTTGGATTTGTGAATTACCATTTCACTTCTCCAGGGACTTTTCCTGAAATTATAATGGCTTTTACTCCTCTTTTTTTTTTTTTTACTTCTTTTTCATGAAACTGCCATGAAATAGTTCCTTGTTATTAAGTCTGAAACCTGCCTAATTAGCACAATGACAGTCTCTAACGAGGCCCTGGCTGTGTGGTGCATCAGTGATAGAAGTGGTTAATCCTAAACATGGGACAATAATTACAGGAATAATCACAGGTTCCCTGTGAACTTGTCCCAGGGAATGCAGCTCTGGCATTCTTAGAAATCCCTGTCCAGTCTCATCCAGGGGCTGGAGGAGCAGCACACCCAAAGCCCACAGCACCCAGCACTGCTCTGGCACCACTGGAATGGAGAGGAGCTGGATCAGGTACCACTGGAATGGAGAGGAGCTGGATCAGGCCCGTGTGGCTTAATGTCCAGAGAGGATTTAGCTCTTAAAGTTAATTGAGGGCTTTTCCAGGAGCTGCTCCCTGCTCAGCTCCCTGGGCTTTCCCTTCCCAGTGCCCAGGCTGACACCCTGCTCTCCCAGCCAGATGGCTTCCAGAAGGCTCACAAATGGGCCTGCAATTAAAAAGCCTTTATTTTCAACCCCATTTCACAGCTTACTCTTCTGACAGTGAGATGGGGCTTCTCAGGCTGGGCAGGAGGGAAGGGCAGCACGGGCTCGCTGCCCCGTGGAGGGTTTTCCTTTGCTGCTGGCACGGGGTGTTTGTGCTGGTTATGTAGTGACAGGATAGAAGGGAATGGCTTTAAACTGACAGAGAGTATGTTTAGATTGGATTTTGGGAAGAAATCCTTCCCTATGAGGGTGGGGAGGCCATGGCACAGGTTGCCCAGAGGAGCTGTGGCTGCCCCATCCCTGGAAGTGTCCAAGGACAGGCTGGGCAGGGCTTGGAACAGCCTGGTGTAGTGGAAGGTGTCCCTGCCCATGGCAGAGGGTGGTTTGAGATGATTTTTAAGGTCCATTCCCACCCAAACCACTGTGGGGTTCTGGGATTTACCTGCTGAAACTGGGGGTCTCCTGTGCCCTGCAAACCTGCACTGCTGCTGAGGCCTGCCAGTGCTCCTGTCCCCAAATGATGCTCAGCTCTGGCCCCGTTAATCATCCGTGCTGATGTGCCCAGCTGACCCAAAAGGCTTTCTGACCATGGATCAGCCAACACAACAACATCCCCTCAATTCCTACTGAATCCAGCAGGAAAGAAACCAACAGCCACATCCTGGCCGAACTGAGATCCATTTTAATTGAAGTCCAGCACTGGTTTATTCCCCATCACCTTCCTGGTGTTATTAAACAGCAGCAGAAGCTCTTCCACTTCTCTGAGCAGCGTTTGTGCAGCACGGGCCGCACGTCCCCGCGGAGGAGGCTGTGTTTTATTTCTCTTCCCTTTTGTTCAAGTTCATTTGTATCCACGTGGCATTGCTAATCAGGGAATGGTACCCCTTCCAGCTGGCAGGCAGTCTCCTGTGCTGGTGTTGGAGCATAAATAAAAATGAGTTGACTGCAACAATTTGCCTCAGCGAGGCTGAGCTGTGGCAGCTTTTGGGGGAGCCCCGTCACCCCCCTGGCTCAGCTCTGCATGGTTGGACAGGGCTGATGTCCCCAACCTCCTCACTGGCCCTTCTGCAGCTGGAGGGGTCATTCCTGGCCAGGACCAGCGACCCCTCCTCATTTTGGGAGCATTTCCTGCAATAACAGTACGGAGCAAAGCCTCTGAGCTGGCTCAGATTTCCTGTCTTTGGCTGAACAGGAAAGTGAAAGGGGGGAAAATCAATATCCCAGAAAGAAGAAACGCCCGATCCCGTGTCAGTCCTCACCTTGGGCAGGCTGGAGGTTAATTCAGAAAGCACTTTCCAGCATGCTGTAAATGTTAAATCCCACTGGAGCTGGAAGGACACGAGCTCCAGGATCTGGAGGGGAGGCTGTGGGGTCCCAGCTCACGGTCACTCTATCCTTAGCACCCAGGGGAAGGAGCTGGATATGGCCCCAGCCTTGGTGGAGTGGTTTTGTGCTTCCCCTGCTCCTCCTCACGTGGGGTCCCTGGGCAGGCAGAGCAGCATCCCTGGCACAGAGAGCTGGTGGCACAGAACTGCCCCAGCCAGCTTTCCCACATGGATCCTGTGCTGCTCCAGCACCTCCACGCTGCCCGTGGGGCTCCCACTGCCCAGGCAACGAGGGGGCAGATCCTTTCCCTCATTAACAGCCCAGCAATCCAGGCTGGACCTTCCCAGAGGGCTCTGGAGCATTCCTGGCATCGGGGTTGGAGTTGGAGATGTGACATTTCAGGCCCGGAGATAATGAACGTGACGTCCTGTCAGGGTTAATTAGTCCCTTTGCTCTGCCTCCACAAGCCTGGCCAGGGCTGGCAGGGACAGGGCACTGTCACCTCTGAAGGCTCCATGGGCAGAGGAGCAGATTCTGGGACTGACATGAGCAGTTGCCTTATGAAGCAGTTGATTTATTCTTAAATGTTTGTGCTGAGAGCAACCAGCAACCTCCCTTTGCCTGCTTGGGATAACTGGAGGGTCACTCCAGGCCCCCACATTGTATTTTCTGTGCTCTCTTTATTCTCTGTATTGTCTGTGTCTTCTGGGGCTGAAAGAGTCCCCTCAGAGGACGGGCTGGGTGTGTGCAGAGAGCAGGAATGTGGCAGAGTATTGTTCAACCCTGGCCCAGACCGAGGGCATTGCAGCACCAGTTCCCTCCAAAGGGCAGCACGAAGTGGGGTCCCCGTGGCAGAGGCTGTGACAGGCAGTGGTGGAACACAAGGAACAAACTCTCCAAGCACACCCACGTGTCCAGTGACTCTGCTCCCAGACAGTGCAGATGGCCAAAGCAGCAGGAAAAGTGTCCTGGGGACTCGGGGGGGGGCTGGTCTCATCCTTGCAGATCCCGAGGATCCCGGCCCCGTTCTGAGCATGTTGCTCAGTCTGCTCCTGTCCAGCCCCATCCTGGGATCACTCAGCTGCAGCTCTCCAGAACTACCTGCTCAGACTTCCTCCCTCCTCCTCCTCCTTCTCTGTTCTTTCTGTTCCAGCCCAATTCCTGGGAGTTTGCACCCAAAGGCAGCCAGCCAGGCGTTGATGCTGCAGCTGCCTGATCTGCATGCGCTCATGCTAATGGTGTGGAAACCATTCAGGGCAGGCTTTGTGCTGAGTTTCCTGTGCCCTGAATTGAGCTCTGCTTGGGAAAAAAAAAAAAAAAAGGAGAGACCAGATCCTCTGGATTTGAAATCATTCAAGAAGGGGACTTTCTGTTTAACTGCTTGCCTGGGTTTTCAAACGTGTCGCTGGCTGATGCTGCCAGCAAGAGGATCTGAGCTTTTCACAGGATTCATGTGTTATTTGCCTTTTTGAGGTAAACAACATATATATTCCTAAGAGGAATTCGTATTTATTCCCAAGAGAAACATTCTATTTGCAGCAACAAGCAGAGCATTGGGAAATCCACTGGAGATAAGATGCACTGCCAGGAAAGTGGAGCAAAAGTCCTCCTTCCACAGAGGTTTTATGGCACCTCTAAATCACTCAGAGATGGACAGGATAAGACACCCTGCCCATAAAACAGCGAACCCTGTGGTTTCTTCCCGACACCCAGAGGGCAATTCCTCCTCCTCCCTCCTCTTCCTCTGCTTAGGAACAGGGGTGCAGCCCTGCCTGCTGCGTGCCAGCACTGGATCTCCTCCAGGAGCCCAACCCCGGGGGCAGCACAGCGGGGTGACAGCATGGCAGTGATGGCTCCAGCATCCCACCAGAGCCATCCCACCTGGGAGGAGCTCCAGGCTCCGTGAGGGTGTGCTCCTGCCTTTTTTTTTGTGTGTGTGTGTGTTTAAATCCCTTCTAGAACAACCTGTCACTCCTGCAGCACGTCAAAGGTAGGTTTCCCCCTATCCCTACCCGAGGGGATTACGTTCCCAGCAGGGGCTCAGGTACTTTGCCATAATATGATTTCATGTGACAAGTGTAATTAGATGTGGCACATCTCTGCAACAATTCACCACCTCGGAAAAATCACCACCAAGCTTAAAATCCAGCAGGATGCAGAGACTCAGCATCTCTCTGTGCGTCGCAGCTGGAAAAAATAAGCACCAAGTTAAGGACTTTTCAGGGCTTCCTTTGGGAGACAGCAAAGTCCTGAACACAATACCATAAATTAATTATTTAGATTCCAGCCCTGCAATGAGAGCCATCTGGCCAGATGCCTTTACCCTTACCAGAGCCCCCTCAGAGCTGACAGCACTCCATGCTGAAGGATCGAGATATCCACCAGGATCTTAATGGAACTGGAGGCTTCTCCCTGCCCAGGGAACCAGCAGGAATGGAACAAAAATGACTCTTAGCACTTGGGTTCCTCAGCCATTTAGTTTCCTCTGGAATTAAGGCAACACATCAAACCTTTGTGCCTCAGTAAACACACACACGTGTTCGTGGAGAGCTGGAGTTTGGCTGCTCCAGCCTGAGCTCTGTGCTGCTGCTCATCCCTCCCAGCCCCACATCCCGGTTTAGGCGATGGAAAAACGCCCAGGCTGGGACTCTGCCCCCGGGACAGGGACCTGGGGGTGGAAGGCTCAGACAATTCATTATGCACATCAAGATAATTCCCATTTCCACTCCGTGGGGCCTCCGTTTCCAGCTCGGCTGCAGGAGCTGCTGCACGAGACGTGTTTGCCTCTGCCCCGGAGTGGATTTAAAGGCAGTTCTGTTTTCTCAGAGCTTCAGATGTTTGTAGCCCTGAGGTTGCAGCATAACACAGGGCTGGAGATTGGAGGGGGGGAAAGAAAATCCTGGTCTGAAGGAAGCACTGGAGGAAGCAGGGAGAGGTTTTTTTCCTGGAAAAAAACCTCAGCGCTGGGAGGAGAGGAGGGCACAGAGGGGCACGACCCCGAGGAGCCCTCCCTGCCCTTCCCAGGGAAGAGACAAGAGGGAAAGAGTTAAAAGCTGTCTCCAGGCAGGAGAACAAAAACGCTATTGCACTCATCCCTGCTCGCTGTGCTCATCTAATTACGTTATTTAACAGGATACCCTCTCATTGATTTTAATTACTCACATAATTTGGGAGGTAATTCACAGCACATCCCTGCAGGGTGCAGGAGTCTGAGCAGGGAACAATGTGCTGGAGTCTTCCCGGCTACATGAAAGGAGGGGATGGGGAGGATGAGCCCAGACAGGGGCCCGGGGCTGTGGGGTTGTGTCCCCTGGGGAAGGTTTCTCCTCCCCCGGCACCGGAGCCATCAGGATCCCGCCCCATAAAACCCTGCCACGCGTGGGTTCAGCCTCACGCCCTTTCCTGGCCCTTCAGCCCTGCTCGTCCAGTGCGGTTTTTTTTTCAGGGCTCCTCCCTTGCCCAGTGGGATTTCCAGGGTTCCTCGTGGCCCTGGCTCCCAGCTGCCGATTCCAGCAGGTCCTTGTCTCCCGCCATCCCCTCCCCTCGGAGCGGAGCAGCTGCGGATTAATTGGCCCTTTGATATCCCTGCCAGGGACGCTTCGCTCCTGTCACACTGATGGGGGGACACCCATCCCTTCCAGTGCCCCCAGACCCTCCTCATTGCCCCTCCCTGACCCCCCAGAACCACTAATCAAACAGTCCCCAGCACTGGTGACTATTAAAAATGCCTTTAAACCACAGTCCTGCGATTTTAAACTTCGGTTTTGGTGGTTTTTTTGAAACCCCAGTCGCACACAGTTTAGCACCCCCAGCACACACTTGTTTGGTTTCCTCGCTGCCTTTTGTAAGTTCCCCACTTAATTAGGATGCAAACAATCCCAGAGGAATGTTTAATTAATATTATAAAGCAACAATGGGATGATTAAGCAAGTCTGGGCAGCTGCTATTTATACACAGGACATGTGGCACTTGTTGGGGGCGAGCGTGTCAAGGAAAAAAAAAAATCATTCCACGGACCTCTCTGTGCAATTTTATTGCTTGTTTTAATTGTCTGGCTCGGGCCTTTTCTGCTCTTTGTGTTCGCTCAGGCAGAGCGAGGGAACCAGGGATTTAACTCAGCCTCTTGTTCAGCTTAATTACAGAGTGAAAGCTTCCAGTGAGGAGCCTCCCTGCCCACCCCTGCTCCTCTGCCCCGGCCAGGAGCTCTCCAGAAACAGCCCAGCGGAAGCTTCAGGCAGTGGATGCCCTAAAACTGGGCCAGGAATAGCATCTGGGAGGCCCCTTCCAGCAGGAAAACATCCCAGAGGACAGAGGCAGGCTGGCAGAGCTGGAGGGGCTTTGCCAGGAGCAAGGGGCTGGGTGGGATGTGAGGCAGCAGTGGGGTGTCCAGAGCAGGCAGTGGGAACACCTCCCACCCCTTGGAATCACAGAATAGTTTGGGAACACCTCCCACCCCTTGGAATCACAAAATAGTTTGGGAACACCTCCCACCCCTTGGAATCACAGAATACTTTGGTTTAGGAAGGGACTTTCAAGATCATCTCATTCCACCCCCTGCCATGGGCAGGGACACCTTCCACAAGGGTTAAATGTGGTCCTCAAATGTCTTCACGATGCCCTGATTGCCCAGTGGCTTCGTGGCATTGGGTTTTAGGGCATTTCCCATTTGGAAAATATTCCTCCTTTGCTTCTCAGAAGCCTGTGCACAACCTGAAGTAATTGTATTTGCCTTGGGTTGAACTCTTTTGGCAGCGTCTAAAAATAAAACATTTGATTTCTTCTCCTTCCCACAGAGCTGCCTCTGCTGAGAGCAGCAACCAAACTGATAAAAAATTAAAGGAAGTGGGAAATCCAACAGAAGGGAAGTGAGATGGCAACAGCACAGCCCCGAGTCTGTCAGGACTGCACAACTCACATCAGACAGCAGCAAATAAATTCACATCTGCCAGGGGAAAACACACGGGGATGTGTTTTCTTCCAGGGGTGGGAACAAGGCTGGTCCTGGGCTCCAGCTCCCCGTGCTGGATGTTGTCCCTCCCTCCCTGCACCTTGTCCTGGCCCTGGCACCCCAAACCTCAGCGTGGATGAGGGAGAAGAGGCAGAATCCCAACACAGGAGCTCAGCCCTGTGGCCAAGCACCCTGAGCTGCAGGACACCAGCACAGCCCCTCCCTGGCCTTTCCCCCCAGAAAATCTCCTTCCAGCAGCTCGAGGAGCTCAGTCCCACCCGGGGCAGGTGGCAGAGGAGACACCAAGGAGCCTTTTCCCTCCTTCCCAAGGGCAGCTTTGGCTCTGACTCATCCTTACGTGTCTCATTCACCACCTCACACTTATTCAATTATTACTTCAGTCCTGGCCCCACTCTGGGAAGCTTATCTCACACCAAATCCTTCTCAGTCAAGCCCTAAACACTGATTGTTTCAGAAGGAAAGGGCCAAAAAGCTGCCTGTTGGCTGCTAATCAGCCCCTGCATCTCAGTGTTGAATGGATGGCAACACCCTGAGCTCAGCAGGGCAGCAAATCCAGGCCCTGTTCCTGCAGGAGCTGGTGGGAAATGTGCACCCAGCTGTGACACAGTTAGAAAGCCATTCTTAACACAGCAAAATAGCAGCCTGGCTCGGGCACACAGAGCAAGTACCAGCCAGGAGAGACGTTTCCTCACTTCCTCCTTTAGCCTGAGCCTGTCTGGGGTTGCTCAGTGCTCCTGAAATCCTGGGGAGGGAGGCAGAAGAGCTCTGAGGTTTCACTGGCAACCAGGGAACCCTTTAAACAACTCCTAACAAACAGCACATTGAGAGTCTCTTGGAGAAAACCTCCTTTGGGGTAGTTTTCAGCTGAGAGAGGGCACTGAGTTAACCCCTGAAGTCCCAAACTATACCAAGGTTATACTTTCACCACAGTTTCTCTTAAACCTTAAGTCCCTGTTTCTGTGCATTTATCCTCCCTGTGCACAGGGATTTTCATGTCAGAACCAAATCAATACATTCAGATGAGAAAACTTCCCTCCAAGGCCAGCAAAAGGTGTGTTACCCTTGACTCAAACAGAGCCTGTGAGAGGGTGACAGGACAAATAAGTGTCTCCCAGTGCTGGAGTCCTGCAGAAAATGGATGCTTTCCTTGTTTCCACTGAAACCCACGTACATTTCCAAAGGAATTTCAGGAAACAAGAGGCTTTTGTTTGCCATTGAGGTTTCTTGCCAGATTTCTGGTGCTTCTGCACTAAACCATATCGAGAGTGGACCGAGGTGCATTTACAGGAGAGAAACCCTCAGGTAGGGAAGTGTTGGCTTTATCACAGCACCACTGAGGTTGGAGAAGAGCTCCAAGACCACCAAGTCCAACCATTTCCCCAGCACTGCCAGGTCCACCACTGACCCTCATCCCCAGGTGCCACATCCACAGGGCTTTTGAGCACTTCCAGGGATGTGTCACAGCAAGATGCTCCAGAAAGAACCATCCAGAAAGATGTTGTGCCTTTGCTGTCACACTGATGGTGCTGCAGGTTGAGCTGCTGGTTTGTCCACATTCAGCCCCTGCCCTTTTGCTCTGCTGTGCCTTTCCTTGTTGCTGCAGATTAGCTGTGACTGGAGCCTGAGCCGGCCGGGATCGGGTCTCCCTCATTTCAAACATCATTTATCATAAAGGATTATCCCCCAGGGGCTCTCGTGCAGTCATATTTAATAATGCAAACGGCTCCAAATCAAATGAGTTCTCCTGTGAATTTAAGCCAAACTGACACAGCAGCTTGACACTGCTTATTTCCAGAGCTAAATGAAAAATGGGAGTAGGATGCTGGATGTCTGCGGCCCTCAAAGTGTTGGATCCACATTCTGACCACGGGGAGGGTGAGTGGAGGTGGAAGGGAGCTGAAGGCAGTTTATGCAGTGATTTGTAACCACCTGGGTAGGGAAGGGCAGCAGAGCTCCAACACTGCTTCCTTTCACTCAGCTCCACCATCGCTCCCCCAAAATGGGAGCGAGAAACTTGATTTATATGTGAAACACCTGCAGGGGGGAAAAAGGCAGGATTATGGTAAACTTCCATGTTGCAGGGGAGCTGGACTGCTCTCCATGGGGTTGCTCTGAAGGAGAGCCAGGGGTTTCTCAGGTTTCTTGGCTGAAAAACAGCCCTCCATGGAAATGGATCCCGGGAGCCTCCGGCAAAGGTGCAGGACACAGGGGTGGTCACCCACTGTGGGGGTGAGGGGCTGCCCAGCGCTGCCTCTCCCAGCTCCACAATGCTCCAAGTGTGCTCAGCCCACGGGGAGCCACTCCCAGCCCCATGAATTTGTCCTTTGTTCCTTGATTTTGGGCCGTGGAAGGAGGAGCAGCTGCCACCACGCACCCCCCGCGCTGCCACCCCGCCCACATGGGCACGGAGCACTCCAGCATCCTCCCTCAGCATCCTCCCTGGCAGCACAACGGGCTCCTTGTGCACCCCCAGCCGTGCCAGGAAGAGGGGGGCTGGCTTCTGGGCTGGCTCCTGGCCTGGAACGTCGGTGCCACCCAAGGAAAATGCCAGGGATGTTTGAACTCCGGGGCCAGCCCGGGGGGAAAAGGGCTCATCTGAGCAATCCCTGTGTCCCCAAAGCCTGTGGGGCAAAAAGGGGCGAGTCCAGAGCTGGCAGGGCCAGGCCAGGATGGGCATCTCCGACTCCAGCAGGGGCTGCACTTCCAGCTCCACCAGGGACTTGTCCAAAATCTCTGCCAAATGATTTCATCTTCCTCTGGTGCTGCTCCCTCCGATGAGGGACAGAGGATCCAGGACAGCATGGACAGAGGATCCAGGACAGCATGGATCACGGGGTGCCACTCACTGCTCTGGCCTCTGACACGAGCAGTGAGCTGAGTTTACTTCTGTGCCACTTCCCTGCAAAGCGAGGGAGAGAAGGCTTGTTTCAGTCCCAGGATAACACAAACAGCATTTCCCAACCCTGGGATTAGTAACTGAGCTAAAGAGCCCGGCCCCTGCCAGGAGCAGTTCTGTGCCAGGGCTGCCCTGAGCTTGCAGAAGGGCTGATTAGCCCTGGCTTGGGGCTGCTGAGCTCTGAGCCCCCCACTCCAGGGGCACTCACTGCCCAGAGCTGCCCATCCCCAGCTCCCACCACGGGCAGGACATTCCTGCGGGGCCCAGGAGGAGCAGGAACCCCTCCAAGGCACAGGCAGGAGCATTCCCTGCTCACAGCACCACCCTCCTGGAAGGGACGCTGCTTTTCCAGGTGAGGGGTGGGGGGAACCAGCACAAAACCCCAGCACAAAACCCCACGCAGTACCTTGTTTGCTGGAGGCCTTCCCTGGCAACAATCCAAGTTAAAAAGCCAGGAAAGGCCCCAGGCACCCAGCCCAGTGCTGGTTTCACTGCTGGGCACGTTCTTTTTTTGTTCCTGAGGCTGCTGGGGATCCTCCAGGGCGGCTCCTCTCCCTCCTCCTGCACAGGGTTTGTCTCCAAATTCGGGGCTTTTCTTTCCGAGGGGAAAGACAAGGCTGTGGCTGAAAGCCAGAGCACTGACCAGCTGCTGCAGGGAAAGCAGTGCCAGGTCCCAGCCCCAGCCAGCAGGATGGGAAGGACATTTAGCCCCAGCCAGGGCAGCCAGCACGTGCCAGCAATTCACCAAACGGCACCTGGGCCTCTGGAAAATCCGATTTCGCTTCCTCAGTGCCTAATCCTGGCAAAATAAATGAAATATTCATTAGTTTGGGTGATTTTGCAAAGGTTGATGCTGAATTTAACATGAATTTTCTCATTAAGTGGCTGCTGGATGTCAGACCTCCCACATCAGCCCACAAACTGGGAAAGGTGTCCCTGCAGGGGCTGGAATTGAGATGAGCTTTAAGGTCCCGTCCAACCCCAAATACTCCACGATTCTCTGAAACTACAGGAGCACCAGCATCTCCACACTCTCCAAAAATGACATTCTTCTTTCTTTTGCTGGTGCATTTGGGTCAAAACCCAAATTGCATCTTCCCAGTGAGGCAGGACATGTGGCACCGGGCTGTTATCACCCGAAAACGTGATTGAAAACAACCTTTAGACGACACAAAAAATAAACACAGGCTGAGGAGTTAGAGAACAGCCTATTTGCACAGAGGGCAGGGCATCACTTTGGTGGAATCTGTGCACACTCCAGCAGCTCAGAGAGGAGCTGGATGGCTCTGGGGCTTCAGTGAGATTCCAAATGCGCTCCTTTGCTCGCAGCAAAGTGTGGCTTTGCTCGGCTGGATGGTCAAAGGCAGCGGCGTGTGACTCCTCCTGGGAGGTTTTCCTTTCACCCTTTCTTGAGGACATTCTCCAGTGAAGTCGTTCTTAACCCGGTGAAACATTAAACCCCCCCCGGTGCTCCGGGACATTTGTGTTTGACACGAAACAACGCGGCGGCTCGAGTGTGTCCCGGGGCAGAACTGGGGCTTTTGTGCTGAAATCCATTAGAGATTTGTTGGTGGGTTTTGTGGTTTTTTTTATCCAGTGAGAAAACAACGCGTTGTGGGAGGCAGAGGGGAGCACACCGAGGGTCCCGGGGCTGGGGGAGTGATGGGAAGCGGGGCTTCACCCTGCAAATAACCCGAATTCCCGTGGAACTTCAGTCGGAGCCTCCACCAGCCCGGAGCTTCTCCGACACCACCATCTAGTGGCAAAGCCGAGAGGCTCGGGAAGCCTTCCCACCTCTTCCTCCATCCCTTACACCCAATTTACCACTCCTTCTGCATCCCAGGGATGCATATCCTGCCATTCCTGGGAAGCCACCATCGACTGCAAACCCCTCCAGGTTTTGTAGGTGATGGAGCAGAAACCCCATCACGGGGACCCTCAGACACCCCCAGTGGGATCGGGGCCTGGGAGCGGGTCCTGAGCACTCCAGGAAGATCCCGGGACAGGGAAAAAATGCCAATGGAGAGGCTAGACTTGCCTTCACCAGCCTGACCAGTTAAACTGCGGGAACATCCAAACTGGGAGACACGAGGCTGAGGAGTGAGGCGGAAAAGTGCCAGAAGGTTGAGCACCCAGCAGTTGGTTCTGCCACAGAAAACACACTGGAAGTTTTATAAAAGTTTATAAAATGAAGTTTCACATTTTTGAGATGAGGTTTCACATTTCTGAGATGAGGTTTCACATTTCTGAAACGAGGTTTCACATTTCTAAAACGAGGTTATTTTGTTAAAGAGATTATTTTGATGACCCTCCCTACCGTCCCTGCATCTCAAAAAAAAATAAAAATAAAAAAATTAAGGTTTTAAGTTTCTGGTTTTATAGAAGAGACACATCTAGCAATCAGCACGTTCATTAAAATTACTTTATTACTAAAATATTTTTACATTTAGTAAAGATAACCAACCTGCAAACACCATGCTCCTGCTCCTCCCGAAAAAGGAAGCACAGAGGAAGGTTGAAGACAACCAGCTAAAGTAACTATGTTTGTCCTAGTAGCTTGTAAGTTAGGCAGATGTTTTCACATTATCCAGATGTTTTCAACCAGTCTTATTTGGGCTGCTTTTAGAAACTGGGATCTCTGTATAATTCAACAGCTGCATCAGGAACACAGTTTTAGAAAAAAAACCTATTTATAGAAATTTCTCCCCCCCTGGTTTCCAATAAAACTCTACAGCGGGTCCAGGAACATCTGTTACATTTTGATTTCCCGTTTAAAGCACCGGGACAAGGCCTGGCCTGAGTTTTCTCCACTGTGAAGATACATTTCTCTTCTCACTTACTCAGAAGCGAAGCAGGAGCAAGTCCCCCAGCCCTGTGGGAATTCCAGAGAGTTGGAATTCCAGAGATTTGGGTCCCACGGGAGGCTCTTTGACTTGCACACAGACAGGAGGATGGAGCACCCACGGCTCTCTTCGTATCCTGCTCTTTGAAGCTTTATGAAACCAACAGGTATTTAAAAAAAAAATAAAAATACACAAGAAACAAACCCAAAATGAAATTAAAAAAACCCTTTTAGCTGATCAGGGACCAGCAGCCAAAACAGGGACTGTCCCCAAACAAGGGGTGAAACCAAAATCATTGTCAGTCAGGCCTTGGTACAGCACGAAATTTGTACATAGTAAAAAATAAGTGTACAGAGGAAATGTCTCCAGCAGAAATACAATCTTTAAACAACCAGAAGAACGCACCAAATCAATTTGAAGTTGCCTGCTGTACTTTTGGTACACGTCCAACCCAGGGAGACATCACAGAGTTGGGGTCTGTCGTGACAAAATCTGCCAGGATGGGAGAGGAACTCACAAAACATGGATTAAAAAAAAAAAAAAAACAAAACAAACAACCCAAAAGTCTGGAAACCGTAACAAAAACACAGAAACAAAAAAAATGAAAATGTACTAAAATTTAATCATTCATAAAAGCTGTAATTTAATCTGTGACAGGAAAACACAAGAAGCAATATTAGAGTTGGTTTAGTATATTATATATTTTTGCTTTTAAAGCCATAGAAATCAGTTATCCCAGGTGTTTTTTTTTCCTATAAAAGACCCATTTTTTCCAAAGCATTATGCACAAACATTTTTAATTAGAATATAATGGCAGAATGAAAATAATGATATTCCGTAACTTTTAAATATAAAATGAAGTCAATGACTCAAAAAGTTATTTGCTGTGGTGAGTTCAAAGGGAGATTTCACATAATATATATCTATAGTTATAGATATAAAATATAACAGTGGAACATTTTTAGTGCTTGATGGGGAGAAATGATGATAAAATGGTCAATATGAAATTTTAATTATAGTAGCAATCTCTAACATTTGAAATGCATCCATGCTCCTTGGGATAATCATACACTAGAGTCAATTATATTTATTTTCACATCTGTTAATTGCTATTGCAAAGGAGGAGGAATATTGGCTTAAATTTCCAAGAGATATACACAGAGCAATTGCCTTTTTTTTTTTTTGTTTGTTTGTTTTCTTTTTTTTCCAGGGACTGTGTGTGCAAACCATTTTTTTAAGATCTAAATTCTTCTCGTAGTATATAAAAAAAAAAAACCAAAACAGGAGAAGCTTCTTCCGATATGTCATTAATTTCCATAAGGTTTTTGAAGTCGGGAATGCTGGCACTTTCCATTTTTAGGCAACAGTTCTTCATTCCTGCAATCTGGAGAAAGTAAAAAATAAAATAAAATAAAGTATAATAAAATTAAATTAAAAAAAAAAATAAAGATGGTGGAGGGATATTTTTTTATTTTCCTGATGAGATGAATGACCCCAAAGGCCTGAAAGTTTCCCGTGCCCAGGCTGGTAAAACACACAGAACTTCAGCAGAAGAGCTTGTTTTTCCCAGAACTGGGGTTTGTTCCCATTTAGACAACAGTTCTCCCTCTGGAGAAAGTAAAAAAAATAAAAAAAATAAAAGATGGTGGAGGGATATTTTTTGTTTTACTGATGAGATGAATGACCCCAAAGGCCTCAAAGTTTCCCGTGCCCAGGCTGGTAAAACACAGAACTTCAGCAGAAGAGCTTGTCTTTCCCAGAATTGGGGTTTGTTCCTGGGTACAGACAGCGAAGAGGCTTTGGAAAGCATAATTCTAAGAAAGATATTCTTGTTTTATCAGGGCCACAAAGCAGTGACAACCAACTGCCAGTCCTGTGTCACTGCTGTGATAACACCAGTGCCCCTCCAGCACCCACCCTGTGAGGCAGAGACAGGCAAAGGGGGCTGGAATTCACCCATGGATGGACAATTTAGGGGGGGAGGGATCTCAGTTTTTGTATTTCTGAGGTGCTCTAAAAGCCTAATGAGTCCAAAGACCCGAGCACTAATCCAGCTGCAAACAACAGGCAGGGAATTGGGAAGAGATTTGGGAAGAGTGAGGGAGACACTGTGGGATTTTGACCATCCAGAGCGGATTTGGGGGCATGGGCAGGAGACAGTGAAGGGGCATCAGTGACTGGGAGGGCTGGGGGTGTTCAGCCTGGAGAAGAGAAGGCTCCAGGAGATCTCAGAGCCCCTTCCAGTGCCCAAAAGGGCTTCTAAAAAAGAGGAAAAGGGACTGTTTATACGGGGACAGGATGAAGAAGAATGGGTTCAAACTGGAAGAGGGGACATTTAGGTTGGATGTGAGGAAGTAGTTCTTCCCTGAGAGGGTGGGCAGGCCCTGGCACAGGCTGCCCAGAGAAGCTGTGGCTGCCCCATCCCTGGAAGTGTCCAAGGCCAGGTTGGACAGGGCTTGGAGCAACCTGGGCTGGTGGAAGGTGTCCCTGCCCATGGCAGGGGGTGGAAGGAGGTTTAAGGTCCCTTCCAACCCAAACCATTCTGGGATAACTGACTGAATGCAGGAACTCCCTCAGCAGTTCCCAGTATTCCAGTCCCCATCTGCTGCTGGGCTGGGCTTTGTGTGCAGGATCCCAGGCAGAGCTGTGCCAGTCCAGCTCTGAGCAGGTCCCATCCTGGGCTGGGGAACCTGACACCACACCAGCTCAATTCAGATGATCACCTGAGCAGCAGGAAAAGCCACTTAAGACTCTTCCATTTCTGTTCCTAAAGCCACTGTTCCCCCCAAGCCCTAAGCTGTTGTTTTCTGGAGCCCAGAGCTCAGGTAAGAGCCTCATCCCCCAGGGAAGCCCATCAGCAGCCAGGTTACCTGCACAGCTCCACCTCTGCTGCTCAGTCACACCCAGGCTGCCCAAATGACCACCTACAGCATGGACTTCAGAGGAATTCATCCCTGAAATCCTTCTAAGACCACAGCTTTGTCTTAAATGCTGTAGGACAAGGGCAGCTGAGCTGCTTTGCCAGCTCACTGTGCCTTCTGATCAACTACAGGACAGAGCACAGAGGTTCTGCTGGGTCACAGAAACCCTCCTGAGGTGACAGCCTGTGCAGCCCATGGTGACACAGACACGTGGCAGAGATGGGCCATTACCCAGCTCCCTGCTCTGCCTCCAAACAGGGATATTTCTGTCCAAAACCTGGAGCTACAGAGCTGCTGTTTCCTTTCAGGAGCACGACAGAACAGCTGTAAGCACACAGAGTTCCCTGCCAAGATACACAGGAAGATTATTTTTAGCTCTGTCCAACCTTGGGGTGTTTTTTTGGGTGGGTTTTTTTTTTTGTGTGTGTGTGTTTGGGTTTTTTGTTGTTTTCCTTTTTTTGGTGGGCAGCTTTTTATTTCTGTGCCACTGAAAGCCACGTCCCACCCAACCCAATTTTAATTGTCCCCAGAGCACCCGGGACTGAGACAGCAACAGAAGTTACACAGATGCTACCAAATGCCATCAAGAGGATGAAAAGGAAGCAAAACTGAGCCATGGGGGCTCAGAGCTCCCTGTCACAACCCAGAGGGAGAACCTGCAGGAGTCAAAAGGAAGCTCCTGCTCTGTCACACTCATCAACCCAAGCAAAAAGGGAAAGGGAGAGAAGCAGGTCAGGTCAGTCAGCAAAAGTGACTTTTTAATTCCCTATCTGGGAGCAGACAGAAGGAAGAGGAGCAGAGGGAAGGGGAGAGAGTCCTTTCTGTTAGGAGCAGCTCACCAATCACCTGAGCCACAGGTAGAATTCAGACCCCTCTTACCTGGCTCAGAGCTGCTGCATGGTGGGAGTCTAAAGCAGCAGACATGATTTCTTTTTAGGCTTCTTCTTTTCCACTGGTGTTTTTCTATTTATTTGTCTGACCAGGTCATAAAAGATCTGAAAATGAAAAACACAAGCTGAAAAACCCAACTGATAAAACACCAAGTGTCACAACTGAGGCAGGCTGAGGAGCTGCCACTCTTTCCTGGTGGCTGCAGTTGCATAAATTCAATTAAAGTGTCTGAATTTACTAAGCCATGTTTCTCAAGCAGCTGCTTATGGAACAAGAGACACAGAGCTCACACCAGTGTGCAGAACATAAGGGAGCTGTAAACTCAGTTTATCATGACCAAAGGCTTCAGAAGAGGCTGGCAATGAAATGGAAATGACTTCCCTACTTTGGAAAAGTGGGAAAAAAACGGGGAGTAACAAAAGGGTTTTTAAGACTGGCATAATATCCTTAAGGATCATCTTCTCCCTGGCATCCTCGGGCTGGGGAGTGTCTGCAGAGCACTGCTCCACCAGCAGCAGTGTATTCCCACTGCAGGGAAAGGGCAGGCAGCCCTTTTCCTTGGCTTTCTCCCTCCAAACATCTGCCCTGAACTCCGACATTTCCAGAAGGGGACGATTACAGGGCCCTCTTTCAGCTGCAGAGACGAGTTTCTTGTGAAGGCTCTTGCTGTGAGTTGTTTTCCCAGCAATACTCAACCCATTTATAGCGAAATGAGCTTTGCAAAAAAGCTTGGAGCTGGGTCACAGCACTGAGGAGAAATATTTCAACCTTCAGAAGGCTCCACCCTTGTCCTTGTTTACTTTTTTCCCTTCCTGGAGTGGCTGAAAGCTCACAAATTCTTGTTGATTCCAAGGAAATTCAGAAGACAAAGAGACAGTTTATAGCATAATGTAACAACTGGAAATTTTAGGATTTTCCTTTGTAATAAATTAGATTATCTAAGTGCCAGTACTGACTGTGAGTACAGGAGTCTGCAACAAGGTTTCAGAAATGCCACCATCCCTAAAAAAGTCAGTGTGGTTCAGATGGCAAGAACATCTCAGAGGTCACCAGAAGGACACTTGATGTGCTGCTACCAAGACTCACTCTCTGGATTAAAAGCTTTATTATTTGGATGAAAGGTTTGATTCACATTCAGCAAATGCACATAGAAATTTAGCACCCTTCACCCAGATTTTAACAAGGGTTAGAAAGTCCAAAAGTAGCAAGAAAGCAAAAACAAAAGCCAAAGTAATGCCAACACTCCCTCAGCCCACAGGCCAGCAGGACAAACAACCAGAGCACCGAGCTGCTTCATTCACAGTGTTTCTCCTCTTTTGATTTCCTCAGCTTTTACACTTTTCACAACCAGACAACCTAAACTGGCAGGAACCCAGAAAAATGAAGATCACAATGAAACCAGAAACTAATCTTCCAGACAGTTGTTTTCCTCTCTGTGATCTGATCTCCCCGGAGGCTGCGGGGAAACGGGGAGACCCGGGATTCACCCGTCAGGGATGGGGGGATGTAAAGCTGGGACAGCTCAGGGCTCTGCCCACCACAGAACCCCCTTTCCCACCCTGGGCTGAGGCACCTTTGGCTGCTGAGAGGTCAGTGTTACACCACCAGCTGCAGAAACACAAATAACCCAGCTCTGGGGGGTGTTTGAGGGCAGAGCCGCTCGGTCCTTCATTAACAGCCACAGTTTTACTACAGCTCAGCCACACACACCCAGGAATAAAGCCCTCCTGGCAGCAGTGTGGCTCAGCCCTGTTTCCTGGGCTGGATCAATGCTCTCCAGCCAGGCTAATCCCAGCCACAGAAGCTGCAATTCCTGCAGCCTGGAGCTCCCTTCCCTCTGAACCAGCTCGATGCAGTGCGGGCATGTCCCTCCGGCTGCCAACCCAGCCCTGGGCTCAGGCCAAGATCCTGCTGCTCCTGCTTATCTCCCAGCCTCCTAAACGCTCCCAGTTATCTGCTGGCACCAAACCAGCCTCGCTGCACGGGGTCACCTTAGCTTTTGTGCCTGCAAACCTGGCCTCTGTCACAGGCAGATAATTCGCGGCGCCGAATAAAAACCTGGGGCCCGGCGCGGAGCAGAGCTCCCTCAGCACAACCCCGCGGCCCCAGGAGGCAGGAGAAGGCACTCCAGGGCAAGAGCCAAGCTCATTTCAGCTCATTTCAAGTTGGGGAGCTGCTTGGATCTGTGTTTGGGCACAGTCTTAGTGAGTTGGTGGCTTAGAGAGATGGGGAGACTCCTCGAGCAGGAATGTGAAATGCAAATACTTCAAAACCAGCCAGCACTACACAACGGGACAAGCAACACAATGGGGCATAACCCACGTCCAGAATAGCAGCAGTTATCTTGAAGAAATACAGTTTGCAGATAAAGTTTATCTGAGCTGAGAGTCATCCAGCTCACCAGGCTTGTTCAGGACCCTCTGCTATTCCCAGTAAGAAAACTCTTACCTGGAAAGTCACCCACCCTCTACAGACTAAAAGGAGCAGATCTCCTTAAAACAAACAGAAAGCAGCTAAATACACTGCATGGCAAACCTTTCTCAGGCTGAGAATTCAGAATCACCCTGAATCTTCCCAATTAGGAGAGATATGTGCTGGTTTGATGTCACATTCGAGTCGGAAAGGCAGGGGAGCAGCTGATAGTTACCTCATTTACGTTGATTTTAGACTTTGCAGATGATTCTAGAAAGGCACAGTTACACCACTGTCTTGCTAAGTTCTGGCCCTGCTCTTTGCCAACGACTCGCTCTTCCTCCAGGTCACATTTATTGCCAACCAGAATCATGGGAACCTGCAGAGGAACAAGGAAGAAAGGAGAGAGACATCAAGTTTGTGTACAGTGTGGGCTGCACAACTGGCTCACAGACTGAGGAAACAAAGCAGGAAAAATACAGCATCAAGTATGAAAAACATTGACAATCAGGAGCTCTGCAGAGTTGATGGACCAGGTTGGAATTCAGGTGCCTGCTGGGAAAGGGTCGAACAAAGTGCACAGCACAGACACCCTGGGGCACTAAATTAAACACATGTAAACCCGAATGATAATGTTTCAGCAGAATTTTAAGCCAGTGAGGTTTTATTTTCTGCGACACCATTCTGGTGCAAAACTTAATTCACTCCTGAAATTCATCTCAGGGCTTCCCTGTGACAGCAGGATGAGCTGCTGCCAGCAGCAGACAACTTCTGTCTGCACAGCACACACAGCACGTGTTTTCAGGCATATATTCTGTGTTTCAGCCCCTTTGACCTGTCTTGTCAAGCCACACAATAATAAATGGAAACACCTTTAAAAATCACTGCCCTGGATGTGGAATAAAAAGGAGTCAAGTATTCCCACAGCCCTGAGCACAAGCCCACCTGCCTTTCCCATCCCAATGCAATCTCATCCCACTGACATGTTTTGCACACACACACAGAGGATGTTCACTACAAAAGGCACAAACACTGCTTGATATTTATTAGCTTTGAATAATTGAAATGCCCAGCTAGTGACCACCCACCAGCTCAGTTCCTGAAAGCACATCACTTCCCAAAAGTAATCTCACGCAGTATCAAAACAAACACTTGATAGAAGTTCAAAGGACTCATCATGCAAATGCAGGCAAATGATTTGTTCAAGACAATGATGAAATGGCATCTGCCCCTCTCCTTAAGCCACTGGCTTTCTAAAGTGTCTGGGTGAGTCACCTTCTTGCTCCTTCATGAGGAAAAAAGTGCCTTGGGGAAACCATATTCCTGGTGACACATCCTGTAGAAACCCAGACATTTAATACTGTAGGAAAAGGACCTTGGCTGCAGTAAATGCTCATTACCCACCTGTTGGCATCAGGCAGCAGGGAAAGGAATAACAGAACCATAAAATATCCTGAGCTGGAAGGGACACACAGGGATCATCCAGTCCAGCTCCTGGCCCTGCACAGGACACCCCAAAATCCCACCCTGTCCCTGAGAGCGTTGTCCAAACCCTCCTGGAGCTCTGGCAGCCTTGGGGCTGTGCCCACTGCCCTGGGGAGCCTGGTCAGTGCCCAACCACCCTCTGGGGAAGAACCTTTTCCTGAGATCCAACCTGACCCTGCCCTGGCACAGCCCCAGCCTGACAACTCCTGACACATCTTGCCCAGCACCCCCCTCATAAATGGCACAAGGGGCAACAGAAAAGCTGGGGGCTCTTTTCTGGACTTGCTCTCCTCAGTCATGCTTAGATGTTGAGTTAAAACTCTCTCAGCAGAAAGAAATCAGGCAAAAAGCTCAGTTAAAACCAGCACTACGACTTCTCAGAGAGAGAATGTCCTGATAGATCACTTCAGAAGGCTTTCTCTGTTTTCAGACAGCCTCTCCCACAGCTGCAGCCCTCCAACATGTCACAAATAGGTAGAAAAGAAACTGTTCAAGGCCAGGTTGGACAGGGTTTGGAACAACCTGGGCTAGTGGAAGGGGTCCCTGCCCACGGCAGGAGGTGGAACTGGATGAGCTTTAACATCCCTCCCAACCCAACCCAGTCTGGGATTCTCTAAGACCTCAAACAAGCAAACGAAAAATACTCAAAACACCCCAAAATCTCTCGATGACAACTGAACCCACCTCCTCTCAGGTGCCATTTCCACACCCCCACGATGCCAAGCGTGATCCCACTCACTGCCTGTCCCTCCAGGGGGTCCCAGCTCCAGCCCCACCTCAGGGGCAGCCCCCCAGAGTTCAGGCCTTTGTGCACCTGAGCACTGCAGGTTCCAGTGGAATGCTGAATTTGCTTTTTACACATCCTGCACCCCACAGACCTCAGGGGATGAGACAGCCCCAGCTGAGGTGGGTTTGAAGGGAAGACCACAGCAGGACGTGCCCTCAGCAGCAGCAGCAGCAGCAGCAGCATCCTGTTTCCCTTACCCGGGGTAGGAGCAGAAAAAAAACCCCTAAAGAACTGCTGATCAGGGTGTGCACCCGCTCCATTTCCTCAGACATTTCATTCTTTGAACAGAAAATGAGCACTTTCCAGCTGGAAAATAAATCATTATCCGCTTCCTTTGGTAATTTGCAACACACTGTGTGTGTTTTTAATCGGCTTCAATGTTAGTATTTGTAGTCTCTTCCCGACACAACCACGTTCAGGATTCATTTTTGTGTTTAAAACCCATTAGAAAATGATCATATTTTTATTTTGGAGAACTAGAGCTTTACATACAACATCAGGAACTTGGAGTCACAGTACAGATGAAAAAAAATTAAAAAAAGCTCATTTCAAATCAGAGATCTACGGGATATTTACATCTAATATCAGCTTAATCCCCTTCCTTACTGTTTTCTAGATGGTTATGAGAAATTTTCTCATACCAAAACGTGAAAATGTGTTTGTTCAGCAAAAAAAATAAAAGTATATGAAGGTGTGAAATAATAGGGTAAAAGGTGATGGGTAAGCAGTATAGATTTGAAAGACATGAAACTCTGTATAAGGTTATTTCAAAAGGTATTAATTGTTTATCACAGAGCCAAAAATGGACTTTGATGGACATCTACCTTCTGATCATTTAGTATTTCACATAGAAGACTGGAATTTAAACTTTGCCAGACATAGATAATTTAATGGTTTATGCACTGGGACTTTAAAAAGACACATTCTGAAACTACCTACAGGAAGGAGTGTAGGTAGTAACTCAGCAGAATGTGGCTTAAACATTCAAAAGGTTCTCAAGCTTGGATTCAGTGAGTAAAATCTCCCTATCACAAAAGAAATACATGCATTTTAAGAATTAAATCACTGAAGTAAAAAGGAAAGCCACAGTGCCCATTATGGGATGAACCTGCCCAGCTCAGGGGACAAATTCCCTCCAGAGAGCGAGGCCAATCCAGGACTCCTGTTACCAGGGATTTACCCCAGAATAATCCCTGCCTAAATGAAAAGCAGTTTGGCATAAATAGTAGTTCAGCTTGTTAAACCAAGGAGGGAAGCAAAGCCCTGCAAAGCCAGGTAACCAGGCTGGGGGACGAGGAGGATCCCAGGGAAGCAGCTGCCCTGGGAGGTCGCCCTGGGTGGCTCCAACTGCCTTTTCCTGGATGGAGATCTGACTACAACACACGTGGCTTAGCCAGGATTTGGCCTAAATAGGTGTCCTGGCCCTGTGGGCAAGAGTTGTGGGAGCCCAGCCCAGCCCAAACCACCCCAGAGGGATCCACAGCAAAGGCAGGGGACACTTTGGAGCTGTCAGTGGAAAAACACGGGCAACCTTTTTCCCAGTCCTCAGGGCAAACACCTGAAGGCATTCCCAGCTTCTTCTGGAGGATGCCTACACAGAGAGAGGGTTCCCACACAGCCTCCATGGCAAAAGCCACCTGGAACCTCACCTGCATCCCACCTTTAGGAACTCAGGGCCCACCAAGGAGTTCCAGGAGTTGGGGCCTGAATTGGAAATATGGTGCATGGTTTTCTTCTGTCCAACAGCACTGAATGCAAACCATCCACATGGAATTTTTCCTTATTTTAAAAAGGGCTTTAAGCAACTAAAATTACAACCTTGCATCACTGTCTAAGACTCTCATAAGAGTCTTAATTATTTAATTCATGCAACTCTGTGACCTCCTTTGAAGAAAACTGTTGAGAGCTGAAAAGCCTCGGGCTGTGAGGGTGCTCCCAGTGGCATTGCCAGGGACAGGCACAGCTGCAGGGCAGAGCTGGACCATCCCAGCTCACACACACGTGTCACAGGAGTCACAGAGCCGTGAACATCCTCCTTTCCTACAGAAAGGGCCAAGCACATTTTCATACAACAACCTAAAGTCCCATAAATGTAGAGCCCACACACCAGGAGGCTGCACAGCTGCAGGGAGGGTGGTGAACGTGGTGGTGCTGCTGGGTTGACTGGACTTGATGATCTCAGAGGTCATTTCCAACCTTAACAATTCCAAGGGAATCTCTACTTCAGGCCACAAGACCCAGGGCTACTTCAGGGTCAGGCTCTCAGCTCAGCTCCCCAGCCCCTCACAGGGAGACATGAAACCCAAGGAACACTCAGTGATTTCCAAAAAAAGGCTATTAATCCTAATGACACTGAAAGGACACAGCACAGCCTGGTCACTAAGTTGACCACTCCTTTCTATTTGCAGTTCATCAGCTTGGCTCCTGACGTGCCCCTGAGGGCACAGGGAACAGCACTGCCCTGCTCCAGGGAATTCCCAGCTGACCTCTGGGAAATGTGGCAGCTTTGGACTTCAGTTTCCCCTTCATACATTTGGGAAGAGCGAGGTTAAGTCTCCACAGCTGCAGATTTACCAACAACAACATCAGCAGCAGAGAGCTCAACTGTTATTTTTCCTTAACTTTGCTAAAGCACAGAGAAGAAAGAAAATGCAAATACTGGAAAGGAGTTAAAAGGAGAAAAAAAGACATAATGTTGTTTTCAATCAACACCCACCAATTCCAAAGGCTGTCAGACTTCCAGGACATGGGAAAATCTGGTTTCATGATGCCCCTTAGCAGGTGTGGGGCCTCAAACAACAACACTGAAATAACAACGCTGAGGGAAACTTAATTCAACACAAACCAAGAACATTCTTTGAAAGAAACTTCGCTCTCCAAATCCTGTATGTTTATCACAAACACTTCTTAACCATTTGCAGAAGCAAAACAAAAATATTCCACTTACATCTTCAGTGTCCTTAACCCGTAAAATCTGTTCCCGCAGGTCCTGTAGGTCGTTAAACGTGGACTGTGCTGTTATAGAATATACTAGTGCAAACCCTTGCCCATTCTTCATGTAGAGATCCCTCATGGCTGTAAATTGCTCCTGTAATCAAATATTTTTTTTTTAAAGTAATTAGCCAGTGAATGCAGCTGATGAGCAGTTACAAAGGAATACTTCTATTATACTGGAGGAGAGAATATGGTGTCACACAACGTGGATTTACATATTTTCCCCTCTCAGAAATCCACTGAAGCATGGAAATTTAATAAAAGCATTAACACATCTCTTTCCCTTTGTGTGTTTTTTTTTCCCCCCTAATAGACAAAAGGCTTTCTTCTATACAAAGATTAGCAATAAACATCTCTGCAGATGGACTGTTGTACGTCCCAACCACAAAGTATTTAGATTTGGGTGATATATTTTGCAGTGATCTTGCATTTATTTGCTGATAAGGTGTTAAGCACCAGTCTGCCATCAAACCAATTCCCCAGACAACAGGCAGGGAGTGGAAATTCAAATTTTTTCCTCTCATACAAGGAAACAGTGCCACACACTCAGGATTTGCTGCGTGGAAGGCACTGCCTGGTCACCTCTGAACATGCACAGTTTAATTCCAAACATCTCTAGCAGGACAGTGGCTCAGAGGTTCAATCAGTGAAATGCCAGAGCAGGCTGGACAGTGTGTCCCAGCTCAGAGCTGCCTTTGTCCCAGCCTGTGACAGGAATGTCACCAGTGATGACGATTTCTGCCCCTGCTCTTGGTTGTTCTCAAAGCTTTCTAAATAAATCCAACTTTTAGGGAGCAGGACCTCCCCTCCTGTGATGTTCACTCGACCACCACAGGGTTTGTTTGCTCAGTGCCAGGGCTTTGCAGGGCTGCAGGTGACACTGGCACAGCAAAGGGACTCACCCCAGCTCTGGAGGGACAACGTGGGCCTCCCAAAGCAGCACCAGGCAGTGCCAGGGAGGTGCCACCAGGCTGATGTGACATGTGGGAGGCAATTCCTGTGCCTGGGATTGGCTTCAGTCTGTGTCTGTGGCTTCTGGCCACTCGAAAAATTAATGTTTAGAATTCAAATTGTGCCAGAGTGTTGAAAACCAGACGACAGTGGATGGCAGAGAAAAGGTGAGTGGCACAGGAGGCACCAACCTTTGTGTCCCAGCACTGGGGCACCACCACTGGAGGGGCTCATTCAACACCCTGGGTGGGGGTTATTTAACAAAATCCTTCCATTTAAATCACTGCAGCTGATTTGTTGGTTTTGCTTGGGCAGGATTATCGTTCTTAACAAAGAAACTCCACAGCCATCAGAAAAAGAAACAAGACTTACTGTCCCTGCTGTGTCGAGGATCTCAAGCATACACTGTTGACAGTCTACTTCCACTTGCTGGGGAAAAAAAAGGGAAGAGACAAACACTTAGAACTAAAATATCTGAAATGGGACAGGCAGGAGGAATCTCAGCTTCATTTTTAACCCTGTCACAAAGACCTCCCTAAGCAAGCCAGGCACCTGCACTTCCCTAGGGCTGAGCAGCACTGCTTTTAGAGGATTAATTATGCCCCAAGCCAGGCATTTGGGTCAGCTCACATGCTCCAGGACTCCCTTCATTATAAAGGCTTAAATGAGCAGCTCACTGTAAACATCTCAACTTAAGTGAGATTGTAAATATCCCAACTTAATCCACTCTCCCAAATCAAGGGACGTTAAAACTTGAATTTTTCTTTGCTGCTGGGGGAGAAGGGAGGGAAGGAAGAAAAGAAAAAGCAAAATATTTCAGGCCCCTCACAGTCAGGCTTTGCAAATCTTCCACTCACTGAGAAGTTTCTCAGATCCAACAAGGGTAATTTTCCAGGAGAGTCAAGTAAATTTAACAGCAGAACTGATCCCACAATTTACACTTGATTGTCACGGGGCAAAAACGTTTTTTGTTTTATGTTTTGGTGCCTTTAATGATGGTGACATTTATGCTAATCCCTAAAACAATGGGTCACTTGACATCAGTGCAGTGAAGAAAGCAGCTCTGTGGATGGAATTAAGTAGAGAACCACAGCTCAGGGATCCTGACAAGGACTCCTGCTCAGCAATCCCAACCCTGCATCCTGAACAGCCCCAAAGAATTCCACATCCTTCAAAGCAAGCAGGACATGTTTGAGTTAAGTGGCAAAACAGCCATTCCTGAAAGAGAACACAAGGCAAGTGCTGTGCTCCAGCAATCCAACCTGATATATTAGAGGGATATATCCTGTGTAACAACATCTACAGAGCACACACAGGGCAGGTGTAGTAACCTCTGAGGAATAAACAGCAAACAGGGGAGAAGCTGCAGCCTCAAACTGCCCCCAGTCATCAGAGACACAACATGAAAGCTCTTGTTTTATGGAGTAATGGAGATTTAATCTTCCTGTTTAACTAAGTGAGGAAACAGCCCAATTCATGGCATCATCGTGCCCTGATAATTCAGCTTTCCAGGAGCTGCCACAATTTGTCTGATTGCATTCAGAGGCCCTAAGCCAGTAAAATACTCTGGAAAGCCAAAGGAAACTACCTGCATGAAACCATTTCCAAGGCTGATCCTTTCCCATGCATCCCTTTCCTTCTGCTATTCCAAGCACACATGACTTTTTTCCTCGGAAAAGACCCTTCTCATCCTGACAAGCTTTTGTTGCATTATTAAAAAGAAAGCTCTGTGAGACTTGAAAGAAACAAAAATGATGGCATTTTACCTTTCTGTATGAATCTTCTATTGTTGGGTCATATTTTTCAACAAAAATTCCCTGAACAAACTGTACAGTCTGGGGAGAAAGGAAAGAAGGAAAAAAAAAAATTAAGTGAACTGAACACAAGCAGAAACATTTATCAAGAAGTAACAAAAAAATCACTGTTAAAATTTAATAGTGGGGACCAGAAAAAAAAGACATATAAAATTTCAATTTTTAAAACAGAATTTGTGTATTTTCTGTTCCATTAAGATCACTTTATTCAAGCACGTTTTCAAAATGTTTTCTGCATGTGAACTGCCTGCTTGCTTTTCTCAGAAAGGTTAATACCCTCAAAAATGCCTTTACTCCAGTGCCTGGGACTTCAGAAGAACAAAAACCCACCAAATATGGAAGACCTGAAATTTCATCAGAAGAACTGGCAACCTGTCCACTGTGGAAAATCCACATTTTGGTCCAAATCATCCCAGAGCTACAGTGGGGCTGCTCTGGATCAAACCCCCAGAGCACAGACAAGTGACACCTGGAGAGCCTCCAGCCACTCAATCTCTGTTAAACCATTAAAGGAGGAGACACCACTCAGTCCAAAGGGGAAATCTTTCTTGCCCATATAATTATTCAAAGCAAATCTACTCTAAACACTTCCCACCGAGTTGTCACATGGATGTGGCCCCTCTATGGACATCCCAGGGTGTTCTGGCCACAGTTTTCCTTCTCCTCTGTAGGCGAAGCTCCCTTTCCCTTTTCACCCTCACCTACAACAATCTGCAGTAGAACAGCACAGGAGTGTCTGAATATTTCACTGATATTGGTAATTGTTTGTCAAACTAAGAGCTGAGATCCCAGTGCTTCGTTTTGCCTCTGGAAAACCAACAACCACACCAAACACCTTCTGCCAACTGAACTTTCCACAGGTTTTATACCCAAATTCTGCAAATTCACTCCCTGTTTAAAGAAATCGTGTTTTGTTTGGGCAGAAGACAATGGAGAACAAAGAATCCCAGAATGGTTTGGGTTGGAAGGGACCTTAAAGGTCACCCAGTGCCACCCCCTGCCATGGGCAGGGACACCTTCCACCAGCCCAGGTTGCTCCAAGAACCATCCAACCTGGCCTTGGACATTTCCAGGGATGGGGCAGCCACAGCTTCTCTGGGCAACCTGTGCCAGGGCCTCCCCACCCTCACAGGGAAGAATTTCTTCCTAAAAAATCTAATCTAAATCTACCCTACTTCAGCTTAAAGCCATTCCCTCATCTCCTATCACACACCTTGTTGGAAACTGAGCAGTTCCTCACGATTTGCTTTCTTTTAACATAAGAAGAAACGACTTCTAGGACAATCTACCCCATTTAAAAATCATTCTATATCACTAAATAAACATATTTTACACTCCAATGATCAAAGTCTCAGCTTCTCTGGTATTTTCTTGTCACACTGAACAGCTGTCCCAGTTTGCCTGAGATAAGAGATCTCAGCAAAATCATCCTAGTAAGGAACCACTGAATGTGGATGACGGGGTTACATCAACAATAAAACCCCACAGCAAGAATTGTAGGTTGCAGATTGTATTTTAGGACTGTTACTGAGCATTTTAGGATATTTAGGTTAGCCCAGCTGCTGACCAGGAGACTTTGCCAGGAGGCTCACACATGAGCACTGGAGTTGGTCACATCTGCACCACTTTATTTTGGGAGCTCTGTGAGCCCTGAGTGTGAGAATCCAACAAATCACTCACAATACTGAAGCTTTCTTTTATAACACCCACAAAACTTATTCTATATCTGCAAATACAGCACTACACTGAATGAAAATTACCTGAACCCATGTATTCTCCTCTCAAAATGTGTTATTGCTGATAAATCACTGTCCTAACTTCTGTCCTCTCAACTGGTGCTGTGTGTTCACACAGACAACAATTACAATCCTAAGTATGATTATATTCACCTTAATCCACAGCCTATTTTGCTATGTAAGATTGTTACCCTCTGATGAACTTTATTTTTATTGGTTATAGCTGAAAAGAGAGGCCAAGGGAGAAGACACAAGTCTGGGGTGGTTTTGGGTTCTGTGTAGCTCCAAGACTTACACAACTTTCCCTTAGTTTGGGGTTCTGCATCCAAACTTTAGTTTCCAGTTCTATGTAAGACTCTGAACAATTGGACACTCTTCTAATACTGTCACCCACTGCTACTCCAGAGCATTTTTAGCCTCAGAAACGGGGAGAAAACTGCTGAACAGGAAACAAAAGTTGCAAAATAACTGTGCCTTAATAACTGTAAAAAGCTTTCTGCTATTCCACCATCGCTACCAAAAGCACAATCAGCATCATACTGGCACAGAAGAGTTAAAACAACAAGGAGGATCTGCAGTAAAACAACATCATATTGTCATCCCCACTCTCATGAAAACACAGAGCTGAAAATCAACACCAACCTCTTTGTTGGACAGTTCAGTTTATACAGTTGGAAGAACAAAATTTAAAGTGACCTCCATATTATTTTAAATCCCACCTTGTAACTACTCCTTGTAAATAAGCAAACAGTTACCTTGAAAGCTAAATATTATCCACTCTCAGCTGCTAATTGGCACTTATTGTGTGCTGTTATAAACATAATGGATCTATGTGGCACATGAATTACAAAATATGCTGATTTAGCACCCAGACTGCCAAAAAGAATTTAACTTTTGTTTACCAGACTGAGTATTTGCATTTCAGCTGTTAAAAAAGGGCAGTGATGGTGCTGACTCAGACTTCAAATAGCAAATAAGGAAATTCAGGTATGTCAGATGCTGAGTAATTCTTATGTACAGCATATTAATAAGTGGCCTCTTTTACCCAGCGAGCCTGTCAATGCTACATAACAAAAGTGAGATAATCAAGGAGGTGCTGGTGCAAAAAGTAACACAGATTGCTTAAGTTGCTGTGGAAGAACAGAGCTTATAAAAAAATTATGCCTCCACCTTGTGAAGATTAGGATGGGATCTCTGAGAGAGCACCTCAAATCTGATACACAACTGAATAATCTTTCCTCCTGCTCATCTGGATTCTGCAGGTGATTTACCAGGATTATTACCTGGTTGTATCAGCAGAATAAACAAGGGTGCAGGACATGAAAGGCTGCTCAGCCATTATCACCCCCTGTGACAAGGAACACAGGGCAGTTCCTTGTTGGAGATAACTTTACACTTGACCAGTTCTTTGCCTTTCTTGTTGCAGGGAGCTGTTGGACTGATTAGTGATAAATGGGTGACAGGAATCCCTCTTACAATGCTTGACTATCAACTCTGCTATGTAAACCTCTTCTTAGAAACAAACACAAGCACTTAAGGAGTGCAAAGTGTCATCACTCTGCTTCTCCCTCTGCACTGCACACAGGCTGGGGGGGAATTCTCATTTTTCAGCCCAGGTTGCTCATTCAGGATGGACAACACGCAGCATTCAAGGTGTGCAGGGTTGAAACCACCCCTAATTCCATTATTCTACTTCACTGCACAGCCAGACTTCACTTGCTGTTCCAGTGTAGGTTGGGTTTTTAATACTTGGCCACGGACATTCAGTGTTTTACAACACAACACCCAGGCAGGAAGCAGACATGAAATGCTACTGCAACAGTGATTAATCACCTCTCCAAAATCATGACACACCTCCTCAGCTCTCTCAGCAGTGCAACAGTGAAGCCATGGCACGTACTAAAAGTCCTACAGATCTCCTGATGCATTAATAACATAGTCTGCAATGAGACAGTTGGAAGTTGGTGTGTCAGTTTGAGAACCACTCCCCAAAACTCACCAAAGCGGACTTGCCCACACCTCCTGAACCAAGGACCACCAGCTTGTACTCACGCATGGTGTGGCCTGTTCAGACAGCAACAATCTGCAAAGGAGGAAAAAAAAGCAGTTAAAAACACAGGTGGATTCAGGGCACTGTCTCCTGAAAGCAGCAACACGCTCCCTTCAGCAAGCAGTCCTGAGAACGAGGATGTCTTTGTGAATACTTAGTTATGTTTTTTATTTTTCCACCTGGACACTCAGGTGGCACCTCTGACAGCCCCAGTTTACATGAGATGCCCAAAGCTCAGCCTGATGGTGCTCAGAGAGGAAGAGGAAGGACACACATGGTACAAACATGGCACAGCCACACGTGCCCACTCCAGCTCCCCCTGCGCGTCCTCTGCTGCCTCAGCATTTCACAGCACAAACCACCGACTGCTGGACAAGGAAATTAGATCAGAAAGATGCAACCAAGAGGTTTCTTCTCCCCTCCACTCCCAGCAGGGAAGGATTTAGGTCAGTGTTTTCTCTCTGGAAAAGGTCAGCCCCAACACAGGGCTGCCAAGGCAGAACCTCTCTGCTCGCCCAAGCACCGACTCTGCCTTTTTATGGAAATCTTGCGACTCCCTCGACTCCCCCCGTGCAGCACCAGAAAACTCCTCACTCTCCTCCAGAGTCCCTGACAAATAAGGCAAATGACAAAGCTGGTGATAAACATTTTACACTATGTTTACATTAGAAGGCAGGCTGGGCTGTCCCGAGCCACGGAGCTCAAGCAAACAATGACCTCAGCAGCGAATTCCCCCTTCCCAGCGAGACAGAGCTTCCTTCCCAAGTAAGGCTTCAGAGCCTCCAGTGCAAGGAGCCTGGGCAAGCTCCACTCCTCAAAGGCATTTCAAACTAACGTTACCACAGGATTTATGGGTTCACTGGCTACAGCCTTCGAAAATAAAAGCATATTCCAAGGAGTTTGATAGAGAAATGTATCACCTTGTCGACTGCCGTTAGTGGGTCTGCGGAGAGAAGGGATTGTATTTTTAGCTTTGCAGTGTGGAGAACTCCCTGACAATCTGTGTTTCAGGATTTTATATAATCATTAAATGGGGGCAGGTTCTATCATTTCAATTCCCAAGGGAAGTTGGAAAACAGAGGATGAAGAGGAAACCCACGTGCTGCTGCTCACCCATCTCCAGTCCCTGCCAGAGCTGCATCAGGACCAGCTGCTGAACACTGAGACCTTCCCTAAACATCCTAATTTATCCCTCACCCCTCAACCACAGCCTGTTTTATGGTCTAAATGTGACACAAGTACAGGTTTAAACAAAAACGAAAAAAATCCCACGTGCAGCTGGAGAGAGACACACAAATTCTGTGTCCAGTTCAGCTCGACTTCAAGCTCATTTTTAAGTCAGAATAACAGAAATAAAGGATTTGCCCGTGCTGAGTCACATAGCAAAGCTGCCCTTCACTCACCCAAGCCTTAGAGAGGGAATAAAGCTGAAGTTATCAGTGCAGCCCATCATTTTAAGCACCTTGAGGAGGTCTTTCCTCAGCTCTTGAAGCCCATGTGAGCTGCAGTTGCTTAACTTCATGAAAATTGTGAAACCAAGTCAAACTGAAAGGGGTTTTCCAGAAGCTGTCTAAAAGCAGAGCCAGTGAGGTCTAGGCACTCTAGGACATTTACAGTGGTTTTGGTTAAAATTCTGGAACTGTGAGCTCTTCTGCTTGAACATTTCCCTGAGAAGTAACACTTCCTTTCTTCCAAAAATCACGATTTCGGATGGGGAGGAGAGGGAAAGTCCAATTAACAATTATTTTCCCCTTGATCATCCCTAGAAATTAAAAGGCAAGGCATTTTTTATAAAGCACAAATGCAACTTATTGATCCAGTTTATCTTCCTCCTCCTCCAGCTCCACAGTCACTTCCACCAAGGAAAACTTGGGAAGCGACCAAGCTAAGGGTTAAATTTAGCTGTGAACTCTTTCACTTCTTATTTATAGTAAAAAACACTTGTGGGAAAGTTTCAGCTGGGAGCAGTACAAGACTAACTTCTCATTTCTTGTCTACAGTATTTGCTGACTTTTTTTTTTTTCAGGTGCAACAGGAAACCAAGATCCTGAACCACACGAGCCTCATTACTGCAAACCCCACACATCTTAATTATCTTGTAGCTCTTTCACGAGTCTGTTAATGTTATCTGTTTATACAACATTGAATAGAGTGCTCAAGAAATTACTATGCTGCATCCCAGCCAACTTTTCATTTGGCAACTGTTGAAGCCCACCTAAACACAGTCACACACAGCAGCATTCATCTCCCTCCAGAGCTCCCTGGAGTGGAGTCACATGCCATGAAGCAAGGGCTCCATTTCAAAATGGAATTAAATTATGGGTGCTAAGCGTTTCTTTGGAGTCAAAAAAAAAGAGGATGATCGCTAAGGAGCGTGGAAAAAATAACTGTAAATGTTGTGAAAGTGCCCTCATTAGTTCTGAACGCTGAGGTGCAGAAATAAAGCAAAAGCTGAGTATTGTCTCCTTGCTCCTGCTCCCTTCTCCCAGGCACACAGAGCCCAACCAAGCTCCAGCAGGACAACCACGGGGCACAGAGCTCGTGTCACACAACCCACCACTGCCCTGAGCAGCAGCAACTCCCTCCTGCCTTCCCTACCAGACCCTCCAAACCACCCAGCACCTGCAGGGTAATAAATCAGTAGGGTTCTGTCATCTATAAGCATCAAAAACCTTTGCTTCTACACTGTGAAACAGTTGATACATCAGAATTAATCTCTTTTCTTTGTTCTTTAACAGGAGCATCTCTTCTCTGCTGCTAACTGTCACCAACCCTGCCAGGGAAGCAACAGAAATGGATGTTTATCAATTCACAGCATCAGCCCCAAGATGCCCAGCTCCTTCCTGAGGCAAAAGTGAAGGGCTCTATTCTGGTAACAGATGCTGAATAAAGAAAAGATGCAATATATTTGTTTTAATGTGCAAAACTGAAAGGCAGGGGGTCTCTGAGAAGGACCAGAGGATGGAAGCAAACACAAGTGGGGTTGTAACCTGAAATGGGGCTCTGAGCACCCACTCACCTGCCTCTTTATTCAGCCAGAGCCTTGTGCACTCTCCTAAATGCACAAATCATCCTTCACCCTCCTGCAGCCCTGGGGCCAAACCGGGGTAGGAAGAAGCAAAACTTGGAGGGTATTTCCCAAGCAGCGGAAGGAGCTGGGGGAGGGTGGGGGGGGAGGAGGGCTGAGGCCCTTCAGGACAGAAACCTGATGCAAAAATTAGCTGCTCCTCTTACAAAAGTTTCAGCAGCTCATCCAGAAGTTTACAACTCGGGTGGTGAGGAGAGAGAAGCATAAACAAAGATAAGTGAACACAACACTGAAAAAGAGAGTGGGTGCAACAACTTTACTTATCCATTATCAACTCCTATGTTCACAGAAATTGCATTTGAAATATTCTGAGAACACTAAAAAACTCCTACCTTGGCATAAAAGATCTCTCATCAGTGTTAGCAGCTCTACTGAAGGTCCTCCAGGCTCCCCACAAGGGACTGAAAAAAACCAGAAAATATCAAAATAATTAATCATCTTTCAAAGACAGCATTTGCAACTCATCACTGAAGGGCTTAAGTCAAACCACCATGTTCCTGGGGACTTTTCCTTCCCAATATACTCTCTGGAAGACTTCACTTAAAAAAGACAAACTGAGGTCAAACTAACCCTGCTTGAGACTCTATCAAGTGTGCAATGCATTTTACAGAAAGTACTATCAAAGAAAAGGATGTTTAGAGCAGCCCAACAACCTGAGTGATGTTAAAGGGGAAAAACCATCACTCCTGATCAACACTGCCCTGGTAAAATTCAATACAACACCTGAAAAGTAGAATTATTTTAGGGATGCACTGAGTTTCTTTCCTGTGGGGCACACACAAAGCCCGTGTGTCTGCCCTGCAGCACACGCCAGTGCCAGGCACAGGAAGCAGAAGCAGCAGGTTCTGATGGTATCAGAGTCCCTCTGAACCAGCCCAACATCCTGTCCCACATCCCCCAGCCCTGCTGTGCCCTCGGTTCCTCCCCCAGCCACCTGGCAGCAGCAGGATGGAGGGGACAGGCTGGGCAGAGCAGGTGGTACACGGGGACACGACTCAAAGAGCAGCTACGAGCTGTGGGAAGAGCTGAGGGCAGAGGGGAGGGCACAGAGGGGAACCCAGGCTGGGGGTGCCTCGACAGCCAGAGCATCTTGGCAGGATTTAAACTGCCAGAGGGCAGGGTGAGAGTAGAGATTGCAAAGAAATTCTTTACTATAAAGGGTGGGGAGGCCCTGGCACAGGTTGCCCAGAGAAGCTGTGGCTGCCCCATCCCTGGGAGTGTCCAAGGCCAGGTTGGACAGGGCTTGGAGCAACCTGGGCTAGTGGGAGGTGTCCCTGCCCATGGCAGGGGGTGGAATGGGATGAGCTTTAAGGTCCCTTCCAACTCAAACCAGTCTGGGATTCTGTGACAGTTCTCAAGAGCAGGACAACTCCCTGCACCACCATCCTCCTCCCCCAGGAACCCTCTGGCTCCTGTCCAAGTGTTTGAGGAGGCTGTGACACCTGCAGCATCCCAATCCTTTGTTCAGGAACACTGAACTGCAGCACCACTGGTACTTCAGTCATCACAGCACTGCCTGCTGCTACGACAGGCAAAGGGTCCTCTGTCTTTTACAGGTTCAGCACTTCATCCTTTCTTTTCAAGGGATAAAAGAATCAGTTGTTCCTCTAGAATCATAGGAAGTTCAAATGAAAACCTGCTAAGTTGCTTTTTTGAAAATATCTCCTTTTAAGAGCTCTGTACCCAGCAATCCAGAACCACCCTGGAGCCACAGAAATCAAAACTGTTTAGAAACTGATAATGGATGTCATAACCCCTGTCAAGCATTTTCCCAAATATAATAAGAAGTGAGTCTCCAGCAAAGCAGAGTTCATTCAGTCAGCTCTTGCTGAAGGTATTTGCTTGGGTCCAATTTGGACACACCTGAAAACAGGGATTTCTCCTAAAGCAAGGCTGGGAGAGCTGGGGGTTCAGCCTGGAGGAGAGAAGGCTCCAGAGAGACCTGAGAGCCCCTTGCAGTGCCTAAAGGGGCTCCAAGAGAGCTGGAGAGGGACTTGGGACAAGGGTCAGGAGGGGCAGGACAAGGGGGAATGGCTTCCCACTGCCAGAGGGCAGGGTGAGATGGGATATTGGGAAGAAATCCTTCCCTGGGAGGGTGGGGAGGCCCTGGCACAGGTTGCCCAGAGAAGCTGTGGCTGCCCCATCCCTGGGAGTCTCCAAGGCCAGGTTGGACAGGGTCTGGAGCAACCTGGGCTAGTGGGAGGTGTCCCTGCCCATGGCAGGGCGTAGAATGAGATGGGCTTTAAGGTCCCTTCCAATCCAAACCAGTCTGGGATTCCCTGATTTTTAGTGCAAGCACTGCCAGTCCCAGCTACAGGACTGGGGACAGACAAGGGCACCGACTGCACTGGCCCTCAAAAAGCACAAGGCACAGCCTGAGCTTAAAAAAGGGTGAGAGAAAAGGAACAGAAAGAAGTGAGGCACAGAAGGAAGCACAGCAACCAGAGCAGCAGTTCCCAGAGACTGTGAAAGAGCCGCTCCCGGCACAGCTTCCACTGCCACGGGCACTGCTCACTGAGCTGGGCTTGGCTCTGCCCCAGGAGGATGCACTGGGATACAGAAAGACAGGGAAAGGTGTCCCTGGCATAGAGGAGAGAGGGGCAGGGAGCAAGGATCACTCACCTGGCTTTAAGGAAGAGAGAAGAGGGTAACTCCTTGCTTGCTCGTCACCCCCACCTCCCATTTTCTGATTTTCACCAGCGGGAACCAGAAGTTTGAGCATTTCCAGGGGGAAATGTGCCACCAGGATTTCGCAGATTTGGGAGAGAAGCACAGATGCCTGTGTGAACTCCAGCACCCCAGGCTGGCTGTGCCACCCCTGTGGCCATGCCCATCCCATTTCCCAGCTGAGAGGCAGATTCTTGGGATGTTGCAGCCACATGTCCTGGTTATTTTTATCCTGGCAGCTAAATACTGGATCGTGGCTACTATAAACAAACCTGTTTAATTTTCAACTTGTAAATGTTCTCTGTGCCAGTTTTTTTCAGTCACTATAAACTAGGCCATGGAAAGGGCTGGATTTTCTTTTTTTAAAAGTGTCAACTAAACATTGCTCAATACTCCACCAAAATCCCTTCATTACTCAGAGCCCTGTTGGCAAAACAAACCCAAATCCAGCACTTCTGCAAAGGGAAGATTTACAGCCATCAAAATCACACTCCAACTGACAGATTCCCTCTACAATAAAGGAAAATCCAAACAAACAAAGAGAATGATCCAGCAGAGAAGGCTGGAAACACAAGACCAGGGCTCTCCCCTCGGCTTCAACCAGTTCCAGCACAGCCCAACAACAGCTCCACTCACCACCTGCTCCCTGATCTGTTCTACACCCTGTTCTTAGATATTGAATTACTCAATGAAGTCAAAAGCACATTAAATACTTCCCTAATATTCATCAAAGCTGTCAGCAATTACACAACTGTTACACGAGAGCGACAGGGAGCAGCGATGGTGGATCCCAAATGAAAGGGTGTTTGGCTGGAAATCCCACAGTTAATTAGCAGACACCTCCCCTGAAAAGCAGCAAGGCAAGCACTGCCAGAGATGACCCTGTTAATTAGCAGGGAGTTGAGTTAATTGATAAAAATCACTGCCATGGACTCACTTGCCCAAGGCAGTCAAACTCCCTGGCTTTAGGGTACGTGGAAAACCTCCTCCGCCTTTCCTGAGATCACCAACCCCAGAAAAACGAGAGGGAAGAGGAAAATAAAAAGACCAAAAGACCAGACTAAGCAGAGAGCAGGACTTCAGTGTGACTTTAAAGCACAATTTGACAAACTTCCATTCCCAGACACTGTATTTTATTTTATTAGTCATTATCACTGCGGTATCTGACAGCAAAGTAATTGTGTTTTATATATTAATGTTACATAAGAGGAAACATATTTTATACACTGTGACAGGAATCTCAGCCTCAATTTTTTTAATTTCAACAATAAAATCATTATCATTTCCACTGACTGCTTTCAGCATCAAATTAAATACCAATCAAGGCAACAAATGTGTAATTAACTGTATCCACAAGGCTGGGGTAGGATGAGTCATGACCCCACTGTAGAACATTCCTGATGCTGGGACACATATCCCATCCCTCTTGCTTTAGAAGCTTTTAGTCTCCTGGAATCAGTGCAGGACAAAACTTATTTCTTTTAAAAACAAAGAAAACATTTTGGTTCCAGGCAGGAATTCACACAGCCTAATCAAACTACCTTATATGTCAGCAGCTTCAGCACTAGAAAAGAGGTATTTGGGATCAGGGACTTTTCTTGAGGGAAGCACAAGAACATTGAAGAACTGAAGAAACTCTTTAACTAAGTTCCAATTCCCTACAATAAGTCTTGGGAATTGCATCGAGTCCTGAACCTAAAAAGCACTATGAACTGAATTCACCATGACTGTGGAAAGTATAACAATATTTTAATATTTCTAAAAGAGAGCTTTCACCAATAATTCATAAACTTACAACCAGAAGGCAGCCACATTTGTGTCTCTGGGTTGTGGACTCCCCATCCCTGGAAGTGTCCAAGTGTCCAGGTTGGACAGGGCTTGGAGCAACCTGGGACAGGGGAAGGTGTCCCTGCCCATGGCAGGGGGTGGAGTGAGATGAGCTTTAAGATTCCTCCCAATCCAAATCATTCTGGGATTCTATTATCCTGTGATTTTAACGACATACTTTATCCAACCAATCAGTAATTTAAGTAAATTGATTTGTTTTGTTTTGTTTTGTTTTTGAGGGAGCAAATAAACCCAAAAAGACACAGCAAGAAGTACCCAGGCAAAAAAATAAAGCTGGTGAGAAGCCAAATAAACAAACAGGTATCTGAGAACACAAATGAACAACGACATTGGTCAGGGGTGTTACCTGAAGTGTTTAACCAGAAAAGGCAAGAGACTGGCCTTCAAACCTTGCACCCCTTCCCAAAAACTCAAGCCCCTGCCATGTGCTCCTGTGAGCCACATCCAAATCCCCCGTTTCTGCCTCATCCCCATGTTCTGTGCCGGGCTGGGAAGGTTCCTGAGCCAGGGCCAAGGCCATAAAAGCCTGGGCGAAGAGTAAAGTCCTCCAGCAACAGAGTCCTTCCGACTCCACTGTTGTGCTGAGCTGGAGCTTTGAGCAAATTAACTGCAGCCCACACAAACAAGGCAGAGGAACAAACTTCTTGGAAAAACAGCAATAATTCTGTCATTTGAAATAGTCATTTCAGGCACAAACACAGCGAGATTGATCCTGCTCAGCCTGTAATCTTTTTGTGCCATCAGCCTCACGCTGAACCTGCAATTTTGAACAACATAATGTTCACTTCCATGGAAGTGACTGCCTAATTATTCATTGGGAATTGCTTTGCTAGAGAAGCTCTCCAGGCAAGGGAACAAGGGCTCTGGGCAGCCAAACCTTGCCGTGCTGAAACGGCTAATTTATGTTTTGTCCTATTGGTCTGCACTTGCAGAAAGTTGCTAGGGCCATGTGCCAGGCAGACAAAGAGAGGGGAAAGGAAGCCAGCAGCAAAACTCAAAGGCCAACACACACTGCATCCCCAAATTAGAACAGCCCTCCACGTCACTGGTGGAGTTGGCAGCCGCCCCTCCGGACCGACTGCGGCACTGCTGCAAATTTCATACTAATGAGCACTGAGCTGCAAACAGGACAGCCAGCCACAAAGTGTGAGGACTGAGGGGAAAACAGTCTCTTCTCAGTAATTTATATATATATAAATATATATATATAAAAAAAACAGCCTATAGGAAGCCTTGTGTGGTCGCAGGTCCTCCCAGGCGACGCCACGGTCGCACTCGACCATTTCTCATCTTCTCATCCAGACCTACTTGAGTATTTCAGAACTCCACTCAGGAGATCTCAACAGCTTCTTTTGGAAATAAAAAAAAAAAAAGAAAAAATACTTCCTTTCCCCCTTCCTCATCAGCTAAACATGTAAATGTTAAAAGGCATCACCACAGCAGCCGTTTATGGGACTTCCTCCATCTGTTGTTTATCCCCACCCCCAACTTGCCACTGACTTTAAAGTCCTATAAAGTTAGGGTTTTTTTTGCTTTCTCCATTTTCTTTAGAGTGAAAAATATTCTGACCTTTCACAATATGGTTTAAATTCCAGACAGACTCGAGGAAGCTCAGTCATAGCAAAAGCCCAACTCCATTATACTTGCTAAGAACAATTTGTTGTGCTGATAGTAGCTTGGCAACGTTCTTCACTATTCTTCCTGGTTTATATAATTAGAGTAAATAAGTGACATGAGGTAGGGTAGATTGTCACTGCCATTTCAGCTTGGCACTTGAATTATTTTATTTCTGCAGTAACAGTGCCCAGACACTGGTCATAAAGCCCAGTTTGCCTTTATTTGGTCTCCAGCATCGAATCTTTGATGGAGAGAACAAGACAAGCTTCCCCCTGAGCAAAGCGTTCTTTGAAATTTCTCAAGTTGTAGAGGTTTAAACTGCTCTTTTAATGTATTTCATACAGAAAGAGAGCAGGTTTAGACTGACAGAAATTTGACAGAATATTCGGAGTTGGAATCAAGTTCAGCTCTGAAGTGAATGACCCGTGGGGGGATTGAACTCACAATATTGGTGTTACGAACATCATGCTCTAAATAACTGAGCAAATTGGATATTGGGAAGAAATTCCTTCCCTGTGAGGGTGGGGAGGCCCTGGCACAGGTTGCCCAGAGAAGCTGTGGCTGCCCCTGGATCCCTGGAAGTGTCCAAGGCCAGGTTGGACGGGGCTTGGAGCCACCTGGGATAGAGGAAGGTGTCCCTGCCCGTGGCAGGGGGTGGAACCAGATGATCTTTAAGATCCTTCCAACCCAAACCATTCTGTGATTCAATGATTTCTACCCACCAGTGATAAATTCCAAGACTAACATCAAGCCTCTACACCCACACTGTCAGCAAGGGCCACTTCCCAGCTTTCCAGGAGCCTAATTTACAAATTCCCGAAAATATCAAGATTCTTTAAATCTTCCTGGCAAAGCTGCAGCAATCAGTGTGTACACACTGGATTTGGCCACGGGGGCTGATCTAAAGGTCAGGTTTGCATTTGCAGCCCTGAGGTTTCCAATGCCTGGTGAGTTGTGTGTGTGTGTGAGAGCCACGAGCAACCAAAGCCCGACCGTTCCCACGCAACCGCCGCTAATTAAACGCCTCTTTTAACAACCATTTTTTTTTGAATGAAAAGCCCCACTGACCATATGGCCACTTATTAATACTGCATTTGTTTATCAGTTTAAATAAAACCCCTACAGCAACGAGTATCCATGTAATGAGGGCTTAAACACAGTTAACAACGGATGTGTGAGGTACAACTGCACCTCTTGAAAGGGTTTCACGGCAGATTTTAAGGCTTGATAGGAGCCTGAATAGCAGTAAAAGCACAGAATTAGCTTAAAATAGAGGCAAAAGTAACAGTTTCATTACCTTTCATAAAGCAATTAAGTTGTTTAATATGGTGCTTGATCCTCCAGTATTTAGCTCAGCCCCTTAATGCTGCTTCCTGGGGGGGCAGAAGGGGGGTGGAAACTGAGTTTTCTTTTATAAGAAAAGTGAAACTTTCTTCTGTGGGAAGGTTTTAACTGAAGGAATATTCAAATATGTGATTAACACTCCAGTGCTGAAGTGAGAACTATGAGGCCAGGAGTGTTATAACCAAACCACTGGCAGATCTGGCCTCTGCACTGGGGAGGGGTTCTCTGAAGTTTTTTTAATCCTCCTGAACCTGCTCAAAAGGGCAAAACTACTTGGCCAATTCATCCTGGAATTTCCTTTATGGAAAACAAAAGGTGGCACTAAAGGAAATAGATCTGATGGTTTAATCAGTTTTATATGAGCCATTTCAGTATTTATAGGTCAAGCTTGACTACAACCAAAACAGATTATTATAGAGCTGGCTTTAAACAGCAACAAAAACAAAACCCAGGGGCAGCTGGGCTCCTGCTCCCAGAGCTGTGTTTGACTCCCACGGAAGGGAGGACACATCCTTCAAGATGAGCACCACTGGCATCAGCCAGTCCTTCCCCTCCACCTCACCAAGAGCATCCAAAGAGGAACAAAAAAAAAAAAAAGCCTTATTTTTAGAATGTGCTTTTGAAATGACAAGACACGGGGCAATAGGAAAAACAAAAATCTCTCCCATGTTAGTTATGTCCATTTGTTAAACACACGGCCTGGAGACAGCTGGTTCTGCACTCTGAGCAAGACCTGAGAACACACCACAATTAATCTGAGTGTTAATTGCCATCACCCACAATTTCTGTGCTTTCCCTGTTGGGGAGGACACTTCCCACCCAAGTAGAAACTCCCAGTCAACTGTTTTTTCTCCAGCAAATCTACAAGTACAACATCAGCCAAACCCCTGAGCTCATCACCACCGGTTTAAAAAAGTTCCTAAATATATATTTTAACTCCTGCCCATAAAAATGCAGTGGATCTGAACCTGGCATGTAAAGGGCAACAAAAGAAGCTCCAGCATCTCAGCTTTAGAGACATCACTTAATTCTTCTGACACCTGCTGAGCCACCCCCATCACCCACCTTGAGTTTGCTTTAGTGCTAAATGGATTTGGACTCGATATTGTGTTTATGACAAGGGTTTAGAGCAAACAGTTCATTTAACAGAGGCTACAAAGCACTGAAAATACAGAATAAAGAACACTTTCTCGGAATCACACCACTGAGGAAAGTGCCCTGGAGCATTAAAACATCTGTTTGGTCGTTTCAAATGAGATTCCTGAAAAAGCTTTGCTCTAGATTTGACTGTGTTCTAGTGATCAATATGTCAATGGAGTGTATCCACAAAACAAGGCAAAGCCATAACAGTACTGTAATCTCTATGACTTTATAAGTGATCTGATGAGTTAAAAGCTCTAAATGCATAAATATTTCATGACAAAGGCTGTCTGGAACCGCTTCAGTCTGTATCTTTAATCTTAATGTAATTTTCAACTACAATTACTGTTCTAACCCGAAGTAGAAAGCAACAATTGGCTAAATTTATCTTCAGCTGTATTTATTTGATAAATCCATCAAGATTTCTGCTCTTCAGGCTTGATACCCAGTCACTGTTACACAGCACAGGACTAACATCAAATCCCAGGGTAAAGCAAAATGTGCTGGAATGAGACTCTTACCCAAAAAACAGAGAACTGCACCAGAAATAGCCTTACCCAGTGAACTATGAATTACTTCCAACTGTCACGTGGTGAGTGGCACATAAAAAGATATTATTCTGCATGTCAGCTGTCTGTAATGAAAGTTTTCCTCTTCTCAGCAGCCCCTCCCTACAACTTGGAGTTTATTTGCATGAGAGAAAAGAATATTACATAAAAATACAACATAAAAGGCCCTGCAACCCATACATCCAGCTGAACTGCTCCTCCCACATTCCCCAGGCTTTCCAGAGGTCTATTTCCTGATAAAAATGTGAGAAATGCCTGATTTCATACAGATTTTCCACTTGGACCAAGTGAAGCCCCAGCTGCAGCCAGAGATGCTCAGATCCTTCCCAGAGCAGCTTTCCCTGCCATGACTTCACATGCAATAACCCTGATTTAAACGTGACGAGTTCAAATGTTTTCGGGATTAGAACACTGCAGAACACGACATCATCATCAAATCCAACAAATATTCCGACCAAAAAAAAAACAAACAAACCCCAAAAAAACCCCCAAACCCTCAAACATTCCAGCCAGCCTTGAATTTGCAGTTGTAGCCACCGACAAGTGAAATGCAAGTGTCTGTTTTTCTGTAACGCTCCAGCAAGCAGCAGTTATGCAACACAACCCATTGACAAACACGGTGCTGGTTGCAGTGTTATTTCCAAAAAGCAGGGTTTTTTGCAGTAATTTCTGACAGGGCAACAACCACCTCTTACAGAAAGGTTCATCCTGCTCGTCACCGGTGTATTTCTGATTGCCTCATTTAATTATTAATAAAGATCTGTTTCAGCCACTGCTGTGGGCATATCCAGACCTCTTGCTTCAGCTGGATTTAAATATTTTCCAGCTTATCAATATTAAAAATAAATAACAGACCATAATGACTCAGGCCACCTGCTCCACAGGACCATTGGTTATTGCCTGGCTCCCCAGATTTTAAGTCAAACAAAGTGAAATGGGTGAGAAAGCCAAGGCACCACCTGCAGCCATGGACTCTTTTTTTGCTGTTTGTCCTGTTACCTGTTTCTTCCCTGCCAGAAAAGCCCTGTGGAGGGTCAGACTTTCCCCTCAGACAGATCATTTTGTTCATCAAAAGCTAACAACCAGCAGTTTTCAGAACACACCGAGTCTGCTTTTGTCAGCATTTGGATTTCTCAATCCCCAAAAAAAAAAAAAAAAAAAAAATCCAATCCGTGCCTCCCCCTGGGTTCAGGTCAAGCCACTGCAGCTGCACTGGGGAAGTGCCTGTTCAGGTATAGCAGGTCTTTCCCAACAGCCAGCACCCAATACCTGCTGGACCACTCACAGCAGGAGCAGGAACACACATCAAAACATCAAAACACCGTCTTCATGTGGCCACACTGGGATTCAGGCAGGGCCACCCGACCTGCTTCAGCAGCTGGCAACGGTGAGAAAGAGCCCTGTGGCTCTGCTGCCACGGGAGAGACAGAAACACAGAGTTTTAAAGCTCTCTTTTTTAACCAGAAGCACTGGCTGCTCCAGGGCTGCGAGTGCAACCTGCCAGTGTAGAAGCTACAAACCCCAAAACGACTGGTGACCCAAAAGAGGGGTGGTTTCTGGTGTCCTGTTCCTTCCCCCCTCCACACACACACCTCAGAGGATCTTCCCACAGCACATCAATGCAATTTAAGTTTAAACACAGCATTTCTGACCAGGAATGCAACACCCAGTGGCTCCTCCCTCCTTCCCACAGCCGCCTCATTTTAATATTGTTAGATGGATTACTTGAGACAACCTTAATTATTGCAGTATTTGCAAGGGAAGAAGTGATCTCTCAGTAACCAGTTTCTGTCCCTTTGCAGATCAGAACGAGTTTCATAGCAAACCTGGGAGTAAAATGGCATCAGAGGTTCAGCCCCAAAGTGCTTCAGCAGAAACACCAACAGCTGAACAGGTACAAGTGTGTCCTGATTGATGCTCTGCTGTCACTGGGTCTATACAGCTCCCCCTGCACCCCCCTGTCTTCAGAAAGGAGCTCAGAAAATAGGCATTAATTAACAAAATTATGCTATCACAGGAAAGAACAGGAAGCTTCTAGTAATGAGCCATTTAGCTCCGAAGGGTTTCAGTCAGACATGTCAAACCAGCTCACAGAGCACGTCAACAGCCACCACCAACAAGCAAAGCCAGCTGAAAAACAAGCAGTGAAGACCCTCAATTTGTTGCAACAGAAGGGCAGCTTGATGTAACTCCCATAAATGCAGGCTGGTTCTTGCCAATAACAACCTGTTACCACCGAGGACACAGAGCAAACGCTCACATATTTATCCACCACCCTGAACAAGCCACAGGTCGTGTTCTTCCCAGTTGTCACAGGCAAAGCTGAGCCACCACGTTGCCCCTACTCTACCCAAGAGCAAAGGACGCTGCCCTGAGTCAGACCTGCTCAGGAACTGCAGTTTCTTGCTCTCAGCTCCTTCCCTCCATCAGCAGTGGTACCTCCACAACCGCACAGTGAGTCAGAGCAAGAGTTGAGCTGGTTGAAAATTACGCCTGTATTTTTGGGATGAGCTCAGTTCTCAGCTTGCTGAGCTCCCTGAGCTGCCTCAGCATGTACAGTGCAAGGATGAGAGCAAAGGGGACACTGGGGGGGTGTGACCATGAAACCACAGCCTGCAGCTCTGCCTTCGCTGAGCTTCCACCGCATCCCGCCCGCCCTCCCACACAGGACAACCATTCCACGCAAATCCCAGGAAACAGAGGGTCATTCAGACTGAGATGGAACTCCAAAGCCCTCTGCTACAACCCCTCTGCTCCAAATGGGGCTTTGAAGTCAGACCAGTCACTCAAGACCTTGCCCAGTCCAGTTCTGTGTCTCTCTGATGACACAGATGCCTGGGCAGCCACATCTCACCACATACCATTTGAAAAAAATCTCCTTTTTTTTTAGCTCATGGAACCCTTGACCTACAGAAACCCAAGTTTCCTACTCTGCCCTCCCAGGACTGTCACCCACAGCAAACCCACTCTGGCCTTGGAGGATGCTCTGATACCTGAGCAAAAGCAAATCAACTCCAAGCACACTCGGCTGGAGCCTCAGAGCTCACATTAAAGCCATTTAACCTTGTAGGTGCTTTCAATCCTGGTGACATAAAATACAACCAAAACATCATTTTTTTTATGTGCTATAACAAGGTTTCTCCTAAAAATCTTACCTTATTGGAAAAAATGCTGTGTTGAACACCAGGTCCACTTGCTAAACAGTAACCTTAGCAAGCAAGGTATGGCCAAAAAAGCCAGTATTTAAAATCTTGTATATTTTATAAATCAAAAGCAACCATGCATTCTGGAGAGCTTGTTTACATGTAAATCAAGAAATCTTAAGGAGGAAGTTGGACATAAATACAGGTAGTGAAACAACAGAGAAGGGGCCACTTCAGAGCAGAACTGGTCATCAAACTAAATCCAGGCCACAACATCCTCAGTTATTTAGAGCACAGACTTGTCTCAAACACAAATTTAAACTACATTTGGGTTGAGCTATCAAAGAATATAAAAATATAAGTTCTCCTTCCTGCAATAACTTTCGTAGGCAGTACAGGATTTTAAGGGAAGACAACTAAAAGCCACACTGAAATACAGAATTCCTGTCATATGCCTGGATGCTATTTTTTCAACATGTAATGTGAGGTGTATATTCAGGCTAATCAAGGTTATTTCTATTTCAACATATTTATATATAAATAAAGTGCATTAGGTAATTTTTTAAAATATCCTTCTTACACAGAAGCCATTAATGAAAGTGTATCATCTTCACACTTATTTTAAGCCTTTCTCTTCTGCTATAATAGTTCAACAGCTCTTGCTTTAACCAACACAGGTGGTTTTTTTCACTCTAATATTAGTGCTGGAGACACCAAACTGGATCACTTGGTCTCCTGCTGGGTTCTTATTGAATAAAAATTCAACAGTGGGGGAAAAGGAGTTCAATCTATGACCTGCCTTACTCACCTCAGGGTGAGTAACCTACTACGAGTTCTAACTGCAGAGCCCAACCATTCTGGGACGTGTTTTCCCCACAAAAATTGTGCCTCTCTCCTTGGCCTGACTAATGCCTCCTATCACCTGTGTATGGAGGACTGGAATAAATTCATCTTCATAACTCTGAGCTCTGTTTCACCATTTCCATTCACTGAAACACAGGGAACTGGATTCCACCTTCCAGTGCCTGAAGGGATCCTACAGAAAGAGAGAGACTATTGCCAGGGGCCTGGAGTGACAGGAGTTGAGGGAATGGCTTCCCACTGACAGGGAGAAGGTTTACATTGGATATTAGGACGAAATCCTTCCCTGGGAGGGTGGGGAGGCCCTGGCACAGGGTGCCCAGAGAAGCTGTGGCTGCCCCATCCCTGGAAGTGTCCAAGGCCAGGCTGGAAGGAGCTTGGAGCAACCTGGGCTAGTGGTCTGGGATTCCCTAACAACATTCCATGACATCTGCAATCCCAGCAGGAGGAAGCCCATTGTATTTTGAGTGTGCTGAGTAACAGCCATGAGGTGACACAGCTCTACTGTTGATCCAGCCTGTGCTTTAGGAACAAAAAGCCAAGTCCTCCTTTATCCTTTCCTACTTCCGATGAAGGATATAATCCAAGGAGAAACCTGTTTGGGAGGTGAACTTTTCAGGACATTAACTTCTACCCAGAGAGCAGTCTAGGAACACAAATAAATCCTGGCTGCCACCACACTTCAGTACTGCAGCAAACAAACCAAAACACCTCAGCCAAGTTTTAGCACCTGAGCAAGACAGACTGGACCAAAGAGAACAGTTCAGCAAGATTAACTTTTCTTTCAGAAAACTTTAGGACATCCTTACTTATCTCTGCCATTAGGTGTCATGTTTCCAGCAGCAGAAGTTTTTGCAAAGTGCAAACACAAAATGTCTAAGTGAAATTTCGTCCCTGGGATTTATCAGCAGCCTTTTAAGAAGATGCTTCCATTACTGTTCTGTTTAATTTCCCAGTAACTATTGAATGGAAGAGTAAAAGCAAATCAATAACTATTTCAGAGCACAGCATAAAATGAATTCAGGCTGTACTTTAACCACCATCCTCACTACCTCTTCAAAACACTAACCCAAAACCCAACCCAAATCAAGGCCAAAAAAAAATCCAAATACAACCCCAGGACTTGACTGAGTTTTAGAAGTTGTGCCTCTCTTGAATCTGCTTCTGCAGAATTAAATACACAAGGTTACAATCTGACTGATGTTCAACATTAATGTGGTTCTTCAGAAAGTAAAACAAAGTGATAAAAAAGGAAGTCTCCCATCTTATCCTAAAAACCCAAAGTCTTCATCAGGATCCACAGCCAGAGCCAGCCGAGCTGATTTCTGAAGGCTTGAAAGTAACACCAGACCAAGGACAATTCTGAATTTCAAACAACTACAAGTAAAAAACATTTCAAATATAAAGACTGAAGATTAGAACTTGCATTATGTTCAAAAGAGCCACTTCCTTTTATTCCAGGAAAACAGATAACACGTTCCTGCTCTCGGAATATTAACATTCCTCTTCAGGATGATTTTTTGAAGCCTGTGAAGTTGCACAGAAGCAATCTGTTCCCTAAATGCTAAGCACAAGTTCAAAGTGCCCCTGAGTACACTGTGCACGTGCACAGCACAAGGAAAAACACTGCAATACACAGCACAAACAAAGTCTCGAGTTGTTTATGCCCAAGACGATGATTCAATACACAATTAAAACTTTTATGTTCGAGTAGGTCCACATGTTACACTCCTGCTATTTAATTACTTTTCAGGTGTTTTTTTTTTTAAGAACAGCCCTCAGACTGGATGAACAGCCACGAAACGCCATCACTAATAACCTATGTCTGTATATTTGCAGCTTATGGTTTCAAATATAAACTGTTTTGCTACGCTGTGTAAACACGAGTCTCCAAATAAAAGCATTAACGTGTCACCGGACTTATGCTGCGCTGGTAATTCAGCCCTTTTGGCACACAGATCCTCTCAGAACCTCCAGCAAAGCTACTTACCCTCAAAAGGGCCACGCCAGAGCCGGGACACGTGATGGCAGACACTGCTCAGCTCCCTGCGAGCCCTCAGAGTGACAACTCTGCGCTCTGACACCGCCGGGCCTCCAAACGTCACCGTGGTCCCTTCACCAGCCCCCTACACCCCTCTGGGCGCCTCACACCTTCCCAGAGGCTGTAAGAAATCTGTTTTTAAGGCTAACTCGGCGCGTGTGGACGATCTGGCCGCACGCAGACCCGGCGTGGCGAACGCCACACACAAAAACAGGATTATTTTTAGCAGCGAGCGCGGCGCTTCCTGCCGGCTCCACCTTGGAGAACGCCGCGCACACGCTGTCACCCTCCCGCTCCAAAACCGGGATTTCACAACTTCTGCTACCTGCCACAACACAGGGAGGGAAGGGACAATCTGCCGAGAGCTCCGAGTGACGATTTCCCAGTTTCCAACTTGGCACGAAGAGCCGCTGTTGGAATATGCTGCCGGTCTTCGCCGGCGTCAATAAATCGATGCCTCTTTTCCTGCCGCGGCGATGAACAGAACGTTAAATGTTTTTATTTATTACGCCGATTTTTTTTTTTTCCCCCCATAGCAACAGGATGTGAACATGGCATTCCCGGCGTGATGAAGTCACTATAGCAACGTGATAATGATGTCAGAATAATCAGCCAGCATTTCATACTTGGTGAGATGCATCGCTTCCACGAACTCAAAAAGTTGCTTCTATGAATGCAAAAGTAAGAATGTGGCATCTGGAACTTCCCTTCAAGTTGGCTGATTTTGGATAACTTGTCGTTGAAGGCACAGAGCTCTGCTAATGCACCACTTTCGGTTTCTCCAAGCTCCATCCGTTACTTCCTGAAAGCCTCACAAATTCCCACATTAAAACCCTGTTTTAATGCTGCTACACCAGTGGGAGTTACTGACACACCACTCCAGCAAGAAAAAAGCAACGACACGAATCCCAGCAGTGACACATTTCACGGCAGACAGGCACTGTCAACTGAGCAGCCGCTTCCCTCAACTCAACTCTTCAAATAATCTGGTGTCTCTTTACGTGGAGCAAAACAGCTACTCAGAGAGAATCACAACAGCCACAGAAATGACAGAGTGCTGATACAATACTCCAAAGGCAGACAGGCGTTTTCAAGTCAAAGAACTATTTTAAGAAATATTATCTCCCCTGTTAAGCTACCAAAAGGAAAAAAAAAAAAAAAACCCAACCCAGAGTATTCATGATTTGCCCTTCCTGTTTGCAGCTCCTTCCAACCAGTGAGCAAAGCAAAACCCAGGCGCTGATTCCAGCTCCGTGTTGGTCAAAATCGGTGTGTCCAAACCCCAACCCTCCTGCTGAGAAAGCTTCGCAGGAATCCTCGCGCCAAAACCACACGTACTGCACCTCAAATATCGCAACCGAAGGCACCAATTAACGAGAAGTATCTAAAACACCGAAGTTTCCCTAAGCAGAGAACAGTTTCTCTTTAAAGCGACCGAAGGAAGTGCAAAGAAACCTTTCTGGAGCTGATGTGGTCTGAGACAACTGGTCCTTGGGCTGGGAGGACGAGGGTGGGCCAGGATGATGAGGCTGGGTCAGGAGGATGAGAATGGACCCAGAGGATGAGGATGGACCAACACATCACTCCACATGGCTCACGAGGGGCTGCCCCCTTGGCTTGTCCCACCTGCCCAAAACCTCCTGCTGTCCATCCGGGGTGGAGAAGCGAGGGGGCTGGTGAAGCCTCTCCCTTGTCCTGCTATCCCCCTGTCCCTTGTCCTGCCATCCCCCTGTCCTCGTCCTGCCATCCCCCTGTGTCAGCCCACCCTGGGTACCCTCCATCCTCTCTTCCCCTTTACCTCCGGTGGTCCCGGGGGCCGGTACCGCACAGTCCCCCCGGACACGCCGGGGTGCAGCGAGCCCGGGACGCCCCGCACACACCTGACTGCCCCGAACGCCACGGCAATCCCGGTCATTCTTCCCGAGGCTCGCCCAGGGCCAGCCACCCCCGCCCGGCTGCACAAGATGGATGTCCAGCCGCGGACGGGACGGGACGGGGCAGGACGGGGCCGGAGGCTGGAGCCGGAGCCGGGTCGGGGCCGGAGCGGAGCCGCCTCCCCCTCGCCGCCCGCCCGGGCTCCGGCAGCGCCCGCCGCGTCCCCGCCGCCCCCGCCCGGACCCCGCCGGACCCCGCGCCGGCCCCTGCCCCGCTCCGCCCGCCCCGCCGCGGCCTCGCCAGGCCCGAAGCGGGGACACCCCGCGGCCGGACCCGCCGCTCGCCCCGCTCCCGCCGCTCCCCCCGCTGCCCCCGGGCCCCGCTCACCGCCGCCTCCCCCGGGGCCGCCTCCTCCCGCCGCCGCCGCCGCCGCTCGGGCGCTCCGGGGCTCCGGGGCTCCGGGGCTCGGCGCTCCGGGCTCGGTCGCTTCTCTGCGCGGCGGCGGCGCCGCGTCCGCTCCGCCCTCCGCGGCCGCGGCCCCGGGGAGGAGCCAGCGGGGCGGGCGGGGGTGGCGGGGCCGGAGCGGCCGGGCAGGGACGGGGAGCCCCGGGAGAAGTTCCGGGGAAGGGCCCGGGGCAGGTGCGGGGCGGCCGCGTCCTCCCCTCCCCTCGTGTTGCGGCTTGAGCGGGGTTGTGCCCCCGTGCCCGGCACCGCCGGGGCTCTGTCCGGGTCTGGGCCCCCCGCGACAAGGACACGGAGGGGCTGGAGCGTGTCCGGGGAAGGGGATGGAGCTGGGAAGGGGCTGGAGCAGCAGGAGAACTGAGGGAGCTGGGGGGGCTCAGCCTGAGAAAAGGAGGCTCAGGGGGGACCTTCTGGCTCTCTGCGACTCCTTGAAATTGGGCTGTGGGGGTCCCGCCTCTGCTCCCAGGGAACAACAGACAGGACGAGAGGACACAGGCTTAAGCTGCACCAGGGGAGGTTTAGGTTGGACGTCGGGAAGAATTTCTTCACAGAGAGGGTGATTAGACGTTGGAAGGGGCTGCCCAGGGAGGTGGGGGAGTCCCCATCCCTGGAGGTGTCCAAGGAAGGACTGGACGTGGCTCTCAGTGCTCTGGGCTGGGGGACAAGGTGGGGATGGGGCACAGAGTGGACTCGATAATCTCAGAGGTTTTTTTCTCAGTGATTCTATGACACCCCCCGGTGTCCCCATCCTCCCTCAGGTGAAGGTGACCCCCGAGGGGAGCCCTGGCAGCTCCTGGCCGTGGCCTCTCCTTGCCCTTCACCACCCAACCGAGGGACAGATGGAGACAAGAGTGTCACCAGGTGACGGCAAACAGAGCAGGGACCGAGCGGATCACTGGGCTGAGAGTGTTCCCATATGGAGAGGATGATGCTGCACAGGGCACAGAGGGGACAAGACAAGAGTAGCAGCAGCTTTGAGGTCACCAAGCACTAACACATCACTGCTGTGGGGCTCAGGACCAGCATCACATCACCTTCGCCCCTTAAAAAGCGTTTCTTGAAACACAGCATTTAATAGTGCGATTAAAAAACCATAGAGAATAAAGAACTGTAACATTGACATGAAATACATCTGTAACCAAGAAGAAACAGGCAAAGTGCAGGAGGAGGAAATAGCACATGTATGTGCCAGTGGTGGGTTTGTGTGGCTGAGGGATTGGGAGTGACAGCAGCCACACAGAGAGGAGCAGGTCAGAAGTTCAGTGCAGTCACACTGCACGAGGTCTCGTGATCTGTTAGATGGTTTCCTCAGCCCCATCTTCAACCATAATTCAGCTGTAAAATACACACTCAAGAAAAGCTAATGTCAACAGTTAATAAATTTCAGGGCTTTTTTGTTTCTGGTGAAAAGTGTATAAATACCCCAGGAAGAGCTGTGGTTGTGTCCATGACTTCAATGCCCAGCTCTCCATGGACATTACCTGAAATGCAGAGGGACAGCTCGTGTTTCCAAGCAGTGTCACCTCCTTACATAACCAGGGACAGGATGAGGACTGCAGCCACCATCCCCGGGGACTCTCCTGCAGAGCACTGTGCCCGAGGCAGCAGCGATGCACCCGCTGCCCTCCCCACACTCCTCCATCCTCACTTGCAAAGCCTTCAGGGACACGAGCAGATTTGTTGAAGTCTGAGGCAAAAGCAACAATATTTTAGCTCTCACGCCGCCCTCCATCCAGAACAAAATGCTAAATAGTACTTGTGTGGCTCTACAGATGGGAAAACTAAGGCAAAGACTGAATGATTTACCAAAATCCCCAGCAAGTGCGTGGCCAGGAGACACACAGAGCTCAGAGTCCCCGCTCATCCTCTCTAACTGAGAGGAAACTGCTCTGGTTCTCCCTCTCACAGCTTTGTGTGTGCAGCAGGAATAAATAGCTGAGAATTTTGCTTCCAGGTACAACTCGTGGCTGCTGATACTGATCTGTAAATCCCTGTTTTTATGGCTTAAGTCCTAGCAAGGTGCCTCCTTCCCCGGGGACCACCGTGCTGGGAGCGAGCAGGTGAATCACTGTTTAATTTGTGTTGCTGGAGGCAGGGCAGTGTCAGCAGAGGGATTTCCACATTTTCTGTCTCTGCAGGACTTGGCAGCCTCAGCAGAGGCTCAGTTGCTCCCCTCAGAGAGGGACAGTCGGTGTGGCAAAATCATCTGCCTTGAAGGATGCTCAGCACTGGTGGTGGAGCAACTTGTTTCCTCCGAGTACAAACCTTATCGTGAAATCTGTGAACTTAGGAAGTTACAAGCTCGATGTTTAAAAACATGAGGTTGTTTCTGGAAAACATGCAGAGACAAAATATTTGCAATAACTTGTGTTTTGAAAGCCGCCAGTCAGTAAAAACATCATTTCCACTGACAGAAACTGAACAAGGACACTCAATTCCTTTGAGGGGCTCGGAGTGCATGGAAATATTTGAGCATTCTGCAAGGCTTTACTTTAAATTTCCTTTGAAATTAAACGTTTAATAAACTTTGCCCCAAATATCAACACATTTGCAGTTTTTTCCCACTCAGCACTGTCTGAAGTTTTATTGTATCCAATGAACCACACGCTTATCTATTGCAAGGCTTGTGGACTGTCTTCTAAGTTTCAAAACAATGAGGGTCCAAGCACGCTCAGGGCCTGACTCAGCAAGACAGAGCTCCCATTTGATGTCTTTTGTGGGAAGGTTGACTTTTTTCCCCATTTTCTGCAGGTTTGAGTGGAAGCTGATAACATTTATTGCTGAGTCAGACTTTGCAAGTACATGAAATTAGATCTGGATGAGTCTGAACCTGGTTATGAAACGATTAGAAGGGAAGGAGAAAGAGGTCCAAGTTCAGCTGCAATCAGAGGCACTTTTCCTAACGAGTCCAACAGGGAATAAAAGTGGATCTTCATTTGTCCCAGCCCCAAATCCTGCCCTCCTTCAGCAGGACAGTGCAGTCCCACAGAGCCTCTTTCACTCCTGAGCTGCTGCACTTTATCTCTAACATTTTATCTCTTGTACAACAGTTGATTGCTCGTCAGCAAATCCAGGCTGTCAACAGGGTTTGTTAAATCCTTTGTCCACACCTTGATTCTCCCTCGGTGCATTTCCCAATTTATAACAACTCCCATCATTTCTGGGACATCCAGAGTGTTACTGACATCAACTTACACCTGCTTGGGGGGTGTAAAACCTTCTGACATCCCCAGAGCGTGGATTTCTGCTCCACACCATCTCAACAGCAGCACAAGGTTATAAAGCAAAGAGAATTGATTCTCTACATCCTGTCACACACAGGATACAACCTGTAATGTCCTGGACACAGCCCAAGAAATCCAGTGACCCTTCACACTGCAGTGTTATAAAAAAATATTGTACTTTATCACAACCCTTCTGTTATTATAAAACATGAGTTTCCACATTAATGTCTTTTCTAAGCTTTCCAATTCCAATTCATTGATATTAAATTATACCAGCATTTCACTCCCCTTTTCCTGGTGTGTTGCAACAGTGAAAGACTGAAGGAAAAATGTAATTTATCCCCAAAACCTGCAGCAGGATTGCAGTTTTTCACCTGATTTTGCAGCCAAGTTGCAGGGGTTGCACTGAGACTTCTGCAGACAAATTAAAATGAAGCATAATCCCTCAGGACTACTTTGATTCCAAAATAATAATTGCCCAATTGGATAAATTATCACAAGTTCAGCTGATGTAAATATCTAGCTAAGGCCCATTTGCTGATTTAATGAAATTCAGAAACAATTTGTGATTGCATAATGACCTTGGATTCCTGGCTGATAGAATCAGAGGGCTGGAGAGTAAATGAAAGTGTATTTGACACCATGCAGGCTAATAACACATTATTTTATTGCTCTAGCTGTTAGAATAAAGGTAGTGACTGCATGATGGTCCTGTTCTGAGTGTCTGCACAAAAAAAAAAAAGGAACTGGTCCTCTCTAAGCTTAAAATAATAGTTTTTTAAACTATAATCGTGGAAGAATCGGGGGGGGGGGGGGGGGGAACGCTCATTATAAAGACCTCAGCACAATCTTTTGAAGTGCAAACATAATATTTTCTTTACAGATGAGATTGCAGTGTCTCATTAGGAGTAATGACTTAATGGTGTAATTAACAGTGAGCACCCACATCGCTGCCAGCACCTCCCTGGGCTGGGGCCGTGGGTGCAGGGTCACCGAGCACACCCCTCCCGTCCCACCTCCAGCCCCGATCCCACATTCCAGAGGGTGCCGCGTCCTTGCCAGGGATGTGACCGTGACGGATCGTTCACCACGCGCCAGCATCCCGGTCCTGGGGAGGCAGGGGAGCTCCAGAGCCTGTTCCCGGAGCAGACAGGACCAGATCTCCCCTGCTGAAAGCCCCATCCCTCCTCAGACTGCAGCACGCCCGGGGTTTTTCCATCCCTGCTGTCTCCCGGGTGAAGCTACCGGGTAATTAGGCAGATGAGGTGGGAGGGGTGGAATCTGGGGAGGGGTGGCTGGTCCCAAGGCAGTTCTCCACAAAAAGGTCCAACAGGTTTCCAAAGGGAAAGGCTGGACTGGCTTTTCCATGAGCTCCAACCCTGGGGCCGTTCTCCTCTCCCAGCTCAGCCAGGATGGTTAAAGTTGCCTGAAAAACATAGGAAAGGCTGAATCCCAACTGGGAGCTGCAAACATGGAGGTGCTTTCCAGGTTGAGCCCCAAAGATGTCCCATTTGGGAGCACAGGGACAGCAGAAAGGGGGAGCAGGCAGGAACAGGGCTCCCTTTATCAAAACCACCAGCAAGCCTGGGCTCTCCTCCTTTGTGACTGTCACTCTGGAAGGGACATAGGATGGAGGCTTCTTAGGCAGCTTCCCAAACACTTCCTACCCTGCAAGGAGGCCAGAAAAGCCTGGAGTCAGTCTGGTGCCTGCAATTCTGCAGAGTCAGGAGAAAGGCAGGCCCTGATTGGGGTTTCTGGTTCAAGGATTTTATAAATATCATAGGAGGCTGTGAAACTCTCTGGGGAAGGAAGTGCAAATCCCACTTCCCGCTGCTCAGCTCTGGCAGGGAACTGCTTATTATCATACACAGGGATTCCCATTTTTCAGTCTAACAACAACATAATGGGCTGCCTTTAATATTTGCTTTCTGCAAGCAAGAATTAGCTTGTCCAAAGCTGTAGCAGCCTGGCATTTACTACCAGAGGGGCCTGTTGGCAAGGAAATGACCCTTGGAGAGCTAAACCAGGAGCAGAGACAGGAGCCTGTGCATCTCTCCTGCCTTTAATCACAGGTGTTGGTGCTGGAACTATGCTTGAATTAGCCTTCCCAGAAATCTGGTATCCATGCATCTCCAGGGTGTTTTATCCCTCCTCCCAGCCCACTTGTGAACATGCAGAAGGGAAACACCAGAGCAGAACTACCCCATGGCCAAGCAGAAAGTCACCTCCCTCTTGCTTGTGCCAGCCAGCCAAAGAGAAAAGGACAACAACAACAAAAGATTTTACTCATCCATGGAAAGAAAAGTGAGTTACCCCAGGCAAGGGCCCTACAAGGCCACGCAGAACAAGCCAGGATTCACTCACAGCATCATTACTGATGGGAATGGAGCATATTGGGACAGGGTTTTGTAGGATACTTGACAAATCCTTAACACAGCCCAGCCCAGGGCCACAATTTGCAGTGACTTGATCAAAGCTGCTGGATTTGCAGGAGACAAAGAGACATGAGAGGGGACTGGAGCTCCCTGATCGAGGCACAGTCTCCAGCAGGAAAAACTGGGACAACAGAGCTCAACATGAGCAATAACAAGTGTTATTCTTTCAGCTGACAAACTGGGCTCTCTCTGCTCGAAGGCAGCTGCAACCACATATTTTCTGCTCTTACCCAACTTCTTCCTGTGCAGCTCTTGGGAGCCAGGCACTCGCCCACCCCGTGGCTGGGTGGTGCCTCAGTGTGTCACCCTGGTGCCAAAACCTTGTCCTGCCAGCTGGGCTCGCCCCTTTCTAGGGCAAGATGCAGCTTCCATTTTTCTACTTTTATTTTGTAAAATTCAGGTGATATACTATAGGGAAGCATGGGGGGGTGGGGGGAGGAAGAAAGATAGACATAAAATAAAAACTAATTTTAATGTTTTAGCAGCTAGAGGAAGTCAGGGACATCCCTTTGGCTCTGTAGGCTTGCTGGTAGCCACACAATGAGACAAACATTGCCTTGAAATTAAATGTCATATGTATTGAAATGAGAGAATGTCTAATTCTATAAGTACTTGCTCCCCTCTTTCCTTTCATGGGGTTTAAACACTTGTTTTCTTTAAACATGGTCACACAATGACTGTGTTGTAGCCAAGGGGTAATTTTTGATTAGCAGGTAAAAGCAGCAATCCAGGTATTTGTCTGCCAGGGGCTGGAAGCCCTTTAAGATCCATGGAATTCCTTCATTACCTGTTCCTGACCTTTCCCAGGGGCTAGCTGGTCCCATCCAGTGTGGGACTTAGTGACTGCCAGTATCCAGGGATTGGATATGGCAGGAACCACAACTCTCCAGACACTCCTCCTGCCCTCAGCCAAGCCCCAGGCCAGCAGCACACCCAGGCCTAGGGCTGCAGGACAGGCTTTATAAAGGCATCAGCGAGGTAATAATGAACTCACCTGGACCTGGATAAGAGATGTGTGTCTCTAATTAGTGCTGCTGTGTTGTCCTAAGTGGACTTAATCATCCCATGGCCTTGGAGACCCTCCAGCAGCTCCAGCATCTCACTCCTCCTGCTGTCAGGTGTTAGCGGGAGCTTGTCTTAAACCAGCTGTTTCAGGAGAGGCTGTTCCCCAGCTCTTTTATTAGTTGCTCCACTATAATTACAATTACAATAACACTTAGACTTTTGAAAGCACTCTTTGTTTTCTGATTGCTTCCTGAACACCGGTGAATAATCCCGGCTTTACGCTGCTTCCTGGGGAGGAGCAGGAGCTTTCCTGCAGAAAGGCTGTTATGGAGTGGTAGCAGTAAAGCAAATGGTGAATAGAAGGGAACACAAGGCACCAGGAGAACATCTCAGCACAGTCATCCCGGGTCCTTTTGGGCAGAGGCAGCGTGTCCCAGTCCCCATCCAAGCGGCAACGCCGCCGTGGATTCATCCCTGGAGTCAGCTGTTGCCTCCTCAGCGGATCGTGAGTCATTTCCACTCCAGTTATGACTCAGTTGACTGGAAACTTTGCCTGAGTAAGGGCTGAATGTCTTGCTCATGTTTCTCCTGAGGTTTCTCCCCCTGGAGCCCCTGGGGCAGGGGGTCAGTGCTGCCCCTGCCACCGAGGGCCGGGCAGGTCACCCAGCAGTGCTCAGAGGCCCTCAGCAGCACACCCTGATCTGCCTTTCTGAGCTAAAGATCACGGGAAGGGGTAAACTCGTGGTGTCTGCAGCTCACGAGCAGCATCCCCAGTGGAAAATCCCAATTACATCCTCAAAACATTTTGGGGTGCTTTGCTTTTCAACACCTTCCCTCTGCTGCCCTTTGGAAGGAAAGCGTTCGCATAAATAACAGCAGACGCGTTCGCAAATAGCCCAGTCTCCCAGCCCGTGTTTAGCAATAGAAATGAGCGAGGGGGAAACAGTCGCATCTGAAGTGAGAAAGCCGGCAGATGGTTTGCAGGAGCCGCTGCCGCTGCCGGCGCTCGCTGCCCGCGCAGACTGAGGCACCCGGGGCAGCCCCAGCTCCCTCCCGGGGCTCGGCACCAGCAGGAACATCCTCGAAGTGCTGCTTGGTTCATTTGCCCGCTTTTTTCAGGCATTAGAGAATGTCCCTGCTTGAGGTGCTGGCTCCATCCAGCTCCATCCAGCCCCTTCTCTGGCGCTGCCTCCCCCCGGGCCAGCCCTGGAGATCCCTTTGTTGCACTGCCTGGTGAGTGCTGTTCTCCATCCTGAGCCCTCTGAGCAAAGCACAGCCAGGCCAGGGAGCTGCAGCCTCCCCCTGTCCCCTCAGAGGACTAATAACTGAGCCCCGAAGGTGGGAAATGGTTTATTGCCTACAAGCAGCTTGGTAACAATTTCCATATTGCAAGGAGTGACTCTGAACTCCCACAGCAGGACTGGTTCAGTGTCTGTCTCTGAGAAGGAAGCTTTACCCTGGGACAGGCTACAGCTGGCACTGCTCTGTGACCAACTGCACTGAGCAGCAGCTCCTCTCCTTCCTTCCATCCAAAACCCTCAAGATCTTTTCCTTCAGCTCACGGACCTTCAAACCCCGTGCAGCCATTTGTTCTCACACCCAGCGCTTTCATTTCCCTCTCCACTGGTCACCAAACCCTCCAGCTTTCCAAAGGCGTGTCCACTTGGAAGTGACAAACTCCTGGACGTGACTGATGAGGGTGTGGGTGTAGCCCTGACAGTGGGGAAGATTGAGATGTCATGGGCTAAAGTTGTATCAGCATTTAGCCAGGTATTGGGAAAAAAACTGAGCCACTGACCCCACAGCACACAGTCCAGCAGTGACATGAGCAGTGTGGGGGCAAACAGCAGGGGTTTGGGGCACCTGTTCTCCTGGCTTCCCACTAAAAATAGGTGGGTGGATGCTGGATTGAGCCCAGCTCCAGCCATCAGCCAGCAAGGAGCAAGTCCCCAGCATTGTACCTGCTGGGTGGGGAGGGCTGGGAAGAAGCTGTGCTCCCAGGGCTGTTTTCTCAAGGAACAAACATGCCAGGGATGAGGGTATTTATCTGCCACATCTCACTTTTACTCCAAACAGCCAAAAAGTCTGCCAAGAACCACCTGCTCCGTGTGATAAACCAGGATGGGTGCTGAGCTCGTGGGGTGAGGGGGGCAGCTCCTAAGGTTACCTTAATAACAGAAAACTGCACTTGCGTTTCCAGAGTTGCAGAAACCGCAGAGATATCAGGGCATTTAATCACTTGTTCGACTGCCTGTGCCGTGTGTTGTGGTGAGGTGCTGCATTCCGGGCTGACGGGTCCTGTCACCACCGGCTGCTGCTGCCGGGGCACGTCCCCGGGAGGGACCGGGGAGGGACCGGGGCTCGCCAGCCCCGACAGCACCTCCTGTGCTCATCCTCTCCTCTCCATCCCGGGATTCTGGGACTCTCAAAAATGAGCTGTTGAATCGCAGAGTCATAACACATCCTGAGCTGGAAGGGTCGTTGAGTGCAAGCTTTGAAACATCCACCTGGGGAAATGGCACCGTGTGGGCGAGGGGTTGGCACACCAGGCTGGCCATAAATGGCCCATTTGTCAGCGGCCTGGCTGCTCTGAGAGCTGATTACAGTGTTTGCCCCGGGTAACCAGGGAACCTGCAGCGCTGGGGTTTATCTGCCCCTTGGCCAGGGTCAGGCTGGTGGTAACGGGGCTGCCCTGGAGATCCTTCCTGCCCTGGTGACTGTGGAGGAGGCTGTGCCTGTGCCAGGCGGGCACGAGGGGACAGGATTTCCTCCCCAGACTGAACTCCCAGGAGATAAGGAAAGCAAACACACTGGTGTGCATGGGCAGGGCTTGCAGATGGGTCTGGGTGTTGCCCTTGTGCCTGCTCGGCCCCACAGCCCACCCCTGGGGTTTGGGGGTGAGGGATGGGCAGCTGTCCCTGCTGGAGCTGGCACGGGCTCTGGGGCTGGGGGGATGCCAGGCCCACACTGCCTGGACTCCATCCTGATACCTAATAACAGTGATTTGATATATTTTTATATGTGTATATATATATATGTATGGAGGGAGAGAGAGAGAGTATATAGAATATAGTATATAGAATATAGTATATATGTATATATTTATATATGTGTATATATGTATATATATGTAGTTTTATATATATATAATAAATATTTATATATATATAAAACTACATAAGAATATATGAATACATAATTTTTATTATATAATATATGCATATAGTATATATGCATAAGATATATTATTATAATATAGTAAATAATATATAATATAGAAAAATATATAACTCTATTATTGTACATTATATAATTTATATTATTTACCAATAATAAATTTATATATGTTTATAGGTATTTATATACAACAAATTATTATATGTAGAATAATAGTCTATTATGATATATTATATTATAATACATATATAATCTGTATTATAATATAATAATAAATTATCATAATATAATAATAAATTATAATGTATAGAAACATATTTTTATATAAAGATATATAAATAAATAAATATATTAAAATCATAGAAAGATATGTGTTGGAAGGGACCATATATATTTTTTTTTCTTATATATCTTATATATAAGATATATATGTCTTTCTGTCTGTATCTGTGTCCAGCACAGCTCTTGGCTCCTGTGCCCCCTCCATGCCCTGCTCACACAGAAATGCAGCCACCCCATCACCTCCCAGCTCCTGCTGGGCTCTGAGGGGCTGTAAAGCTGCACAAAATAGGAACTAAATCTCATTCTCACACCAGTCAGGAGTGCTGTGCTGTTATTTAGCCGGTTGAAATTCCCTTCCACTCTTGAGTAAGTGAGTTGTGATTCCTCCAGCGCTGACACATCTCGTGGGCAAACTCCAGATGCATCATTATGAGGTTCCAAAACTTAAAGCAAGGGGTTAGGAACGATTTATTTCCCCCAAATCGGGGCAGCAGCCTTGGCAGTGAGTGTCATGAACAAAACTGACTTTTCTACTGCAATAAGAGATGGGTGTGTTTTGCTGTAAAGAAAAATAAATCCCTTTTTTTTTTTTTTTTTTTACTGAGGAACCAAATAAGATCTCAGAGTTAATTGTAGAACAAAAGAGACCTCAATTTCTGCCATCCATCATGGAAAAGGTTGGATCCAAATATACATACATTAAAAATAAAAAGGTATAAACAATGCTTCCTTCCTTAAGAGCTTCCCTGGTAAACCTGGACCCTGCTGGAGCCTGGCTGCCTCCAGCTCATCTTCCTGTTGGTGGAGGCTGCTCTGATGTGGAGCTGAGCCCCCAGGGAGACTCCAGGCACCTCTCAGGACCATTTCCTTGGAAAAATGGTCTGTTTTCAGCAGCATCTTTGGTCAAATAAAAGCCCAAAGGCTTTCCTTGGCTCTGTGTCCTGGGAGGCTGTTGCTGTGGGAGGGTGTGAGATGGGCACTGAGCCTCCCTCATTCCTTCTCTGCTCTGAGGCCCAAAAACATGTTGGATTATCAAACAGGACCGAATTTCCCTGCAGAGCTCGAGCTGGAGGGACCAGCAAGGTGTGGAAGCCTGAGTGGGATCCCTGAGGGATTGGGGACACCCCACCCAACTCTCTGCTTGGGAGCCATCAGCTCCTTCCCCCTCCAGAAGGGCCTGGGGGGGTTCATTTGTTCCTCTGGAATTCCTGTTCCTCAGGGGAAAGCCTCTGCTTCCACCTCCAAGAGGATTACTGGGGCCACAGGACCAAATCCCTCTGTTCCTTACACCCCTGTAAATCTGGAGTAAATAAATCCTGTTAAGCCATTGGGGCCACTCTGGGCTTACCCAGACAGAAATGGCAGGGCTATAAATAAGATCTTGGTTTGATTAGGGAAAGAAAGGCAGGAAAAAAACACTTATAAGATAGGCAGAGGAAATATAAGCTCCCCCCCTACAAGTAGTTATGCTGACAATGATGAATTTGTCCATGAATGCCAGTCAGAGAATGAGTCATGTTTCATAAATAAGTTAGAGCAAGATATTCATAGAATCATAGAATATCCTGAGCTGGAAGGGACCTACAAGGATCCTCAAGGTCCAGCTCCTGGCTCTGCACGGGACAACCCCAAATGTTCATAGGAATCTTAGGAAATGCCTTGGTAATATTCATTTAATCCATGAAATCTGTGGCCTGAGATGCCACTAAACATTCAAAATTAAGAGTAATTCAGTGACTCCACATCAAGCACATACAGTTACTGTAGCTGATGTTAGAGCCACACATTTCTGGCAGTGTCCACTCATCCCTGGCTGGAGCCAAACTGATATGGAGAAGCTGCTGAATGGGGTTTACACCCCCTGTCCTCAACCCCTGGGGCCAGGGGGGCAGTGGCAGCGCTGGGTGCTGCCTGTGCCAGGTGACTTGTCCCCTCCCATGGCTGCTCTCCACAACAGCTCTTCCCTCCCTCTCTCTTCCCAGAGAAAGGCTGCTTTTGCAGTCCCTTGCAGTTAAATGACTTGCTGGTGATCAGAAACAAGAGCTGGGAAGAGAGCTCAGGGCCTTGGCTTTGGTGTTCCACCCCGTCCTGCCTCCCCCAGCCTTGCCAGGCTGAGAGGCAGAATTATCAGCGGAAGAGTTTATAAAATGTCAAAACAGTTTCTCTCCTGTCAGCCAGAGAATTCGTGTAAATAGAGCCCCTTTAAAGAACCTCTTGCCAGCTCAGAACTCTCTTTCATCTCCCCAGGATTTATTTTATGCTGGTTTTTTTTGTGGGATTTTAAAACAATCTCTGATGAAGAGCGAGGATGGAAAGTTCTGAGCCCTCGGAGGTGGTGGGTGTGGGGCACCACGGAGCTCCAGCGGGCTCCTGGGTCTGCTGTCACCTGCCGGGGGTGACAAAGCCGGGCAGAAAGGCTGTGAAACAGAAACCGAGGGGTGATTTCCTCTCGTGATTCACAGGAGGTGACTGCTCAAAGCTGCCATCGCCTGCTGGGTAATAGCTCTGCGTGCTCTGCAGCAAGCTGGAAAAGCAGCTCTGGGAGCAAAACATTCCAAAAAGCTGCATTTCCCAAGTCAGCAGAGAAAACACAGCGTGACACGGTTCATTCACAGCCCTGGGTGCTCTGAGAGAGAGCAAGAGTGTGGGTCAAGGAGAGCTGGATAACCAGGGGGGGGGAATCGCTGCTCCCACGGGTTGGGAAAGGTCATTGCCACGTGTGGGAGCGGAGCTGGCATCACACGGGGTCAGTGCTCTGCCCTGGCTGCAGCTTCACCCACTCCACAGCCACACCCGCAGAAAGCCTCAAAAAACTCCCATGGATTTGAAGACACGCAAAAATATCATTTGTCCAAGCCCCTGTCCCTGCCTTCCTGCCCTGCTTGTGCTTGGGATTCCCGGGGCTGACGAGCAGGAGCTGTTTCAAAGCTGCATCCCAGCCTGTCCCAGCAAACCCACCGAGCCGTACTGGTTTGACAGCCCCATCTCCCTCCTACACTGGAGCTGCACTCCCGAACGAGCTGAGCAAGAAGAGCAAACACACGCACTCACTCCCGGGTTTCGGGAGGTTTAAAATCCAAAGCCACAGAATCCAGCCGAGCAAAAGCCCGTCGGGAGCGGGAGCGTCGCTCCGGTCCCTGCTGTGCCCTGAGCGCAGGTTTCGGGTCTGGAGCAGCGTCTCGGGGCAGTGGGAATGTCTGGCTGTGCCCACGCAGAGCAGCCTCCCGGGAAGGGATGCCGTCCTGGGAAGGGATGCCATCCCCATACATGGAGACAGCTGCTGCAGGGAGCTTTACCGGGCCCCTGGACTTAAAAGGAGCCAAGCTCTTCCCGAAGGCAGCTGCGGGGCAGGAGCTGGGAGCCTGTTCGGGAGAGGTGAAACCCACTGCTGGCAGTGCCCCTGCTCGGCCAGAACACAATTTGGGGCCGTGTTTCCTGCCGTCCTCAGGCTGTCGGTGTGTGCTCAGTGCCCTGGGGAGCCCTGGGTTGTTCCACTCCCAGTGCCAGACAGCCGGGAGGAGGGATGGGCCGTCCCTGCCGGGAATGCCGAGGTCGCCACACGTGCTGCTTGAGAAACCGGGCAAAACCACAGACTGCTGTCTGGCAGGGATTAAAATCCCGAGGGAATGCCAGCCATGCAGGTTATCCCTGCTCCTCGGGGCATTAACGCTTTATTTCCACCCTGATCTCTCCGGCTGGGAGCCCCCGAGCTCGGGCTGTCCCAGGGGCTGTGTGTGCTCACACGTGTCGTGGGCTGCATGTGCTGCTGGTGCAGGGGTTGGAGCAGGGATGCAGAGGGTCAGGGGGCTGTGGGAGCAGAGGTTGGGGCTCCATCCACCACCAGACACGGTCACATCCCACAGCACCATCTGCCAGCTCCAGCCCCCGCGGTGCTGACCCAGCTCAGCCTCCACACACTCCCTGCTTTAAATAACATTCAGGACCAGCCAAGGCCGAGGCTCTGCCCCAGAGTCAGTCAGCAGACAGCAGCAAACAGGCATCTGCACCTTTTCTGGCTGTTCCAAACACAGGGGTGAGTCACCGGGAGAATCCGATTTCCAGCACAGTTCAAGCTCAGGGAACGGGATGTGGAAGGGAAGAAGAGCTTTCCAGATCTGATCCTCCGCTGACAATTTGCTCTTGACAGTGGTTGAAATCATCTTTGGAACCAAAGCTGCATTCTGAGGGCAGTGAACTTTGCCTTCCAGCACAGCTGTGTGTGTGCCAGGGGAGAGGTTTCTTCAGGTTTTCCCATCTGGGAGAAGCACCGACAGCGCTTTTCCGACACCCCTGTGCCTCTGCATGCAGGGGCAGGTGAAACAATCCCAAATGGGGAGTTTTGAGGGAAACCAGAAGGGCCCTGCTCCTGTCCAGCCCTTCCCAGCTCTGGCAAGATCAGACTGACCCTCCTCTTACCATGGATGGGGAAAGTGAGGCACAGAGTGACACGACATCGGTCACCCACACCAGGCTCCAGCCTCTCACTCTGGCTGGTTATTCAGCAGACACAATCCCTCTCTGTCACACCAGATGTGATCCTGTTCCACATTCACATCCTCCCTCTGCTTTGCTTTCACTTCCTTCCCAGGGCAGGGAAGAGCCAGGACAGTTCTCACCACTCGCAGTCTCTTGGTTTATGAGCTGCTTTTTTTTTTTTCCCCTATATAGTTAAGATTAAATTTTAAAATCCCAGAAAAAGCCCTCCTCCACAGCTCCTGGCACAAGGGCAGAAGCTGCTGGGATGTGAGGAAAGAGGAATGAGGTGTGGGACGTTGATGTCTCTCCAGCACTGGGTGAGCACAGGTTTGGGGGGCAACCAGGACTCCCAGAGCCCAGCTGGGGGCCCAGGCAGGGCATTCCAAGGAAGTTGCCTTCAAGGAGGCTGCCTTCTCCTCCCTGCAAGTGTTTTACAGCCCCACCAGAACAAAGGCAGCCGTGGCTGTTGTTGACTCACACGATAACATCATTGTTGTGGGATTTATTTTTTTATTGTGTGTCACTTCGAAATAATTTTTTTTCGAGCAAATTCGTTCTCCTCCCCTCCGCCCCCAAAGTGAAAAGGGAATCTGTGCTCAAAGCCACAGCTGAGATTGCAGAGAGACCTTCCCTTCCTGATCCTTATCTCACCAGGATGTAGGAGGATCCTTGGGGAATAGCTGGAAGCCTTTCGCTGGAGCCATCCAAGAATCCAGCAAGCTGAGCACGGCCTTTAAATGGCAAAACCATCAAGTGCTCAGGGATCAGGATCCGAGATGCTGTTTAACCCCATCTCACTGTGACATCCCTGGGTTCCATCCCACAGGAATCGCCCGGCTCTCATCCCAACCTGCCCAGCACGGGCTCCTCCTGGAGCCGCCTTCTCCACAGGCTCAGCTAAATGATGTGGGCTAAAAATACACCTCTGAATCCTAATCTAAACCAAAGCCTTAAACTGCAGGCTCACAACGTTGCTCCAGCTGCAGCCCCACTCACAGCCGGGCAGGTTTGGGGGGCAGCAAACCCAGGGCTGGGTTTCTCTCGGGCTGCAGCCTGGGCAGGCAGGGCAGGGGAGGGCAGAGCTGGGTGGGTGCCACACAGCAGGAATAGGAGCCAAAGGTGGTGGGGAACAAAGTTCCTTCCATCTGGTCCTTTCCTCCACCTCGGGGTGGGTCACACCTGGACGCAGGTCTGAACTACAGCTCTCGGCAGCAGCACAGCCCAGGGGAAGGACTGAGCTGTGCTGGGGGACAGGGGCAGGTTCCAGTGACAGCCAGGAGCTCAGGGGCTGGTGAAGAACCGTATCATCCACCTCAGCATCATCCTCCCACTTATCCAGAGCAGACTGTGCCTTTGCTCGATGGCTGATGCCCCGCTGATACCACTGAGGAAGGGAAAGGTGAATCCCGGACCCTCATACGGCTGAGCCTGATCCTTCTCGCTGCCAGTCCCTCCTGCTGCCAGCTTTACTGGCATGTGCTTCCCTAAGCCTCCCAGTGGGAGCACGGTGCGTGCTTGTGGAGCACTAAAGGGGAGAGAAGTAGAGGAGAGAGCCCTCCAGCCGGGATCTGGGGTTGGGTGCCGGTAAAAAGCAGCCAGAAGGGGGGGCAGAGCTGATTTCCACAGCAAAACGCTCCCTGATCCCACCCCCCGGCCCCATTTGGCTCCTCTGTGCAGGGAGTGTTTAAACACTTTGCAAGCTGTTAAAACCTCCAGCCCGGTGTTTCCTGAGAGTGGGGCTGCAGGAAGGCAGTGGGAGAAGAGCTGAGTGCCCAGGGAAGGAGGATGCAGCACCCACAGCACCCCAGGGCTGAGGGAAAGCCGTGCTCATGTGGGGCAGGGACAGGAGAAGGACACAGGCTCATCCTGCTCTGGTGACAGAGGAGTCACAGCCGCCCAGCACCCTGGTTCTGTCATGTTTAGGACAGGAAACAGATGCTGCCTGGTGGAGGAAACATCTGAAGAATATCAGTGCACCTTGTGCTGTCCCCAGCAGGAACCTGTGGGAACAGGAACAGGGGGTGCTGGGTGGAAACAGCCCAGTTCAGCCCCAGTCAGGGGGTGCAGCTCTGCTGGGTTTGGTGGCACCTCCCTCACAGACAGTGTCCCCATGGGAAAGCACCTGCCTGTGAAGGAAAAGGGAGGGGCAGATCCAGGGCTGTGGAACCTCAGGGGCTGCTGCAAACATCACCTCGCCCAGAAGGCACTCGATTCCTCCCATCCCAAAGCACCTTTCCACCAGTGGGTGCTGCTGCCCCATAGAGCCCAGTCAGAGCATCCTCAGATGGTGAACACTCTGCTGCCAGCAGCCAGTTTGGTTTGATTTCTCATTATCCTACTCTGATCTGATTGGTAATTAATTTTTCCACAAGTTTTGCCCGTCCTGGCAAAGGCCAAGTGACCTCTCCCTGTCCTTACTTTAACCCAAAGGCTTTCCTTATATTTTCTCTCCCCTGTCCAGCACTCGATCCCTTTGTCTGCCATCAATGAAGGCATTAAATGACACTGGTCCCAGTACAGACCCCTGAGGGACAGCACTTGTCCCTGATGTCCACCAGGACACTGAGCCATCTGGATGTCACCACCCAACCAGTTCCTCAGGCACCACAGTCACAGGTTGTCATGATACAGATCTGATCCAGGCTGCCCACTGACATTTTGGATATCAGAGGCTGTTTATGTCCAAAATTAAGAAATATTGTGCTGAATTCTACCTTCTAGAAACCTCATCTCCCTTAAATTAAGTTCCTCAATCTGATTTTTGCCAGCACAGCCAAGTTCAGTTGCAGGCTGGGACTGTCCATGTTCCCAGCAGTTATTCCACCAAAACACCCTCCAGTCAGGGAGCAAGAAGTGCTCAAGCTGATTTCAAGGAATCTGAATTTGTCCAACTCTTTGGATAGCAGAGAAGAAAGAAGTCTCATTTATTTCTGGCTCTGTCTGCTCTCAGACTGATTTCACTTCCCCATCCTCAGTGTTTCCAGAAAGTTGGGGGGCAGAAGTGGAGGACTTGGTGTCTGGGAAACCAAAGTACCACCCCTGGTCGCTTCAGGATTCATTATGCTAACGAGGCACCATCCTCCTAATCACTTCCTTGCTCCTTGCTCATCCCTGGAGAAGGAGCATTCCTACTTGCCCAAGAGCCATGTCACTCTACAGCTCATGTCAGGGAGCTCCTGTTTGCCTCTCTCCTCAGTTCCATCTGGGATGGGAGCAGCTCTTTCACTGCAGACCCACGTTGAGAGGAGTGGGGCATCACAACTGCAGGGCTCCTCGTGCATCTCAGCTTTCACACCCTCTCCCTGCTACTTCCCATTGCTTCCCACACCTTCCCTCGCTTTTTCCAGGAAAATATGGCACCCTCTGAACATGACAAGCTTGGCTGTCATACCGATTTCCAGTTCTCTCTGAAAACATCACCCGTGCTATGAGTGTTCTTGTCAGGCTGAGAAAGGTCCAAGTAAAAAGTGTTCTTCAGCCACCTCAGGGCCTCAACTGGAATGGTGCAACCTGGATTAAGTTGGGTGTTGGAATTTAGTGCAGTGCTCTTCAACATCCTCTGAGGTGCCTCATTTGCCACAGTGACTGCAGAGTGATTATCTCCAGTGATAAGTGGCAGCTTTGCACATCAACTGGGGTTGACCTTCTCGGACTTGTAAAACTGTGGCTCGAAAGAGGAAGCAGTTAAAGCCTTTATTTATGAGTTGCTGGTGAGCAGGAGTGTGGAAGCTTTTCCATTTTTTTCCTTCAAAACAGCCTTCCAGAGCGGTTCACTGCCACTATGCTGCTGAAGGGAAGCTGTGAGCTTCAGGAGATGTCTCCAGAGAGGAGAACAGCTCCTGGGTGCTGAGGAGTTTGCAGCTCTGTGGGAAGGCAACACTTGATTTGCTGCCCGAGCACGAAGGACGCGAGATACTGAAAGAAGTTTGCACCTTGGAGTCACTGGAACGACTGAGCAGCAGCCACTGAAGACAAATCCCACGCGGGGTTCTCCATGCCCGGGTCTCCTCCCGCAGCTCAGGCCAGGGTGGGAGCACCATCATGCCAAACAACAGCCTGGCACTGAGCAGCCTGGACGGCATTTACATCGGCACCGAGTGCTTGGTGGCTTTGTTTGCCACTCTGGGCAACGTCCTGGTGATCTGGGTGGTGAGGCTGAGCTCGGCCTTCCAGAACACCACCCTGTACTTCGTCGCGTCGCTGGCGCTGGCCGACGTCGCCGTGGGGGTGCTGGTGGTGCCCCTGGCCATCGTGGTGAGCCTGGGCATCCCCCTGCACTTCTACACCTGCCTCTTCATGTGCTGCCTCATGGTGGTTTTCACCAACGCCTCCATCCTCTCCCTCCTGGCCATCGCCATCGACAGGTACCTGCGAGTGAAGCTGCCGACCAGGTGAGTGCTGCACCTCCACGCTCCCTGAGATGAGTAACAGGATGATGCCACTCCCTTTTCTGCTTTATCTGGACTACTTATATTATTTAAAGATAGACAAGAAAGTACCCTGGCCTTTAATGTTCCTTAAAAATTATTACACCACAAATTATTGTGTCGCCTGCGGTGTAATAATTAGTGCCATTTTCGTGCTGTCCTAGGCAACTACAACTCTGCAGGCTGGTTTGTTTTGATTGTCACGGAAGGATTCAGCAGGCTGAATCAATGTAAAATCCATCTAATAGTTATTATTAGGGTTTCTGAGGCAGGTCTTGTAAATAAAATTCCGTTTAGCGTTTGCTGAAAACACAGAAGTAGTAACAAACACACTAAGGGTTAGCTTAGGTCATTCACCCTTTATATTTGAGTGGAAAAGCACATAAACTAAAAATGCAAAGCATAACCTCAAGCATCAAAGAAATCATCATTTCAAGGGAAAGGGTCTGTGAAATTGAAGAGCAAAACAACGTTTTAATCCTTCAAGTGGTATAAAAAAAATAAAGACGAAGGTACACCCAAAGAAGGTGAGAAATAAGATGGAATTGCTAATGGCAGCAAAGCAGTATCTTGGCAAGAGAAGCACTAAAATCATAGTGAAACAATAAATAATATGGATGAAAACATCCAGTTATAAACAGGGGAAGTTAAGCCAATTCTTACTGATGCTGCAACGTAACTGTTACAAATGTAGGGTTGGGTCTTGCCTCAAGATAAGATTTGTTTTCACCCCCTAAAGAAAAAAAAAACCCAAAAAACTAATGCTCCATTTTCTGATAATGAAACTTTAGTATCTGAAGGTGTGAGTGCTTGAAACCATCCTTTACTCTTTTAAACCCTCCCGTTTAACACAGCCTGGGTTTTCTTCCCCCACAGGTATAAAAGAATCACTACAGAGAGAAGAGTTTGGTGGGCACTGGGGCTGTGCTGGGCTCTGTCCCTGCTGGTTGCACTTGTCCCCATGTTTGGCTGGAACAAGTCAAGAGACTCCAACTTCCCCCGGTGCCGATTCATGTCCGTGATGAGCATGGATTACATGGTGTATTTTGGCTTCTTCACGTGGATCCTTGTCCCCCTGCTCATCATGTGTGCCCTGTATGCTGAAATCTTCCACATCATCAGGACAAAGCTGAGTCAGGGCACAACCAGCGTGAGAGGGGCTGGAGCTTTTTATGGGCAGGAGTTCAAGATGGCCAAGTCTCTTGCGCTCGTTCTCTTCCTGTTTGCAATATCCTGGTTGCCTCTGTGCATTATAAACTGCATTTCCTATTTTTACCCTGAGGCTCAGATCCCCCAGTTTTGGATGTACTTGGGAATCCTGTTATCCCACGCCAATTCTGCCATGAACCCCATTGTCTACGCCTGCAAGATAAAGAAGTTCAAAAGCACGTACCTTTTGATTTTAAGGACCTATATCCTGTGCAAAAAACCAGACCCGGCTCTTACAGAGCAAACAACAGACCCACCATCATAAATTAAGTCTGTATAGACCAGGCAACTGATAAACCACTTGGCTTTGCTAAGGAACTCATGGGAAAATGAAGCAACATGTAGATCTGAAGGTTACCCTAAAGCTGTATGTGAATATATGTCTTTGTATTATATCAGTTCAAAATACAGAAGGAAATACTGTCTAGTGTCAAGGGTTTTTTTTGTTATTTTTAACATAAGGGTTGGAAGAGTTGACTGAAAAACAGGCTAAATGTGTTCCTTGCTGTTTGTAATCCAGCAGCTCACAACCTCACTGACTGTTTTCACACCTTTTGTCTTCTCTGTCCATTTAGACTAAAACTTGAGTCTGGTCAACTTGTGCTGCAGCCAGGGTTGTCACATTGTCATGAATAATAATAATAACTATTAGATGGATTTTACATTGATTCAGCCTGCTGAATCCTCCCCTGCCAATCAAAACAAACCAGCCTGCAGAGTTTTAGTTGCCTAGGATGGCACAAAAATGGCACTAATTATTACACCACAGCTGACACAGCCCCCTTTTAAGGAACATGGGTCAAACTGAAAATAGGTCATTAAAGGCCAGGCTACTTTCTTGTCCATCTTTAAATAATAAAAGTAGTCCAGATAAAGCAGAAAAGGGAGTGCATCATCCTGTTACATATCTTAGAGAGTGTTGGCATCTGTCCTGAGACCAGACATCTCATTTCTTATCTGATGCAACCCTTGTCCCAGGCCAAAGCTCTGCCTCCTTACACAGTTCAACTCGATAGATAAACAAGCCAAAGGAAGGCACTGCACAAGTACATCAGAGTTTGGTGCATGATCTCTAATGATCAGTGATGGGACCGATTGCTTTCAGCAGAAAAACAGGTCCCACCTCACGAGCAGGAAATTATTCATGAGAACGATGCACGGGGGGACTTTGCTGATGTGTTTCTGGTGAACTGAGGAAAGAGGGAGCAACACTGCACCAAATTCCTGGCAGGCTGCTTGCCAAACTCCAAGGGAACAAGGTATACAGGGATTTGGAGGAAGAACAGAGAGGGGACTGAGAGCAGGGGAAGTCATTCTGCCTTCTGAGAACAAGCTCCCTGGCCCTGCTCTCCCTTCTGACGTCCCACCAGATGTCAGCTCCAAAATGCCAGGGAATATCACAGGCACTGCTGTCCCTGCATCCTTCACAGCACCATTTAACCCCTGAGCTGTTTCCACTCACCCTCCTAGAGCTGGACAATTAATACAGGACACAGACACACTCAGACACATTCCTGATGTGAAAGCTTGTCCTGAGGGAGAGAAAAGTGCAAACACTTTGAGCAGAAACCTCCTGAAACAGTGAAAATGGGAGAGCCAGAAACAGAGGACACAGAATCCTCTGTTCTGATTAGCAGATGCACTTGTCACAAGTTCCTGGAGCTACAGGAATTTTATTTAAGAGTTTGCTGGTGGCTGCCATTACAAGCTGTGCATGACCCTACCCTGGGATGAGTTTGGGGCTCAGCAGCAGCCACACAACAAAGAGATTCTGTGTCACCTCCCAAGGGCTGTGCCACACTCAGCCCCCCAGGTACACACCCACAAGGGCTGTGCTGGGGTTGGCAGCGTTTCACAGTGGACATGGAATTGTTGTGCTGAGTCTCAGTGAGGAAACACCTGCATGAAAACCCAACACCCCCGAGCTGGGTTCGAGGAGGGGGAAGCCTGTGGTGAGCCACCTTCCCTTATTTTTCTAACTTACTGGTGTGGGGGAGTAACCTTTGTTCAAGCCAGGTAAATCTTCAGACCTTATTTCTCTCTGTTATTAATTTTAAACAAAAATTGAACTAAATTAAAAAACACCGTGCACAAACCACACCCATCCCTTATGAATCTCTTCACAGCTAAAAATACTAAGGAGCAATATGGTATTTTTCTCTCTTAAGTAGAACTTAAAGAAACTGCCACGACTGAGAGGAGAGCAGATAACAGCAAAGCAAAGACCACGGGCTGTACCGTGGAACAGTCTGCGGCCTGACCCACACACCACATTTCAGAACATAGAAGTGTTTTAGCCACACTTTTTCACGTGGTCCCTTGGACTTCCAGCAGCTGCTGGGAGGAGGAAACAGGACAACCCACCGAGGGTGGCAGAGGGGGGCTGGAAAGGCACCAGAGCCCCGCGTTTAGGCGGAATTAAACCCGGCTTGGTGCTGCCATCAGGTGGCACATCCAGCATCGCTCCTCTGAAGCCTCTCAGATGTTTCAGCCGCAGCTCACAGGAGTTTGTAGGGCTCTTGTCCTGCCCCGGAGATCCCTCTGGAGGAGTGTGTGAACAGCACACATGCAAATATCAGCGTTCTCAGAAAACAGAAGTACCTGCAAGAGTCTGGCACTCTCTGGTGACCACAAACAAGGAGGTTTCTGAGGCCCCGAGGGCTGAGCCAGCAGGAAACATCCCTCCCATTCAGCCTTGAGCAGTTGGAGATCCCCGAACTCCCCGGGGACAACAAACCTCCCATCCGTGGGAACGTGCAGAGGAGCTTCTCTGTGGCTGCTCAGAGTCACTCCTGGTAACTTATTCCCCAGTTGACGATGAAGGGATGATTTTTCCCTCTTTACAACGTGTTTAGAACATTGTGAGTAATAACACATGACTGAGAGATTTTGGCTGTCACACTGTGATGGTTCATTGCTTTTACGGGACTCGATCTGGAAGCAGCATTTGCACACAAATATTTCATTATCATCTCTTCATTAACAGAAAATAACTAATCAGAGCACTTGGCAATCAAAAAAAATATGCCAAGTGCCATGGCTGGTGACAGAAAAGGGAAACACAAGGGCCCAGACGTGGATAGATGCAGTTCTCTTTGGTGGCTCAGTAACAGAAACTTTACAAGTGCAGGGAGATTTCTACAGATGAGGAAATACTGTATTAAAAAAAAAAACAAACCAAACCACCTTCAATTTGCCCACAACCTTTGGCAATCGGTTTGGAACAGGAGAGCTGCATTTCCCCTTGTAACTATAAAAAGAGTTGATGTTACAGATGGCAGTGCTGGCAGCCTCAGGGCACTGCAGGCCTTGGTGTAACGTTCTGGTGGTTTTTGATGTTCAGAAAGTGGAAAAAACCATTTTTATTTCTCTTGGAACTTCATCATCACACAGCCAGTGGTGTCTGACTCCGCTGGAAGACCAGAGTGCTGTAGGTAACCTCGTTCTGAGGATGGGAGAGAAGCCACAAACATTACAGTGTTTAAGCACTGCCTGTCAGCAGGAATTTACCACTTTTAGTTTGTCCTCAACACCACACACCACAAACAGTCTGTCCTTACACGTGGGGAATTAATATACACTAGGCTGGTTTGTGCCAGTGGTTAGTCAGTCTCAAATTTACCAAAGAATTAATATCACAAAGGCAAACTGCAGAAATCCTTGCCTTTTAAAAAGATTTCTCCTAAACTGCCTAATCAGAGGTTTAGTTAAACCCTTGAAATACATGGAAAGTATAATATGGTGTTTCAGCTCTGTATTTTTCCTCCTACTGTCCAGGAACCTCCTCAGTACATCCCTATACTTCTATAAACACAGGCTGAAGCCTTGGATGCCCAAAACAAGCCCTTTTCCTTAGTCAAAAGAACTCCTGACTAACACTCAAGTCTCTCAAGCAAGTGACTTTTCTCCCTCCCACCCCCAAATTAATATTCACCACCCTGTCAAGAATGTGAAGTCTCTGCATCAAGGGTTAGAAATAACAGTTGTGACCTTTACCTGGGTGTTCCTGGCACATTCTCCAGGTGCTGTTTGCTGGAAGCAAACTTCCCCTTGGAAATTTTGGTGGGATTTCTTGCAACCTGGGAAGGAGAGGGATAGCAGCCTCAGCTGTCTGTGTTTGGAGAGGCTTGGTGGTGGGTGACAGACACATAACCTGTAAAATCTGTCACAGACCTGCCCTGCAAAGTGGGCATTTGGGGCTGCCAAGTCCCTGCCCACCTGCTGGAAGTGGCCAGGATGAAAGGGACTGAGAATTTAGTGTGGTCAGGGTTGGGATGAGAAAAACCCACGACCAACAGAAACCTCCCCAGCTCATCAGTGGTCAAGTTAATTCTCCCACGAGAACAGCCCCTGAGGAGTTATTGGCAGGGGTGACCTGTTCATCAACGCAGGAGCTACTCCAGGCAGACACAATTTTAAAATTTCAAAGTAACTTCTGTAGTTATCACCACTCTGCTGTTACTCCCTCCTCTGTGCTACTTACTTTTTCTGGAGAGGTAGATGATGGCAAAAACCAGGACAGTCAGGAGGATGCCAGAGATGAAGGCCAGTGACATGTACAGTATTTCACGACTGTTCATACACAGAAAATCGTGTCAGAAGCCCCAGTTTTAACAGAGGTGTTGGAGCATCAGCAGTGCTCAAATTCACCAAACTTTATGGAGTGTTAACACAGTTATCCCAAGCAGCATGAGATGAAAAGGTGCATATCTGCCTTAAGTGCACAGACTAGGAAATTGCAATGAACTTTTTAAACCCCCAGGACGTCAAATATCTGACATAAACCCCCTCCCTTGCAGAAGGAGGCTGCAGTCTCAGGGTTTGGAGGCAGGAAATAAAGGTGGAGCATTTACCTCTCAAACCAGCATTTAACTTGTGAAGCTTCTAATTCAGTGTGGACAGTGGTGTGGACAGTGGTGGGGACAGTGGTGTGGATGGTGGTGTGGACAGTGGTGGGGACAGTGGGAGTAGTAGAAGTAGGTGTAACTGGAACAGAAAAAAATAAATAATCAAAAACTGGTTTTAAAACATATAAATTTCTCCAAACAACAAGAACCACATTCAGGCACGTGTCTGCCCAGGGCAGTGTTATTTTGTGTATAATTCTCTCTATCAGGGGGCTGAAAGTGGAACCACCAGACAGGAAAATGCAGTTGTTCATGTCATTACTGTCTCAGGGCAGCCTCTGGCAGCCATGCAGTTCTTCCACACACCCCCACAGCAGCCCTTGGGTCAGGACAACGGCAGCTCAGGCAAGAACACTGCAGCTAAAAAAAAAACTGCCTAAAAACTAAAATACCTGGTTGTGAGGAACGGCCTCCCATTCTCTCCAAGCACTAATGGACAGGAAGAGAAGCTGAAAGGAGGGGAGGGAAAAAATTTGTATTTATATATACAGGTATGTAAGCAAAACAAATCTGTCGCCCTCTTTTAACTCGAAGACTTGATTTAGTTTTTATCCATTTTTTAGGAATCTTATAAAACTGGCACAAAGCCACACAACCCCAGCAGTTCCTCAGCATCAATCCTGCTTCCCAGTGTCTTGCTCCTGGCACACGTGGTCACTACGCCCTGATAGGCACGTTGCCTTCTTCCCCCAAAAATGGAGGATATTTAAGACTTAAAAAGCACCCACAGGATTATTTTTGCAAGAGCTAAAACCCAGTCCACTTTGTGAACCTTTTCATAATCAGCAGCTCTGAAAAATTCCCCTCTTGATGTTTTCCTTTCTCAAGTTAAATTGACTTTTCCCACCAAGGCAGGAACAGTAAGTTTCTTCCCAAATTTGGGAGTGGAATCTTGAAGAGAGGGCTAAAAGATAGGGAGTCTGAAAAGACAGTCTTCTACAAAATCCCTACCCTGGTATTTCTCACCACATGGATTTGCAATATGCGTGTTGTGAATAATGTGAAAAATATCACATGAAAATATCACATGAAAATATCACAACATGACAATAAACTCTGCTGCTGCCACTTTTCCTACTGCACCCCGTTGTTGCCCACATTGCAGAGGACTCAAACCATGAAGAGCTCCCAGTTTCCAACCCCAAAGCTCCCAGTTTGTGTTTGCAAGAACTAAAGGAACAAGAAATGATACAGCTCCACCTTACCTCCCACCATGGAGAACTCCAGGGGTGCCAGCACACCAGTTCAGCCACTTGGCTTTGTGCAAAGAATCTGTCACACCAGCTAAAAGCTCCAATGTCATTGGGACGTGGGGTTACAAAAATGTGGAAGTTGAGCAACTTCACTTTTCTTATTTAAATTATCACAAGACAGGAAATTATGCACCTGCATTCTCTGGAACTGTTGAGCTAAAAAAAGTAAGGCAGGTTGAGTTTAGACTGGCTTAAAAGTCAGGTTCTGACCCCCAAAAAATATGGTTTTTTGTGCTGTTGTATTGGAAAGTGGAGAAAATTCACTTTTCCCCCACTGAGAATTGCAGCAATTCCTAAAGAAGTGGGTACTGGGCACACCCCACTCTGCTCACTGCAGTTCATGTACTAAATAAATCACTGCCCAGCACACAAAGGATGAACTTATACAGGTCAGTGCTTTGCTCAGCTGAGATATTTGAGTTATAACAAAATCCTGCAGGGAAAAGTTTCCTTTGGAAAGAAAATGGAAGGGGTTTATTCTGTGTGTTTTATCATAACAGACATGGAATTATTTCTCTTGATGCACAAGGAAAAAACCAAACCAACAGCTTTTTTTTTCCCTGTGAAAATCCAGAAAAATCCCACCCTCTAAACTCACCCATTTCCCTGTTTTAAACTTAATCTGAAGTCATGTTTTCCGGTAGCTTTTGACATATTTCCTGCCAGATCACTCCTTTCCCAGAACCAGAACACTTTCATCACTACACAAAGCTCTGTTGTGAAAAAGGGGTTTTCAGCTCATTTTGAGAACAAGGACATTCATTCTGAGGCACTCCAAGCCCAGGACCAGGTCAAAGGCAGCACAAATCACTGATTTTAGAACATGTTTGCAATGACAGCAGGTATCTGTGGGTTGTTATCACAGAGAATTCTAACCCAGAGATCAGTCTGAGCACCAGAATTTGTCTCTGTGAAGTTGTGTATCTGATCTCTGCAAGTGTTCATGGCCACACCAGGAATCCAACACACACTGTGGCTGCAACTAATCCCCCCCTCTGAACAGCAGTGCTTGGTGTGACCCATCCAGCGACTCCAAACACAACCAGACGACGACTGTTGGGAGTGAAACACGGCAGAGGGGTTGGGTTTTGTTTGTTTAATGATGGTTTAGACTCATAGTTTCCACCAGCAATGTACTGAGACATGGCAGTGGGCTCGGATGAGGTCACACTGCTGCGTGTGCGCCCTTGGACAGCGCCTTCAGGTCCAGGATGCACTTGGCAATGCTCTCCTTCTGCTGCAAGAGAGGGGAAGACAGCTGTCAGCACACATCTCAGGCAAAATAGATTTTTAGTGCATTTTAGATCATCCTTTTTCACCCCCCTGAGTTACAGATTTAAAGGGATGTAATGAAATCAGAGATTACATCCAAACAAGGACCTGCACTGAAGCAGGAATGGAAGTCGTGGAATCCCAGAATGGTTTGGGTTCAGAGGGAGCTTAAAGTTCATCCAGTTCCATCCCTGCCATGGGCAGGGAACACCTTCCACCAGCCCAGGTTGCTCCAAGCCCCATCCAACCTGGCCTTGGACACTTCCAGGGATGGGGCAGCCACAGCTGCTCTGGGTAACAAAAGCACACAGTGCTGGGAACTTGGTTTTGTTCTGTTTCTTTCCTTAAAAGCAAGGACATCCAGAGCCCACCTGCAGGCCTTGATCTGCCAAGGTCCTACACAGAGAACTTTGAGTCCCCTGCCCACTGAGCTGCACATCTCATCACAGCTCAGCTCTGAGCTGCAGCAACAAATGCTACACACAATCCTAGTTTAAATCCCAGCAACATAAGCACCTGGTACCCAGGAACTGGGCTCCTTAGCTCTTCCTCAGCAGCAGGAATGTGCTGCAGCCACATCTGGAAGTCACCCAAGGACACCCATCATCTCCTGGCTTAAATTAGAATCCTTTGTAGCAAATCTTTGTACAGACTAAACCGTAAAGCAGATAAAAACCAGCAAATACCTGTTGGGGTGTGATGCTCTGAATAACGTTCTTCTCCACCCACTGAATCATGTAATCCTGTTCCTTCTGCCTCTTTAGGGTCTGCAGGGCCACTTGGTAGTCCAGCCTCTTCTTCACCTCGTTGTACACCATCATCATCCTCTCCCGGTAGTTGGCTTCCAGCAGCATGGCAACGTTATTCTGCACAAGCAGATGAAGGCAGGAGGTTAATGTTTGGCAAGAACACAAAGCAGCAGCAGAACATGTTCTGTAGCAAAAGGGACAGAATCACAGGATGGTTTGGACTGGAAGACACCTTAAAGATCATCCACTTCTACCCCCCTGTCATGGGCAGGGACACCTTCCACTGGCCCAGGGTGCTTCAAGTCCAGTCCAACCTGGCCTTGGACACTTCAGGGATGGGACAGACACCACCTCTCTGGGCAACCTGTGCCAGGGCCTCCCCACCCCCTGAGTAAACAATTCCTTCCTAATCTCTAATCCCACCCTTCCCTTGGTTTGAAGCCATTGCCCCTGTCCTGTCACTGTCTGCCCATATAAAAAGTCCTTCTCCCTCCTCTGAGTCTCTGGGTCAGGTGGTGGAAGTGGCCCTGTGTGCAACACACAGACAGCAAACAGCCTGTAACCTGCTGGGAGTACAAGAGGCTCCCAGATTGGGCAGGCCAGGCTGCAGGGGGGAGGGCAGCAGAGCTGGCACCACCTACCCTCTTTGCATCAAAGAGGTAAGAGCGGCCCTCGACCCGCCACTGCTCCTTCTTCTCCTCCTCAATGGCCTTCTGGAGCCCCTCGATGGCCTCGTTCTTCACAGCCAGAGCTTTGGCTACTTTCTCCTGGAAGAAGCAGCAAGAAACACCCTTCAGAATGAAAGTCAGGCTGAAGGAAAACAAACTGCAATTAACTTCTGGAATGGTGCATTAAGATTTGAGAAATGTCTGTGTGAACTGCCCTGCGCCAGGGCTGAGGTTCCAGGGCGGCAAAGCAGAGTTAGGGTTCAAAATCACAGAATCCCAGGATGGTTTGGGTTGAAAGGGACCTTAAAGCTCCTCTCATTCCACCCCCTGCCACAGGCAGGGACACTTTCCACTAGCCCAGGTTGCTCCAGGCCCCGTCCAACCTGGCCTTGGACACTTCCAGGGCTGGGGCAGCCACAGCCTCTCTGGGCAACCTGTGCCAGGGCCTCCCCACCCTCACATTTCTCCCTAATATCCACCCATCCCTGCCCTCTGCCAGTTTGAATCCATTTATACTTTAACAAAACCACTCCTTATTAACTACTACAAAGTCAGATTCTGGTTTCTTTGTTACCTCGTTAAGTTTGTCAGCAAAAGCTGCCACATCAGGCCCGAATTTCTTGATGCCATAAATGATGACTGACAATATACAAGCAGCTGCCACTGTCTCGTGGTTAACAACATAGATTTCCTTGGAAAGGAGGTAAAGCACGAGGCCAGTTCCCAGCATGTAGGGCCCTAAAGAAAAAAAAAATAAAGCAGCATTATTTGTAAAAGGCATGAAGAAACTCAGTAAATTCAAACACCTGAGAGGGAGCCAGTTTAAGGCTTACAAGAAGATCAGGAAGTGTTCTCTTTTTCCAGGACAAAAAGCAGAGTCGCAGTTCCACTCAGGGAAAGGTGTCAGGAGGAATCTCATCAGAAATGGAAGCAACTTGCACCTGGCACTGCTGCTTCTGCTCACTCAGAAACAGGCAAAAATCCCTGTTCAAGTGTTTTGAGGACCAAGAGGCAACTAAATCTTCCTACAAAATCAGGCTCATGGCATTTTTTGCCTTTATTTAAAGTGTCTGACTTCAGAGCCAGGAATGCAGCACTGGGTTGTCCTTCACAACCTGCACATGCAAAAAAACTAATTTTCACTAATATTTTACCTTTTCAGCAGCCAGAACTGGTGGACAGAACTACATAACTAAAAATGGTAAAATGTAGGAAAGTTAAAACCTGTATTAGTAAACAGTAAAATAGCCTATATTAACCTGTGACTCCTGTTTTAGGGTAGAGAAACTGGAAAAACTCCTCGGGGATCAAACCATGACGAACTTCTCCTCCTTTCTCAGGCAGAGGTGGCAAAGGAGCCAAACTCTGCTGAGTTGTGTGTACTTGTCTTGTGGCGTGCAGCACACTATAAACAACAACAAACAGTTTCAATTATGGCTCTTATTAAAAAACCAGACACAAATAACCCCCAAAACCACTCTCAAATGAGGCTCAAAGAGATTTCCAATTAAATAAGCAGGTAACAGGTGAGGCACTAAAATAGGTTCTCCAGAGAAGCTGAGGCTGCCCCATCCCTGGAAGTGTCCAAGGTCAGGTTGGACGGGGCTTGGATAGTGGAAGGTGTCCCTGCCCATGGCAGGGGGTGGAATGAGATGAGCTTTAAAATCCCTGCCCACCCAAACCGTTCTGTGATTCGATGAAGTTGCCATTCATTGGACGCACCTCCTTCCAGGAAGTGGGTGGGACTAAATAACCTCCAGAGGTTCCTTCCCACCGTCCCTATTTTACACTCACAGAGCCTTAATAAGAAAAATGAAGACAAACCCCCAGAATAACGTTGCTTAAGCACAAACAGAGGCTGGTTTCCGAGAGGCTCCCACAGTACTCACCCCACGGCCACGGGCGGCGGCGGCAGCGCCCTCAGCGCGGCGGGGGCTGGGGGGACAAGAGGGCACAGAGCGCGTCAGGGCAGAACCCGGCCAAACACAGCAACGACCCCCCGCCCGCCACCCCCGGCCACTCACCGGCGCGGAGGACGAGGCGGGAGAGCATGGCCGGAGCGGGAAAGCAGCGGGAATCCCCGGGAAAGCAGCGGGAAGAGCGGCGGGACGCGACCCCTCGTCCCGGTGACCGCCCGGCCGCCTCGGCGCTGAGATGGCGGCGGCGGAACTCTCGCGAGAGTTGCGCTCAGAGGCAGGGCGGGGAGGCGGGCGCTCTCGCGAGAGGAGGCGGCGGCGGGAGACACGTGTGGGGGGCGCCGCCGGCTCCGCTCCCGCTGCCGCTCCCGCCATGGAGGAGCCGCCGCTCCCGCAGCTCCCGCAGCTCCCGCAGCTCCCCACGGCCCCCTCGGGGGACGCGGCGGCTCCACCGGCCCCCGTAGACGGCGAGCCCGCGCCCGCGGCCGGCCCCGAGTGGAACATCCCGCCCAACGCGCCCGCCTGCATGGAGCGGCACCTGGAGCGCGCGCGGTACCGCGCAGGTAACGGGAGGGGGGGAGGCAGCGGCGTGAGGGGTGTCCGGGGTGTTCCAGACGGTCCCCTCATGGCTCCCCTGGTGTGTCTCTCGTTGTCTCTCTCCCGCAGACGGGGCCCTGCTGCTCGGCGCGTCCGGGCTGAACGGGCGCTGCTGGGCCGGGTCGCTGTGGGTGTTCGCCGACCCCCGGCGCGCCCCGAGCGAGGGCTTCTGCACGGCCGGCGTGCAGACGGAGGCGGGGGTGGCCGACCTGTGCTGGCTGGCGGACAGGGGCATCCTGGTGGCCTCCGACTCCGGTAAGCAGCGGGGATACTCCCTCTTCTCCCCTGTTCCCCATCCTTTGCTGAGGTGTGTCCCCTCTCCCGCTGAGGTGGGTGTCACCTGCCCCTCCACGGACGCGGGTGACATCCCTGCTTTGCAGAGATGGGTGACATCCCCACTTCACTGAAGTGGGTGACCCTCTCCCCATCTCATGGGTGGGTTTTTCTTACCTTTTCACTGCGGTGGGTGTTCCCTTCTCCTTCATTGAGGCGTCCCCTCCTTCCCCTTCTCTGAGGTGGTTGACCACTTGCCACTGCCTTCGCTGAGGTGGGTGACATCCCTCCTCCCCCGAGCTGGGTGTCCCCTCGCTTCCCCTTCTTTGAGGTGGGTGTTGCCTTCCCCTCCTCTGAGGTGAGTGACATCCCCAGTTCACTGAGGTGGGTGACCCTCTCCCTGTCTCATGGGGATGTTTTCACTGCAGTGGGTGTCCCCTTCCTCTTATCTGAAGTGGGTGTCTCTTACCCTTTCGCTGGGGTGGGTGTCCCCTCCTTTCCCCTTCACTGAAGTGGGTGTCATAGGTGGGTATCCCTTCCCCTTTCACTGAGGTGAGTGTCCCCCCACACCCCCCAGGTGCCGTGGAGCTGTGGGAGCTGGAGGAGAACGAGACCCTCATCGTGAACAAGTTCTGTAAATACGAGCATGACGACATCGCGACATCGGTGTCGGTCCTGGCCGGCAGCACCCAGGCTGTCAGCGGGGGCAGGGACTTCTGGTGAGTGTCCCCAGCCTGGTGAGTGCCCCCAGCCTGGTGTCCAGTGCCCCAGGGCTGGTGCTGGGTGCTGACTGCTCGCTCTTGTCTACAGTGTGAAGGTCTGGGACATCCCAGAGCAGACGGTGCTGCACTCCTACAGAGGTGAGTTCCAAACCACCCCATTGCCCTGCTCCTCCTGGCCCCTCACCTCCTGCTGCAGGCTGAGCTTCCTCCTGCAGCATCTCCAGTGACCTCCCACCTGCCAAACCTCACTCAGGGCTGTGACTGTATATTTGCCAGTCTTGTGAAGTTTTTGCCATAGTTTAATTTTGTAGTCTGTTGTTCATTTCTCCCCACGGAACAAATGCTGTAAGGTTTAGTTTGCCTTGCATCCCTGAAGTGTATTTTAGAGTATTTCTTCTGCACTGAAATCTTTCTTCTACTGAGCCATGTTTGTTTTGAACAACAGCCCATTTGAGAGGCTGATCTCTGGAGATGTGATATCATCTCTGGAACAGCAGAGACCATACTTCAGAATCATAGAATCACAGGATGGTTTGGGTTGAAAGGGACTTTAAAGCTCATCTCATTCCACCCCCTGCCATGGGCAGGGACACCTTCCACTAGCCCAGGTTGCTCCAAGCCCTGTCCAACCTGGCCTGGGACACTTCCAGGGATGGGGCAGCCACAGCTTCTCTGGGCAACCTGTGCCAGGGCCTCACCACCCTCCCAGGGAAGAATTTCTTCCACCTATCACATCTAACCCTTCCCTCTGTTAGTTTGAAACCATTGCCCCTTGTCCTGTCACTGTCTGCCCATAGAAAATGTCCCTCTCCCTTCTTTTTCCAAGCCCCCTTCCATCCCACTTTGTTTGATCCTGTCTGGAGAGGTTCCCTCAAGCTCAGCTGTGTCACAGGCACTTGTGGTTGGGTTTGGCAGCTCATTGCTTTGGTAGGAAGCAGTTGGCTGTTGCTGAGTGGAAGTTACTGGGTGTCTGGGCATAAACTGTTCTTAGTTACTCTGCTGACCCTTCAGAGGTCCTTGGGAATACGCAGGAAAGTTGGATACAATCTCTGAGGCTCTTTATCCTTTTGTGCTTTGGTAGCTCACTCGGCAGCAGTGACATGTGTGGCTTCCTGTCCTGGTAAGGACACTGTGTTCCTGTCCTGTGCTGAGGTAAAGCTCACTCTGTTGTCTAAATCTGCCTGATAAAAATGAGATTTTAGTTATTTACAGTTTAATGCACTTAGAAACCAGCTCTTGTGTTACAAGCTGCATACCTGAGTTAGTAGAGTATTCCAGTTTGATAAGTTGATAATCAGTTTACCAGTCCGATTCCTAGAGGTCTGTATTGAATTTTGGGAGCTCCTAGTTCTGTCCTGGGTGTGATTGAAGGCTGCAGTTAAGGGCAGCATCATTTTAACCCAAAGGAAGAGGAGGGGGTGGTTTTGACTGGAGGTCAGCAGCAGCTCTGTACTGAATGTGAGTTTATGCCACAAAGACATTGTAAAACCCTTTTTATTCCCTTTGGATTTATAGGACAACAGAACTTTACTCTGGGACACCAGATGCCCTAAACCAGCTACCCGAATTGGTATGTCTCTGTACACAGCCACTGCTTGTGCGTGAGTTTGGGTTGGAAGAAATAAATTATTTTATGCCTGACTTCTGTGTCTAACTCCCAATCTAGTGATGTGATCCTAGAAAAGCCTGTTAAAACCTAAGGAGGTTAAAACAGAAGTATGATAAGCTTAAAATACTTGCCTTAGTGCTGTAGCAGTGCTAAATGAGATAGTACAAAGATATTCTTACTCTGACTCTTTCCACACTCATCCCAATTTCTTCCCTTGCAGTTTGCAGTGCCTGTAATTACCTCCCTACCTCAATCATGTGGCATCCACAGAAAAGTGACATCTTTGTTTTGGGTAAGAACCTTTGCTTTCACCAGGCAGGCCAAGCTCTTTTGTTTTCATACTGACCATTTTGCTCCTAACTTCCTTCTCCCTCTGCTCCAGGTGATGAAAGTGGAACAGTTGCACTAGTAGACACAAAGAATCCTGACTCTGCCCTCAGTGCCACCGTGCACGCCCGGAGCATCACGGGCTTTGCATTCTCTGCACACAGGTACAGTCTGATACACTGCTGTGGAACATGGGACTGCATCCCCTTGAAAACCTTATTATTTTAAAAAACAAAGTACTAGTTGTCTTCTTATCAAGAAGATTGTAGCAAAGAGTAGAGTAAACCAAACAACATCTCACTTTTGACATGTGTGATTACCTGTGAGAACAATTCTGCAGTTTCAGAATTACTGACCCACTTGCTGTGGGGATTTTTCTAATTAAAGCCACCTCTGATTGAAGAAGGATCACTTGTTTTCTGACTCTAATAAAATATTCTCAGTGCACTGGCAACTGCCAAACAACAGTGAAAACATTTTTGTAAGATTTTGTGCCTCTTAATTCACTGTACCTGGGTGAGGATCACTAGGAATCCTACTTTTCATAAGTTTATCCCTAACAATTCGTGTATTTGATTGTTCTGAGCATGGTTTCATCTCTGTCCTCCAGTTCACCCTTACTGGCTTCCATCAGTGAAGACTGTTCAGTTGCTGTTCTTGACTCAGACCTCTCAGAGGTGTAAGTACAGGCAGAACACGTTCACTCTTGTGGCTGTCTTACTGTCTTCTCAAGTTAATTATTTATCTGTAGAATCCCAGAGTGATTTGGGTTGGAAGGGACCTTAAAAATGTCTTCATTCAACCCCTGCCATGGGCAGGGACACCTTCCACTAGCCCAGGTTGCTCCAAGCCCTGTCCAACCTGGCCTTGAACACTTCCAGGAGTGGGGAGTCCACAACTTCTCTGGGCAACCTGGAGGTGAAGATATTCCTAAATGGGGGAGCATCATCCATAAAAAACCTAGCAGTTAGGAATTGCAGAAGCCCATAAGCTCTCAGTGTTTCCTGGCTAATGGAATGTTGGTGTTTTCCAGGTTCAGAAACCGTTCTCACCGAGACTTTGTTAAAGGCTTATCCTGGTCTCCTTCAGACGATGCCTTGCTCACTACAGTTGGATGGGATCATCAGGTTTTACATCACACTGTCCCTGTACCAACTGGTGAAGCTTCTGGAGTCAACTGTGTAAAAGAATAGTTTTATAAACTCATGGTCCAAGTTCCTTCCTGGCATCACTTTGATTCTGCTGAAGTCAAAGGTGTGTGTGAACTGGAGCGGGGATGGTCTGTTGTCTGCCTTGAGGCTCGTGGCTCAGAAGGTTCCTGTAGTAATTTTGAATTAGGCCTGAGTTAGTTACAAACCAAGCTTTGCCCTCTCCTCGGGAGTGCTTCTGTAATATGACTTCAGTTTTACCCAGAGGAAAAAAAAAAATTTGCTTCAGGTACAGAGGAGACTTGGAGAGATGGGGAATTAGGTGTAATGAAAAATAAACTTAGTCAAAAAGATTGGATTCCTCCCTCAGTTCTCCAAACCACCCATGGCATTAATAGAAACATTTTCTGAGGGGGTTTAACAACACACCTCCTCTCAGGTGGGTGTGAGAGCCTTGCCCTTGAGCAAAGTTCTTTGCTCTGAAATGTAATTCTTCCAGTGGAATGGGAAGACATGTTCTAATTCAAAGACTAGAAGGGTTCCAGTGTTGTCCTTAATGCAGCACTTGGTTTAGAGCACTGGGCTTCAGTGCCAGTGTGGATCCTGTGCTGAGCACTGCTTGTGCACTGCTATCAACACCTGTGCTTGGTGAGAGGAGTCCTGTACACTGTATAATGAGGCTCCCAGCTGTAGCCCTGTAATTAAACACCTTTGTGATGGTGCTGAAATCCTGGGACCTGTGATGCTCAGCCCCAGGGCCAGTTAAAGGGACTGAAAGCCAGAAGTGAGCAGTTGCTGTGCTGTTTGACACCATATTTCATCTCCTCTGGGCTGAAGGCAACTTACTCAAAGATAAGACCTGTGAACAAAAGGTTTCTGTAAGGGAAAAACTGGACTAAGGACTTCAGTTGTCATTTGCTTGCTCCTGTAACAGGCTCTGCTTAGTGATAAACCAGACTCCTCGTGCACTTGTGATGAGTGACTCTTGTGCCAGCGACTGAGGGGACAGAACACTCCCATAATCCCCAAAACAGACTCCACATAATCCCTAGAGGTGTTTTTTTGTCATATATCACATCCATTTCTAACTAAACTGTTTCCCTGGAACATATTTAACTGAAAAAAAAAGTCATTGCTCTGCATGAATTGCTGCTGCTCTAGATATGGCTTGGTCTGGCCTAGTATCTCCTAGACAGAATTAAGCAAGTCTTGGCTAATGAAACAAAAATACTGTTGAAATGAATGTTACCACTGGTTCTTTAGCATGATAGCAACACCTAAATGTACACTGCTTCCAGTGTTTATCCCTGCATACACATAGGTTTAGTTGTGCAAAGCCCACACTTAATTTTTAGGCAGACTAAGCTTTCCCAGGCTCTGGACTTTTCTCATAGTCTTTGTAAACCTCACCTGCTGCTTCTTTAACTCCCCTGTCATACAGGTGTTCACAGAGCAAACCTCCTGTTCTAGAGCAGTGTATGACAAGGAGAAGGTAAATGACGATAAAAACTGACACGTTTCCTCAAAAAATCCCCTTTGAACCACAAAGTCCCCTCTTGGGGACCTCTGATGCTGTACTGAAACAGGTCTTGTGCTGGTTCTGAAGAAGTTGTCTTGGCAGATGGTTTTTAAATAAATCATAGTTTTCCATTTGTAACTGGGTTTAAAGTTTCACTGGGCCAGTTCTGTAGCACTGAAGAGCCAGCTGAGATCATTCACACTGTTGAAGTTGTGGTTTCAGTCCCTGATATTAAAACTGTTCTTAAATAAATGATCACTGTATTCCTGTTTAATGCCAGGGTACTACAGTTCTTCAGCACTAGGTCAAGGCAGGCTCTGTGTCCTGCCTGTTTTCAGGAAGCTTTTCTTCCCAAAACTCTACCTTGGGTTTCCACTGTGCATAGCTAAAAAGAAAAGTTTAGATGTCAAACATCCAGTTCCTCCTATTGCCACACACAAGCAAAACACAACAAAAAAGAGCCGTGGTGGATGGTGAAATCTATATGGACAGCAGGTCATTACTGATATATTAATTCTGGATTTAGAATTAAAGACCAAAAGAAAGTGCTTTTAGCAGCTGGCAGATGTTTGTTGTGCCACAGGATGGCAGCAGCTGCCCTTGACAAGGGACAAGGCAGCACCTCCCTAACTCTGCACGTTGCATTAAAGAGTATCTCCTTTCAGTTTTTTTACCATTTATATTTGGGTTTTTTCACTATCATAAGAAAAACACAGAAGAGCAACAGTTTAAGAGTCACTCATGTTATGCAGCTTGGCTTGGAGTCGATTGTACTGCTGCAAGCAAGGCTGGAGTAAACAGTCACATAGACACATAGGCAGCAGGGCACAAACACCAGCAATCCCACATCAATCCCTGCAGACTTTGCAGCTTTCTGCAAAGGAATTAGAGGGAATTCTCTGGGGTTTGTGGTTTGCTCAGCTGTCCCCACACTCCCCACCCGTCAGGTTTGGGGATGCTCGTCTAAAGAGGTTGTGGCTCAAGTAAAGGCTTCAATGTACACATGGCACACTTCATGGGGAGCCTGGCTCTGCAGCCAGGGCTGGATGAAAGAGAGGAGCATGCAAATAAGTTTAATTTTGAGGAGTGGAGAGAACAAGCCACACTCTGAAGACGAGCCTTTATGCTGCTGCTTGCGTTGCTCACCGTGCTTTCAATTTGAAGCACAACATTCCAGTTGGGACTTGTTACAAGTATGTGAGTTTCGTTCCTAATGAAAAGCTCAAACCCAAGAACTATTTATAGAAGCTGCACAAACTCCTCTCTCTGCCAGCCTGCCCAGCCAGCTGGATGTGAGTGACAGGGCTCTTGGGGCTTAGCTGCCCATTCATGCCTTGGCTGGGCTTCTAAAAACACCAAAATGGCCACAGGGTTTATATCAGCTGCTCAGGAGAAATTGGACCAAGCCCTGGCTAAGCTGGAATTCAAATTGTTGCTGAGCTACGTTTTCCTGTCCTTTTAATCTGACGTGCAAAGATCTCAATCTCACAGCACACACCCCACTTAAACAACGCTGGAAAAAAGTCAGACCACACGTGTGATAAAACAACACGTCCAGAAACATTTAATGCAAGAAGGTTGGTGTTCAATGGCACTCATAAATAAGAGACTTTGTTCAACACTTTACAGCTAAAGCTCTGTTATACTCCATTAGCTGGTGCTTTTGGGGAAGAGGCAGCTGCAGGGGATAATTTCAGTTGTATCATGACTCGAATGACCAAACTGCATCAGAGAGGGTTGAAGTGAGAGTAATTCCACTGCCAGGCTTCAGGGTTGCTCTCAGCACTGCCTGGGCTGTGAGGCAGCTTTGCTCCATTACTACCCCTTAGTTTTTTTTTTGCTTCTTCATCTCCTGTTGCTGAATTTACACAGGGAACCAGCTGGGGAGGAGCAGGGACAGGAATCCAAGTACCATTTTTTATCCACGTACCTGACAGAGTCACCTGCCCCAGGAGGGGGGAGCTCTTCCCCGTCCCTGCAGCCCTTGCTCTTCATCAGAGACCTCCCTTTGTCCCCAAGTGCTGTGGCTGCCAACAGCTCTGACAGTGGCTCCTTTGTCACACAGTTCCCAGCGCCCCGACAGAAATGTCTTGGTTGTTACTGAAACACTAGAATGCTGCATGCATTGAAAATGCATTCAAAAGAAGCAGGGATAGCCCAAAGTGTCTGAAGGACAGGAGAGTTCCACTGCTTAAAATGTGTGCTAACCAGTTTTACAACTGGGAGCAGAGTCCAGCCTGAGTTAGTGACAGCTCAGTCCACTGTGCATTCCCAGAATGGGTGTTCTGTGAATAATGGCTGTTCTATAAGGCTTCTAATAGTTAATTTATATGAATATGTCTGCTAGAAATGAGACACTCCATGCTCTGTGACATCATCTAACAACTCCATCTGAATTGTGTGTCTGGGTTGAAATAGTAAATGTGACATTGGAGTGTCACGTTTTGCTCTAAAAACTTGAGGATATGCTCAAGTTTAGAATTTGTGAGGTGGAAAAGTGCACACACCCCACACTTCTCCAGACCTGCAGTGGGCAAAAATCAATCTTGGAGGGCCAAAGTCTCCCAAAGAACATTTAAATTTAAAACTGCTTTTGAGAACTAACTTTGCAGTTATACTTTTTTCAAAACAATAAATTATCAGGAAGGAAAAAATTAAGTTGCAATATTATCAGAGAAGCTTCTTTGTTTTCTTCCAAGTTTAACTGGTGAAGCTTCATCCAACACTAAAACATGACCCTGAAGCCACTCAAGCAGGACCACAGCTTTACCTCCACAGATCAGTAAGAATCCTCAAGATGCTCCTTGCATGGAGAAACTTCTATGTTTTGAGGTGGGGGTTATTCCACGTGACACCTGGCACACTTCAACATCACAGAGTTACTCCATAATCACTTTTCTCCATAAACATTTTTTTTTTAAACCAACACCCAGATATTTAAAGCCAATTATTTCAATATTGGCTGCGGTGAGCATTGGAAATCTTCCAAGTCACTGCGACTTACTGGCATAAAAATGCCCTTTAAATTAGCTATTAGACTGATTATGGTATTTGCATTTTCATTTTATTCACAGCAAAGTAAAGTTCAGAATACTTTGAAGCTGCTGCAGTATCTGAAAGGGCTGTTAAATTACTGGGTAAAACTGGAAATAACATAGAATGCCAATGACATGACATGAATATCAAGATAACTTTTTGAGAATTCCACCATGAAGGAATATTTATCACTGAATTCCAGTTGAATTGTAGAGCAAAATCTGCTTACAGGCACATGTAGAGGTGTGTGCCAGGCAGGATAAGCTGGAGTGGAACTAATTTATAGCATTGAAAATAGAAAGTGCTTTCCATAAAAATAGACTAATGTCTCAAAGTGCTTTTAGTTTGTCAGTGATTAGACAACATTCTCTACAAGTTTTTACAGTTATCTTACAGAGATTTTCAGCAAGTTTACCTACGAGGAAGAGCTTTTATTTCTAGTTTCAGGAAGCTGGTTATTCAAAGCTTTGGTCAGCTATTGTGAGACCGCACTGCTCACTCTGGAGTATAAAATACCTTTTATCTTTAAGGCTTCTTGTATCTCCCCCCCACTGCACAGCCACAACCAGCTCCTTCAGAGGCAGCAGCAGGAAGCAGGCACAGGCACATCCAGCACCTATGGAAGCAGCGGGAGCCAGCTCCCTCAGGGATGTCACTGCAGCCACCCCACACCAGGACTGTAACTGCCTATAGTCACACTGAAATTTGGCTGCTTAGTCCCCAAATCAAGCAAACTAAAGCCAAGTCTCAGCAGAGCAGTTTATAAGGATCCTGTGGCTGAACTGTCAGGGGTGGGGGTTACATGGGTGTGAAGTGGCAAGAGACCCCTCAGGGGAAGCACCACCAGCACAGCACCTTGGCAAGTCACTGGCACCCACCAGCTGAAAAGAAAAGAAGGATTGCTCCACGTCCTAAGTCTCCAAAGGGCTTCAGAGCCGTCCATCCAGGCCTCACAGCCTCCTTCCACGAGGAATAATTACCAACAGAGACATTTCCAGTGACCAAAAGGCACAGCAAAGCAAGGCCCCTGCTCCCAAAGCTGCTCCCTGGAAGAGGAGGACAGGCCCCGACAGCCAGGAGCTGTTTTAAGGCATCAGCATAATTGATTTGCTCCAGGCTGTTGAAGGAGGTGGGGATGGAAGAGGTCAGGATCTGGACATCCTAAACTCTCTTTCTATCCCATTGGCCTCACACTCTTATTTTAATCCCCCTACCCTGAGCTATACACTGGTTTTCTTCCATAATGCACATCTCCCAGATGGTTTCTCCCTACTCCCAAGCACGTTGGAGTTAAACCAACTCAAAAAAAAACAATCCCAAACCAACTTTTCCAGTGGTGATGCTCTTCAAAGAGAACTAAGGACACTCTTTGGCTTTCTTAAGACAACCTATCAGGCTGCAATTCTGAAAATAATCCAAGGGGAAAATGGGGAAAAAGGCAAACCACGTTTGCTCAGGTAACAAGGCAGCGGCCTGTCTGCAGTAACTTACTCTCCATGACAGTCTTTTGAGACAAAAGTCCGAGTCCCAGGGTCATCCCCCACCTTCTCCAGCAGTAGTTTCAAGCAGCACGTTTGCTGGCTGGGTTGGGACCGTCCCTGGGGCCCATGGAGAAGGAAAGGACCATGCCAGGCACCTTCTCCTCCCTTCCCAGCCGGGGGCAGGTGGCAGAGCAGCCCCGGGGACGAGCCTACCGGTGGCTGCTCTGGTAGGCGTAGGAGATGGGCTGGCGTGTTCCGGGCCTGACCGTGAAGGTGTTGGTGGGTCCGCCGTACTGGGGGCTGCCGTGGGCAGGTCTGCAGGGAAAACAGAGGGAAAGTCACTGAAAGCCAAGGAAACCCTTTGGTTTTAATCAGGATTGCGATTATGTACTTTATTCTTGTCCTAGGGGAGCAGGGTGATTTTTGTGGCTTCGCGTCTCCAGCCAGTGATGTGGGGAGGAGGGGGAGATGGGCACCCACTGGGACCATCTGGGAGCAAGGTCACAGCTGGGACTAGAGAGGAGCCATGGACGGTCGTGAGGTGGCGGGAGGAGATCCCAGCTGGCAGCGAGCGCATGAGCCAAGGGGCAACGACTTCTCTGGAGCCAAATCCAAGGGACAGCGAGGACAGGGAAGGGTCAGCTGAGGGGGACACACGTACCTGCTGGCTGCCAGCACGCCGGCGGGCGAGAAATCCCCGTTCTGCCCCTTGTACTTGGCGTCGGCCCCGGCGCTCCCGTACACCGCGGCCTTCCCAGCAGCATCCACGGACGGCCGCCTGCCCTGCACCCCCGAGGGGCCGTTCCTGAGGGCAGGGCCCAGGCGGCGGGACCCCTCCCCAGCCACGGCGTTGAACCCCCCGGGGCCGTAGGAGGAGAGGGTGCCCGTGGCCCGGGGGGCTGCGGCCGCCCGGGGGTAGGAGCTGTCGGGCTCGGACACATACAGGCGCTTCTTGATCAGCGGGCGGGGGTTCGGATCGCGGCCGGAGTAGCCGCTGGAGCTGCTGTAATCCGGGAACTGGGGTGTTAAATCGCCGTTCCTCCGGCTCTTCTCCGAGGGCAGTGGGGCTGGCGCCTCATGGTTGCCCCCGTAGCGGCCCCCGTAGCCAGGCCACCTGAAATACCGCGGCTCCTCTGCGCCCCGGCTGCAGTCGGGGAAGCTGGGGCACTTACGGGTCTCCTCCCGGCTCGGGAGGGGACCCTCGTCCGCCTCGTTGCTGAATTCGGGGGGTGGGGGGATAATCCCGTAGTCCAGCGCCGTCTCCCCGTTCTCCTCCTCCCTGGGCACGGCGTGACGGGATGGGCTGGGCTGGTTGGGCTGCCCGGAGTCCAGGAGGCCCCGGAGCAGGCTGGAGGCAGCGGCTCGTCGGTGCCCGGGCAGGCCGGGGGGCTGTGCCTCACCCACCGCCCGCACGTCCCGGCCCTGGTCCGAGGAGCTGGAGAAGGAGGGAGCTTTGCTCCATCCAGACCCTGCTGAACCTGCTGCACACGGCCGGGGCACCACGGTGAAGGAGTAGGGCTTGGACTCGTGGCGGAAGAAGCTGGTGGAGGTGGTGTCCGACGAGGCACTGCTGAGTTTCAGGGGTGGCTTCGCCCGCAGTGCAGACCCCACGTCCCCGCCCTGGCGGCCCCGCTGGGCGCGCTGCCGGGCTGCCAGGAGCAGGGCCATGGGGGACCCCCGCTCCACCCGCTCCCCCGTCACCGGGTGGATCAGCACCTCCTCCTGCCCTGCTCCAGAGGCGCCCGGGGGGCTCCTGGCCGAGCTCCCGGGGCCGGGCGGTTCAGCTGAGCCTGGGGCACAGAGAGGCTCGGCTGAGCTGGCCCCAGCCCGGTGCACTTTGTACTGGAACACGGCCGTGCTGGGCTGTGCTGCCGGGCTCTCTGCGGGGGAGACGGGGGGCGAGGGGTAGGTGGGAGCAGGGGGCTCCTTCGCTGGTCCCTGAGGTGGGTCTGGGGGGCTCAGGTTGCTCTTGAGGGACCCAGGAGCAGGGGTCAAGTCCTCTGTGGCCTTGCCAGTGGTAGGAGTGGGATGGTCCTCATGATCTGTCCCATCCTTCTCCACAGCAGCCACTGGCTCTGGAAGCGGGCTCAGGACTGGCTTTGGCAGCAGCGGGTCACCTGCTTCAGGGAGACCCTTCTTCAGGTCAGGGGGGCTCTTCCTCTCATGTGGGGTGCTGATGCCATTCTCAGTGCCCTGCTTCTGGCCCCCGAGCCCTGGGGCAGGTTTCCCCTCTTTCTTCAGGGACAGCACAGCCTCCAGCTCGTTCCTGATCGTCATCACGCTGCGGGTGTGCGTGGCAGGGCTGCTCTCTGGAGCAGTGACCGTCGCGCTGGGAGAGCCCCCGTTGGTGCTGGGGGGGCTGCTGGGCACCTCTTTCTTCTCGCTGTCCCCTCCCTTAGGTAAGGCCATGTCCTTCCCAGCAGGTTGGGGCTCACTGACAGCGGGCTCCCGGCTGCCAGCACGGCTGGTCCTGCTGTCGGTGGGCTGGGAAGCAGGCGGCTTCTCCACGGGCCTCTCCTCCCTGCGCGGGGAGCGCAGCAGGGCCGACAGCTCGTGCCGCAGCTGGTTCAGGTTGTTGGCGTCCTTCCAGTCATCCTCGCAGGTCGGGTAGTCCGGAGGGGGCAGATCCAGGTCGTTGGCAGTGAGAGGCTCAGGTTTTGGAGGGGAGTCTCTCCCGGCTGTTTTCAGCGGGGGAATCTTCTCCACCTCGGGCAGAGGGGACCGGCGGCCGGCAGGACTCGCCCCTTGGCTGAGCCCTGGGCCCGGCTTGGGGCTCAGGGGCGGGGGTGTCAGCACAGCTGGCTTCGTGGCAGGTCTCCTTTGCTCGGCTTCTCCCCCCCCACGAGCCTTGGCCGCGGGTCTGATGGTGAAGCAGGGCGGGAGGGGGGGCCGGGTGTGCGGCTGCCTCGGGAAGGGCTCCTGCCGGACCGGCTGGTTCTCCTGCACGGGGATGGAGGAGGAGCGGGCCGGGGCCGGCGGGGGCACCTTGAAGGACCTGGGGAACGTGAGGTGGGGCTCGGGGCAGTGCTTGGGCTGCAGGCTCTCCTTGGGACTGGGGGCAGCGGGCACTCTGGGCTCGGCAGGGCGGAGAGGCCCCTCGGCATCCGCCTGCCTCGTGTTCAGCACCGTCTCGGATTTCCACTTGGAGATGCCGGAGGTGAAGGGCGCGGGGTCCTGGATGAGCAGCGAGGCACCCGGTGGGGCTGGGGGGATGAAGTCTGGAGGAGCTGGCGTGCTGGGGGAGGACAGGGCAGAGGCTGGGGGTGGCGGAGCTGCCACGGCAGGAGGGGGTGGCACCAGCTCGGGTGGCGGAGGCGGCGGTGGCTGCAGCACTTCGGGGGGTGGAGGGACCGGCGAGGCCGGAGGGGGTGGCACAGGCGCCGGTGCTGTTGGAGGGGGCGGTGGGGGCACTGATGGTGGTGGGGGGATGTCTTCATCCAGGTCATCCCCCTCCAGAGCCTGTGGGCGCAGGTCCCCCACGGAGCTGTACATCCGGTAGTTGCCATTGATCCGGGAGCCAGAGCCTGGAAAAAGGAGCAAGAGCACAGCAGTGTGAGCACCTTCTCCACCAGCCTTGCCGTGGCCAGTGGTCCCCCCAGAGAGCCAGCCTCTTGCTCAGCTTGTTCAAAGTCACTATGCCTCACCCCTTGGAAATTAATTCATTTCCAATGGCTTCAAAAAATAATTAATAGTAGGCTCTATTTTGGCAGGGAACTCTCAGGAGCAGACTGTCTGCTCCAGAGTTCCAGCCACACACACTTCCTGCCCTGAGGGCACAGCCCTGCTGAGCACTTTGTGCTGGCCAGGACTCAGCAGAGAAGATCCCTTACCAAGAGCTGCTTTTTCCTCAAAGTCTTCTGGCACTGAGGGCGTTGGCACAGCCACCCCATGGGATTCTTGGGCATTCTGTAAGAGTTAAAAAAAAGAGAGCTGTTAGTTTTACGCCCAGGGTATCAGAGAGAAGCAGCTGGTTATTTGTCCACACAAACAGGGGCCTGATGGATCTTCTCAAGACATGGAGGTCTCTGTGGAAGCTGCTGTTGACAGGTGAGTCAAGTGATGAGGGCTGCATGAGCCATGGCCACAGTTCCCTGTGGTCAGGTGCAGAGGGGCTGGACAGGAGCATGGCTATTTACATCCCTCCTCAGAGCTCCCCAGCCCACCAGCAGCAGCACTGGCTTCTCACCATCCATGTACCAAGCACACTGAACAGCTCCCATGGGTTCTGTGGGTCTTCTCTCCAGCAAGCACTGCCAGCTCACACCACAGCTACACACACACACACACCACCCTGGAGTCACAGACAGACCTCCAGCTTTCTGGGAGACCGGCACCAGCATATCTGAACACCCCGGGGAAAACTGCTCCTTGTGTGGTTTGTGTTCCACTCTCAATTACTCCCTTCACATTCATGCTGAAAACTCAGCAGTGCCTTTAGCTGGCACAGGACCATGCAATTCAACAGCCCACACATCCGTGGGGATGCCTCCAGTGAGGGCACTTTGGGTAATTACAGCCACCCAGAGAGAGAGATCCAGGCTGACTCACCCGAGAGCTGATCAGGGCTCCACCTCACACACCTGCCAGGAGCAGAAAGCCTCTCCTTCCCCCAGTGACTCACTGCTGGGACTGCTCTGAGGGGCCTGCAGTGGCTCAGGAATGTCCATTAATGCTCCCATGTGCAAACCCAAACTGGTGCTGGGTCAGGCACAGGCACAAGTGAGGCAGTGGCTGGACTGTCACACAGCAGCACTGGGAGAGACCGAGTCCTGGGGACAATTTTGGGTGCTACAAAGATATGAAATTATTAGAGTGTCCAAAGCAGGGACACAAAAATGGTGCAGGGTCTGGAGAGGCCATACAAGGAGCAGCTCAGGGCACTTGGTCTGTTCAGCTGGAGAAGAAGAGACTGAGGGGAGACTCACTGGAGGCTGCAGCTCCTCACAAGGGGCAGCTCCAATCCCTACTCTTTGTGAGCAGTGACAGGACCCAAGGGAATGGCTGGATCTGTGTCAGGGCAGGGTCAGGTTGGATATCAGGGAAAGGTTCTTCCTCCAGAGGCTGGTTGGGCACTGAACAGGCTCCCCAGGGCAGTGGGCACAGCACCAAACCTGCCAGAGCTCCAGGGGTGTTTGGACAACACTCTCAGGCACAGGGTGGGATTTTGGGGTGTCCTGTGCAGGGCCAGGAGCTGGACTGGATGATCCCTGTGAGTCCCTTCCAGCTCAGGATATTCTCTGATTCCATGCAATGACACTCTGTGAGCAGCAAACTCGCAGATGCCCCAGGCAGTGGTCAGGGACATCCCATCCCATTCCCAGGCTCCAGGTCCACCCTGTCGCACTCCTGCTCCCCCCAGGCAGCAAAGCTGTTTGCACTGTTAACAGCCCTTTACAAAGGAAACATTATCCTGCCATCAGCCTGCCCCTCTCCCGGAGTGGTTTCCTGCACACAAAAGCCCGGATAATGACTGAGCCCCTGCCCTTTGCCTTTCACTGCCACTATCACCATTTTTACATCAGGCTGCCACGGAATTCCAAAGTCTCCTTGAGCAAAGGTCAAGTTGGGTTTATTCATCCAGCCCCTTCCAGGCTCAGACAGCACGTTAAGGTTTCACACAGCCCTGGTGTGGAGAGCTCAGGAGATGCCTGATGGGCAGAGCTGATTTAACAGCAGCAGCCTGGGCTCCTGCAGAAGAGCCCTGGAATGCTCCAGCTTTGGACAAAACAATAAGAAAATACACATATTTCACTTGCTAGGTCCATCACCCTGCAGATGACCAAGGATCCTCTACAACCACACGGGAATGAGCCAGTTACTGGTGAGCCAGGAGTGAGTGAGTGGGAATTCACATTCCTAGGATTGCAGGATGGATCAGACAACATTTTGCTGATGGAGAAGCCAAGGTCTGCTAAGGCATCAGGACAGATCTGTTAGTGGCAAAACACCAGGCTAGGTGGGCCTTGTATCTTTAATATCTAGCTATATATCTATCTTTATATATATATATATATCCTTTTATATATACTTATATATTTTTATATATGTATAAAATCTGAGAACTCTTTATTGGTCCTAAAGATACAGGACAAGGTAGAAGAAAGATCCTTAACTTCAACTGAAAGCCAGAGGGAAGGCCAAGGACAACAGAGGTATTTTAAGAGCCAATAATGACACTGTCCAGAGTAATGAGATATCAAAAACTACAAAGAAAAAAAACCCCAGCAGCTCCCATTTGCTATGGAAATCCATTGCTGCCAGAGCACACCGAGGATACCTGCTCATTTACAGGGCAACAAAGATGTCTGGGCACTGAATTCAAAGCAGAATATGCATCACATGTTTGGAGAGGAATGGAAAGGGACTGACAGTCGGAAGAGAGGTATGCAAAGCTGGAGGAAACAGTCTGCACTTCATAAATGAAGTGGTAATTTTGGACATGTCATTTCAAACTGGGCAAGCCTGTTTCACACCAAAAACTTCTGTTAGCAGTTGCTAATGCTCAGCATCTCTCTGAAAAAAACACCCATCCCCACGTCATGAGCTGGCTCCTGAAATGGAAAGCATCCCCAGTACCCTGCCAGAGCCTCCAGAGATGGCTGGGAAGATTGTTCCCTGCCTTTGCTCGGGGTGTGGCCAGCCCTGCAAACCTCCAGCTGATTCAGAGCAGGCTCAGGGTGCTGGGCCAGGAACCTGCATTTCCAGTTCGTGGTACCCACATCAGATTTGTGCAGGGGAAGCTTTCACTGGAACCACCAGGAATCACTTTTCATCCTTGGAACACAGTAAGATGTCCCCAGTTGTGGGAAATAAAATAAGGGTTTTTTATATGTGAAGTTGTAAGGTATCCAAGTTCCAAACTGGGTCTTTTTAAATATAAAGTTCCTAAAACTTAAAATCTTTCTGGGCCACTTGGCAAATTCTGAACATAGGGGTTTCTTTTTCCTCTCTGGGCTAAGAACAAAGGAAATCCATTATTTTTCACAGAGGACTCCTCACAGCCAACTGGAAGGAAGGGAAAGCCCCTTTTTGGAGAAAAAGAAACCTTTTTAGGCAAAACTGAATATATTAAACTTATCTGAAAAAGGGTGAGATTTTGTAAAACTATAAAATGCATGAGATTTAAACCCAAGGGGTCTTTCACCCCAGAAACTTGGTGAAAAGAAGACCCAGCACGCTGAATAAATTCTTCCTTGTTGATACAGTTTCTTTGTTCCATGAGTTTATGCCATCTTTCTAAATTTAACAGAGAATTTTTTTCCCACACAGTGAAGGGAGCCTGCCCGTCCTCGTGGTCCCTGCTCTCTCAGGACTCTTCCCACCCATTAAATGAACAAGGTTTGAGGTTGCCTGTTAAAAAGACCACCCCAAAATAACAACTGCTGAGCACTCTGGGCTCTCAGGGAGGCCGAGGATTCCTCCAGATTCCTCCAGAAATGAACTCCTTGTTTCTGAGCCAGGGGAGTTTGGTGGTGAGCTGGAGGAATTTATTCCCCCAGGATGCCAAAGCCCTGCCTGCACATGCAGTGCTGGGGAAGGCAGCAGGTCAGGGGGATGTGGTGGGACCCCCTCCTCCTGCAATCCCTGGCGTGGGACAGCCAAAGGTGATCCACAGGGAAGGAAAGTGCTCCACGTGGGAAGAGCTGCCAGGTGCAGAGGCACAGGGAGCTGCAGGGCAGGGTGTGTTCATCCTCCTGACTCACTGAGCTGCTCCTCAGAGGGGGGGTGGGAGGAAAGGGTTAAGGCAGGAGCTGCAGAACAGCCCAGTGCAGGTATGGACGTGGCAGCAGAAGCCTCTGTGCCAGATCAAATCATAATCAAACCTCGTCAAAATAGTGCAAAAACCACCCAGCACAGGCTGGTCCTTAAAAATATGGCTTATTCCTGCTAATTTCTTCAGTTAAACCTGTCACTGTCAGAAGAGAAGCTCAGGTTTGTGAGGGACAAACAAGGGCAAAAGAGCCCCAGGGTTGGCTGTGCCCCTGTAGGCACCAAGGCTTGGGTGACTGCCCTCAGGATTTATCCCAGGGGCATTCCAGCTGTTCATTCCTCTACCACACACACTTCCACTAGCAAAGCATTTGAAAGCTCTAAAAAAATGCAAAAGGCAGCTGCACCTTAAAATCCTGCTGATACAGTCACACCTCCAAACCTGTGCTGCTGCAGAGGAGGTTTTCAGGCACAGTCCTATGGTTACTTGTCCTGGATCCCAGATGAGGTTTTTCACCTGCTGGGAGTCTTTTCCAAGGTATCACAGAGGGAACAACCCCTTTGTAACCCCACAACTTCCCAATTACGCTTTCAAATAGATAAATAAACTCCCCTCCTGCTTTGTCCTTCAGATAACACCAGCAAAACCCCACGAACACCTGATTGTGTCACCAGACCAGCCCATTTTCTGCTGAAGGTGATGGTTGCTCTGAAGGACAGGCATGCACAGGGAAAACCACTCCTTGCTCTCAGAGAGGATCTCCCCATCAAGACTAAAGGCTTTTAACTGTTATACTGTCTCCACTGACTGAGGGTTTCAATTCAGATTCAGCTCCTGCCACCTCTAGAATCTCTCTGAGCAACCTGGTCTAGTGGTTTTAGGTTCCTTCCAGCCCAAACCATTCCATGATTCTATGAATCCTGCTCCTCACTGTGCTCTTCAGGGAATAAGACCCCTGGAAAGGTGTGGTGCATGGGGGAGGAGAGCTTGCTCAGCACACACAGCAGGGGAACCTCAAAGCCAGCCACAAGCCAGTGTGGTTTCTGGAGTTAAAGCCACCCCCAGGCCCTCTGGTCTGGCTGTGTTGGCCCTTTGCTGTTCCAGTCCCTGCATCCAGCTGCTGCTGGAGCACTGGGAGCTCTCCAGGGAATGGGTTTGTTCATACAGAGATTGAAAAAAATCACTCCCTGCACACCTGCAGCATCACCTCCTTGTTCCTCTGCTGCAACAGGACACAGCTCTGCTATTGCTGTCTCCAGCAAGATGCCTGATTCCAGGAGAGATACTGCCAGTAGTGGTTGGATAAACTGCAGTGCAAGCCTGATCTATCATCTACATGCTCAGCAATTTTTTGTTTTTAATTGAAAATGCAAGTCTGACGATGCTCACGCCTCTCCCTCGAGTACCTCGCCTGTGTCCAACACCAGCCCTGAACTCACATCACCTCTTCATCCCTCCTCTCCAGTGTTATTACAGAGTGGTTTTGCTTTTCATTTATTCTCTCCCCTGGGGTAGAGGATGAGAGCAGCAGCCAGCCCAGCTGGTTCTGGGCACCAGTTCCACCACGGTGTTGCAATGAACCCCAGCAGCGAGCTGGGTACTCACCAGGGGGAGGAAAGTCAGCAGCGGCCGGACCCTGGGACGAGGTTTCAGTGTTGCTGTGCCAGAGTCTGTCACCGTCCCAAAGCGATTGTCACCGTAATACACCTCGATCACATCACCTGAGGGGAAGAGAGGACTGTTAGCAGCCAGCACTGGGATTGGGAAACAGGGAAAACAACGCTGGACAGCACCGGATTTTAAAAAGCGCTGCGGAGAATTTGCTGCATCAGCTCCCAGGAACGTGCAGAACCCACCAGATTCTGAGCAGAACCTGGGGTTTTTTTGGGGGGGTGAGTTGAAGACAGAGGGAGAAAGGTCCCAGGTGTGCAGGACAGGCCCTGACAATCCTGTCACACACCTGCACGGCACAGAGAGCCTTCCCAGAGCTCTGGATGATGGAACTGAGTGAGCCCAGGTGCCAAAATCAATTCTGAAGGGCTGATTCCAAGTAGCAGATAACTTAAATCTACCCCGGGGGGGGGTCAAAAGTTAGCACAAGCACTCAACTCACTCCCCTCCCAGATTACATTTAGGGAAGGAAAATGCTTCAGGAGCAATTGGATCATCCCTTTGCAGTACTGGGAGGATCCAACCCCCAGGAGAGCAGGGCAGGTGTGCACAGAGGTGACACAAACCAGCTCAGAAGCAGGATCCAACCTTGGCTGATCTGTCAGCAGCTGGAATTGAGGAGGGAGGCAGAGTAGAAGGAGGCAGGAGAGCTGAATAGAAGGAGGGAGAGCTCCTGCCCTTCCTCACTCTGCTCTGTGGGCAGAGCGCTTGCACTGAGGCACAGAATTAATTCCAGGAGCTTCACTCACCCCTGTCACTTAGTGGAGAGGGACAGCAGAGGTGTCCCTGGGCACTGGCTGCCCTGGCTCGTGCCAAGCAGGACCAGGATGAGAGAGGGAAACCCCTTCCTGCACCACTGGGACACAGTGATGGGAACAGGACACGCAGGGGCTTCCCAAGGAGGCTGCAGCTCCATCCCTGGGGATGCTGCTGGAGCCATTTGTTTCTGACCCTGATGCAATTGGCACTGGGGGCCAGATGGTGCTCATCAGACTTCCACACCCCATCCTGCCTTACAGGGAAATGCTCCAAATGACTTCCCCCAAAATACTACTCTGGATGGAGACACTGCAGCTGACAGCCCCAGATCCCCAGTGCTACAAGCAGGAGAAGCCATCGGGTGCTCCTGGTTCCCAGCCCTGTGCTTTCACCTTGAACCACACCTTTCTGGGCCTGGTTTATTTCTGACAGTGAATAAAGCTCATAAAATTAATTTAATTACGTTCTTTGTGTCTGATTAACAGCATGAATTAACAGGCAGAAATATTGAAGCATGTAAACCCCACCTTGGCTGGAAGGAGATACACAAATAACTCGTAGCCAAGGAGACAGACATTAAAGAAAATATGAGGGTTTGAGGAAGGAGGGGGAAAGGAACAAAATGGCTGTGATTGGAGAGAAAACTCTGCAGGAGGGTTCCCTCCCAGCAGAGTCTGATAGTGAAGAAGGAAGAAGGGAGGTGTAGGAGAAGGAAAAAACAACCAACCTCCCCCTCCACCCCAAAAGGCAGACACCAACAAGTAAACAGCTTGTTGTTTTTTTTTTGCCCCCCTAAAAAGTCTGGGGGCAGAGTCCTCAAAGCTGCTCCCCCTGCTGAAGTGTGAGGCACACAAACAGTTTCTGTCAAGTGTCCCCACCCCACCCCAGGCTGCCATGGCACACAGCTGAGCTCCTCACCAAGGCTCTTCCCTCCTGGGACGGGCAGACATCAGGAGGGAGCTCCCAAGGAAACAGCTTTACACCAAGTCTAGTGGAAAACAAGAGGAGGGCAAACGCTTCTGTGAGCATCCCACGGAAAGGAAAGCACTTGCATGAACACCTGGAATGAAGAACCTGACCACACCAGGGGCTGGGCATGAGCAAGCACAGCCTCTGCTGAACTTACAGGTTTGGAGGCAGATGAATTCCACACAGCCTTGGAACATGCCACGGAGTCCAGCAAGCACGTAAGCTTTTCCTTTCACCCACCCACTACACCACAGGTTAGGCTGGGATACACCCAGGAGTGTCCATCATGCTACCACTGTCCTCACAACTTCCTCTCCCTTATCCCCAACTTCTCCCACTACAAGGGATTCTTTACAGCAGCTTTCAAACTACTAATCAGCCTGGACTTCAGTCAGTGTGGTTCTCCCAAGGGTTTAACACTTCCCTGCCTGGGAGGGGCCCGAGCACACAGGAGGAGCTGCTGGAGCCCCAGGGAGGGCAGAGAACCCAGCAATGAACCTGGAAGTGTCCAAGGCCAGGTTGGACAGAGCTTGGAGCAAGCTGGGATAGTGGAAGGTGTCCCTGCCCACGGCAAGGGGGTGGAACAAGACGATCTTTAAGGTCCCTTCAACCCAAACCACTCTGTGATTCTGTGATGATTAATTTTATGGGTGACCCCACATTCAGTGAGTAAGCAGCAAGAATTAAGGCCAATGCACTACAAGAGTTTGGACTCAGCCAGCTTTGTGGAGCAGTGATAGAACAGCTCTGAGACTTGAAACGATGAGAGTTTTATATTAAACAAGTCACTGGGTAAACTCAGTGAGAAACTGGATTAAAGATCACAAGGACTTTGATCCTAGATTACTAAGCATCTCTAACCTGAATGCTTTTAATTAAAGTAAAATGAAGTGCTTGTAGTTGTGTTTTCTTTGCTAGATAAACAGGACTTGCCTGCTGAGAGGCTGTCACCAGTAAGACCTGTGCTCTGCCAGCCTCCTTTCCTGGAAGGAGGGATCAGGAAAAGCAGCCTGGGAGGCTGTCGGAAGCGGCTGCCCTCAAATGACTGGCCCTGCTCTGGCCACTTTTTGACATTCAGCCTGTCCTGGAGACATTTGTGTCCGCTCAGCCACGGGAAATTCAATAAACAATTTGCAAAGCATGCAATGGAACCTCTTCCTCCTTGGGGGTTGCATCACCTGGAGTAGGCGCAGCAGGTTTGGCCCCAGGTTTGGCACCGGGGTATCCACAGCTCCCAGAGAGGAGGAGGAGGAGGAGGAGGCATCAGTCACTATATTCAGGAATCTCTGAGTCAGGGACATGCAAACCTACACCCATTTCACATTGCTCAACTTGTGTTTACTTTGTATGAGAAACTAAGGTGGGGATTAGCAGGAGCAGTGGACTCCTCTTGGCAGCAGCAGCAGCGGTGGTGGCGTGAAGCTATGCAGGAAATATTCCAGAAACAGGGCCAGGGATGGGGCTTCCCCGGGTAGGACTGTGGAGCTGTGGATACCCAGGTGCAATAAAACCTGCCCCTTGGACTGAGCTGTGAGCTCACCATTCCTCACACCGACTCACAGCACTCCAAACGTGGTCACCCAGCCTTGGGGTGTCACACCACCCTCCACAAACTAAACTAAGGACAGAAGCACCAAGAGGATGCTCAGGATTGATTCAACAGCTCCTATTTAGGCTCAGATTTCAGCACTCCCAGCTTTTCCTTTGCAATCTGACCCACACCTGAACGGAATGCTTTTGTACTGCAGAACTGCAGCCACGGAAATCAGGCTTGTAATAAGCAGACACAGCAACTTTCTTTCTTTCTTTTTTTTTTTTTTTTTTTAAATCCAAACCACATCAGAGAGAAGCTGGAATCCTCCTCAGATTTACGACAGTTAGAAATCAGCAATTTTCCTCCTGCGTTGCAGAGCTGCATGAAACTCCCTGTCACATTTTCATTTTATCTTGGTTTCAGCAGCTTGGCCTTTGGGGTGTAACCACCTTGCAGTTGCTTTCACAGACAATACTTCACCCTGCACAGCTCAGCAGGCAGCGCTTCCACTTTTTTTTTTTTTTTTTTTTTAATCTTGGAAGACTTTGTTGGGCTCTTGCAGCCACCAAACTCCATCCACAAACTGCTATCTTCTATCTACCTGGCTCCATTACTATTAATTTGGCTCCCTCCTCCGTGAGCCTCCAGGGCACCGTATTGCAATTAAAACCACAAAGAAACACAAATAAATCCCGAGGAATATGCAACCCTCAGCTCCCCCCAGCGCTGCGAGAAAACAGGTTTATGAGTAAATAACTAAAAGCTGGGGAAGGCGCGGATCAAACATGGCGTGGGAAAGAGCGACGGGGAAGCAATCAAACAGATCCACAACGACTTCGCAGCCTGTTTTAGTCGGGTTTAACCTCCCGGAGAGTGGCGAGCCCGCCGGGAAGGACCCTCCCGGTTTGCGCATCCCGGGCCCGCCGAGCGCGCCGCGGAGCTTCCCGACGGGGCGGTGGATGAGCCGCCGCCGCTCCCCGTCCCCATCCCACCCTTTTCCCACCCGTTCCCGGCCCGCACCACCCCTTGGCCAGGCACAGCACAGCCCCCGAGCCCCGGGGAGGGCGGGTTTGGGGACACCGACGGTTTGGGGACACTGACCGGTGCCACCCGCGCTGTCCGAGGTCACCTCCTGCGTGAAGATCCAGGGCGGGTTGGTGGCGAACAGGGAGGTGGCGGTGGGGCTGGAGTGGCGCTTCCCGAAGAGGCGGCTGAAGGTGCCCTGCACCGAGTGGTGATGGTGCTTCTTCATCCTGGCGGAGCCGGGCGCTCCCAGCCGGGCATCCCCGCGCCGAGCCGGGACGGGAGCGGGGCCACAGCGGCGGCGGGAGGGGCGGGGATGGTCCCACCCCCGGACCCGCCCTCGCCAGGTGCCCCTGGAGTGTTTTCCGATCAGTCACACGCCGAGCGGTTGGGTTTGAGAGTCGGGGAATAACCTGAGTTGGAAGGGGACGCACAAGGATCATCGAAGTCCAGCTCCTGTGCCTGCACGGGACAGCCCCAAAATCCCACCGTGTGCCTGAGAGCCACGTTCCTGGGGACACATCCTGTAGGAAACCAGACATTTAATACCGTAGGAAAAGGACCTTGGCTGTAGTAAATGCTTATTACCCACGTGTTGGCATCAGGCAGAAGGGAAAGGAATAACAGAACCATAAAGTATCCTGAGCTGGAAGGGACACACAAGGATCATCCAGCCCAGCTCCTGGCCCTGCACAGGACACCCCAAAATCCCACCCTGTCCCTGAGAGCGTTGTCCAAACCCTCCTGGAGCTCTGGCAGCCTTGGGGCTGTGCCCACTGCCCTGGGGAGCCTGGGCAGTGCCAACCACCCTCTGGGGGAAGAACATTTCCTGAGATCCAACCCAAACCTCCCTGACACAGCTCCAGCCGTTCCCCCAAATCATTTCTTGTTTCAGGTACAAAAGCAAATTTCTAGCATTGCTCATGATTTTTTGAGTCAGGCAAGCAAAAATCGAGAGTTAATGAGTAACACTGGCTATTAACAAATGCAGGGGATTCTGGAGAACTTTAAACCCAAAATAGCTGTGGAAACATTAACTCTGAAACACAGCTCCCAGCTTCAGGCTCAGGTCATCTTGTATCTATTTCTATTTCCACCACATTTTAGAGTCAAAATGATACAGATTTCTTTTTTTTTCAGTGATAAATATAATTTCTTTAATCACTTTGGAATTACGCTTTTCTTGTGAAAAGCATCTTTTTTTTTTTTTTTGCCTTAAAGTACAAATTAGGGCAACATATTAAATCCCCCATGAACAGCGAAAAATCAGCACTGTTGTGATATTCTAAAAGGAAAATCCTGGCACAAAAGGAAAATCATGGCACAAATTGCCAGGCAGCACTTAAATATTAAGTGAATAAACGTGAATGGCAAATGGAGAAGGAAAAGGAGAGTTAAAAAGTTAGAACTCAATGCTTTGGTTGTGGTATAGGGGCTATAACAATTTCGGGGATTTTCCAGGGAATTTAACCTGGGCTGCAGATGTGCAGCTCCATGGAGGGGGATCTTCCTGGCTGGGAGGGGTCAGCCTGCTCCTGCTGCTCCCAAAATCCGCTGGAGGAGCGGCAGGTGACGCCGAAGGGGTGGCTTTGTGCCGAGCAGGAGGCCTGCAATTAGTGGGACTGGCACCCTTTGTGACAGTTATCTTAACTGCTCTCTGTGTGAGACAGGGCAGGGAAACAGCTCCTCAAACACCTGCCCTGGGACACACCACGGGGACCTGTTTTAGCCAGGATGGCAGGAAAAGGGATAGTCCTGCCTGCAGGGAAGAGGGGTGATAGGATGGAAACTGGGAAACAGCAGTGCTGGAACCAGATCCTGCTGAGCTCCAGACAGAGTCACAGAATCAATTAGGTTGGAAAAGACCTCTGAGGTCGTTGGATCCAACCTCTGGTGTTTTCAGAAAATTCACTGGCACGTCTCAAAAGCAGAAATCAGGGGAAATGAGGGACCCGCCCACAAAGGATGTGATATCTCTGCAAGGTAGGCAAGGCATAAGTGCTCACTGATATCCACAGGCCTCAAGTGAGCAAATTAAACAGGAAATACAGAGACACAGTCATGGAAAAGGGGAAGGAGAAGAGGAACTGTTTGAAGAAGCGAAGCCAATAAAATTCCGTGGAATGAAAAAGCCTGGGCTCGTGCACAAAGGTGTCCCACGAAGTCTCATTAGAGCAAAGAGACTTCAAAGTGTCTACAGGGCTGCAGAGGTGCTCTGTGGGAGCAGGAAGGTGTGATTCAGCTCCCTGACACTGCTCCGAGGTGTTCCTGAGCCCCAGGGGTGGGGGGATGCCAGAGCCCTGCCCGTGCCACCCCACCAACGATGCCTGTGCCTCACCCTGGGCGGTGAGCGTAGGAAAAAATCACCCTCACAACATGAAGGGATGGGTGTTTTGAGGTGAATTTATTATCCCAGGGAACACCAGCTGCTAAACAATTCTGCCAGGGTTCATGTGCACACTCCCATTTATTTGTTCCAGATGAAAGGTGTTTGTTCTTTGCCTTCCACCTCCCAGAAGAGCACAGACCTCCCCTCAGAAGTCCAGAAAAGAGCCCTGGACCAGCATGAAGGGCATGCTGGGTGTGCTGCTGGGCAGGGGGACTTCTGTGAAGTGCATGCACATGGGAAAGTTGCCCAGTTTGGTTGTATTTTTAAGGAAGGACAACTGCCACTCAGGGACTGAGGCCACACAGCTAAAGGGACTGGGCTGGGCATGAAGCTCGGGCAAGCACTTGGAAGATCTCCAGCAGATTTTATAGCATAGAAATGGCCATGTGAGCACTGCTCTGATGTAACACGCCGTGGTGTGAGGCTGCCTTTGATCCCAACACGGGTAAACACCCCAGAACAATCTGCTTTTGCATCAAGGGTGAGGAGCTGCAGATGTGGATCGTTCCCTGCCGCACTCGCAGGTGGGCGAAGGGATTGTGCAGCGAGTGTGGCTCCAGAGGGACCTGGAGGAGGGAGGGAGGGAGGGATGGGAAGAGAAACTCCCATGTGTAGCTGCAGAGCAGCACCTGTGGAAAGAGAACCAACTTCTGTCAATGGAGGCAGGGGGTCCCTGCTGCCAGGGCCACGTTTCAGTGGGGGTGGCAGGGCCAGCAGGGCACCCTGTGCTCTGACTGGGTGGTTCCCATCGGGTGTAAATCCTAATCCCCGTGGCTGAGCCCCTCCTCTGCACCCTCTGCCTGAGCAGCCCTGCTCAACCTGGGCACCCCTGTGACATCCACCACCCTGGTGACACCCCTGTGGGCACAATGGTCCCTGTGGTCACAATGGCCCCTGTGGTCACAATGGCCCTGTGGTCACAATGGCCCTGACAGCCCTGACAACCAGCACTGCCCACTCTGCCAGTGCTGCCTCCTGCCTCCCCCCCAGACAGCCCCACATTCCGGGGTCCCCACCGGGGAGAGAACCTCACAGGTGGGTGCTCCAGGCTCAGAGCTCTCACCATGTCCCCATCCTGAGGGCAGGGGTCTGGAAGGTCCTTGCCCTGAGGGTGACCAGGGCGAAAAGGTCCCGCTGATGTCAGTGTGGTGCCTCATCCCTTCCCCGCTGCGCAAATCCCGCTGCTGCCGTCAGACGGCTTTGCCCCCGTGGGGCTGAGAGCTCAGAGCAAACCGCACGTCACAGCCCTGGGGTGGCTCCTGGGGTGGCTCCTGGGGTGGCTCCAGGGGGACAGGAGAGGAACTGCAGGAGACAGGCAGCGCTGGCATCCAGGCAGGGCTCCGGCAGCCGCCCAGGGAATGCTTCGCCTGCCTGGCTGAGCCCTCTGAGCTTCCTTGGGTGCTGAACCAACCTTCTCCCTGTGACCCCTCCCGTGGGATTTTCTTTGATAGACAACAGACAGTTTGGGAGGGATTAAATGCATGAGTGGGTGCAGCAGGATTACGTGGGACTCTTCATTCAGGCACGGAGCGCTGGCAGTGCCGTAAATAGTGCTGTGGGCATTAAGATGGTGCTTCCCCTCCAAGGCAGTGATCACGTAAGCAGGTGCATTCACATGGGCAGGGAGGATGTTTCTGCAGAGCTTCAGGTGCTCCAGAGGATAAGCAGGAACCTCCAGGGCAGATGAGCCCCACCACAAGAGCAAAGCCCAAAGCTCAGCACTCCCAGGCTCGGTATCTGCCCGTCACTGGAAATGACTGTCAGGTCTCCATCGCCCAGCAAGGCTTGCCCATCTTGAAGGCATCTACATGACTTAGCAATTGGGTTGTCACAGCAGCTACAGCCTCCCCTCCACACCCCAAGTACGTGGGATTAATGACATTAGTGCTCCCCACTGGGTGGGTGCAGCAGCAGCAGCACAGTCGTGTGTGTACTTGTCCCTTCCAAAGAGAGAATGTCCACGAGCTATCAGTGTGCATGTGTGTGAATATAACATCATTGCTGAACAAATCTAAGTGCAGGGGTACACAAACCACACTGAAATGACTGCAGTGGTACAAAATCTGCTCTTATTTTATTCCCTGAGGTTTCCTTGTGACAGCAACTGCTGAAATAACCCGTGGCCTGAGCTCCAGCCTTGCGGGTGCTGGAGAAATGAATGACCCTGGAGAAAGGAATGGCAAGAAGAGGTGGTGAACCTGTAGGGGTCTGGTGATTCCCCTCTAAGACTTGAAGGAGATTCCTAAACAATCTGCAGAGTTGTGGGCATTCCCCTGCTAATAGGTTTAGGAGCCAGGGAACGGAAATAGAGCACCGAGTACGTCACGGAAACTGGGAAACCTCTTTACAAGGTTAAAAATAAGCAGAAAGCAGAGTGTTTATTTAGAACAGCCAGGAGTAAAGTGGCTAATTGCTGAGGGAAGAACCAGTTTCCATTCGCACAGAGGTGTCGTCAATGAAAGCAAGACAACTGAGTCATGCTTAGGTAACAGCAGAAATATCCTGGCAGTCAAGCACAGCCTTGGAGCAGCAGTGGGTCACAACTCAGCCCCATGTGTGTCTTGGGGCACGTCCACACCCCCTCCTCTGCAAAGGGCTCTTACAAATGCTTGGGCAAAACAGGCTGTTTGTGCTGTCCTTGTCCCCCATGCTGTGCCTTTGTGTTTCAGGGGGGAAAACCTTCGTAAAGGTTCAGCGAGAGCCGTTCACCCAGCTGGGTGGTGGGAGGTCCCTGCAGAGGCCCCCGGAGCTGCTGAGCTGATGCTCAGGCTCTAAAGGGCAGTGTCAGGTTTCTGCCATCACTGCTGTGTCCCGTTCCCTGGTGGGTCAGATTGTGTTGAACCATTTTCCTGCCTCGTTTGCCGTGGCTGGGGTTTGGTGAAGGCTTTCCAAGGAGTGTGTGCTGCTGTCAGGTACAGCTGTTACAGCTGAGGCTCTGATCTGGGTCTGGGGCTCTGTTGGAAAACAGTGTCCCCTAAAAGTGATGAAGGGGTGAGCCAGGTCAGACTGAGAGCAGGAACATCAGAAACTGTGAAGCACCTTATATTCGCCCTACACAGTTACAAATAACCAGCTGAAATGCCAGTCAAGAGAATCAAGTCCTTCCTGTCTCATCATGTGCATCCCCTCAGCATTTATTTCCAGTAATTTGCTTTTATATTTCCAGAACATCACAGGATTTTTAACTCCCTTTCTCTTTATGCAGCACCACCTTAGATTTTTAGCCAAAGAAATGTAAATACTTGACTTCTCATCATTTGCACTGTAATGTAAAAAGCCCTCCTTGTCTGTTTAACTTGCTGGTTTTGGCCACCACTACACAACTCTTGCACTGGGGCCTTAAGCACTGATGAGGATGGCAAAGCATGGGGGCAATATTGCAATGCCTTTGTCTGGCTCTTTTGCTCCACAGGGAGGATGTTTCTGCAAAGCCTCAGGTGCCCCAGAGGATAAGCAGGAATCTCCAGGGCTCAGCCACAGGCGGCTGAAACACCAGAAGCCCCCGGCAAAGACCACACGAGATCCAAGGGAATGGAGAAGACCAAAGCAAGGCAGGAGCTCTCCAGCCCAAAGAACAAGCCCCCTGCAGCACACCAGCAGCAGGAGCAGCCTTTGGCCAGTCGCTTCGTTCCAGTTGTTGTCCACACTGGGGGACGTCCCCTCAGCTCCTTCAACTTTGTCTTCTACCGACGGACACTCTCCAACTCGTACTGCCCCTTCTACACCGTGCAGAGGCCCTACTGTGGGTACCAGTTCCGAGAGGACACCACCCATGGCAAGATACAAACGGACCTGGAACCTGCCGACGTTCGCAAATGGAGACCCTTCCGTAGCAAAAAGCTGTAGTCGGGACCAGGGAAGCCCAAGGAATAAAGCCCAAGCAATAAAGCCCAAGTAATAAAGCCCAAGCAATAAAGCCCAAGTAATAAAACCCAAGCAGTAAAGCCCAAACAATGAAACCAGCAACCGGTGTGACTTCAGTTTTCCACTGGTGTCTGAGTTATGACAAGCAGCGAACACGTGAGCCAAGGGGTGGGTGCTGAGGCTGTGTCACTGCTCCCCAGAAAAATATGCAGTGTGGATTTTGCTCTAAAAACCCGGTCCAACTTGTCCTGTCATTTACTGGCAGCTGCTCGTGCAGAGGCACTGGGTGTCAGCAGCACAGGGCACTGGGTGAGTGGCCACCCAGCCAAGCTCATCTGCAGTAGCCCGGCCCCAGCACAGGCTGCAAAACCTGGGAAGGTTTCATAGAATCACAGAATGGTTTGGGTTGGAAGGGTCCTTAAAGCCAATCTAGTTTCACTCCCTGCCATGTGCAGGGACACCTTCCAAGCCCCGTCCAACCTGACCTTGGACACTTCCAGGGATGGAGCAGCCACAGCTTCTCTGGGCAACCTGTGCCAGGGCCTCACCACCCCCTCACAGGGAAGAATTTCTTTCTAATATCTGACATAAATTTCCCATCTTTCAGTTTGAACCCACTAGTCCCTGTCCTGTCACTCCAGCTCCTGATGAACAGTCCCTCTCCAGCTTCCTTGCAGCCCCTTCAGATACTGGAAGGCTGCTCTACCTCCACAGCTCTCTCAGCTTGAAGCCAGCTTCTCATTTCACCAGCTCCTCTGTCTGAGTCTAAATTCTACTCCTTCTTTGAAAGGCCATTTTCTTTCACTCGGCTTTCCCGGGCTCAGGCAAAGTGGTGTTCTCTGGAAAAGCACGTCCTGTTTGTGGCACACATCCCAGAAGGCAGCAAAAGCAGTTCAGCTTTTGCACTGCCCGCTCTAGAGAAGCGGACACACCATCATCAAGTGCTTCTTGAAACACTCGGTGAGCCTGTATGCACTTTTAATGCACAACATTCCTGCTGCTGCTGAACACCTCAGTCCTGCAGCCCCTCTCCGTGCTCCGGGGCTATTCCAGCCGTGTCCCCTGTGGTGCTGGATCAGAGCCCAGGTTCCTCTTGCACGATGGGGACCTGGCGGTGAGTGCAGAATTAGCACATCCAATTATCTTCCTCAGCCTAATTCCCTTTTCATAACTGTTTTACGCTTGTGTAATCCTGCCTGTTTTAGCAGAGTTATTCCTACTTCGCTTCCGCGCGTACGCAACGCTGAGCTCTGAACCACGCAAGAGCTGGGCTCTTTCAGTCATCAGATAAGTCTTTAAACTTGCTAGATATAAAAAAATGTGTGTTATGGGATGAACTCCCTGTGGGCAGAGACCCAGCAGTCACATCCTAGTGGAGGATTTGGCTCGTGCTGTGTTCTGTGTTTTGTCCCCCCGTCCTTCTCCTCTGGGTTGTTTTTACTCATATTTACACGGAGAATTTTTTCGTGGTAATTCATCACAAATGAAAACTGGAGCTGCATTTAACTCCACTGGTGTCAGCCAAGTTCTGGTAATGCACCAACCAGGACACACTCCCGGGATGAGCAGAGTGTGGGACAATTCTGAGGAGAAAACACCCAACTATCAGAACCAGGGAGACTGAACACTGGGACCCTGCAACTGGGGGGGAGAGGCACCTTCACCTTCCTGGTGCTGGCAATGAAAGCACTTAAAGCTTTACCATTTAAAGCAATTATGTTTCTATATTTATCTCAGCACACCAAATTTACCCTCAGAAGCATCTCTTCTAGGAGCTCACGTGGTACTTCCCCCTCCCTGAATTTCAGGCTCTAGAGCCCTGTTTGGAATCCTCTGGCAGATCAAGCTGAAAGGAAACCAAAAAGGCAGTAACAGCACAGAGAATTCTGAGTGGTTTTCTCTCTTTCTTCTTACTCCGATTTTGGTGTAAAACTTATTTTTCATGTGATGTCTGCCCCCCCGCCCCCCCAATGATAAATGAAGTGGATTAAGAGATTAGATCATCAAGGAGAAAATTCCACCTCCTAATCTCCTGCTGGACCTGTAATCTGCAAGACTTCCCCATTTTACCTCTTTTCTATTTTAACCCTGAACTCTTAATGCCTGGCAGGAGCCCGTCACCCCCCTGAGCCTCATTGGCTGGGCAGGGATTTGCTGGGTACTTAAATGTCACCCTCTTGCCCAAAGAGGGTTTTGTGCTTTTGAGTTTTCCCGGGAGGAGGACGTGTCTTCTGCATCCACCACGGAATTGGTACAGCCCTCGCACCAGGCAGCTGGTTCTCCCTGACACTGTGACCCCTGCAGAGTGCTGGGAGCACCTGAACTTTGAAGGCAAGAAGCAGAACTTTGAGAATTTTTATTCTCAGGCTTCACAAAACCTCCTTTTTTTTTTTTTTTTTGGCTGCAAAGCCACCAGTGCTTGGTGTGGAGATGGGGAACATGGACGGGAAAACCGTGGAGGAGCTCAGCACCACCGAGTGCCACCAGTGGTATAAGAAGTTCATGACAGAGTGTCCTTCTGGCCAGCTCACCCTCTACGAGTTCAAACAGTTTTTTGGCTTGAAAAACCTGAGTCCTTCAGCGAACAAATACGTTGAGCAAATGTTTGAGACGTTTGACTTCAATAAGGTAAATATTGTCCTTCCCGCTCAGCTGCGCTGGGATGGGCTGTGCTCTGCTCCCTGTGATCCCCCGCGGTGTGTTTGGGTGTGTGTGATATTGAAAACGTCCTGAGTATGCACAGCCTGATTTTCTGTGGCCTCATAAATTGCAAAATCAGTTCTGGGAGGTGAAAAATGCCAGCAAAAAAACCCTTCACCCGCTGCCTGTTCTGTGAGAAAGCAGACTTCTCCCAGAGCTGATATTTTCCTTTTGGTTTTAAGTGATTAAAACAGTGGGGTTTTATCTGGCAGGCTGTGATCCCTTTAAAATGAAGTGCCCTTTAATCCTTAAGTATCAAATGTTGTGACAGTAAGGAACAAGTGGTGTGAGAACAAGGGCTGCATTCATGCAGAGACAGCGAGTTCCCAAGCCACGAGCCACAGTTTACAGAACAGATTGGGTCTGTTTTGCATTGCTTTAAATTATAAATGGATTAGTTTCATTGATTTTTTTTTTGCCATGTGCTCTGTCCCCTGTGATAAGGAGCTCAGGTCCTTTGTTCCCTGTGGGGAGGGAGGCTTTGCTCCTTGGGCTGTTGCTGTGCTGGACCCCCAGAACGGGGCAGTCCTGGAGCACCTGGAAACGTTTGGGAGTGCTGCCAGAAGAGCAGCTGGATGCTGAGTCTCTGAGAGGAAACAACATCCTCCTTTACTTGCAAATGATTTGAAATTGCACCTCCTGTGAGATGAGGAATATGCTTTATTGCAACTCAAAGGCTTTAATGGCCCTAATCCCATTGAAAAAAATGCAAATCAGGCCCCAAATCCTTCAGGTGTTTGCTTGAGCCTTGGCCTTTACCTTGCTCACTGCCCCATGTTTCAATGCATGCCTGAAAAGGGAATTGATGCACTGGAAATCCTGCTGGGAATGGGGATTAGCAGCTATTTATACCTAATCTGGCTCCTGCAGCAGTGGGATAAAGCAGATGATCTCCTCCTGAACCACCCGGCGGAGCCCTGGCTTTGTTCATTGACAAACCCCTGGCTTGTGCTCTAATGACCTGTCCCTGGTTGGTAGTACAGAATGATGGAATCATTAGGCTTGGAAAAGACCTCTCTAAGATTATCAAGTGCAAGCCTTCACCCAGCTCCTCCATGTTCACCACTAACCCACATCCCCAGGTGCCACATCCTTTTGAGCACTTCCAGGGTGCCACGTCCCACATGCCATTTTCCTTCCAAGGGCCATGGCAATGCTCTGTGGTGGGCAGGAGGCACTTCAGCAAAGCTTACAGGAGCTGTGAACATCATGGGCAGTGTCTGGAGGCAGGCTGGTGGCCTGGGAGCTCATCCCAGCAGCTCTGCAGTGATCTACAGCCCTGGGAGCGAGCCCTCTGTGGGTCCAGCTGAAGGTCTGGCAGGAGCTGGAGGTGGGCAAACACCTCGGAGGAAAGTCAAAGATAAAAGTGTTTGTGCTTTTGACGTGACCAAACGTGAAGCAAATACAGAAATGGCACAGGGACAGAGCAGCATCTAGGCCCAGATGTCACCAGCATGCTGGGGTGACTCCTCATGTTATTCCTCTCTGGCATTTTTTCATCCAAGACCCCCTTGCAGCAGGAAAGAGCTGTAGGTGTGTGCAGGCAGGATGAGGTTGTGTAATCCATCAGGACTCATCTGCATAAGCCTGTGCCTCTTTGACCTCTGAATTACCACTGCTTTGCATAAAGAGATTCCCTGAGCACAGGCTTTGGAGGCTTCCTTAGTGCCCAAGCCAGGAACACCCACCGAGTTCATTCCTTCCCAACAAATAACGGTCTGAGGTTGGATTTGATGATCTCGGAGGCCTTTTCTAACTTCAGTGATTCTCTAATTCTGTAATGGCTCTGCACAGATTAACATGGAGCCCTGGCTTTAACCATGGGGCATGCAGGGGACCCACACCCCCCTGCCCTCTGCTGTGCTCCACAAGCCCCTGTCTCAAGGTGGAGGCCACCAGTGGGGACCAGTTCCAGCAGGGACCTCCAGAAGTGACCAGGAAAATCACACACTGCCTGACTCTCTGCTTTTAATCTCATCTTAGCTTCTAACCTTCTGCTTTCAGGATGGCTACATAGATTTTATGGAATACGTGGCAGCTCTGAGCCTGGTCCTGAAAGGGAAGGTGGACCAGAAGCTGAGGTGGTACTTCAAGCTCTATGATGTGGACGGGAACGGCTGCATTGACCGGGGAGAGCTGCTGAACATCATCAAAGTGAGTGGGCTCAGCTTTTCCATTTCTATCACAGGTGGTCATTACAGGCAGGTAGACAGAGAGGTTGTAAGAGGAACATTCCAACCCAGCTAATTCCATGGTAAATTAGTAGGCACTGGCCAAAGCTGCTACTTGTCCTCTGCCAGTCCTCCCTGGTGGACCTGTCTCCAACATCCCACACCTCCCATGGCATCTGCACACTCTGACACACAGCAGCCCCTGGTCTTCTCCTGCCTGTTTAACCCCATCCACTGAAACTTGGACTGAGATAAGCACTTGAATTTAAACTAAGGGTTTTCAGAGGTGAGCAGCTCCTGGTTTATCCCAGCATGGCCACTAAATCTTGTAAAGCATTGGCTGCCTTTGGAAGTGATTTTAAACTCCAGGTTTTTTTAGACAAGACTTATTGCTTTCAAAACCTAACTGCCTGCAAAATAGTTTAGCCTCTCATGGTCTCTGGTGTCTCAGGTCCCTTGGCCACTTGTGCTGATGGATGCACAACCTGCAGAGCACTCAGTAATTCCCTTGTGTCCTTCGTTCCCTCCAGGCCATCCGAGCCATCAACCGCTGCAACGAAACGATGTCGGCTGAGGAGTTCACAGACATGGTGTTTGACAAAATCGATATAAATGGAGATGGTGAGGGACTCCCCTAAGCAATTCCAATGCTCCCACCTTCCCCCTTACCTACCAGAGCAATTCCAGGTGCTGGGCGTCCCAAAACACCAGGATATGGGGAGAGCTGGCAGAGGGTGGCTCTCTGTGAAGGTTGAGCTCCCTGTGCCCTCTGTGGGCTGCAGGGGACGCTGCAAACTGCCCCTTGTCCTACTGGCAGGGGGGGGGATCTGTGGCGGGGTTTGGGGTGCACAACTCACATATTTAAGACCCCAAACTTAGAGTCTGTACAACTCCTGGGGGGGGGCTGCTGTGACACCGTCAGAGAGGCTGCAGGATCTGACAGCCCCTTCCTGAACGTGCTCCCGCAGGTGAGCTGTCCCTGGAAGAGTTCATGGAGGGCGTGCAGAAGGATGAAATGCTGCTGGACATCCTCACCCGCAGCCTGGACCTGACACACATCGTCCGGTTGATCCAGAACGACGGGAAGAACCCGCACGAGCTGGAGGAGGCAGCGGCTGACAAGTAACCCCCCGGGACGCTCTCCCTGCGCCTCCACTGTTCCCCCCTTGCATCATTAACTCGTGTCGTGGTTGTGGGAGCTGGTGAACTGTCCCAGTGCCAGCGTGGCCACAGGCTACCCTGTTAGTGCAGGCACCAGGACCTGCTCTGAAGGTGCCGCTCCCCCGGCAGATGGGTTGGGGGAGCCCGGGGGCCCTGCCCGGCGCTAGAGGAAAAGCCGCTGCAAGGAGGGGATGTGGACACATGGAAAACACACCCCCCACCCCGGATTGCCACGGGCCCTGAGCTGTGCAGGGCCCTCTGGATGTTGCTGTCGAGCAGAGTGGGGGGACAATGTCACCTCCCCAGGCAGGGGAGCAGCACGAGGCTGTGCAGCCTGAGAACACACAGACAGCGCCTCGAAATTTCGGCTGTGGCCAACACCAGCCTCTGCAGCCTTGGCAGGGGACAAACCCCAGGGCTGCCCTGCACTTGGCCCCAGTGAGAGGGGTCCTAGAAAAGCAAAACTAAACCTTCCCCTCCCGTTTATATTTCCAGAGTAAGCAGTCACCGTTTTTGGTCACCTGTTCTTTGATTTATTATTAGCAATGATTAGTGATAATGTAAGGTAAAAACATTTACGAGCTAGAAAAAGGGGAGGGGTGAATGCAGTGGCTTTTCTTTGTTTAAAAGCATTAAAAACATCGAATGGTGCCTTTTTTAAACAACCACCTGGACTTTAAGGGCATTTTTCTCCTCGAAGTATCTGGAAGTATTAAGTACTTCCAGGCAGGTAGAACCAGACATAAGTACTGCAACAGCAGTAACCTGAGAAGGAGAAGCTTTGCACATTTGTAGGAATATTCCTGCACGTTTTACCACCTGGACAGCAAAATCAGACTGCCCTGTGAGTTAGACTAGAGCATCAAGGTGGTTTTAACTCCAAAGCCTGCGTGCATTTTGGAGGGGTGGGTGAGCTGCTAGAGGCGGGCGAGCGCCGCGCCCGCGCCACGAGCATCCGGAGTGCCCGAGCCTGGGTCCCATCACCTCTGACATGGCATCACACACAGTCCCCCACGGAGTAAAATAACCCCTTCTCAGAGCGCCCCTGGGGCCCAGCAGCCTCGTGCCACGAGCAGGGGCTGCCCCAGGACCCTGCACACGCACAAGGGTGGCTGTGGGAGTGATGGCCTCACCCCAGCCCACCCCCCTCCCTGAGCCGGGGCTGAGCCTTGGCTGCTCCTGGACAGGAGCTTCCCTGTCTGATGGGAGCAAGTTCCAGGCATGGTGAGGCAATACAGGACACCAGGAAGGGTTTCTTGCCCAGCTGAAAGTCTTGTTATTTAGCACTGGGTGTTTGCAACTTCCTGAGCATTTTTCCTGTGCGTCTTGTTCACTGGGCAGTGCTTTGCCTGGAAGCTTTTGTACTTCCAGTCTTGTAGTGAACTAATAAAGATGCTTTACAACACTATTCCAGGTTGGGCTGCTTCTGTCTTTCAATCAATCCTTCTGTTTCCAGTGGGACGGATTAACTGGCTCATGCAAGTGCAAAACCCTTTGTTTTGACTTTATTAAAATAGTTCTTTTACAAGAACAGGTACAAGCTGTGGGGAGAGGTCTGATTTCTTCAGGATCAATGTAGAAAAGGAGCTGCTCCCAGGTTCTTGCATCCCATGGGTGCTGCCTGCTCTTCTGTACCTCATCTGCATCAAGTCAGGCAGTTTTACCTTTAGTAAAACCCTTAGTAAAACCTTTAGTAAAACTACCACCCCCTGGGTAGTCCTACAACTGTTTCTTCCAGAGCTCTGCTTTACCCACCCACATTTCCAGGCACATCCTGTTTTCCTCCCTTCATTGCAGCCCCACAAGTCCCTCCTGGCCTGTTTTCCACAGACCAGCAGGTTCAGGCTCTGGGGTTGTTGTCAGGCACAGAAACACACCATGGAAAGGAACCCCTTTGATGGGCCAACCTGTCCACTCACACCAGTGCAAGAGAGAGAAGCTGCAACTGCTTATTAAAGGTGGGCTGAGCTGTTTACTCAGTGTGTAACACTCCTTCTTGCAGCACAATTAACTCCCCCACAAATGACCAGCACAAAACTTACAGCACTTTGGCTTTACAGCACAAGGAGGGAGCTGAGCTGAGCTCCAGTCCCTCCTGTGCTTCCTTCAGCCCCTCCTCTGCACCCAAAAAGCAGCTCTGACAAGCCCAAATTCTATTTATAAAGACAAAGTTATTCTAAAAAGGCTGTGTCAGGACTGCCAGCAGGCCAAAGACACCTTTCAAACCTCAGTGTCTCTGTTCCAAAGGATGTTTTTTCAGCCTCTAAGAAAGCAAATAAGAAATAATTAGAAACTAATGTTGTGACTCTCCTGGCCCCAGCTCATGCATAATTAATTTATTTCCAAATAGTGGCGGCTGTTGAGGTGCCACAGGCACATTGCTCACCCCTGTGACAATGTCCCTGGTGCTGGGAGGCAGCACAGCCTCCCTGGGGAGTGTGGGGGAGGATTTTTGGGGAGGGTTGGGCCTGGGAGGCTGCACGGCCACACTGCAGGTCTGACCCAAGGTCCCAGCTCTGCCTCTGCTTTGGGGTGACCTGGGACCAACCCCTGGAGCCAGGTTTGCTCAGAAGAGCTGTAGCTGCACCAAAATTATAGAGTTATAGAACAGTTTGGGTTGGAAGGGACGTTTAAAGGTCACCTAGTCCAACTCCCCTGTGATGAGGTGGGCACAGAATGATGGAATCATTAAGGTTAGAAAAGGTGTCTGGGATCATCAGCTCCACCCTGTGCCCGATGCCCACCTTGTGCCCCAGCCCAGAGCTCTGAGTGCCACATCCAGGCTTTCCTTGGACACCTCCAGGGATGGGGACACCACCACCTCCCTGGGCAGCCCCTTGCAACGCTTGAAAAACACCTTCCACCAGCCCAGGTTGCTCCAAGCCCCGTCCAACCCGGCCTTGGACACTCCCAGGGACGGGGCAGCTCCCGGGGCAGCCCATGCCAGTGAACAGCAAAGAATTCCTCCCTGATATCTCCTCGGAGTCTCCCCCGTGTCAGTTCGCAGCCGTTCCCGCCTGTCCCGTCCCTGCCTGCCCGAGCGAACCCCCCCGTCCCTGGTTTTTGGGATTTTGGGAGCCCTTTGGACACTCCCCGAGGTCCCGCTCCCGCGTCCGGCAGCGCCCCCTGCCGGCCCCATCGGGAATCCCGGGAATCCGCCGGGATGGGCCCGACCCGTCCCAAAATCAGAGGGAAAGTCCATGATGAGCTGAAACGGCAGAAACATCCCCTCGTGTATCCCCGGGAGGTGGGGCAAGAGACCTAAAAGGCAAAGAAATGGCACAAAACTCGCTCTCAGACTGCCAAAGGTCCTTTTTTCCATGGCACATCGCTGATCCCGTGTTCCTGCAGCACAGCCCTGATCCCAGAACACCAGCAGGCTGCCTTAAATACAGGATATCTGAGGGTGATGCGTTTGAGATACTTCCTAAAGTTCTGAGGTGCTTTTTCCTTTGAAGAAAAGGAAGAACAGAAAGAAGAGAAAGGAAAGGAGAAGAGAGGATAGTAGGGAAAGGGAAGGAAGGGAGAAGAGAAGAGAAGAGAAGAGAAGAGAAGAGAAGAGAAGAGAAGAGAAGAGAAGAGAAGAGAAGAGAAGAGAAGAGAAGAGAAGAGAAGAGAAGAGAAGAGAAGAGAAGAGAAGAGAAGAGAAGAGAAGAGAAGAGAAGAGAAGAGAAGAGAAGAGAAGAGAAGAGAAGAGAAGAGAAGAGAAGAGAAGAGAAGAGAAGAGAAGAGAAGAGAAGAGAAAGAGAAAGAAAAGGAAAGAAGGAAGAAGGAGAGAGAAAGAAAGAGGAAGGAAAGGAAGGAAGGAAGGAAGGTAGGAAGGAAGGAAAAAAGAAAGAAAGAAGGAAGGAAAGAAAGAGAAAAAGAAAGAAAGAGAAAGAAAGAGAGAAAGTGAGAAAGAAAGCGAGAAAGAAAGAAAGAAAGAAAGAAAGAAAGAAAGAAAGAAAGAAAGAAAGAAAGAAAAGAAAGTAAGAAATTAATTTTAAGGAATTTTTCCATACTGGCAGAGCTGCACACAGGTGCTTTGGGAATGACCTGGACACAAACCTTCCCTCTGGGCAGCCACTGAGCCCCAGCTGCCCAGGGATGAGCCTCCCCTCTCTGAACATCATTTTAGGGACCCAGAGCCAGCCTAAGCACAGAGCTGGGTGCAGTGATCCTCTTTCCCTCTCAGCCTTTTATTTCTGCTGCTCAGCAGTTTCTCCAGGAATGCATCTTCCAACTTTCTACCCTGACTGTTCCACCTTGAATCCTGCCCAGCTTCAGGGGCATCAAGCATTGGGAGCAGATGGTAGCCCAGAAAAATCACATGGCATTTGCCTTTTCCAAGCCATCCCGCTGCCAAATTTAGCCCCGAAAGAAATCCGATCAGCCAAATCCAATTCTAGCCGGGCTGTAAGTCTGGAAAACGGATTATGCAGAATGCCTGACATCAACAGCTTGCTGCAAACGTTGAGTTGAGTTTGGGAAGAGATCAGGGTGTTTATACCTATGGGTTTAAAAATAGGACTAAGACCAAAGCAGCCTGTGTGATTCCTTGACAAAAGATTACACAACCAGGAAGAGGGACAATTTTCCACTGGGTTATGCCAGCACTGACACAACTATATCCACTGTGTCCATCCCAGATCTGCCCAGGCCAGAGGAGGTGGAAACATCCAGCTCCTGAGCCCTAAATTCCTCAGGGTTCCTGCTTCAGCCCTGGCAGGGTCACAGTGGGGGCATCTGCAGCACTGGCAGCTCACTTTATTTTAAGCACCCATTTCAAATTCCATTGAGAAATATCATTTTTTTACTCATATTGTTGTCCTTTTTGCTGTCATCACATGAAAGTTAAACAGTGGAGACTCATTCCCTGCTCTGCCTCTGCAGCAGCGTCGTCATCTCTGCCTTATCTGTGTCTTACCCAGCTCTCACACCAGCACCTCCCCTAAATTCAATATTTCAGCCTCACAGGCTACAGTTTCACTCAGAGGCTTGGGTGCTTACACAGGTCTTCACTTCCATGCTCAGCAAAGAAAGAAACGCTACGAAACAAAGGGTTTTAATAAATATTTCTTTATTCAAGTCGTGTGTTAGAAAATTCCTACCAAGGGCTGTACGAGTGCTCAGTGCTGGGTGCCCTCTGCACCCCAGGAGAGGGGTGCTGGCATGAGCCCACCAAACAGCCCCTCCAGTGCCTGGGGCTGAGCAGAATTAGAGAATTTAAAGCATTGAAGTCACCCAGCAACTACAGTAACTAAAGAGCCACTTCAAAACTGGGCAAGAAGCAGAGTCTGTTACGTCGGTTGAGATGCTGAAATTCAAGGAATTAGAGGTTTGGATCCTCTAATGAAAACATTTCTCCACAAGTTGAATGTTTTCATTCACATTTCACAGAAGTGAATGTTTTCATGCAGGCTCTGGAGTCAGAAGTGAGATTTTTCTGTCAGATCTTTGGCTGATAAACTATTGACTTGAAAGAGCCTGAAAGAGCAGCATAAACCAGGAGTCTAATCAGCTCTGATAAGTAAGCACAGCACAGACTAGTGTGTATTTACAGAGAACTCTTAGAAAGGCTATTTTGAAGTGGAAATCTCTATGATTTGAACTCTAGCACTGATTGTGCCTTATCCTGAACACTTCCTCATGTCCCTGAATTTAAACACTGGCTAAACTGACAAGACCACAAACCAGCAAACTAATCAACTAATGACAGATAGTACACTCCTAATTAAAGGCCACAAAAAAGGGGTTGTAAATCGTTTCATTGGTATGACCTGGTCCACTGACCCCAGGGGAAAATTAAAATAAAACAGGCAAACTCATGTTATTTTTTCCTGATTAATTTTTTCTTGTAAATGAGCCAGTAAATCCAATAAAGGTGACCCAAAATATTGATTCAACCCAAATTCTTTTTCCACATACATACATGTAGAAATATGGGTTAGAACAGCAGAGCTCAGCCTGCAATGTGTGTGAATTTTGTATCTGTGGCTAAATTAAGTCCAGTGTAAAACCACTGTACTGCTTCATAACTCGGATTTTTGTCACTTTTTCCTATTCTTTTCAAGGCCAGGCTGGACAAGGCTTGGAGAAACCTGATCTAGAGAGTGGCATCCCTGTCCGTGACAAGGGGTTGGAACTGGAGGAGTTTTAAGGTCCCTTCCAACCCAAACCATCCTGTGATTTAGGATTGGGTGGTCCTGCCAATAAAGCAACACAAACCCTCTCACAGCAGAGACACTGCCAACCAAAACTCTGCTCTCCCCTTTATCTCTGCTTCCACACAAAACTCTCCCCAGTGCAGTGAAAGCCCTGGAGCTCACCCACCCTTCACAGAGCAGAAGCTGTTCCAGAGTGATGATTCCCTAAAAACCAAGAGCTCAAAAGGAGCCCAGTCCCACTTGTGCCCTTCTGTCCTCTAAATGGGGCCCTGAAGAGGAGCAATTCCTGTGCTGCTCAGTGTTCAGAACAACATTTATCCAGCCCCTCAGAGACCCTCTGGACAGGTAGAAGGAGCAGACTCTGGTGCACAGGAGGGAGGGGAAGGAGTTGCTGCTCCCCCTCTCCAGCCCATGCATTGTTTCCCTCAGCTCTGTGTGGTGCCTTGGCTACTGCTCTAGTCCAACTCTCATTTTTGGACTCAGCAATCTGCTGGTCTTCACTAATTTGACATTATAGGCTACAAAATACACCCCCAGACATCCTGGATGTCTGACACCTGCCAGAGCCCCTCTGTTGGTGCCACTGGTGGTTTGATGTGTTGTATCTCTGAGTGATGCAAACACCAGGACCACTGCCTGGCTTTCCTACCTCCCCATCCTGTCTGTCCTCAGACTAAAACCCTGCTCAGGATCTGCTGCAGGAAGCCACAAAAAAAAGTTTGCTCCTTGGGGTGTAATCAAAAACCAGAGCTGGCAAACACAGTACTGTGCACACAGAAAGACTTATTCATGGGCCAAAAATAGTCTCTGGGTACCAGCAGCACATGGGTTTTAGGTTGAGATACAGGCTTCTTAAACCATCCAAGTTTTCATCTGGATGCTGAGATTGGATTACAAGGGAAAGTCCCTACCACCCTAGAGGAAGAGTCACACTTGGAGTCAGCATCACACTTTCAGCTGTACCAAAGCTGAATTTTCTCAAAGTGCAGCACTCTTTCTCCTCTGCTCAGTGATCCAACCCCCGGGGTTCACATCCATTTGCAACATCTTCATCACCCACTTGTCTTTCCTGGCTCCGTCAATGAACTCATCAAGAGACAACTGCCCTGTGAATGAGGGGGACACAAGATGCAGAGTCAAAAGGGGAGAGATAAGAGAAGAAGAAGGCAGGAAGCAAATACCATCCCTGTTCCAGATAATATGCTAATCAGACAAGAGCTTGCTTCATTCCCCCACCTGGTTCAGGCCAGGGCTCTGACAGACAAACTGTGGCCAGTGCCTTCACCTGCCCCATCAGAACAAGAGACATGAAATGTCTCAGTAGCTCCCCCAGGCTCCTCCAGGACTGCAAGTCTGATCCTGCAAGCCCCAGTTTGGAACCATTGTCTTTATTCAGGTTATTTGTGCTGGGACCGGGACCTGCCCTCTGGCTCTTGGGGCTTTCAGAGGATGAGATCTGTGTGGCATCAAAATCCACACAAAACAGTGACTCCTCTGTATTAAAATAACAATAATTATTTCACCCTCCTCCACCAAGTTACTTTTGATTCTATCAAACAGAGCAGAACCCAAACCTGGGGTGTCTGAGTAACACAATAGTCCCAAGGGATTTCTGGAGAGCCACAGTCAGAGCCAGCCTGCCCAGCACAGGTACCTCTCATTAGACATGAATGCAATTTGTGCCACTGATCACTTACCATCCCCATTCTCATCCACTAACTCAAATATCCTGTCTACAACCTCCTCTGGGGTGAGCAGTGGGGTCCTGTCCTCTGTGTCCGACCAACACGCCCTCTTCAGCCTGTAGATAGACTGAAAAGATGTTCACAAATTAAGAGAAGAACTGCAAAGTGAAAAGCAGTGAACTCCATTCTCATCCCAACGCTGTGAAGGTCTTTTTCAAAGGCTGTGGGTTTGACCTCTCTGGAAGGCTCTGCCACTCAGCAGCCTCAGATCTGGAATGAAACCTCTGACCTTACACCCACACAGGCTGCAGATTTACCTCATCTGCTCTTTGAAACTGCTGCCCTCCTGTTTTCCTCACATGTATTGGTCACACCTCGGGGGGTTCCTTTGCAAAGAACAAAGTGAGAGTTTCACAGAGGGGAGAGTCATCTGACTCTACCAGGATTTTTTTGCTAACATCCAAAGCCAGGCACAGCTGGACTTACCCAGCCCTCTCTCTCCCAGGGAACTTGTGCCCAAGCTGCAAAATCAAGCCTGTATTAATTAGCACGTGTTTTGACCCACAGCTTCTGTTCCACTTTGCCACGGGAAAGGGTCAGATTTTATCTACTCCTCCCTTGACAGCCACCTGTTCACTGTCACCTTTACTCCTTAGGCTGAAGGGTTTTGTCTAAAGTCACCCCAGAGAGGGGATTAGCAGTGGCCTTACACAGTTCTTGCAGTTCTTAGCTGACCTCAAGACTAAAATGGGATATGCCCCAGACAGGCTGACCCGATTCCCCCACACCTGGGGCTGCAGGTAACGACCTGCTCACGCTTCCCAGCCAAAATCTGCTTTCCACACCTTCAATTCCTGGTGTGTTCTTGATATTGCATTTCCCCTGAGATCTTAGAATGTGTGGTAACCACTGGTTGAGCCTCCCAGGCCCTGCTGTGCAGGGGGAGCAGCACCTGAGGTGCTCCAGCACAAGCACCAAGGAATTCACATCAAGTAAGAGCACAGGCCCCCTGTGTCTGACTGTCTGCTGAGCCCCAGAGATGGTTCAGGTTGGAAAAGACCTTCCAGATCACTCAGTCCAACTGTTAGCCCAGCACTGTTCACCACTAAACCATGTCCCCAAGTGCCACATCTACATGGCTTTTAAATCCCTCCAGGGATGGTGACTTCACCTCTGGAGAACCCTTTCAGTGAATAAATTGTCTCTAATAACCAATCTAATAAGTCTCCCCTGGTGCAGCTTGAGGTGAGTTCTTCCTGCTCTATCATTTGCTACCTGGGAGAAGAGACCAGCTCCCACCTTGCTAACCAAATCACAGAATCACCCAAGTGCCTCCTGTCAGACCTTCACACAGTCACTGATCAAATCTAAGTGCAGAACTGCAGAAACCCAGAGAGGAACCATTAAAAATGGATTTCTGTACTAATTTGTGCCTCTCAGTGTGTTCTCACCACCTTCTCAGGCAGAAAACAGCTCCTACAAGGGGCATGGGGTGAAACCCTCTTCCAGTGCAATGAATCTTAGTGTGAAGGGGTTGAAAGGAAAGGCAGGGCAGAGAGACAGGATCCCTGGACCACAGGGGGTATAACAGACCCCTCAGACACCCCACCAGGCTCCAAACCACTGAGCACAGAACCCTTTCACCAAAGGTCAGGCATTTTCCCTCTATCACCATCCTTGAAACCTGATTATCACACATCATTACATTGCCAAAGAGCAGTGATTGCTTAAAGAAGAGATGGAGCAATGCCTACTTACATCAACGATTTCCAGCAGCTCAGGTTTATCTATGCAGCCATTCCCATCCTTGTCATACACTTTGAATGTCCACCTCAGCTTGTGCTCCAGTTTGCCTCGCAAAACAAGATTCAAGGCAGCTACATATTCCAGAAAATCAATGGTGTTATCCTGGGGAGACAGAAAAGCAGCAGCTGGATGACACTTAACTGGGTACAGGTTGATAGGAAACTGCTTTGAAAGCTCTAGAAAAGCTGGATTGAAGTTGCCAAAAAGGTATTCCAATGGGACAGCTGTTTATTTGGCACTTCAAAGGAGGTTTGTGCCAGCTCAGCACCACCAGTAGGCACAGCCAGGCCCCTCTGAGTGTGACAGTGGGGAGCAAAGCAATTCTCCTGCAGAGCAGTGCAATAAGGGGGGACACACACCTGTCAAACTGCAGAAATTAGAGATTTAAATGCCCCACAAAATGACCTGATCAGGGAATCACAGAATGATTTGGGTTGGAAGGGATGTTAAAGCTCATTCTCATTCCACCCCCTGCCATGGGCAGGGACACCTTCCACTAGCCCAAGTTGCTCCAAACTGTCCAACCTGGCCTTGAGGATGGGGATCAGTGCAGGAGACATTTGCTTTTTGGGGAAGAGATTCTCAATGACCTCAGCTGCCTCACTGCTGAGCACCCAACCATTACCCCTTTCCCCCATCCTTCTGTCTGGTTTTATCTCGATTGAGCTGAGGAAGGATTCAACAATGGACATGTCACCAATCTGAAGAAGGCAGCAAGAACACCCCCAATAAAGGATTTACAGCAGGATATTCATCCTCCTAAAAACCTCACCCTGAAGGGATTCAGGGCACTCTGGAATATGGTCCTCATAAAGATCCACACCCTCCCCAGGGCCCCTTTGGCACCTCCCAGCCCTCCCCACCCTCAGCAAACCCCTGGGAGATTTTGGGCTGGGTGAGCCCCTCTCCCCACAGGCACCAAAATGCTCCACAGCCCCTGGGAGCAACAACTGCTTGTGCTGCCCAGAGAGCAGGAAAAGACAATTGAGAAGTTGTTTCCATCTTCTTATTGTATTACCAATAATCCTTTGGGTCGTTAGGTCCTGATCAACTGATTAGATACCCTCAGGATATTCAAACAAACTCCCTGCCTAAATTTAGTGCTCTTTATATATCAGCATCCCTTAAAGACAGGGGGGTTTGTCTTGTTAGGAAAGCTCCTATAAACTAGGAATGGGACTTCATCTGTTGTGCACATTGTTTGCTCTGCATAACTTTCATAACAAAATTTGGGACCTGAACTTTTCTTTCTTTCTTTTTTCTTTTTTTTTTTTTTTTTTTCTGGAATGTGGGTTTTTCCAGCTTCAGATTCTGAGACAAGTCTGACCTGCCCACATATTCCATAGGGTTTTTTTTGATCCTTTCTCACAAACTGACTTTTGTTGCCACCTCACTGTGATTTTGCCACTGGTTTCAAAGGGAGCATGAGGGAAATCAGTTTGTCAGAGATGACTGACTTGTCTCCCCTCCTCCTGCATTAATACACAGCAACAAACACCCCCACAGCTGGTATAGGATCAAAAGATTCAGGAAAAAAGAATTGAACCACTTGGCAAGCATTGCTTACCCATGTCTAGATGAGAAAAGCAACTGTGTGACATTATTTTAAGTACTTAAAATATCCCAGGCCAGTGTTAGGCTGCCTTTGGCAGCAGAGCCTGGGTATCTCTGAACTGTGACTAAACCAGAAAGCCCACTTTTTTCCAGGTGCCTGATGACAAATACAGCAAAAAGGGAATCAAAACCAGAATGTCAGAATTGTTCAGCATTCCTTTGCTTTTGGAAAGCCAAGCTAAAATCAATATTTTGTTATATACCACCTGTTCATGCAATATATATCTATACATATAGAAACACTTCCTCCAACATATAGCAAGCCTGAGCAGGAATTTCCTCCACTGTAAATCCCCCTTTATCACAGCAGATAAATAATTTTTCCATGTAGCAACTTTGGCTGTTTGAGGATCTTTCAACAACACTGTCTCAAAATGTGACACTGCTAAAATTCAACCTTTTAATCCAGCCTTAGTCCTTTAAGGGGACACTCTGATCTTAATTTGGGTAGAGATTTAGGAGAAGATAAGTCCCTCCCAGGCCAGTGCAGCCTGTGCTCCTCCTCATGCCTCAGTGCCAGGAAGGGTGAGCACTGCCCTGAAACACCTGCAAATCCCGGGAAAAGACACACAAATCATGACACAAACAACTGTAAAAACCCCTCACCACTTACCCCGTTCTTGTCAAAAGCTCTGAACATGTTTTCCACGTACTCTGCTGCCTCCTGGTTGTTCTGGACCCCGAAGAACCTCTTGAACTCGTGCATGAAGAGGGTCCCACTGGGACATTCCACCACGAACTTCTTGTACCACTCCTGCAGTTCTGCCACGTCGATCTCTCCTTGCTCCCCCTCAGCGTTGGTAAACTGCTGTCCCATTTTACAGGTTAAAAAAACAAACAAACCAACAAAAACAGAAGGAAAAGAAGGAAAACCTTCCCAAATTCCTTTGCTTGTAATATCCTTTAGTTGCTGTCTCCTTGCTCTTTTTCTTCTGGCTGCCTTGTGCCTTTATTCGATGTTAATTCTGCGTGTGGTTATTTCACCTTCTTTTCTTGGTGTATATCTTCTTCTTGCCCCCTTCTCTCCCGAGTTCTCACTGCTCCAGTTCCTGGTGCTCACTGGGTGATCTCAGGGTTGCCTCTCTGCACTGGAGCACTCTGGTCTCAGGCAGGTATAAAAGTAACTAAGATCATTAGGAGATTCCCTCCTGTGAGCCCCAGAGACCTTCAGATGTTCTGAGCTGTGCCCTATTTAGAAACAAACTCCAGAGGGTCAGAGGCTTTCTATGCATTAATGCCTTCGTGGCAAAGAATTTGAGAGCTGAGGGTCCCTTTTTACACACTCGCTGAACTGGAGATTTTCAAAGGGGAAAAAAAAGAGGATTTTAAGGGAAATAACATTAGTTTTTTTCAATGCTGGCTTGGGGGGGTGTGACTCAACTGCTTTAGTGAGATGAGGCATAAGAACAAACAACAATTGCAGGGAGGAAATCCTGAAAAAAACCCAAGCGCTCCCGTGAAAAAAACCTGCTAATGCATTAATTTAATTGAATACCTGCTATAGGCTGTGCTCTATACAAAATGGGTGAGAGAACCAGTAAATAGGTACAAACACACATTTCCCTCTTATTTCCACATTTCAGTCTTAGAACCTTAAGTTAAAAATAACAGGAACAGTTTATTTCCTTATTTTTAAAAGAGTTCCCCTTTATCCCCTTTTCCCTCTTCAGTGCCTTTATCCATGGAAACACTGCAGTTCCCCCTTCCCACTGAACTTTGCTTATTGCTTTTATTACAGATACCCCCTGACCTCTGCCTGCTCAGCAACAGCCACAGCTCAGACCCTCCTCTCTCTTTACACCACCCATCCCTCATTCCTTCTCTTCCAGGAGCCCACCAGCTTTTACCCACATCAGACCAATTGTTCTGAGTCCAGCCATTATCTGTGTCAGCTGGAAAGAATGACCTGTAGCTATAAATGTGCCCAAGCCAGCCTGTTATCTTTATTAAGAGGATTGGAGCAGCATTAATAGGAAACAATGGACTCCCTTATTCTAATGCTGAGGCCCTGAAGGATTTAAGCTGCTCACTTTTTTTGGATCTTCCTTTTTTTTTTTTTTTTTTTGGCTTGGTTTTGTAATAAGAGTCTCTCACAAGGAAGAACACTGGCTAAAAATCAGGCTAAAATTTGATATTGCGAGAACAGTAGAGCAATTCATGCTGCACTGGAGGAACAGGGTTTGCTCTGAGTCCACTCACACCTCTGAGTAACCCATCAGTGATATTCCACGTGTATTCCATCAGGGATATTCCTGCAAAATCCAGAGATTTGCAGGAGTACAGTATAACTTTACACTTTTACATGTATAGTATAACTTTATGCTTCTACATTTTTACATTTAAGTGAACCCAAGCAATGATGGTTTCACTCAAGAGAAAAGCAATAAGAGGATATAGACAGTTGAGCAGAAGCATCCCATGGATGGGAAGGGCCAAAGAAGTTGCCAGAAAGACAATTCTATTTTAATTAAAATATTTTTATCAATAATGTAGGGGAATCGTGTTTTCTATCCTCGTGCCTAGAGGAATTCAACACATTCAGTGAACTTAATCCTTCCTTTTGTAAATGCTTCAGCCAAACTTCAGCCCCTGACTCTGAGATCTCTTTTCCACAGCAGAGCAGCTTGAGGTTCTGGCTCATCAGGAAAAATAACAGCAAATCCATCCCCCAGTGTTTTCCTCTCAACTAAACCCACTGGAAAGAAGCCTGTGGCAGCCACAGTGGTGTTTACAAATTATTTTATGTAATTTTTCGAGTCATCTTGTGCAGTATCTGGTGAGGACACGAGTTCTCTCAGGGTCACAAACAGCTCCCAGGCCACAGAGGTGCTGCCAGGACAGGGGTGGGGAGGACTCATCTCTCTTTTCCTGCACACCTGAGGACTCATCTCTCTTTTCCTGCACACCTGGGGAGTTTTGGATGTGCCCTTTGGAGCCTCCCACCATTTCGTGCTGCTCTCCTGCACGGGGAGGCTGCCTGCTGGAATGTGAGTGCTCAGAGCACACAACAAGACTCCACATGCCCAGCACTGTTGCCTTGACTCATTGCATAATTTTGTTTTGCCTTAATGGGAACTCGGTGATCTGTTCCCAGGAGAGAAAATGGTTCCTCTTTTGTTTTGATGGCTGCAATCTTCTCCAGCCAGGAACAAAGGGCTGCAAGAGGCCCGGGTTACAAAGCCTGGCTGCTGCTCTTGCAGGTATCATGACACACAATCGCGTTGATAAAAGCAGTGATACTAATTTGGCAGTGAAATAAAGTAAATCCTATAGCTCCTGGTATGAAAATTCCTCTGCACATCCTCTTGTGGTGGTGTGTGCTCTGCAGACTGCACTGGAGGAGTCTCTTCAGCCAGCACAGTGTCACTTTATCAGGGACAGTTCATCAGCCAAAGGATTTCTTAATTTGATTCGAAAAAACAGTGCAGGCAGAGGTAAATATAGGCAGAGAGAAGTAAAAATAAAAATAATTCTTTCTAGAAAACGCTACCATGAAGAGGTTGGTCCTTTTTGGCTGCCTGAAGGAGCAGCATCAATGCTGTGTATGTTCTGTCAGAATGAACACTTTGGATGATTAGTTACCAACAGGCAACATCTGATTACATGTCCTGCCTAATGAGTTATCCCAGAATTATTACCTATACAGCTCCAAAGCTGTGGAGTTTCCCAGCCAAGAGCATGGAAAAAAGACAGCTTATTTCCTGTCAGCTCAGTCCCAAACATGCTGCCACACGCTCCAGCAGAGCCTGGGAGAAACTCAAGAGGGGAAAAAAAAAAACCACCAAACCCTGCAGAGAGCTGGGAAGACTCATTTGTTTGGCATCTGGAGGCAGTGGAGGCTGGGACAGAGGCAGCAGGGTGCTGGCAGGGCTGAGGGGACCAACTTCATTCAAACTGGAGGCAGAACGAGACCCGAGGAGCCCTCCCCTGGTTGTTTTGCCACGTTGCTCCCTTATTTTAAATCCCTCAGCCCTGGCCTGCCCCGAGCCCCCTCCTGTGGGTTGAGCATCTCAACTCTCCTTCCAGTGGGCCCAGAAAGAGCAAAACTGTGCCCAGGGCAGCTCCCACTGCTCGGTCACAGCCAGCCAGGGAGTGCAGGACAGGGAGCAGCATCACTGCTGGGTCACCCCCAAAGCTCCCCGAGCATCCAACCACAAACAAAGCGAACCTGAAGCATCCTTAAATGGCCCCGTTGTCTCCCGGCGGGAGGGAGGCGTGGACAGCAGGAATGTGGGGAGGATGAACGGCAGCTTTTGTGCTGAGCCATCTGAGGAGAGATCAAAGATCCTTTTATAGTTGGGCTGGGAGTTCAGCCCAGCACCTCCCTGTGTCTCTTCCCAGTTGCTCCCAAGATTGTCCATCCCGTTGCAGGCTTTTATACAGCAGGAACAACACCAGGGGGGATGTAATATATGTATTATTACACTGCACTGCAGGAGCAGCTGTCCCTTGGTTTACATGTTAAAGTACAACCAACCAAACCCATCTCACCCCCCATTTTCACTGTCACCCAACACGCTGACCTTGGAGTGTCACCTTTTGTTTCCTGTTTATTGGCAGGAAGATTGTATTATATGCTGACAAACTCCTGCTAATGTTATCCCTGAGTGGCACTCCGTGCTGAGTGAATGAAGCCTGAGATATTTACCTTGCACTTGGCATCCTGCAAGGCAAACTTTCCAAGAAAAACGTTGAATTGCCTTCTCTGTGTGGGTGAAGGTTTCCAAAATCCTGCACAGCTCCAAGCCCTGAGCTGTGGGTGTCAGTCAGCCTTTCCAAAGGCAGGACTCTGCACTCTCCATAGTCATCACAGATGGGAAGGAGAAGGGAAATTCCCAATTTTTTTTATTTGGTTTTTTTTAATAATTTTTATTTCTGGTTCATTGAAACTGGCTGGTAAAGTGTTGTGTGATCCTTGAAACCAAGATTCACCACTGAGTCACAGCTCTCCACCTACGAGGAAAATAAATAAGATGTGAGGCTGGAGGGTGGGAGACTGAGCAGGGACCAGGGGGGAGATGCTGCTGAGCCCCTTCCCAGGGGTAGGTGTGATCCCAGAGCAGGGATGGAGGTGAGAAAGAGGAATATTTTTTATGTTTTCCAGAGAAAAAAACTGCATTCCCGTGGCTTTGTGTTCATCAGAGGTGACTTTAGTTTTTACTTCATCCCGTATATGGATTTTTATGGATTCATTTAGGACAAGAGGAAATGGCCCCAGGTTGTGCTGGGAAGGGGTTTAGGTTGGATAACAGGGAAAATTCCTTCACTGAGAGGATGGTCAAGCTCTGGAATGGGAGAGCCAGAGGAGTGGTGGAGTCACAGCCCCTGGAAGAGTTCCAGAAACACGTGGATGTGGCGCTGTGGGACGTGGTTTAGTGCTGGTTAATGGTTGGACTGGATGATCTTAGAGGGCTTTTCCACCTTTAATGATTCTGTGATTCTGTAACTCGGCAAAATATGCTTCGAATGGCAAAAAAACAACCAAAAAACCCAAACAGGAATGTTTTGTTTTCTTTCCAAAATATTCCATTTAAACCAGAAAAAAAAGCGTCAAATTTAAAAGGAAATTTTCTTTCCTAAATATTCCATTTAAAAGGAAAAAAAATCCCATTTACAAGGTAATTTTAATTCCTAAATATCCAACCTACAAGGCAAAAATATACCTCATTTAAAGGGAAATTTTATATCCTAAATATTCATTTTAAAAGGAAAGAAATATTTCCCATCTAAAAAGAAATTTGATTTGCTAGATATTCAATTTAAAAGGGGGGAAAAATATACATATATCCCATTTAAAAGGAAATTTTACTTCCTAGATATTCCATTTAAAATGGAGAGGGAGGGAAGTTTTAAAAAGAAATTTTACTTCCTAGATATTCCATTTAAAAGGAGGGTGGGGGGAAGTTTTAAAGGAAAAATTTACTTCCTACATATTCCATTTAAAAAGGGGGGGGGGGAGAGTTTTAAAAGGAAATTTTACTTCCTAGATATTCCATTTAAAATGAGGGGGGGGGAGTTTTAAAGGGAAATTTTACTTCCTAGATGTTCCATTTTAAAAGGGGGGGGAGTTTTAAAGGGAAATTTTACTTCCTAGATATTCCATTTGAGGTGCGGGGGGGGGAATCCCGTTTAAAAGGAAACTAATTTTCCCAAATATTCCATTTAAAAGGGGGAGGAGAAACCAGCCTAAAATGAATTTTTTTTCCCCTAAACATCTCGTTTTGAAGCTAAAGGGGTCTCTCTAGAAGGAGGGGGGGTTCGGATGCTCCTTCCAGGGTTTTTTTGGGAGGGGGGGGGGCAAGCAAAGGACCCCTCCCCTGTCCCCCCGCGGTGCCCGTGGGCGGGGCGGGCGCTGCGGCTGCGCCGGGCTCACCTGGGCAGGTGAGGGCGGGGCGGGGCGGGCGCTGAGTGTGCGCGGCCGCGGCGCTCCCCGAGCCCACGCGCGGGCCCCGCGGGGCGGCCCCAGAGCCCCCGCGGGCGCGGAGCCGCTCCCCGACCCGCCGGCGGCACCGACGGACGGACGGACGGACGGACGGACGGACGGACGGACGGACGGAGCGGGTGAGCGGCGCGGGGATGGGATGCGACGGGACGGGACGGGAGCGGGATCCGCCCTTCGCGCAGCGCCCGGGCGGAGCGGGGACCCGGGGAGGGGGGAACAGCCGGCAGGACGCGCGGGGCTCGGTGGGTGGAAGGGCGGCGGCTCGGCGGGAGCGCCCCGGTCCCGGTGGGATGGGCGGAGGGGTGCTGGTGATGGTGGTGGTGGTGGTGGTGGTGGTGGTGGTGGTGGTGCCAGGGGGGTTCGTGCGGCTCCGCGGGCAGCCGGGAGGGCAGAGCCCGCTGAAAATGGCACTTTATGGCTCCCTTCCCCATCTGTCCTAGCCCCGGGCTACGCCTTTCGAGTTGGGGTAAAGCGAGGCCTAAAGTTAGGGCGAGGGTGGTGTTTGCCCCCCACCCGCTTTGGTCGCTGCTGTTGTCACCCCAAAAACCAACACTGGAACAACTCGTGCCCCTTCCAACTTTATGGGCTGCCGGGCCCGCGGTAGAGGGCTGGGGTTTCCAGGTTGGGCTGCAGGGTCTGGGAATCGGGAGAGTTCACCGTGACTGGGAATCGGGAGAGTCAATCGTGACTGGGAATTGAGAGTCAGTCGTGACGAGAGTTCACCGTGAGTGGGAATTGGGAGAGTTCACCGTGTTCAGATGTGTTGTGGAGGGGGGGTGCCGGTGGATGGGAGAAGAGAGATGTAGAGATCCCTGAAATGTGGGAGCTCTGGGTTCCCGGTGTAGGGAGGTGATTAAGTGTCAGATGGAAATTCAGTTTCTCCGTGGGAACGTTTGTCTTTGTAAAAACGGATACAGATCCATGAGATACAGGGTGATGTAATCAAAGGTAACAAGCAAGGAACGGGGTCTGTGGTGTCGAACCCAGAGAAGACCCTTCCTTCTTCAGAGGCTTAATGGACAAGGTGGAGCAGGAACACTGAATATATTTGGGAGTGCAGGCGGAGAGTGAAAGCATCTGTGCAGCAAAGCCGCGTTTTCCTGGTGCACCGTGTGTTTTTGGGCTCTCTGGCACCACTCCAGGGCCCCGAGAGTCACCACAGGCTGTCCCTGACCTTGGTCACTGCTCTGCTGTCCTGGGAAGTGGCTGCAGGATGTTTGCTCCCTTCCCGAGTTTGTTCAAGTCGTTCTCGTCGGGGTGACCGTCTCCTCTCCGAGGAGAAGTGTCAGACTTATTAAATAATAATTAGGGTACAGGGAATAATTACATCGCTGACCGTGCATCAGCAGCACAGGGATGTGCTAATTATCCCCACACACCATCCAGATCGAGTGGGAATGAAGCGAACTGGAGGATCCCTGGGTCGGGAGTGAGGGCCAGCCCTCCCTTGGCAAATCCCAGGAGTAGTGAGAAGACATTCCCGGAGTCTCCGGCATTACTGGACCCCCCCCAGCCCCCCCGGATCGAAGTTGAAGTTTGTAAGAGGCTGACTCACCGTCTGAGCCCAGCAGTGGGATTCAAGTTGATTTGCTCTCGGTTATTGTGTCAACAAGTCGTCGGCGATAAAAGGTCATAAAGCATTGTAATGCCGGGCATTGACAGGCGCTGTCTGCGGGCCGGGCCGAGCCGAGCCGAGCCCAGCCCGCGGCACCCCACTCGTCTGCTGTGAGAGGGGCACTAATTTCTCTCCTCGTTCTGTGGGTTTGAATTCACTGCTGGCCTTGCAAATGCAGTGTTTGTTGTTAGGAGGGACTGCTTGTAAAGTGAAGTGTAAAAGAGGCGGTGGAAACTAGCCTTGGGAAGGATTTTTTTGTTAAAATGCCACTTTTTTTTTTTTTTTCCTTTCCAAGAGAAATCCATACGTGCTTTTGCTTTTGATTCCGAGTCCAGGATTAACCTGGACTTTGTGTCTTTGCAAACACGCTGCAAAGTTTAACTCTGAGGGCATTTCTGACATGGAGAACTAACACAGCAGAGTTTCAGGAGCACAGAATAATTTTGATGATTGCTTCCTGATCCTTTGCAACTCCTGGGAAACACTCTGCTAATGTGCCCACACATTTTCAAACTATTATTTAAAGATGATTTGCAGTTGAAGCTGAATATTTTCTTTGTTTAACAGATAGACTAAATTGTGTTTGGATTAATTTTGTGTGAGCACTTGCATCTGAATGGGATCTACAGGTATTTGAACAAATAAAACCTGTTCCTAGACTAGTTCTTGGATAGGATTTTTTTAATCTTCTCCATCTCTGCTGCTAGACATATTTTGCAACTCCTGCAGCAGTATTCAGGGCTTATGGCAAAGGTTTTACTTAACCTGTAGCTGCTTTATAATGGGAATATTTGTAATTTCTCACCTCTGTTTCAAGACTTACAAAGGAATATGGGGGATGCAGCTTCTAAGCACGTGTAGAAGTCCCCTGCTAAAATTCAAAGACACTGAATGTTTCCTGGCCTTGCAGAGGGACGGGCGTTAATTTTGTTTGTTTGGCTTTGTTCTACACAAGGAAAATATTGTTGGTTGGCTGCAACTGTGTCGGCAACACGGGGCTACTTAAACGAAAACATTAAGTAAACAGCACTCGATTTTTTAGCAGGAGTGCAGGGCAGACTTGCAGTTCATGTCCTTCTGGATAAACATCCTGGTTATTACAGGTCAGTGGTGTTTGCCAACGATTACGCTGCTTTCAGGGCATTCGTGAAAAAGCCATAAAATGACTTTGGGAGGCAGGTCTGTCTCCGGGATAAAACAGCCCCTTCCACCCCAGCTGGGCTAAAGCACGTGTGAGTTTTTCCTCCTCCTCGATGGCAGGTCTGACAGGACTGAAAAGGAGCACGAGACCGGCTCGGCCCCTTTGCTGAGGCTTTGGAAACTCTACTGCCTGTTCTTGCTGTGGCTTGTCCGTGGCTTTATCTGCAGCTCGGGTTCGCTCGGGGCTCGCCCTCCGCGCGCTCGGCGGAGGCAAATAACGCTCTGGGAGGTTTAACAGCGAGTTGTTGTCCTTGTAACAGTCCTGGTCCCCGCTCAGTGATGTGTGAGTAACTCCTGCTGGCAGAGGAGTCGCCCAGCTGAGTCCCAATGAGTGGTTTCAGTGTGCAGCAGCACGAGAAATAACAGCGGCAATCCAGCGATTAAAAGCTCGTTTTTCACTAAACGAGTTCAGGTATTTTTAGAGCTTTGGGGTCCCGACTGACCTGGAGCGGTGGGTGAGTGGCTGTCGATCCCTGTCTCCTGCAGACCATGGCGTTGCACCCGCGCAGGGTTCGCCTGAAGCCGTGGCTGGTGGCCCAGGTGGACAGTGGGATGTATCCCGGGCTCATCTGGCTGAACCGGGAAGCGAAGCGGTTCCAGATCCCCTGGAAACACGCGACCAGGCACAGCCCCCAGCACGAGGAGGAGAACACCATCTTCAAGGTGAGGCAGGGCAGAGCTCGGGGGACAGGGACAGAGGGCTGGATTGTTGGCCCAGGAGCTGGACAGGCATCTCAGCAGCTGCTTCCAGGCACATTTTGTCCTATTTATCTGACCTCAGAAAAGCCACTTTGTGCACCTGGATGCCAAGGTTGGCATCACTCACTGCCTGAGTCTTTAACCCTTTCCAACCACCAAAGGCCAGATGGTGTCTGAGGCCTGGGCTCTGGAAGATTGCTGCTCCTTGTTTCATCTGCTGGGTTTAGGATGTGGGAGCTGCCTTGCTCTTGGCACCAGACCAGTAAATGCTGTTACGTAAATCTGAAGAGGTCCCACCACAAGCTCATCACAAGCACTCATCGCTGCTGCCACTAATATTCTTATCCCAAGGGATTGATTATAACTCCCTGCACTCCTTGGAGGAATTTCTGGCCTCTATCTTGGAGGCATCTTGGGCTGATAGTCTGATTTTTTGAGGTGAGAGAGCCACTGGACATCTGTGGCTGCCCTTTCCCTCCATTTTAACCAAGTCCCTTCCTCCTTGGTATGGCTCCAAATGACTTCTGCTATTGAACCTGAGAGACCTAGAAAAACTCTGTGCATGACCCTCTACAGTTTGTACTTTGCATGTTCAGAATTGCTAATGATTTTCTGAAATTCTGGTTTCCATCCTTTTTTTTTGTTTTCTTTCCCCTTCTTTTAACGGGGAAGAGCTACTAAAGGGGAGGAATTTCTGTTGTGGTTATCAGAGGAGCTCTGGTTAAGGCTTCTGCAGGAGAAGGGTTTTGCAGTGGATTTGTTTGGAAGCCCTGGTGCCTGATAAAAGCTGCTCTGTGCAGATGGCTGCGGCCTGAGCTCGGTGTACTTTGTCCCCAGGCATGGGCCGTGGAAACAGGGAAGTACCAGGAAGGAGTGGATGAGCCAGACCCTGCCAAGTGGAAAGCCCAGCTCCGATGTGCACTCAACAAAAGCCGGGAATTCAATTTGATGTACGATGGCACCAAGGAGGTGCCCATGAACCCCATTAAAATTTATGAGGTGTGCGACATCCCGCAGTCCCAGGGATCAATCATTAATCCAGGTGAGGGCCCTGCTGCTTCCTGAGCAGGCATTTGTCCAACAATTCCTTTCCCTCTGTGCATTAACTCTCGAGCTGCCTTGGTGTGCAGCAGAGAGCAGCTGCCATGTGTAAGCCTGGGCTTAAACTAAGAGGACCTTGAACCATATTTTAATAGCAGTACTAAGATGAATAAAGGTGCACACAGTTGTGTGCTCTCTGCTCAACAGTCTCATATTGGCAATACTGTATCTTACTTTATCTGTGTCTTACTTTATCGTTAGCTCTCTAGAACTACTTATTAAACTGAAAATATTGTGTTGTACAGATCACATTTATCCTTTTACTTATACTTGAAGAATACACAAATAATGATCCAATACTGTGCACAACCACTATGAAGATTTTATTGGGTTTTTTTCAAGAAATGCATCACAGTGTTTCACGCTGACCATCCACCCACAAGAGTGTGCTTGTTTTCAGGTTCCACTGGCTCAGCTCCGTGGGATGAAAAGGATAATGATCTTGATGATGAAGAGGAGGAGGAATTGAATCAATCTCAGCATGTCCCTATTCAGGAGACATTTCCATTTCTTAATATCAATGGTTGGTGGCACAGACTAATGTACTGTTGGGGCTATTTATTTGTAAATTGGTGCATGCTTGAAGTAAGATCTTGGTTTATTGAAGAACTGTTGCCTTTTTTTTTTTTTTTTAGAATCTCCAATGGCTCCAGGCAGTGCAGAGAACTGCAGCCCTGAAGCTGTGTGGCCAAAGAATGAACCTCTGGATATGGAAATGCCCCCAACTGCACTGCAGCACGACTTCTTCAGCAGCCCTGAGCTCTGGATCAGCTCTCTGCCAAGTATGTGTGTGGGTTTGTAATAGTGCTTCTGCCCTTGTACTTTAAAAAACCCCCAGTGTTTTCACTTTTTGTCCTGTGGCTGTTTGCTTGTTTGCAACAACTGTGTAGAGTTTGAATGTCCCTGTGACTGTAGAGTGGGTTGCTGCAGTCCAGAAAGCCAACCCTGTCCTGGGCAGCAGGGGAGGAGGGGATTCAGCCCCTCTGCCCCCTCAGGTGAGACCTCACCTGCAGAGCTGCCTCCAACTCTGGGGAACAACAGCACAGCAAGGACATGGAGCTGCTGGAGCGAGCCCAGAGGAGACACCAAGTTGATGAGAGGGATGGTGGAGCAGCTCTGCTGTGAGGAGAGGCTGAGAGAATTGGGGTGGTTCAGCCTGGAGAAGAGAAGGCTTTGGGGTGAACTAATTTTGCCCTTCCAGTACCTGAAGGAAGCCTGCAAGAAAGAGAGGGACTTTTCATAAGGACATGGAGTGGCAGGACAAGGGGAATGGCTTCAAACTCACAGAGTAGGTTTAGATTGGATATTAGGAAGAAATTCTTCCCTATGAGGGTGGTGAGGCCGTGGCACAGGTTGCCCAGAGAAGCTGTGGCTGCCCCATCCCTGGAAGTGTCCAAGGCCAGGTTGGACAGGGCTTGGAGCAACCTGGGCTAGTGGAAGGTGTCCCTGCCCATGGCAGGGAGTGGAACAAGATGAGCTTTAAGGTCCCTTCCAACCCAAACCATTTGAGGATTTCTGTGATTCCATGGTTCCATGGGGTGTCTCTGCTGCTGATGCTGAACACGTAGGAAAAGCCACAGTGACGGTTTCTGCCACAGTGACAGTTTCTCTCTCAGTGACAGACCTGGAAATCAAGTTTGAGTACCGAGGGAAGGAGACCGGACCCACGACGACCGTGAGCAACCCGCAGGGGTGCAGACTGTTCTACGGAGAGCTAGGCCCCATGCCAGACCAGGAGGAGCTCTTTGGGCCCATCAGTTTGGAGCAAGTGAAGTTCCCAGGAACGGAGCAAATCACCAACGAGAAGCAGAAGATCTTCACGAGTCGGCTGCTGGACGTTATGGACAGGGGGCTGATCCTGGAGGTCAGCGGCCACGCCATCTACGCCGTGCGGCTCTGCCAGTGCAAGGTCTACTGGTCCGGGCCCTGTGCGCCTTCCTCCACCACACCAAACCTGATTGAGAGGCAGAAGAAAGTCAAACTCTTCTGTCTGGAAACATTCCTGAGCGGTAGGTAACTGCTGCTTCTGGGAAACAGCTTTGGGTGCTGGTCTGGGCACTGTTGGAAAGGGTTGGTCTGGGGGCACTGTTTATTTTGCTTGTGTGTGGAGTGTGGGTTGGGGCCACCATTTTCCTGACTTCCATGGAGCAGATGTGTGGCATAATGCTCATTTAATGCTCATTTAATGCTCATTTAATGCTCTGAAAGACATTGGAGGGCCTTGCTTTTAGAAGAAAAGCTCTTTGGGTGCAAGAAAAAATATGTAATTGTGCATGTGTCAGAGGTGGCAAAGGACAGTGTGTAGGCAAGACCTGGGATGATACAGTGAGGTGGGGTGGGGTGTTTCTGACTGACAGAGGACAACCCTGCATCATTCTGCTTTTCTTCCTAGAGCTGATTGCCCATCAGAAAGGACAAATTGAGAAACAGCCACCCTATGAGATCTACTTCTGTTTTGGAGAAGAGTGGCCCGATGGAAAGCCCAGGGAGAGGAAGCTGATTGTGGTGCAGGTAGGAGCTGAGGCTCTGAGGTGACACGTACAGGGTGGTGTTTGGTCACAGGTTGGACTTGAGGATCTCAGAGGATCTCTTCCAGCCTAGTTGATTCTGTGATTCTGTGCCAGCCTTGTTGGGTTTGGTGTGTTGTCTCTGGATGAGTGCCCAAGGATAGCAGAGACTTGTGGCTTCTGACACTGGGAAAACCCCAGTAGGGCTGGTGAGTTTGGGGAGAGCAAATACAAACATTACACGTGTTGGATAGAATCAGTCTGGGAGTGCTCTTTAGATTATTGTGGAAACCACCCCCAACATCCAGAGCGGGGGATTCCTGCAAAATAACGGGGCTATTCTGTGTGCCACTGGCCTAAAACAAATGCCTTCCTCTCAAACAGGTCATCCCAGTCGTGGCCCGGATGATCTACGAGATGTTCTCGGGTGACTTCACGCGCTCCTTCGACAGCGGCAGCGTGAGGCTGCAGATCTCCACCCCCGACATCAAGGACAACATTGTGGCCCACCTGAAGCAGCTCTACAGGCTGCTGCAGAACCACCAGGAGGGGTGGCCCATGCAGGCCCCCCCCCTGCACATGGCACAGCCGCTCCCGGCGCAGTGACAGACCCCCGGCTTTGCCTCCTCCCCTGCCCCGGGGGTTTTCTTTCTGTTGTACATATAGAAAAGTGTTTCTTCACCAGTGCCTTGCCTACACCTGAATAAACAAAATCTGTAAATCTGGTCATCTCGATTCCATAATTTCATAGGTGCTTTTGTTTTGGAAGCCCTCAAAGCAGAGGGGATTACAGGAATGCTTCTGACTCCTTCATTTTTTTCAGCTGTTTGCTTAAGCAACCCCTGTGTATAAATCAGATTTTCGATTCTGTAATATTTTTTTTTAATCTGCTATTGATACATTGTATATAAGCACTTGATCATTAGAGGGGGAAAAAGAAAATAATCTGCTCTATTAAAACTGCCTGGAGAATATCACCTTGTCTAGTTTTTTCTCTTTAACTGGGCTGTAGCAGCAAGCTGGGATGCTGATGCTTCTTCTACTGTGCTTTTTTTATAGGGGTGTGTATACACAGGCACTGTAAATGCATATATCACAGAATTTCTGGGGTTGGAAGGGACCTCTGGAGCTCATCTAGTCCAACCCTCCTGCCAGGGCAGGGTTACCTGGAGCAGGTGACACAGGAATTTGTCTTTAAAAAAAACCAGCTCTGCAAACTCAGAGAAGCCACCTGGAGAAGAGAAGACTCTGGGAAGAACGTAGAGCACCTTTCAGTACATAAAGGGGCTTCAACAGAACTGCAGAGGGATTTTTTTGCAAGAGTATGGAGCGTTAGGACAAGGGGGAATGGTTTTAAACTAAAAGAGGGAAGATTTAGGTTGGATATTGGGAAGAAATTCTGCTTTCTGAGGACGGTGGCATAGGTTGCCCAGAGAAGCTGTGGCTGCCCCATCCCTGGAAGTGTCCAAGGCCAGGTTGGACAGGGCTTGGAGCAACTTGGTCTAGTGGGAGATGTGAGGAGAGGATGATACTTAAAATCCCTTCCAACCCAACCCACTCTGCGACTCTGTGAAGCTGTCACGTCACATCACAGCTCTGCGCGCTGGGCGCTGCCCCTGGCCGTGCCCCCATCCCTTCCCTCCCCGAGCTCTGAGGTTTCTCCCTACTTCTGCTCCCAAACAGCCTTTTCCTTATCCACGGCTCCGCCCGGGAAGGTCGCTCCGCCCGGGGCCGTGCTTGCTTAGACCCGCCCCGGGATCGGGGCCGTGCTTGGTTAGATCCGCCCCGGGATCGGGGCCGTGCTTGGTTAGACCCGCCCCGGGATCGGGGCCGTGCTTAGTTAGATCCGCCCCGGAACCGCGGGCCTTGCGGTGTCTCCAGGTCCATGGCCCTCGGGGGCAGCGCCTTGTCCCCTGCGCTGCTGGTGGCGGCGGCTCGGGATGCTCTGGGCTCTCGGGATGCTCTGGGGTCCCGGGATGCTCTGGGGTCCCGGGATGCTCTGGGGTCTCGGGATGCTCTGGGGTCTCCGGATGCTCTGAGGACTCGGGATGCTCTGGGCTCTCGGGATGCTCTGGGGTCTCGGGATGCTCTGGGCTCTCGGGATGCTCTGGGGTCCCGGGATGCTCTGGGGTCCCGGGATGCTCTGGGGTCCCGGGATGCTCTGGGCTCTCGGGATGCTCTGGGGTTTCGGGACGCTCAGGGCACAGGGAGCAGGACAAGGCGGCGGCTGCCGGCTGCCCGTGCCCTGCACGCTGCCGGGGAGGTGCTGGCGGTGTCGGCGGGGCTGAAGCCGGCGCTGCTCTGGGACTGCGGGGCCGCGGGACCCGCCGAGCTGCGGCGGTACCTGCGCGGGCTGCGGGCCGCGGGGCTGGCCCCGAGCCACCTCCACGTGCTGGGCATGGGGGGCTCGGCGCTGCTCCTGCACCCGCGGCTGGCCCGCGGCAGGGTGGAGGGGATGCTCCGCGCCCGCCCCGCGCCCTTCGTGGATGTCTCCGCCCGGAGGGGATGCCCCGCGCTCTGCGGGGAGCCGGAGGCCGAGGCCATCAAGGGCCACCTCGCCTCCCTGCTGGACCACCTGCGGGATGCCGAGGCCGCCGGCGCCGGGCCGGTGTCCTGCAGCGAGGTTGAGCCCGAAGACTGGAACCTGTGCACCGTGGTGGGGGTGCTGCTGGGGTACCCCGCGGTGTACACCTTCTCCGGGGAGGAGGGCGCTGAAAACTGCCTGGCACTGACACCACTGAGGGTGTTCACGGTCCAGGCCTCCTGCCCCAGGATAAAGGACGGTCTCAGGGTCCAGATTTACTCCTTCAGCATCCCGGAGAGCCTCCACATGGAGCTGGGAGAGGTGCTGGATGCCTGGCGTGACGAGCTGAAGGAGGCATTCAGTGCACAGAGTGACTTTGTGGATCTCTGCATTTCCAGCGAGGTCGTGTCTCTTCCAGCAGTTGCCTTGTAAAACATGAGCAAACTTGGACTTTTTGGCCTTTCTTACATCGAGGACCGAGGCAAAAGATCCAGTTCCCCTGTGTGTGACCCACTGCATCTCTTGGCCCCTGAGCACCAAAGGCTGAATTGTGACAGTCTCATGCTCCTGACCTCACGGGCCAGTGGCACAACAAATATATGTGCTTTAAAGAAGACAAGCATGTGGATGTGTGTGCTCACAACTGCTCTGCAGCCTCAGTCCTGCCTGCAGATTGTGCCCTGTAAGGGTGTATTTATTTGCTGTGAGCAGCTGAGGGTGAATAAAAACTTTGAACACCACGGTACTTTGAATTTGTGAAGTTTGTTGGAGGCTCTGTGTTGTATTTACTGCTCATACGAGGTGGTGTCTTGCACTGGGTCGTAGCTGAGCCTCTGCATGAATGAGGGGCAAGTTCTGTAAAACCTGCACAGTGCAGCTCAAAAGGGGCTTAAAACCTCTGCCTCTCTCAGATTAATGTGGTGCTGGCAGTGAAAGGGAAGCAGGTGTGGCTGAGGGAATGCTTGGCCACAAGACAGGCTAGAAAAGCAGGATAGAACAAGGCCTGGTAGATGGGAGGTGGAAAAATTGCTCAGAACAGGCACGAGGGGAAAACAAGGGGACTGTGCTAAAGAGCCTCCCTGAGCCAGGTTTCTTTGTCAGGTACAAGTAGAGATGGTGCAGGTCAAAAACGTCCCATAGAGGGAGGCAGTAAATAAAGGAAGGGAATCTGGGGGGCAAAAAACCCAGGGAGGCTGGATCCCAAGGATCCCAAGGGATGCCCTGTCCCTCCCTCCCTGTGTGAGACCTGTCAGTGATGACCAGAGTGGCTTTGTCCTTCAATGCCACAGGGGACAGGGCAGTGCAACCTTCCACTGGAACAGAGTAACCAAAGCAGCTGAGGGAAGGGGTGATATTCCAGCATTTATTGGGAGTTTGTCTGGAGTGAGACCAGCTCAGGATGTGAACCAAACACGCAGGTACAAAACAGCAGAGGGTGCACTGCGGCGAGGTCACGGACTTTTGGGGAAACACAGTCAGTTCCTGCAGTGAAGTCAGTCATCAGGGAGGTCCTTCATGGCCTGTAACTTGCCAGGAAGGTGGCAATGGCCACTGCTGTGAGTGCCACCAGGAGGGGGATCCAGTGACCTCGCTGCCTCTGGGGGGAGAAGCAATTGTTAGTGGGAATTTCACAGAGTTGGAAGGGACCACAGGGATCGTCAAGTCCAACTCCTGGCCCTGCACAGGACCATCCCCAAGAGTCACACCATGAGCCCGAGAGTATCATCCAAATGCTCCTTGAGCTCTGTCAGGCTTGGAGCTGTGCCCACTTCCCTGGGGAGCCTGTTCAGTGCCCAACCACCCTCTGGGGGAAGAACCTTTTTCTAATACCCAACCTACCCCTCCCCTGACACAACTCCAGGCCATTCCCTCAGGTCCCCTTGCTGGGGAAGAAACTCCTCATCTCATCCCTAGCAGACATGTCACTGATCTTTCCACACTGGGGGGTTTTCCCAGGCCGATGTGCAGCACAGGTTTGGGGTTGGGACTCCCACCTTGGCCCGCTGGCTGTGGGAGCGGTTGAGCTCGTCGCGGCACTGGCGCAGCCTGCTCAGGCACGAGCGGTACTCCTCGCTCAGGGCCTCCAGCTCCGAGCGCAGCTCCCAGCACTGCAAGCACAGCAAGGGGGGGTTACCGGGGGGGGTCCCCTCCCTTTGGTACCCGGGCAGCCTGGCAGGGCCCCCGCAGAGGCCGCAGAGCTTCACCCGCGCGCGGGCACCGCCCGGACCGGGGGGTCTCGCTCCTGCTGCCCCGGTGTCCACGTGTGCCTGTGTGTCCACATGTGCCTGCAGGGAACAGAGCAGATCTCGGGGTTACTGGGAATGTGGTGGTGGAGGCAGTGCCCAATCTGTCACCACCCCATGGCCTGCCTGGCTTTGCTGCCAACCTTCACATCCCACCGGAGAAAGGAGGGATAGCGATTTTTATGACTGGGAAGAAGACGTGCAATGCAAACTCCCGTCAGGGTTTGCCTCTCATTCTGAAATTCATCCTCCATTTCACTGACCCTGACAGGAATCCCAGAGTCCCTTAAACCCTCTGAGGCATGGGACACATGGGACAGGCAGCTTGGTTGTGCTGCACAACCCCAAAACCCAGGGAGGGCCCTTCCATGAAGGGCACAAGACCCTGCTGCCATTCTGATGAGCAGATCATTGGCAGCAGCTGTGGAAGGAGCTGCCTGTGCCCAGAGGCTTCAGGAGCCAAAGAGGGGGCAGCTGGGCCCCCTCCCCAGCTGTTCCCTCTTGCTGTGATTGTGCTTTATAAACCCTCCCCCAGGGGGTGCTGGGTAAGACCTGTTGGTGCTGTTCTCTCTTTTTTGGATTAACATGACAAGCTCTTCTCCTGTGTGGCTCTCAGCTCTCCTACAGTAAGTTATAAATCATTTTTATAAGTCCTTTTTTGATAAATCCTTGCTGTCTGAACACTGCTTGTGGGGCTGTTAGTTGGCAGAAGGATAAATTGATGGAAAGGAATGTGTAAAAGGCTGGAAAGGCTTGGATTTTTTTTTTGCAGCCCAGTGGCAAGGGCAGTGCTTTTGTTAGCAAACTCTGCCTGTTATTCATATTACTGTTATTATTGCAAGCCTTTTTTTCCCTTCTCTCTCTCCTTTGTGCTCAGGGTTTTGGTTCTTAATGTGGCTTTTCCCTGTGAGGCTCTTGAGACTCTTGTCTGTGCCAACAGAAATGGGTTTGTGTGGAGAGGGCTCTGCTGCTACAGCCAAGGGCTGCTGGTACCTTGTCCTTCCATGGAGGTGCTTTACTGGAGATTTAGGCAAGGCTGGTATCAGGATAAAAATTCAGCAGAGAGAATCCTTACAGGGGACACCAAGTTTGAGTTACCTCCAGGACCTTTGGTGTGTTGTGCTGCTGCTGGAGCTCTTAAACCAGCAACAATTCAGTGGCTTCCTCACCTCGTTCTCCTTTGCTGTGAGCTGGGATGTCTTTTTCTGCATCTCATCCTTCCGACTTTCTTCTCCCTCCTCCTCCTCCTCCTCAGGGTGCTCTAACAGAGTGTTTTGGTTTTCCTTGGCAGGAATGAGAGGTGGGGTCTGGGTGGTGAAAACCTGGTCTAGAAAACAGTCAGGCTGCTGATGAGAAACAGGTCCAGGCTCTGGGTTTGCTTTAGATCTTGTTTACTCAGGAGTTTAAGGATAATATTTACATGTTACACACACAGCAGAAGGCACAGGAGCTCAGTTCATTATCACAGGCCTGTCTCTGCTGTACCTACATGTTAATCATATTTAGAGCAATCTTTCTCAGTAGTTGCCAGAAATGGAGGGGAGGGAGATTTAAAATGCATTTTATTCCTTTTTTTTTTCAAGTACAGCTGTAATTGCAATTATAAACTGGAATGTGTTTCGTTTGGGGGAAAAAAAATGGCATAGCCACTGAAGTAGAATTTGTAATGAAATCCATTTATTTTTAAAGTGTTTGCCATCATAAATACATTTCTGTTTTAATGTTAACTAGCAAAATGTAATAACTCGTTTTGTGCAGCTCTAAAATAATCCTTTATTCTAAACCAGTGTAGACTTCTCCTAGAGTCAGGACTAACATTCTTGTGTCCAGGGAGTGCTAAGTGGGGGTTACAAAGTTTGCTGACCTTTCCTTTGCACTGCCACCTCCTGGCTCTTCTGTTGGTTGTTCTGGATCAAGTCTGTGAACCCAGAAAGGCACATTATTGTCCACAGCACCTACAGAGGCCTCTTACCTTGTGCATCTCTGTGGTACTCACTGTGCAAATGGCTGACTGTTGCCTCCAGCATTACCCTCTGCTTTTGCTCTTTTTGCAGTTTGTCTGAAATAACGACAGAAGGAAATCAAGGTTGGTGTAGATCTCTGTATCTTTATGCAAGGATGGCAACTTTCCCCTTCTCCACAGGTGTAAAGTGGAGCAGATATTGTTGCCTACACCAGACTTTCTTCTCTGAAGGGATGTGATTTTTAAGCTGTTCATTGCCCTTTTGGTTTTGGCAGCTTTTTCCAGCGTGCCTTACGTTCTACTAATTTATGGTTTATTTTAAAGCTGTTTGTGCGAGACTTATTATGAAATTAGAACTGCCACCCATTTGCTGTTCCTTAGTCATGTTTTAAAATAACCACATGAAGTTTGCTTGTCTCTATCCAAAGCAGTGGTCTAGGACACTATTAGCTCATATTTATAGGCTGGTAATTCCCACCACAAGCAGCACCTCAGACATTAACAGGTGGTGGATTCAGCATCCCTGGAGGTTTTTAAAAAGAGATTGGATGTGGCCCTTACTGCCATGATATAGTAATTGGAGTTGGATCAAGGGTTGGACTTGATGATCTTGGAGGTCTTTTCCAACCCAATTTATTCTATGATTCTATAGGCACTGCATTGCTGTGTTTGATGGGTCTGGAAGGATGCAAAGCCCTCATCAAAGCTGAGGACTCCGCTTTGATTTATTATTTCTTTTGTTGTTCAGGTCTCCCAGGCCATGCTTTCTTCTAGGAAAGTCACCTGACTTCTCTGAAGTCCTTTAATCTAGTTGGAAATGGCTTTTGGGGGCCCTTTGGAAATCAGAAGCTGAGGTGTGCAGCGCACTGAAAGCCAGCGGGTCTTTTGTGTGTGTGTGGCTTCAAGGACCAGAATTTCAAGAGTACTTCCCTTATATCCTCTGGCACTACTTCCCTGCACACAATACCTTCGATGGCAGTGATGTGCTGGGCCTTGAGGTCGATGTCCTGGCTCAGGGCAGTGGCTCTCAGGTGGAGCACGGCGTGTTCCCTCCGCAGGCTCTGCAGCGCCTGGTGCAGCTCCTCGTTCTGTGCCTCTGCTCTCTGGGGCCAGGAGAGAACCACGGGGTGGGTTGGGATGGAGAGAACCACGGGTGGGTTGGGATGGAGAGACCTTAAACCTCATCTTGTTCCACCCCCCTGCCACCTTCCACTAGCCCAGGTTGCTCCAACCCCCATCCAACCTGGCCTTGAGCACTCCAGGGATGGGGCAGCCCCAGCTCCCCTGGGTGAACTCCTGTGTGGAGGCTGTTCCTGCAGGGAACCGACATTCCTACAGGGAATGAACATTCCTGCGGGGAACCAACCTACCTGCAGCTCACTCTGTAAAGTGTGGAAGCTGTTTTTGAGCTCGCTGTGGGCCGTGGTCACCTTGGTGAGTTCGGCTTTGAGGGCAGTGTCGTGCTCTTTCCAGAAGGCGAGGTCCTCTCTCGTGGCTGCCAGGCTTCTCTGGGGGAGAGAGCAAGGGGTGGGTTGGGACCCACAGCCTGCTGAGACCATGGCAGGCTGGCCTGGAGACCATCAGCTGGGCTGGGCTGGGGCACTGCTGCCTCCTGCAGCACCAGAGATGGGTGTGTGTGTGTGTATATATATTTATATATGTATTTATATATATTTTATATACATATGTATTTATATATATTTATATATTTTATATACTTATATTTTATATGTGTATTTACACATATTTTTAATATATACATTTTTAATATATATATTTTAATATATATATTTTAATATATATTTTAATATATATTTTAATATATATTTTAATATATATTTTAATATATATTTTAATATATATATTTTTAATATATATTTTTCAATATATATATTTTTAATATATATTTTTAATATATATATATTTAATATATATTTTTTAATATATATATATTTAATATATATATATTTTTAATATATATATTTTTAATATATATATTTTTAATATATATATATTTTTAATATATATATATTTAATATATATATATTTAATATATATATATTTAATATATATATATTTTTAATATATATATATTTTTAATATATATATATTTTTAATATATATATATTTTTAATATATATATATTTTTAATATATATATATTTTTAATATATATATATTTTTAATATATATATATTTTTAATATATATATATTTTTAATATATGTATATACACACACACACACACGATAACCCGTGTGGGGCTGATGCCCTCTGATGGACAGAGCAAACATGGGCAGAGTGTTCCCTGTGGAACACTAATTCCCATGCTCCCAGCAGGCTTGAGAAGCCTGATAGTAACTTGGGCTAAGATTTACTTGTTTTTCTGCAGATACCAGTTATCCTGTGGGTTAAAGCAAACTGCTGCCTCTTGAGGGGAAAAAAAAATCATCTATTTTCATACAAAAGAGCAACTCCAGAAAAAGCATCTCCTTGTGCCCAGGATGTCCCTGTGTGTGGCTTGTTGCTCCCTGAGTGTGCAGAGCAGAGAATGGGACCAAGGGAGGGTGGAGGAGAAGGGATTACAATTTAAGCTGACAAGGAGCAGCACGTTTCCCCAGCTGCAAGCTGGCTTTAATAACTTGGTGTGCAGCTCCCACCATGAGCACAGGTTGCATTAAGCTGCTTTGGGCTTTACTCAGTGGCTTAAAAAAGTCATATTTTTGTATCTTTGTTGCCTGTCATCACCTTTCCCCTGACATGTGTTTTGTTTGTCACGATTGGACTGAACTGAAGCCAAGGCAGGTGTCAAACATGTTCCTCACCTGAGAGTTTTGCAGCTGCTGCTCTGTTTGGAGCTTGTCCTCCAGCATCTTCTGAAGGGCCTCTTTTGCCTTCTGCTCATAGGTCTGCTTCTGGTCCTCCATCTCTATCAGGATCTTCTTCACACACTCCTTTGAGTAACTCTTTAAAGGGAGAAATGAAGTGCTTGAAGGGTCTTCCCTGACAGATTCCTAACCTTGTTAAACCTGAATATTAGCAAATCCAGAGTGTGTAAATGCTGCTGCCTATTTGCTGTGGAGCAGAGAGGAAAAATCCTTTTTGGATATGTATCTAATCTGGATTGATCTGGAAACTGAGACCCGACCCAATGATGTGGTTTGATCTGGAAACTGAGACCCGACCCAATGATGTGGTTTGGTGTTTTTTCATGCCTTTTTTTTTGCCCCCCTGTGTTTCTCAGGGGCTCAGACATTACCTTGGTGCAAGCCTGCAGCTGATTTTCAAGGGCCCTTAGTTTGCACTTCAGTTTGTCTTCGTTCAGCTGACCCTGGGGGGAAAAAAACCAATTGAACTGATGTGTGAAACCAGGAACCACCCAATATGCCCCCAATGGTTTGTTAGTTTGTGTTTTGATTCATTTTCTCCCTTCATCTGTAATATTGTGGCTAAATTGGATCAAAGTCTCTTCAGTGCTGAATTCAGGTAAACCTTTGTGAACTTTGGATAAGTGGAATATGGGGGAAGCAAAAGTTTTATGGACTGAGAAACTGTGCTGAGGCAGTTTCACTGGTTGCTGAGTGCAGGTGCTGGCAGTGAAATTATGAGTTAAGAGGCAGGGGGTTTGAGTCTGGAAGGGTCCCTGAGCACAGCCCTGTTCCCTGGCTCGTGGTCCCTCCCTGCCTAAAGCTCCCTCTGGTGTGACAGCCCTGACTCGCTGGTTTCCTTAGGAAATAGGTCGGGTCTGTGTTGCAACGTCTTGCAGTTGGGCAGGGGGACAGAGGGCAGCAGTGATGATTCATTTTGCTTGTTATCATCATCTCGGTGTTAGTCAGGCTGCTTGGGCTCTGTGAAACCAGAGAGCTGCAAATTCAGATAAAATTTCCAGCAGAGAGTTCACACAGGCTGTTTTTTCCACCACCAGTGCTGAGAACACCAGTACCCTCTCTGCTCACTGCTGTTTGAAGTCACACCTCTGAGAAGAAACTCCTTGATGTTCCAGGAATAGCTGTTAGACCCAAGCAAAAGCAGATTCCCCCGTGCCTTAGCACTGTTTAAATTTGCACAGAAGCACGTTTAGAGCCCCAAAGACTAAATCTCCCCAGTTCAGTTGTTGGTGCAAAGAGCTAAAGGCTCAGGAAGTAAGTGGAATTTTGAAAAGCAGTTTCAGATGTGAAATGTTATGCCTAGTTTTCCTCAGTGGTTTATCTTACTTTGCCTGCAGAGGTTCATGTTGGAGGGTGGTGCTGTTCCAGCTGTTGTGCACAGATGTGACTGTGCTGTGGACAAGGCAACTACACTTTGGAGCAGAAATCATGGAATCAAAGAATGGTTTGGGTTGGAAGGGACCTTAAAGATGTAAATTCCCTAAAGGGAATAAGCTTTCCCCAGAAAAGTGATGTGAGCAAACCTTGGTCAAGCCCTTATGTTGAAGATTAACTACGTGAAAGGGGCTGTTTCAGAGGAAAAAAAAACCCCAAAACAACTCCTCAAGTCCAACCAAACAAAAAACACACACACAAATAAATACAGCAGCAAAAAACCCCCCAAACCCTACAGCCACCATCATCAAGAGAGCCCCAAGTCACCTCCTATAAGCCAGGCAGGGGTGAGGATTAGGGCTAATATGCTCAAAATACACCCCCTGTGGCAAATACCATATTTTTTTACATTTCCACAGCCCTGTTTTTCAGAGTCTGAGGTGACCTGAACAAGCAGCTCCAAATCTCAAACTCTCCTGCATTTTTTCACTGCTGTCATTTAAGTGCCATGTAAGTCTTTTAAACTGCTTTTGGCTGACAGCTGCGGTGTTTTGGTTGTCCTGTGATTGGGGAATTCTCTGATACTGCCTCCCTTAGTCATTTTAGAGAGCTGGTGTAGGGTTATAATAATAAATGCCATTTCTGGAAAGCTTCCAGTTTGCCCAAGCATGATGCTTGTGCTAGAAAAATAAGTCCATATAGCAGCAGTGATGTGCTGGAAATGGCAAAGAGCTTAAACTCTGCAGAGCAGTTTGAAGTATTTCCAAAAATCAGGCTCAGCTTCAAATGCCAGGAAGAGGAGAAAAATACACTAAAGCAGCAATTTTCTTTAAGAGGAGAATAGCTTAAAATTAATTACTCTTGATAATCATAACCAAGGCTCTCTCAGCATCCCTCATCTGGCAGCGTTGAGTTTTGCAGCAGATGGGGGATTTAAGGCACAGAGCTGGGGTGGGAAGAGCTCTCTGAGCTAAAAGAGAAATCGTGGGAGGGGGAAGGAGGCACCAAATGCTTTATCCCTTCACTTTGGCACCCCCATCCTCCTGCAGAGTGTTCACCTGCTCCATGGAGCCAGGAACACCAGCAGCACCTCTGGAATGGGCACAGAGTGGTTTCTGGAGCTCCAATATCACCCATGTGTGTTCAACAGCAGGTTCTTGAAACTCAAAATACCGGCAAAGATTAAAAAGCTGCCGCAACAAGCACTTGGCATCTCACCTGGGCCCGGGAAAAGGCAGCCAACCCTCAGCTTGTCCTGTCCCTCCCTCCCTTTGCCAGCACCTCCTGTGGCTCCAGGAATTCCCCTCCCAGCAGCACCACTGGCCCCAGCCCCCAGTTAATTTTTTAGGCTGCTGAAAGGTTGGATGCAAGAGGCAGCAGCAGAGACAGAGGAGCAGCAAAGAGCACCCACCTGTTTCTAGTCTGAGGTTTCATGGCTGCTTCCTGCAGAGTGTGGCAGAGGGTGTTTTTTTCTTCTCATATTAGATTTGAAGAAGCAAATGGAGGAGGAAGTTTCAAACCACAGGATGTGTCTAACACAAGGTTTCTCGCCCAATAATCGCTCGTTTTTCTGCCCTGACAGAACTTTCAAAGCCCTTTTTTTTTTTTTTTAGTGGCACAATGAACTATAAATTGATTTAATAATCCTAGAGAAAAGCTTGATGTATTACACAAGATGAATCACCTTAATTTTGTGTCTTGATAGCAAAAAGAAAAAAAAAAAGGGCCTGGGTTCAGTGATGCCCAGAGGATTTTCAGTCCAGGGTTTGCCAGGACTTGGGTACCCCTAAAATATTTATTTTTGCAAAAAAAAATTAAAATGAGGTTCAAAATGCTGGAAACTTGTTTTGACTAGAAGAGATAACTTGGTGGAAGATTATTGTTCGGGTTTATTCCAATTTTTTCCTCATTTACACCCAGCTGTTGGCTTATATTTAAGAAAAAATGGGAAAGACAAGTATAAAAACCTCCAAAACCTTAAAGAAGGAAGGATTTTTAGACTTCCTGTTGATGGGGAAAGCAAAGCACATTTTTTATAACAATCTTTTGGGGTGTTCTGGTACCTGCCAGGATTTCTCTGAGGCTTCCAGCAGTGTGGAGAAAAGCTCCTGCAAAATCACCATCTTCTGCTTGAGCAGCAGCTCCCGGTGCAGGGCCTCCTGTGGGGAAGGGAGATAAAATTGGGCATGTAACACCATTATTATTATTATTAATTATTTTAAATATTTAAATATCAAATTATTATTTAATAATAATATTTTTAAAGCATTATTCCTGATGAAAACCAGCTTTCCCAGTGGGTGCTCAGAATGTTTTGGTACCTACCTTCAGGTAGTTGGACAGCTGCATCATTTCCTGCAGGGGAAAGGGCAAATGTTTAAAAACAGGATTATGTCAGTTTATAAACATTTAACGAACTGGCTACAACATCTGAATGTTTTGAAATAAAAGTGAATTAACAGCCTATATTTGCATGGTCGGGGAGAGCCTGCTGGGGTTTGTTTGGGTGGGTTTTTTTCCGGGGAAATGAAAATATTTTTACAGCAACTGACTGTGTTGGAGTTGGGGTGTTTTTGCCGTGCAATGTGTGACATCAGGGCAGGTGCTGAGTGAGAAGAAATCAGTGCCTTTCCTATAGCAGGAGTGTCATAACTTTGGAAAATACAGCAATTTAGCACCACTCAGTGTCCCAGTCAGAAATTCATGGGATGATTTAGGTTGGAAAGGACCTCAAAGATGATGTAATTCCACCCCTTCCACCAGCCCAGGTGGCTCCAAGCCCCTTCCAACCTGGCCTTGGACATTTCCAGGGATGGGGCAGCCACAGCTTCTCTGGGCAACCTGTGCCAGGGCCTCCCCACCCTTAAAGGAGAAAATTTCTTCCTCATATCCACTCTAAATCTGTTCTCCTTCAGCTGAAAGCCACTTGAAAAACTGATTTAATTTGTAGGAATTCCAGGCTGGTCGTTCCCAGTGTTTTGCTTACCTTATTAAAAAGTGCTGTTCCACAGCTGAAATAAAAACCAAAGTGTGTTAGTGAGGTGTGTGATGGGGGGTCTGCAACTATCTGTGCTGCTGGACACCCTCTGCCACCCCCCCCAAGAGGAGGTTTTGTACAGCAAAAGCTTGGGCCTTTTTGAGGGGGAACATTTTGGGCTTGGGAAGCTGCTGCTCTGGGGGATCTGAATTCCCAGCCCAGGGAGGGAGGGCAGGACCAACTCACTCTGTCTGCTGGCTCGAGTCTTTCACTCCTTCTCTTGGATTTGTGAGGGTTTGTGTTCCTGTGAAGGCAAAGTGGAAGGATGTGAATGATCCCCCTGCCTGAGGGACCATGAACTTTGTCTTTTAGGGTGTCCATCTCCACTCCCAGATGGCCCCTAGGATGGGCAGCAGTTTAATTAGTGTCCAGTGACAACTAATAGGGGCAAGAGACAAAGAAATATCCTGTTCTGATGGACAGAGAAGTAGAAGCTGAATAATCCTGCAGAGATCCCCCTCTCCTGTCCCCTGGCTCCACCAGCACTGTCAGAGCTCATCATCCCTATTTACATCCCACCCTCAGAGGGTCCCAGCCTGGGAGGGCTCAGCCAGGGAGCTGCTGTGGCTGTGACTGGTGTGAGACTTCCTTGTATCCAGTAAATCATATTAATGTAGGAAGGGGGGAAAAACAAAAAGCCCCCAGAGCTCTGGATAATGCTGGGATAGTGACAGGGAAGCTGTAGGGCAGAGCATCTGCTTGGCAGCACTGGGGGTGAAGCTGTGGGCTGGTTTATCCCTCCACAGGAAAAAGTATTCCTAATTCCTGCAGTGTTCAGGAGAAACTCAGACTGGGCTGGTCAAAGCTGGCTGGGGAGCTGGGGTTGGAGGGGAGCCACCAGCTCATCCCAAAGAGTTTGGTGATGGAGACAGGGAGGTGAGAAAGTGGTGCTGTGGATGCTGCTGTGCTGGGAAACCAGAGCATCCCTCACCTACCTTGGGTGTTCACAGAGTCACTCTGCCCAGGAATGGTTTCTGCTGGAATGCCAAGGGGGCTGAGGCAGAGCAGGGGCTGTGCAGGGGGTGATTTGGGGCTGCTCCACAAGTCCTGGAATGAGAGGGCAGCTTGAGTCAGTGTCTCTCCAAAATAGGCTGAGGGAAAGGGGTTAAGGCCTGGTCAGGCTTGGTAGCTGTGGTGACTGGGTGAAGAGCCTGAAGAAACCATGGCAAGTCCACAAGGATCTGCTGCTTTGGCTGCAGCAGCTCCAGAGCTTTTTTGGGAAAGTGGAGGAAAAACCAGCTGGCTGCTGGGGTGGGAGGAATGGCAACACCAGAAGAGGTCAAGGAATCCCCTCTAAGTGTCTTGACATCTTTTTGGGAAAGATGAGGACTTTGAGTGGCAGGGAAATAGGTCCTGGTTTAGGTCTCTGCTGCCATTTGGCTGCCTTGGAGCAGAGGTGCCAGTTCTGCACTGGCTTCCCCCGGGGCTGGAGCCTTCATATCTCTGCAGGAGTAAATAGAGAAGGCCCTGTGAGCGTGTAAATGCCTGTTCCAGATTCCTGTGACTAACCCTGGTGAACCAAACGGCAGCAGGAGGTTGGTAATTGCTCTGCTCGGTCTTGTGCTGCAAAGGGAGTTTGAGGGTGTGCCCGGGTAAGTCACCTCATGTCTGATTGTCTGTGCTCACACAAGTTTGTGAAGCCCCAAGGATGAACTCAGGGAATGGTTCATTTTACACAGGTAGAAGTTTAGGAGGAAATCTCTTTGGTTCTGACTGGGGTGTTTTGCAGCCTGCCACAGATGTTATTCAAGGCAGAAAGCCCTCTGGGTTCCTGTCAGCTGTGCAGCACAGGGCTGGCAGTGGGTGCCAGGGAGTCTCCTGATCCCTCCACCCTTCCTGCGAACAGCAAAGGTGGCTGGAGGGAACCCAGGTGCTCAGAGCTCGCTTAGCAAGGCTAAAATAACCTGTGTAAGTGCAAACCTGTAGCCTGGCAGCTGAGATGTGGCGTTGTGCTTGGAGGAATGGCAGAAAATGCCTGGCTCAGGGTTCGGAAAACAGGAGAGGAGCACTCGGGGGGGTGACAATGTGTGTGCCTGCACCTGACTCTGCAGGGCGTGAGGAGAACACGTGTTTTTGTCTGTGCAAATCCCACGTTTTGGCTGCGCTGTGACGTGGATCCCGGTGTTCTGGTGGGTGCTGAGCTGTGCCCCGGGGGCAGGGGTTACCTGGAGCAGGACGGTCGGTGAGGAGCCCGGTGGGGTTCGCGCCTCCGGCTCCCGCCTCGGGGATGCCCTTCCCGCCTGGCCCGCCAGGTTTCTCCTCCTCAGGAACTCCCTCTGGCGCGGGCTGTGGGGTGGCTGCCCCGCTGCCCTCGGGAGGTGCCGGCAGGTGGTCGCGTTGTTCCTCCTGCGCAGGTTCTCCCTGCCCTCCTGCCGCCGCTCGCACTTCTCCTCGTAGCTCTCGCCCGAGCGCCGGGGCCGGGACCCCACCCCGGGCTGGCTGATCATCCTGGGCTGTGACCTCCCCGAGCTCCTCTGGCCTGGTGGAACTGAGGGAAAAGACACCGTTTGGGTCAGAACTAATGGTTTCTAAGGTTTAGTGAGTGTGAGGTGTTCGGTCCTGGAGTCCTCAGGCGGGGGGTGTAAATGTTGCAGGGATCCCCGACAGGAGGGTGTAGCCAGGGGAGGGTCGGCCTCTCCTCCCAGGCAACCAGCAGCAGGACAAGAGGGCACAGTCCTAAGCTCTGCCAGGGGTGCTTTGGGTTGGACATTAGGAAGAAATTATTTTCAGAGAGAGGGATCAGACCCTGGAAGGGGCTGCCCAGGGAGGTGGTGGAGTCACTGTCCCTGGAGGGGTTTAGGAAGAGGCTGGATGTGGCATCAGTGCCACAGTCTGGTAGACAAGGTGGTGCTAGGTCAGAGGTTGGACTCAGTGATGTCAGAGGGCTTTTCCAACCTTGTTGATCCTGTAAATCCATTGTCCATGAAGTCTAAAACACACCCTGCTGATCTTGCTCTGTTGGGTGGGTCCTGACCTGGGATTAGCCAAGCTCTGGCTTTCTTTCATTGCACATACTAGTGTAGAGACCAATTATTATTCCTTGGGATTGATTAATTGTTAAGTTGTGCTCTAGGACTGGGGGCACAGGCTCTTAGTTTGCCTCAGGCGTGAATTCTGCCCCATGTCTTGGGAATTTGGGGCCCAAACCAGGCAGTGGCGTGGCCAAAGGAGGAGATCCTCCATTCCAGCACTGTTGCACTGTCTACAGGTGTGCACAGGGTGCAGGGATGGAACCTCCTCCCTCCTCATGACTTCTCTGCACAGTTGCAAGTCACCACTGTGTTATTCCTTACTGGATTTCAGTGGTATCAAGTGTATTTGAGCCTTTGCCTATGCATCAGTTAAAGGGAAAGCTGAGCAAGAACTACCCAAACTGCTTTTCATTCCTCCCCCTCTCTGGTCCCCTGGCCCCATCAGCAGTGGCAGAGCTCATCATCCCTATTTACATCCCATAAATGTTGCTCAGAGGGGCTCAGCCAGGGAGCTGCTGTGGCCATGCCTGGTGTGAGATTTCCTTGTATCCAGTAAATCATGTTAATGTAGGAAGGAGGGGGGGGGGGGGGGAAAAGAGGAATTTTAGTCTCTGAAAATTCAGGTTAAATGTTCTTCAGTGTGAAACAAAAACCACCAAAACTTCATTGGTCTCATTCTGTCTCAGGCAATTAGGAAGTTATTGAGTCTAATGGGAAAAAAAAATGGGAACAAGTAAGTCTCATTTACACGTGAAATACTTCCATGCTTTGAGTCTGCATTAAAATCTGCTCTGTAATTCTTTTTATTAGCCTTGTGTTCGCTGTGGAGTGCTCAAAGCTCGTTCCTGGTGCCATCTTTCACTGTAGGGGCACCCTTTGCAAGGAGCACAGTGTTTTTTGGGTGGTCAGGTGCCCACAAGCCCCAGCCAGGGCACTGCTCCGAATGCTGAGCGTTTTTCAACTGATTTTGCTGAGTTTTAGACAAGGTCCCATTAAATGTCCCGCCCAGTCTGTGCTCATCCATCCACTCCCATCAGGAATAGCTCAGCCCCTCTCCCACCTGCGCTGTCCCAGGGCTGGAATAGCCCCAGTTAACCAAAAATGCACTTTAAAGCAAGGTAAAGCTTAAAGAAACACACAGTCCATTACTCACCCTGAGCTGAGCAAACTGTTGAGGCCTTCTTGAGAGGCTAACACTCTATTTCCTCCTTCTGTTACCCCAAATCACCCTCTCTACTTAAACATGTCCTTTATCTGTGCTTTCCAAGCTGTTACACTTCTTGCTTCAAGGGAAACAAGAAAAAAAAAAAAACCAACAGTGCTTCTTGCTGGTTCATGTTACAGCTTCCCGGTGCAAGTTTTGTGTAGGCTGAAAGTGGGGTGAAAAAAGAGGAAAGAAGGTGCACGTTGCTGTTTTTAGTCTCTGCTCCCCCCCAGTCCTCACTGGCCCCGGTGCTGTGGGTGCTCCAGCACTTACCTGGCCCCAGAGGTCCTGTCCTACCCCTGGACTGCTGTGCAGGAGCAGGGTGTTATCAGGCATGAACACGCTCCCACTGCCATCTTCGTGCCAACCCCCTCGTTTTCTGCTCTCACTCTCTTTTCTTCCTCGCTCTGTCAAACAGGAAACGTTGCAGCTGCAGCCGAGCCCCGGTTCCTGTCTCTGCTCACAGCCCCGGGTGTGGGACACAGGGCCCCGGCTCACGGGCACTTGGGTTATCTTGGGAGCCCAAACTCTCTCCAGCTTCTCTCTAAGCAGACCTAACAATTATCTTTTGGGCCATCTACTGGTCTCCACCATGCAGAGGTCGAGTGCTGGCTCATGGAACTGCTCGTGGCACTCGGTGACTGGGTTTCCCCAAAGCTGCTTTGGGGTAGAGAAATCCAGACTTAGGGAAGCACAGTAATGCTATTATTTTAAGGGCTTTTTGCGGATTGGAAAGGAGGGAGAGGGGGGGAAAAACGTGTTTTGGCAGCTGAGGAGAGCTCAGGAATGGCAGAAATTTATTAAGGTCTTTAGAGAAGCGAAAGCTTTGTTAATGCAAATTGAGAGGAGGTGGGTTTAGCCAGCTGGCTGCTGATAAGGGCTCAGTGCCCTGGTAAGGGTTCTGTGCCCTGATAAGGGCTCTGTGCTTGTGCACGTGGAAAAAGAACACAATGAAACGTAGAGATCTCGTAGTAATGTAGGATTTATTTTTACAAAGGCCAGCCTAGAAGGGATAGAAAAAGTTTGCTGGTTCTTGTGGCTTTGGGTGGTTTGTGCTGCTTGGCCCAAATCCCTGTTCTAGCTTGTGTCCTGTGGTACTTGGTACCTCTGCCTTGGTGGCTTTCCATGGAGGAACAGTTTCTGGAGGTTGAGCAGGATGGTGGCAGCAGATCCTGCTGCAGGACTTCTCTGAAGTGCCTCTTGGGTGGAAAAAGCCAGTTGCAAGAGTTCATTTCTAAAAAGGGTGTTCTCCTGCCATGTTACACACTTCTAGAGCATCCTGTCTTGAGTTGCCAGGATGTGTCAGCACGGGAGGTGTGGAAGCAGCTGGGTTAACCCCCAAACCTCTGCTGCCTGGCCCAAGGGGTCCTGGCACACTGGCTGTCTCGCTGACTACGTTCTTTTGAGGTTTTCCACGCGGTAGCTGCTCCTGATGGAGGAGTCAAGGAATTCGGGGGCGATGTCCCGGAGGAGGACGGCAGTGCCCACCACCCAGGGCGGGTAGTGCAGCTCCCGCTGGCGCAGGAATCCAGCCCTGATGATCTCCAGGGCACACTCCTCCTTTGGAGCCGGTTTGTCCCGGATAACGTGCGAGATCGCTCGCACGGCGCTCTCTGGGAAGGGGGGAGCACAGGGAGGGAAGGAGTGGTGTCAGATGGAGGGGCTGCCACAGGCACCAGCCAGGGTGTCTGGAGAATTCTCAAACTGACAAATTCTGGGGATCAGACCTGCTTAAGGAGGCTTGGAACAGTTACAATAACAATTACAGCTATGCCCTTCCTGTTCCTTTCCAGCTCTTGAGTGACCACGGGGTGGAATCCCCACCTCCCCTGCAAGGGTAGCAGAGTTAAAAGTCCCAGGCCACTCTTTTTAAAGAGTTGGGGTCCTGTTTCCACCATTGGACAGACACTGCAGGCAGAGGGTCCAGCAGTGGTGGCAGAGCAGCCTGGAGCCAGAGGGTGGGCCCAGCTTGGCTCTGCCTGGGAATGGTCCGAGTCCCGAGGCCCTGGTAGTGCTGAGCTTACCTGTGTTGATGTAGCCCAGGATGCAGAGTGTGATGGAAACATTGACCTTGTCCATGATGAATTCGTGTCGCAAGGAGCTGAAAAAGCCATCCAAGGCGAACTTGGTTGCGGAATAGGGAGCAATAAACGGGGAGCCAACTTTACCTGGAGCAGAGACACAACATTGGGGTTCATGTGCTGGGCAGGCACCAGCTCTCCCTTCCTCCTGCCCTTCAAGGAGCTGCAGTATTGTGATTTAGATGATGGAGTAAACTGTCATGAATGCTTGAGGGAAATAAACAAGTGCAGGAATGTTTAAAATGTAACATATGGCACGAAACACCTTCTGTTGGGGGTGATACTGTTCCTGCATTCAGGAAGAGAGACCCACAGATAGCAAACCATGTTTAATATGTGGCCATGCACGTAAAACAACTGCAGTGCTATGCCTGAAGGTGATTAGTGGGTGACTAGAAGGACAAAATATAAGCTATAAATCTCCCAGAGGACTTGAATTGGGTATCCAGGATCCAGGTCTTGCTGACCCTGACTCCCTTGTGTGCTGACCTGCCAGGGATGAGACCACCACGATGCTGCCCTCGCTCTCCCTCAGCATGGGCAGGGCTGCCGTGGTCATGGCCACGTAGCTCAGGAAGTTGGTCTCCATGAGCTTTCGTATGTGCCCGACGTTCCCATCGAAGTAGTTGAAGGCGGAGTGACCGATGTGGTTTAGGATGAGCATATCCAGGCCACCTGCAAGCAGAGCACGTTTGCTGTTAGCAACAGGCTGAGCAAAGCAGCTTCCTGGGGGTTGAAATGACCCCCAAAGTGGGGCAGGGGATGTGCTGGGCAGCGAGGAGGGGCAGCTCCACAGCACCTACCCCAGGTGTTCTCAGCCTCCCTCACCACCACCTCGGGGAACGAGGGGTCCTCCATGGAGCCGCTGATGTAGCGGGCAGAGGCAGCTCCCAGCTCCAGGCATTGCTCCACCACCTGTGGGGACGGGGGGAATGGTGTTGACATGGACTCACCTTCACGGAGCACCCCCATCCCAGGCTGTTGCTGTCTCAGGGCATCTCCCTGTCCTGCTGGAAACCCTGCTCCCTTTATGGGACGAGACATGTTGCTTGGAAAACTGATTCTGTCTGCAGGGTTGAATGACAGCACATCTGAGCCAAATATTTAGTGTTTATAAATAGGGATGTGATTGCTTAATGTTAGTGTTTTGATTCCGTTTTATACAGGATACAAAACCAGTTCAGAACTGGAGAAAGGGCAAGGGTTGATCAGACGAGGACTTGAGCAGGCCTTGTCTGTGCTGGTGGAGGTCAGAATTCACAGCTGGAGGCTGCAGAGAAGGAAATGCTGTGCTGCCAGCATTGAAAATGCAATTTTTGTAGTGGGGGTTGTGTGTGTGTGTGTGTGTGTGTTAGAACAGGCTCGTGCTGGGGATACACTGGGGTGGGTCTGGAAGGTGTCTGTGGTGTTCCCATGTGGGTATCCTCATCCAGCCTGGCTCTGCTCGCCATTTACTTTGTTCAGCTTGGCCTCAGTCCGTGCCGTGAGCAGGAGGTGTGTCTCCATGCGTGCCAGGTGATAGGCCATCTGCTCCCCGATGCCGCTGCTGGCTCCCGTCACGATCACCCGCTTCCCCCGGAGCATCTCTGGAGGGGAGGGCGCGGAGCTCAGAGCCGGCACAGCCCCTGTTGTCTCTCCATCCGCACGTGGGCACTGTGCCTCCTCTCTGGCCCTGCCGCCCCTCACCTTCGGGTGCGGGAGCTGCGGGCACCCCTCTCCAGACCCCCGCTGGAGCCCGATCCTTAATCCCGGCTCGGTGGGGAGACCGTGCGAGGCTCGAGCTCTGCACCCAGCCTGGCCTGGGAGCAGGGAGAGCCGGCTAATAAAAGGATTAAAGCAGAAAAGCGCGCATTTCCCAAGTCAGTCATTTACAGAGGTCGCACGCTGCGTGTCCCAGCAGAGCCGGTGTAATCCCGGCAGTTCTTCCCCTCAGCTCAGGAAGGATATTGAGGTCCTGGAGCAGGTCCAGAGAAGAGCAACGAGGCTGGGGAAGGGACTGGAGCACAAGTGCTGTGAGGAGAGGCTGAGGGAGCTGGGGCTGGTCAGCCTGGAGAAGAGGAGGCTCAGGGGAGACCTCCTCACTCTCTGCAACTCCCTGACAGGAGGGGGGAGCCGGGGGGAGGGGTTGGTCTCTTCTCCCAGGCAACTCTCAGCAAGACAAGAGGACTCAGTCTTAAGCTGTGCCAGGGGAGGTTTAGGTTGGATATTAGGAAGAATTTCTTTCCAGAGAGGGTGCTCAGCCATTGGAATGGGCTACCCAGGGAAGGGGTGGATTCTCCATCCCTGGAGGTTTTTAAGATAAAACTGGATGTGGCATCAGTGCCATGGTCTAGTAACCACAGCAGTAGTGGATCAAGGGTTGGACTTGTTCTCAGAGGTCCCTTCCAACCCAGCTGATTCTGTGATTCCTGTGCTCTGACCCCTTGCACGGGGGCTGCCTGCCCTCCCCTCCCAACCCTCAGCCCTCCCACACTCTGGCTTCCCTGGCTGTGCTCCAAAAGGCCCTTCAAGTGGCCTGTGCCCCTCTGCATGGCACGCTCTGCCACGCTGGCACAGCCTCCCTGTGGTTGTTTTTTCCCCATGACTTACCTTCGTTGAAACTCGGAGGTGCCGAATAAAAATAAAAGGCCAGTGCTGCTCCCAGCAAGGGGATGAAAATCTTCAGGAGCAAACCCATCCCTCTGCAAAAATACAGGCAGGAGTGAGACAAACCCCACAGCTCTGGCCACTGGAGGTGGAGGTGGCTGCAGATGGGGCTGGGAAGGTTTGAGCTGGTTCTTGTCTTGCGTAAGTTTGCTGGTATCTGTTGGATCTTTTCGTTGCTCTGCCAGTGATTTAGCAAACATTAACCTAATGGAGAGTGTGGCTTTGGACTTTAGGCTGTCCCTTTACACCCTTGGCCTGCCAGGAGTTTCAGGTGTGCTTTTTGAGAGCGTTCAAGGGAAGGCACTGAATATTTTCTCACTCCATGGAGTGGTGGGTGTGTTGTCTGGTGGTTACTTTTGGGGCTGGGACACCTGTGTCCCCCCAGAGCAGAGGGGGGATGGATGGACATCCTTCTCCCTCCGCTGCACTTCTAAAACAGAAGCAACACTTCCCTTCCTCATTGGCTGCCACAAGGATTTATTTATCAGTGGTATCACTGTGGTACAGGTTCACAGAAATATCTGGAGAGAGCAGGGCTGGCAAATTTGCCTTTTCCAATCAGTTATGATGTTTCTGGCTTATCCTCCATAATATCACCATTGGTGCAATGCTGACAGTTTGTTGGGTGGCCCTTACACCTAAAAAATTGCACTCTTGAGGAATGCATGGATTGTAAAAGGCAGTAAAAGAGCTAAGTGGATGAATAAGAAAGACCCTCAGCTTTCACAACTTTGTGAATCTCGCTGCTCAGCATCTACCTGGGCACATGGAAAATGGGTTTGCAAGTAACTGTCTGAAAGAGGAAGTTTAAAGGGCAAAACCTGCTCTGTGTGAGCTGGTTTGTGTAGGAGATCTTGAGGTAAGGACAAGAGAAATGGCAGTTCCTAATTTCCTTTATAGAAGCAAAGAGTGCTTCAGTGGGAAGAGTCTGGGGAGGTTTTGTCCCAGGACATGGAACAGCTGGTGCAGGAATGGCCAGAACCATTGGAGGAGTAAATGGATCAAGCTGGGGAAGTGGTGTAGAGCTCGCTGTGGGCTTGGGTTTGCATTCAGCATGTGCTGAATGTGTTCCCACTGTCCCACATCTAGAAGGTGTTTTCCAGTTAGAATGTTTGTATAGGAAACTGCCTGGGAGTTTGGGAAGTTTTGCTTGGAGTAAAAGCTTGCATTTGATGGGGAATGGGGAGCGAATGGCTTTAAGCCGAAGAAGGGTAGATTTGGATTGGGTATTAGGAAGAAATCCTTCCCTGTGAGGGTGGGGAGGCCCTGGCACAGGTTGTCCAGAGAAGCTGTGACTGCCCCATCCCTGGAAGTGTCCAAGGATAGGTTGGACAGGGCTTGGAGCAACCTGGGATGGTGGAAGGTGTCCCTGCCTGTGGCAGGGGGATGAAACTATCTCATCTTTAAGGTCCCTTCCAACCCAAACCATTCTGTGATTTTATAATTCTATGAATTTGGCTATTAAAGTAACAAATAGGCTGAAATATTCCCAAAAACGAAACAATGAAGGATTATTGCCCCAATTTCAGCCTCCCTGTGAGAGCCAAGCCGGCAGAGAGCCGCGCCAGCTTTTTAGCAGAGAAAAGCGACAACGCACAAAGCCGTCCTGTTAGTACATTTTATTTAACAATTAGCTTCAATAATTAGGTTTTTTTCCGCGAGCCGGGGGGGGGGCGGGGACAGGCAGGGCTGCGAGACCTCCCTCGCCCCTCCGGGTGCCGCCAGCGCATCGCGAACGGAGCGGCGGCGATGCCCGGCACGGGGCGGGGGTCCCCGGGCCAGCCCTCCCCGGGCACGGGGCGGGGGTCCCCGGGCCAGCCCTCCCCGGGCACGGGGCGGGGGTCCCCGGGCCAGCCCTCCCCGGGCACGGGGCGGGGGTCCCCGGGCCAGCCCTCCCCGGGCACGGGGCGGGGGTCCCCGGGCCAGCCCTCCCCGGGCACGGGGCGGGGGTCCCCGGGCCAGCCCTCCCCGGGCACGGGGCGGGGGTCCCCGGGCCAGCCCTCCCCGGGCACGGGGCGGGGGTCCCCGGGCCAGCCCTCCCCGGGCACGGGGCGGGGGTCCCCGGGCCAGCCCTCCCCGGGCACGGGGCGGGGGTCCCCGGGCCAGCCCTCCCCGGGCACGGGGCGGGGGTCCCCGGGCCAGCCCTCCCCGGGCACGGGGCGGGGGTCCCCGGGCCAGCCCTCCCCGGGCACGGGGCGGGGGTACCCGGGCCAGCCCTCCCCGGGCACAGGGCGGGGGTCCCCGGGCCAGCCCTCCCCGGTGCCCCGCGGCTCAGAGGGCCGGCCGGGGGGTGCCGGGGGCGGCGGGCAGGCGGTAGCGGCTCCTCACCAGGTAGTCGAGGAGGTCCGCGGCGCAGTCCCGGAGCAGCAGGGGCAGGCGGGTGGAGCTGTAGCGGTAGTAGAGCTCCCGGCGGCGCAGCGCGGCCCCTTTGAGGATCTCCAGCGCGCACTCGTCCCGCGGAGCCGGCACCTCCCGCAGAACCTCCGCGGCGGCGCGCACGGCGCGGTCTGCGGGCATGGGGGGCACAAAGGGGCAGCCGGGGCGATGATGGGAGAGGGGACACCCGTGGGAGACACGGGGGGGATGAGGGGAGAGTGGGGGAGCACGCAGAGGGGATGAGCGGTACAGAGAGGGGCGAGTGGGGACCCCCGGGGGGCACACGGAGGCTTAGGGGTGGGGGGGGACCCCGAGGGGGACATGGGAGGAGGAGGGGCGAGTGGGTGAGTGTGGAACCCGAGGGGATGACGTGAGAGTGAGGACCACGAGGGGCTCAGAGACAAAGGGGGACCCGGGGCGATGACGGGAGAGGGGGGACCCGTGGGAGACACGGGGGGGATGAGGGGAGAGTGGGGGAGCACGCAGAGGGGATGAGGGGTGCATAAAGGGGTGAGTGGGGCTCGAGGGGCACAGAGATGGGCGACTGGGGACCCCCAGGGGGCACATGGAGGCTTAGGGGTGGGTGGGGACCCCGAGGGGGGACATGGGAGGAGGAGGGGGGAGTGGGTGAGTGTGGAACCCAAGGGTCTCAGAGAGGGGATGAGAGGAGAGTGGGGGAGCACAGAGAAGGGTTCAGAGAGGTGGGTGGGGAGAGGCTCGGGGGGCACAGAGAGGGGTGTGTAGGGACATGTGGGGCACACGGGGGGGATGAGGGGAGAGTGGGGGAACACAGAGAGGGGATGATGGGTACACATGGAGAGGACTTGAGGGGCACATAGAGAGGTGAGTGGGGACCCCAAGGGACACACAGAGGGCTACAGGGAGAGCCAGGGGTCAAGGGGTCCACAGAGGAGAACATGCAGGGGCTGAGGGGCAAGTTAGGACCTTGAGGGACACACAGGACAGTTGAGGAGGACACAGGAGCAAGTGGGGGAGCACCCAGGGCTGAGGGGCAGACAGAGGGATGAGAAAATGTCCAAGGGACACATAGAAGGGCGAGTGGGATACCTGAGGGGCTGAAAGGGGAGCAGGGGGTCAAGGAGTACATGGAGGGGCTGAAGAGGGTACACAGGGGATAAGGAGCACGTGGGGGCAGCTGAGGAAGGCCACTTTGTTGATGTGAAACAGAGAGTGGGGCTTACAAAATGTTTCCTAAAATTGGACAGTGTGCATGTCAAAGCATAAATAAATTGATAAGACTCAGATCTGCTGCCCTACAGAACGTACTGGGAGTAGGTGAGCTCTTTGTCTCAGCTGAGCCTGACAGCAGAGTTGGGGTATAATGGCAGGGCTGCTCAAAAAGCAAACTGCAGTGAGTGGGTTGTATCAAAACAAATTCCACCCAGAAAATGCAAAACACATGCACTGCATTCCCCTTCTTTGCTCCTGTATCAATAGGTGGGATTGATGAGAGGGAGGTGGCTGGTATTTGTATTAACTGGATGTTTGGCTGTGCCAGCCTGTAAGCAGTGGTTGGTTTCACATGACACGGGGAAAATAAATTAGTTTTGAGACTGGTTTTGGTGGCAGAGAGGTGGAATCCCCCAGAGATACCCCAGAGGTGCTGGAGGAGGAGCAGCAGCGGAGGGGAGAGGAGGAGTTGGTGGCAGAGGGAGTTGAGGAGCAGGATGGTGTTGCTCAGCTCCTGACAAGTGCATCCAACAGCACAACTCTTACCAGTGTCAATGAAGCCAAGGATGCAGAGTGTGATGGAAACATTAATGTTCTGAATGCTGAATTCCTGCCTCAGGGAGCTGAAAAATCCATCCAGGGCGAACTTGGTCGCAGAGTAGGGAACAGTAAAGGGAAACCCGACTTTACCTGGACACAGAGTGAAGTTCTGTTACAGCACAGGAAGCTGCTCTGCCTGAACCTCTGTTTTGCCCTTCATCAGAGAGAGGATTTTCCCCAAGGGGACTTCACTGTTAGTGAACTGTCATCCTGGCACCTGAACAGCAGCATTACAAATATTCCTGTTGGCTTCTAGCTCTTTTAAGGTCTTATGGCCAACACCATGGCTCGTACCTCTGCTGAGGGTATGAGCAACCCAAAGTAACCACAAAACCCTCAGTGGGGAGAGGTGGAGCAAAGTTTAAACTCCTGACCCTGGATCCTGAGCTAAACTGATGCCCAGAGCACTGCCCAGCACACCAGCTCTGGGGTTTAGTTGCAGGGCTGGTCAAAAAGCAAATTGAGGTGATTGGATTGAGCAGAAAACAAATTCCATCAAGAAAATCCCAAAACAATCTGGATTTGGGTGCTGGGGTTGTTTCTGGTGTTTGGTTTTGTTTGTTTGGTTGGTTTGGTTTGGTTTTTTGTGAGTGTTAAGCAGTTGTGGCTCTTTTAGGATGCCTCTGTGCTACTTACGAAAATCAGCCCACGGTGTCTTTTGGGTGAATCTCATGTCACCCACCTCGCTCCCCACTCACCTGCCATGGATGAAACCACGACAATGCTGCCCTCACTCTCCTTCAGCATGGGCAGGGCTGCCGTGGTCATGGCCACGTAGCTGAGGAAGTTGATTTCCAGGAGCTTTCGTACGTGCTCAACGTCCCCATCGAAAAAACCAAAGTACGAGGCACCAACGTGGTTAAGAATGAGCATGTCCAGGCCTCCTGCAAGCAGAGGAAAGGGTGTTAGTGCTGGGGGGGAGGGAGAGGGCTACAACCAGCAAAACAGCCTTTCTTGGGAAGTGTAATCAGAAGAAATCAGGTTTTTGGGTCAGAGCTGTGGCCCGTTATCTCTGGGGTAGGGATATACTGCAGATGGTGGCTGCCAGTAAAAACTCCGTTGTGATATACTGCTTTTTGGTTCGAAACACAAATGCCATGGCACAAGGGAGATCACCCCCAGCTGCGTGTGGGCCCTGTGAGGGAGAAGGGACTGTGCATTTCCACAGCCGTGACCCGTGACCGCGATACCGGCGCTGCCGAGGGGCCGCCGGCCGCTCCAGCCCCTGGGTGATGAAATCCAGGACCGTGGCACTGCAACAGGATGTCGTGAGGGCACGGGGCTGAAAACGAGAGCGCAGTTCAGTTGGAGGGGCAGTGGTGAAGCCAGGCAGGGGGCAGAACCAGGGGGAAACTTCTCCCGTCTCGCGCCGCTTCTCCCACTGTTTGGTCTTTTGGTTTTGTTTTTTTTTTTGCAATAAGCCTGGCCAGGATGAGATGCCCTGCTCTGCTGTCACTCGTGGAGAGCAATGTGTAGACATACCCAGCGAGGCCTGTGCCTCGCTCACCACGTGCTGGGCGAAGGCCATGTCCTCCATGGTGCCGCCGACGTACCGCGCCGAGGCCGCTCCCAGCTCCAGGCACCGCCGCACCACCTGCCACCGACACAGCCCGTCAGGAGCGCACCCCTCCCCGGGGGGGGACCAAAAGGGGGGTCTGTGCTCCCTCTGGGATGTGCTCCCACCTTAAAACAGCGGGTTGGGAGCCTGTTTGGAGCCTTCTAAGCTTCAAAGGGAGCCCGGGAAGTTATTCCTGCACCCCAGGCGGTCTGGCTCTTTCTCCGTGCGGTCTGGAATCGCACGTGTGTGTGTGTGGGGAGAGCAGGGGCTTGGCTATCACTGCAGTGGAATGAGGGTGTGTGTGTGTGTGTGCTGAGGCAGCCTGTGTCCGTGGGGATGTGTGTACATAAGTTCAAATCCTATAACGTGTTCTGCAGGGTGTGTGTGTCTGCAGGAGAGGGGGGTTTCTGTGCACGCACAGGGCAGCACAGGGGTGTCTGCCTGTGAGTACCACCGTTCCCAGCTGGGATCTGTGCTGTGGGAATTACCTGTGGGGATATTCCTGCGTGGTGGGTGTACCTGTGGGGTGAGATTGGCCTTCCTGTGTGTGCCCTGCTGTGGAGGTGCATGTGGGGATGCCCGGTTTGCCATTTACTTTCTGGAGCTTGGCCTCTGTCCGTGCCGTGATGAGGATGTGGGATCCCATCCGTGCCAGGTGATAGGCAATCTGCTCCCCAATCCCAGTGCTGGCTCCAGTCACGATCACCCGCTTCCCCTTCAGCATCTCTGGGGACCGAGGCACAGGCATTTAATTTATCCAAATGCTGCTAGAAGAAAAAACAACCCTAAAACTCAAAAAAATCCCGTAACACCCTACAGAATAAGCACTTAATTGGAAAGTAAATGAGCCTGTGAGTGCAAAGCATCCAGCACCAGGACATGCCTCCCATCTCATGGAAAAAGCCATGGAGTTGCTGCAGCTCCTCATGGAATGCAGCGACACAGGGACAGCGCTTGACTCTTTCAGCAGCTTTTTCCACGAGTCGGGACAAAACTTACCAACACCCCAACTATTCTGTAGTAAAAATCACCCACTAAGTGCATTCTCTGAACTTAAAATCCATTATTTAAAAGTCATGTTTATAAACTCTGTTGTTGCACGCTGGAAAACGGAGCGTTCAGAGCCCTCTCCCCCTCAGCCCCCTGCCTCACCTGCTCCCCCCCGGGAAGTATTTCTGCATATTCCTCGCTCGGTTGGATTTCAAATCTTCATTAAAACAACTTTTTCTGCTACCAGCCACCACACAAAGGCTCGGGCTTGGCTTGGTCCAAGCTCTGAATGGTTTCCACGCAAAGCATTCAAATGTGGCTTTTCATATTTTTGCTTTAAAGGCAGAGTCACTTTGGATACTCACCCGGTTTGAAATTCTCCCTCGCAGAATAAAACCAGAAGGCCAAAACCAATCCCAGCAAGGGAATGAGAATCTTTTGCAACCGACCCATGCCACTGTGGAGCGAGGAGATACAGCATGAGAGAGAAGGAAGGAACCAAAAAAAAAAAAAAAAGAAAAAGCTCTCTGCAGAGAGCTGCTCCAGAGGGAAGCAGCGATGAGAATCCTTAAAAACCTGTCAGCGGAGGAGCTGCGACTTCCAAAGCCCTGGAAAATCACGGGTGGCTGGATGAGAGGAGCCAAGGCTTTGATTTGCTCCCCGCTGCTCGGCCTGGCCAGCGGGGCTGTTTGGGTTCTGCCCGGCTCTTTTCATATTTCCTGTCCTACGTTAAAATGCAGAATTTTGCACAACACCCTGGAAGAGGTGTGTCTTTGCTGAGCAGCATCAAGTTTCACTTGGAGAACATCAGAGGGAGCCCAGTGCAGGTGGTTAAACATCCTCCTTTATTCCTGCAGGCACTGTGCATGGATGTGACCCGGGTCTGGCCCTGGGAGAGCGACTGGGGGGCTGCTGTGCCATGGGGGGACACCCAGAGAATGTCCCTGTGCTCCCCAGGGTGCCACTGCTCTGTGCCCAAAGCTGGGCAGCAGGGGCCCAGCAGCACGTCACGCTCCAAAACAGCTCCAGAAGTGCTTTGCTGGGGCAGGGTTTAGATTTCCATCTCGTTTTTTGTTCCCTCTGGGAGCAGATGAGGGATCAGGGGCTGAGCAGAACCCATCACCAGGGTGCAGCCAGCCTGGCTCCAAGGGGTTCTGTGAGCACAGAGAGGTTTGCAGTGAAACACTGTGTGTGTTTTCTGCACAGAAATAAGGGGCCTCTCTGCTGTGGTTCCTGCTTTGAGTTTTGTACAAGCTCTGCTCTGACTTTAGATGAATATAACCTCGAGAAAAACCCACTAAGCACCCTCTTAACTCCCTGAGCCTCAGTAGCAGCAAATTCAACGCCATGGATCTTGTGCAATAGGGATAAACCATGTTCCAGCTTTGGTCTTCTGCTGGGATCTTCACTGCAGAGTCCCAGCACCTGCTGTGGGATGAGGACATGATGTGGGAGCTCCCTGTGCTCCTGGAATTGCCTCGCTGGAGCCTCAGCCTTCTCTGCCAGGGGAAGGATGTGTTTGCTGGGGCAAGAGCCTCACCTGATTTCTTGGTGGAAATCACTTAAAGGTTGGACTTGATGGTAGAGGTCTCTCCCAACCTAAATAATTCTGTGATATCTGTGATCTACAGGACAAGGGCTGCTCCATGGGCTGATTTCCTGGGAACAAGTCCGTGGTTTTCCCTTTCAGACCAATCTAATGTAACCAGCCAGAAGGAACTATTAAATGAAATTTTACCCCTCAATTGCATCTTCAAATAAAGATGCTTTAATTCAGTGGTGTACCTGGTAGGTCAGTGGAGCTCTCTGGCCTTACTACTGCTTTACAGATTACTTTTTTTTCTTTTCTACCTTTCTACTTCTGTCTCAACTTTCCCTGTGATAAGAAGCACTCAGCCCACGCTTGGTCAGATAACACCAGTGAACTCACTGCCTCTTCCTGTCTCCCTTTGCTTTGAACTTGAGTCACAATTATGGGGCAGCCATTTCATGCCTTGGCTTGGGGGAAAAAAAACCCCCAACACTGAAGTAATTAACCATATCTCAGCTGATCTTGTCTGTGCTGCTGGCAGGGAGAGGGGCTCTTTTTAGATAGTTCAGTTTATTACCAGCACTAGGATACTGCAGTAAAGCAATAACCAGCAACCTTTGTGCACCATGTGCAAGCGTGACAGGAAGGTATCGTGCTCTTTGCTCTGCAGCAGCACGAGGAGATGTGGGGATGGAGGCAGGGGGGGATTCTGGAGCCGACACTGCGCTCGCCTCGCTGGTGGTAACGAGAATTCGTGGGGTCAGGTTGGGTTTTTACCAAGTAACCGATAATAAAGGCTTGAAATACTGAATATTTCGGCCAAAACTTATGCAAATTTTCTTTTATAAGCAGTTCACATGCAGCTCAGTGTGTGGAAATGAAGCTGGGGTGGTCCCCAGGAGGGTCGGGGGCTGTGGCAGGAGCTGCCGGATCCGGCCGCGCTTCGCTGCCCACGTGGGTTTGCTCTTGGCCACCCGTCCCTTCCAGGGTGCTGCTGCTGCTCCTCACTCCCACTCGCAGCTTTTTCTGGCCTTGTTTTCCCGTGTGCAACTTAAGAACTTGTTTTTGCCTTTTTCCTGGGGGCGGGGAGTGAGGGAAGGCAGAGGAGGGCAGGGAAAGGCGAGGATGGACAAGGGTTTTCTCGTCTCAGCTGGTCCAGACCCCGGAGAGGGGAGCCCAGGGCTGTGCCTGGCCCTGACCCGGTGAGAGGGAGCTCTGTGGTTTCTGAAACAGCTTCTCCCGGATTATCCTGGATGTATTTCCCCTGCTGCAAGTCCCTTCTGTGTCCCTGTCTGTTGGGAGCTGTGTTTTCCAAGGGGTGATGCTCAGCACGGTGCTGCCCTCTCTGCACGGGGGAGGTTCTTCCTTTAGTGGTGCCGGGAGCTCCTCGGAGGAAACGAAATCTGTGAAAGGAAAACTTGTTCTGACAACAGACTGGGAGAGGGGAGCTTGGGGAGTCCCTGGAGGGAGCACGTTCCAGAGCAAGGCTGAGGCTCAGGCGGGTTTGTGCAGGCAGCTCAAAGACTCAAACACACTCGGCAGGAATTTGGATACTGTTTCTTTTTTTTCCCCTCTTTTGAGTGATATTTGGCTTTTTTCAACCGATGGTCAAGTCTTGATTAAATGCAGAAGGTTTTCCTTTTTATTTTTTTTTTTCTTTCTCCTCTTGCTTTCCTTTATCTCATGGATATTTAGACTTTACTTTTCATACCCAGCTCTCCCAGCATCCTTTACCATGAACACAGCTCTAAATATGTTCTTTCCAGACAGGGCTATCATGTTATAAAATTATTCTTGCACTAGACTGCATGTCAGCATGATGGTGCTGGGCCATGACAGATTCCTGTGGGTTTTGGCACAGCTTCATGTCACATTATTGTGGCTCCTGGGCACATCCTGCAAACCCCATCACTGTCACAGCTGCATCACTCCAGAAAAATGCACTCTCAGATCCCAGGGGAGACTGGAGTTGATTGTAGGATGGGTTTGGTTTGGTTTGACATCATATTTCTACACACTGCTGGTTTAGAGAAAATACTGTGATGTTTAAGTCATTTATAAGTGCTAAATTAATGTTTTTTCCCTGTGTGACCAAATCAGGCATTGCTGCCTTGCTCTTTGATTGTTGGAGCTGTGGCTGCCTTAAATGTTGGCCGCTGTCCATGTTCCCAGTGCCCTTGGTGCTGGGTGCCTGAGGTTGATATGCTTATCTGCACCCCTAAATTTAGCCTGGCAGCTCCTGAAATATCCAGCATCCCAACTACAAATAGGGAATGAGGACTCTCTGAAGACATTCAGCTCATGCCTTTGAAGTGGTTGATGTGTGAGTGAGGGCTGCTGGGCCTGGGTGGCCTTCAGCTCCATGTGATGAAGGTCTGGGCAACAGCTCCAAGCTGAAACAGGATCTTTGAAGAGATGCTGCAGGATGGGTACAGGCAGACACTCCCCAGCTCTCGTGCCAGCTGCAATTTTCCTTTGAACTTCACGTACCAGGAAAATGTCACGTTCACAGGTTATTATGGATTAGATACAAACAAGTCTGGAAGAGAACAACAGAAATCGGCCTCGTGCAAACTCAGCAATGCAACTCAGCCCTTGGGCAATGTGTGGCTGTCCTCAGGAGTTTATCCCTCAGGACCTGAGTTTAGCTTAGCCTTAGATGCTCTGTCTGCTGCTACCCAGTAGCTTGCCTGAGGTGTCCTCACAAGTACTGTCTGTGTGTCTTATTCCATCTGGTTGCTGTCTGGTATATCCCAGGATTTATAATTAAAATTTGTCTTTGCAATTTATGGTAGTGGTTGTTTGCTCCATGGCAGGAGTGTGTGGATGCTGTTTGCTGTATCTGTGGTACTTGTGTTGGCCAGGCTTTGCTGCAGTTTACCTGGAATGGGAATACAGGCTTGGTGGGGCTGGGAAAATAGGCTGGGTTGGAGGGTTGTGCCGTGGTTTAAGGGTGGGGAAGTTGGCTGAAGCCTTTTAATCTGCTGCATCTGGCAAGTCATCCTTAAAGTGATGTTAAAGGGGTTACAAAGCTTCTGTGCACACAGAAATTTATTGTGTGGTTTAAATAACCCTTTTTATGGCCATTGTGGTAAAGTCAGCTATTAATGATTGTCTAATTCAGCGCTCTGCAGAGAGCCAGCCCTGTCCACTGTCAGTGCATTCCCCTGGGGAAGTGGTAACACGCAGGGCTGACCTCCCAGGCTGGCCTTTCAGGGTGATGTGTGTCCAGGAAGGACCTCTGAGCTTGCAGGACGTCAGGAGGCAGGAGGTTGTGGTGGCAGGCCACGATGTTCCCGAGGTGGGGCCCGAGCTGCCGGCGGTGCTTTATCTGTCTAATCCCATTAACTGCCTTAGGAGGAGCTATTTTGACTGGTTCACAAATCTCTTTGCTTTAAGCCCCTGAACCCCGTGACTGGATCACTGTGGACAGGAGGTGTGGGCAGCAGGGCATGGCACTATGTGACAAGGTGTGAAGACAAACCCAGGTCCAAACCCAGCTCACCTGGAGCTCCCCCCCATCACCTCTGGGCTCACAGGCTGGGCTGCTTGAGATCAGCTCCATCCCCTCATTTCTAAAACTCCCCTTCCCCACAGGGCAGGATGAGACACCTGTGACTTGTAGAGTAGCACTAATCCTGGGAAGTGATGTGGGATTAACAGTTTCCTTGGACAGAGATGTGATTGTCATCTTGGTTTAATCCGTTTAAGTGTTCAGCTCTGGCTGATCAGAGCTGGGAACACTTTCATGCCTGATACAGCCACAGACATCCAGGTCCCTGCTCTGTCCATGCATCAAATGTGCCACAGGGAATTCCAGGACAGCCTTCCCTATCCCTGAGGCTGGGTTGCAAATATAAAGCTGGAATTGGCAGGTAGGGGAGGACGATGGACCCTCCTCAGCTGGTGGCTCTCTTCAGGCCTCAATTCTCACATTTTCCCATGAAACTTCCACTGCTGTCAATGAGAGGTTGGATTGTTTGACCTTGCCAGAATCCAAAGGCTTGGCTATGAACTAAATAAAGCACTTCTCAAAGGCCATTTTACTCCAAACTTTAATTTTAACTGAGGAAAAGGTACTTTAAACTTGACTGAAAGCTTGTGCAGAGTTTTTGTGCAGAGACCGGGTAGGACTCCTCGTCTGCAACGTGCTGCTGTTTTATTGTTTGGGTTGTTTTTTTTTAAACACAAATAGTGGTCAGCAAAACGAACTATGTGCTGTGAAGTTGTGCTTCAGCTGTGCTCTGGAATTTTCAGATGCTGATCTTAACTGGTGCAGCTCTGGGAGGAGCCGCGCGTTGGGCACCGGAGTCGGGCAGCAGTTTTTAACTCTTCTGGGATCTGCTGCTTGGATTTCTGCCAGAGAATGGCATATTCCTGACACATTTCCCAGTTCCTGTGCAAGGTGTGTAGCCTTGCTCCTTCCTCTGCCCTGCTGGTGTGTCTTTGAGCAGACAAAGAGGGATTTTCTGCCCCAGCCGTGACTGTTTCCCTGCCTTCCCCTCCCAAGTGTGGTCGGGATCATTCAGCTGTGCCTGGCTGGGGGCTTTATTTGACTAACATGACATAGTTCTGAGTGCAACAGATTCTGGCTGAGCCCAGAACGATTTTTAACTAGGTGAAAGTCCTCTAATGATTCTGGCAGTGCCCTGGGTACAGCCTGAAGGTTGGAACTCTATTTCCACACCCTCCAGACTGGCTGTGCCACCTCCATGCTTCAATTTTTCCACCTCTGACACCCCTGCAATACTGGAATCCGATATTACTCTGCACGATTAGGTGTCTGTGGTGGGTTTGTGAAGGTGCCCAGCAAGGGTAGAAGATATTTTTAAAGTTTTTTTTGCTGTGCAGCAGCTGTAGCCAGCTGGAGGATTGCCAAGGCAAGGACAGGGGTTTTATTGATTGATTTTTAAACAGTTCTGTAAACCCATGGCCATGACAGAGACGTGAATCCGTGCCACTGAACCCAAATAACCCCCTGAAATACAACCCCACCTCCAGCTTAGGGCATGTTTGTCACCCATGTGACACAAATGCCACCTCCTCCCCAGCTGGCTCGTTTTGGAAGGGAGCAGCTGCCAGGAGTACAGACACACTGACCCCCTTGGCCCCAGAGCAGCCTCACTGGGGGGACTTTACTGAGAGGGTGCAGCCCCTTCATTACTCTCTGGATTCCCCCAGCTGCCACCTGAAAGGAGCCAGAAGTGAGTAAAACCACTAAAAGATAAAATAAACGCAGCAAGAGAGCACTGGGTACCATATAAAATATTTATTGATCTTGCAAAAGGGTGTAAAATGCATCTGTAATAAAAATAAGAAACCATGCTGTGCATCTTGGCACAGGTTTATACCAACAAAAGGTATTTTTTCCCCCACTGCTGCACAGCAGCAAATAAAACCCTTCTCTCCTCTCAAGTCTCCTTCAGCCAAGCCTTCTCTCTCTCTCTCTTCGTGCTGGAACCACCACCAGGGAGGCCGGGGCAGCAGAGTCTCCGTGCTCGGTTGCTCAGCAGGCAGCTCGGCGGGTCCCTACGAGGCGTGCAGCCTGGTCACCAGGGCTCTCTGCACCGCCCCCGGCGTCTTGCCCTTGTCCAGGAGCAAATCCTCCCGTTTCTGGGGGAGCCTTTGCCCTCGCGTCGCGGCAGGTTTCTTCTTCTTCTTCTCTTCCTCCTCCTCTTCCTCTAGCCTGCCCTCGGAGCTGAAGGGGCTGCACACGGTCTCCACCAGCCCGATGACCACCCCGAAGAAGGCCAGCACGCTGCCCAGCATGTACAGCTTGACCATCTTCCTGTTGGGCTTCTGGCTCAGCATTTCCTTGGCGAAGGGGATCAGCTCGTGCATGGTTTCCATTTCTGCGGGTGTTTTTTTTTTTTTGTTTTTTTTTTTTTTTTTGCAGCGGGTTTAGATGTCGGTTCTGCAAGAGAAGAGAGAAGGACATGAGTTAAATCCAGCTGCTGCGGTGCCAGAGCCCGAGCTCCCCGCAGACCCCCCAGCGCTGCTTTCAGCGGGGAATTTGGGATTTTTGCTGAGGGTTCGCTGCAGGAAAACGCATCCCCGGCGTGCCCGCGGTGCTGGTGGCACTGCCCGGCAGGGCAGCCCCTGAGATGGGAGATCCAGGTGGATCACGGCAACCCCGCATCCCACTCCCGGTGGCATCCCATTCCCCCCGGCATCCCATTCCCCGCGGCATCCCATTCCCCGCGGCATCCCACTCCCCCTGGCATCCCACTCCCGGTGGCATCCCATTCCCCCTGGCATCCCACTGCTCCCCCTTACCCAGAGGCGGCGGTGCTGCTGTGCGGGGCCAGGATGAGGGTGGGGAGCGCTGCGCTGGTTTTTGGCTGCGGGGCCGGGCTGTTCTGGGTTGTTCCGAGCTGCGGGGGCCGCTCCGCTCAGCAGCTGCTGCCCTGCCCGCACCCGCCGCCGCCGCCTTATATGGCCCGTGGGGCGGGCGGGGCCGGGCGGGGCGGGCACCGTGCCCCGAGTGCGGGCCAACCCCCCCCTGCCGCTTGGCAGCTCCTGCCCTTAATCCGGCCAGACGGGGGAAAAATAGTCTTCTTCTGGTTTTTTTGGGGTTTTTTTTTTGGTTTTTTTTTTCCCCCTAGTTCTTATTTTGCCTCATTTATTTGTTTTTATTTGTTTATTTTTTCCTCCTTTTTCTTTTTTTTCTTAAAAATTTCTTCTATTTTTTCTTTTACCATCTCCTATTTTTTTACCTTCTGTAATTTCTTCTTTTTAATTTCTCCTTCAGTTTTTCTTTTTACCTTCTCCTTTTATTTTTTCTTTTTACCTTCTATTTTTCCTTCTTTTTACCTGCTCTTTCTATTTCTTCTTTCTACCTTTTTCTATTTTTCTTCTTTTTATCTTCTCCTTCTATTTTTTCTTCTTCTTACCTTCTCTTTCTACTTTTTCTTTTTTACTTTCTCCTGTTTTTTCTTTGTACCTTCTCCTTATATTTTTTCTTTTTACCTTCTCCTTTTTTTCTTTTTACCTTCTTCTATTTTTCTTCTTTTTACCTTCTCCTTCTATTTTTTCTCTCTACCTTCTTCTATTTTACTTCTTTTACTTCTCCTTCTATTTTTCCTTCTTCTTACCTTCTCCTTCTATTTTTTTCTTTTTATCTTCTTCTATTTTTTCTTCTTTTTACCTTGTCCTTCTATTTTTCCTTCTTCTTACCTTCTCCCTCTCTATCTCCCTCTCTCCCTCTATTTCTCCCTCTATTCCTCCTTCTGTTCCTCCTTTTTTTCTTTCACAAAACTCGTTGATGTTCCTCCTCCCTCCCCTCAAAAAATAATTATCCCAAAGTCCAATTCCAACATGAGGTATCTGTTTCTGTTGTCTCACTTGCTGTGCTGCTCCATAGCTGCTTCTGCAAGAAATATTTAATATGATAATAGAAACTTTATTGAGCTGGTACTTGGAGTGAGTGAGAGAGGATCTGTGTCCTGAGCTCCTAAAATATGGCAGGGTTTGGATCTGGGGCTTGGGTCTGTGCACAGTCAATTCAGCACAGTGGATATCTCTGCCTTGCTCTTTTTTCTTGGGGTGAAATGGGTTAAAAAATGCCATAGTGAAGGAGAGCAAAGGTGTTACCCAGGCCAAGGTGTGAAGGTGTTTCTTAAAGGTTTCTAGAGGTGGTTCCTGGCAGAGACAGCCATCAGCAGGTGATGGCTGCAGTGTGTGGCAGCACCTTATTTCTTAGAAATAGCAACAATTGGAATTTTCTGAGTTAGTAAAAGTTACATCAGCCTGTTAAACCCCTGTTTTTCACTTTTCTTACACTTGCTGCTGGAGCTCTGTGGCACTCTGTTGTGTCACTCCTTGTGATTTAGCTGGAGGCCGGGGCTGTTTCCATTCTGGGGAGAAGCAGGAGGCCGTGCTGTCACACTGCTTCCCTGGACTGCTGCCAGGAGTGTTGCATCAATCCCTCCCAGCACGTTGCATCACCACCATCATCATCTGCTCCCTCTGCAGGCTCCATCCGTGCTCAGGTGCTGCTCTGCCTGGAGGAATCATATCTATTCCATACACATCTCAGCAGCTGCTGCCCTTAGGGAGTTGCTAAAGCCACAAGAATTTGTTGGGATTTACAGCTTCTGATTTCACAGAGCAGATGGTGGACACTGGACAGATTTCTGGCTGAGATGATGAGAATTGCTCTGCCAGGACAGGACATAGAAATTAAAATATGAGCTGATGTGATAGCAGGAATTTTAGGGAGGAGTTGGTGTACGTGGAAAGAGGGAAAGCTCAGAGGGAGCCTTCAAAGGATGCTCTAAAGGAGGCTGCACCTCCTGGGGGGTGTTTGTAAACCCTCAAAGGGTGGCAGACAGCCCCCAAAGCAAGCTGGAGCCAAAGGGGGGCTTGTCCTCCAACCAGGGAGTGGAAAAGAGGGCCTGTGGCACAGGGAACGTGGGTTTGATAACTCTGAGCTGGGTTTTATCTCAGCCCACGCCGAGGAAACCTCTCTGTGACGGGAATAACTCGTGACGTGAGTGGCTGGTGCCGTGTTTCCCCTTCCTGCCCCTGCAGCATCACTGGTGCCATGGCTGAGGCTGAGCACTGGTTTGTCTCTTGAGCTTGAGAAAGGGGCAGAATAGAGCTCTGAGGAAGATGGGAATTGCTGGAAGGTGTGTTATTTAGTCAGATGCCTTTTGCTGGAGGATTTGAACACTTTCCTTACAGGGTGATATCGCCCCAATTCTGCCCTAAAGCAACCAAAGTGGCTCCTAAGGGTTGGACTAGGTGATCTTTAGGGTTCCTTCCAGCCTAAACTGTTCTCTGATTCTACAATGAAAACCAGCCTGAAGTCTGGCCTGTGTTGGGGTCACAATTCCAAACTGGGTGAGGGTCAAGCTGCCTTCCTCCCCACTTCCCCAGGCTTTGGTGCTCCACACAGCCCTCGGTCCCCTGCCCGGGGGGGTGTGGGCAGTGCTGACCCGCCTCGAAAAGGGACGTGGTCCTTCAATTTGGTGGTTTTCCCCTTTCCTTTCCCTCTTTGCTGAGCTGTGCCGTGGGTATGTGTGGAGCAGTGAGTCAGCCCTGGCTCCTCACATCCCGCACGTCCGAGGGAGGCTGGAGGCTTCCCCCGCCCCCACGGCGAGCAGAGAGCTCTGAGGAAACACTGCCGGTGAAAACTTGGGGTTTTTTTACAAGTTTTGAATGTGCTTAGGAAATTGCATTGCAAGACTGGCTGTAAAAGTTGCTAAAGACTCGTCTTTCCCTCCTCAGCGTCTGGGTTTTTTTTTTTTCTTTAAATAAAAGGTCCTTATCTCCCCTGCCAACTTGGCAGCCAAGGTTGCAGCTGATTCCTGCATTCGGGCTGTGGGTTTTTTTCTCTTCTGCAAAGCTTAGAAAAATGGCCATTGCAGAGAAGATAGCTGGAGGGCACAGCAATTAGACAGGGAAAGTTCAAGGTTACTGTTCTCCCCACTGGCTTTTTGGGGGGTAAGATGTGCTGTCTCCTCCCAGCTCCAAGAGATGAGAGGTGAGAGCTGCCCTGGCCCTGCTCAACTCCAGTGTCTGGGCTGTCCCAGTCCCAGAAACAAAGGTCAGTGGGAAGTGTTGGAATCGTGACATTTCACCTAAAAAAGGTTTTTTGTTTGCTTTTTTCCCTTTTTTTTCCAGGCAGGGTTTTATTTGCCTCCCGAACCTTGTGTTTGAAAGCCGCTTTTCCAACCTGAGGGCTGGGAAGGGTATTTTTATTCATTAAATACCAATGGAGATGTCCATGCAATCCTGAAGTACTGAGAGCTTGAGCTGTCAGGAGAGCACAGAGCTCAGGATAACTTGGAGCATTAACCAAGTAGCTGATAATCATCTGTGGCAAACACCTCTTAGAGCAGCACTCAGATTGTGCTGATCTAATTAAACAATATTTAATTCAATTTCGTTTTAAATTTCGGCAACTGAACTCTGTGCAAGCTCGTGGTGTGGACATTTAAATTGGATCAAGTGTGGATAAAAGGATTAATGACTAAACTAAATTAGACTAATTTTAGCTGTTCCCAATCTTATTTAGGAGAGTCTGCACAGGGAGGTTGTCGGGTTTAATCGCAACTTAAACCAGGCTTTGTGGCCCGGAGAACTGCATGAGTATAACGTCATCTGGAGGAAGGGCTCTGCCTGAATTTCCAAAGCAGGGTAAGCACTTGAGGCTTGACCCAAATGTTGCTGGACAGGGGAGGCTGAGATGTGTGAGGGCTCGGGGAGATGATGCTCCACAGCCCAGCTCCGCTCGCCGGCTTTGCACCTCCGAGCTCATCCGGAGCCACCAGCCCGGGAAAAGCTGCTTTGGAATTGCTCTGGAGGGTGCAGGTGATGCTGTGCTGTGTCATCTGGGTGTCTCTGCCTGCAGCAGCCCAAATTTAAGTCCCCTCCTGGCATGGCTCGTTTCTCACTGGGATAATCTCGGTGATGCTCCTGGGGAACGGGAGCACCGGCAGCTCTGCCCTGGCTGGGGGTGGACGTGCAGGAGGAGAGGAGCAGGGAGCATTCCCAGCTCTGGAGAGGTTTCAGGTGGCTCAGCTCCTGTTTCAGGGACACAGGACAGTGTCCCTTGGCTGTCACAGAGCTCTGTGCTGGCGCTGTGGCCACGAGCAGCTGCCAGTGCAGGGCAGGGGCACGGCAGGCGCCGGGCACGCCGCGGGTGCGTGTTGGGGGCTCAGAGGGCAGGAGATCTGCCAGGAGAGGGGCTGGGAGGTGCTGGAAGGGAAAGGGGCCAGCCCCTGCTGCCAGAACATCCCCATATGAAGCTCCAAGGGATCTGCAGGGTGGTTGACACCCCCAGGCACAAATGTGCTGTAGGCGTTGCCGCCCTGAAACACTCGAGAGAGAAAGAGGGATGTAAAAAGAAAAAGGAAACCCCAAAGCCCAGCAAGCCCGATTAAGGATCTGTCCCTATTAAAAATGAATAAAATGACAAAATTTTGGTTTCCTTGCCCTGGCAGTTCCCACTGTACTGAAGCACTGTGTGCCTGCTTGGTGTGTGGGCAGAGAGGAGCCTCCCCACGGGCTGTGACGGGCAGAGGGCAGGCAGGTCGGTGTGGGGTGTGGGGTGTGGGGTGGGACATGGCCCCGTGACTCAGCCCTGGTGACCTGGGCACCGTGGGGGCCTGCTCTGCTGGGCTGTCTGCAGGACTGAGCTGCCCTGGAGATGTCACAGAGGAACAGCCACAGGGATTCTGGTGCTTGGTGCCCGATGCTGCCACGTGGTTTTGCACCCAGGTGCTCTTCCAGCCAGCCTGGTCTCTTGTCTCAACCCGAATTGTGAATCCAAATTTTATTTTTCTTCACCTAATATTGTTTACCTGGGGGGAAGACATTCAAGCATCGTTAGCAGAGTGCTTTTGTGCAAGACTTCTGAACCAGGGGCCCACCCTGACCTAGTCCACCCCAAGGGACACCCTGGTCTCAATGGCCATGGGAGGTCCCTTCTCACCAGCCCGGGGTGACTCTGGGGTTTTGCAGAGTCATGGAGGGGAACTTAAAATGCTGAGCTGACCTTTGCCTCCTGGTGTCATCTCCCAAAACGACAGTGGCATCTCAGTGGTCTTGGTGGGAACACAGCTGAGGTGGAAAGGTGTGTTGCTTCATCTTCCACATGTCTGCGTGTGGGCAAGGGTCAGGCACTGCTGGACCTTGGCTGTGACGAGCCCGAGCTCCACAGGGTGGTCTGGGACGAGGGGCTGATGCACCAACCAGGGAGGGGAGCAAAGGTGGGACAAAACACCGTGTTTTACCTGAGCAGGTCAAACCCTGTGCACAGCGAGGCCCTTGTTTGAATTCCAGCGAGTCGAACCCCGTGCACAGCGAGTGCCTTGTTTTAATTCCAGCAGCTGGGGGGGAGCAACAAGTGGCAACCAGGAGCAGAAAACAGCGTGTCCTTCACTTCTGTCACACTTGCGGTGTTAAGGAGGATCCACGGCTTAACAGAGGCTCCTAAATGACCCATTAGTTTAAATTTCCCGAGGCTGATGTCGCAGGGGGGGGGCAGGGTTGCTGTGCTGAGGGCTGGCAGCAGGGATACAGAGCCCCCTTCTTTCCACTGTTTACTCCAAAATCCCCCAGAGGGGAGCTGCATGCTTTCCTAGTGGAATATTTTCCCGTTTAGAAAACGGGGACATGACAAAAATAACGATGTCCTCCCCCTGCAAGGATAGTTTTATCAAGCTCCTGGTGGAAAGTGGGCAGGCAGCCCAGCCCCTGGCCCTGCCAGCTCTGCACCGTGTCACTGTGTGCCCGGGGAGGGCTGTGCCAGGGGGTGGGGGCCACAGACCCTCCAGCTCCATGAGGCATCTTGTGCTGACCCAGCACGAGTCAGGGCACGTGGAACTCCACCGGCTATGGAAATGAGCTGGTGGGGAGAAAAGGAAAATCCAATTTAGGGGCAAATCCTGAGCGTTGTGTGAGCTCCTTCAGGAGAGCTGGTCCTGCCTTTCCTGGGGTTTGGGGTGACTGCCTTGCCCAGATCAGCTGCCCTGCAGCATCTGGCTGGCTGCAGGCAGCATCTAGCAGGTCCTGTGCTGCTGTGCCAGGAAGAGCTGACCCCTTCTGTGAGCCCAAGTCAGGGTCTTCCTTAGTTTTCACACTTGTATGCTTACACTTGATTTGCTCCTACATTTGCACAGTGAAAAATATTAATTGTAATAGAATGTTGAAGAGTTCGTGATGTAGTTGGTGTGAGGATCTTCATGGGGTGGTAATGACTTTCTCTGGGTTCATCCTGGAGAGGAGATGGAGGTCAGACCTCACTGGGGGCTGCAGCTTCCTCAGAGGGGCAGCTCCAATCTCTGCTCTCTGTGACCAGGGACAGAACCCCAGGGAGGGGCTGGAGCTGTGTCAGGAGGGGTTTAGGTTGGATATTGGGAAAAGATTCTTCCCCCAGAGTGTGTTTGGGCACTGAACAGGCTCCCCAGGGCAGTGGGCACAGCCCCAAGGCTGCCAGAGCTCAAGGGGTGTTTAGACAATGCTCCCAGTGACAGGGTGGGATTTTGGGGTGTCTGTGCAGGACCAGGAGTTGGACTGGCTCCCTTGTGGGTTCCTTCCAGCTGAGGACATTCTGATTCCATGGCAGGGCTGCCCCCAGGGCTGCAAAGAGAGGCAGCAGCAGGACGGGTCAAAGGGCCTCTGCCCTTTGGAACCAGCTCCCAGGGTTATTTGAATTTAAACCTAAAGTAGGTCAGTTGGGTTTGGGTTCAAAGTTTTATTTGCTTTCAGAGCAGGTGTAGGGTTGAATTGGAATTTCATTAGAAATTCCTGAGACGCTTTTAAAAGAAATCATGGTAATTATTAAAGTTGGTGTTTTAAATCATCTGTGCTGGAATGAGGAGGTTGTTTCCTGGTCAGGTTTTAATTAAGGTGGGAAATAAAAAAATCTAGGTAAAGAAAAACCTGTTTTATTGCTGATATCAGTAGTCTTGCAATTGAGAGAGTTGCCAAAAAGTTACAACACGGAAGAGCATTTCTTACCCCTGGAAAAAGCTTCCCAGGTTTCCCTCTTCCCGTGCAGCTTCAGTGCTTCTGGCTCCAGGTCCTGTACCCCATTCCAGGTTTTTCCCACGAAGGTTTGCAGGCACCTGACAGGACACAGACAGGTTGTACCTGCTCTAATGATGTGAGGTTTCATCCCAGCTCTGGGAAGTCAGAGCCTGGAGGGGACTGGGACTTTGGAGTCTGCCCTGCCCTGTGCCAAGATTCTGCTCAGCATCACCAAGCAAATCATCTTTCTCCCTGATTTTTTCCATTTGAATGTGCTGTCAGGACTTGTGTTTCAGGCATTTGTTAATCCTTTAATGAAAAATGTACCAGCAGCATTAAGTGCTGTTCAATTTTTTTATGCTTGAACTATAAATTCATCCTCAATCCATCTTTTTTCCTTAATGGAGGTTTTGCATTTCAAGGGATTAAGTGTTCTTTATGCAGTGCTCTGCCTCTGATTTTCAGCTTCTTTTGTGTTCCTCTGAACTCCAGAGAGAGAGAGAAGTTAAAAACTAATCAAATATGATGATTCCAGACCGGTCAGTGCTGACTAACTGGTATCACACCTCAGCAGCTGAATCAAAGCTGCTGATCTGGGATGGTATCCTTGGAAAAGCTCCCAAGGGAGTAGTCACGTGCCTTTAATCTGGATGTCAGATGGCAGGAAGGAAAACAAAGCTACTCATGCAGGAGTCACATCCTTTTGCACCTTGGCTGCCACCACCTGGGTGTCTGGTCCTGAGGTCACCCTGGGTGCAGCACCCGGGGAGCTGCAGGGGATGGTGAGCCCACAGTTCCTTCCTCCCCCACAGCTCCCCCTGCTCCATCCCTGAGGCCTGGAAAGTGTTGGGAATGTGCCTGCTCAGGCAGCAGGGCTCGGGCTGCCTGGCCAGCTGAGGACCCTAATCCTAAGAGCAGAGGCTGGGCAGGTGTTAGCCTGGTGTTACTGCAGGGTGTGACTTTGTGACACCGGCTGACACTCGTGTCCCCAGCTGGCAGGGCTGTTCTGCACCCCCACAGGTTTTTAGAGGGAGATTAGCTTTCAAACAGCTGGCTGTGATGCATTTCTGTACCTGATGCTGGGACTTTTTTCCACTTGAAACTTAAAACCTTGATTGGTGCCAGTGTGGCACGGGCTGTGTCCTGTAAAGCGTGTCCCTGCCAGCCCACTGCATGGGCACAGGATGACCTGAGGTGGAGCTTTTCTGCCTCTGATGAGCTGGGAAGGGATAGAGAACCTGCTTGGCAGGTCACACACGTGCCCCACAGAGCAGGAGCTCAGATTATCCCTCTCACATGAACACTGCAGGGCACGAGGAGGCAGCAGCTCCAGGACTGAGGTGGGGAGCAGGAGCTCCTCAGGAGCTGGTGGTGATCTTGTCCTGGAGAAGGTGCTTCCTGCAGAGCAGTGACCCCTAACACCACGTCTGGGCAGGGTATGTCCCATGACTCAGAGCATGATTTCCTGCAGGAGATGATATTATTTGTTTTCCAGGGAATGTCTGGCCCAGCCCTCGGAGGTCTGTGGGCTCTGACACAGCTCATCACAGGTTAGCACAGGCTGAACTGAGGAAGCACTGGGAGTCCTGTGAGCATCTCTCTTGTTCCTCCCACTGATCCCAGACTGTTCCAATCCTTTCATTTTTTGTGGTGCAGTTTTACCCTTCTCTCCTCTGTATCCAGCCAGCTCCACTGCCTTGATGTGCATTCACTCCCTGGTACTCAGGACAACACTGTCCATGGTAACATAGACAGAGAACAGCCTGGAGCAGCATTCCAGCCTCATCCTGTCCCATCAGGGACACAGGGCTGGCAGGGACCCCCTGCCCAAGCCATGCTATCCCTGAGCACCAACCTGTTCACAGCTGATTTTTTCCTTTCCTGCTTTTATTGATCTGCACTACTCAACCCATAATTGCTTTTTGTTCTTGTTTGAACTTGTAGGGCCTGAAATTCCAGGTTTAACCTTGCTTTGGCAAGTCTAGGGGAAGGAGGAAAGGACACATCAAGGTATTTTGGGTAGTTTAGTCAAACAGCTTGTGGCCTGGGTAGTGTTTTCCAGTCCTACCCTTCTTGATGTGACAGAATTGCAACGTCCTGAGCTTTTCATTAATATGGGGTGGAGCATCACATTTTCAGAACATATTAATGCTGAGCTTTGCTGGCTCTGGAGGGATCAATAGGTGGCATTTACAGTCTTTCCAAGACTTCAGCCTCCTGGTTGACTGCCAGTGCTTTAGGGCACGGCTTTAAACCAGGCAGAATGGGCAACCTGCAGAGGGTGTTTGGCCACATCCAGCATCACCAGCAGCCTTGCAGAAACCCAGACTGGTCAGACCTTCCTCTCCTTTGCCTTCCCTGACAGTCACTCCACTGGAGGAGGAAGTTTGACGGGATTTCTGGGGTCGGTGGTAGCACTTTTACCACACGAGGCTCCACTGAGGGGTCCGACAGACCCAGCGCTCAGGACCCGCGCGGGCACCTCGTGGCACATCCCCCCCTCTCCATCCCGCTTTTAAAAACATCCCAGCGCTCCTTCTCGCTTCCTTTTTGCCGCCAGCTGAGCTGGGGAGGAGGCTGCAGGAGGAGGAATGTGGTGTTACCGCATTGCTGAGCAGGAGCTGGGGCGGGGCGGGCACGCCCAGGCTGGGCACACCTCAGCCAGGAGGAAGCCGAGCCCGGCTTTCACACACCGTAGCCTGAAGGACAGCATTTTTTTTTTTTCCCCCAGCTCTGTGTATCCCCTTTCTCTGAGCTTCCAGTCCTCAGCTTGCACGTGCCTGTGTCGCTCAGCACGGGGATGGGGAGGTAGGTGGCACAAACGGCAGAGGAACTGGAGGAGGGATCTGGAGCGAGCTGCTGAGCCCCTGACCAGCACGGGAGAGGTCGTGATTTTGGGGTTATTTCAGTAAAGACAGTGGAAAAGTCTCCATGCCTCTTTTTGAGGCTGAAAACCCGCAGTTTAGGTGAAATGTAGTGTGTGAGTGGCGCAGGGGGCAATGGATGGGGGTGTTGAGATGTGGAGGCTGCTGAGTTGCCTTCACTGAACACTTTTTAGTTTATACATATTACTTAAAGGTTTGTTACTCTGCTGCCACAGTAAAAAAAAAAATAAAGTTATGAAACTGTTTCCTTTAATAGTCATGTAAAGCATCAGAGACCACTGAAAGGTGGTGAATGTAAGATAACTCTGAATTAGGTCTGAAGCAGGGGAGAAGGGCTCCTCATCGGCTGGGCATGGGGCTGGAGCTCAGACAAGAACCTTGGTTCTTAAAAAATGACTCTTTTCACAGCCGGTGAGGTCACAGGATTGTGTTTAGCAGATAACCCTGGAGCTCCTCTTGGGTGATTTTGTGTCCTGAGGAATTCTGATGCTGCAGGCAGGAGGGGGGGCTCTGCCTGTGCAGCCCAGGTCGCCTTTGGGCTGGAAGTCTGATATGTGGACACACAGTGTGATTATAACTCACGTGGACGTGCCGAGTTGGGCTTTAAATGATCAAGTCGAGGTGCTGGTGGTGGCACTGCCCTGTCACTGTGAAGCAAAACACAATAAACCTGTCTGAGAGGGCGGGTGAACGTTCCAGGGAATCCCCCGATGGGAGCCGAGCAGCAGCTCTGGAGGGAGCTGTTTTCAGGCTGATTTGGTCCACGCCAGCCCCGGGGGAGCTAAGGTGGGTTATGGATGGGCTCTCACTCGCTGCTTGCCCGCAGAGCAGCTGGTCCAGGCTGCCCTCACCCTCCCCAGGAGTGAGCTGTGCCCGTCCCGGGAGTTGTGCGGTAACAGGGTGGGGATGTCTGGGGATCCCTGAATCACTGCCTTTATCATCGCTGCACCCACGGGCACCTTCTGGCCCAGGTGAGGCAGCTGCCTGTTAAAAGCCAGGGAGGAGGGAGCCGAGGCTCAGAGGGCTCCTGTGGTTGCGGAGCGGCTGCCGGGCGGTGCGGGGGAGGGAACCCTCCCTGAGAGCCGAGGACAGGGACAGGGACAGGGACAGCGCTCCTGCTCCCCCAGGGAAGCGGGCAGGTGAGGTTTCTGGCTCTTGGGGGTGTGCTGGCAGCTCTTCCTTGCCCGGGCTCTGTGGGAGATACTTACTCTCGGTTGGTTTTTATGGGTTTCTTCGTTTCATAAAAAGGGACTTTGAGCCGTCTCGTGATGAGTTTTGATCCGGAGTTGATTCTGGAAACGCAGGCAAAAGGTGGGGCTGAGGAACAGACAGTGTACCCTGGGATGGGGTGGCTGGGGGCTGTGTGGGGGATGAGTGTGTGTGCACACTCCTTGGAGCATCCCTTCCAACTGTGCCTTCCCACCCGGCATCGGCACCGATCCCTGGTTATTGTGGATTGTGGTGCCGGGGGCTGGGGCTTCTCCCTGTCCCTGGGGAGCTGGGCAGTCAGGAATCACTGCTGAGAGCAAGGAGCCTGCTGGTACCTGTGGCTCACCTCAGCAGTAACATAAAGATCCAAAGATACCTTCTGGGGAAGAGGGGAACCTCTGACAGACTTTGGGAGAATCCTGTGTGCTCTTCGTGAGCTGGATGAGAAACTGTTGTTCTTTGTACCTTATAAACTACCACAATCTGACTTTCCTCTTCACGATTCTTGACTTTTCACCCACGTTATTCTGTGTGGATCAATTAAAATCATCTCCCTGTAAACCGAGCAGGAAGGTGAAGGATGTGGGCTGAGCTTTTGACTGGCATTTTCTGCTCATTTTCACTCACACTGTGAATTCTTCCCTAGGTGTGTCCGTGGCCCAATGGAGTCTCGCTGCCAGCCTTGGCCATGGGCATTATTTGTCCTGCTGGGTAAGGCTCACCATGCAGTGTTATTAAAAGGACATGGGGCAAACTGACTAAATAGAAACACTGCTAATGTAAGCTTTGTATCAGTAGCAGTGTGGTGGCAGCAGCAGGAGACTGGGGTTTGATAACAGTGCTGGTTTTTGGCAAAAGGCTGAGCTGCCAGACTGGCTGTATGAACAGGGGACACCAACCAGGGCTGGGGAGGATGATGGGCAGTGAGGGCACTGAGCAGCCCAAACTCTGGGTCAGGGCAAAGAAGAGTGTGAGAGAGAACTGCTAGTACAAAACACTTTAAAAGTGCCTTTTCATATTAAAAATAAAGGTAGTTCAGGGGAAAAATACCTTCCTTCTCATCAGCAGATGCCCGGGGTAGGTTGTCCCAAGCATGACTTTGTTGCTCTGTTGTAGGAAACAGCAGATTGTTTTCTGTGTGCCACCCTGACACAGCCCCTAATCCTGTTTTCCTGCTGTCCCAGCTGCCCCACAGCTGCTGGATGCACAGCAAGCCTGTTCCCGGGGAGCCTGCTACCCCCCCTCTGGAGACCTGCTGCTGGGACGAGCCCACCACCTGAGAGCCTCCTCCACCTGCGGCCTCAGCAGGCCTGAGACCTACTGCACACCCCATGGAGAGGTACCCCCACCCCCTCACCTCCTCCCTGCACGGCCCCAAACCTCCTGCAGGGCTGCCAATGCCTTCACTCCTCCCAGCCCTCCTGCAGGGCTGCAAATGCCTTCACCCCTCCCAGCCCTCCTGCAGGGCTGCCAATGCCTTCACCCCTCCCAGCCCTCCTGCCCCTTTGCAGGGATGGGTTTGACCCAGGATGGGGCTCTGAGAAACCTGGGCTAGGGGAAAGTGTCCCTGTGGCAGAGGGTTGGAATGAGATGAGCTTTGAGGTCTCTTCCAAGCCAGATTGTTCTGGGATTTTATGATTTGTCCCCTCCCCAACCATGCTGGGTCTTTGCACTGCAGTGTCCCCTCGAGCCCTTCTCTACCATCCCCATGGATGAGAAGAGAAGCTGGCCAGGAAGGAGGAGTCAGGAAAAGGGCAGCAAAGCTCTGCCACAAAGCACTGAAGTTAAAACAGAAGCTTTTGCATCCAAAATATCCCAAACTCTCCTATCTCTGGATGTTTTAGTTATAAGCTAAACTTGTATTTCACTTGTCAAAACCGGGAACGTTTCAGGTCTTTCCCAAAGACTTGGAAAAGCTGCTGGACTGAACAACTGTTTTCAATCATGCTGCTTGTGTGGGGGCAGGAGGTCGTGCTGGGGTGGGGGGGGGGGGATGAGGCTTCAGGCAGCTGCAGATTCCCCAAAGCTGCCACCAAATCAGAGGGGGAGTTTAAGGATAAATCTGCCCGAGCACAGAGCTGAAAACTGCAGGGGTGATGTGCCTGGTGTGAGCACTTCCTAAAGACTTTCTCTGCCTGCTGTTAACTCCATAACTGCTGGGGGAGGAGCTCCAAAGGGAGGGAGTTCAGTGCAGGACAGGCAGAAAGGGTCTTGGAGGAGATGCTGCAGAGGAAAGCAAATGGCCCCCCTCCAGCGAGGCTGTTTTCGGCAGTGAAATCCAGCTCGAGTGAGTCAGCCTTCCTCTGGTTTTAATTCCCCTTCAAACTGAAGGCCAAGATGTGGCAGTAAGTGGATTTGTGGTGGAGCCAGTGGTGTTCTCTGGGCTGGAGAGCTTTCCACTGCTCTGTGAGCTCAGGGAGGAGGCAGCTCCCTGGCCCAGAGGGGTGTGAGCATCACATCCTGCGGGATGCTGGGCTGGCTGCAGCACCTCTCCTCTGGCAGGTCCTTTTCCAGGCTGACAGTCACAGTCAGGCATTTCCTCCATCCAGGCTCCCACTCCAAGCTTTTTTTGGAGCTGTTTTGCTGCTCCCAGGGATCAGGGCTGTTTGTTCCCCTCCCAAGCAAACCCCTGCTGCTTCCCATGGCTGCTGTGGCCCATGGACGGGGAAAAGGAATCAATGATTTCTGCTTTGACTTAATTGTCTTCTGCTTCCCAATCTCTATTTATAGATGAGGAAAACTCCATAAATGTGCCTCTGAAATCTCCACTTAACACTGACTTTTGACAGTGACTTTTACTTGAAGAGGGAGGGGACTTGGGGGGCTTGTACTGTGGGAAGCAAGTGTTGGAAAACCCTTGATTGCTCTGGTCATCCTAATACCAGCTGGAGTGGGCTGGTTGTTCCCTTTGCCTGACCTTGAGAGATCACTCTGAAGAGCATCAGTTGTGATCATCTGCATCATTTGTAATCTTTGAAGTGGAGATTGGACACCTCTCTGATGTCTCTGGTGTTCCTGGAGCAGAAATGATCCTTTGGGTGCAGAATTAGTGAGTGAGGGCTCACGGTGGGGCTGTGGAGGAGGGCAGGGATCAAGTTTACTGCAGTCCCTTCTAGTCTACAAATCCCTAAACTATCCACTTTTCATATTTCTTGTCCCTTGCCTTACAAGAACCAGGGTTAAGAGGGACATGGAACAATTAACATTGATAAATTGAGTTGGATTCTCCAGTTCTGGCTTTGGGAATGAGGTCTTTGCTTCCTTACATACATGGGATCCTTTCCTTTACTGAAATGAAAGATGCAGAGTTACTCCTAGAAAATTCCCTGATTCCTGTTCTGCAACTGTAATGGCCAATGGAGTTTTGATTAGACCAGCTCTTAACTCAGTGGCAGAAATCCCCATGGATTCAGCCTTTCCTAATTTTTCCCACCCTTCCTCTCCTTCCCTAATTTAAGCAAAACTTAATCCCCTGAACCCAATTTTCCTATTCCTGTCCCATAAAACATTTAATTTATAGACTCTTGTGACTCTTTTTTGGTCACAAGCCTTGTTCTTGGTTTTTTGGGGTTTTTTTTTTGCCAAATAGGTGCAAATCTGGAGGTGGTTTTGCAATCCTAGCAGAGGGCATGGGATGAGGGGTTGCTCTCCCTGGTGCCAGCTGGTCAGTGCTGCCTGTCTGCTGGCCCCAGGGTCCTCTTTTGCAACTCTGGTGGGTCATTTATCGACTTCAGCCTCTGCTCCATTGTCTGCTCCAGCTCCAGATCCCTCTAACCTTTATACTTTGCACTCCTGATTGCTCCACTCCTTGGCTGGAGGCTCAGTCTAGTGAAATCCAGGAGGGACACTCAGCATTGCCATTTATAGCACAGGGGACTGCACTGGGGGTCAGGGAAGTGGTGGGGGGTGGAAACCAGGCAGGCCAATGGCATGGCCTGGAAATCACTGAGTGCTTGGGAAATGGCTGGTGGAGCCAGCAGGGAAAGGGAAAGCAGGAGGGAAACTGAAAATAAAACAGGAAAAGAAGCAAGCCTGGATTTGGAGTCGGAGAGGAAAGACTCGATGGGAAAGACTGATGCAAAGATTTTCTGGAAACACTCTGGTGGACTGGGGTGTGGTTCAAGGCTCAATTAACACATCTCTTTCTTTGCAAAGATATAATATGTATGGAAATATTCATATTATAGAGATGTAAATACAAACATCTGCATAGCACTGTGATGGCAGTGCAGAGTAGCTCCCACTGGCTGCCTCCAGCCCAGGGAAGGCAAACTGTGGCTTTCACATGGAATATCAAATCCCAGGTCCCCTTGCCTGGCCTGGCCATTCCAAGTGACAGCCTGAGGGCTGTGCCTGCCTGTGGCTCCTTGCTCTGCTGCTGGAAGCAGTGGGACCTGTGCCATGCCATGTTCACACCCAGCAAAGATTAGCATTTCTCTGCAGGGAGAGTGTTTCTTTCCTCCAGGCTCATGCAACGCTTTTGCTTAGACATATTCACAGCTCAAAAGCAGCTACAGATTTTTCTGGTTGTTTTATTAGTTTAGAAGAGCACCCCAAACCCCCTGCACGTCCCTGTGAAATCTTTTCCCAGAGAACAGGCAGGAGAGGAGCAGAGCTGGGTGTCCCTGTGCTTGTGTTGCATCCTACAGTGGAGAGGGGGGTGTGTGACAACTGTGTGGGTCCTCACACCCCAGCCCTGGGAGACTTTGGATGTTAAAAGCTGTTGGCATAAGGACTAGGATTTTCAGCCTTCTCTCACCTGCTCTTCATGGTCACTTGGTGGATGTGAAGGGTGGGAAATCATCTTTATCACCCCTTGTGTTGTGGTGACATGGAGTCATCCAGGTGGGAATTGAGAGGTGCCAGAGGAGCCTGATCCTACACGAGTCAGGAGGAGGGAGATGTGAGCCTGCTGGAGCTCCTGGCACAGCAGAGGGGGTGTCTGTGCTGGTGGATGGTCACATCTGCCTGGCAGGGCTGGGCTGCAGCATCTCTGGTGCCTCAGCACCAGCTCCTGCTTGGCTGCTTCCAAAAATACTCCCTTCCAGTGTCTGTGAGGGAGAGTAAGTGCCAGACTGATGCTTCTGCCTGCTGTGCTGCTGCTGTCTGACGGTTCCGTCTGCTTTGCCCACCTGCATGAGTCAGTCAGGGAGCTGGGTGCCCAGCCAAAGCTTCCTGGGTGCTCCAGCAGGCCCTTGGCATGTTGGAACCGGGCAGAAGGAGGCTGCAAAGCTGTGCCTCCCAGCTCACTTTCTTCCCAGACCCACATCATCAGTCAAGCTCAAGCTTTTTACATGGAAAAATGCATCCACAAAATCATGAAATAACTGTGAGAGGACGTGACCAAAGCAGGGTTTCTACTTTGGGGGTTTTTCCTCCTCAAGTCCAGGGTTTGCCCTGAATAATTTGTGTTCCCGAGCTGTTGAAGGTGATACAGCAACCACATGTTGCTGCTCAGTGCTTATCTCATTCAGGCATTCAGACACACCCTGCTTTTTGCTGCAGGGATATGTCCCTACCTGCAGTGGATGTGCAGAAGAAAAAGCCTATTTTCCATTGTTTTTTTCCCTCCTCCCTTCTCTGTCTCCTTTTTATTTTTACCACATGACTGCAAACCAACACACGTGCTGGGAGACAGCAGGACCCCAGCAAGGCCTGCAGGGTGTGGGATAAACTGGTGCACTTTGGGCTTTGCAGGCTGTCATCCTGGCAGATTTTCCATCAGGGTTTGCTGGTGAGAGAACAGACAGGGTGAGGAAAACAGGCTTGTTTTAAAAGCAAGAGGAATGAACTCCATTTCCTTCCACCCCACACCTGGGGTGTTGGGCCAGCTTGTGTCTTCTTGTTGCCTCTGAATTTGGGGTCACTGGTAAGACCAAGCTGGGGGGCAGAGCCCTCTGTTTGTGTTTTAAGCATAACCCTGGAACTCGTTTTCAGTGTCATTTCCAACAGGCCAAGCAAGGGTGTGACATCAATGTCGTGGTTAAGAGAATCACAGGTACAGGGTGGGATTTTGGGGCTGTCCTGTGTAGGACCAGGAGCTGGACTCGATGATCCTCTTGGGGCTCTTCCAGCTCAGGGGATTCTATGACATACCTGTGTTTCAAAATGGAAGCCCAGTCCAGTTTACAAATCCCAGTTGCTCACTGGGATGTTTAACCATGATGACACAACCGTGGGTAACTTCTACTGCCTTTTCCCATGGAAAATGTATAGATTACTTCACAGGCATGAGCCCTGCTCCACAATCCATGCCCTGCAGCTAACAGGGCATGAAAATGGGTTGGAATAGAGAATTACATAGCTTGGCTTTGCAGGTGCCTCTGTTCCCCAGGTAACTTACTGTTGCTGCCCACCCTGGTTTTTAATAACCTTTAATCTCTCTGTAGATGTATAAATTCCCACCACTTTCCATCTTGTCCCAAAATAGACTTGGCACAGGGTTTGCTGTCCCTATAGAATATCAGTTGTGTAAGAGCACACACAGGGCTCCCTTCTGGGAGGCTGTGCCAGGAGCACTGACACACTGCTCTCACTCCCTGACAAGCAGCTGGGTCAAATGTGGGACCACCGAGGTCTCCACAGCTATGAAAGGTCTCTGTTTCATGACTGGAGAGCAGCAGCTTCCTATTTTTGCTGATGAATAAGCTCGGTTTATTTTGGGTTGTGCTCCTCTGCCAGGAGGTTTTATTTCGAGGGCTCTCTACTCGTGTTAAAATGGCAGCTCCTTAAATTACTTTGGTCAGAGTCCATCAGCTTAAAATCGTTTGAGGTTTCAGTGCCTATGTGAGCAGGGGAGGCTGCTCAGGAGCTGATTCATAAGGTCAGAGCAGGAGGAGAGCAGCAAAACCCTGCAGAAGTGTGTCACACATGGGCATTTTTACAATAGCTGGTGGTTGCTCTACGTAGATTTTTTCCCCTTCTCTGTTATTTCTAAGACATGAGTCTGTTTATTCCCAACACTGTCGCTTTCCTTCTGAAATGACTGTGTTGTGAGTTGTCATTCAGGTCTGGAATGAATTTCCCTTCATCTCAGAACCTCCACTCCAGTGTCACCCTATTTTTGGTGACTCTCAAGAGCAGCTTGGGGGCACAGAGGGCTATCAGTGCTTTCCATGCAGAACTACAACCTCTTTTACCTTCCTAAAGTCCTTTCCAGCCCCCATCCCACACCTCCTCACACACAGAGCAGTTCTCCTCTGCCTGGCAGGGAGGGGAGGATGTGCTGGAGAGTCAGGGATGCCCCAAGGGTTGGTGGCCCGGTTTAAATCCAGATCTCTTCTCTGTCTCTTGTCTCTTCCCGGCCCAGCTCCGAGGGTTCTGCTGAGCCCGGTAAAAAAAGGAGAGAGCTGGAGGAAGGTCTGTGCCTGGTAAACCTCCCCTCAGCCCGGCTCTGGACTGTCATTTTTGATAATTCCCTCTGTTCCGAGGAACTTTGAGACACATAGTCACAGCTGGGAAGAGCAAACCCTCCTGTTGTGCAATTCGGGGCTTTCACAATTCGCTCCCGGGACGTGAAGTGAATTTTGCTTCCAGTGTTAATTTTAGCCTGATTTAAAAAGCTGAGAAAAAGAAAAAAAAAAAGAAGATTTTTGCAGGCAGCCCAGCCCCAGGCTGCCCGGGGAGGGTCTGTCTCACACGGTTTAAGCTTCATTTTTACTTAGCACAGCATTTTAAGTGGGGTTGCAGCTGCAGAGTAGCTACTAGAGAGCACTCGAGTCTGTGGCTGTGTGAACGATCCAATAAGTATTCGCGAATCGCTCCTAATGAATAATTTAGCCGAGATGAACCTTTCCCCTCGCAGAAAACCTTCCTTTCCCCTTTGCTGAGCACAGTCACAAACGGTTGGAAGTTTAATCACTGCTGGCAATTGTTCAGTGGATTATTTCTGTGGGTAATTCCTGCAGCTCCTGACAATTTGCTGCTGGTAGTCATTCTCTGAAATGAGTTCTTCTGCCTGGACCCGATTGAGTTATTTGTGATTCTCACTGGCAGAGCCAGGAGGAGTTGGTAGAGCCAGGAAAATCGCAAGATGATATATTTTGGTTTCTCTGTTTGCTTACTTTGCGATATTGTTATAAATATTGTGGTTTTACAGCTCCTGTTCTGCGACATTTATAAACAGAGAACGTAAAGATTGGGGAAAATAGCGTGGAAACAGATCAGTTTAAAGTGAGGATCTCTCCTCATAATCCACCCAGGTGAGGAAAGGTTCCCAGGTTTGGGACAGAGCAGAGTCAGGTCTGGGCTTTGTTAGGAATTAAAACCAGCCCAAGGTGTGAGCCCACATCTGTCCCTGCTGCCCAACCACCTCCCTGGGTGGCTTTGCAGCTGCTGTGGTGCCAGTTGGTGCCTTCTGGCCAAGGCCACCTTCCCCCTTGGCCAGTTTTGTGGGAGTGCAAGCAAAAATGTGATTCTGGACAAAATGTCTCATTAATGTTCCATAAGATTTAAAATGGCGAAAAAAAAATTAAGTTCTTAAGAAGTCAAGTCCTTTTTTTGTCAAAATAAGAGACTGGCTTAGCTGAGCCTGTTTCAGGAGTAAGGCAATAGGTGTAAACCATAAATCAATTTTTAGAGGGGAAATCAATAATCCTGATGCTGCTGTGGCCCTCAGTGCCACCTCCAGCTGCCCTTGTGGGCACAGGCCCCTCCTTACCCCAGAACACATTTTGTTTCATATTTTGGTTGGAATTGGCTCATTTGTTTCAAGTATCAGACGGGAGGTTTTAGCCCAGAGGTGGCTCTAAAGTGCTATTTGTCACTTGTCACCCCATGTCCCTGCTCAGTCGCTGAAAGCTGATCCCATCACTGGGGTCCCAGAGGTGCCTGTGCCTCTGGTGTCACCTTAGTGCCACTGCAGTGACTGCCAGCCCTTGCAGCAGGGTGTCTCATTGCCTCCCCTGTGCCAGCTGTGCCAGACACACTCTGCTCCTCTGCCCTGGACCCTCTTTCCTCCCAGGGTGACCTTTCTGAGCTGTCCCACCCTGTGCCATCAAGAGCAGCTCCTGCCATCACTGGCAAACCCTGTGCTCCACCTTCCCCAGTCCCTCAGGCTTTGGGATGTGTCAGTGTGACATGTGTGTCCCACTGCTCCATTTGGGAGTCTGCTTTGCTGCTCAGGCCACTGGTATTTTAGAATTATAGAATGGTTTGGGTTGGAAGGGACTCTAAAACTCATCTCATTCCACCCCCTGCCATGGGCAGGGACACCTTCCACTAGCCCAGGTTGCTCCAAGCCCTACCCAACCTGGCCTTGGACACTTCCAGGGATGAGGCAGGCACAGCTTCTCTGGGTAACCTGTTTTTCACCAGGCTGTAGATGCTGAGCACCTCCTTCCATGCCTTGAGCAGGAGCTTTCCCCTCCCTGTGGCCTCTGCAGTCCCTGTGGTTTGTTCCACTCCCAGTGCTTTTGGATGTTCCCCATGGGATGCTGCTGCAGGCTCTGGCATCATCAGCTCATTCACCATCCCCCTGGGACCTGCCCTCCCCCACCTTGGCCTCACCTGGGTGTCTCCTTCCCATTTCAGGGTGGTCCTCACCCAACCTGCTCGCCCACCCCGTGCCTGCCTCTCCCCTTGGCCAGTGTCCAAACCTTCCCTGCTCCTCCTCTCTCGCTCAACCTCTTCCCTGCTGCTTTCTACTCTTCCCTGAGCCTGCTCATGAGCTGCAGGGACCCATCACCCCCGTGGTGGTGGCTGCAGGGACCCATCACCCCATGGTGGTGGCTGCAAGGAGTGTTGCTTGGTTAGTCAAAACCGAAGGATTTGTTTGCTCCCAGGGGACCGTTTTCTCCCGGCCCCACGTGGCCTGTGCTACATCTCTGTTTGCTCCTTGAATTACTTGCTCAAGTGCAGGGCTGAACTTTGAGCCACTCGACTTCCCACCCCCTGACTCTTCACCCCCTGAGCTGTTTGCTCCCACTCTGCTCCCAGGGGAGAGCTCGGGGGGGCCGAGCATCGCCCCGAGCTTTTGGAGCAGAGAGAAAAGGCCTTTCTGTTCAGCCAAACAGCTCCCTCGGCTGTGTGGAAAAGGCAAACTGGTCCTGAAAAGCTGAAAAGAACTTTCTATCAAGTGTTGGCATGGTGGAAAATGGGGGTAGGGAGTGCTTGGAAAAAAAAAGGCATTTTTGCTGGTTTGCCAAAAATCTGTTTTAGTCGAAAGCATTTTGGTTTTAGTTTTTAGCCCGTAAAAACCAGAAATTGTGGTTTTTAAGGAGGTGTGAAGGGGAGCATTTGATTCCTGTGTGTTGTCAGCCTTGCTGACTGCAGCCCTTCAGCTCTCCACAAACCGCCTTCACTGGTGCCGTTTGCTCCTGGTCCAGTCCAAGCTGCTCTTGGGCCCCTCATCTCTGAGGTCTTTCCCTCCGGCCAAACTGGGATGGTCACTCCCACCTGTCCTTTGTCTTGCAGTGGAGCATGAAATGCTGCAGGTGTGACTCCCGTTTGTCACACACCTACAACGGCCACCGGGTGGACAACGTCCTGTCCTCGGCCGGACACGCGCGCTGGTGGCAGTCCCAGAACGGTGAGTGCCTGGGGCAACAACCAGCTTGAGGGGAAGAGGAGAAGGTGTTGGCTTCAGCAGATGGGAAGGAAAGAAGGAAATAACCGAGTTGGCTCAGGCAGTGAAGTGGTTTATCCCCCCCATGCCCCTCTGAAGCCGCCTCTCTGTGCCCGCAGGTGCCAACCGTGTGTCTCTGCAGCTGGACCTGGACCAGACCTTCCAGCTGGGCAGCGTCGTGCTGCTCTTCAGGGTGTGTGTTTGGGTCTGTGTGTGGCAACTCTGCTCCCCAGGAGGTAGCAGATGGCACTGGATGGGCCCTGCTGGCTCCCCAGGACTGCGGGGATCTTGGAGCTTCCTTCAGGCTCCCGATAGCAAGCACCTCAAGGTCCCCATCCCTCCTTTTCCCCCTGTTTTTCACATGAGAACTGGGAATTTCATTCCATTGGGAGGGGCAGAGCAGGGTGGTGGGCTCCCATCCCATGAAAGCCTCCTTGCAGGTGTGTGCTCTGTGGCTGCAGCAGGGCTGGCCGGGGTGGGGGGGACCCCAAAAATTGCCAGTAACCTGCAGGGAAGGGGATTAATCCAGCAGCCTGCAGAGACCTGAGCCTGGAGGGAGGACGAGGAGGGACAGGCACTGCCAGGGCAGGAGCTGGCTGTGGTGTGCCTGTGACAGCTGTGCCCCTCTCCCTGCCCTGCAGTCTCCACTTCCCGCGGCGATGCTGATCGAGCGCTCCACCGACCTGGGCAGGACCTGGCAGGTGTACCAGTACCTGGCCTCTGACTGTGCCACCGCCTTCCCCCACGTGCCCCGGGGCTCCCCTGAGAGCTGGCAGGACACTCGGTGCCAGCCCCTGCAGGGGCACCCCATGCATGGGGGCAAGGTAGGGTTTGGGGGGTTCTGTGGCCCTGGGTTTGGGGTGGGAGGACTGGGCAACACTGCAGGGACACGTGCTGGCCTGGAAGTCTTTTACACCTGAGGGATGGAGCCCATGGCCATCCAGCACTGCTGAGGGGAGTCCTTGGGAAGATTCCTGCTTGTTTGGCAGGAAAGCCTTTGCTGCTTCGTGGCAGGAGAGGTGTTGTGTTGGTCTTCCTGCAAAAACCTCTGCAGCTCTGAAGTCTTTTCCCTGTTTTCAGTGATGCTGTGCAGAGGCAGGTCCAGAGCATGCACTGCTTGGACCATGAGCAGAGAGCACCTCGAGTTTCCTGCTTTTTAACCTTTTTTTTTTTCCTTCCAAGATGACATTCAGTGTCCAAGACCTTGCATCTACCATCAGCACCTCCTACAGCCAGGCTGTCGAGAGTGAGTGACCTTCCTCTTTCATATCTGGGAAAGGGAGAGGGGAATGAGGTACTGTGTGGTTCTCCCTGCAGGTGGCAGAAAGACTGAGCTGGGGTAACCCCAGGGCAGCAGGACCCTGAGCTGCTGTCTTGGTGCCTCTGGGGTACCAAGGAGCAGCATTTGGCCTTTGCTGATGGCAAATGTCCCCTTGGCTTGCTCCAAGCCCTCCACATGAGTTGCAAAGTTCTGCAGCTCCTGGGTACCTGCTGCCCCCTCACCCCTGTCCCTGGTCCCCAACAGAGCTGGGGAGGTTCACCAACCTGCGGATCAACTTCACGGAGCTGCAGCACATCCCACGCCAGGGGTACCACTCCCCCAGCACCTTCTATGCTGTGACAGAGATGAGGGTGCTGGGCAGCTGCTTCTGCCATGGACATGCCAACCAGTGTGCCCCTTCTGGAGGCCAGCACCCCACGGTGAGCCTCGGGAAAAGCCAAGAGCCTGAACACAAGCTCCATGGTATCAGGCTCCACTACGTGCCCAGAATGCTCCTTGGGAGACCTTGGCTGGCACGACCAGAAATGGGGCATGGGAGGCTTTTCAATGCTCATAATTGAGGGAAACAGTGCCCAACATTGCCTTGAAGCAGTGGGGTGGTGGCTGTGAGACAGCAGCCTGTGCTACCCTCGTGTAACCCCGTTTTGTGTCAGGGAGAAGGCAGATGGGCTTTTTAAGGAGAGACAAAGCTCAGTGTCAGTGGGAAGTCTGGCTCTGAGGGGAATTGCTCCTGCCAGCACTCAGCAGGGTGGGGGACACACAGATGGTTTCAGCAGGCTCCTGCATGCCCAGGAGGATTTGCCAGTGCGAGGTTGTTGGCTGTTGGGGGAATTTCTTGTCCCCAAATTACGTTTGGGTTGCCCTCAGGTGGGTGGCAGGGGTGGTGGGAGCGAGCGGGGAACAGCCTGTCCCGGGTGCTGGAGATTCATCCCTGCACAGGGAATGGGGGCAGGAGCAGGCCAGGAGGATGAGGGCACTGAGCTGAGCCACTGCCAGCCAGGAGGGGTGACCCAGTGTCTCTGCAGCAGGTCCACGGGCACTGCGTGTGCCAGCACAACACGGCCGGTGCCCACTGCGAGCGCTGCGCCGACCTCTACAACGCCCGGCCCTGGGCACCCGCCGAGGACCACGACCCCCACGAGTGCCAGAGTATGTTCCCTGCCTTCCCCTCTCCTAAATCCTCCCCAGCCGTGAGCGGGAGTGAGCTCTGAGACCTTTTCCTAGGATGCTTGGTGTGGCTGGACGGTAACAGGGGTGCCCCTGGCGCGTTGGCACACCGGGCTTTGCTCCGGGCGATGCCACTCACGGGCTGCACCAGTGCTCGGCAGGGCTGTCTGAGTGGTGCCACTTTTGATGCTGGGGCGGTGGAACGGGTGTCACCGTGTCACACAGGAGCCTCGGGCACCCTCTAGTGCCGCAGCTGCCGCTGCCGGAGGGGTTTGCAGGGGGACAGCTCCAACTCCCGGGGGTTTTTTTAGGGTGCAACTGCAATGGTCACTCGGCCTCGTGCCACTTCGACCCCGAGCTGTACCGGGCCACTGGAGGGGCCAGCGGGGGGGTGTGTGACGACTGCCAGCACAACACTGAGGGCATCAACTGTGAGCGCTGCAAAACCAACTATTTTCGCAACCAGCAGCAGGATCTCGCCCACCCTGAAGCCTGTCTGCGTGAGTGCACAGTTACACCCTCTAGCCCCCCACGGCCCCCTCCCCAGTCCCCTGCCACCCCTCAGCTGTGATGTTTGCACCTTCCCCAGCCCCCTGCCACCCCTCAGCTGTGATGTTTCCTCCCCATTTCCAGCCTGTGAGTGTGATCCCGATGGCACCGTGCCAGGCTCTGCCTGTGACCCGGTGACAGGGCGCTGTGTCTGCAAGGAGAACGTGCAGGGGGATCGCTGCCACCTCTGCAAACCAGGGTTCACCCAGCTGGCCAACCCCAACCCCTTGGGGTGCCGCAGTGAGTACCCCCTGAGACACCTCCTGCTTCCCAGGGTGCTCCCACCCCACCTCTGTGCCCCCAGTGATTCTGAGAGGGACCTGAGTCCTGCCCAGCTTTGATTTGGGGGTTTTCAAGCCAAAGCCTCATTTTGCAAAGGTTTATAAAACCTCTGCTCAGGCTGTGACCTGTCTTAGGTGTAAGTGTGGCAAAAAGCACAGGGAAAGTGGAGTTTGGGGGATGTGTTGAGCTGTACCCCTGGGTGTGCAGGCTCAGGGAGCCACAGGGGATGCGGGAGGTGGTGCCATGTGGGGCTGCACGCAGAGGGAGGGAGCTGTGGGCCAGGTCAGTGCTGGGGGGATGCTGAGCCCACTCAGGGTCCAATTCCTGCTGCAGCACTTGAGGGGTGGTGTTAGGGCAGGGGTGGTGTTAGGGCAGAGGTGATGTTAGGGGTGGTGCTGGGCAGGGGTGCAGTTCTCTTGAGCTCAGGTATGAAGGGGGAGAGGGAAGAGCTCACCTTTAGTGGCCCTTCGTGGGAAGCCAGGCTAGTGCTCTGCCCCCATTTTTAACAAACCCCCTCCTTGTTTCAGGATGCACCTGCAATGCTCTGGGGACACGGCAGGACATGCCCTGTGACGATGAGACAGGGAGGTGTTTCTGTTTGCCCAACGTGGTGGGCAACGACTGTGGCCAGTGCGCGGCCGAGCACTGGGACATGGGCGGCGGGCAGGGCTGCCGGCCCTGTGAGTGCCACCCCCGCGGCTCCCAGAGCCCCCACTGCAACCAGGTACCCCCCAGCCCACCCTGAGCACCCTCAGGGCTGGCTCCACTTCCTTCAGCAGTGTTTCTTTCTCGTTTCCCTGAGCTTGCTCTCTTTTTCCCCTTCCCAGCCCCAAAAACGCTGCTGTGAGGGGCTGCCACTGCCAGTGGCTCCCCAGTGGGCAGCACCACACTGGGGGTCTCTCAGAGCATCAAACCCACCTGTTGGGGGACCATTTGTCCCATCCTATCCATGGGAGCCTTCACAAAAAGCACTGTGCATCCCCCAGTGCATCCCACTCTTATTTTCCTTTTCCCCTTTCCTAGAAAACACATGACAGACTACTCAGGAGAATGAAAGAAGGTGGTAATTATCAAGGCAAAATTAAGTCATTTTAACAAGCCTGATATTTAGCAAGGAAGTCCTAATAAGACATCTTCATACCAGCAAGGGAAGTTAATTATCCTCATTTGTCAATGAAAAGCATTTGTGTGTCACTTCAGGCTTAAGAGGCAACTGGGAAAATTAAAGTCAAATGTAAAAAAACCCAAGCACATGACAAATTCTAAGAGCCAAAGATAGGTCCCAAACGAGCTCAGTGAGGGGAGGAGACCTGAAATGGCAAAGCAGCTGCTTGTGGGCGACTGCTTTGTTTTTGAAACAAAGCTTGACACCCTCTTTGCAGTGCTTGGGCTGTTTGCAGCCTGTTTGCAGCCTGTTTGCAGGCTGTGCCTGCAGCCTGCCACGAGCAGCAAGGGCACGTCCTGGGGCACAGGCTGAGGAGAGAAGATGGTCCATGGGCTGGTTTTAGCGGTGAAGAGCAGCTGAGGGAGAGCTTTTCCAGGAGAGTGCCCAGAGCTGGGTGTCCCTGATGTGCCTGTGTCCTCAGTTCTCAGGGCAGTGTCCGTGCAGAGAAGGGTTCACGGGACGGACGTGCTCGGCCATGCAGGAGCAGCTGTGCCCAGACGGGCACTACAGAGACACCCGGGGGGGGTGCACAGGTAGGGACCACCTGTTTTGGTTTGGCTCTGCGTTTCCTTGCACTGGGAAATCATGGATTGTCTGGGAAAAAGAGCCCCTGGCCCATGTCCTGACGTCCGTGTTCCCGCACTGTTTTGCAAGAGAGATTTTCCTCTCTGGAACAGCCTCCCAGTTCACCCCCGTCTCCAGGTATCCACCAGTCCCCTGCCAGCAGCCCCGGGCGAGCTCCTGGGCCACTCTGCTCTGGCCCTGCAGGGTCAGGGGCTGGGGAAGCTCCTGGACTTGGGAGCTCTTTCCGTTCTTGTGCCACCTTTGTCCCAGACGCTGCAGGAGCTGACGGGAGGGAACGGATGCCAGGCTGGGTTGGCACCTCATTAACAGGGGCTGGTTTTGTACAGATATAACTTTTTCACCACAACCACACGTTCAGTGGGTTTCACCTCTCTGCTTTTCCATCCCCCAGAGTGTGACTGCGACTTCCAGGGCACGGAGAGGGCGGGATGTGACAAGACAACAGGGCAGTGCCTCTGCCGCCCGGGGGTCACCGGCCACCGCTGCGACCAGTGCCAGCGGGGCCACTGCAGCACCTACCCCGAGTGCCAGCTGTGCCACCCCTGCTTCCAAAGCTACGACGGGGACATCCAGCGCCTGCGCCTGCGCCAGGCCGGGCTCGGCAACTCCACGTCCCGCCTGCCCGTCGGGACCGGGGGGTCCCACCTCGGCCCCCGCCTGGCCCAGGCCGAGGGGAACGTGCAGCAGGCACAGGGCATCCTTGGCCACTCCTCTGTGACCGAGCAGAGCCTGGCCCAGGTGGGCAACACGCTGGCTGCCATCAGGTGAGGGGCAGTGGCTGCATCCCTTGTCCATCCTCCTCATCCAGGGGGAGAGGCTGGCAGTTTTTCTGTGTGCTCTCACCACCCTGAGCTGCTTGCACGTGTCCTGCTTTGGTTTCCTGCCCCTGAAATATCCTGCTCCGCTCACGAGGTGGGTGGGGATGCAGGAGAACAGCCCTTCCACGTGTGCCTGTCCCGTGCAATGTGCCACCAAGGCAGGAGGCTGGTGGGCAGGCTGTGGGCGGTTGGCATTCCCAGGGCACATCCAGCATGCCTGATCCCTGCATGGGCATGACTCTGGTGTGGGGCAGCTGCAGCCCAGCCCTGCTCTCTGCCACCTTTGGCATGTCCTTGGCCATCTCTGGGCTCAGAAATGCCACTTGGCCGGGTGCTGGCAGTGCCCCAGCACAGATGGCCCTGCTCAGCCCTGCTCTCTCTCTGCTGGTCCTTTGCCCTCTACTTGAACTCACATTTTCTGCTTTTCCTCTCTCCCAGGGAGCAGGTCCGAGGCATAAATCCTGACTTTCGTTTCCTGGATGACACCACCTCCCTCTCCAGGGAGCTGGAAGCCCTCAACAGCAGCTTGTTGCTCACCAACTCCCAGTATCAGAGCAAGAAGACCCAGTTTGAAACCACCCTCAGCACAGACCTGTCAGGTACAGATCTGCAGCTTTAATACCTCTTAATTTGCAGCTATTAATTTGCCTCAATGTGACCATGCCTGGTGGTTTCCCACTGGCCACGTGAAAGAGTAATGGAGTTTTTAACCCACTCTCAGCTTTGGGGCAGCACATAGATCTCCCTCCACCCAGTCTCTGGTCCATGACCTGGGATTTCACACCACTGAGGTGTTTGCTCCACTCTTTTGGGGCTGGGTAGCTCACTCTGTGTCCCTGCTCCCCACCAGCACAAGCTCCACTGCTGGGGAGCAGTGGGAAGGGGGGAGACCCTGCTGGGAGAGCAACCCCAAACCGGGGAGGCAGCTGATAATGAAGGTTGTGCACAGATGGAGGGGTTGGAGGGGTGGGGAGGAGAGCCAGGCTGCTGCCAGGCACCTGGGAGAAGAGCTAATTAAGCCCTGTGACGATGCTGAGTTTGGCTGCCATGAGATCCTGCTACAGCTCCTGCTCTCCACGGGTCTCATTCCTGTCCCCTCCATGCTCAGCTGGCTGGGGATGTACCAGCTGTGGTGAGTGGCCACTGCTGGGACAGATTCACTCTGCACCTCCCCATCTGTGCAGACCTCAGAGCTCCATGTTCTGACCACCTTCCTTCCAGGAATGGTGGGGCTGCTCAGGAACCAGGGAGAAGGCTCTGAAAACTGTCCTGCCCTTGCCAAAGCCCAGGGTCAGCACGTGCACATCATGTTGCTTCAGTTTTCTTTGAATCTTTTAACCCCAGCTGGGAGTTCAGTCCTTCAGGAGACCTCTAGCCCACTGAAGGAACGGCTGAAAAGCATCTGGAAATAAAAGCAGCTTTTTGGTGGTGCCTTGGTGACTAATCACTCCGGCTGCATCCCGCTCCTCCCTGCACACATCCACCGGCAGGGCAGAGCCAGTGCCTTCCCCAAGGTAGCTGTGCTGCATTTATGACTCATTTTGTGTCATTTTGGGGTTTGATTCCTGCAGGAGCCTTCAAGACCATCCAGTCTGCTTACCAGACATCCAGCAATGCCAGCAGAGTGGCCACCAGTGCCTCTGGGCTGCTGGCTGAGTCCCGGGAGAGCCGCAGGAGCGCCGCGGGGCTGGAGGGGGGGCTGGCAGGGACCAGCTCCAGGCTGCTCACCCTGCAGGGAGAGATGGCCTCATCCCCCAACCTGACCCCTGTCATAAACAAGGTAAAAGATGCACGGTTGTTTTCTGACCTCCCAGTTGTGTTTACTTGGTTTTCAGAGGGCCTGGAATTGCTCAGGAGGCAAAAATCTCGTCCTGCAGTTGTGTGTCTTTCCTCAGACAGTTCAGCAGGGCAGGACAGACTCAGAAATGGCATCAAAGCAACCTGCTGCTGTGGGCATCAGTGGAGAATTGGCTGAGCATCCCCTGCCTGGGGATTATTGATACCAAAACGTTGCCCACCACCCCCTCCCAGCCACGTGTTTTTTCCTCCAGGGACTCTCTCATGTGTCAGTTCTTGTATCTCAAAAGACCCACTTAATTTCTGGATGAGGTTTCTCTTATTTCTCCTTCACTGCTTTGTTATTGCCATGGAGATCCATTTCGATGTCTCCTAATGCATGGTTGCTGTGGAGACCACCAACCTCCCCTCTCTGCTTTTCAGGCCACCAACACATTCCTGAGCCACCAGCCTGGCTCTGGGTCTGCCCGTGCCTCTGCTGCAGTGTGTTTTTTGGGGGGTAACTCCAGAAGGTGCCATGCAATCAAAACTGTTGGTGTCCAGGCAGGAGGGCAGGGGCTTCTCATTCAATTCTCTCTCCCAAAGCAAACTATGCAGGTTGGACAGGGTGTATTGCTGAGATGTTTGCTCCATGCAGACCTGCTCTGTTACTCCTTGTGAGCCACTGGGGTTTAACTCCTGCTTTGCTCCTACTCCTGCTCCAGTTTGGGGCAGGGAGGAGGTGCTGACCTGCTGTTGCTGGTTCAGGTGTGAGCATTCAGCACTGCTGTGTGTGTGTGTAGCTCTGGCTGCCCTTCTCCAGCACTGTCACAGCCTCCAGTCCCTTGGGCTGTGCCACATGTGCTGCCAACAGCCCCACTGGGGAGGGCAGGCTCCATCCCTGTGCCCACTGCCAGCTCCTGCAGTGCCAGCACAGCCAGTTCCCAGCTCCCTTGGCAAGGGGCTGTCAAACCTTTGGCCCCTCTGATGTGCTGGGTTCCCTCCCCGAGGGCACTGGGGTGTTTCCAGCCAGGAGAGATCCCTCCTGCCCAGGTGAGCTCCCTCCTGCCCAGGTGAGCTCCCTCCTGCCCAGCTGTTCTCCTGTCCCCAGGTGTGTGGTGGGTTCCGAGTGGAGACGTGCACACCCGGCCACTGCGAGGGGCTGCTCTGCCCACGGGACAACAGCTCTGCCTGCAGGCCTGGCCAGCCCTGCCATGGCATCTTCCCTCTGGCCAGAGGAGCCCTGGCTGCAGCCGGGGAGGCATCCCGGGAATTTGGCAGCCTGAGCACCCGGCTCCGGGAGACGGCACAGCTGGTGAGTGTGGGCAGCACTGCCTGGCCCCCTGCTCGGACCCTTTGAGGGGGACAGCTGTGGAGACAGTGATAAAAACCCCATATCAAACTCTGTTTGAGGCTTGATCCTTGGGGTAGCTTCAGAAATTCAGGGATTTTTGAGCAGGAGACTCTCTCCTGCACACCTGAGTCCTGCCTCCCCCAGCGCAGAAGCCACAGACCTGATGGTGTGAGAGGCTCTGGAAATGTCACAAGGAAGCCTGTCTTCCTCCTGGTTTGGGATTAGCATGGAAAAAGGGGTGGGAATGTGGAAAACTCTAATTCTGCTCCAGCATTTGGTGCTTTCTGCTCGAGTTCACGTGTTAGTGCTCTCGCAGCTTCTTTCTGTGGCTTGCAAAGACAAAGTGAGTTTTCAAAGTCGTTCAAAATCCATTTCAAACGTGTTTTTTTAAAAGCTAAATCCTGCTGTTCCTCTTTGAGAGCTTCCTTTGCAAGTCCAACCCTCAGTCTTCAACATTTACAGTCCTTAAAAGCTCCGGTGCATTAAGAACGTGGAACGGCACCGTTCCCAAGTGCCTTTCTCGGTTCACTCGGAGTTGAGGCAGGGCTGTGGGGTTCCAGAGCAAGAAGAAGTGGCTCCATCGGGCCGTTGTTGTCTGCAGATTAAAACAACAGAGATGTCTGCGAGTCAGATCCAGAGCAGCGCCCGGCGCCTGGCGGAGCAGCTGGGGGTGACCAGGACCCAGCTCGAAGGGGACGTGCGGCGCGTCCGGCAGCTCATCCAGAGGGTCCGAGACTTCTTGTCAGGTAGTTCTGCCACCTGTAAAGCCTGGGGGGGGAGGTGGAGGGGGGAGTGTTGGTTTGTGCATGGAAAAAAATAGTTTTTTGGAGTTATCGTGGAATCGTGGAGTTGTTAAGGTGGGAAAAGATGCCAAGAGCTGATCCCCACCTTGTCCCCCAGCCCAGAGCACTGAGGGCCACGGCCAGTCCTTCCTTGGACACCTCCAGGGGTGGGGACTCCAGCACCTCCCTGGGCAGCTCCTTCCAATGCTTGACCACTCTTTCCATGATGAAAATTCCTCCTGATGTCCAACCTGACCCTCCCCTGGCACAGCTGGAGGCCGTTCCCTCTCCTCCTGTTGTTTGTTCCCTCTAGCAGAGCCCGACTCCCCCGGCTCCCCCCTCCTGTCAGGGAGTTGCAGAGTGAGAAGGTCCCCCCTGAGCCTCCTTTTCTACCCCACCTCCCTCAGCTGCTCCTCACAGGACTGACTATCCAGACCCTTCCCCTTCTCTGGACACACTCCAGCCCCTCCATGTCTTTCTTGCAGTGATGGGCCTGGAACAGGACACAGGATTTGAGGTGTGGCCTCACCAGTGCTGAGTACAGGGAGACAATCACTGCCCTGCTGATATTATGTATGAGAGCACACAGGAGAGGGAAGCAGCTGGTTGGCTCAGCCCAGTTAAGCTCTTGGATATCCAGTTTATCTGGGTGTTTGTGTAGCAAAGGTAACACACGTCCTCTGAGGCAGCAAGGTTGGCTGGGATGGTGTTTTCTGAAAACAGAGAAACTGCAGCAGCACCCAAGGCTGTGACTTCACCAGCAGTTGTAGTTTGGCCCATTGGCTTGTTCAGATGAAGCTCAAATAATCCCAGCTCTTACCTGTGTCGATTTGCTGGGCTGTCACCCTGCCTGCTTCCTTTCAGAGGCATTTGGGGACCACTTGTGAGGTCCATGGGGCAGGAGACACCACACAGCCTTGACCTGCTGTGAGTAGGGCTTCGTGGAGAGGTTTCCAACATCCTCACAGGAACTGCTCTCACATATCACCTCTAGAAAGGTGAACTGTGAGTTGGCAGAAGTGGAAAGCTGTTGAGGAGGTGGCATTTTGTTTGTAGCACAGACAGCAGCTCCCTCTGAGTCCTGCTCTGTGCCATCCCTGCAGCTGGAAGACAAACCTGTCCCCATGGCTGGTGTTCTCTGAGGATTTGCAGCCAGCAGTGACCCGATGCAGAGATGTTTTCTGGCCACACTCACTGACCAGAGACAGACAGATGACCCTTCTCTGGAGGAGACTATTAATCAGATGAGAATTCCTTGTTGTCCTACAAACCGATGACTTATTGTTTGTAATAACATAATGAGCCTCATGAGCATTAGCTGAATGAGAAAATCAGGTCATTTGGTGCTGCCTGGGGTTAATGATGAGTGAAGATATTTCTGAGCTAATCGCTGGGCTAATGTCCCTTGGGCTCTGCCTGCTTCTGATGTATTAACTTTTATTTGTGAAGTAAAAAAGGGGCTTGTCTTGAAACACACCCTCATCTGCTCAGTGAGATCTGCCTGACTGTGCTCTGGGTTTAGCCATGGTGTTCTCATTGCCAAATAGAAGGTATCACTGGAGCCCTTTCCTGAAAGGGAAATGAGGAGTACATTGAATTCAAGGAGATGAACTCAGGGTGGATCGTGGCAGGTGTCTGAAATGAGGAGAGTGTGTGTGAGAACATGCAGGGCTGGCTGGCTGCCCTCCTCCTCCCTTGCATTTGCACTCCCACCTTCTCCTCTCCCCTTCCTGATGCTGGCTGTCTGTCTGCTCTGCAGACAAGGACACGGATCCTGCCGCCATCCAGGAAATCAGTGAGTCAGTCCTCTCCCTGCGTCTCCCCACGGATGCTGCTGCAGTCCTGAGAAAAATGACTGAGATCCAGAACTTGGCCACTCAGCTGCAGTGCCCCGAGGACATCCTTGCCCAGACAGCCGAGGACATTGCCAGGGCCAAGCAGCTTCAGCAGGAGGCAGAACAAGCCAGGTGGGTTGGGGTTCAAGGGCCTTTGGCAGCTGAGGGGCACTCAGCTGAGGGGGTGAACGTGGTGGTTCTCAGCTGGGTTGAAATCTCGCTCTGCCTGAGCTCTACTGACTTGCACAATCTGAAGTTCTAGGCCGTGGTATTCTGTGTCCATCCAGAATGAGTCTGCAATCTCTAGACACCTCCCCGGGGTCCCAGTGCAAACAAATCTGGCTGCCAAGAATAGATCCTGTTGTAGATACCAGAACAAGAAGGGCTTTACCTGAATAATGGAGGCTTTTCTCTTATCTCTATGCTGGGAGATGACAGGGTTGCCCTGGTGTCACTTGATATTGGTGACCTACATCCCAATTGCACAAGAGAGCACGAGGAGATTAAATGGGCTATTTGTTTTCCGGGTGAAAGTTGGGAGGATTATTCCATGGTCCCTTAAAAAGTAATTACAGGGTGTCCTTGCAAATTTGGAGCATCTGCTTTGTCACGTGTTGACTTGCAGCAATATCCCAGTGAGAAGGTTAATGGGATGAGTCTGTAAACTCCTTGACAGTGTCTGACACCTGCTTAACCTGCTGGAAGTGATGAGACAGGGGAGTCTGGTTTTCTATGGAGAGCTCTGCAACCCAGGCTGAACAGTCCCACTGCGAGCAGAAAAGTATTCATTGAAGCTGGTTCAGTGGTTTTTACTTTCCCTTCGATACTTTTTCACGCACCATTTACAAAATAAATGTTTCTGACCAGTCTGAAGGAAGGGGTTTCTCTCCCCTTCTCAGTTTGTCTCCTCTGCCTGGAGCTATGAAGTGGAACTGAGACTTCTCTAAGAGGAAACCTGCAGGAGTCCAGACGTGTGGCTTTGTGGGTTTGGGGGGAGGGAGATGACAAGCTTCTCAGCAGCAATCCTCTCTTGCTTCTCAAGCTTCCTCATTTCACCTCTGCAATCCTGACTTGCAGTTACCTACACTCACTCCTGCTTTCCCACATTTCCCCAGGAACCGGGCAAATGCTGTGGAGGGCAACATGGAGGAGGTGGTGGGGAACCTGCAGCGAGCAAACACGATGCTCCTGGAGGCCCAGGGAGCCATCAGGGGCTCAGGCTCTTCCCTTCGCTTCATCCGGGAGCGCGTTGATGAGGTGAGTGATGCCCCCACCAACGCTCCTGCGCCCTGCTCACCACTCCTTTGGAAATGCAGAGTCCTTGTGGAGGCCACTTTTGGAGTCCTGAGCCAGAGCAGCAGGGAAGTGGGATCTGGGGAAGCTTTGGCTGTAAAAATGTGCCTCGCTGGTGTGCTTCTCCACACTCCAGTCATGGTCCCTGCTGGACTCTTGGCTGCACAGGGAGCAGAGCACAGATGGAACACACGGCCTGGTTTGTGTTTCTGCTGTCATCATTCCAAGACAGAGCCAGGCGAGGTGGTTAAGGTCACTGTAGGTGACCTAAAGTGGAACCAAATACACCAGAGACATCCAGCCCCAACCCTTGTGTGGACAGAAATCGCTGGTGCCACCCCAGCTTTGCCCGGGAATCCTGCAGTTTGAACCAGAGAACCGTCACAGCCGGTCCCTGCACCGAGGAAAAGCCCCGAGGAGCGGGGGCTGAACGTGCCTTCCTTGTCACCTTCCAGATCGAGGCCGTCCTTGGGCCAGCCCAGAAGAACGTGGCTGCCATCGGGGCCCAGCTGGACGGGCTGGGCGAGCGGCTCGAGCGGCTGCAGCGCGGGGCCGACCAGAACCGCCTGCGGGCCACGGACACGCGGCACACGGCCGAGACGGCGGCACAGCAGGCCAGGAGTGCCCAGCAGGTACCACCCCGGGGGGCTGCCACAGCTGTGCCCCCTGCCCAGGCCAGCCCAGCCAGCTGTGGTTCCGGATGAGATGAGCGAGCTTTCTCGTTCGGGTCACAGCTCGTGTGCTCGTTAATCAGCCACGGTGTCTGTCCCACTGCTGAGTTTTTACAGGATCTGTCTCATCCTTGATGCCCTTTGCTGGAAACTTATTTCTGCTCTTTGTCCTGCCTGAGGCAGAGCAGCTTGTTGAACTGTCAGTCAGTCTTTGAGTGCATCACAAATGGAGTTTTTTGGAGCCTGTAGTAGGTCTGACTTGCCTTTGTCTCTTCTGTGTCTGCTAATCCCAGTCCTGTTCATTCAATCTCATCAGTAGAGACTGTGACACGTTTGCATGATATCAAGGACAAAGCTCCAGTGCAATATCCATTTAACATTTAAACAGGATTCAACACTGGAAAACCCCCTTCTCCACAGCCTATTTTATTTGCTGTTTATTTGCTTTTCCCCAGGCTTTTGAACAAGTGAAGCAAATGTACTCTGAGCTGAAGAGCAGGATGGAGCAGAGCCCGGCACTGGGAGAGCAGGGCAACAGAGTGCAGAGCATAGGCCAGGAGGCACGGGCTCTCTTTGAGGAAACCTTGGGCATCATGCTCAGGATGGAAAGTAAGATTTATGAACTCAATGTAACAATCTCATGCACTGGGGAAGAAGCTTTTGGACTCCCATGGTGTGAGGGAAAGAAATTATGAGGAAGACAACGTACTTTTGGCAGTGTGATGACAGTATCTGATGATGCTGTGCCCGTAAATTTGGAATTTCCCAGGGGGCCACCATGAAAGGGAATCCCTGCCTGCTGTGCCAGTGTGGCCCCATTTTCCTCCACATACTTCCCTTCTTAAGCATTCCAAACTGATGGCTTTGTTGGGAGCAGTCCTGTTGTGGGGTTGTTTGGAGGGAGAGAAGAGGGAATGCAGGATGTTGATTTTTCTCACCCCGCCTGAGCTGTGCAGGAGGGAGGCTCAGCCCAACCATCACATAACCCTTCCCTGCCCTCTCTCCTCAGCTTTAGAGGCAGAAATCCAGGAGAGCAACAAGGCTTTGATGTCCAAGTGGTCCAGGCTGTCGGGGCTGGAGGAGCAGGTGGGAAAGATCCGAGATGCCATCAAAAAGAAAGTCTCCTACTATGACAGCTGCTCCTGAGAGAGCCACCACACTCCAGAGGCACTGCCTGCCTCCTCTGCTGACACTGACTGCTGTATTTATTCCCATTTTCCGGCTCAGTATCTCTATTTTTAGCAAATTAAGTTTCTGTACCTCTGGAAAAGAGCTGCACTGAACCAAAGGAGCAACCCCATGGAGAAGGTTGGACTGGCCGAAGCTGCCCAGTGGTTGGAGGAAAAAAGGGGAGAGACATCAGCCTCCCATGACAAATAAAAACATCCCCAAGGTGTTATTTCCAGAGGGGTTTATAAACCGAGAAATGTTTTTTCTCGTTTTAGCCAATTCAAGCTCTTTAAGCTGAATTTCACTGTTCAAATTAAAACTGCCACGTGGGCTCTTTTAAAAGCATTATTTTTTTAATCCTTCAAACTTGCCACGGCTTCAGTGCTTCCATCAGAGATCTTTCTTCAAATAACCAGATTGCAAAAATGGAGAATTTTATCTCCCTCTGCACAACTCAAATGCCTTGTTTGATTTCCTGTCACAATCTGCCCGTGTTGTAACACTTTGCCAGAAAACACCAGCGGGAGCAGGTCTGTGGATGCACAGGGAATGCTTTAGGAGGGGCTTGACAGACCATTTCCACATCAGGTTTCTATGAATAACCAAGAGGCACTTTACAAAACAAAACCCAGCTTTATTAAGCAAGTATTTATTGTGCAATTACAGGCTTGGAAGCAGGGGATTCAGACCTTGCTGTGTTCTCATCAGACACATGGAGGTTTCTAGCAGGTTCTCTCTCCTCTTATGGCTGTGGTGGGAGCTGAGCAGCCTGAGTGGGCAGCTGGGAAATGCTGAACTCCAGAGTGCCAAAGCCTGGGACTAACCAAACCCCAGGGAGTGGAGAGGGTGAAGATTGTAAAAATAACTGCCCTGCCACTGGGTAAAGCTCTGCATGGCTTTGGTTTGGAGGGTTGATGTTGTGCAGTGCACTTATGCCTTGGACAACTAAACAGGAAAACAAAAGCCTGTAGCATGAGTGATGCCATATGGATAATATACACTGGATATGCCAGCAGGACCCTCAGCCTTTCCCTTGCCTTCTCCCAGCTCTAATGATCCAGAAACACCCCGAGGTCACTGCAGTGATGGATTCCTGGGACTTGTGCTGCTGTCCCCAGCTGGTCACTGCTCTGGGAGAGCTGCTGGTGGGACACAGCCTCCTTTCTTGCTTGCACTGGTGATGTCTGGCTTTGAAGTGCAGAAAAGAGTAAAACAGCCCTTCTGTTTCTGCAAGAGAGAGAAAGAATCTCAGTTGAGGATTGAACCTTGTTTCACTAGACTGCTGCCTGCAGGATGTGCTGTTAATGAGCAGTAGCACAGGGGTTAGGAGCAGCTTAGATCCCTTTGTGTGCTTAGTTATAAAGGGTTATTACATGACTGATCATTGGAATGAACCTTCTTGGAGCCTACAGTGGGTCTGACACGCATTTGTCTGTGCTGTTAATCCTTTGTGCCTTGCAGTCCTGTTCACACAGTCTCATCAGCAGAGAGTGGCACGGGAGATGAGAGGGGGGAGCTCATTTGATGCAGCTTTTGAGGAGAGCTCTGCCAGCAGGTGCTCACCTTTGGGGAGCATTCTTTAGTGCAGGATCTAATAGCAGTGCTTCTTACTGCTCACATACAGTGTGATAACAGAATTTATCCAAGCTATGGTCAAACAGGATGAAACTTTCATTATTTTACGCTACTTGCCTACAAACTGAGCATTTCCATGCTCTGCTCTCTGCTGACAAAGACACTCAGACCTGCCTGGACCAAATCTGGGAAAGGGAATGGTCCTTCAGGCCACAGAGACATCCTGGCTGTGCCCAGCCCTGGACCAGCAGCCTCTTGTCAGCCCTTTGCTCATGGTCACAGCTGAAAAACCCCAATCCCAGCTGCCAGAGCTGTTTGGATCAGTGTGTTTCCCAGTGAGTAGCTTGGAATAATTGCAGAGCTTGATATGACAAGCCCATGCTTGGCTTCCTCTCCCATGTTCCTGGGCAACCCTATTGTAATGCAGAAGTTGGATTCAGAGTCACTGGACTGGCCTTAATGGAAGCTGAGAGATGATTCATTCCCTGAAAGGTGCTTTAGTTTAAAGGCTTTTTCCATTGCAAAAAAAGGGTGAGTTCATTTCTTTCATGCACAGTCACTTTGCTAGTTGTGCCTTTCCCTTTTTCATGCCCTAATGGGATTAATTAAAAGCAGCTGGTGATTGGATTGCAGAGCACTTACCACTGGTGATGTGGAGAGCCCAGCTGCTGCCTCCATCACATGATCAAACAAACTCCAGTTTGCCCAGTGCCACAGTGAGAGGAGTGTTTACTGGTCTTCATCGGAACAAGAACTTCTGTTTTGAAATGACTGCTTGGGAACAGAACAGTTGGAACAGAAAGAAGAAAAGAGAGAAACAGCAACATTTACAATCATTCTGGGGGGGAATCGAAATTGTACTGTTAATATACAGAACATCAGTGCCAGGAGCAAAGAGTGGAGTCACTGCAGCAGAGGCAGGCTCTGGTCACTCTGCACCAGCAGCTTTGATCACTGGGCAGTTCAGTTGCTGGAGAACAAATGTGCTCCAGCCCCTGGTGGGAGGCAGCAGAGCCTGGGCTCAGAACGAGCTGTGCCCACAGCCCTGGCACCTGCCTCCCCCCGTGCTCACACACACACAGCAGGCACTTGGCTGGGCACAGCTTCCAGCCCGCCAAAGCATTTGCTTATTCCTCCCTTCCTACCTCCACCTGGCAACCCACGTGCCAGGTGACCCCTTCCAATGGGTGGTTATTCCCATATAACGTGCTGGAAGTTCTGTCTAACATCTTGGATACCTACTGGGACTTGGAAGGCTTTTTCAGCAGCACCGGCTCGGAGCAGAAGGATGTCTTTGTCTTCTCGTGGCCCACACAGGCCGGGCTGCAGCCACAGGAGGTCCTGCCTGGAGGGCTGTGGTTGTTGTCTGGCAGGACCAGGCTGCTGCCCGCGGGCACCGCTCCGTTCTCCGGGTGCCTTCCCAGCTCCTCCTCTCCCATTCCCGTGTCTTGCTCCAGCTGAGGGTTTGCACAGCCCTGCGTGGGGACCTCGGGGAGTGGTGTGTCCTTGTCTTCGCTGGGAGCTGCTGGCGGGGTGGCCACCAAGGGCGTGCTGGGCGTGGAGGCCCCCGGGCCGGGCGTGGTGGGCGCGGGGCTCTCGGCCGCAGCGTGGCCGCTCATGTGCAGCTTCTTCATGTGGTGAACGACGGCTGCGGCGTTGAAGGCTTGCTGGGGAAGGAGACAAAACCACCCTGGTGGTGCCAGGCTGGGTGGGACAGACAGGCTGTCCCCCCCGAGGTGACGACTGCTTGGCACTGGGTGGGTCAGCGCCATGTGGGAAGTGGGATGTGAATAAATATCACATTTTCCACAAACTGCTGATGCTTTTGGAGTTTACAACTGCTTCCACACGAGGAGGGTGTGGGAACAGCTGTAAATTACCCTGCAGTGTGAGATGGAGACTAGAGCTGAGCTGTGAATGTAGCTGTTTAAAATGCTGTCGTGCACGTGGTGCCCATGGCATCCCTCTCTCCAGCTAAACTGGCTAAAACTCTTGATGTAAACTGAAGTACCAATTTATCTTCAAGGCTGAAAGGAGGGAAAGCTGAATTAAGCTCCCAAAAAAATCTGCTGATGGAGCACCAATTTCACTCCCTTGGTATAAAGGCAATAAGTGAGGGGACAAGGAGTAATGGGTTCAAACTGAAAGAGGGGAAATTTAGGTTAGATATTGGGAAGAAATCCCTGTGAGGGTGGGGAGGCCCTGGCACAGGTTGCCCAGAGAAGCTGTGGCTGCCACATGCCTGGAAGTGTCCAAGGCCAGGTTGGACAGGGCTTGGAGCAACCTGGGATAGAGGAAGGTGTCCCTGCCCGTGGCAGGGGGTGGGGTTGGATGAGCTCTAGGTTCCCTTCCAACCCAAACCATTCTGTGATTTTATGACCCTTTCCCCCTCTCCTTTGCTTTCATGGTGAGGCCACTACAGCATGATGTTTGTGGTGAATTTACCAGTACTTTTTGCAGCAGAAAATACTGCTCCAAACACCCAGTAAACAATAACTGCACTCAATTTAAAATTTGGAGGATACAGGTGTGGAGGATCCCAGTTTTTTGGTGCTTACCCACGCAGCTGAAGCCTCGCTTTTGCTGCACGACAGCAACTAGGGTTTATTAGGGAAATGGCTCTGGGCTCCCAGCAGCAATGACTTACCCTCCATTTGCTCTTTGCAAAGTTTTTCTGAATCTGAGCACTGACAGATGGGTAGATGTCACGGTGAAGGGCTGTATTTCCATTAATCCTGCAGATGGGAAGAGAAGAAAAGGGGCTCGTAGGCAGATGGCATTTGTAAGGCATTCCACACTCTGGAAGCAACTCACTGCTTTCTACATTCAATCAGCAATAATTAAACCCAAAGGAAAAACAGCAACAGGAATGCAGTGCAAACACACACTTCAAAGCCTGGGAGAGCTCAGGGTGGGATTTCGGCTTTGCCGCTGTTTACGGAGGCAGTTATGCACAAATGGCATCTTTAATTATTCATAATTTCCTTTCTTTGCACACACACACACAAAAAAAGGAACACCCAGGGCCACGTGGAGGCAGATGGTGACGTTAATAATGGGGTGGGGAGACCCCCCTGTCCTCAGCTTCCATGGGGCACGTGGAGAGGGACACGGGGCTGGTGAACTGTCCACTCACCACGGGTGCCTCAGGGCTTCTTCACAGGTAAACCTCACAGCTGGGTTCTTCTCCAGCAAATGTCTGATGAAATCCTTGGCTGTTCAGGAGGGGGGGGAAAAAACAGCAGAGGGAAAAGGTTATTTTCTCCTTCTTCCAAGGCACAATCCTAATGGGGTGTGGAAAATACAGTGGATAAACGTCACAGAGGTCAGCCCTGAGGAGAAGGTGTTCGTTGCACCAGGTTGGATATAAGGAAAAAAATTCTTCACTGAAAGAGTGGACAAGCATTGGAAGAGGCTGTGCAGGGAAGTGGTGGAGTCACCATCCCTGGAAGTGTTCAGAAAATGAGTAGATGTGGCACTTTGCAATGTGGTTTAGTGGGCATGGAGGGATTCGGTCAAAGGTTGGACTTGATGATCTTGGAGGTCTTTTCCAACTTTAACAATTCTCTGATAACTCCATTAAAGGGACATGTTTGTAGTGAAGGGCTCCAGATGAAAAAATATTAACTGGAGATGTACCAAACACTCAGATTATGTGAACTGAGATGAACTATTCAGCTAGAAAAAATAACTCTAAAAACCATTAAAGAGTAAACTGAGGGGATTTAGGAGTTGCCCTAAAAAGCACTTACATCAGTCCCATTTCTTTTTCTTTTTTTTTTTTTAGCAGGAAGGATTGCAGTGTTTGTTATTAAATCCTAACAAACCCCCCTGCTAGTTTTGTTTGTATGTGTAAAAGATTGATGTTTAAAATATGCTGTGAAGATGCTGGATGTGGTGAGCTGTGTACAGGTGAGCTCCATGAGCAGGTTGGTCTGGTGGAAGGACCCAGTTGTGGCTGACACTTGATGGGAAGGAAAACAAGGGGGAAAAAAAGAAAAAAAAAACATAGAAAATAAAGGGGAAAGCCCTCTTGAATTCCCCTTCTTACAGAATGATAGAATGGTTTGGGTTGGAAAGGACCTTAAAGAAAATGTAATTCCATTCCCCTGCCACAAGCAGGGACACCTTCCACCAGCCCAGGTTGCTCCAAGCCCTGTCCAACCTGGCCTTGGACACTCCCAGGGATGGGGCAGCCACAGCTTCTCTGGGAAATCTGTGCCAGGGCCTCCCCACCCTCCCAGGGAAGGATTTCTCCTGGCCTTGAACACTTCCAAGGGAAATCTGAGCTCACTTGGAGCTCACTAATCCACTTGTGAAAATCAGGGTGACTCAGTTCATCACTTCATCCTTCCCCATCCCTCCCAAGTCAAGCACTGGGTGTTTTGGGGGTGCAGGCTCACGGTTACAGGGTTTGGGATTGAAGTTGCTGGGAGGGAACAAGGAGTTCCCCAGCACAAGAGCTTTACCTGACTCGGAGATATCGTCCCAAAACGGAGACTCAAACTCGTAGTAGCCTTCCTTAATCTTTTCAAACAGTTTGGATTCAGTCTCTTCATAGAAAGGGGGATACCCACAGAGCCTGGAACAGAGCAGAAAGCCAGAGGTCCTTCAGTGCCACCACCCCCATCAGCACAGGCTCCTCAAGCAACACGAGTGAGGAGTGACAGAGGTTTCTCTGCCCATCCACCTGTCCCTGACTGCTGAGTGGATCAGCAAAGCTGCAGGAAAGAGTTAAAAACTTCACTGCAGCAGCGAGAGGACAAAGCCACAGCTGGTACAGAGCTGAGTGGTGTGGGAGGAAACAAAAAGTACCAGGGAAGATTGAATGGTATTTGTAGGCAACGGGTAAAAAAAACAAAGCATAGGATGAGGCACATAATGGGGGAAAATGTGATTCTTTTCATCTCCTCTCCTGTACTTGATTACCCACATACCTTTCATTTCTGTGCCTGCTGAACCTGTGCTCCACACGAGGCAGGTCCAGCATCGCCCCCACTCACGCTGCTGCTCCACCGGGGCGGGTGAGCAGCGAGGAGCTGGGAAAAACTCATGGAAAAACAAGTGGGATGCTGCTTGCTGCTACTCACAGGATGTAAGTGATGACTCCAATGGACCAGCAGTCCACGGCTTTGCTGTAGGGCTTCTGGGCGAGGACCTCGGGGGCTGCGGAACAGCAAAACCACGTGGGAATTCTGAGCAATAATGAGTTCTCCAGTACTGGGAAAAGCAGCAGTTCCTGGTACACTTGGCCTCTGAGGTGCCAGTGCAGAGATCAGCTGCTAACAGCAGCGTTTACCAGCTAAATTGGTCTGTGCTATCTGTATCTATTTTATGCCATTAGACAGAAAGAACCAGGACCTCTGCCTGTACCCTGAGGTTTGACCAGGGAGCTGTGGGTCCAGGCAGTGCAGTCTGGTGGGCATTTAACACAACCCCATTGCATTTCAGTTGTTTTTATAACAATTCAATAAATATAGAGCTCCTAAAATGTTCCTTTTCTTTGCATTTTTAAGCATGCTGAGATTTTTCAGTCTCCACACTCGCTTTTAATCCAGCCTGTACGTGGTCCATGCAGTGCATTTGTGAGCAGCACGTTGTTATTAACATAATTATGTATTTATTTTTTTCCCTTTTTTCTAGGCAATGCACGGCCTTTTTTCCAGACAATCCACCAGCACAAGCCCATCCCTCATCCTTGGCTTACCCACATATCCTGGAGTCCCACAGGCCGTGGACATGATGCCGTTCTGCTCCATTTTAGACAAGCCGAAATCCGTGATCATGATTTTGGAGTTCTCTTCAGGAGTCAGGTAAAGAAGGTTTTCAGGCTGTGAAAGAGCGGTCAGAGGTTGAAATCTGTGGCAGAAAAATGGCAAAGGGAGAGCAGGAAGTCCTGGGGCAGAGCAGGTGGAGTTGGCAGCCAGGGCAGCTCCCTGAGGTGCTGCTGAGGGCCAGGTCTCACCTTCAGGTCTCGGTGAACTATCCCATTCTCATGCAGGTATTTCACTGCTGTCAGCACCTGGTGGATCACCAGACTTGCATCTTTCTCGGTGTAAACACCTCGCTCCAAAATCCGATCGAAGAGCTCTCCCCCAGACACCCTGTGGGAAAAGGCAATTCGGGAAAAAAAAAATTTAAACAAAATGAATCAGGCTTTTGTGTTAGGCAAGCTGACTTTCTGGTCCTTTCACAGCTCCACCTACAGCAGAACCATTCCTTGGGCAGCAGTTCTTGTGAGGCTGAGCTGATGGATGCTCCTGTAAGGAGTGCTGGTAAACCAGGGGAATTTGGGTAAAGTTATGAGGCAAGCCCTACTCCAGGCTCCACCACAGAATGGATATAGTTTTTTGCTTCCTTTAGCTAAATTTGCTCAGATTTGGGTGCTCACAGCACTTTCTCTGCTGCTGACACGGTGCCCATATTCATTTCTAGAAACCCTGCACAGCTTTAATTAGAAATACTTCTGTCTCTGCCCTGCTAAACTGTGATGAATTAATTTGCATAAATAGCTCCAAATCATGGTTTAGAAAACCTGCTGCTAAAACAAGGGGTGGGCCAAGGCAGCAGGAGAAGTGTCCAGGTTGGTTCCAACCGCGCAGCCCTCGCAGTGAGGGGGGTTTGAATGGTCCCTGTGAGGGGCTCCAGTGGGAAATCTGAGGCATCACCCTGGTCCTGCCAGTCTTTGTGGTTCCTCTGTGGCCCACAAAGAAGTGGCTCTGCTCATACTTACAGCTGCATGACCAGGTAGAAGTGGGTTGTGCTCTCATAAATATCTTCTAAGGTCACGATGTTTTCGTGCTTTATCCTGCAAAGACAAAGGTGGGTCAGAAACGAACCTGGCGAGGACAGAAGTGGCTTTTGAAGTGGAAAACCCAACAGTCATCCTGCTTTAATCACCAGTGGAAGTCCACTGGGGTGTTTTGTGGCTGATCTCCCTTCCCCTGAGTGGCAGAGGACCATTGATGCCCCTACCAATTCTTTTATGAGTACCAGGCACCAACAGCTGGGGACCAGAGCCTTTGTTTTTAAACACCTACAGCAGAAGATTTCCTTGGACTGCAAAAACATCTGCTCTGGTTCCCTTTTCCCTGTCTGCTGCTCTACTTCATTTATTTCTATTATGCCCCATCCCTGGAAGAGTCTAAGGCCAGGCTGGACAGAGCTTGGAGCAACCTGCTCTAATGGAAGTTGTCCCTGCCCATGGGAAGTTCCTCAAATGTTATTTTTAGCTTACCAGAAGATAGAGATTCTGAGCTTTAAGGTCCCTTCCCATCCCAAACCATTCCATGGTTTCCTTCCCCAGCTCTGGGTCAGTGTGGCTGTGTTGAGGTTACAAACCCAGCTGAGGAATGAGAGAAGAAACTTTACTAATTTCCCAATTCAAACTGATATTTATATATTCTTTAAAAATAAATACTAATTTCCTCATATTATTCTTCCTGTAGAGCCACACTTCTTTTTTTAGGTGTTGGACAAGATCATCTCCAGAGGTCCCTTCCAACCCTAAATATTCTGTGATCTTGGGAAAGGACATTTGTTCTACTTTGCACCACACCACCACTCACTTTTTCAGCACTGCTATTTCGTTCTCCAAGCTGCTGTCCCTGGTGAGGGGAGACTTCTTGATGCATTTCAGAGCAAAGAGCTTGCCAGTGCTTTTCTGCTTCACCAGGAAAACTTCTGAGAAGGCACCTCTGCAGAGAGGAGGAGAAGTTGTGTTTCAGTAGAAGCTGGGAACTGGGAGGGCACTTACAGAGAGAAGGAATGGCAAGAAAAAACAACATGGGAGTAATTTAAGTGGATGCTGATTATAAAGCTACAACTGTGTCTCCAGCAGCCCCAAACTCAGGATATCCAAGGTAGGATTATGCAATATGGAGATAAACCCCCAAGTTTTCTCTGTAGAGAAAAGGTTATTTTTGCATAGTTGGCCATGAAGCTGTTTTGAGGAGGTGGGCAAAAAAAGATGAAATTAAAGCAGCTTCTTCAGGACTGCCTGGGAAGACACTGAAGTGTTTTAGTCCTGCAGGGGCCTGGCTGTGGGTGAACTTGGGCTCCAGGGAGGCAGAGGGCAAACAGGGTTTTCAGCACATCCCTGGGCTCACAGCTCTCTGCCTTCAAGGAACCTTTGCACTGGAATCCCTTGGGACTGGGGGGATTTTCCTGGGCTAAGCACAAGCTCAGGGAGGGGCTGTATCCATAACCTTCCTGAGATGGAGCAATCTGGAGCTTGGGTGCTCACTGGGGTTAAACCCCTGTGGGAAAATCTCAACAGCCTCTGCTCTAATGGGGCCAAATTCCACTCTAAAATCATGTTCCTTCAAAACCCCCACAGTCTTTGGGTATTCCTACCCTTTCCCTGCTCAGCACTGCCCTGAGGACTGAGAAAGCTGAGTGGAAGCAGCCCAGTGATGTTGCAGTTTGGGTGTTATCACCCAACCCTCTGTATGTCTAAAATGCAAAATACTAGGGTTATTTATCAGTTATATATGAGTTCATATTTTATTTCAGCATCTGCTGTGTTTTCCTACCTGAAGAGCCTGCAGTACCCATAGTGACAAAGTGACAGTGAGTGTCCTGTACCCCCCTGGGCAGGGGTCAGCCCAGGGCAGCCCTGAGCAGGTATTTATAACATGCCTAAAGCTCCCAATCCTGTTAAAGGTTTGTCTCAGGGAGCTGAGCACGTGGCTCAGGGCAGTGACAGTGCACATTTTGCCAGGTCAGTCCTCAATAATCCTCGTCAAATGAGCAACAGATTAATTGATGGTCATTAAATGGAACTTACCCCTGAGCCTGCAAAGCCCTACAAGGAGAGGGGGGTGAGTGATGTGAAAGCACCTCTTGGTGGGGATGCTGGTGTAGCAAACCCAATAAACCAGGGCACAAGTCCTGTGTCCCCTGTAATCCACTTACAAGGAATGCCTGTGCAAGACCCTGAGGACTTGCTGTGCCAGGACTGGTCCCTAGCAAGGGGAAAAAAAAAACCAAATCACCCAAAAAACATCCCCCAAACAAAAAAAAAACAACCCATAGATTTTTGGGAAGCCATCCCAACAAATAAACTCTTAATCTCGCTTAGTAAATTATATGTAACTGTCTTCTCTCTTCTGGCCCAAAAAGCAGGTGGTGTTGGGACTTTCCTCTCATTTTACACATTTTTGCCCCTTTAGCCACATAAACTGTGCAGGCTGTTTCGTGGATATGCCTTTCACATTCCTGAGAGCTCCTGGGGGATAGGCAGGCACATCCTTGCAGGGTCCCTAAGGCAGCTGGCCGTGCTGCTGGAAGGTGATAACAAGTTTTGAGCTGGTTTTAGGTCCCAGATCTTCATTTCAATTCTTCAGCGAGCTGAAGTAGTGCACGTGGAAAAAAAAAAAATCTCAATTTCTAATGCTAAATTTTCCTATTAATGTAATAGTAGGAAATGAACAACCTACAAATCAGCTGCTGGGGCATCTGTTCTATGTATCTGTCCCAAACAGTTTATAATAATTATGCCCCTTATTAAAAAATGATGAATCAACAAGTTGGCTAGGAGAGAACAAAGCTCTTTCTAACCTCATTCCTTCAGTGAAAGCTGCTGGATAATTTCACTAATTTCTGGGGCTGCTGAGGGACACAATCAAAACATCACCCAGCTCTGGTGTGGCTGTTTTTTTGGGAGCTTTGTTGTGGGCTCTGAAGTCACTGAACATTTTTCCATGACAGAACCCGCCGGTGGAGGTAATTCAATTCCTCCTCCACCACCTTGGAAATGTTTTCTTGTCTCATCCCCATGAATAGGCAAATGAAGCTGTGAACTCACAGGGAAGGATTGTAGGACTCCAACATCCTTGTTTTTGTTTCATCCCCCGGCTGAGTCAGGGTTTCTGAGCTAAATATACGACTTGTTGTGATATTCCTCAGCAGGAACAGACCTAGAACTTATTCAGCTGAGGTTCCATGCAATCTTAGAGGGGATGGAGGGAAGGGCAGAGAGGAACTGGAGCTGTGCCTGGGGCTGGGTGGGAAGGAGCTGTTTTTGGTGCTTCATGGCACACGAGTACCAGCAGCACCCCTGCAGCAGGATGGGCACCCACCCTCACCTGAGAGCAGGGACTGTCTCAGAGGGAGCCAGTGCCAGCAAGGGAGTCACTGCCCCGGGCTGGGAAGGTGGGATCTGGAGGATTCCCTGCCCTGGGAGCAGCTGTGGTACTCACGATCCCAGGGCCTCCATGAAAATGAAGGTTTTTCGGATGTTGCTCGTCTGCTTCTTCCAGGAGCTGCTGTCATCCTCTTCCTTGCGACCCATCTCCTCCAGAGTGGAAGCAGGGAACGCTGTGAGGAAGAGGAGGAGGAGGAGGAGAAGTGACTGCCATGGCTTGTGCTACATGAAGAACAAGCTGGATTCAGGATGCTGGGCCAGAGGAGTCTGGCTTTTCAAGCAGGTGAAATTTTGTGCTGCTCTTGCTGCTCACAGCTTGCCCCACCCCTGGAAGTGTCCAAGGCCAGATTGGAGCAACCTGGTCTAGTAGAAGGTGTAGAAGGGATGGAACAAAATGATCTTTAGTGCCCCTTCCAACCCCAGACATCCTGTGATTCCATGAACTGTTTGTGCTGCCCATGTCCCTGGTGTTATGTCCCACTGCAAGGGATGGAAGAGTGGATCAGCTGGGGAGGAGCTGGTGACCATATGGTAACTCTCTCTTGTCACTGTACTCATTTGGAGCATGTTGGCAAATACAAATGTTTACATTGTGCTTCACATTTAGTGGCTAAAAAAGCCCTGCTGAACAGTGGCTAATTTTAACTGAAACATCCCCAAACCTGATGGATTATGAGTTATGTACAACCAGCCATGGGGGTGGGTGATGGTGGAACGGTTTTATTGCTCAGATAATAAATAGTTCGAAGAGATCACGACAGCAGGGAGGGGATTTGATAGAAAACCTTTTGTTGATGTGTCTCACACAGTTTGTGCTGTTGACATCTCTGATTTTTTGTTCACTGACAGATTGCCTTTGCTCTGAGTCACAACCTTCCCCTCTCCTCTGTGGTGCCACGAAGGAGAGCCCAGCTCTGGGTGCCCTGAGAGCAGTGATGGGAGCAGCCCACCAAAAATGCAGCTTCCTGGAGCCTCCCCAGCTCTGCAAGAGGTGTTTGAGTGGGTGTCACCAGCGTTGGAGGGTGTAACTGCAGCAAACCTGTGTGAGTGCAGGCTCTGGGTGATCCCCACCCCTGAACCCCTCGCTGCTGCTGGTGGCAGTGTGACCTTGGGGATGTCCCAGTCCCCCCCAGCTCTAATCTCTGCAGAGCCAGGCCAGGCAGCTCTGCTGGAAGCCAGGGGAGCTGTGGGCATGGGGAGCACCGGGAGAATTAGAGCTTGAAGGAGGGCTGGGAGGTGTGAAAGGTTACACAAACCTCTAAGCACCCCTAATGAGATCAGGGCTAATGACTAGAAGGTGAGAAAGAAGCCCCTGAGACTAGAAAAAAAAATACATGTTGAAGTGGCTTGTCCTCACTATCAGGATGTTAAAGAAATGCACTGAAAATATCTCCAGGCAGCAGGGGTTTGGGGGGCTGCCAGCAGCACCCTGGGCATGGGGAGCATCCCCTGGGACATGGAGCATCCCTTGGGACATGGAACATCCCAATTCCCAGAGCAGGAAGGGCTGCCCAAAAGCTGTGGGACACAGCTGAGCCTTCAGAAGACAAAGCAGGAGCTTTCACGGATAAATAAACGTTTGGGAAAGGCAGAAATATTAAAGCAGAGAAACAGCTGAAGGATCTTTTGTCATGACAGGCAGTTTAGGTATTGAATTCCTCCTGAACCTACTTTATCTCCTTAATTAGCACCTTTTTGGGGTTTTCAGCTTCTTGACACAATTTTTAAAGGTTAATTTAACATTACTGAAAACAAAATTGACTCCATTGTAAACAGTTGAAGGCTTCAGTCCATAAAATCACCAAAGGCCACTTGGCCTTTATTTACCTTCTGGTTTCTGATGCATGTGTAACTCCTAAAAATACAACTCCCCCAAAAAACCAGCCTTATCTTGTTGTTTGGAATCAGTGAAGGTCAAAAGGCCTTCACAACAGTGCTGATCAATTAGTAGAAACCTTCCTGCCAATTATTTTGAGCCCCTAAACGATGTTTTCTTTGCAGTCACCCACCCATCCCTAATCTACAGATGTGGAATATCACGAAAAGAGGATTTTCTGGCAGAGACATTCAGCTGGTGGTGAAAGGTGAGTTTTATCCACTTGAAATAAATACCAAATGTGTGATGGCAGCGAGAGAAATGACCCCTCCATTTCTCTCCCAGCCTGCTGCCAAACAAAGATTATGAAGTGAAAAAAAGAAAAAAAAACCAAGTAGGTCAGCCTGGCCCTGGGGACAAATGGCATTTTGGGCTCTGTTCCTGTGCATGGAAGCACATCCTGGTTGGCACAAGCTCTGTGGGGCAGCCCAGGAGGGGCACAGGGCAGAGAAGCCCCTCGTGGGGAGGTTGGGCTGGGCACAGGTGACTGTGTCCCCCCCATGGGAGGTGACAGGGGGGCCATGTACACTGGAACCTCTATAAATTCACACCCAAGTGTCAAACTTGCCCAATATTTGCTCATTTAAGCTCTGCTCCCTTATCAATCTGTTTAATTCCTCGGGAAATCCACAAGTTCCTTGTTTTCAAACGGATTTTGGTTCTGAAGGAAGGTGGTATCATGTTTTCTTTAATCTCCTGTGAATCATCTGCTCATCCCATAGTTCCTCCTGCTGTCACTCTGTGTGTGTGGCATTTGCTTTGCTGGGCTGGATGAGCAGCTCTGACTCCCAGCACGTGGAGCTGATTTCCTGCTCTCTGTTTTTCTGTGCCATCATCAGCAAGTCATTTCCTGCCTTCTCTCCCCTTTCTGCAGGAAAAGGGGAGTGAGTGGGGCTGTTTTGAGAGCAAAATAATGGAAGGTTTGAATTACCTCCAATGTAAAGCTGCAGATGGCAGGGGGAAGGGGGTGGAAGTGGAGGATGTTTAAGGTCCCTTGCAACCCAAGCCATCCTGGGATTCCATATGGGCTCAGGTGATGAACACTTGCCCACCTTCCTCCTTGCGTTGGATCACATCCTTTTCAAGGTTTTTTGTTCCTCTTTTGATACAAGGGAAAGTATTTGCAAAGGGATTTGGGGCAGGACACAGCAACCTCTCAATCCAGCTGGGATTATGGGATTAAGAGACCTGTGACTTCCCTGGTGCTCCAAGAGCTTGTCTTTGTCTCTCAATCTGGTTAAGTCACCTGTTGCACTTCACAGAAGTTGAGGAGAATGCAATGTTTGATGTATTTGTTGTCTGGGCTTTGTTATTTATTCAAGCTCTGGCCCAACAACCACAGAATCCCAGAATGGTTTGGGGTGGAAGGAAACTTAAAGCTCATCTCATTCCACCCTCTGCCATGGGCAGGGACACCTTCCACTAGCCCAGGTTGCTCCAAGCCCTGTCCAACCTGGCCTTGGACACTTCCAGGGGCAGCCACAGCTTCTCTGGGAAATCTGTGCCAGGGCCTCACCTTTCCAATCCCTTTCTTGCTGTTGGGACACAGCACGCAGGTAAATAGGATTTATCATGTTTACTCACTTGCTTGAAGAAACTTTACTTCCCACAGGAATAGAAAACATAACAACAATTGGGCAAGCAGACTTTATGCTGGCACTGGCAGGTTTCCTTGCCAGGTGATGTGCCCATCCTGCCATCCTTGTCAGCTCCATCCTGACACCCCCTCCATGTACACCTCACCCCCAGCTCAGGGGGCATTCCAGTCCCTGCATTCCAGCCCCAAAAGTGGGATGCACACACAGAGTGCACCCAAAATACACATTATTTTAAACACCTGCTCTAAACAAGTGTCTGTGTTGCCCCTTCACCCCTGGGCAGAGCAATCCCACCAGAGTGTTAAGGTTGCATAATAAGATTGCAAAGCTCATTAACGAAGGCAGGTGAAAACCTTTAGAGCTGAAAATGAAGTAGATAACATTGCTTTCATTTGTTCAGCTTCCCTCTTCCCCATCAGAACAAATTAAGCAGCATATGGGCTTCAATCTGATCAGTTTATATATATATATATAAAGTAATAAACAGTATTTACATTAATGTATAACCTTTGGGGCTCTTCTACAGCCTAAGTCAACAAACGTGGCTGCTGCTCTACTCTGATCCAGCACGACACATCAGAGTGTAATGAATGTTATTATGACCTTGCTTAAATATTTCCTGAGGAAATTTGTTCTGCTTCCACAGTAGCAAATCCATCTGCAGGCAGCCACTGCTTCTGAATGGATGTACTGCATTAGCAAAATTATTGTAAGGCATGATTAATAGTCTCGTGACAAAGTTACATGTGGAGGGGGGAAGAGACATGCAGCTTTCATGGGTTTGCCTTTGGAATTAGAAGTTTACAGGGAAAAAAAAAAAGGAGATTATAAACTCAAAGGGCTTTGATTTAAAAAAAAAAAAATACACGGAAGCAAGCAATCTGCATGTGAATGAATGAAGTGCCAGGGCAGCCTCTGTGTTCAGTGACAAAAGAACAAGAAATTGGACACAGGAGCTTGCCATGAAAAACAAACCCACCTCAAACACCTTCTGTTCCCCCCTCCACTCCACCGATTCGAAAGCAGTGCTTTAACTTAGTAGTTAAAGATGGACACTTGCAAAAGCTCGATTTTAATTAGAAATATTCCAGGTTCCATCAGATACTTGGGAAGTAAAATGCCAGAGGCAGCTTTCTATGAAATGCTAAATACAACCCGAGTGCTGGAGGATTCTGCCTGCACAGAGAACTCCCCTTACGAGATAAAATTCATCTTTTTTTTAAAAAAAAAAAAAAGGCAGGTTAGCAGGAATCCCCACCCGCTTCAGCGCCCGGAGCAGGCTGAGAGGAAAAGCAAATGGCTCTCAAGGAAAGGAGATTTTTCGCTTACCCAAGTCAGCACCAACAAAGCAACTCCTGTCGGCCGCCGCTCCCGCCCGGCTCCGTGTGCGGGGATTAGAGCCCGCTCCGAGGAGGAGGAGGAGATGATGATGATGGAGCTGCTGGGATGGTAACCAGGCAGCACCTGACGGCGAGGAAATCACCACGAGCACCAGCCGGGAGGGGGGTGAGAGGAGGAGGAGGAGGAGGAGGGACCTGGGAACCCCAGAGCTTCCCACCGGGAATCGCCTCCGCCACCGGGAGAGGGGGAGCAGGAGCAGCAGCAGCTCCTCGGCAGCGCTGAAATATCCCCCGGGTGGGATGCGAATTTAATTTGCCTTAATCAAACAGGTGACTCCCGGTGTTTAGAAAACACCCCACTTTCCTCTGTGTGACATGGGGAGTTCTGTGGGGCCGGCAGGACTGGACCAGGATAAGGTTTCCCACCAGGACAGAATTTCCCACCAGGATAAGGTTTCCCACCAGGACAGAATTTCCCACCAGGACAGGGTTTCTTTCCCACCAGGATGCTCCAGCACTGGCAAAGTGACGCTCCTCACCATTTTTAAATGGCACAAACCCACAGGGAAAAATCATCACAGCGAAGGGGAATCTCCATCCCCAGTTTTTGGGCTATTCTCACCCATACAATGGCTCTGTTTTGACTTTCAAGCCCTCCCTGTGAGTGCCTCCTCAAGCACAGCACACATGAATCTAGGAAATATTAATAATTCTTTGAATCTCTTCTATAGTGGAGGATTTTTAGAGCTGTCAATAATGACTTTACTGACTGCATTCTCAGTTGATTTACACTGCCACCTAGAATAATGCATGAAAAAAGTACATATCACTGTGAAGTTTAGTTTTATATCAGGAATAAATCAGCTCTGAGGCAATACTAGAAAATCACATTCTTTTCTTAATATGTTTTTCTCAGTAGCTTCGTTCCAGGGCAAAGGCTGTTTGATATTCTTCTTTTCTTTTTTCTGGCCAGGCTCCAGCTCTGTGAACTCCACTTTTGGTCAGAATTTCCGGGCGTGGGTTTGAACGTGCAGGTTGTCTTTAGTGCTACATTTTGGTGGGATTTGCATTGGTTTTACCTTGAAATCCATCTTGTGGCCTCAGCTGTACCTCTGGAGTGAGGAGGAACCAGTTCCACTGCTGGGACAAGCCCAGAGAGCCCTGAGGTGGTTTATTGGGGGTGCATCTACCCCATACAGACAGAAATGTGCCCTATATGTGAGTAGGTAAAAACATGGACATGCAGGTCAAGCCTTTCCCTGATTTTGGAACAGGCTGCCCAGGGAAGTGGTGGATTCTCCATCCCTGGGAGTGTTCAAAAAACCAGCAGATGTGGCCCTTGGTGCTGTGGTTTAGTTGACAAGGTGATGTTTGGTTGAAGGTTGGACTTGATGATCTTGGAGGTCTTTTCCTGAACTTAACGATTTGATGATTTTGGATTTCCTTATCAATTTATTTTGCTTTCCCACAAGCTGTCAGCCATTGTATCCTAACTGGAAATTTAACAGCCCCAATTTAATCTTGTGCTGTGAGATAACCCAGAAAGGACACCCTGGACCAGGGAGGGATTTTTAGGATGGATTCAGTGGAAGGAACCCACAGCAGAGCCAGGTGCTGCCTACAGGTCCTGGGGAGGTGGTGGGAGACGTGCTCAGGGAAGGCAGAGGAGGGGAGCAACAAGTGCTTTACTGAAGTGGGTTCATTATGATCTAATTCCAAACAGAATGCCAATAAGGAACACAAACTGGCAGGGATACAGGAGCATCCATCCTCCCTGTGACGCTGTGTCTGACCCTGGGGTCTGTCTGTTTGTCATGGGGCAGCCCTGAGCCAGGCTGGGTTCATTGAGGGGAAATGAAATGAAAAAGTGACATGATTTGTGATCCTGTGGCTGCTTTGCAGAAGTCTAAGATGGAGATAATGAGAAGAAAAGGGAACCATTGACTCCTCTGCAATCCGAGGAGGTGGCTGTGATAAACTGGAGCAGGTGCCCATGTCTTGTCTTGCTCTTGTAGAACTTGCTGTAAACATGTTATAAATCTCACAGAAAGAGCATGACTGCAGCAGGGCAGTGCTGGGGACAACTGGCAGTTAGAGCAGGAAGAAACTTGCCTGGAAAAAAAAAGGAAGGAGAGCAGACTCTTCAGCATGTGAGAGCTGCAACATCCCCAGTGTCCAGTGTGGCCTTCAGAGACACACAAAAAACACCAACAACCAGCAGGAGCAAGAGGAAAAGGCTCCTTTGTGTGCTCTGCTGTGGGAAGAATCCATGGAGATGGTGGCTCTCGACCTTGCCTGATGGAAATCTGGGACAGCAGCAATTCAGTTCAGGGACTTGTGCTGAGCTCTCCGTGGGCTCGAGCTAAAATAGCAGTTATTAACCAAAGGCACTCCGAGTGAGCAGCAATGCAGGTTTTAATGGCATGAATCAGAGTGAGGAGGTGGGATGGAAACAACAGCACAATGCACAGATCACAGCAGCCCCTTTGCAGAGGGGTTTGGAAGGAGCTGTTTTCCCCATCCCCGGGGAGAAGGAACCCGGAACAGTTCTGGGAGGTTTGGCAAAGAATGAGAGAAGAAAATATCTCCTGAATGTTACCAAAAAATGGAGAGTGACTTTTGACCCAGGTAGATAATGATAGGACAGGGAGAAATGGTTTTAAACTAACTGAGTGGAGATTTAGATTAGATGTTGGGAGGAAATTTTTCCCTGTGTGAGTTGGGGAGGCCCTGGAATGGGTTTCCCAGAGAAGCTGTGGCTGCCCCATCCCTGGAAGTGTCCAAGGCCTGGTTGGATGGGGCTTGGAGCAACCTGGGCTAGTGGAAGGTGTCCCTGCCCATGGCAGGGAGTGGAAATAGAGGATCTTTAATATCCCTTCCAACCCAAACCATTGAGGAATTCTGTGCTTATCAGTGAGAAGGCAAAGGGCAGCAGGGCAGGAGGATTTTCAAGCACTGGGAATTTCCAAACAGAGAAGTTTTGAGACACAACACCCTCAATGTAAATACAAACTCAGAAGGCAAATAGAAAGCAGCAGTGTTGGTAATCCCTGGGTTTCCCAAGAGCCTCACTCAGGGATTGTAAACCTTTGGGCCTGGCAGCAGCAGAAGGACAGTCCCAGGTGGCACTTGGGGACATGGTTTGTTGGTGGGCTTGGCAGCGCTGGGTTAATGGCTGGACTCGATGTTCCTAAAGGTCTTTTCCAACCCAAACGATCCAGTGGTTCTCTGACCCTGTGACAGGGGGTGGGACAGCCTTGCCACTGCCTTTGCTCAGCTGGATTATCCCAGGAACTCCCAGGCTGGTGCCAGCAGAGAGCACTGCAGCACAGCCAATGGATCCACCTGGCCTTTGGAGCAAAGAGAAAGGAGTAAGGGAAAGTATTCAAAGAAAAGTCATAAAAGTATGAGCAGTGCAGCTGGGACTCTGAGTGCTTGGTCAGGGGAAGGTGTAATTCTAGATGAACTCCTTGAAATAATGTGCAATTCAATAACATGCTCCTCCCAAGGGGAATCTGGAAGCATTATTTGATTTTCTTTGTTGCCTTAAACCAGGGATGTTGTAAAGCAAGGAGGATCCTTCATTTATAGTGTGATTGGAGGAGCTGTGAGGATCTACATGTTGGTTCTTTCAGTCTATATTATCTCAATTGGAAAGAGCTGCTCTTCTCTTCAGGCTTTATTTTTGAAAATAAGTGGTTAAATTGGTTACTGAGTTATCCAAAGAACTGAGCCACAGGTTTTGTGCCTTCCTAGTCATGAATGTCCTGGGAACTCTGTTAACCATTCCTTTTAAAATGGTAAAGAATCAGGAAATTAACTCCTGTTGGGCATGTACTGCTAATTAAGCTGTCCAGTAGTATATTTACTGCACAGCTTGATTATCTATCCCTAAATAATTCCAGCTTGCACATCTCTTGTACTGACATACAGTTTTCATGGAAACTGTCTTTCCAGGACATGTCCTGATCCACTGTACAAACAACCACCCCAAAATCCACAACCACCCCATGACCTAAAGATAAAACTTGGAGGGTTTGGGTTTGGGATTGAATTTCTTCCACTTGAATTAATCTGTATTTAATCTGTATTGCACAAACCCCCACGAGGTGTGTTTGATCCTGCACCCAGATCCTTGGCCATCCTGCATTCCAGCCCTGCATTCCCAGTTCCTGCCATGCAGAGCATTTCCCATGTTGATAGTTCATGCTCAGAGCTGACTAATAGGAAGTAGCAGCCAATTAAGGAACCTAAAGGGGCCTTTCATCAGCTTTTTTTGAAAAAATAAGTAGTGATTATACAGGTTTGAATACATGTTTACTCAAGGGGTTAATTATGCATCTACAAAGAGCAAAACTTAATTTGGTGCATCTGGGGAGGCTCAGGAAATCCTGGGGAAGTGGGAGTGGTGAATCTGTGGTGCAGGGGAAGCCCTGGGAAGTTCATCCCCTCCAGCTGCTGCTGTGACTGCTCATCCCTTTGGAGAACCACGGGGGGAGTGCCCATTCCCTGCTGGAAAGGTGGAGAGAACTGGTTGCAAAGCACAGGCAAGGACAGCCCAGGGCTGTGTATCACTTTGTTTTCCACGTCCTTGCCCCTGGAATGCTGTGGCTGCATCCAGGGCTGCTCCCACCACCATCCTTGGGCTTTGGGATGCCCTGGAATGTTCATGTGGCACAGGGATCACAGCCCACGGTGGAAACAGGGCTGCAGCATCCTCTAGAAGTCATCAGTGAAGTGCCTGTTCCAAATGGGAAACTGGACTCTTCTCTGCTCCATAATCCCAATGGGAAGAAGCTTAAATATATCAGTTATTACAGGGGAAAAAGAAAGGTAACAGGAGCACTGGAATTCAGAATTTCCAGAACTGTTATTCTTACACGGTGTGATGGCTGTTAAAACCCAAACCTATTACAGTGTTTCCAGCAAAAGAAATCTTTCAGGATGCTGAAATCTGCCCTGGAAGACTTTACCAGGAGCAATTTCTCTTTGTCTGCTTATTACTTGTGTGCAGTAAATAATCAAAGAGATAATGGCATTGTTGAACTTAGCTTAAGAAAGAATCCAATTAGCTTCTTCTGGGCTTGTCTCATATGGAATTATTCGTGTTTCTGCTCAGACTTTTTTGCCTCTTGGGCCAGATAGCAGCTTTAAATCTCTTTTTGTGTTTTATCTGTGATTACAGGCTCAGGAACACGAGTTAAAAAAAGCCCTCTGGTGAGTGATACACCAACATTATCTTCCTGATCTGGTAAGATTCCCTCTCCTCAGCCAGGGAGGTGGATGGAGACAGCCTTGCCTTGGCTTTTCATTCCCTCCCTTGCTGCTGCCAGTTGTACTCTGGCTTTATTCAAGTAAAACACTTGGAAGGGCAGCTAAGGATGGTTAAGCACCAGGAAGGACAGATAAGGGTAAGGAGAAGACGCTGAAAAACCACATATGTGACTTCTGGAGAATCACAGAATCATTAAGGTTGAAAAAGAACTCCAAGATCAGCAAGTCCAACCTTGAATGAAATCCCACCAAACTGAGTGCAACACCTCCTGGGTTTTTTGACCATTTCCAGGGGTGGTGACTCCACCTGTTCCAGTGCCTGAGCACCCTTTCAGTGAAGAATTAGGTGGAAGTCCTGCCAAACCAGCCCCACATTCGCACCTGAAAAATATCTTGGAAGCCTGAACACCAATAAATGGGTAATAAACTGGTATATCCTGGCTGCCTGGGTGTGATCTGCAGTTTGTAGGTGGTTTGGCTGTAAAATCCCCGTTGCGAGGCAGAGGAATTCACACAGCGAAAACATTGACAAGCACACTGGGCAGAAATCAGTGTTTAGGAGGTTGTTTTTCCTGGCACTCTCAGGTACAGGATGATGGCATTCTAGATATCTGTTGTATGAGTGATATCTTTTATAGGAGTGATATCTGCAGCGTGGTTGCCACACAGACTGATTTACACCATTCCCCGGGCTCGCCGTGGCTGCTTTTCTGGTGCTTCCCAGCAAGTTTTTGTGGAATGTGGGACAAGGACTCAAAGGAGCATCCCTGGGGAAGATGGAGTGAGCACACAGAGCAGTGGGACACGAGGGCTAATTTTTGCAGGAGCAGGAGTGTTTGTTTTGCTTTCTGAGTGATGACAAGCGAGCAAACAAGAGCTGAATTTCACATCTGCTCCAAAGACTCCTCTTACTCTCTGCAAGTAGCCAAAACATATCAGGAGTTGGGAAGACAACATGTCTGATGGGTTTGTGCTTTTTTTTCATCAGCTTGCTGAAAAGTGGAAGTGAGATGACAAAACATTTCACGAGCAGTCACAGAGTCCATCTCCCGGCGTGTGGGAGTTCCCATAGGAGATGGATCTGCCTGACACTGTAAACTGCACTTCATTAGCCTGGATTGGAGCTCTGGGACATCATCCTCGTGTTTCCCACAAGACCTGGCTGCCCATCAGCACCTGGAAGTGTTCACTTTACTCACTTCCACGTAAGAGGATCAGAGATTTGGAGAAGAGAAGGTCTCCTGGAGAACATGGAGAGCGGAATTCTGGTGCCTGAGGGGAGTGGAGAGGGACTGTTCATCAGGAACTGGAGTGGTATGACAAGGGGGAGTGGGTTCAAACTGAAAAAGGGGAAATTTAGGTTAGATATTGGGAAGAAATTCCTCCCTGTGAGGGTGGTGAGGCCCTGGCACAGGTTGCCCAGAGAAGGTGTGGCTGCCCCATCCCTGGAAGTGTCCAAGGACAGGTTGGACAGGGCTTGGAGCAACCTGGGCTAGTGGAAAGTGTCCCTGCCCATGGCAGGGGGTTAGAACAGGATGATCTTTAAGTTCCCTTCCCATCCAAATCATTCTCTGATTCCCTGTGTTCAAGATCAGGGGCTATTATTCATAACATTTACTCCAGTTTGGTGACACTGGGAGAAATTTTCATCTGCCTGGCTCCTGCTCGATGTAATTACTCAGAATATGTTCTCTGACCATCTGAAAAGCACTGTGGGATGGCTGCTGGCAGCTCACATGTCTGCTGTGACACAGGGAATACATCCAAACCTATTTAAATAACCTTTTCTCTGCTCTGTTTTGAAGAGATGGCAGTTCTCCTTACGGGGAAAGAGACTCCCTTCCAGGTACTCTGTCATCTCCAGACACACCATGCAGATCGTTACAGCAGCACTAAATCAAACCCACTTCTTGTCAGGCAGAGCCTTCTCACCTCCTTCCTGGGAAATGTGACAATGTACGTGGCAGATAATGTTTTTTTCCTGCTCAGGTGACCTGTTGGTCCCCCTCAGCTGCTCTGTCTATGTAGGTGACAGGGATGGTGTGATGACATAGGATCTCTTTTTATCTTTCCCCCTAAAAAAAAAAGAGTTTTCTAAGCCTGTTACAGCTTAAGGCCAGAACAGCTGAGTAAAGAAAGGGATTATTTATTATTAAGGTCTAAAAACAAGTCAAGCTGCCGAGGTGGTGAAGTGGAAGAAGGTGATTTTCAGGTGTATTTTTCCCACTCCAAATATCCACTTTTTTAGTGAAATTAGCAGCAAAACAGTTGTTTCCTTATCAATGACAAGGTCAGGCTGGATGGGGATTGGAGCAACCAGGGCTCGTGGAAGGTGTCCCTGCCCATGGCAGGGGGTGGAAGGAGATGAGCTTTAAAAGGTCCCTTCCAACCCAAACCATCCTGGAATTCTGTGATCTAGTGATGAACAACCCCTAAAATCAGAGTGGTGCAGGTGTGTTCCTTAGCCCAGCCCTTTGCCAGGGATTTTTCATATAAAACCAGAATTATTACAACGCTTAAACCCAGCATGAAAGAGTGAGAAAGAGTTTCAAACATCTGAGCTTTGTATCGATGGGGTTTGTGCCAGAGCCACCTCCCTCCTCACAAAGCTGCACATCAGCTCTGAGATGCCAGACAAGAGACCACCTGCCTTTCTCTGATTTATTGGGAGCATCATCTGGTGCCATTTGATTCCTCCCACCACGAAACCATTCATTATTTATGTCGGGGAGAACTAGAAATAGCTGTCAGGTGCCTGTCTGCAGGTTGGCACGGGCAGAGGGGAAAGCAGAGTGTTCTGAGCATCCCTACAAATGGGCAAGATGTGTGAGAGAGAGACACTAAGCTTGGGGGGGAGTGTTGATCAGCTGGAAGGCAGGAGGGCTCTGCAGAGGGACCTGGACAGGTTGGAGAGTTGGGCTGATTCCAAGGGGATGAGGTTCAAGCAGGCCAAGGGCCGGGTCCTGCCCTTTGGCCACAACAACCCCCGGCAGCTCCAGGCTGGGCCAGAGGGGCTGGAGAGCAGCCAGGCAGGAAGGGAGCTGGGAGTGGGGATGGACAGGGAGCTGAACAGGAGCCAGAGTGTGCCCAGGGGGACAAGAAGGCCAATGGATCCTGGCCTGGCTCAGGAACAGGGTGGCCAACAGGGCCAGGGAAGTGATTCTGCCCCTGGACTCAGCACTGGTGAGGCCACCCTTGGAGTGCTGTGTCCAGTTCTGGGCCCTCAGCTCAGGAAGGACATGGAGGGGCTGGAGCAGGTCCAGAGGAGAGCAACGAGGCTGGGGAAGGGACTGGAGCACAAGTGCTGTGAGGAGAGGCTGAGGGAGCTGGGGCTGTTCAGCCTGGAGAAGAGGAGGCTCAGGGGAGACCTCCTCACTCTCTGCAACTCCCTGACAGGAGGGGGGAACCAGGGGGGGGTTGGTCTCTTTTCCCAGGCAACTCTCAGCAAGACAAGAGGGCTGGGTCTTGAGCTGTGCCGGGGGAGGTTTAGGTTGGAGATTAGGAAGAATTTCTTTGCAGAGAGGGTGCTCAGCCATTGGAATGGGCTGCCCAGGGAAGGGGTGGATTCTCCATCCCTGGAGGTTTTTAAGACAAGACTGGATGTGGCATCAGTGCCATGGGCTGGGAACCACAGCGGGGTTGGATCAAGGGTTGGACTTGATGATCTCAGAGGTCCCTTCCAACCCAGCTGATTCTGTGATTCTCTGATTCTGTGACTGCCCTGAGGCTGCCTTAGGAGGAGCAGAAGGAGGCCTGGAAGTGTTATTCCTACATGAGGTGCTGCTCAGGACTCCTGTGCTGGCATGCAGAGCACCAGCAGGCTGGGGGAGATGCAGGTTGTGCTCCCAGGCAGCTCCAGACAGCACAGAGAGGACTTTGGGGCTCTTCTCCTCTCTGCTTAAACCAATCTGCGTGTTTTGAGCTCCATTTGGTCTTTGGGGTTCTCCTGAGTGCAAAAAGGTTTTGGTTCTCCTCAGTAAAGAGGTTTCTTGGCTTGTTTTGCATCTTAAAGGTTCATTTCATGCTTCTGGCTCCTGAGAAGGCTCAGATGGCAATTAAAGCTCTGAGCATCTCTCACAAGGATATGGGGAAAACCATGAGAATAATCTGAGGTGGTCACAGCACAACAGACAAGGAGAAGGTGGATTTAAAATGAAAACTTGGTGGTTAAAGCATCAGGTTTTTTATTTCCTGTGTGCACATGGGTGATTTGCTCAGTGCTGCCTTCTCTTGAGCTCCAGTGTAGAGGCAGATTTGGAAAGGAAGGAAGGTGAAAGGACAGGCAGGATGGGAGCTGGAAAGGAGGGATGGGATTCACAGCCAGGAAAATCAGGCAAAATCTCAGGAAGCAGTGGTCCTTCTGGAAGAGAGAGGCCTCTGTAGATGCAAAAGCAGACTTGAAATCATCCTCACGTGGTGTTTCACTGGGTTAAAATGTTCATATTTTCTGCAGATAATTAGCAGAGAAGCAGATGAACAGCTAAGACCAGTTTACCAGATTCTTCCTAGCACAGCATTTTCCTGATTATTTTCTGTTGCCTTCCTACTCCTCTTAAAAAAAAAAGTATCTCCAGTCACACATGATATATTAGTGCAGATCTCTGCCAGAGTGAGGAGCCAAACAATGAAGATCCTCGAGGATGTGGATGCCAACTCCTCAGGGGACAAGAGGAACACTGGCCAAAAAGAAGACAGTTTCCAGACCTTACTAATGAATTAGTGGAAGGCGTCCCTGGGGTTGGAATGAGCTGATCTTTAAGGTCCCTTCCAGCCCAAACCATTCTGTGATTCCATAAATCTGCAGAGATACCCCCACAAGGATTTTTAGGATTCCTGGGAACAGGCAGAGCTTCAGGAAGAGGCAGCCAAAGGGGAGGTTTTGTCGTGTGGTGAAAGATTGCAGAGACCTGGGGCCACGAAAAGAAACGATCCCTGTTCTGCTCCTCACCAAAACCATTACAGAGTCCTCTGAAGAGTTTTTCCATGGATTTGGGGCATCCAGATGTGCACTCCCAGCCCGGAGAGCCAGGGAGCAATGCCTGGAGAGGCTTTGGTTGGGTTCCTCACTCAGATGGTTAATTAGGTATATCTAAATAAGTTCCAAATGGACTCATGTCCCAGCCCCCTGTGCATCCCATTTTGCCAATGAAATTGTGCTTATCAACAGAAGTTCATTTGAACATTATTAATCTTTGAGGCTCAGTGTTTGTTTGCCTCCCTCCCCTGTGCTGCAGAAACCAAGCCTCACTCTTCTCCCTCAGGGAAAAATGAATTAAAAGAGAAGGAAGAGAAAATCAGTCCCTTTTCCTGAGGCCACAGAATTTCTCAGATATCCATTTCAAGGTGTTTATTCCAGCCTTTCATCCCCTCCACTGACTGTTGAGACTGAATTCCCTGCCTGGCAACAGATGGGATGCCAATTTATTTTTAGCAATTTGTTTGCTTTGATTGAACCCTTAAACACCATCCTGCTTTTAAGCCCTTGAATTACCTTGGGGGCTGACAAAGGAGGCTGAACTCTGCACAAGGAAATTCAGAATGTGATGAAGAACTATCCCAGCTCCATGAAAACAATGTTTAACTCCTCACCTAAAGGACTTGAAGTATATTATAACTATTCACTGGTGTGGCGAGCACGGAGTTATTAATTTTATTTTATAGGAGAGGTTAATGCCACTTCAGTAAGGGCTGGAGGAGTGTGTAAGGTGATCTTTGGTCTCAGTTCTCCACAAATCTGACAAAAGACATGAAAATGCCTCAAATGGCCTCAGGTCAGGCACATCCTCCCTGTTTGCACAAGTCCCCTCACACATTTTTTTTCTGGGAGAGCAGCAGTTATATGGGAACTGTCTCAATTCTTTTGGGTGAGGAGAGGTGCAGACATCAATAGGGACACCTTCCACTAGCCCAGGTTATTCCAACCTGGCCTTGGACACTTCCAGGGATGGGGCAGCCACAGCTTCTCTGGGCAACCTGTGCCAGGGCCTGCCCACCCTCCCAGGGAAGGATTTCTTCCTAATATCCAAATTAAACCTTCCCTCCTTCAGCTTGAGGCCATTCCCCCCTGTCCTATCTCCAGTTGCCCTTGTGAAAATTAAAATTAAACGTATCGTTACATTATTTTATTGCAGTATTGCCCCCTGCCTTAGGAATTTTTGGGGGCAGAGGGAACCAAGCTCTGCTCAGCTTGGGGGGAAATCCAGCTCCTCTGAGCTGCTTCCCTGCCTTGGGCTCTGTGGAAAGGTTCATCCCCAAGCTCCAGGTGTCCAGTGCTCAGCTTTGGGCTCAGCAGAGCCCCATCCCATTGTCAGTCAGTTTGGATAAAGGAAAAGGAATTGAGTCCATTTGGAACTTATTTAGATATACCTAATTAACCATCTGAGTGAGGAACCCAACCAAAGCCTCTCCAGGCATTGCTCCCTGGCTCTCCGGGCTGGGAGTGCACATCTGGATGCCCCAAATCCATGGAAAAACTCTTCAGAGGACTTTGTAATGGTTTTGGTGAGGAGCAGAACAGGGATCATTTCTTTTCGTGGCCCCAGGTCTCTGCAATCTCTCACCACAGGACAAAACCTCCCCCTTGGCTGCCTCTGGAAAGGTTTCCATGAAGCTCTGCCTGTTCCCAGGAATCCTAAAAATCCTTGTGCTCATTCCAGCCAGGAGCAGCATCCAAAATACCAGAGTTCCCACCTCACCCTCTTCTGGCCTGGCTAGAAAATTAATAGATTTTCTTCAAAACCTTTTAATTCTGATTTCCTTTCACCAATTTGTTCATTTCTTTGCTAAAATTATCCTTGGAGTCACAGACAGCTGGTTTAGACTCCTCCTTTTGGTTTGTTTTTTCCCCCTAAATGGCTTTTAATAATTAAGTGTAATGGAGAAGCTTTGATTGGATTCCTCACTCAGATGGTTAATTAGGTATATCTAAATAAGTTACAAACTGTATTCCTTTGGACTCAATTCCTTTTCCTTTATCCAAACTAAAATACACTGTTCTCCAGAGACTTCTTGTTTGAGAACTGACTGAAGATAATTATTTGAGATAATTAAGATCACTAAGCAAAGTAATTTAATTTTCTTCCCTGCGTCTCCCTCCCTCCAAGAAATGTAAATGTCTGTGGAAGGCTGGATCAATAAAAAAAACCTCTTCAAAGGTTAATTTGGGAGAGACCAGCATGAAGTGAAATCCTGTAGAGAGGCTTTGGAAAAGTAATGAAATTTCTGGGTTTGTTTTTGGGTTGGGTTTGTTTTTTGGTGGTGGTTTGGGGTTGGGGTTTTTTTGGGGTTTGGTTTGGGGTTTTTTTTTGCTTTATTTTATTTGAGTTTTTTGGTTTGTTTTTTTTGGTTTGGTTTTGATTTTTTTGTTCTTTTTAAGTTTTCTGTTTGATTTTTTGGTTTTTTTTGGTTTGGTTTGGTTTGGTTTTTTTGTTTGGTTGGGTTTTTTTGTTTGTTTGTTTGGTTTTTGCCTTGGGTTTAGTTTGGTTTTGGTTGGGGTTTTTTTTGTTGTTAGTTTGGGTTTTGGGGGTTTTTCTTTGCGGTTTTTTTGTTTGTTTCCTTGTTTGGTTTTTTTTTAATTCTTCATCTTTGCCAAGGGCAGAGCAGGGACAGAAAAGACAAAGACATGAACCTCTCTGGCCAAATGATTTTATTGCAATCAGCTGCTCTGGGCAGGTGAAGGAGGTGCAGAATCATGGGAGAAAGGGGAATTCTGGTACAATCATGAGGTTCATCAGTGACACCTGCAGCAAAGCCAATTTAGGGGCTGGGGGGGAACAGCAACAGAGGAATGGAAGTTCAGGACCAGGCAGGACTGGAAAAGCTGAGCAAGGAAAGGTAGGGGAGGTTTTTATTTTCACTTTCTTGTTTTCTTGCTTTTTCATTTCTCTGGACTCCTGATAGAACGTGTGGTTGGGGAAGTCTGGGACAGATTTGCTCCAACCTTTTTGCTGGGGTGAATAATCAGAGGAAAAGAGAATTGTGTTGGTTTTTTTCTCTGCATCACAACATTTTCCATGTTTACTGACTTTTCTGTTTGAAGCTGGAGCTGGGCTGGAGTTGGGATTTTTTTCCTTTTGATCTTGATCTTAGGGCTGTGGGATGGGGACTTATTTCCCCAAATTGCTTTCTGTGACCAAAGAAACTGCAGAGCAATGAGCTTTATCTTTGTTCAGTGAGATCCTGAGTCATTCCACTTGCTGCCAGTTCAACTCATTACTCATTTCTCTTGTCTCTGTAAATGTTCCTTCTTGTCTTTGCTGGATCCTGTCAGTCCCCCAAGGTGCTTGTGCAGGGAGTTGGTGATTTTTATACAGAAAAAAAAGCATCTTTTATAGTTTCTTTTTCCCTGTAAATGTGGCTCTCCAACTTCAAGAGGAGAGAGTGCTTAGTCTCTCAGCAGTGCAGGGTGTCTGGGTACAGACAAGCAAAAAATAGCAATACTAAGTCTTAAGCAGCTTTCAGGATTTCAACTTGACTCAATCCTGTAGCCCAGGCTGTGCCTTAAGCTCAAACCTCATCTCCAGCTGGGTCAGACCTTCCTGACCTGGTTAGTGCTGCCTGAATCCAAAAGCTGGGGCTGTTTTGGGGGAGTTGAGCTGCTGCTGGTGCAGCTTTGCTCAGGTGGGTGGGTGAGGAGGGGTCACTGGGAGAGGAGATGGAGCTGCTTGGAGGGGAGAAATGTCTCCCTGTTGCAAAAGTCTGCAAGAAATGAGCTTAGTATTAAAACACTGGGGCTGTGAAATCCTCCAAAAACCCCCTTCAGCTCTGGAAAAGCAGACTCCCTGCTCCTGTGTTTATCTCAAACTGCTTTGGCTTCTCTTCTCAGGCTCTGCTGGAAGCCACTGCTGCTTTTAAGGTTGTTTGTAATATGAGGCACACCTGGGAGAAGGCAAAGGCCCGGGGCATTGAAATGTGGCTTTGTAGAAAGGACAAATCCTGCGCAGAGTGTCCCAGGGGCTGCTTCCCATAGCACAACCCTTCCCACCTGGGAATTCCCCAAAGCTGAACTCAGGGTTTTTTTTAGCCCAAATCACTTCATAATGGCTGATTGCTTTTATTCAAGCCTCCTGTGGCGTGTTCATTATAATTTCTGTGTTACTGGGGCCACTCACTGAAAAGCACAACCCCTTCAGTGACCTGGCAGTGCAGAGGTGAACACCAAAGATGTGGTGTCTTAATTAGTACCAGAGGTTACAGGGATGTTAATACCTGCTCTTGCAGGGCTGACAGAAAGGATGAAAGGTTGTGGAATCAGAGGCCTGTAAAACAGAGGGTTCTGGGTGCTGGGTTGTTTGTTTTCTCCAGAGCTCACGTTGGGAGATTGTGGCTTCACTCCTTTGGATGAAGGTGTTTGTTGGAGCACACAGAGACCTGTGGCTGTGCTTGGGAGCTGCCAGGAAGGTCTTAATCCCATCAGGCTTTGATGGGATCAAATTCTCTCAGAAATACTTGTGGCTGTGCAATGGGATCTCTCAGTTCCTGTGGTTTCCAAGCAGCCTTGGGAAGCTTTGCAGGGTGCAGGCACACGACCTGGATCTTACCAGCACCTCTTCCTGCAAACTCCTGGGGCCAGGAGGTGCCTGGAGGTGTGAATTCTGCCCCCAGCACCTGCACAAGGGCCACCAGACAGCAGCCAGGAACGTGTTTTCCCATCCCTTGCAAGCTGGAAGGCTTGTTTTTGTAGGGTTGAGAGTCTGAACAGCTCACGTGGGAGGGCCAGCAAGAAGGAAAGAGGCACTTTGGGAATTCTGGGCTGTGTGCAGGGAGGTTACACCAGGGAAAGGGTCACTCCAGGAGGTATTTGTGGCAATGAATATGCTGTGGTTTAACCAATTTAACCACCCTCCTGCACAGCCACTCCTGTGTCCAACCTTGGACACTCCAGCACTCTGGAGTCCTGGAATATCCCGAGCTGGAAGGGACCCACAAGGATCCCAAGGAATCCGTGTTTCAGTGGGCTGTTGGAGCTCTTTGCCCATGTTGCTTCCACAGTCCTTACCCCAAAACATTTCTAGCTTGACCCCAGCTCTGCAGCCAGGTGGTTTAGGCTGAGCCTTCCAGGATATCTGTGTGTGACAAGTCAAACTCAACCTGTCTAAAGGTGCTAAAAATCACGCTGCAATTAATTAACTTATTGTGTTTTATGATGTTTGCTGTGCCTCCTTGGCACCCAGAGGATCTCAGATCTTTGATCCAGAGGGGGTGATTTATTGGGCAATTATACATCTCCACACCATCACTCATGCTGGAAAGAGCCTCTGTGATCTCATCAGTCTGGGGGAACGTGACGTGGAAGGACTTTTATCAAATGAAGGGGGACTGATGGATGGAGGAGTCAGGGAAATATTGATTCAAGCCAATATATTATTTTCTGCATTAATATTGTGCAGACAGTAGCAAATAGAGACCCTGCACTAGTTTTAGTGTTTTGTTGGGTTTTTTTTTTTCTCCATGGTGAAGAATTGCCCTTCTGTAAAGTTTCATTGGGATGAGGAATGATGGTTTGGGAGAGGAAATGATTTCTTAGGAAAATGTTAGTTCTTCCATTATGCAAAGAAACAGGCAAAATGCACACAACTGGTTTCCTTGTGCCATCAGGAAGGAACAAGGTGAGATGAATCCTCTTGGGAATGTGGTGTGGGAGAGAAGAGTTTTTTTCTATCTGTGCTGCTCTGCTTTGGGGGATGACTTAGAACCTGTGTTGAGGTGTTTTTGTAACGTGGGTGTGGAACTCCTGGAGTCTGAGTGAGCACAGTTTTCTTTCCAGGAACACCAAGCTTTGGGAGTTGCCATGTTTTCCTAAAAGGTACAGTGGCTCAGGCCTTCCACATGGAGATAAAACATTCCTGCAGGTCTCAGATGGATGGTGGCTTTGGAAAGGGGAGATCAGGAGAAGATTTTAAATCTGGATTTGGTTTAGTCCTGTTGCCTTTCCTAAACCAGGGCCAGAATATGCATTACATGACGTGGGTTTTCACCCCTCTATCACAGTTTCTTTTTTAATTTGAAGGTCATCCCTTGGAGTTTAGCAGAGGCTTTTCTGTTGATGACTGATGTGTTTCCCCTGCTATCTGTTCTACCGTGTAATACTGGATTTATTAATGTATCAACAGAGTTCTTCCCATATTCATCAGGGCCAGATGGTGATAAGAAGGACTTGTGCTTTAAAAATTACCTCCCTCCTTTTCTCTCCCAACAAAGGGAAGGGAGGGGATTAATCTTAGCCTAAAAGTCTGTGGGTTCTTGGCTGCTCAGAAGTCATTAGTGACACAAGCAGGTGATGAGATGGAGGGAAAGGCCTTGGGCTTGTGCTGACAGGAGAGAGGGTGACCCCTCTGCAGCATTTTGGGGTTTGTTGGGATCAGGCATTACAACATCAGCTGCTGGGGGGGATGAGCTCTGCTTGGAGACCCCCTAACTCTGGCACAGGGAACTCATCCCCACTGCAGAGAGTTGACAACTTGGGGTGTCTGTGTGGACTTGTATTTCTGGAGATACCAAAATGAAGGCTAAACCAATGGAAGCTGCTGTATCAGCCTGGAAGGTTGAAGAATTCTGAATTTGGACCATAATTGTGGACCTCTGACAAAGTGTCCCTGTTTCCAGCAGATTAATGCCCTGGAGCTGGAAGGAGTTTCTGCTCCTTTACTCCTGCCATCAAGCTCCTGTTGTCTCAGGAGCTTTCCATGTGTGGGGGGTTCATGGTGATTCCTTGTGGGTTTTTTGTGTCCCACAAAGACTTGACCCCAGGCTTGAAGGGCAGCAAAGTCTCCCTGGGATGATTATTTGATCCTCTTTTATTTTGTTGTCTGAGCAGTGACAGCTCTCACCTGAGTTCTCTGTGTTAGAGGGATGTCAAGGTTGGTTTGAGCTTATTTGGCTAAAAAAGCTGAGAGGAGTGTCTCAGACCCCTGTTTGTCCATCTGGGAATAGGATGGAGCAGCCTCTGCAGGCACATCCCAGCCCAATCTCCTTCCTCCAGGTTTTGCAGCTCAAATCCTGCTACACGGAGCAGAGGGTTGGGTGTAGGATGGTTGTATTTTCCCTGGTCCCCACTGGAGGTCACTGGAACATTGTCTACCATTGTCCCTTAGAACAAAGGAATCGCTCAACTGACGCTTCGTGAAATTAATGTTTTTAAATTTTCGGAGATTTTTATCAGTTTCGCGGCTGAAAATAAATCTCCAAATTGCTCATAATCCCCGTGTGCAATAGGTATTTTATAAACACTTCTTATGCCCTGAGGAGACATCAACAGAGGCTTTATTTTACAAAAGTGTGACTCAACTGCCTGGAATTTTGAGAAAGAGCTCCTCTAATGGGTTCTCTGCGCCCCAGCTTTTTGTCACACGCTGATGGATGTGTCAGAAGTGCAAAAAAAATCACACCTTAAACCATCCCATGTTTACCAGTAGGAAACCTAAATGTTGCCTCTGCCAATCACATCATTGCATCTGTGTTGTTACACAAGCTGGAAGGAAGATGAGCAGTTTGGTGCCTGCAAAGGTCATTTTAGTATAATTAGTTCAGATCACGGAGGCAAAAAATGTCTTTTTCTGCCCCTCTCTCCTTTTCCCTGCCCACTCAGATTTTTGGGAAGTCTGCTCAGATCCCCTCCCGTGCTCCACGGAGCCCTCAGCACTCGGTGCTGGAGCAGGAGCAGATGATGAACTAACAGGATCTAATTATCAGCAATCAGAAAAGTTTGGCAACTCGTCACAGGCTCATCAATGGAAACCAAAGCTGCTCCTCAACCCGTCTATCAAAGCCTGTTGCAGTTGCTGTTAATGACAGACTGAATAATAATTAGCATTAACTAAAAGGATCCTTTTCTATTTCCCAGTGATATTTCAAACCAAGCAGCAGACTCCTGGCTTTGGGTGGTATCCAGTTCCCAGACAGCACTGGGATTTATATTTTAGGCTTTATATATGAAGTGCATTCGTGAGATGTATCAGCTTATGGCAAATTTGGTGCCATTTGCTGTCGGTGTTTGAGTGTGAGAGTGCAAGCAGCTGATGAGATAGAGCAGTGCCTGCTCTCCTTGGAAAACGTGTGGGAGGAGCTGGGGAATTCCGTTTCAGATGGAGGTGCTTCCTTGAAATGTGTTCCCACACACAGCTGATGGATCCAGAAACCCTGCTGGAGCATTTCCCCAATAGATTGACATGGATACAGGAAAAATCCCAGAAGGCAGCATTTTGCACTGATATCTTTGCTAGAGAAACACAATTTCATCCAACCAAAGTCACAGAATGGTTGGGGTTGAAAGGGACATTAAAGATCATCTCGTTCCACCCCCTGCCACGGGCAGGGACACCTTCCACTAGCCCAGGTTGCTCCAAGCCCTGTCCAACCTGGCCTTGGACACTTCCAGGGATGGGGCAGCCACAGCTTCTCTGGGCACCCTGTGCCAGGGCCTGCCCACCCACAAAGTAAAGATTTATTTTTTTTTTAATATCCAATATAATTGCTTTTGAATATCCAATCTATACCCTCTGTCTGTCAGTGTGAAGACATTCCCCCTTGTCCTGTCATTCCATGCTCTTGTAAAGAGCTTTTCTTCATCCTGTGGGCTCCCCTCAGGCACAGGAATTCAAACTGTTTGGACTTGTGGGGAGGGAGCAAGGTCACTCTGAGCAGAGTCTCTGGGCAGGTGCCCTGTAGGTCTTTTGCTGCTGCCTTTTTCTGCTGCCAGCACCAAATGCATGAGGTGAAAATTAAGGCAATGGGTCTTTTTGGCTTCTGCAGGGGAAAAAAAAGATGGGAAAGCAAAACTCCTCTTGCGGTCGTGCTGAGGGTTGGAGAGGAAAACTGGGCTCCAGGTGCCATCCCAGCTGCCCTGTGGGAGGGTCACCACGGCCTGGGGGGGTTTTGAAGGGGCTCCTGGCAGACAGAAAATGCTGGAATTGCTCCAATGGCCTGGCTGGAATGTCTGTGCCCTCCAAGGGAAGAGTCAAGCTGGAGTGAGATCGAATCTCCCTGGTGGCTCTGAGATGCTCACCCTGCCCCTGGGTGCTGCTCCAGGGGCTCTTCCCCACCAAAACACTCCTGTTATAAAGACTTCAGGAGAGTAATGCTTGATTGAGTTTGGTGAGCAATTTTCTGAACCTAAATAATAGGTTCATCTCAAATTGATGATGAGTGCAGGGAACTTCAAGCCTGAACCACAGAGATTTGATTAACACATTGAAATGAGGAGGTACTCAGTTGGAATAAGAATGTGCTTGCCTGTGAGCTCCTTGGGGTATCCTGGGCTTGAGAAATCCCTGCTGGATTTCTGTGAACATGGGGTTTTTTTGTAGATTCCAACAGGGCAGGAGATGTTACTGCTGAGTGTTAAATTCTAGGATGAAGGTGCTGCCCTTCTTTGAAGCTGTTGGCAAACCTGGGGGACAAAAAAGCTGGTTTGATGTAACCTGCCAAGGGCATGTTATCCAAAACCATGCCTAAAAATCATCCCTTTATTTCTTCAAGAGGTTTAAAACGGCCTGGTGGGATGTGCAAGTGTCTGAGCAAGTCTGGAGGGGAGGCTCCATCCCCAAACCTGAGCCTGGATTGGGGCTGGAGCAGAACTTCTGCTTTTGCTTCATTTCAAAGCTCATTCTTAAATGTTTGTGCTGAAGCCCTGGAGCCCTAAGAAAGAAGATGCAAATAACTCGACTCTTTTCCCATGGAAGCAATTAAGGAACTGTGTTAATAAGAAATGAAGTTGTTTGTAAATTTTAATGGTTTAAAAGATGCCCCGGGGAAATCACAGACAAAAAAGGAGCTGTTTGGTGCAGACCCTTTCTAGCCAAGCTCCACCTCCCTGGTAGATGTGATCAATTCAAAGTTATCAGGAGAAAATGACACAATCCTTTAATTTAATGCCTTTAGCCAGAAGGAGTTGTCTAATGGAATGATGCAGGCTGGGAGGGGAGTGACATCTTGCTTTATTTCCTCTCTATTTAAGGAAAGGGAAACCCAAAAGATTAAAAAAAAACCCAAACCAAAGAAAGAAAGAAAAAAAATCCCAAACAAAAAAGAAAGGACAAAAATCTACCTCAAAGACAAAGAAAACAAAACAAGTAGAGAACTTCCCAAACCAACTAAAAAAAAAAAAAAACCAAAAAAACAAACTGCCCCAAGCCAAACAAAAACCCCAAAACCCAAGCAAAAAGGCAAACCAAAAAACCAAGGAAAACTCTGCCCAAAATGTCTGGATTTGTTTCTTCTTTCAGCTTTGTTCTCTAAAGGCAGTTTTGGGGGCCCAGCTCCTGATTTCTGCACGGGGAGGGTTGGCAGCATCATTTCTGCCGTGCCTTGGAATGACCCTGCTGAGGATCCTCGTGGATCCCGAGGTGCTGATCCCAACAGGAGCTGTGGGTTCTCTCCTGAGGGGAATCCTGCTGGGACAGGAGCAGAGCTGATGGTACAGAGCTGGTATTTGAGGCAGGGGAGAAATGGGGAGTGTGGCACCAGCAGGTCTCTGTGGGGCTGAACTGTGATTTATGAGGAATTCCTGGACCCGGTTTATTCCATGTAATGTGGTGCCTTCCACGTACAGGAAAATCAGGAGCCAACTCCAGCGTTGCCCTGACAGGTCCCTCCTGTTCCCTCCTGTGATTGTGGCAATTTGTTTCCCCTGGAATTCCTGTAAGGCATGACAAGACACCAAAGTTCTGGGGAGTTACACAAAAAGGGCTCCTTTGCATATTAAAGACTTTCTGTTGTCACTTGACTAAATTTGGGAGAAACATCCACCACCGAGAGTGTCATTAGAGCCGAGATGAATTCCAGTGCTCATTATGGGGTGCTGTGACAAATAGGGGGAGGAAGGACTATAAAGTGCCAGTGTGCTTTATTCCCCAAGCCTTGTCGAGGCTCATTTTCCCTCTTTCCATCTCCAGCACTCTCAATCCCTTGATAATAAATGCAGCTTGCATAGGAACAACCCCCCGGACTGATTTCTTTCCACTGCAAGGAGTGATTTAAAAGAAGACTAAAAAAGACATTGAATGTGTTCATTATTGATAATCTTAAAGATTTACTGCAGGCTTTCAGAAAAGCTGCTGCCTTAAAGCAAACTGCTTTTATCTCCTTTTTGTTTGCTTAGTTGGCTTTTGTGGGTTTTGTGTCTTTTCCTTCAGCAGCTCATGTAGGTAAAAGCTTGAGTTCTTTATTTTTTTTTTTCGTTTTTTTCCTGAGGGGGAATTTGCCAGCCCCTGCTGGCACTGGGAAAGCTCAGTGGGAACTGCAGGAGGATGTGTCCTGCTAGAGAGTGGTCTGTGGGCTACATTAGACCTGTTTTTAGGTGCCTGTGGCCACTGAAAGCAGCAGGTTTGGCCCATATTTGGGAGTATCACTGTTACCAGCACAGGTAACAGCTCCTCCCCTTAGGCACAGGGGGTTGTTAAAGCATTTTGAAATAGAAATTAATTGCAAATATATAAAAAAAAAATAAAAAGAACTCCCCACCTTGACAAAATAATGGGGGGAAAAACAAAATCTGCTCAGCAACTGAACTGTTTCCAGTCTCTCCCTGCTGAGCCTGGTCCCTGCTCTTGCTTTGTGTTTCAGAGCACCTGTCTTGGGGTGAAAATGTTCCTCATAGGGAACATAATTCCTTTGGAGTGCAAGGAAAGGAGGTGGGAAGAGCAAGGGGGGGGTTGAATTCGGCTGAATCCCCACCTGCTCCTCGGGGCCAGCTCGAGGGGAGGTGTGGACAAAGTGATAATCTGATTATCTGTGCCGGGAGGGAATGAGGGGCTGGAGGTGGGATGGTAGAGGGGAGGCAGGTGAGAGCAAAGCAGGAGGCTGGGGATCCATCCAGAAAAGCCCAAGAACAGTGGATTTCTCCACTGGGTTCTGCCCTTTCTCAGGGCACAGCAAAGGGCACAGCAGCTACCAGGGGGGGTCAAAGCACGAGGCATCGAGGGGGAGGCAAGGACCAGATGATCTCCTTCACCTCTTTGCCCCCTTCGGCCTCCAGAAGTTCCCGAATCTCTAATTAAAGGCAGAAATAGGTTGAGGGAGGAGCAGATGGCATCAGGAACCAGGAGGTGTGAATGACTTGCCGCAGGGATGTGATCTTGGTGGGCCCTGTGAGAGCTCCTGGAGCTGCATCTTTAAAGGAATTTGCTGCCAGAGCCAGGCAAGGAGGTGGTACAGAGACTGTCACAGGGACACGGGTGGGTCACAGGCTCCACCTTGGTTCTGTTATTTCAGGGTGATTTGATTTATCAGGGAATCACAGAATGGTTTGGGTTGGAAGGGACATTAAAGCTCATCCAGTTCCACCCCCTGCCATGGACAGGGACACCTTCCACTAGCCCAGGTTGCTCCAAGCCCTGTCCAACCTGGCCTTGGACACTTCTAGGGATGGGGCAGCCACAGCTTCTCTGGGCAACCTGTGCCAGGGTCCCACCACCTGCACAGGGAAGGATTTATTCCTAATATCTAAGCTAAATTTGCCCTCTTCCAGTTTGAACCTGTTACTCCTTACCCTGTCATTCCAGTCCCTCTCCCATTTTTCCTGTGTGGAAGACTTTAGGTTTGTGCTCTCACTTCCCAAAAAAATCCATGACATTGAGAGGAGCAGCAGGTGTCCTACACCTTAAAAACTCAGCAGCTTGTTCACCTTTTTGCCCCTCTCTCTGCAGATGAGCAGCTCTGACCTTGAGTGTTTGCAGTCAAACACAAACTCTCTGGGATTCAAATCCCAAAATAAAAGGGGAAAAACTGCCCAAAAAACAGTTTGAGGGGAAAAAACTGCCCAAACTATTGTGTGCAGCTGGGAAGGAACAAAATCCACCTGGGAATATCTTAGTTCAGGTGAGGTGGACAAGTGGACACTCTGAAAGCAGAGCAGGGAGAACTTCACCCTGATGTTGGGGCAAGGAAATCACTTTGCTTGTCTGGGGACTCCAACCATGTCATATTTTCCCTGTTTATGCTTTCCTTGGTAATTCAGTGCAGGATCTTGGGAGGAAAGCACCCAGGTAACAGCTTTTTGGCTCAGAAGGCTGTTTGAACACCTGAACATTTAGAGGCCTGATGGCTAAAAGGGCTTTTCAAACAGGAAAAAAAGAGTTGTATAACCTTTATCATAATCTAAGAGGAAATACAGAGAATTTGCTGTGTTTATACTGCATGATCTGAGAAGGATCTTTGCTACAAGTCCCTCTGGTTTAGGATTTTTCTGTATATATAAATAGGAATTTATCAAATGTGTGTAAATTCAGTAAATTGGAGTAAAAGCGGAACTGGCTGAACTGGGGTTTTTTTCCGGAGCTGCTGGAAGGATCCAGCCCCTTTTCCCTGTGCAGGAACTGGTCAGTGTGTGCTCACATTCCCTGTTACCTCGAGTGCCTCTGCCTTCACATCGTGGCATTTGCTTCTGAAGCAAGAGATATTTCCCCAAGGTCCTGAGCATGTGTAGCTTGTATTTCATCCTCGTAGTTAATTCAACAAAGAACAGCAGAACACAGAGTATCAGGAAACATTTTCTCTGTGTTCAGAAAGCAAAACCATATGTTCAAACCCTGTCATCAGTTCAGAGGCGTTTAATAACCTCATACTTCACCAATCAGAATAATTAAACAGTCTCATTATTTTAAATATTCATCCAGTCCAGATTCCGTGTTTGGCTTTCCTGGTCAATTTGGTCCTCGCTAATCTGGGGGAAGGAAAGAATGTTCTCTAGCGCTTAATTTGCATTAAAAACACTATAATTTGTAAGTAAATTGGAAAGCTTTTAAGTGAAGAGGGAACATCAGTGACTTGACAGTCAAAGCTCTCCTTTGTTTTTCGAGCACAATGTTCCAGAATGATGCTCTTCCTTTCTTGGAATTACACGGCGGGAAGAATGAAGCCTTGTAATTGTTCCTTAATCCCCGGTCATTGGGAGGCACCAGCAAAGAAAAACAAACCCAGAGCGGGCAGCGTGTTACTAGAAAAGGGATTTTTTTTAACTTTCCTAAGTTATTTAAGGGGGGGGGGGGAAGTAAATTGTCCCAATTGTTGTTGGTCTGCGAGGTGGAGGAATGGTGGAAAGGGCAGGAAAACCTCTCCCTGCCTGGTCCTGTGCTCGTTTCTTTGGATCTGAGTCCTTCCCACTCCCAGTTGTGGCAGATTTCCTCTTACTGGGGAGCTGGGAAGAGTGGCCCACGAGGAGTAATAACTGAAACTTGCCCAAAGGATTAAAAGATGCAAAGATAATGGAGATATGGGCAAAGATAATGGAGATATGGGCAAAGATAATGGAGATATGGGCAAAGATAATGGAGATATGGGCAATAGAGGTGAAGATAATGTGGCTTAATAGTGGGGACAAAAAAGGTTTCTCCTCCTGATTTGACCAACCTGACATTTTCTTTGTCTTAATTGGTTTGATTTTTAAAAAGTACCCAAACTTCTTAAAAGGCTCTACTTTTCTTCCCCCTTTTTTTTTTTTTTTTGGTCTATCTGATTGCATGGATGTTTCTTAAAAAAACCCTCTTTTTATTGTATTAAAGGTGTTGCTTCCTTTGTTGCTTCCACCTCTTTATTTAAGAGGAGGAGGAGGGAGAAATGCAGCAGAGGAGCTGATTTCCATGCAAACCTATTGTTGATAATTGCAGTTTTAAACTCTTCTCAACCTTCAGCTGAACAATGATAAAGGAATAATGGCTGTGAATTATTAGCTGTTCCTCTTACCTTCAAAATAGTTCTTACACTGTTGTGATACTTGACTGTATTTATTTTTGTACATCTTTATTTCCTTTTTTAATGAGTACGTGGTTCCTGTGGTCTTAAATAAAATGAAGACCTCTAATAATTGGGCATCTGTATTTTTATTATGGAAATATAGGGCTAAAATCAATTAAAAATCTCTACTCTCTTCCATGCTTCCAAAGTAATTAGATCCATTTTTCCATTATTCTATTTCTAGGCCTGTCTGGATAATACACCAAATATTAATATGGAAATGAAGGAATGGGGGGAAGTCGAGTTGGGATAGTTTTGTATTGCTTTGAGTCATTGAAAGCCAAATTTCTGCCGTTTCTCAGCGAGTACAGAAATAACTGGAGTTGGGGCAGAGTTTTACACCCATTATGTGGGTTTTTTTCTGCATAGAAATGCCCTCCAGTTTTGGGGTGTAGGGACCAACCCCAGGGATTCTCACCTTATGCCTGCCTAAGTTACTCCATGGCTTTACCACATATGTAGAATTACACCCCAAAACTGGAGGGCATTTCTATGCAGAAAAAAACCCACATAATGGGTGTAAAACTCTGCCCCAACTCCAATTATTTCTGTACTCACTGAGCCAGTGCCACAAGTGGCAGAAATTACTCCATGTTAGCCCTGGAGTTCTTGCAGAGGATATTTGGTGCTGTCTGGTTCATGTGTGGAAATCCCCAAAAAACAAAGTGACTGTGGATTTTTTCTGGAAGTACAACATGAGAGGAAGGTGGTGCTCTCCTTAGCAAGGGGCATTTGTGAGAGGAACACCGAAGGTCTTGAGAATGGCATTAAGGACAGAGACATGGCATTAATGAGTTGCTAATGACATTAACGATTTGAGAATGACATTAGGGACAGAGCTAATAACAGATGAAGGGAGTTCTGCCTTGCCAAGGTGGCTTTCAGCGCTTGTTAAACCAGCAAAGAAATGAGTGATGGAGGAGGAGGGAGGTGAACTACCACTGTGTGGGGCAGAATCATCTTCTGAAAGCCCGTGGTTCAGCTTGTTCTCCTCACTGAGACTTCTAATCATCCGTCTGGATGGGTTAGACTGGGCTGGGAGGGTGAGGAAAGCCTGGCTTAGCCTGGAGAGAGGACACTACACCCCTAAAATCCAGGCAGCTTTGACTGGAAGCTGCTGCTGGCACGTGTTATCCATGGCTGTTGAACACATTTGATTCCAAGGACAAACACGGAGCTGTCAAGGATTTGATTGCTTTTCCTCAGCTGCCTGAGCAGTGTTGTTGGACCCTATTGTTTCTGACAATGCACCTCAATTAGGTCTTAAAAAGAAAACTGGTGCTACATGCTCTGTGCAAGTGGAGGAGCTGTGGTGGATTCCTCAGAGAACTGAGACACTTGATTTAGGCTTAAGGATGATGTTTCTCCACAAGGGAGTCACCAGTCACAATAATTACATTGCTGTCTTCTCATAATATGATTTATTTAGATGTTGCCGTGTGAATTAATTCTCTCTAATTGCTGCTCTTCTCACTGTAAATCAAGGTTTCTTGCTTTCTGGAGAGTAGTGAACATGATCCTACACCGAAGTAATTAGTCCAATTAGAAAGGAAAGCAGATGTGGAAAACCAATTACTTTCAGGAATATGTCTGCTCCTATGTAGTCCAAATGCTATTCAATCAAAATGTAATAGTAGTTTAATAAAACATTGTTTTATTTGTAAACTCTATCTGGTGTTAAGACTACACCTGCTCTTTCAGGCTGGGTAGTTTTCTTCAGACTTCTACTTTACACAGCTCCAGTGAGAGAACAAACTGGTCAGCAAGAGCCCATCTGCACCCAGCTGGTGTCCTGACCCAGATAATTTGAGATCCTGTTCAAAAGGGAACACAAAAGAACAATAGTTGTCATGCTGGTGATGTGAGATCCCACAATCCCTGGGAGATCCTTCTGGAAAGCTCTCAGTGGAACCTTTGGTGCTGTGGTGCAACTCAGACGTGCTTGACTCTCAGTGGGGCTGAAGTGGTTGATGTTGGGGGAGAATTTAAACCTCTGAAGCTGGAGACAGCTCACAAAGAGAAATAAATCTGGAGGAGGAGAAATGCAGGTGCCCAAGGGAGAGGCAGCTGTTCAGCAGAGGCTTGGAAGGGAATCGAGGGCTGCCAGCAGCAATGCAGGAGTTTGAAGGTGAATTGTGTTGGTCTGGTGAGAGAACTTGAGCTTGGAAAGGTGAGAGGAAAAGGGAAAGCACAGAAAATCCTAATGCACGTTGCAGAACTGGAAATGTGAGCAAAACCTACTGATCTTTACACACCCAGTGTCTTCATTTGCCGCTGCTGCTGGAGCAGGAGGGGCCCAGAAATGAGTTTGCACTCAGCAGCAGAGCTGCATGTGGGGCTGGAAATCTGAGTTCTGCTGTCTATCAGCAGGGATTTTTCTAATTTACAAGCAGCAACAGCAGCAGCATCGAGGTTCCCTCAGTCTCTTCTGCTCCACGTGGTTGTGAAATCAGCACTTGTGCCCAGCCTGAAGGAGCATAAGAACTTTCCTGCTTATCTCTGGGAGAGATTGGCCTCCAGACTGCAGCCACCACTTGTAATTGCATTTAATCTGCAAAGTTTTCATCCTAACCAGCATTTCCACTAGACAGGCAGGAGTTGGTGTGGTTGGAAGAAGTGGTTCTCTGTTTCCTCCCCCCCTCCTCTCCCGGTTTGGAAAGGGGGTTTGGTTTACAAAGGGCTCGCTTTGTTCAGCACACAGAAGGGATCGATAAAACACCGAGTGCGAGGCGTGGAGGGAAGGGAAGTGCTCAGCACTTTTCCCTGTAATTAATTTTGCAGTGCTGCTCTCAGCGTGGCTGTCACAGCCCCGTGCCAGGAGGGGCATGGCCAGAGCCAGCACAGCTCCTCTGTCACCCCGGGAGCCAAAAATAAAAATCACAACCAGCCTCCTTGGGGTCTGTTCTTTAAGCTCTTCTTTAAAACACCGGCCCAAGAGTTCTGCATTGGAGATCCACCCATCTATTTTCTCCTATCTGCCGCTCGGGAAGACAAGTGTTCTCATAATTGGGCCATTAAAGGAGGTGTTGAAATGTTACTAATTGTCAAAGGCAATTAAGTGTAGCAACATGTCACAGGTAAATTAACGAGGCTCCAGGTGTTTTGAGCAAATTGCATTTCTGTGGGTGTAAAACAATTCCAGTCTTTTCTGCTGGTTTTCTGTAGAGTTTTGGTGTGTACTCTGTTTTTTGGGTTGTTTTTTTAGAGGAATGTAGCTGTGCCTCAACACCTGAGGTGGCTGGACTTATAGGGACTGTGATCTCCTGCGTGTTGTATAGCCCTGATTTTGGAGGTGCTGACAATCCATAGCTCCCATTTCTGGAAGATGTTCCCTTTTCAAGCCAGGCCTGTGTATTTGGACTGTTTGAAACTTGCTCTGACCCAACAGAAGCAGAGGTTGTGCCACTTGTTGTTACTCTTCCAGAGGAAGAGGCAGAGCTATTGAGGCAGGAACTCATAACCAGCGTTGCAACAAGTTCAATTTTCTCTCTGTCTCCCTCTCCACATCTTTTGAAGTTGGCAATTCTTAATTCCTGGAGAGTTTTGGCTCCTCTGTCATGGCCTTGAATGAGATGTGAGAGCTGGAAACCAGATTTCAACACTCCTGCAGCCTCTGCCCTGTGCTTTGCCGTGGACATTGTTGCCTTTTCATCCCACTTGCCATCAGTGAGCTCCCCTCTGATTGTCCCATCTCAGTGCTTCATTGCCTTCCTCTGATACCCTGCAGCCTGCTGGCACTTGGGGATGTGGTTTAGTGGTGAACATGGTTGTGCTGGATTAGTGGTTGAACTTGATTATTTCAGAGTTCTTTTACAACCTTAGCAACTCCATGATTGATTTTTTTTTTTAATTGACTGATACACCTATGAGAAATAAAAATACTTTTTTATATAAATAGGTGAATCATGAAGTTGTAAGATATCCAAGTTCCAAGACCTGAACTTGGGGATCAGGGTCTCTTTTTGCAGGATAAGGGAAATGAGAAAATTCTTAAAAATTAAATCTTTTAGGGCCATTTTGTACACGAGGTTCCTTTTCTTTTTAGGCTAAGAACAAAGGAAGTTCCATCACCTTTGACAGGGGATGGCTTGCAGGCAATTGGGAAAAAGGGGAAAAGCCCCTTTTCAGAGAAAAGAAGCCTTTTTAGGTAAAAATGAATACATTAAAACTAACCTGAAAAGGGTGGGATTTTGTAAAACTGTAAAATGGATGGAATTTAAACTGAAGGTGTCTTTTTCCCTGGAAACTCGGTGAGAGAAAGACCCAACGCGTTGAATAAATTCTTCCTTGTTTCTTTGTTCCCTAAGTTTATGCCGTCTTTCTAAATTTAAAGAGAGGGATATTTTCCACACATCTACTTAATAAGAAGATTCTTGTAATTGTGGCTTTATTGGTAAAAATACTGTAAGGAAAAACTGTACATATCCAGATTAGTCTCTGCTTATTTGTACATCTTCTGTGACACACAGATGAGCCATCGCAGCTTGGGTTTAAGTTTTGTGTTCACCAAAATATTCATAGAATCACAGAATCAGCTGGGCTGGAAGGGACCTCTGAGATCATCAAGTCCAACCCTTGATCCAACCCCGCTGTGGTTCCCAGCCCATGGCACTGATGCCACATCCAGTCTGTCCTTAAACACCTCCAGGGATGGAGAATCCACCCCCTCCCTGGGCAGCCCATTCCAATGGCTGAGCACCCTCTCTGCAAAGAAATTCTTCCTAATATCCAACCTAAATCTCCCCTGGCACAGCTGAAGACCCAGCCCTCTTGTCTTGCTGATGGTTGCCTGGGAAAAGAGACCAACCCCCCCTGGCTCCCCCCTCCTGTCAGGGAGTTGCAGAGAGTGAGGAGGTCTCCCCTGAGCCTCCTCTTCTCCAGGCTGAGCCCCCCCAGCTCCCTCAGCCTCTCCTCACAGCACTTGTGCTCCAGTCCCTTCCCCAGCCTCGTTGCTCTCCTCTGGACCTGCTCCAGCCCCTCCATGTCCTTCCTGAGCTGAGGGCCCAGAACTGGACACAGCACTCCAGGGGTGGCCTCACCAGTGCTGAGTCCAGGGGCAGAATCACTTCCCTGGCCCTGTTGGCCACCCTGTTCCTGAGCCAGGCCAGGATCCATTGGCCTTCTTGTCCCCCTGGGCACACTCTGGCTCCTGTTCAGCTCCCTGTCCATCCCCACTCCCAGCTCCCTTCCTGCCTGGCTGCTCTCCAGCCCCTCTGGCCCAGCCTGTGGGGCTGCGGGGGTTGTCTGTTGAGAAGTACGAGAACAACAATCACAAAGTTCCTGCAGACTCTTCTCCTCCCGAACAGTGACAGAGCTGTCATTTCTGCTCCATGAGCAGCTATTTCCACCCAGCCCTGCAGTGACCCAAAATCGCTGCTGGGAGCGTTCAGAGCTTTAACCTCTGAAAGAAATATCTGGGGTTTTATTCCCCGTTACAATTTCACCAGCCAAGTGTGGAGTTACTAAATCAGGAGTGACCAGCAGCTGTGGCACTGCTGCCAACCCCCATGGCACGCTGCCCTCCCCCTGCAGCTCCCAGCACTGGGGATGTGAGGAGAGACCACAAAGGGGTGGAACCGTCACATGGTCCCATAATTATCCCCCTTTGTTCCTCTTCTGTTCCCCGGGTATCAGATGCCCTCCCTGCGAGGGGATTTGTGATTGTGTGTGTGTGTGGAGGGTGGGTGAGACCCTAATTGTATGTTATTAAAATATTATGATTTTTTGCCCCCCTCCTTTTTCCAAGCTGTGGCAATGTGTGCAGCACCTCCTCGTGCAGCTGGCTGGGACTGGCACTTGCAAGGTTGGTCCTCCAGGTGCTGCATCAGAAATCTTTTGACACAGTGTCAGTAATTAAGTGTACAATTAAAGAGAATGTCTGCAATTAAGTTCAATCAGCCAGTCAATCAAATCCACATTTGTGAAGGGTTTCTAAAGGGCCTCTCATCCAAACCTCCCCTCTGCTTCCAGAGCAAAGTTAACACCACACGAGGCAACATTTATTTGGAGCATCTCAAAGGGGGCTGCAAGGCTTGTGCTCAAATGGTATCTGAGGCCTAGCTGGCTACTGAATAAAACCTGACCTTAGGTGAGGAATTTAGGCACAACACTGAACTAGAACTATTAAAAAGCTTGAAAACTTCTGGTTTTTCCAGCTGTCTGTCTCCCTGGCCATTCAGCTCAGTAGTATTATTCCTCATCTTCTTTCCTAAGGAAAATAATCAAAAGGAAAGATTATTTTATTTATTTATTTATTTATTTATTTATTTATTTATTTATTTATTTATTTTCTTCTGATAGAAGCTTGCCTGGTTTTGTGCCATTTCAGGGACTTTGAAGCTCATGCCAGTCTAATTTTTGCCAGGGAAGTCGGGGTGGGTGTGCACTCACTGCTTCTGTGCTGCCCAACAAGTGAAATTTTGAGGGCAAGTGAAATTTTGAGGGCTTTGTAATCATTTTCCTCCAGTCTACCAGTTAGAGCCTGAACTGTTCCTGAGGGTTTTTATGCACCTCACCACAGCAAATGACCTGCACAGGCAACATTTCAAATAAATATGCCCCGACTTGACCCATTCCAACGGGGTTCTCCACCTTCCCTTCACCCTATTTAGGACCTGGTGTTCCCAAATAACAGCAGGAGAGGGCACTGGGCTTTAAGTTTTATGCATGTCAACTTTGTGTCATTGTGAGGGAGCCTGCAAAGAATTGAGTGGAAATAGAGAAGGGCTTTTTTTTTTTTCCTATATGGATGTTCCCTGTGCCAATAAGGACAAGAAGTCAAGTTTGAACACAACCTGCTCCAGTGGAAAGTGTCCTTGCTCTCAGGAGGGGGTTAGAACTAGATAACCTTTAAGGTCTTTTCCAACCAAAACCATTCTATGATTCCAGAGTGCCCCAAGCACCAAGAAGCTCCCAAATGAAGGAGCAAACCAATGGCTGGTACTTTTATTTCCCCTGAAAATACACTTCTCCTGTCTGAGTTGCTGGATCTATACCATCAGTTGCTTTCCAAGCTCGGGAAATATTCAGTCTTTACACTGCACATATTACTCCAAAGAGTAACTTGAGGGTTTTTCTCTTGTCTGTGGTGCTCCATCAGTGTGAGCAGCAAGCCTGTGGTTCCTTTGATAACGAGCTTGCATTTACACAGCTCCTGTCAGCCCTCAGAGGAGTTCTGCTCCCTGCAGGCTCTGCTGACAGGGACTTGTCCAAGGCAATGCACATCCCTGGCAGTTTGTCTGCTGTCTCATTAGAGGCCTTGCTTTAATGTATGGAGAGCTGTTAGCCAAAATGTCCTTCTCATGGGGGAGAGAAAGCAAAAAAAAAAAAGAACAAATGGCTTAAGTGATGTGTTACTCAGTGCTGTAAATATTCCTTAGCCTGTCATTAATACCCAGCTGGATTTCTGTCTTCAGCCTCAGACCTCTCAGTGCCCAGCCTGGGTGGCTGATGCCAGGCAGGGAGGGAAGGTGGAAAAGGCAGAATTGGGCTCTCCAGCAGAACCAGGTGGTTTCCCAGCACAGGGTTCTGCCCTCTGGACCTGTGGCAAGGCAGCTCCCCTTGGTTTATTACCTTTATTTGGTAAATACACCAACTTGTGTGGCTTTCACCCACTTACATGTGAGAGATGATACTCACCCCTGTGCACTTTGACTCTTTGTTTTGCTATAAAAGCTGTTAGCCAAAATATCCTTCGTATGGGGGAGGGAAAGACAAAAAAAGAACAAATGGCTAAGTGATGTGTTACTCAATGGTGTAAATATTCCTTAGCCTGTCATTAATACCCAGCTGGATTTCTGTCTTCAGCCTCAGACCTCTCAGTGCCCAGCCTGGGTGGCTGATGCCAGGCAGGGAGGGAAGGGGGGAAAGGCAGAATTGGGCTTCAGTGGGTCTTCAGCAGAACCAGGGTTCTGCCCTCTGGACCTGTGGCAAGGCAGGTCCCCTTGGTTTATCATCTTTAATTGGTAAATTAAACTTGTGTGGCTTTTACCCACTTACATGTGATAGATGATACTCACCCCTGTGCACTTTGACTCTTTGTTTTGCTACAAAAGCAAAACAGAGGAAAAATAAAACAATTTATTGCCAGTGTTCTTGTTCCCCTTCACCAGCAGAACTGTTGCTGAGGACTCAGAGGTTCTGAGATACCCTGAGGAAAAGGATTTCAGGAAAAGGAAGTGTCCAAGGCCAGGTTGGACAGGTCTCTGAACAACCTGCTCTAGTGGAAGATGTCTCTGCCCGTGGAGGTGGGTTGGAATTAAATGAGCTTTAAGGTCTCTTCCAACCCAAACCACTCAATGAAAAGCTACCCAAGAGTTCTTTTTGGTGGTGATGTATTAAAAGATACTTACAGAGATAAGAAAGCACAGAAAACTGAAGTAGTGGCCAGATTCTCATTTGAAAGTGTGTTCTTGTAATGATTTGATTTGAACTGGAGTGTAGCTTTTAGCCAGGAAATCAGTTTTTTGTGAGATCTCCAGCCCAGAGCGTGTGTCAGGCTTAAGAGGGAGCCTGGAAATAAATATCAGAAACTTTGACAACTTGCAGTGCTGCCTGGAAAAGCTCAGAGCACCACTGGGTGTGGAAGCTGGCTGTTGGTTTTCCACCTTCACTGGCCTGGGTTTGTAGGAAAAGCCTTCAGCAAGTGTTTTGGGAATGCTTTTAAAATCACTCAAAGAGAAGGGGCAGGGGGAAGAAGGATTAGGCAGCAGCTGAGAAATAATACAGGACAATAAATTCTTGAGATCTGGTACTAAATCTATCAGAGCAAACAATACATCCTGATGGTAGGAAGACATTATTTGGTTTTTTTTGTTTGTTTTAAATTTGCCAGACCTCATTTTTTTTGGCATTTGTCTCAGGGAGGTGAGGACTTTGAAAAGGCAATTACAATTGGTGACTGATTAGTGTTGGATGTGACACTTTTATGCATCAAATATGTTTAACTGCACCAACCTTCAAGGAATTGACACTGACACCTTGAAAGATCTATCCTGTGCTCAGCCTGAAAAATCTGAATTCTCTCTCGACCTCCATCTTATTTACATTTAATTTTATTACAAAATAAACGGGTCTCAAGTATGGATGGAGTTTTTCCAGGTTCTGAAGGCAGTGTGGCAGGAGGGTTGGAAGGAAGGAGGCATGGCTGGGGTGATTCCTTAGAGAAAGATCTTTAAGGGAAAGCAGAGTGGTGCATGTGCACTGAAACAAGGCTCCATTCTGGTTCCTTCCCTGGATTTACCATCCTAGAGGGAAGATGACTGAAAGGGATGAGGTTACACATCTAATTTATCCACATTAGGGTTTAATTTCCTGCTAATAAGGTATTTAAACCTTCCAGAAAGCAGCTTGTGGTCTTTGTAGGCTTTTAATCTTTACATATTATGCAGCAAGTAAGTACATTCTCAGAAAAGGGTTCTTACTGGAGATTTTCAAGGAATATTCAGGTTATTAAAACGCTCTGGGTGCTGCTCCTCTCCACTTCCCAGCATCTTGAGCTCTGCCTGGTGTATCCAAATTAATTCCCACGTGGTTTCCCTTCTCTGTCAGTGGGAAGCAGCTCCTCTGGTTGCTGATTGATCTCCATGTCTCTTGTGCTTCACTCCACTGAAATCTGGTTTAGGTATGAGACAGACTCCGGTGGAATGAAGGACAACAGAACCCATGGATGGTTCTCATTTCACTGGGAAAATGCAGGAGAGTTTACTGTGTGTTTTCAGGGAAGCAGGGCTGGGATGTTTGGATGGTGTGTAGGAGGTGTGAAACTCTGCAGTCGGTGCTTAAAGGGATTCTGTGGCCTGAAATTTTGCCTTTTTTTTTTATTTTCCCGCCCCCAAATTCCCGTTTTTCGTGCTTTGTAATTTTAGCCAAAGCAGCCAGGTACACTCTGTCCTGTTAAGTGTGGGAACAACTTACCAAAGGTTGTGGCAATTCTCCACCTTTTGAAGGTCTTAAACTACCAGGAGTTTCTCCAAATTAAACGCTGGAGGCATTTTTGGGGGGAGGGTTTTATGGCTTTTACAATGGCCACAGTCCCTTTTGGCCTTAAACCCCTGAATTTACAAATCCAAAGAAGGCCTGGAGGCAACTTTCTGTTCCTTTTTAAGGACCTTTGGCCATAAGGGGAATGTGTTAAGGTGCAGCTTCCCTTTAGCCTGGAGAGGGGAGGAATAATCTCATTTAGTCACAGCCTTACATGATGTGGTAATTGTTGTCTGCTCCCTCCAGGGGCCTTGTGGGCAGAGCAGGGAACTCATCCCTTGTCCCAGCATGGCACTGCCAGGCTGCCATTGCTCTTGAGCACACCTTGGAATGGGTCATGGATATCATGGGTTTGCCCTATGGCATTATAAAGGTTTCAATAGTTAAGCAAAGCACTGTCCAAACCCTCTAAAAGGTGTGGAGCCACTTCCAGAGAGCTTCCAACCTGTGAAGGAGACAAAAAGAATGAAAATTAAGACTGTTAGGAGTATTCCTCCCTCATAAACCAACCCAACCCATCCCTGCATCTACGCAGGAAAGATGTTTCTGAGATTATTATAGGTTGAAGCATATTATTTTTTTAGATACATCCTGGTTTTACCTGCAAAAGTAATATTGAAATCTGACTATAATGCCTGCACTTGGCATTGCATGTTGCTCCTCATCTAAAGAACTGAAGATATTAATGAAAAAATCTACCCTGAAATACGTAAATCCCACGATTTATGTGTTCACCACACCCAGCAAGGAATGGCAAATGTCATTTCTAATTTAGGTGGCTTTGCTTCACGGGGACAGGAAGCCAAATTAGGGGACCCAGGTCCCAGCTTCTCCCTCTGTGATGCCTGGGAAAACTGGGGCTTTCCAGGTGAAATGAAGGGTCCAGTTCTGAGCAGTAACAAGTCTGGATGCACTTGGATAACTGAAGATTTGAGGGTTTTAAATTCGCTCGTGCTCTGCAGCTTGGGAAAAGAGAGTTCAGGATGCAAAACTTGCCTTGAGGGTGAACTCTAATGCTTGCTTGAATTTAAAAAAAAACAATCCTAAACCCAACCCCCCCCCCCCACCGCGGAGGTGCCGATGGGGGATTTAACAGAACAAACAGCTCAGGGTGTTCCTCTCTCACTTTTGCTTTTAAATATAAACCTGCTCCTGCCTTGAAGCCTCTCCCTTCGTTTCTGTCAAGACATGTTAAAAGCTTTCCGGTAAGCCCTGAGAAAGGGTGGCCTAGGCAGGAACCCATCCAGCCAAATTCCTGTGTGCAATCCTGGCTTATTTGAGGTGCCTTTTATCAGGCAAGTTCCGACGGGCTCGAGCCCCGGCGGTGCCTAATGCACGGCCCCCGGCTATTAACCCCTTCCTGCCTGCAACCCAGCGAGCCCAGGAGAGGGGGGAAAAACACCTGCAGGCTGGGGTTTGGCTCCAGCTTCCTTTAGGAGCAGCTCAGATAATTAAATCGAGGCGCTTATCAACGAAATCTCACCGTAAAAACTCGAAATACGAGCTCCCCTCAATCTCAGCGCCCAATTTCAAGTGTAAATTTGGGTGGTTTTTTTTTTTTTTTTTTCAACGTTTTAATGAGATTCCACTCGGTTTTTGCTTCTCCCTGGGGAGAAGTGTTGAGAGTCTGGTTGCAGCCTTCGGCATCCGAAGAGCTGCTGCATCCTCAGAAGTGGCAAACCTTTAACTAAAGGTCAGAGAAAATTGTGCTGGACTTCCCTGAACTTTAAGGCGAGCAAATGTTGCTCCCTTTCTTTGTCTGCAGGGGAACTGAGAGATAAAGGCTCTGAGCCAGAGCTCGTTGCATTTGTTACATTAAAAAGGCTTTGCTTCAGTCCCAGGGATTCCAAACCCTTGGAATCCAGTGCCCCTGTGTGCTCTCCAAAGTGCCAGGAACTCACTGTCCTGCTTGGAAAATAGAGAGTAATTTTCTTTCACTGTGACATAGGCTTGCATCTAAATGAAGTCTAAGTAAAAACTGCTTTCCAAAGCTCAGCTTGGATGCTCTGTGGCTTCCAAAGGCAAATCCAGCCTGATCCAGGCATGATGTCCAAAAAGAACCTTGGCTTGGGCCTTTCCTAGGAAGGTTCCTGCTCAAAGCACATTCTGCTGCTCCTTCAGGGGGTTCCAGTTTTGTGCCTTACTCAGAATACTCATTTTTTCCCCTCACAGTTTTCCAAAGACTTTGCATGAAATTGGCTGTTCTTGGTTTTAAAGGGGGAAATGGCTCTCGGGTTTGGGTGAGTTTTACAACACACTAATATTAAAGTTACATTTGAAATTGGCTTTACCCCTGGAGAGGATCCTGACTGAAGTGGTTCACAAAGCTGGTGATTTTCTTGTTTAAAAGTGAATGAGAAAAGCCCTTTGGACACTTTTGGTGGGACACAACAGCCAGCACAGACAAGACCCTACAGAAAGGGGGGAAAAAAAAAAGCAACCTGAGCCCACTGGCTCCTCTAATCCCAGAGATAAACTCTCATCAGGAGAGACCTCACCCAAGCTAAGCTTAAGCATCCATAACACCACATAGCAATGACTTTTGGGCTTCACAGACCTTGGCAAACTCAACCTAAAGCAAGTTAAAACTTCCTCTATAAGGAAAGAAAACTTAATATGACTGTTTTCTTAATAATGTCACATTTTATGATACCACTGGATAGGTAAGAAAACGTTTTCCAAGTGATTTGCAAAGAAAATCAAGAGAAGAATAAATCAAGTTAAATTCCTACACGTGGTGGCCTCAAATCTGGTATTTGTTGCACCAAGTCCAGAGCAACTTCTTGGGTTCTGATGGAATTTAAGCAGCAATAACCTCCTAATTCTTGCCAGTTTAGGAAATCTCTCTCCATGTGCCACCAGCAGCTGCTTTGAAGAAATTTGCTGTTATTTATGACTTAAAACACCCTAGGAATTACTTGAGGAGTTTGCATTTTTCCTTTTAAAAGCTGTTTGGAAGCTGAGGGCGGGAAACAGCGAAGGGCAGCCGTGCTGGTGTTTGGAGGGAATGAGCTGCACTTCTGCCACGTGAATTAATGATTAATTAATACCCCTCGTTAGAGCATCCAAATTCCCCTTCCAGAGCACCAGTGACCCCCCCAGCCACGACCCTCCCTTGGTTTTACCCAGCACACAAGAACATGTGGTCGCATCATTCACTCACCCAGTTGAGTTCAGCTGGTCCCAATCCCGTCCCGCAGCACTTTCCCGAGCTTTAAACCAAAATAAAAAAAAAAAAAAAAAAAATAATAAAAAAATAAAAGAACTAGAGACGGGAAATTTAAAATAAAGAAACTCGGGGGTCATTTCTTTTGCTGTTTTGGAGCAGAATCCCAGAGGCGGTGGCCCAGGAGCGGCGCGGCCCCGGCCCCTCCCGGCCGCAGGTGGGTCTTTATCCCCGCGCTCACCTGCGGGAGCAGCCAATGGAGAGGGGATCGCAGCCCGGCTCCTCCCTGCACGGCCCGACCCGCACCGGCCCCGCCGCCTCTCCCCGGGAACGTCAAAAGCACTCAAATAAACCCCCCAAAAGTTCATTTGGCTCTGCTGTCGCATCCCCCCCCAAACGAGCGTTTCTTCTTTGTGTTGTTAATATCGGGGTTATAAACTATCTCGAAGAGTGCATTTGAGTTTTTGCCCAATTTTTTTTTTTTTTTTACTGGCTTTTTTCACTTTAGAAATATTTCGTTTTGCTCCTCCAGAGCTGCTAAAGAAATGGAAAATGCACGTGAGAGCTGCCTCTTGGGTACACCAGGAGCTGGGAGACAGGGACTGTAATGTAAAAGTGGCGATTCAGGGCGTAAGAATTTGCTGTGGAGGTGTCTCCTTGCAAAGAATTTGGAGGGAAGAACTTTGGGAAGTGTCAGGATGCTCTGCCAAAGGGCCTTCACACAGTGGTTTTAACTGCAGCTCCAAAGGAATTCCATTTACAGCTGCACTCGTGGAGCTGCATTATGTGAATCTCTTGAGCCCTTTGTGTTTTTCTTACACCTTTATTTTTTCCCTCCTTTTCCATGAGGTGCAGGGCTGGAAGGTGCCCACCCCCTGCCTGGCACTGGTGGTGCCATGAGGGAGTGGGCACAGCAGGGTTTGTCCTCCATCCTCCCAAACCATTGCTGTGGAAGAGCTTGGCAGGCCAGGCTGGATGTGCTTCTGTTTGCATTCAGCACAAATATCCTGGAAGGCAGATTTGCTTCTGGATATTTTAAGTCCACTCATCTGCACAAATCAAAATGTTTCAATTGCTTTGCCTTTCCACTGGAGTAGGGTGTACATAACTAAACAAACAAAAAAATATTAAATTAACTTGACTTTTTTTCTTCTAGCTGTACTAACAACTTACAACCATTCTTCCACAGTGTAAGGACTTGCACACAAAATCTGCTTTTCCTTCCCTTCATTGGGTGAACCAGAGGTTCTAAATCCAGGCTGCTTTGGTTGTGACACAGGTCACAAGGTTTGCTGTTTTAATTTTGGCTGGGCTGAATTGCACTGAGCAGCAGTTTCCATCCCAACTGCCCACGATTAGGAATTAAAATCTCTGATTTTTTGGGTTTTTTGGCCACACAGTTTTTACATGGAGGGTGAACACATCAATCTGTAAATGCATCTCCTGGAATACCTTTAGAGAAAAGGCAGTTTTTCAGCTGAGAAATACGTGCTGAAGGTTATCACTATTCATTGCTTGCTTTTATTTTCTTAGGGAAGAAAATAAGCCAAACTCTCCCCAATTTGCACAGTTTGAAGCCAGAGCTGCTGTTCCTTTAGATACAAATCTGTTCTTTTATTTGTTTTGTTTGCTCCTGCAGACTAACAAAATACCTTTAAAGTTTACAACAGCTCCTGTCAAGGGCAGGTAGGGTGGGACTGGCTGTGACTGGAGAACTGGGAGGAATGTCATGTTGTTCCCTAATATCCAATCATGTCAACTATCCCTTCCCTTCAACTTTCAACACGTCCCCGTTAGGTGGAAAAAGCTGCCAACACACCCTAAAATTGCTGCTGCAAACTCAACCCCTGCTGATGGAAACGTGTCAGGGGATGGAGGCTCTTCCCTGCCGGGGCTGAAAGGCACATTCCACCCTTTGGCTCCCCAGGAGGAGGAGAAATCTGTGTGGTCTTGAAGCCTTGTCAGCTTTGACCTCGAAATTTGTCCAATAAATGGGATCAAATTATCCAGCTGGTCTGCAGGTTTGAGACATCAAACATGGCCCAGGAAAGCTCAGGGCCACGTCTCCCCAAGCTGCCCACTCTAAATTCAGGCCACAAACAGGTGGAGAATAATTACTTGGGGTTTTTGGTGGGTTTTTTTTCACTGTTTGCCTCCAAATTTATGATTGGGAAAAAATGTGTTTATAAAGCAACTGCTTCTATAGGAGTGAGGATTAAATGGAGCCCTCAGACTACACATTCCTGATGTTTCCCCATCCCAGCAGGATGAGCCACAGGGTAATGCTGTGTTTCAGGGTTATTTTGCCTGGTTTCTCTGACTGTGCTGCAGCACAACCAACCTTCCTGCACCCTCTCCCTGTGCAGCTCTTACTCTCTCCCACGTGCATAAAAGGAAAACCATCTTGTAACCTTTCTGAAGTGAAGCCAAAAAACCCTTGTTTGATCCTGGGGAGTCATCCTTCCCTCTCAGTTCTCCTGCAATCTCCTCACACCAGAGCTGTGGTGAGACCTGCAGGGTTTCAGGTCGTCTGTGGGAGCACAGTTGGGTTTAGCTCAGCACTGGGGCATCATCCACTCAGTCCCTTCCCTCAGCTGCTCTTATTTCTCTGAGGTTCATTGCTGTGAATGGCCACAAACAGTTGGCAAAATTCAGACTTAAGGGTCCTAAGAAAGTCTTTGTGTTCCAGAACAATGGAGAAAAGGAGAAAGGTTGAGACTTGCTTAGGTTTCTTTGAGATTTATCCCCGTTTGGGACCTGCAGGTTTATCACTGGATTACCAATTCCTGTCAGTGCTCTTTAAATCCTTCTTACAGGGCATTCTGCTTTTCTGATAGCAGCTTGTTTGCATCTCAGCAATGCAGGAATCACATGGAGTGTCACCAGTCAGATGAGTCCTGCTCATCCCTGACAAGCAGCTGATGGCACAGGGCACCTCATGACAGCTTTAAGACTGCAACTACTGGGAGTTGCAAGGCAGGAGAACAGGCCAAAATGTTTCCAGGGCACTTGTCCTGATGAATTCTCATCTGCACTAAATGGTGTTTAGATCCTTAATGGCTCGAGAGAGTCAAGACTCTAATCCTACTTGTCATTCAACAAGACGTCTGCACAGAGGTCACTCAACTGATGGCAGGTTCCAGTAATTTTATTTCAAATATCCTCAGCCATAATTGCTCATTTGCAGCTGGAAAGAAAACCAATTATGCCAACCTCTGCTGTTGTCTGCCCCCGCTCCCCAGGCTCCAGCCAGCTTTACTTTCTCCCTCTCCCTTCCAGATGGAAAAGCAAACCGTGCCCGTGTTCCGCTCCCGTTCCCCCCGTGGCAGTGGGAGCTGGCAGGAGCCAGCACACCTGGCTCCTCAGCCTGCTTTGCTACCTGGCTCTTCCACATTCATGCTTTTGGCTCTTCCTTCAGAGGCTGCTGCCTGGATCCTTGGCAGCCTCTGGCATCTTTCCTGGGAGCTCGGTGTGGATGAGCCCGGAGCGGGGCAGGAAGGCTCCCAGCTCCTCCCTGCTGGGATATCCGAGCAGCAGGAAGAATTCCATGCTCAAACTTGCAACCTCTGCTTGGGGGGAGTGTGGCCAAGCAAGACAGAGCCAGGAGGGTCAGAACTTTGAGGGAAGTTCAAGGGTTTAACACTTCCAGGGACGGTGGTTCCAATGCTTTGACAATTCTTTCCATGAAACAACTTTCCCTGATATCTAATCTGAACCTCCCCTGGTGATTCTCAATAGCTGGGAGAGAGTGTGAATCTGAAATGTGAGGCAAACAGGTCATGCTTCCAAAGCAAAGGTATAAAAAAGGTGCCTGTGGGCACTAGGGCAGGAAGACTCCTGGAATCTGTGCTCCCTGCACAGAGATTCAGCTCCTGCCCTGGTGTTTTCAGCAGAGCTCCTCTCAAACTGAACCACTCCATGATAACACAGCAGAACACTGGATTTTTCATTTGGTAAAGACCCCTGAGAAAAAAGAAAAAAAGGCAAAAAAACCCCTAGAGACTTCAGAATCTTCTTGTCCAAGTTTAGTTTTGCTACTTTCCATTTGTTAGAGAGATAAATTATAGACTGGTTTGGTTGGAAGGGACCTTAGAGATCTTCTAGTTCCAATCCCCCCTGCCACGGACAGGGAACCACTTGTTCTTTTTCATCACTAATAAAAAACAAACAAAAAAAAAAAGCAGTAAAACTATGGGAAATATAGAAAAACAGAGGAAGACAAGAGTTTTTCAGGAGATTTAAATCTGCCTTTGCAGCAGGGGAGCGTGAGCACGAAAATATTCCTTTCAGAGAAGGAAGTTCTTGAAATAAAATTCTTTGTACGTGTTTTTTTTGCTCGGCTTCACTCGATTGCTCCAGAAGGTCCCTTAAGACACCTCTGAAAAGAGCCAACAAGCTGCAACCTGCTCTCCTGCTCTGTTATTTTTGAGGTGCCATGTCCACGTTTCAACACAGTGCTCAGGGCTTATAAAAGGACACTGATGACACATCCCATCAGCTCTGTTATTTCCCATCAGTGTTTCTGGGGTGGCAAATTAAGGTCGGGTTTAAGAACCTGCCTGTGGGTGCTGGGACACCAGGAAGGAGGTTTTTTGCTTTTCCAGTGAAGTAGAAAATTGGAAGCTTCACCATTTGTTTCATTTTGTTGTTTTGGATTTGGAATCACCAAATTGGAGAATCACCAGGGGAGGTTTAGATCAGAACTCAGGGGAAATGGTTTAGTGTGAATGTGGTGCTGGGATAACAGTTGGACTTGTTGATCTTAAAGGGCTTTTCCAACCTTAACAATTCTGTGGATTCACCAGCTAAATCCTGATGTGATAAACCAGGGAAAAGAACAAAGCACAGCCTTTAACTGTGGATAAAATGGGTTCTTCTGCTGCTTCAGTGACTAGAAAAATAACAGCCCCCAAACCGAGTTTATGTGATGCAGGTTGGAGTCGGGGGAAAAAACTTTTATTTTATTTAAACAACTGAAAAAGTGCTTAAATTGGAGCATTGAGGAACTGCCAAGGCTGAGGCTGGTGCAGGTGGCAGGATGCAGTTGTGCTGCTCGAGTGAGAGAATTGTGGATACTCTTCTCCTTGAGGAGACAGTGAGGCCCCTCTGTGCCAACTTCTCTCCCTGGGTGATGTGCTGCTGTTTATTAATTTCTGTGGAAGAACTGAACCTTCTGCTCTGAGCAGGGCCCCTGCACAGCTCCTGCTGCCTCTGCAGAGCACCTTTGTGGGGAGGAGGAGGCTCAGCAGCTGCTGCCCCATCCCTGCTAAAGCTTTCCAAGGCAAGGTCTTAAATAACCTTCAAACGAAATAATTAGAGATTGATTTATACCTTAATTGTACCAGAGTATCCCAAGGCTCTAAAGGTAACCAGGCCTTTGAAGAGCAGACAGAGGGGCTGTGTTTTAATTACTTGCATTTTCCGTGTCTGCAACAGGTCAAGAACTGAAATTTATAGTAATTTCTGCTTTAGAAAACAACTTCCACCCAGCGTTGATCAGCCCAGCAATCTGAAGGGTTTTGGGGTAGCTCAGGCTCATTCTGTCAGTGAGTTCCACCTGTAAACTCTGCCTGCCTAAACCTTATTAACAAAGATATCTGTGCTGAGATGCCTGTTGCAGACCCAGGCAAAATAAACCCTGCAGTCACCAGTCACTTCAGAATTAAAACTCTCTGTGCACACACCGGGGTTGAGAGTGAGGAGGCAGAATGAATCATCCTGCTGCCAAAACTAATGCAACAGTAATTTAAAAATAAACCTTTTAAGCTGATGTATGTGGTCTAAAGCCCGCCAGAGCATTGCTAAGGGAGTGTATTTTTCAGTTTAATGTTTGCAAAGAGAAAAACTAAATAAAAAGCAAGAGAAAAGTGGCTGGCATCTACGCTCCCAGGGAATGAACTTTTAAGCAGAAAAGATGAAAATTCTGAGTTCTCTGTGAATTTTAATGCCCTGAAAGAAACATTTAGCATTGCTTTAGCTGGCAGGTCAGGGGAGGTCTCTGCCTCTGTGCACAGCTGTGTTTTAGGAGCCCTCTTTGCCTATTCCCAGGCTGGAATTTTGCTCCCTGTGTGCTCCCAACCAAAGGAAGTAACTGATGGCAGAAGTTCAGGGCTGAGGAGGGAACGTGTGAGGAAGGTGATATAAGTGAATCCCATTCACAGATCCATGTCTGGAGAGATCTGTGTTGTTTCTGCTGTAAAAATGCACAGGGTGGAAAATTAAATGACACAAAAACCTGTTTCCTGGAAAATATGGAGGTAACATTCCCCCCTCTGTTCTGCAGTTCAGAGCAATGCTAAAAAATCACATTCTGCAGTAACAGGCTTTATAAAGAACTCGATAACTCCTGTGGGTGGGAAGGACAGAGGAGAGAGTGTTTTCCAAGGAATCTGTGGACCCCTTGAACTTGGATTTGGGGGGAATCATAAACTGGGATCTGCCCACTGTGCAAAGGGCTGTTCCAGCCTTTGGTGAAGAACTCCCTGCACTGGTGAAAAATATTTCTCCTCCTGTTTGCAGGGAACAATCATTAGATAAAGCATCAGATTTAGTATTTGGGCCACCTTGGTTGTTTTTGGGAAACTTGAGGTTTCTTGTGAAATGGTGTGTGCTGGGATTATGCAATCCCTGTGTATGAGCACAGGTGTGTTCACAGGGCAAAACCACCAGCAGTGGTTCTGGCTCAGTCCTTATAAAACTGCAAGTGTTGACAAAGCTGAGTTTCAAAATGTGGTAGTGAAAAACCTGAGTTTAGTTAGGATAAGTATCCTTGGCTTCTGGAGGCTTTTCCACAATGTTCTGCCTTTTCTGATGCTTCTTTCTGAATATGTTACTGATAATATGAAGAAATTGGGATGGGGTTTTTTTTCTGGTGTTGTTATTTTTTTTTTTTTATGATGAGTGAAGCTGAAAATATTGAGAAATTTGTTTTCTGGTTTGGGTTCTTTTTGCATTTTTACTGACTAGAAGAGGAAAAAAGAAAACCAGTTCAAAGTTTCTGCAGCCACTGCCTGCACATCTTGTGCCTGTGTGCTGGGGAAAGGCTCTCCCTGAGCATCTGGTGTGAGATCCTGGGGGAAGTGACTGTGGCAAGGAGAGGTGTAGCCATGAGGAAGGAATTCTTTCCTGTAAGGATAGCGAGGCCCTGGCACAGGTTGCCCGGAGAGGTTGTGGACTCCTCATCCCTGGAAGTGCCCAAGGCCAGGTTGGATGAGACTTGGAGCAACCTGGTCCAGTGGAAGGCGTCGCTGCCCGTGGCAGGGATGATGGAGGATGGAACGAGATGAGCTTTGAGGTCCCTTCCAACCCAAACCATTCCGTAAAACAGGTTCAGCCCACTCCCCCTTTGACCCCTTCCCCGTGATCTTTGTGCCCATCCCAGCACCAGCTCCCTGCCAAGCTCCTTTGGGGATGTGCAGCTCCTGTCCTGGCTCCCCGGTGGGTCAGACAGACCTTCCTGGAAGCGGCTCCCGGGAGCTGTTCCAGCACGTCGGGGCTGCCAGGCTTTGTCAACTCATTCCTGGCCTTTTGTCTGCAGCTCCGAGTGCAGCTTGGCAGTAACCCGAGCCCTTCCCTTCCCCCGACATGAAGGTACTTGCTGGCTTATCTGAGCGGCAATTCCAGCCCGGGCCAGGGACACGCCTTTGGGAACGCTCCTTTCTTTAGTCTTATTCAGCTCTGCCTTGTCTCGACTTGCTCTGCGATGCTCTCTAGGCTGACAGCGCCTCTGGGAGCTGTTCCCGCTCAAATCCAAAGAAAACAACTTAATATCTGAGTGGAGCCACGCTTGGGTCAGTTGGTGCCATGTCTGGTGGCTTCTGAAAAGCTGGCAGATGCTGCCGTGGGTAACACCGTGTGCCTGCACCCTGGATCTGACGGGGTGCGTTAAAGTAACACCCCCGTGCTTTTAAGACGTTTAGATTTGGGTGTTTAAATAAATAATTTCGAATTTGGAGGTTTTGTTCTTCCGGCCGGGTGAGCCCTGGCAGAGTTCAGGGATGTGGCAGTGCACGTGGCAGCTCGTTTAACACGGGCTGAAATGTGAAGCTCGTAGTGTTGAAGGGGAAAAAAAACCAAAACACCTGTAGGTTCTGTTTCTGTGTCTGTGAGCGACATCTCCAAAGGCAAAATCGCCTTCTCTGGGGGGTGCCTTTGAAGCTCCAGTCAAAGAGAGGCCTCATGCAAAGCCTGTGCTGTGTCCCACCTGGAACATCCCACCTGGAGATGCGGGGAGGAGGTGAAGCACAGCCCGGGGCTGCTCCTCAGGGTCAGAGGCAGCGGTTCAGGAGGGGCTGGGGCTGAACCCGCAGGTTGGGGCTGTCAAAGGGAGCCCCTTCAACTCCCTCCCCCCTTCCTGCTGTGGGAACCATTGCACCTTTCCCTTCAGAGCCCTCTATTCAAATAATGGATGGATAATTTTAGTCATTCTGCATAATAGCTGCTGTTCTGATCTTTATGCAGATCGGGGGGAGCAGAGGAGTATTCGTGGATGTGCGGCTTTAGTGGAGCAGGAGATGAAAGGGTTCAGAGAAGTATTTAAAGTACATGCTCCAGTTCGCTGGAAGTCCCAGGGACTGGGGCCTGGCCAAAACTAATCACACTAATTGAATTATTTTGGTTAGAATTATTTTTGGTCAGAATTTTTACCAGGGCAGTTATTTAGATGCACCCCCAGGGGTGGCGAGTTCCGAGCCTGCCCCTCTCCCGAGGAGCTCCGGGGTGACAAAAACCCATCAGAAACCACATCAGTGTCACACCAAACCCACCCAGCCTTCGCTGGTGTCAAACTGGGGTGACTGGGGCAGTAAAAAACCCTCCGTTGGCAAGGTGGTTTGAGCTGGATGTGCTTTGCAGGGGTGGCTGTGTGTCAGCACCAAGGTGTGCAGAGGTGCTGCCTCTGCGGGCTTGGGGCTCCTGTTTTAGCCTTTCCCCTCTGTCCTCGCTCTCCCAGGGTGCAATACATGACTTCAGCTCTCCCAGTGAGGAATACATGAATACATGACTTCGGGGCATGTTCACTCGACCTCAGTAACTTTAACCACACCTCGGGGGAAAAAAAAATTGAAGGACTGCAAGGTCCTGTGCTTGCAAACGATGGGCTGTGATTTTACCTCCCAGCCAAAGACATAAACCAGCTGCTGTGCACTAATATTCTTCTCCTGCATTATTTACTGTTGCAATGTGTATTCCCCTGCTCTCCCGTCTGAGGTGCCGTCTCAGCTCCGGGTTTTTGATGATGACAATTAAAATGAGATGAAGGAAGAGAGGCAGCTCGATTCTGATTTGGATCCCTTCGCCTTTTTAAAAATTGAAGATTTCTAACTCTCAGCAAAATCCCTGACACAGGAGACCTTGTTTTACATTCTGTCTTTTTCTGCAGCTCTGATATATGGGGGCTTTATGCAGAATCCCAGTCTGGCATTGTTGTGGTAATGACTGAGTGAGGAGGCGTTAACTTGCCTTTCCTGATGTTATCTTGTATTTTCTTGTTCTGAGAGGGCATTTTTGGATGTGTAAGAAACCAGTGTAAAATATAAACACCGATGCTACTTTGGGGAATCTGTCTCATTCAGCCAAGACTGAAAGTTGCTTCACAGTTAGAAAGTAATTTTTTTTTGTTGACTTCAATTCATGAACAGTGAAAAACACTGCACTAACTGCTATAAAGATACAAGTGATTTATCTTGACTTGGGGTGGACAAAAAGGGATTTTGCAGACATTGTAGATGTTCCCAGAAAAAAAAAAAAAACAACAACAAAATAAGTCTTGTTTATGATCCATTGAGAAAAATGCAGAATTCTTTCTTTGCCCCTGAAAAGTCAAACCAGAGCACTCGGGGGCTCAATTTGCCCGGCCCTATCCTGCTTTTCAGGGTGTCTGTCCTCAAGGCACTTCCTGGAAAATAGAGTTCAGAGAAAATCTCTGTGTTGTGACTCGGAGGGGGGTTGGAATGAGACGATCTTTAGGGTCCCTTTCAGCCCAAACCATCCTGCGATTCTATTTTATAATTCCACGAGGGGCTCTTGTGACAGGACAAGCACAAGTTCTCTCTTTGTGTGTGCTGGGACCAGAACATCTCCAGAGCTTTATCTGACACCACTCTGCCCTATCTGAGCTCCTTGATCTGAGTCCATTTGGAGGGAGTTATTCCAGATTTCTACCACGACAAGGAAGTACAGAAAGTCAAGGTGAAACTCTGTAGGTATTTCCATGCCCGACCCCTGCCCGAGGCTTCTCCCGCTGTCAGGTGGAGTGTGTCAAGTGGCATCTTTGCCTGACACTGGAGAAAATCGAGGCTGGATCAGGGTGGGGTGTGGTCCCTGCTGGGAAAGGGCTGAGACCTGACCAAGGAGGTGTTGGCAGCAGGACCAGGCTGTGCCCCCTCCCCGGGTCACCCACGAGCTCTTGGGTGGAGCAGTGACTCTGTTACTGCTCCTCTCACCTGACCTGAACAAACGATGCTCTTGCCTTGGGAGGTGTCTGCCTGTCTGTCTGTCTGTCTGCCTGCCTGCCTGGGCTCAGATCAAAAGCCTCCTCAGTGCCTCCTGCCCTGGCACCAGGCAGTCTGTCACCCGCCCCCGAGCCAGGCTGGTGACTCCAGCCCTGCTGCACCCTCCTATTCCAAAGTGACATCACGGGCTCCCGGCCTGATCCATCACTTCATTACAGTTATAGAGCACAGATTTCACGAGTCTAACCCTTTTCAAACAAACCTGAACACACGTGCAGCACTTTGAGGCAGCTGCCTTACACTGGGCACCAGCAACACTCAATAAATACCAGAGCTCCATTCTCATCTGCTGGGAATTAACTTCTTTTTTTATCTAGGCAGCAAACATGAAGCAACTTGCTTCATCGGTGTGTTGCTCTGGAATGACTGTAGCAGGGGCATCAAGTAGCCAGGGCAGTCTGACATCAGTCACTGTCTTACAGGTATATTCACTTTCTCAATCACATGCAAACCGTTCTTTGTCTGTACTTGCAAAACCTTGCCAAGCTCCTGCCTTTGAGAAGCTGGTATTCCCTCCTGCTGCAAAGCTCAAACGAACTAGATTTGCTGGATGCCACATTTGTTATTTACAGGGAGGTTTTTTTCATGCTTTGTGTGGCTGTATCTGTTTTGGTTTTTTTCCTGCTTTGCTGCATCTGCCCACATTGAGCAGGGAGCTGGTCTGAGTGAGGAGCCCTGCTCTGGGATGGCAGAGACCCAGGGAGGGTGGAGAGGGGTTTGCCAGCACTACCTGGGCTCAGGTGACTGTTGTGACAGAGCAGAGCCTTGCAGAGTGTTGCAGGAGGGGGGGTAGGTGATGTGGAGGTGACATTTTGGAGATAAACAACAACTTCTGAGGGGAGGTCTCTGCCCACGACTGGCCTTGTTCACTCTCTGGTGACTCTCTGAGGAGCATCACGTGAGTTATGGAGGAGCAGAGGTTCCACCTTTGCTCTGTGTCTGTTCTGAGGAGTCTGGTGAGGGAATGAGAGATATTTGTGAGGGAATGAGAGCTATTTGTGTCTCAGCTGCTTGTTTGTTCCCGTTGCTGGAGTGCAGAGTGTGGGACCAACCTACAGAACATTCTGAGTGTGAATCCCTCTTTGGAGGCAGCAGGTTCCTGAGACTAAGAGCAGGCACACAGACCTGAGGGAAACAGAGTTTTGCACATCACAGAGTGATTTGGGTTGGAAAGGACCTTAAAGATCACCTGGTTCCAACCCCCTGCCGTGGGTAGTGACACCTTCCACTAGAAATAAAACATTGGTTCAAAGAATAAAAATCAATGCTCAACCAAAAAAAAAAACCACCAGTATTTTCAGGTTTAAATATCTACCTAAAAAACCCCCAATGGATACCATCATCCATTAGCTCAAAGACAGCACAAGCTGTGGGATGATTGGAGGGAGTCAGGGAAGTCTGTTTTTCCTCCTGACTTCTGGGAGCAGAGAATATTTTAAGGGGTTCGTGCTCATTTGTATTTTCGAAGCTTCTTACTCTGAAGTGCAAGACCAGGGGCTACATCTTCAGCTGGCATAAATCTGCCTGGCAGCACGGAGATAAACTGATTTACGCTGGCTGAAGATCTGGCTGTGGATGTAAAGCAATGGAAGCAGGTGGATGTAATTTCTCTGAATTTCCACTCAAGCTGCACACGCCTGGAGCACCAGGAATTGAACAGCACTTTCCCTAAGAGTGAAAAAGTTATTAGCTTCATATTTGTGTTAGTGCTTCACTGCCTTCCCTCTTGACTTGATCATCACACGTAGCCATGGGCTGTCTCTGCCACTGACTCTGTCTCCCCAATAAAATTAAAACTCACTTTTGTTTCATATCTTTTTAATAAGACGTGTCCTTTTTAATAAAGGGCTCTGCTCTTTAAGGGGTGACGAGCTGATGAACAGCAGGCTGGGAGATTATTGCATTCCCCCTGATTTGAATCTCTCCTCCTGCATTTCAGCTGTAGCAATGAAGCTAAATAAAAAAATCCCCAAAGCCTCTGCACGTGCAGCACAAGCCCAGTTTTGGTAGCTACCCCCTCTGGGTTGGTATTGATGCCCAGTGTAACTGGATGTGCAGTAAAGTGTAAGGAATAGATTTTATTCTTGAATGTCCAATATAGGAAAGAAGAGAGGCACAGTAAAGAAGGCAAAGGTGAAATTCCAGGGATTTGCTGAGCATTAATTTTATTCAAATAATCCATGCACATTTCCTGCCTCTGAATTGCTCCAAGTTTGAAGAATCAAACAAATCCAAACTCCTCTCCATGTTTAGCTTCTTGTATCCATTCATTTATTCCTGGGATCGTTTCAAACACAGACCTGAAGTAACTTCATGAGCCAGAGTGTGTTTTTTTCAAAAGTGAACAGGCAAGATAATGAAACCTGAGGAATTCAGGAGGTTTTGGAAACAGCACGTTTCTAATCCTGTCCCTCAGTGTGTGTAACCTGGATTTCTGGAGGGTGACACTTCCAGGCGGTGGACATCCACCTCCCTGGAGCTGAATATTCACAGAGACCCAAGGTCTGTGTCAGGTTGGGATGTTGTGAGGAGCTCAGCAAACATGAACAGTGTTCCTGCTCCTGAGGGCAAAGCTGAATTAACAGGAAATATCTGGAAATAACCATCCTGTTCCTAGCAGGAATTAGGGCTGAAGGAGGCCTTGGCCTTAGCAGGTCACAAAGTAGAAGATAAAGTGGCTCTTTCCTTTCCCAAGCCATGCTCTTGGTGTCAGAGCAGGTTTCAGAGCATCCCCAGGGTGGGGATTCTCCATCTCCAACAGGAGGTTCTGCACGTGAGGCATGGATTTATTCACCTCTTGAGGCAAACAAGGACAAATGACAGCACTGGCAGATGCTGTCTGGGTGCAGGGCACTCCAGAGCCTGGTTCCCTTTCCTCTCATGCTGGTGTAAATGGAGATAATTCAGATAACACAGTGCCAGGCTGCGATGCTGTCGAGTTTCTCCTGTGTTTGGGTGGATGTTCCAATTGCTCCAGTCTGTCAGGACAAGTGGGACACAGTGGAAGGATTTGTGTGCATTTTAGATTTATTAATCCTGTAATTCTACAATTTTTTGTTAAAACTATAGTGAGAAAACTGTGTCTGATGCCTAGAAAAAGTAGATGAGGCAAAGACTCATCATTTCGCATCCAGGGCATCCCCCTTTGCAGGTCGGATGATGTAGCTGGGATGATATAGCCTGACCCCCTGGACAACCTCCCTCAAACTTTGGGTCTGGAGGTGCCTGAACCCTTCCAAAAGTGAGCTCTGTGCCTCCCCTGCTCCTCCAGCCCAGGGAAGTCTGCAAGTGATAAAACCTCCCTTTAATTAAAGCCGAACCTGCAGCTCCGCCGCTCCTCGTGTGCTGTGGTTTCTGGGGTTTTCCAGCAGGGAAAGTGTGACTGTGGGCTATGTTTTCAGGGATGGCAGAGCAAAGGCAACACAGTTGCAGCATTTTTGCATGTTTCTAATCCTGAGGCCTTTCTGTGCAGGGTGGTTGCTGCACAAGTCAGGACAGAGCCGGGCTCTGCTCTGCCCAAATCCACCCCTGGGCTGCTGAGGGTTGAGGGAAGGTGCTGCTGGTTCTGGGGCTCCTTCTGCCTTCCTGGTGCTTTACAAAAGTCTCAAAACCCAGGTGTGCAACAAGTTCAGAACAGAAAATAACCAAAAAAATAACTATCAGTGACTTCAACCTGTTTTAATTTGTTCATGGCAAGTTCAGCAGTGCCACAAGACTGGCCCTGGCAGCACTTTCCCAGTTAACTCCAACAAAGTGTGGTACAGGTAGTGTCGACCTGTCAGACATTTAAATGCCCACCCTGCACCCAAATCTTAGCTCTGAAAAGCTCTTGACAGTCAGACCAGCCCAGGCTTTGCAGCTCTCACTCCCCCTTTGTTCCAGGCACAAAGTTGTCCATTAATAGATGAAGCACCCGAATGCTGCTGGGTTGAAAATGCAGCACAGAAAGGTGGGAAATGCTGCCTGTGTGGCTTTAACATTTACACTCGATGTGTAAATGATCCTAAACTAACCCTTGCAATTGCAAAGCTCTGAACCAAAACGTGCTGGTGTTTTAAAAGGATTGTAGTGGCAGGCTTCCCGGGGCACTGGGAGCAGGGGAAGGGTCACTGAACGTGTTCTCTCGTCCAGGTAAAGCTGTGTGGTCTTTATTAAGCCTCATGGACTCAGATGACCTGGGCTGTGGGCAGAACTTGCTGCCCAAATGAGCTGTACCCCTGGGGTGTTCAGCAGCTCTCCCTCAGCTGCACGTGATGGGAGAGCTGGGCAGTAAATGCTCATTTAGCCCTGGGTGCCAAATCATCTTTCCAGCCAAGCTCCAGCACCTCTGGAGTGTCCCTGAAGCCTCTTTTGTGGAAATAATTTATCTTTATCGTGGACTCAGGCAACTGAGCAGGAAGACAAGTTAACAACAAATTCCTGTGCAAGTTTAAAATATTATGGGCATTTGTCTTCTGGATTAGCTTATGGTCTTTCTGTTGTGGCTTTTCATGTTCTTCCTCCCCCAGTTTTTCGGGGCTGGAGCAGTGATGGAGGGCAGTGGAGTCCAGGTGTGTGAGCCCTGAGATGTTCACTGGTTGAGGTTCAGAAATTCCTACCCCGAGGTGGAGGGGGAAGTTAGAGGGAGGAGAAGAAAAAAAAGAAGAGAAATGAGAAAATAAAGTAGGCTCCACCACCTGCCATGTAATGATGGGTTCTGGAGATAAGGCTGTTTTAAGGTGCATTCCAGACATCTGGGTCCTGCCCAGACACAGCACAAAAGAAAAGGGAGACTTAAAACAACAGCCAGCTCCTCCTCCCCCCCTCCATCAGGTGTGCACACACATAAGAGAGCAACTAATGCTAATAAAACCTCTCTCCTCGCTGATGGGTTCTCATGGTTTTAATTGAAAGCCCCCTTTAAGCACACGTGCACACACAGCCCCTGGAATCAAGTCGATGCCTGTCCCTGGGGGTTAAACACAGGGGATCCAGAGCCAATCCCAACAGAATTCACCCTGGAGAAGATGCTGCCCGAGGCCTGGAAAATGCCCCATCCCCTTCAGTGACCCGTTGTCTTTGCTAGAAAAGGGAAATTAAAAACAGTTGACCATTTCTCCCTTAAATTAGAAAGATTCCCTACAAATCTGGGGCTGTGTGTGTCTCTCAAAATTAAACCGGGTTAGGCTTTAATGTTCCAGCAATTGTGACAACACAATTATTGTATTATTGTGATCCTGTCCTGGGCTGAAGTTGTGGGAGATTCCACTTGTCTCCCAGGGCACGATAAGAACACCAAGATGTGTCTTCAACCTCGCTCCAATTGTTCTTCCAGTGTTGTCTTGGTGCTCCTGTGGTTGTGAGCCCTTCACGAAGGAGACAAGAATAAAGCCTTTATATTTTCTCGAGCTTTTTTGGCGCTGTAAATACCCACTTTGGGGGGTGTACACGTCTCTCTCTCCGGTGATGGTGGTGACAGAATCTTGTTAACTCACCGGGATTTGCCCCGGTGAAAACTGCAGGAAGAACAATGGGTAATTGTAGCGGCATCTTAGGAGAATGCCAGAGTGATAACAGTGGAATCACTCAACAAAAACGTGTCATAAAGCTCCTAAATTCCAGCCCTATTTCTGCACAAATTTGCTCTCCGTTGGACTGTAAAAATCAAGTGTTAGACATTGGGTTTTGATGCAAATAGGAACATAACTGCAAGACAGAAGTTCTATCTTGAATCTTGGATTTTTTTTTTTTTTTGAGGGGTTGGTTTCTTTTGGAAAGGCAGTTATTTTTAGGAAGAAAGAAATGGATGCTCCTGTCTGAAGGGCCCAAAATTTCCTTCCAAACTTCAGCATTTTTGTCTCAGTATTCCTTCCCTTTCTCCCATGCCAGTATTTCAGTAGATTTTGCCAATAACCGAGTTGTTGAAATTTTATTAGAAATAAATGTGAAATTTAAATTAAGGTCAAACTGGAAAATAGATCTATAAATATTTGAAAAGACCTGAGCTGAGACAGTTTTTTCCTCCCTTTGGGTCAAAGGCAGTGTTGATGTACAAAGGTATTTTGGCACTTTTGAGCAGTTTTAAACAGCCTTTAAAATATATATTCAAATCAATTCAAAACTGGCTAAAGCCCACAGAAAGGTTAGACTATCTTTTTTGGTCACTTCCCAAATTTTAGTTTCCATTCTCTCAATGCACTGCAGAGCTTTCTGCTCCTTTAGTCCATTTGTATTCAACTCCAGGAAGTTTCCTCATAATTACTTATCCCCATCTAATTCCCCAAGGTCCCAAAATGCAAAACAATTCTTCACATGACAGAGATTACTTCTCACAATAACAGGACTTAAAAAAACCCACAAAAAACCCCCAAAAAGGCATTAAAATGATGTGATCTAAGGCAGAGTTTCAGTGCTGAAGCATTTAGCAGAGATCAGGTACTATGGGATTGTGTGAAGACACCAACAGGGCAAAGTCCTGGCAAAGTCCAGGGCAAATGGACATTATTTCTCTAAATTCAACATAACCCATCAAACTGGGCCTGCTTTTAGAGCCATATCCTAGAAGCAAGTCAAGCCTTCTGAATCTTTAGGTGTGAGGAAGAGGCTTTTGTGTTTTATCTGCTGAACATTTGCTCACCTGACATAACTTTTCCCCTCACTTGTTTGTCATCAGGGCCGGGAATTGCCCCCTGTTTTCACCTCTCAGATGCTCAATTCTTGTACAGATGCTCTTCAATTCCCTCCCCAATCAATAAAAAACTGGTTTTGCAAGTGCAAAACTCCTCAGTGAAAAGCAAGAACAGGCAGAGAAAGCCGATGTGATGTCCCCAGGTCTGTGCTGGAGACACAATCGATGTGTTTATCTCCCACTCTGCAGAGCAGCAGGATGGCTGAAGGAAAAATTCCAGTTTCTGACCCGCCACTGGGTTCACAGGGGCAAAGAAGGGCTGGGCAGAGGTGCCAGACTGGGAGCCTGGAGCATCTGCAGCAAAGGGAAGGGCTGGAGGGGCTTTGCCTGGAGGGTTATTTACATTTTACTTGTGCTGACAAGCTCCCTGCCAGGCCAGGGCTGAAACCAGAGATCACTGCTACCGTGAGGAGTGGGCAGGGAAAATGAGATGGACACCTGGACAACCCCCCAGACTCTGCAGAGGGGCTGGAAAACAACTCTGAGAGCTGTTCTCCTTGAAAATGCACAGCAAGGGCAGGACTGAAGGGAGTGGAGGAGGCCTGGCTTTAGGAGAGCCTGAAGGCAAGTCCTGTGGATGTTGGAATTAAGGTTGTGACCACATTTTGTGGCAGCAGGAGCTGAGAAGGGACAGGACACGCCCTGGGAAGTTTGAAGCCACGTTCCCTGAGCCTGTGGTGAGGGTCAGCACCCAAAAGTTGCTCTGGGGCATCATGAGCCAGTGCTCTGAGGGTACAACCTCCCAAGGTGTAACAAAGGGCTCATCTCCAGCTCCTTCAGTCCTCCAGGACTGTGGGAACCTTCATTTGTCACTGCAGAAAGGAGCCTCAATATTTTATGAAAAAAAGCATTTTACCACAGGACTTTGGTGAATATGAGCATAATTTAACTGTGATTTAACGGAACCTTTCATTGACTTTTTAAATTATGCCTCTCCATCACCTACCCTGTGGGTTTCCTTGCTTTTCATCTTGCAAATCCCATTACTTATTAATTTCCCCATAATACATAATAGAGGCAGAAAAGCATAGAGCATCCCATTCAGCAGTGATTTACAAGTCTCTTAGTTCTGAAGCAACATGAGAAAGAGCAGACATTTTATGAGTTTCCTCCGTGCATGTTTTCTTTGGAAAAAAATGTATAAAGTGAGGCATATGGACCTGAGGCTTCTTTGGCCATGATCTCATCACTCCAGCTCTTTCAGCTCTGCAGAAGGTGCAATCTGATGGAGATTAGAGAAGCACAGTCAGGGCAGAATTAGCAAGGAGATGGTGAGCAAGATTTACCTCATCCTCATTATGATAATGGATGTAATATCCATGGAAATGCTGATGGGCTTTGCTGAGAGAGGAAGAACTGCAGGCAAAGAACAAATACACAAACCAGCATTATTTGCCCACATTCCCAATCAGGTTTTTTGCTGGCACGTTAATCTTTCCACAGGGGGCCCATGAGGAACTTTGATTCCCTGGATGCTGGAGAAAATGAGTAGCACATACCATGAATCAGAGGGGCTCATTTTGGAATGAAGAAACTATTACTCATCCTGCTCTGGCATGAACGAGCATCTGGCAGCATATTCTGAAATCCTGTGAAGACAACAGGAGGCAAAAGCACAAAAAAAAAAATCGAGCTGGAGCACACCTCTTGTCAGCTCAGCAGGCAGCAGATGAGAACTGGAAGGAGGTAGAACAGAGACAGATCTGCTGAACTGAGCCTTTCTGCTCTCCTGTTTTCATCCATCTACTCTTTCCAGGTTTTTTTTTTTTTTTAGTACAGGCTGGGGCTCCTGAGAGAACACAGGGAGACAAATCCACCCCTTAACTCTGCACCTGGGAAGTTGTGTTCCAGGATATTTTTTGCAGGCAGTTCAAGGACAAAATGCTTCTGGCTGGTGCTCTGGGCCCAGGGACCTGGAGCTGGTGGAGTCCTGAGATTAATCAGATTTGCTTATGTGTGCTTAGACCCCCTTTGGGACAGATAATAACGTGCTGTATTCCCAGGATCAGGCACGGGATAATGAAGTGCTTATTAACATTTTTCTGAGGGGTAACCCACGTGTGGGTCAGTAGCTGATCAAAACCAGTCAGTTTTTGATTTTACAAGTTCAGTCCCTCCCAGCAGAGAAGCAGAAGCTTCTCTGGAGCCACGGGGGTAGGAAATAAAACCTTTTTTTTTTCCTTTTAATGGTTGTGTTCCACAACCACGTACAAGGGCTCTGCTGTCTCTGCTTCCTTCTCCGTGGGCAGAGGTGGAGCTTGGAGCAAACCCTGCACATGCACCTCACTCTTTCTCCTGCAACTGAACATCCCAAATCAAAGTGGCCAGTGCAGGAAGGTCCCTCCAGGGGCCAGGCCACTGTCCCCACTCCCCCTCCTGCCACGCTCCGCTCGCTCCTCTGCACGAACCCGAAAATCCCAAGATTTGCTCCTCGGAAACCCAAAGTGCTGCTCCAGATTTCTCAGGAGACAGGGTTGGGGAGACATGAGCAGCAGATGTAGATTTTCTGCCTCTGTGAGGAGCAGCAGAGCTGGGAGGGCCGTGCAGGGGCTCTGGAATGTTCTGGGGGCTGCAGAGACTTGCCTGGGCCGCAGGAATTCTCACAAGACATTGCCCGTCTGCTCCCATTCCCCCTCCAGCTGTAGGCAGCTGCTGCTCTCAGAATTTAATGTGACACTTTTCTCATTATTATTATTATTATTATTATTTCTTACTGGCCTCCTTTTCTCTCTGTCTTCAGTTGTTTTTTTTTTTGTTGTTTTGTTTTTTGTTTTTTTTTTCCTGCTGCTCTCCTCCAGCCACTTTGCCTCCATCAGAACTGTCAGGCTTCCTGGGATGGGCATTCCTACAGGCAAAACAACCCCATATTTGTATTTTTTCTCGTTTCCTCTCCATAGAAAAACCTTCTTTTCCAAGGGAGAGTCGTTTTCTCCTGTTCTCTTCCCCCAGGTATTCTGTTGAATTGATTTCTCCTCTTACTTTACAGATGAGATATTCCAGGAACAATTGAACTAATATTACTTCTGTCAAACTTAATCTAGGAGACATTAATCTGGAATATAGGGGGGAATCAGATCCAGAAAGCCTTAACATCCTATTTTATCACAGAGCTAATAAAGTAGAAGGGTGATGACTGGCTACTGAAATTCAAGCAACCAAGAACAGGAAAGATATTTTATTCAATAACTGGGATAAAACTTCATGTTCCAGAGATTTCAAGGAGCCCAATCAAACAGGGAAGATGGGAGCAGATGAACTGATTTTCTTTTTGATCAGTAAATTAACAGGTAGAGGGTTGGTTTCTTTTTTTTTAAGGTTCTGCCTGTACTTATCAAAGGCACATCTACATTCCCTCAGCTCAAACCAGGCATTAAGTCAGGAAAAGTGTGACTCCACAAAAATTCCAACCTTTCACCGAGGGCTCTGCAGGGCTGGGTCATCCAGGCTCTGCTTCTCCTCAGCTGAGATAGAGATGCTTCCAAAGGGCCCTTTGTGGGAGCAGTTTAGGTGTCTGCCTTGGGAGGAGATGAATCACACCTTGCAAGTGCTGATCTCTCTCTCTCTTATCTCTCAGAGGAGCCTAAGGTGACTAGTTTAGATCCAGACAGATGAATCACACCCTCAAGGCCATGGAGAAAATAATGAGAATTTGCAAGCCCAGGCCCAAATCTTCTAGTCATCTTGAATAATTGTATTATTTTACTGGATGGAGTGATCCAATGATTTTAAATAGCTTCATGCTTTACTGGTAGAAAATGAAGACTTAGAAGTTCTCTCCCAGAATAAAAACCTTCCTTATTTTTTCCTCCTTTTTCAGCATAGGTGTTCCTTTCAGTAAGTACTTTAGTCATCCTCTTGCTTTTCTAAATAAACACAGAATTTACCTCTGTGTGCAGCCTCCAGAGCTCCTCTGAGTGGAGATTTCAGAGACTTTACCAGATCAGAGTCACTTGGAAACCATCTGGTCTCCTCCTTCCTGGCAAGGTTTCCAAGGCATTGATACTTCCAAAGCCTTCCATGGCTTCTTCAAGTCCTTCTGGCCTTTGAATGGGAAATTCAAGTGGGAAATTGTTACCCAGAGAACTCTTTTCCCTGTGGAATATAGTGAGGGAGATAATATCAAGATAGAGGAAGTGTCTGTCCTTAGTCCAGGAGAGCAGCTTAAGTGTGTTTTCCCATGGGAACTGAATTCCACAAGGATGGATTTAAAACTAATTCCTGGTGGTGACAGGTCATTTAAAAACAGGGAAAGGGGACTAGAAAATGAGGGTATGGAAAATAGTGCTCTGTGGATAGGTCAGGATTGATGCAGCTCTTATAATTTCCTCTTTGTTTATTCATTTGCTTGATACCTGTGACTGAATCCCCCTGGAAATGCCTTTGGATCTCTCTGAGCAGGGACTCTGCATTTTATTTTAGTGGATTATTTACACAGGAAGGTCCAGCACTGGCTGCCATAATGATAAGTGGATATTGCTGGAAGCAAGACACATTTTTTCGTGCATCCCCTTTGCAGGACATGGTATAAACATGACATGTCATGCATGGCAAAGGTATAAACCAAATATTGACTTCAAAGTTCTGAAAGTAACGCTCAGAAATCTTTTGCAGTCAATTATTTGCAATTAGAATTAAAAGAGAAAGCCCCTTCCCCGAGCAGCCTGTAATTACAAACCAGCCTTTCAGGGAGAATAAATCCAGTCATTAAGTGGTTTCACAAGTTTTAATTCACTGGGCAATTAAAAAGAAGAATGTTGGGTGTTGGGGCAGCAAACAATGTGTGGTGTGTCCAGAGTCTGAAGGTATCCAGGGAACTTTCAGCAGGAAGATTTTTCTATGGATCCCTGTGGTTTTAAGGGGTGATCCTTCAGTGTGGGATCCTGAAAGTTCTCAAGGACTCCTCTCCTAAGCCACCACTGCCACTGGGATCAACAGGAACACCCTGAGCTGTCCCTGCTGAGGACCAACCCCTCCCCTCCAACCCTCCCTCCCCAAAGTGTCACCAGAACTGGAGCTGAATCTGCACAAAGCAGTGAAACCTTTGTCTTCCTCCAAGGAAGATTCAGGGGAAGAGTTTTCAGGAAAAAAAAATTAAAAAATCAAAACCCAAACCTCCAAAACCCTCCCACATCCCCAATGTTTTAGTTTTAATTTTAATTTTAATTTTTGGTTGCACTAAATGCGAGTCAGTTCTGTTGTACAGGATCATAACCAAAAAAAAGCTATGAGGAAAAATAAAAAAAAAAAAAACTACAAGACCATATGAAGGGCAAATTATTTACTATTGGTATTTTAGCCATAATACTCCTGAATTTAAGAAGCACGAGAAAATAGATCGAAAAAGAAAGTCATTATAGAAATAGATACCAAAGATATAAACATACCATATAAATCAACCATTTAATTTGGGGCTCTGAGAACTGGCATGTAGGTTATAACATTTTTCCTGATAAATAATTCAAGTAAGTCAAGAAAAACTGTTAGAAGGAAATGAGAATGTAGCACATTATACATTTTATGCAGTGATTAACAGTAGAATTATTTGCTTTCATTTAAGAAAAGCAAAAACAAGGAAGAGGAAGAGGAAGTTAAACTTGCCCAGATGGGAAGTTTAACTAACAAGACCTTCTCCTAACTAGTTCTGGTCCTGGTTACCCATGGTGGTGTCTCTGGGCAGGTTATCCAGTAGACCAGGTGGATTCTAAACCATGGCCTGATCCTCTTTTTCATGATATTTAAATAGCATTTGTTCAAAACACAGATTGAAGTGGTTCCTTGGAGTTGTGTTGGTGCTTCCTTCTTACCTTCATCTATAAAATCCTGGTTTTGGTTCAGTCAGTTTTGTCTTTAGTGTTGATGGGAAGAAAGTGTTGGTACAAGTTCTAGAAATAGAAATACCTTGATTTTATTTTTTTCAGAGAGTTTTCTGTTTCTCAACCGCTTCCATGAGTTTGAAAATAGGGTCAGAAAGTTATATATTATTTTACAGGCTTTTAAAGGAAAAAAATGATATATTCCTCAATATATCTCTTGGCTGTACAACAGTTTAGAATTCCAGTAAAATTATTAGTTTGCTGTTTAATGCTGCATAGGTTTATATACCCCATCTCTGCTTCTCTTCTCATCCCAGTGAGAAGGAAAAAAAAAATGAGGGAAGATTGTGAAAGCATCAGGATGAATGAAGTTTAAATAGTCTGTAACAACTTTTTGGTCGTGCTAGAAGAGCAGAAAGGGTGTTTGAAACAGGGGAGGAAGCAAGAAAGAAAATGGATTTAAGATCAGCAAAGATAATCCCAACTACAGAGCTGTAAAATGCCAGTAAAACCTTGGACAAGTTGATCTGGCTGTTGATAGCAAGGGATGTCAACAGATTTGGCAATTTAAATATATAAAACATTAATTAATGATAATAACTGGTTGAGGAAAGAAGGTAAAGCAGATTGAGAGCAAAGGAATGTCTGTTCTGGCTCTGGCTGGGGTTGTTTGGCTGCTGGAATAGGGGTTGCTCTTACAAAGTCCCACATTTTGTATTCAAACAAAAACACAAACTATCATCTTGAATGTGAGTTATGGGATGAATTCTAGGGTGAGGAATAAAGAAATGATTTATGGGGATAATTTAATAGGGGATTAAAGGGCATCAGTGGACAGCCAGATAAAAGAAATATGGTGAAGCACTAAAAGCTCTGACTAGCACAGAATGGGGATTTTCAGCAAGAGCTGAACTAGGATATCAGTGAACTAGTGAATGCAATCAAATAAGAATTGGAAGTAATTAATTATTATGGAAAACATACATTGGGTAATAGATTTCTCTGTTTTTTAGATGAAATTATTAGCTCGAAATCCACTGGAAACAAAATAACAGTGGACATAAAAGCAAAATAGGTAATTCCAGCTTGTCTATGGTTGCTCTGTTGTTATTTAATCCCAGAGTTTACACTTTCCCTCCAGGACTACCCTGTTTTAGCTGGGGTGATGTACTGAGCTGAGTGACTATTCCATTAGAAAGCCTCAATCCCTCTCCTCACCCTTTTTCCAGTGAGTCCACACCAAAATCTAAGAGGTGCCTGCAATCCAGACTCCCACAAGGAATTATATTCCCATTTGGACACATCATTAGGATGGAGCCAGAATGGAAAACACTCCCCTCTCCCAGTTTGTGAAGTTGAGATGAGGAGGAGAGTTTTTGAAACGTTCCTATTTTGAAATCAGGACTTAAATTTGTTGCCTCCAGCGCTGAGAGGAGGCCTGTTTCCCTCTGGATATTTATTGCTCTTTGCTAATTCCTCATGTGTGAACCCCCTTGGCAGCTGCACTGGGAGAAGGTGCGAGGTGGATCCATGAGGTTCCCAGATTTTTCCCTTTCCCTGTGATGGGTGTTTTTCTGTTTGGCTCCAGGGTTCAGAATCCTGAATCCTGCCTCCTCCCGAATTCCTGCCAATCTGCTGTGCTGTCTGTGCTGTGCCCTGCATATGTTCCTGGTGAGGGAGGGGGTGGAAGTGCCACTCGCAGGGAGCAAAGCAGAAAAACTGTGTTTGCAACACTGGGGATGTGGGAATGAGCTCAGGGGAGGGATGGTTGTACCCACAGGAATGTGGAAAAGCAAATCCCAGTGGAAATCTGCTTCCACTGGGAGAGAGGGACACCACAGCAACAGGAAAAGGAACCCAGCAGCTCCACAACCCTTCTCAGGGTCCTCCTCCCTCCTGAGGATGGGCTGGAAAAATGCTTGGATGGAAGAGGGAGAGCAGAGCTCTGTGGTTGCATTTGAACCACCTGATGGAAACACTGAGCTTTGGTTTTTTTATTTGGCTCAATCACAGATCAAGAAGTCTGATAAGCCAAATTTAGGGCTACTGGTGTGGCCACAAAGGAGGAGCTGTAATTTTTCTGCTCTGACATCATGCTCCTGTGCTTTTCTGCAGGCACAACAGTAAAAAATATAGTGGTTTTTTTTTTCCTTGCCCTTTCAGTGTCATTCAAGGTTTTATTTTTAGATGCTCCTTCAACCAGAAAGAGCCACACAGAGTTACCTCGATGGTGGCTGCATTTTTTTTTTCCCCAGAACAGGGAATATCTGTGTGTCTCCAACAACCTTTCTCTGAGTGTGAGGACAGCATTAGAATCACTTGCAATCTTATTTTCAGGGCTACTGAACAGTCCAAGTCTCCAGCAACTTCTAATGGAGCTGCATATTCTCAGTGTATCTGAAAATTAGGAAATACTCGTTTTTCTGCCTTGTCTGCTGTTTAAAATTCAGATGTCTGGTGCTTCCTGGCTCTGCCCCTGTGAAAAACTTTTCTGAAGGTGCTTGACTCTGATTTGGAGGAGTCTTTGCCACCTTGCAGAGCCCTAATGAAGCTTTGTGTGGCTTGAAAGCCAGAGATCTTGTGTAAAACCTCAGGCTTTTCACTGTTCCCCTTTTTCTCCCAAGCAGTTTTCTCCTGTGCTTTTTGCCTTTCCACCCTCCCCCACCGCCTCTCCCCTTCCCCTGCCACAGGTAACAACACATTTTGATGGAGGTTTAATCTCCTTCCTTCCTTCCTTCCTTTGCAAACCCACCTCCTCCCTTGCCCGAGGTAAACCTGTCAACTCAAAGGCATCACAAATCACCCTGACAGCAGAGATCTCCCCTTGAGCGACTGGGTACTGGGAGTTTGCTCCTGCTGATCCTCAGATAGAGAGGGTGGGGTGCATTTTCCACGTAAAACCACCCGGTCTACAGCTCAATGGAAGTAAATTTCCATTCCCCCCTCGTTCCCTGTTTGGAGCTTCTGCTTTCAGCCCAACCTCGGGAGGGTGCAAGGGTGGTTAAAGCAGCCAGGTTAGGAGAGCTGGGGCAGTCCTGGTGTTGCTGCCTGCATTTGTCATCTCTTCGTGCCCTGGGACTTCTTGGGCTGCTCCAAACAGTTGCACAAAACTGCACAGATCACCCACAGCTCGAGCACCCCGTTGTGCTGATGTGGAATCTGAGCTCATTTCGCTCCCAGAAAGCGAAAAGCAGGTTCAAGGTGACAACCTCAGGAGCCATGGGATGATCTTTTGGACTTCCTTCTCCGGGTTAGAAGCGTGGAGAAGTCACACATGTAATGCTGAGTCCTCTCAGAAGTGAAAACTGTGGGAAATATCTCTCTTTTAAATTTAGAAAGGCAGCATAAACTCAGGGAATAAAGAAAAGATGGATTTATTTGGCATACTGGATCTTTCTCTCACTGAGTTTCCAGGGAAAAAGACCCTGTGGGATTACATCTTATGCATTTTATAGTTTCACAAAATCCCACCCTTTTTCAGATTAAGTTTAATATATAACCAGCAGAACTCTCTGGTTCTGCTGGACCTAAACCAGCAACCGTGCTGACCTGAGACAAAGAGCTCATCGTTTATTCAAGAACAAAACCTCACATCTTCCTTAATTTTATGTGTCCAATATTGTTACTATTGCAAAGGGAAAAGCCAGAAACCAGCCCCAGCTTGGGTTGCTTTTCCAGGGCTTTTTCAGGTTGCTGGGAGAAGGCAGCTCCTGCCTTCTCATGAGAACAGACCAGATATATCACGAAAATGTGAGCTTCCTGTCTTTAAAAGCCTTGCTTTTATCTGTGAGTTGATGACAGGCTCTGCAGGCAGGTTTGCTCACTTAGCTGAAGTCAGGAAAACTCTCTTATTTTGTGTTTGGGAACATAAATGTGGTTTGTTTTCCAAAATCCATCACCACCAATGCACGGCTTCAGGAGAAGCTGCTCCCATCTGTATCCACAAAATAACTCCCTCAGAGCCAGAAATGAGGGAGAAAGAAAGGAGAAGGGGCCACTCTTGGTCAGCTTCTCACCATCACCAGCTCTCTGTGAGTCTTTGTGCCTCAAACAGCCTGACCAGACATTGCAAAACCTGCTGCTGATTCAATGATTTCGGGAGGCAGAGTCGTTTCAAGTGCATAACCCCGCCGAGATTCAGGGAAATGAAGCTGCACCTCTCCTCTAGATTCAGCCAGAACTTGGGCTTACTTACCATGTTTGATTTATTAGTTTTATAAAATGCAAAGTCTTTAATGTTCAGCGCTTGGAGCACATTGTAATTTTAGCTCCGTTATTACAGTTGTTGACCAATGTATGAATTATCTTCAAAGGCTTTGAGTTCCTCTGAGCAAGCTTTCCCATTCCAGCTACCAAGTCAAAGGGATCCAGGAAGGGCTGTTCTTTCAAGGAAAGAAGTGTCACAGGTCGAATGTGCCTGAATGTTCTGGAAGCACAACCAGCAGGAGCCCTGGAGAAAACACAGGGATTATTTGCTAGGTCAGAAAGGATGATCAGTGCAACTCAAAACACATAATTCTAATGCCTTAGAAACGAGTTATTAGTCTCAAAAAGCCTGGAACAGAAGTTGCTGTAGGAGCATCCATCAGCCAAATGCTGAATTCACAGGACTGGGTGGGCTGAACCTGCATCTGAGTGCAAGTGTCTCTCTGAGCCGTGTCCCAAGTGGCAGCACAGCAGAAGGACATTTGTGCCCCTTTGCCCTGCTTGGCCTCTCCTCCAGCACCCTTTGCCTTCAGGAACTGTCCCAAGGAAAACCATTCCCACCAGAATTACGTGCATTTAAACTCATTTTTTGGAAACTGTCTGGGCACAGCCTCCTGCAGAAATGAGATGGCACAGAACCGATTAAATAATGTTTATGCAAATACAAAAGCTGTCAGGGCGTTGTTTTCTTAGCCTTCAAGATCCAGCTTGTCAAAGACTTTTGGCCAACTGTCAGGTTTGTTGAGCTCAACTGAGCTAGTAGGAGCTTGATTTAGGGTGGGCAGCTGCCAGAAGAACCCTGCAGAAACTCTTCTCCAGTGCATCTTCTTCCCACCTCCGAGCTCAGGGACCCTGCAGGGCCCCCGGACTCTCCACCCCTGGATTTCACTGCTGGCTCCTCATTAGTGCCCTGCTGACACCCTGATTCCCACTTTTCACCTCCTCTTGTTCCTTAAAAACCCCATGTTGTTCACACAGGGGGCCTATTCCACAGCAACAGCTGCCCTGCTTTGCTTTTACAGCCTTTTGGTCCATCCAGGTTTAGTTGCTGAGGGAATATTGGCATTGTTGGAGCCGGGATATTTAGGAAATTACTGGCAGGTGCTGAGAAGACAGATGTTTGCAACAGCCTTGGGATACACAGATTCCTGCAGAGAGGACTTCAGAGGCTTTTAGATAAATTGGGTGATACAAGAAACAGTTTCCAAAGATATTAAAGCGAATTTCTAATCGGGTGAAAGACGCCGGGTTGCAAGTTGGTAGAAACACTGATAAACCCACCTCTCTCAAAGCACAGTGCTTTGAGATTCTGGGTGATTTTCCACGTGGTACATTCTGGACTTGTAGGCATATGACTCCCAGGTTCACAAAGGGCCTGAAAAGCCACTGCTGTCATTAGTCATGGGAGGAAATATTTGCGTAACCGCTCAGATTTGGGCATGTTTTCGCCTGTGTTTTCGTGATGCTTTTGTCTGAATATTCTTTTAAACAACAGCTCGTTTGTTCAAGTGCTCCAGGAGAGGGGACTGGAGCCGCTGTGACTCGTGGGTGCCATCGGAACTAATTCCAGGCTTTCATTTGAACATTTGAACAAATGTTTGCAAATTCTTCGCCGTGGTATTTACACAGTTCTGGCCTGAGCTTCATCAGCTCAGCAGATTCATTGCTCTGCTCCAATCCCCACCTGGCCAGCTGGAACCATGGGGTATTTTCACGGGGTATTTTCGAGGGGGACCCTGGGGAAAGTCAGTTCCTGGCTGATAAGAAACAGAGAGTGGAAAAAGTGTCTCCTGGTATTGCCTCTGCTGCTGAGCCACATCACAGGGGGTGACTTCTCCTGGTGCTTCTGCCAAGAACACTTTTGCTTCCTTCTAAAATTCAGTTTGAAGTTACAAAACTGCAACTTCTGGAGGTTTATATAGATTTTTTTTTTTTTTAGTGTATAATCTGTTGCCCGCAGTGGAACAGACTCAGAGTGACATCGGTGTGATCAGACAGACATTGCAAATGTCAGAATGACAAACGTGGGTTTCTGTGCAACATGAAGGGATAAAAAGCAGCTGCTGCACACGGACAGGTCAGGAGGGTCCACCCTCCAGAACCATAAAGTGAATTAAAAAGCAATGAGTTCTTCACCCCACATCGTGTTTGTACCAGATTTAAGTATTTCTGGTGCTACCTGGAAAACACAAATTGGGTGTTTTCACACAGAGCTGCTTTTTGCCATTTTAAAGCCATTTTAAAGCCATTTTAAAGCCATTTTAAAGCCATTTTAAAGTGGTTTTAGGTGCTTGCCTGAGACAGTCACTCCTAAGGCAGAAGGGCCCAGGGCTGCAAGCTGAGCTCACCACACTTGCCCTGGCAAAAGTCCATTGTCTCCAGCACTGCTGATCTTGGGTTTGGCTTTGCCATGCTGGGAATGGCATCAGAAAATATCCCTGATGCCACACTAGACAATGGTATGAAATGGAACCTGAATGTTCTGAGGTTCTGGATGGTCTCACCTGCAAAACTTCCAGTGTGTCCTCTGCTAAATCCCAAATATCCTTGTGTAAGTCAATCTAGAAGCAGAGCAGTGGAACTGATCTGTTCAATCTTTAGATGTTTTTACTGCTGTCAGTTGTACTTCTGTGAGGTCAGTAGAATTTTATCACAGTTTTTCTGTGAAGTGAGAAACATTCCAGGTGAACATTCGAGGTAGTCTGGAAGTGAATAAATCAGAAAAGTGGAACTTGGTTTATATCGTTTATATCATTTATGTTTGCCTTTTTCCTGAATAATTATGCTTTTGGACAGTAGTGGAAATAGAAATTAATCCTGGAAACAGAAATTAATCCTAGAAACAGAAATTACTCTCTGGTGTTATTTTGTCCAGTTTAAACTTTTTGGTAGGAATGAGACTTCAGGATTTAGCTGGGATAGAGCTGGATTGGAATCTCCTGCCGTCTCTTCTCTTCCCACTGAAGAGTTGGTTCAAATTTAAGCTTCCGGCTTTGGCCCATCTTTGCCTTCTAAAAGCACCCTTTAATCTCCTGGAAAACACGAGCCCCGTGGCTCCCGGGTGCTTTAATTAAGCGAAATGAAAGACGTTGATTTCCATAAATAGAAGAGCTTCCAAGAACAGCTCAAGGCTCCAGCCCCAGCCACCCACCCCGAGGAACCACCCGGGCCAGATCCCACTTCCCGGGGGTGGGGAACAAGGAGGGGGGGCTTGAACTTTATCCCCGGAGATGCTGCCGATAACGAGAGGCAGAGGAGACTCGGTGCGATAAAGCCCAGGGAGGGTGGGAAGCGCTTTGATCCCAAATCTGGGAGCTGGGAGCTCCCCCAGCCCCGCTCCCTTGGGCCAGGTCATGATTTTGAGTCGAGACAGACACCTAGTGGCCACCGAGCTGGAATTTCCCCAAGCTTTGCTCCTTCCCATTCCGGATTTATTTATTTGTTTCTTTGGAGGAAGGCGAGAGCGAGATCCGAGCGCTGATTCTTATCTCCCCGCTTGCCTTTCCTTTGGTCCTGACTCGCCTCGAGCTGTTCTCGAGCTCTGTCGTGGGAACACTCGGCTCAAATTCGAGGGTATTTTCATAGATTCCCTCCTGGAAGCTCGATCTATCTCAGCTGAAATCCAGTTGTGCAAACCCACAACTTTGTCTGTGCTGTGGAAGTTGTTTAAAACGAAATCGTTTTAAAACAAAAAGGAGGAGACCCCTCCGGGAGCAGCAGGGTCTGTTGTGAGACAACACAGTGAGACGATGCTGGAGGGAGTGCTCACCAAAAATTGTCCCTCTCACGCCAGCAGGAGGCAAGGGAGGCAAACACCTTGTTCAGTCCCATCCAGCACATCTGTCCCCGAAAACGGGCACCGAGATTTATCTGTTCTCATAAGGGCAAAAATACGATTTTTCACATTGATTGCTCCGAGCTCTGAAGCCCCAGTGTGATGCTGGGAGTTTGTTTTGGCAGCCAGCAGAGCATCCTTGGCTACTTTCGAGCTGCAAAATTAATCTGGGCCATCTCTGGTCCCTCTGACCCCCCCGAGTGTCCTTGGCAGAGCAGAGGACACGTCTCTTTGAGTCCAGAATCCTTTGTTGCTGCTGCTGGAGGCAACAACCGAATTTGGCAAAGGGTGCTCCATCATCACAATGCAGCAGATCAAAATCCCAAATACTTTCCCCCTCTCCCCTGTGCTGTAGGATATTCTAAGCTGGCGTTTAGTTTGAAGAGGAAAAACTCCCTGATTTTCAGGGATTCACCGAGGTTGAATCAGGGAAAGGGGGAAAAAGCATTGAGAGGATAAACTGAGCCCAGCAATGTGAAATCAGGGCTACAATTCAAACACTGTAGCAGCATCCAAATTCTAAACTTAAGACAATATCAAACTGGTTGGAAGGACAATTCTAGCCCATTTATTTTGTTGCTGGTGGTTATTCCTTTGTGCATTTTCCCTCAGTGAATCCAATCACAACTAATTGCACAATAATCAGCCCAGGCCCCAAGTTCAGATAATGTTGCCTTCCTAATACTTTGTAGAAATGCAGAATCCATTAACTATCTTCAAATGAGATTATTTTTTTTTTAATTAGTGGGATCTTAGCAAGCCATTACAGGCACCATTCGTGCTGTCACACAGAACTTTCCTGTTTGCTCAACACTGGAAGGGGAAAATTATTTCCAACCCATTCAGGTGCTGATGGGGTTTACATTTTTTTTTTTTTAAACTCTGGAAATAAACGGAATTTTTTGATAGGTGAGCAGGGCTGTGTTTGTTCGATTTATAATTCCCTTTCTTGTGTCTCCAGAAGGCAACAAGCTCCCTGCTGGTATCTATTGATTCATCTCAACGAGCCTTAAGTGCCGGGAAACTTTTTTTCCTGCAAATCTGCCTCGACTTTCACTTGCTGCCCTTGCCTAAAAGCCAGTGTGGCACCACTCAGCTGCACTGAATTTCCTCCTGAAAAACACCCTCTTTCCATAATTCTTGCTGATCCACATTAGAATTTCCTTCAGGTAGCACCGAATTGCAGAGCTCAGGCTGTCAGCCAGGGAAGGGATGTGAGCCCCTGCCCTTCTCATCCCACTCCAGCCTCTGCATCCAATCTCCAGCACACCAGGACCACGGGGGAAGATACTGGAGAATTTATCTCTATGGCAACTTCAAAGTGCTGGCAAGGCAGCCAAAAAATAGGGAATGGGGAGCTCCAGGCGAGATGGAATCAAGTGGGGATGAGAAATAAACAAAATATTGTGCTGATGCGTTGTAGAAGAATGGATTTATGGGTTATGACATTCCTAAAATATCTTTATTTAATAATGAAAACTTCATTATCCAGCCCTGAGCCAAAGTGTTGCCATGGGCCTGCTGCAACTCCCTGGAAGGATCTTTCATCCTGACAGAAGTTCTAAATTACAGCATTAGGGCTCTAACGGAGGGGAAGTTATGGCCTATTGTGCCCATCCAGGGAAATGAGCCACACATTTACTGGGGAGCAGGTTATTGAAATCTAATCACTGAGAATATTAAAAAAGAAGGAGAAAAAAAAAAAAGTTGTGGTATTTTTTTTTTCTTTCTGAGCACTGGGGATAAATTAAGTGATAAACCTGGAGTGTTTATTATTTTATTAAAAAGTAATTGGTCTTTATTAGGGGTGAGGCTATTACGTTTCATGCCATTAAGGAAGCAAAGCATGGAGACCCTAAAGCTCATTTTCAATGCAGCTATCAGAACACATCATGTTTTTTGGTTTTATCACAGGTATTGCAACATCCTCTGTGGCTGCACGTGGTGACCTCCAGGACTGTTTGATCTGGGATGTGTCAGAGCTAAAACCAGCCTGTGCTCCCCGACTCCTCCTCAGCACTGCCAGGGCTCCTGAGCTGATCTCCATCCTGATGTCCAGGTAAAGAGGCTGTTTTTTGGATTTGAGCCATAATTCCATGCTTGGATGTGTGAGCTGAGCTCTCCCCTCTAACCACTCAAACCCTGCTGCTGAGCAATCCAGCAGCCAAAAAAGGGAAAGGCCGTTTGTTCCTCAGCTCCTGGGAGTCCTTCTGACACAGGCTGGTTTTTACTTTGCATTTTGGGTTCAGGCAGAGCCAAACCCTTCAGTTCCCCCCTGGTCCCAAGGTGAACACGTGCTGCTTTGCCTGGAGCTGCAGGAAAGCTTTGGGAGAAGTGGATTTGTGGGTGTGGGACTGAAGGAGCTTTTCCAACTTTCCTCCAGCTGGGAGGGCTTCACCTGCCCTCTGCAGCTCATGGACAGTCATGCTCACAAAGGTTACTCCTTGTTGCAAAGTAGGAGTGCTATAATTGCAGGGCTGGATGGGTGTTTCTGTGATCTCTCATTTTAGGCTGGGTTGGTGGCCCTGTGCTGGTTTGTGTGCCCAGAGTGGCACAGCCAAGGTGTTGAAGGTGAAAAGGTGTTCAGAGGTAAAAGCCTTTGGTGAAAGGGCAAGATCTAGATAAACTTTGAAGGTGTTTGTAGGAAACAATTCTGGTTTTACAGCTGTAAATAACCCCACAGAAACATCAGTGGCTGAGCCTGGATGTGCATCACTGAGAAGGGGGCTCAGGGTGGCACATTCACGTGTGCAGACACAGCACAAGCCCAGTTTTGGTAGCTACCCCCTCTGGGTTGGTATTGATGCCCAGGGTAACTGCATGTGCAGTAAAGTGTAAGGAATAGATTTTCTTCTTGAATGTCCAATATAGGAAAGAAGAGAGGCACAGTAAAGAAGGCAAAGGTAAAATTCCAGGGATTTGCTGAGCATTAATTTTATTCAAATAATCCATGCACATTTCCTGCCTCTGAATTGCTCCAAGTTTGAAGAATCAAACAAACCCAAACCCCTCTCCATGTTTAGCTTCTTGTATCCATTCATTTATTCCTGGGATCGTTTCAAACACAGACCTGAAGTAACTTCATGAGCCAGGGTTGGGGTTTTTTTTCAAAAGTGAACAAGCAAGATAATGAAACCTGAGGAATTCAGGAGGCTTTGGAAACAAAGTGTTTCTGATCCTGTTTCACAGTGTGTGTAATCTGGATTTCTGGAGGGTGACACTTCCAGGGGGTGGACATCCACCTCCCTGGAGCTGAATATTCACAGAGACCCAAGGTCTGTGTCAGGTTGGGATGTTGTGAGGAGCTCAGCAAACATGAACAGTGTCCCTGCTCCTGAGGGCAAAGCTGAATTGATGGGAAATACCTGGAAATAACCACCCTGTTCCTAGTAGGAATTAGGGCTGAAGGGGGCCTTGGCAGATCACAAACCAAAAGATAAAGTGGCTCTTTCCTTTCCCAAGCCATGCCCTTGGTGTCAGAGCAGGTTTCAGAGCATCCTCAGGGCAGGAGCTGGGCACGCTCAGGGCTGAGTGCTCAGACTCATTTTCAGACCCAGCCAGGCACAGGCTGATGAGGAATTCTTTCCAGCACTTGTCTGGGCTCTGTTTTCTTGCCCTGGAGTCATCTCCAGGTCCCCCACTCCCCCTCAGCCACCTTCCCTGGGACCCCTTTCAGGCTCTGGGCTCCCTCAGTTTGCCCCTGTCGTTTCCTGGCACCGAGAAAAAGGAGGAAAGTGAGGAAAAGAGTGAGGAAAAGTGCAAATCCAGGGGTGCCAACTGGGGGGAGAGCAGAGGGTTGGGTGAGGGCAGAGCACCCTCTCATGCACAGCAGGGGTAGGACAGCTCTGGGTGATGGGACTCACCTTCTCCACCATCCCCTTCCCCCTGCAAACACATTTAATTTGCTTTGTCAAATCAGCCTGGCCCCCTCTCATGACTTTTCTTAATGTACAGGGAGTTCTGAGCACTTATGGAAGCTGTAATTCCATCAGCTGGTTGGGTTCAGGGGGTTTTCTGCTCTGGAGGGGGGTGTTGGATGCCAACAGGAAAATATACCCTTCTCTTTGGGACAAAGGAAAAAGTGCTACTCTAATTCAGCAGGTCCTGGAGCTCCAGCATGACAGAACTGAGAGAGAAATGGCCATGTATCCTCAGGGGCTGAGAGAAAAGCAGACAATAGTTTTCTTAATAAAAAATAGTAGCTTTTAGTTGCATGTCTAGGAAGGGAGGAGAGATGCTGTTCTTAAATAGTGATGATTTAAAAGCAAACCCCTTGGCTCTCTAGGGCTTGTGTACACTCAGGTAAATGAGCTCCAGCCAATTAAGTTAAAACTATCCAGGTAAAACTACTTGTGTAAATGGCTGGAATTAATTTAAAAGAATTTCAACATATTAATATAAATATTAGTACATTAAATAATATAATATATTAACTTTACACCTACAGAGACTGCTTCTTAATGCAAAATAAATACTTTTTAATCCACTTTGAGAATGTCCAGGCTGGGAAGTTAAGCTTTATTAAACACAGCAGCAGGACTAAAGCAAATGCCCATATTGACAAAATCCCAGGATAATTCCATTGACTTTCTTCACTTCTATTAAGTTATTCACATTTATGACAACCCTATTTAGGAGAGAATTTAGACATCCAACCCCTCCTGGCAGGGAACTGGTGCAGGACATCATTTGGATGATAATGTGAGTGTTGCCTGATATCACTTCTGAGAACAAGGATCTGCAGTTTGAGGTCTCTGCTTGTGGCTTCAAGAAATAAAAGTGGCAGTAGGGGATCAGCCTGAGAATTAGCTGCACGTTTTATGCAGGCCAAGAGGAAGAAATTGCCAGGAATTCCTTGCTTAGGATTTTGAGGCAGGTAGCAATATCCCTGGAGTAAAATACAAATGCAGGGAAGAGAACAGGCTGCTCCTGGTGCCTGGTTAATCGATGGGCTGTGAAGGGACCGAGGTGATAAACTGACTCTGCTCAGGGCTAATTTTATGCCATATAATACATTCATAGGATTAGTCTATTCAAAAATAATTTTAATCAAACTTTTTAAAATGCAAAGCCGTTCTGCACTGCTCATTTTCAATATATGCCTTTAAAACAGATGAGAAAGGCAGAAACAGGATCCTTATTATACATGTATAATTTAAACAATACCATCAACCAAGTATTGATTGCTGACTAATGTGCTTATTAATTAATAGATATCTTTGTGTTAAATACATTTTCCAGAGCTGTTCTGGGGCCATTTAATAAGATAAATGGGGAGTTGTGGGACAGTACTTTGTCATTTAATGTATAAATCATATCAGAAGGGAATGTAAAGCCATGCCTGGGGTAGCTGTTTGCTGGAAGGAGCCACACAGTGACTGTCTCCCAAAATGGGGGTTCAGGGGTGGGATTGTATTTCAGACAGCACTATCTGCTTATATATATATGTTAAAAAGCCCTCTTTGTTTTCTAAATCAGCCCCAGAAAGCCTCCTGGTGATGAGGGGAGCTGGGAATGGCCTTGCTCTGCTACTGGAGTTCAGTGAAATAAATACTGTAGTTTAATGAAATGCCACACTTCAAATGCCACTTCAAAACCAGGGCAAAGAGAGGGAGATGAGCTGGAGCACCAGAGAGGATGCAAAGGAAGCAGTCACCAAATCAGGGACCATCAGGAGCCTGCTGCTGGTGACCTGCAGCTTTTGTGAGCTCTGTGACTCTCTGTGAGTCTCCTCTCACTCTCTGCTCCCCTCTCAGGCCACATTCTCAGCCCTTCCCTCTGGCTGCACTCACCCACTGCCTGGTTATTATTGTCTCCCTGCTTTTATTTGCTCCCCAAAGGCAGGTTCCAGCCCCAAATACCTTCCATTCCTTCCTTGTTGTCGATTATTTCCCATCTTCTGTTCTTCTGCCTCAAGTTGTTGGAACTCACTGCTGACTTTTCCTGTCTCTGGCAGGGAGGTCACCAGGGGTGGATTTGGACCTTATTCTTATCATCTGCTGCTTCTTCCAAGCAGATCCAACTGGAGATATCTCAGTTATTCTTGGCTACATAACCTGGTCTAGTGGAAGATGTCCCTGCTCATAGAATCATAGAATTATAGAATAATAGAATTATAAAATTAATAGAATAATGGAATTACAGAATCACTGAATTAATGGAATCATAGAATCATAAAATCATAGAATCATAGGATTATGGAATCATAGACATAGAATCACAGAATTATAGAATCATAGAGTTAATAGAATCATAGAATCATAAAATCATAGAATCATAGAGTTAATAGAATCATAGAATTATAGAATCACAGAATTATGGAGTCATAGAATCATAGAACTATAGAATGAATAGAATCATTGAATTATAGAGTTAATAGAATCATAGAATTATAGAACTGTAGAATGAATAGAATCATTGAATTATAGAATTAATAGAATCATAGAATTATAGAATCATAGAATTATGGAGTCATAGAATCACAGAACTATAGAATGAATAGAATCATTGAATTATAGAATTATACAGTCACAGAATTATAGAATCAAAGAACTAATAGAATCATAGAATTAATAGAATCATAGACTTACAGAATCACAGAATTATAGAATCACAGAAATGATTGGAAAAGATCTCCAAGACCATTGCAGAGGCTTGGACCAGCTGCCCAGCCCCAGCAGTTTAGAGCCAAGCACCTGTTTGTTCAGTGCTCCCATTCCCCAAACTGCCCAGCTTTCCATAGGAAGCAGATTGCTGAAGATTAGGGATGATAACCTGCTCTCACATCCAATTTTCTTCGCTCCCTCTACTCTCCTGTGTGCTGAGCACACTCTTTAACTGACTCTTTGATTGATGGATACTCAAAAGGCACCTTTATGAGCCCTATAAATAATCCCTTAAAGGTTTTTCTTTTCTTCTTCTCACCCCCCTAAAGGTGTCACTTCATCACTTCTCCAAGCAGTGGTCGCTGCCACACCTTTGAGCTGTGCCCTGAGCATTCATGGTACAGCTCTGTGGCTGCAGGGGCTCCTGGCATGTGGCACTTTGGCATTTGGCAGGATTGGCCTTGCTGGGCATTGATTTGTGTTTTGTTCTCAAAAGCCTCCTTTTCCTTTTTTTTTTTAGCTGTGATTATTGACATATAATTTAGGTACTTTGTGTCGTTGGGGGGGGGGAATGAAGACAAATTTCCTGCTCTGAAGCTTGTTAGAAATTAGAATTGAAGTGCAAACTGAACTGTGAGCAGCAGGGAGGTGTCTGGGCAATCAAAACATACCGAGAATTTTCCAGCAGCCAGAGCCATCCCTGCCTCTTGAGCAAGAAAAGTCACCACTTTTGGCTAAACCAGAAGTGTTCTCGTGTCACAGTGAGTGATGCACTGCAAGAACCTTCCCCAGACCTGAGGTCCCTGTGGGTTTTAAGCAGCAGCAGAGTCACAGAATCATGGAATCACAGAATCCTAGAGTGCTTTGAGTTGGATGAGACCTTAAAGCTCATCTTGTTCCCCCCCCACCATCCACCAGACCCAGTTGCTCTAACTCGGTCGGAGCCAAGAGGAACCTGCGACAGCTCTGGTGCCACGTTGGAAAGGGGATGTAACTCCAGCTTTTCCAGGTGTGGGGACAACACCCAGGGGCAAATGTCACTGCTCTGCTGAGGGCTCACATGCAGGGAGCTGCAGGGAGGGGATGGGGATGTGTGAACACCAAGCTCTGCCCACCCCTGCCCGGCGCCGCCGTGCCAGCGACAGTTCAATGACTCCCGTCTCCTTTTCACACTCCAAGGGTGTAATTCCAGCTGACACAGAGTGCACTTCCATATTTTTCAATTATTGCATGATCTGTGGGGGGATCATTTAAAAAGGAACTTCCTCCCTGTGTTTTTAAACCCACTGAGTTCACTGTTTGCAAGAAAAGCTGTTGGGATGATGGAAGAAGTGGAGTGTCCTCAGAGCTCCTGCATTTCACAAGGATCTTGCAGCCTCTCCTCCAGCAAGGCTTTGATTAATAGCTGGCTTTTAAAAAAAATACGAGCTCTTTTTCATAAGAGACACTTCATATGTCTGTTATTTCCCAGCTGCCAAGGGGAACTGGATCAAACTGGGGCAGGGAGGAAAGAGCAAGATGAACCAGAGGCAGAGCAGGTACCCATTAAATGTGACATCAGATATAAGTGCTCATGGTGTAAGTGAGCAGGGATATATCCACACTCCTGATATCCATTTACATCAGTGCTCTCTTACTCCACTGAGTGTAAACAGGCCTTTGGAATGAGCAGGAATGATTCCTGTGCCTGTGGTGAGGGTGATGTAAAGGGATTTTTGCACCTCTGAGGATCAGCCTGCCCGTATTTAAAATAAATAGATGTGCCCATAAAAAAAATAACCCCTATTATTACCCAAGGATGCAGTGGGAGTACCAGGGGAATGGCTAAAGTAACAAAACTTGACACCAGTGATAATAAAAGAGGGAACTAAAGCAAAGAGATCACCCCAGTCTGCCGGGTTTCGAGTGCTTAATCAAAACTGACTTCTACTACTGCAGCTGCAAAAGAAATGTTTCAAGCCTGCCATTAATTTCCATACAATAACCCTCTAATGGGGGAGTTGCTGGGGAGAGGAGGGCGATCAATCTGCTGTAATGACACCCCAGAGACTCAGGGAAAATGCAAACTTGGAGCAATTTCATGGCAGGTGCAACCTTGGAAAGCGCGGCCATTTCTCCCAGTTAATTTGTTCCCCTGATATGTTTGAAATCCATATTTGTACTTTAAAAGGTCTAAAATGCGAGATGATTAAAAAATACAAGCAGATTTTTTGTAAGCTTTTCGACTGTATCAGGTGATATATTGATGCCCCTCCTCGGAGCTGAGACAGCTGGAGATCTTTTATCATATCCTGCCAAAAACACAGGGAATGGGATTGTTTATTCCAGCATTCCCTTTCTGTCTTGCCCATTTACCTCCCCAGCCTGATGCTTATTTGTCTCCCAGCTGGATTGATCCCTAATACTGTAGGAAGTAATAATAATGATAGTATTTATTTAGTAATAGTTATTATTCTTGGTTTTGTTAGTACTAACAGTGCTATGTAATGATAATTATTATTGTTCCTATAAGTTTTAAAACACATAAACGAGTTAACTCAATTCCTGATACCTGCAGCTTTTACATCCCTGAAAATTCCAGTTACAAAGTGGTAGAGGAACAAACATCTTGACCCAGGAATAGAACTAAGGCACACAACTAATTCAGGTTGGGTCTTGTCCCCCAAAGTTGTTCCTATTTTAGTAAAACCTGGGGGTTTTTTATGTGCTTTACAGGGTCCCAGTGGGGTGGAGCAGCTCTGGGGTAAAGGAGAGCATCAGCCTTTGGGGGGCACTTTTCTCTGGCACTGTCTGGTAGAAGTTGTAAGGGAACAACATGGAACTGGAGCACAGGTAGTGCCAGTGCAGGGTGTAACAGGTCATCAGTGGACACTTGTTTCTCAAAAGAAGAGAAACTTTATTCTTCTGTTCTCTCTTCTCTTCTCTTCTCTTCTCTTCTCTTCTCTTCTCTTCTCTTCTCTTCTCTTCTCTTCTCTTCTCTTCTCTTCTCTTCTCTTCTCTTCTCTTCTCTTCTCTTCTCTTCTCTTCTCTTCTCTTCTCTTCTCTTCTCTTCTCTTCTCTTCTCTTCTCTTCTCTTCTCTTCCCTTTCCCTTTCCCTTTCCCTTTCCCTTTCCCTTTCCCTTTCCCTTTCCCTTTCCCTTTCCCTTTCCCTTTCCCTTTCCCTTTCCCTTTCCCTTTCCTTTTCCCTTTTCCCTGGAGGTGCAGAGGGATCTCTCTGTGGCTGACCCAGAGCCGCTGGGTGAGCCCAGGGACTCCCCTCCTTCCCAGCATCCACATCCCTGCAGCCCATCCCTCTTTTCCCCTTGTAAAAGCCCATCTCACTTATACTGATTACTCCTTTTCCTTTCTCAGCACTTAACTACAGCCAGGCTCTTAAAAGAATTGAATTTTCAAGCCTTGCAAGGTGCAGGGGCTTTGCATGACAATGGGGTGCCTGCTCTGCTGCTTTTGTTCTCCCCTCTCAGCCCCTCTGCACCTTCACATCGGTGTCTTTGTGATTGGCCCTTGGCAGTTAAAGTGAAGTGTATCCCTTTTTACATCCTTATTCTCCTGCTGCATTTCTGGGATGCTCACAGCCCCTGCAGGAGCTTGCTGTGACTATTCTTATGTTCTGGTTCAGCCCCCATTTTAAACACAAACCCTTCCTCATCTTCAAAAATTCTGTTTCACTTACACCTCCAAACTTCCCGGTGGCTTCTGGGCCTTGCTTTGTTTCCTGCTGCCTCCTTGGCTCTCATTAAAGTGCTTAAACAGATAAACAAAATAATTGATTGTCTAAATGAGATTGCGGGATTCGTAAAAGTTCAATTATGTCTTCCTGAAGTTTGATCCCGAGTCAAGGTAATGAAGTATCTGCTTAATTCTCAGTACATCATCAAAATCAATTTATTGGAATCAGATGCTACAAAACCCAGCAGCTACAAGAGGACAGATTAAATACACAGGAGTTGAAATGTGGGGAGACGAGAACCCCCTCCCCTGAGTTATTTCTCTGATGATCACACAGGGAACTGTTTTATCCCTTGGGCTTTTTAAAGCTTGGTTCTGACTTCCCTGCTCTCATGAGGGAGTTTAGAAGCACAGTTTGGCTCTGGTTTATCTCCAGTGTTGATGTCAAAATCTCTGATATTGAACAGCTCTTCACTCCTCTGTCAGGTCCAAAGGGCAAATTAAGAGTGAGACAGGTGGGGTTTAAAGCTTTTTTTAATGCAGTGAAAATAGAGGCTGTGAAACCTGATGTCTGAATGGTAAAGCTGGAAAAAATTAACTTGGAAATGAGACACAGTGTTTAAATGAGGAGAACAGACCCCTGGAATAAATTCCTGGGGGAACAGAGCAGATTCATCATCACTTGCAACTTTCCTATCCATGCCATTCATCTATGAGATGAATTATTAAACTATTAATGTGAGAAGAGACATGGCATGGGATGTGTTGGTCTGTTATTGCTGTGATAAATTAGAACCTCAGCTCCTGACTGAAATCAAACAGGATTTGGGGAACTCGCTGCAACTTTGGAAAAAACCTATTAGGTGATAAACTTGGTTGCTGTCTTTCTTGCTTTATCCTTAGCACCAGTTCCATCAAATTACATTGGTTTTCTCCTGCAAAATCCGGATACTTCCAGGTGAGGCAGATTCACTGCCAATACCTGACAGGCCAGTGCAGAGAACAATTTGCATTAAGAAAGGAGAGCTCGGATTGAGCGGTGCTGGAGGGATGTTCAAAGACATTCCAATAAGTTCAAGGTTTTTCCTTCCCCTGGCCTCTTTTCTCTCCCTCTCTCTGGTGATTTAGGACATGGATTTTCACTCCTTGCCATCAGGTATTTATGACTCTCTAGTGCTGGGGATCTCCAAAGCAAGGCATGTTCCTGCTGGAATTAAAATGTCTCTGGAACTTCTTGGACCTCTGAGCAACCTGGTCCAGGGGAAGGTTCCCTTTGGCAGGGGGTGGAATAAGATGATTTTTAAGGTCCCTTCCAACCCAAATCATTCTGTGGTTCGGTGGAGACCAAACAATCCTGAAATCCAGGCTCCCTAAACCCATGGGGAATTTGCATCCTTAATCAGACAGCACAATATCTTCCTCTGGTGCTGGTAGGTTTTAATCCTCACCTCCCATAAAATGCCAAACCCTCTCCTTGTCCATCCAAAGGGAAGGACCTGTAAAAGGCAATTTAATTTCACAGGCCATAAAGTTATATACCCACTTCTTGCATTTCTTCCCTTTCTGTTTATGATTTCAGACAAAACTCTCTAAGCCTGCAATCCATATTTTTTACCTCTGAACGACCACAATACAAAGCTGAATTCCAGCTGAGGAAAACATCAGCAAAAAGGCTGTCTGAGTTTGCAGAGTGGCTTTCTGGAGGCAGGTGGCAGACAGGGAATTTGGGCTGGATTCCCACCAGAGGCAGCTCGTGGTTACAGGGACCAGCCTTGGGAATCCTCTTCCTCTCCCTGCCATCAATTCTTTCTCACTGCTCAGTAACTTCCCAACTCATCCAGCAGCAACAATATTTCTGGGTTGAAAGCAGTAGTTTTGTACATGGGAAGTGGTGGGTTTGAGAAAATCCAGCTACTTCTTCCTTTCTGCCCTTGGGTCTGTGGTTTTCCCTTTGAATAGCCCCCATTTTCTCATCTGAGAACGACTGTGTGCATAAAGAAGGGCCAGATTAAACACAGGGAAATACTGTGACATTTAGAAAAGGTGGAAATAGAATCCCTCATTTTGCCATCTGGACAAAAGTCTCGGGTCTAACAAGTACATGTGATTCTGTGGCTTGCTCATCTCATTGCTCTTCACCTCTGCTCATAAACCTCCACCTAGCAAATAATGTAATTTAATTAGGAATGTGGAATTAGCCCATCGCCGTCACACTCGGTTAAACTGAATCACTTTGTAAATTCCATTGTCATTGGGGCTGAAAAAAAGATAAATGTTGCATTAGCAGCCTGATCCTGGGTGCACTGGGAGGGGGATTGCAGGTGAGGCCTCTGCAGTCCCTGGTGGGGTGGGATTTTGGGGGAACAGGAGGGCAAAGTCCCTCAGTCATAGAATCATAGAATCTATAGAATCAGGTTGGGAAAGACCTCCAAGATCATCAAGTCCAACCCTTGATCCAACCCCGCTGTGGTTCCCAGCCCATGGCACTGATGCCACATCCAGTCTCTTCTTAAAAACCTCCAGGGATGGAGAATCCACCCCTTCCCTGGGCAGCCCATTCCAATGGCTGAGCACCCTCTCTGCAAAGAAATTCTTTCTAATCTCCAACCTAAACCTCCCCATGAGGAGATTAAGACCCAGCCCTCTTGTCCTACTGATGGTTTCCTGGGAGAAGAAGCCAGGGCTGGGCATTCCTAAAGGAATTTGGGTGAAAATGCAGAACAAGAAGACAACACTGTGGTGTGGGAACAGTGCAGGGGGCTGGAGAGTCACAGGAACAGCTGGAATGTCCCCTCTGTGTCCCTTGATGGAGAAGGGCACCAGGTTATCTGAAGGAAAAGCACTTCCCACCTATGCTGGTGACAACCAACCCCAGCTCAGGTAATTCCCAGCTGCTTCAGACCCACCCAGACCATTTTTTACACCCAGCAGGGGCCAGAAACCCCCTCAGTCTGTAGAGTTTAGCAGGACACTCCCTGCACCACCCACCATGTATCCCTCTTTATTTGCTCCTCTGCCATCCAGCTGCTTCCACCCACATCCACCACAAGCTTTTAGGGTTTTTTTTTTGAGCTTTCCACATCTCTGGGACCTCCCCTGTGGTGTGTCACTCGTGGCAACCAGACCAAAAAACTCTGTAGGACCACAACTGGGTCATCCTTTCCCTTAAAGGTATTTCTATCAAAAAAGAAAAAGGGAAATCCTGACACTTACACCTTTTAAAAAAACAACCCCAATCTACAAATAAAGTCATCTTGATTTGAAGCTCACAAATATTTTGGAAGGCAAATGGGATAGGAAGAGTTTAGCCTGCAAACACTCATTTGTCATGCAGGCTGACTCCTGCTTTTCAACATGCTTTGATCCTCTTCCTTTTTTTTGGCCCAGGCATTAGATAATGCTTTAGAAGCCATTAGAAAAAATTGTGACAATTGAAATGCTTTGAAAAATGACAGTTTGATAGTCTAATAATAGCCCATACACTGATCTGGAGAAGGTTCTCTTTTCCTTTCTTTCTTTTTTTTTTTTAAATATTCATTATGTACAGAACTTTTGAAAGCGGTCCTTTTCTCCCCAACAAATAATTTAACCCTTTCACTACCTGCAGTCCTGGGAGTGGAATATCTGTATTTATAGCACATACATATATTTAAAGAGGTATGAGCACTATAAAGGGCTGGCAAAAGGTGCTGTGAGGTTGAGAGGAGAAGAACTGGAGGAGGCAACAACATCTGTGGTGGTTTTTTTGGTGGGCTGACCATGGAAGTGCTGTTGGTGAGGGACACCATTCCTGCAGGGTCTCCAGGAAGCTTTTCCACAGGGAAAAAGCCCATCCTGGAGGTTGAGGTGGCTGGGAGCTCACGCTTTCGTTGCGAGATGTTGTTTTTGCAAGATGTTATTTGGCAGCGATAAATGAGCAACTTTGAAGGCTCCAAAGTGATTAATTCCTTGCTGGAGCTGTCTCTGAGGCTGTCACAGCCTGACAACCCTGACATAAGTGTCATTTCGAATGTCACAAGTCTATTCCACAGAAATGTCATTACACAATTACTCCGAGGATGGAGGAAGGTTCACCGGGGGAAGAGCGTCTGGTATTAAGTCAATTATAAATCTTAATGTTATTGTTCACTTGTCCCCCCCCCATACAATCACTCCGGGTCTCGTTTGCTCAATCTGTGCAAATTAGCAATTATTTCTTGCAGTGATACTGCCAGGCAGCCCAGGTAGGGTTGGTGTGATTAAAACTCTGGCACAACCTCTGCTGCGTTGCCAGGCTCGGGATCAGCGCGGGGATCGCGGAGCTTTGATAACGAGCCCTCTCCAAACGAGGGCTCTGGGCTCTGCAGCCCCCCCCCCCCCAGGTTTTTTTCCCCTGCCTCTAAAGGCCCCACCATCTGGGTGAGGTGATAAATCCTCAGAGTGGTTTTGATAAAGATGGCTTGTTTTAATGAGGGTGACTTTTTTTGTGCCGCCGAACAAAAGAGCCCCTTTCTTGTTGGGAGGACGGGGGAGTTCAGCAAATTCCCCCCGTGCTGCACCTTAATTATTCCTTCAAATTGGCATAAATGTAGCCTTCATTTAGTTCTAACAGGCTTTCATCCTCCTTGGCCCAGACACAAACAATTCTTAGGCTGGGGCCATGTGCTGACGAGATTTGAATGCATTATGCAGCCAAGGTGGAGCTGCCTGGCTGACTGGGAGGGGAAAGAGAGATCTGGGCTTGTGCTACAACCCCTGCTTCTCCCTGGACCCTTCTGGGAGCTGAGCTCTTGGTTTGATTAGAGATCACTTGAATCAGGCTGGAAATGAGACTGCCTTTTAGGATACTTGGTTCTGAGGGCACTGGTTTTGTGCTGGTTTGGCAAAGTGGGACATTTTGGTGCCACAATGTGATTTACAAATAGGGAGAAAGGCCAAGGATTTCCATGATAATCCTCCAGATTTCCACCAAGACAGCTGAGCTGAGGATCAGGCCTTTTAAATTGCTCCCTTTGCCTGTTTGCTATTCTGGGAAGCTATTGTTCTCAAAGGGGCATCTTTAAAGCAAAAGCTGGTAGAATAATTTATTTGCGAATAATTTATTCAGTGATTGATGGGAAAAGCTGCTGAATAAATAATTCACTGAATGCTAATGGCACATCAGAGATGGTCGAATAATGAAAATGTTTATTTGCAAATAATTTATTCAAAGAAAAAAATGCTGAAACGTATCAGCTCAATTATTCCTGGTGAATAATCCAGTTATTCCTACCCAGCCCACTGTGACATGTCGTACAAAGATGCCTTTTTTTTTTTTTCTCAGCAAAATGAGAACTCCAGGTAGAAAACCCATGTTTGCTCTGAGGGAGGAACTCTGATCTTCTGCTTTGCAGCAAGAGGAGTCAGGAGAAGAAGTTTGGATAAGAAAGTCCTCAAACTTGAGCTCAGACTGAGCCCTAACTCTACCCAGGAGGGCAGTTTCATGTCACTGGCTTCTATCACCCCTTATTTATTGTTGTTATTAACAGCAGCTTTAAAATTTGAAATATTCTCTATAAGCTCTGTGGTTTTGCTGGTTTTCCTGCCCAGGGAAGGATGTGTCCCTCTGCCCTGTCTCTGGGATGAGCACTCTGAGGAGTGTGGCCTCTGTGCTGTGCCAGAGCTGGGCTTTCCTCCCAGGACACACCCAGAGCACTGGGAAGCTCCTGGTTGTCCCTCTGAGAATTCCAATGATCAGAAGCTTCTGGGAGAGTTGTAAGGAGGCAACACAGGGTTTATAAAAGCATGAACTTGGGAGAGAGTCCTGATCACAGAGACATAGAATATCCTGAGCTGGAAGGGACCCCCAAGGACCATCAGTCCAACTCCTGGCCCTGCACAGACATCCCAAAATCCCACCCTGTTCCCAAAGTGTTGTCCAAACCCTCCTGGAGCTCTGGCAGCCTTGGGGCTGTGCCCACTGCCCTGGGGAGCCTGGTCAGTGCCCAACCACCCTCTGGGGGAAGAACCTTTCCCCAAAAGCACCCCCAGGGCACTGGGGGGACTGTTTTTAAACACATGCCCTGAAAACTTCAGTTCTAAACCTGCACCAAGCACAGCAAAACTGAATTAATTCAGCAAGGCCAAACTCCCCAGCAGAACTTTTGTCACTGATCTGCCTTTTTTTGGCAGATGTCTAGAGAGCACAGGCTTGGAGTCTCCAGGCAGAGACCCTGTGTGGGGCAGGTCCTGCAGGTCCTCAGCTGCTCCATTTGCCAGAGGAGATCTTTCCCTCCTTGCCTGCAGCTGTACAACGGGTCTCAGGTGCTCCTGGAAAATTGAAGTGATTCTGTGATGATACTGGAGCTAATACCAGAAAAATCTAAATTACATTTTAAAAGGAATCTACCTTTTTATCTTTTAACCTTAGGCCTCTCCCTCTCATGCAGAAAAATCAATCTTGACTAATCTACTGACCAAGTGGAAGTGAAAAGGGGAACCCATATAATCATGCACTTTATCTTCTTTAAATATTTTTTTTTTACAGGAGAGGAGCCCATATAAACATGTGCTTTATCTTCTTTAAAATATGTTTTACAGAGAAGCTCAGCAAACCATCCAAAGCTTCCTGATAGGCCTTAGGAGAAAACCCCATTGTCCTGAAAGGATCCATCATTGCTCCTGAGGGAGAGTTTTGGGAAGCAACAGTAAATAAGATCCTCCCCAGCTGTTGGGGTGTTTGAGACAACTCTGCAGCAAGGATTCCACCTCATGGGAGCTGGGTTCCTAAAGTCCTGCTGGGAATTAGAAGTGGGTGGTCAGTGGGGACCAGGAGCAGAAAAACCCCTCCCAGGGCCAAGCCCTGCCTGCTGAGGAGTTTGGGATCAGCTGCAGGAAGAACTGTTATCATTCCTTTATTTCTTTATGATTTATCAGTTTTAAATGCAGTGACTGGAGCTCATGGCAGGAGAAACTCCTTCAGCAGAGGCTCTGCAAGCAGCCACCTGGGCTTCCTCAGGTTTGGCTTCCTCAGGTTTGGCTTCCTCAGGGATTTGGCTGCACAGGAAAGGAGACAAGTCTGTGTCACAGTGGTGCAAAGGCAAGCTTTGCTCAGACTCCTGTCTCTCAAAAATCACCTGTTTTCCTTATTTTTTTCCCTTGTCTCTTCTCTAGTTTTGCTTTAGGTAGAGTGGATAACCAGGAAAATACACGACCCCCTAAGAGTGTCACTCTTGGCTCTCTGCTCTCCAGCCCTTTCTGGATGAAGATGGGAGGTCTGGGACTTATTTGCTTGTTATTTTTAAAGCTTTTCTAAACTTCTAATCAGGTGTAGATCAGGCCTTAGGCCAAGATTAGAGTCGTTGCCTCTCTTGTCCAAAGTGTTCTGCATCTGCTTGCCTTTCACAGCTTAAAAACAACCCCTCAATTCCCATCAGCTGCACGGGTGCTGCAATCTCAGGTGCACATCAGGTCATCTCACCCATCCCTCACTGCTTTATCATCTTGTTTTCTCCATTTCCTCCTGTGATATATTGAGGGAAGCGACATTTTCAGGAGCAGGGACAGTAAATCATGTGTGCTCTGTGTGTGCATAATCTGGAGTGTGAGGCCCGGAATGCTAACGAGGGTGTGCTGGCAAAAAAACTGCAGGAGAGATCTTGGAGTTTGCTGGGACACAGCAGAAATTGCCCCATTTTCTCCCGGTAATGGTGGTCCATTTGCTCCTCTGAGTAACTTATTTCCCTCTCCATGCAGCTGGATGAACCAGAGAGCAGAATCTCACTTGTCCCACCCAGGGTCCCTCTCAGTGGAGGGACTGCAGAACTCATGGAGATGAATTAAACTCCAGATGACTTAGAAGCAAAATTTGGTAGGGAAGGGAGTAATAGAAAAACCTCAAAACGATGTGCAGAAGTGAGGAGTCTTATGCAAAATAATAAAAGTGTAGAGGCTGAACTGGAGAGACTTTAGATCTCCTGACACTCATCTGGGAGCGGAGCTGGCGAGTCCTCGCTGCCTTTCCCAAGGCTCTGATCCCCAGGGTTTGGAATGACATCCACCCACGCTGCAGGGGCTGGGCATTGGCTGCACAGCTCCCCCGAGAACCTGCAGCAAACCTAATTTTGAGCCAGATTTCCATCATCTCTGCACTGCCCTACCTGGAGCTAAAAATACCGGCGCTACGCTGAGAACCCGCTATTATATTTTCTGTGTGATTACACCCATCCACAGCAGAACCAGCTCAGAGTCGTTTTATTCTCCGAATTTCTGGCTGTATTAGCACTGTCAGAATCCCTGATGTATCACCTTGCAGGGAGTCTAAATGCTTGTCAGTGCCTTACTTTGCATTTTTTGTTCAGGGTTCAAAGCCGAAAGCGCGGCTGAACCGAAATCTTTTCTCTGGATGCTGAAAGAAATGTAAGAGAAATCTCATTTTTAAAAAGTATGAAAGGGCCATAAAAATAAGTCTTTCACTAAGCTGATCAACTCAGCCTCTTTATAGCAAAAAGGATTCAGAATGAGAAGCTGATAATACAGGCTTTAGTTTGTGGGAAATGAATTAGAAAGATGGTATTTGAAAGAACTATTTCATTTAGGTGTTTCAGTGGCATATAACCAACTACTACAGTTATATTGCAGCAAGCTAAAATATTATTTAAAAGTTAATTCATATTTTTAGCATATAATTTCTAATTAACTTGCTGTAGTTATCTTGTTAAATGTCAATTAAATCTCGGAGCATTTCTCACAGGTTTCCTGTATTCATAAAATGTAATTATACAGCTATTGCTCGTGTAGCCCTTATTATTAGTATAATCTACAGCTAAATATATCTTTTACATACTAATTATACATCACTAAGTGCTGTATTGATAATCAGTAATTGATTTAGCACAATGAATTGTCATATTACCTCTCTAAATGTCAACCTGAAGTATCTGGAATTAAAAGTTCTGGCTGCAACTTTTGGTTGTGGTTGAGCTTTGCTGCCTCACTGGGAGGTGGGTGGGAGGTTGATGTGCTGGAGCTGGGGGACTTCACCTGCCCCAAAGTGCTCCTGGTGGCTGGGATGGGTTGGATGGGGCTCTGTGGGATGTGCAGGTTTTGCATCCTGAAAAATGTGAGAATCTCAGGCGAAAAATGAAAATCTGGGATGGCTCCGCCGATGAGAAATAAGGACAGAAAGGGCTGAAAAGTCGTTTGTCACAGAAATAAGGAAAGAAGCAGGAGAAGACTTTAAACAGTTTACCCCCAACCTTCCTTCTTTTGAAAGAAAAACCTCCCAGATAATCATAGAAATCCCAGAAGGGTTTGGGTTGAAAGGGATCTTAAAAACTATCTCGTTCCACCCCCTGCCATGGGCAGGGACACCTTCCACTAGCCCAGGTTGCTCCAACCTGGCCTTGGACACTTCCAGGGATGGGGCAGCCACAGCTTCTCTGGGCAACCTGTGCCAGGGCCTCCCCACCCTCCCAGGGAAGGATTTCTCCCTAATATCCAACTAAATCTCTCCTCTTTTAGTTTGAAACCCTTCCCCCTTGTCCTATCACTCTCTGCCCATGTCAAAAGTCACTCTAGTGAAGGATCACCATCATCTTTTGGATTAGCATCGTTTTTTTTGTGCTGATACCAAGATAAAAGGCAAAGGTTGGAGTAACTCATCACTGCTTAGAATTTCTCCTTCTCCCTGATTTTGTTTTCCTGTAGGATTGTTGGAGCAGGGCTGTTGTGTTGGGGGACACGCTGGGTTGTCTTGTTACATCTTCTACTGACCACAGCAATGACCTCCCTCTCTGAGGCAGCATTAATTACACCTAAACAATTAGCAGGAAATACCTGAACCCCCAATTAACTGTGATCTATAACCACAGTGGTCCAGATGAAAAAAAAAAAGGGGAGCAGAAAAAGAGAAGAGTTAAAAGAAAAAAAAAAAAAAGGCAGAGAAGCTGAGAAAGGCCTTAATTAGATTTGCACATTTGCTGCCCAGCAGTCCCTTGGAGCAAATATTATTCCCAGTGTCTCCCAGCCTGTCTCCAGTCTCAGCCAGGCTCTCCTCCTCCTCCCTTCCCCCTCTTGCTGTCGGAATAATATTTACTGGGCCATCAATGTTGTTTGGAGTTTGGATCTTCCATGTCCCTTGCCAGATTGGGATGTGTCTGTGTTGATATTGATGTTATTCAAACAATGATCTCCTCCCTCCCTTGTCACTTTATGTTGCACGTTTCAAGCAGCACAATCTTAGTGAACGAGCATCATCCTCTGCTTTTTTTTCCCATTTGTGCTTTTCCCCCCTCTTGCTGGAAGTGGTATTTAAATTAAACCATGCCTTGGATTTGTTTTTTTTCCTTCTCTCCCTTCGTGTTTCTTGAGGCAACCAATTTTATAGATCTGGGAAATAGAATCAATATGAAGCTGGATTGTCCTTATGAGATCCTCTTAATATCCCAGGAGACCAGGCTTTGTACATCAGGATTAAGAAAAGGGAAAATTACTGAGGGCAGGATTCTTTGGAGGGCTGTTTGTGTGCACATCGTGGACAAATATTGAAATGTGGAAAACAGAATCCAGGGGCTTGTGTGGCTTTAATTGAAACCGTTTGTAATCTTCATTCTCTTAAATGACACTTTTTATCTTCTTGGGGATCACATGGTGGGTTCTGCTGCACATTGAGTTCATAAAATACACAAAAATTCAGTGTTCTTTGGAGAAAATTCATATTGAGTGATGGGGCAGAGATGGCAATGCAAATAATAACACTGAGTGATATAAAAGTGAACTTATTATTGAGAATGCTAAAGCTTTTGCAGAGCTCTGTGGCCACTACCAACTCATTTACATTTTGCATGAAAACAGGGTCTCCAAAACTCAACTAAAGACTTGGTCATTTCTCAGTAACTTTTTTTTATTGATTCACTGAAGACAAAACTTTCTGCCTCTCTCAGAACATTCCCTGTCCGGGGGGAACATGTTTGCTTCAGCCACGCTCGCAATCATTCCAGGATACTGTTGGCTTCATAACCAGAGTTCATTAGAAATAAAAACTTAATTGAATTAGGTGGCTTATCCATGCAGGAGCAATTAGAAGAGGCAGAAATATTCTTTCTGAGGAGCCAATTTGGTTTTTCTCCCAGGCTGGAGGGAGCATTCCCTGCCCAGTCTCTGCCTCTGTTTATTCTCCTCCGTTCCCGTCTCCCTTTGCATTTATTTGGCCTCCTCTTTTTGAGCTTGATGGTTGTGTGGTTTTTTTTTTCTTCTTTTCCTCTGGCAAACTGCTTCATCAGCTGACCTGGCCTTGCTGTGGTGCTGGAATTTCCATCCTGGAAATTCAGGGCTGGCTCCCCCTCCCCTGTCACTTCGTGTCACCGCTCTGGGCTGGACGGGCAGCGCCGCTCGCCCTCCTCATCACTTCCCATCACTTCCCTGCAAATATTGATCCAGCCTGAGCAGCAGGCTCCCAGTTTTCCATCCAACTGCTCCTAATAATCCTTAACATTGAGTGTTTGCAGTGTTTGCAGTGAGAATAGTTCCAGTTTGCATCAGCTGTTCATGTGAAGCAGCAACACCCTGAGTCATGCTGGATCCTCCTCGTTAGGTGCAATTAATATTCTGGGGGAGATTGTTCTCACCTCCTTTTAAAATGTTCCAATATTCCTGCAAAAGGCCTTTCCCCAGGGCTGTGGGTCTCCCTGTTGGCTCCTTGGATGCAGCAGAAATCTGCAGTATAGCTGGGATAAAGATGTTTGGCCAGGAAGAGATGAGGAATATGGAACAAGGAATAGGAATAGAAAGAGCAGAAGGAACAGTGAGGATTGAAGATGATGAAGATCAAGTATCTAAGGTTAGACCTCTAGAAGTTTTCTCTCTGTAGCACATGGTTGAATTTTACCCAATTTTCCTTTTTTTACATGCTCATATATTTACCAAATTCTAGAGGGAAAAAAAAAAAAGGAAACTGGAAGTTCTATAGCTTCAGTTTGCATAACAAAAATGTGATAGGACATATTCCCTTGGAGTATTTTCAGAATAAAAAGGCGGAGAGAAATCAGATAAATGCATCAAAAGGAGTCAGCTGGCTGCCAAAGCATGTTTTAAATATCAAATTAAAATATAATAGTATGCATAGTTTCCATATCAAATTATGACATTATTGGCAGAGACTGGAGGGTGACACAACTCGGAGTCCTCCTACATCCCTGGATAATAGATGAAACAGTCTGAAATGGAATACAAAGTAATTTTGTAATCAAAGGCTGGCTAACATGGACATTCATGTCAGAGAAGGAAAGTCTAAATGGAGGGAAATTAATGGGAGTTTTTAATATATTTTGTTTAATTTTAGGGTGAATATCCAGGTTGAGGGATGCAGGGCTAGAATCTCCTCACCCAAATGATGTAGGGGGCTATAGGCAAAGCACCCCCTCCCCTTGGTTCTCCTCACTGACATCATTGGCAAAACCCTTCTTGTGGAAAGTGGGAATAACAGAACTGAGAATGTGAGAGGATTTCCAGCAGGGCAGGGAATTTTGTTCTCTGGAGTCACTTCTGTGTTGGGGAAAAACACCAGGTTGTTCTTCTCCACGAGGAGAACAGGAACCCTCACTGCCCTGGCTGAACTGCACAGTGAGTTGGTGTTCAGGAGGTTTGGGAGGAGTTAGTGGGTTCTACAATAAAATCAGCTGCTGCAGAGGCCTCACTGGTGTCCTCCAGAGGCCTCTGATGTTCACCAGCAGCAGAGACTCCCTGGGCATCCCATGGAAGTTGCCTGTTCCCTGAGAATTGTCTCACTGCACACAGGAGTCACCCCCCAACCTGCATGGGGGTGGGAGCACCTCTGAGCTTTGCTTTAGGACACCTTTTCTGCTCAAAACCACTTCCTCTGTGACTTGAAACCGGGCAGATGAACAGTATTTACAGCAGTAAATAAGAAGAGTCAGCACCAGCAGGGTGATTCCTCCAGCTGGGGGTAGAGGCTGCATCATACCCTCTGTTGACTGGTCATTAAAATCCTTGCTGGCCCTGCCAGTGCCTCTCCTGCCCCTTGCACGTGGGCAGAGGGGTTCAGCTCAGCCAGGGGAGGTTTTCCTGTTGCATTCTGGCAGCCCTTAAACCCTCCTTTCCTTTCAGTGGCTGTGCAGGAAATAATGAAGTTGTTCCTCACAGGATGCTCCCACCAGACACCAGCACACAGATGAGTGTCAGGGTAGATGATACATCCAATATATCACATGCTGTTGTCTTTTTAAGTAATAAGGCAATAATGAAAGCAAGAACATCTGGAAGCAGGCTGTGAAACAGTTATTCTTTAAATATTGATGATGGGGTTTTGTAACCAACGCAGTTAAAAGGCACAGAGGGAGTTTGGAGCTTCACCTGGGCCTTTGGTAAAGCTCACCTTCCAAGGGGGGAAAACCATGAGCAACAAGAGGAAAGCAAAAAAAAAAATCCCAGGTGGATGTTAGCACAGCTCTGAGGAAAAGCACATCTTCCCATTTCTTTTGGGCACATTCTTTCATGGAGGACATGGAGTGACTGACCATGAAGAGCACTGGGAACAACCTCCCTGTGTGTTGGGCTCCAGTAGACAAAGCTGAGCAGGTTGGATGGTGACTTCTGCACCTGAGGAGCCAATTCCCATGGAAGAGGCAATTCCCACAGGATTCCCAGTGGTTTAGGTGCAGTTCAAGGTTGTGGCTCCCTGGGACGTGGAGGGAAAGCCAAAGAAAATGGATCAATTTTTTTTTACCAAGCTGAAGATGTATTGCTCTAATATTTCTTGGGCTTTTGCTTCTATTCCCTCTTGGCAGTTCCATCTCTCCATATAGCTGTGGGCTGTCTGTCAGTGCCTCTCTCTCTCACACACACACACAGAATATTTGTTAACTACAACTATTTGAGGCGAAACACCGAGGTTCTGTGCTGAAGAAGAGTTTTTCAGATAAGTGCCTGAGGCACCAGACGTTTTGGAATCAAAATCTGGAAAGTAGAGTCATTATTTCTGTTGTTTTAGTGCCTGCTTTTATTCTCTTTCTTATTGACAAATGTTCCTTAACCCGTGTTGCTGTGGGTGTTTTTTCCCACATTTGCACTCTACAGAGCTGTTAGAAAAGGAAAAAAGAAAGAAAAAAAGACCTTTTCTTTAACCATATTGCCAATGTCTCTCCTACTTTGTACTCCATCACTCTTTCCTGCATCCATTTCTGACTGCTGATCTATGGTCATAGACCCTGAAGTCTGTAACTTTCCAGGTGAGCTGTGAATGGAAAGTGCCTGGAACAAATGGGAGCAGAAGGGAAATTCTTCTTCAGCTCCCTGTGGCAAAGTGTCAAACAAATCCCAATATTTACCTTGCTGAAGAAGGTACACAGTCACTTTCCTCACTGGCTTGTGGAGCTGACAGGAGGGGCAGAAATAACTGCTGCTCCCAGGCAATGAGTGATAGGACAGGGGGAAGTGGCCTCAAATTATGCCAAGGGAGGCTCAGGGTAGGAAAAATTCCTTCTCTGAAGGAGTGGCTAAGCCTTGGAACAGGCTCCCCAGGGAACTGGTGGAGTCACCACCCCTGGAAGTGTTCAAAAAAGGAGTGTAGCCACGACACTTCATGATATGACTTAGTGGGCGTGGTGGTGCTGGTCAAAGGTTGCACTTGATGATCTTGGAGGTCTTTCCCAGCCTTAATGATTCCATGATCCATCCCTGTGGCACTGGGAGTTCAGTGCAGTGGTGCCTCAGGGCTCAGGTCAGGGCCTTTAAGGCTGTTAAAGCAAAGCACTCAAGCTGCTGAGAGGTTGGGTTTTAGCATGTGGACAACAGGTAGCAAGTAAATAAAGTGCCATAAAAATAAGGAGAGAAGACAGAGAGGAGATGACAGAGCTGTGACTGCACAAGTCATTTGTCCCAGTTACCTCTGGGCATCTCAGGTGTCTGTAAGGAATGAACAGCTATTCAGGGGCATAATGGTAAGAAGGAAAAAGGATTGGATGTGAGGCTCAGAGGAGTATAAAATATTTCCATCCAGCAGCAGAATAAGAGTGGAAATGATGACCTGATCCTCCCCTTGGCAGCAGCTCAGAGCCCTGATCCTTTAGTGAGCCCCACAAATCAGAGGGACAGTCTGTCTGGGGTCATGGGGAGGTTTCTGAGTGTGTGTGATGAGGACAGTGATGCAGGACCCTCCTGGGACCAGCTCTCCTCAGCTGAAGAGTCTCTGAGAAAGTCCCGGGGAAAGGGAAGGTTTTCAGGCAGAGGTAACATTTTTTCATCAGCTCTCCCAGAGATGCACAGCCGAGTTTTTTGGTTAGACAGCCCTCTTAAGGCATCTCTCTCTAGTTGCAGGAGTGCCAGCTGTTCCATCCCTGCTGTGGACCACAAAAAACAGGTCCTGAAATGAAGAGCAGAATTCCAAGGTGGCTTTTTGTCACTGTCCCACAAAGTCAAGGGCTGCCAGCACGGAGCCATTGCCCTGCTGTCCTTGCAGGTGGAACCTCTGCCTGCTCTTGGGAATGTCTTGAGTGACATTAAGATGTGGATTTTAAACTCCTGTTGTGGAGGACAGGGAGTGCAGCCCCCACTCCTGTGATGAGGAGTTCAGGTCTCTGCTGCTGCCTGGTTAGAGAGAAATGGGGGAGGCAGAATTAGAGCTACTTTGGGCTGCTTGCTCAGCCTGCCAGGGTGGATATGGGAATTACATCAGGGAAAAAGGTCTTGGAGACAGAGCTCTGGGGAAGATCAGTGCTCTGCCCCTGGAAGACAAAAATTCCCTTGTTATTTCAATCATTTATTTATTTGAATTTCATTCCTTGTTGGTAGAACTGACAGATACTTGATAAATTTGAATTGCATGCATTTGTTTCCTCAGTAAATCCTTAAACCCAGGTTGCAGAGGTGCTGTGGATTTTAAGAGCTGAATATACAGTCTCACCCCCTCCCTACAGAACATGAAAATGCAATCAGATAACAGAAAAACTAGGTCCTAAAGTCATTCCTCTCACTTGATAAACATTTAGATCAGTCTACCTACAGGTATCATTCATTGCAGCATTTTATTTACGTTTTTAAACCTGTTTGATTAACCTGCCTTAGCACTGCAGAGCTCAATGTCTGGTCTAACAGGCCTGCGCTGGAAAATTAAGGATATAAACTTGTTTACCGAGGCTAGGTGGAACCTTTACAGTTCTCTGCACAGTCTTTCCCAATGAGATTTAGTCCATGTAATGACAGTGAAGATCTTTATCTCATTCCCGAGGCAGCGAGAGCTCTGGGCAGGCGGGTTTTGACTCCGAACTCGCCTTAAATTTTCCCCTTTTCCTGACAAAAGCCATAAATAATAACAGGGCTGCCCAGAAATCATTGGAAGAGTAGAGAGAGGGATAAATACGTGCGGGCTGGGTGGGAGCGGAGCGGGGCCGGCCGGGATCGCACTAGAGGGGGCTCTCCGACAGCGCAGCATCAGCAGCAGCAGCATCATCAGCATCAGCATCAGCAGCATCAGCAGCAGCCCCGCGCCTGGAAAACGCGGCCGTCAAGGATTCCAGGGAAAAACCGAGGGTTTAAGATTTCAACATTGAAGTAAAAATCTCCGTTTCTTCTTTTCCGCCCCCAAAAATGGGATAAACCCTCCCGTAAACAAGTTCCTGCGTCTTACGCCGAGTATCCCACCCCCGCAGTTACGTGTGGTTCAGTGATGTATCTGCCCCTTTCAGGGGTGATCCGAGCTGCTGGTGTGGCTTTTAAGAGGTTCTTTTTGTTGGGAGATTGCAGTAATTTAGTTGCAATAGTCATTAGAACTAATGGAGGTGCTTCCCCGCAGCCTTTCATCATGTGGTGTCCTAAAACCACTTCCCAGAGCTGAAAAACTTAAGTAAATGTAAATTATCTCCTGCATCAGAGGATTGAAATCAGAAAAAAAAGTTGAAATCGGTGCAAAGAGCAGAGCTGTGTTAGAGGCAAACACGAGCAGCAGTGATGGAGAGCACGTGCAGGATTTTGGGTGGGATTTCTCCAGGATGCTGGGGGTGGATGGAAAGGGTTCTTCATTTTCACTCCTCCCTTTGACCTCGAGCTCACCTGGCTATTGGAGATCCCAGACTGACAGCTCTGAAAACTCTGGTTTTTCCATTTATTCAGGAAGAAGAAGAAACAACTCAGTCACAACAGAGGTATCTGATATATCCTTCCTAGGACAGCACCTGGGAGGGTTGGGAACCCACAGCCCAGCCCTGCTCTTGCTTTACTCCACCCTCACCACTTGTGAACATGGTTGTGAAAGGCTCAGCCAGAACTCTGAATTGATAATCCACTAATGACTCACCTCAGTGTGACTTAGGAAATTAATTGATTCACTTTATTCTTAGTGCTGCTCTCTGCTCCAAGGGGACAGAGCCACTTTGGGGCTGGTGACGGGGTTTTCCATAGTATGGGGATGTAAAACCCAAAGGGAGGATTTCTTTAAGAGCAGATAGGGCTCCACCAAAAGCTTGCTCATCACTATCCCCAGTATACTTGCATGTTTTGAGGAGCATCCTCTCTCTGACAACACATCACAAGGCAGCACATCACAAAGGTCCATCTCCTCAGATTGTTTTTCAACCCACTTGGCAGTGCCTGAGTCTTGACACCCATGGGGAGGGGGGGTGGTGGTTCATTGTGAGCTGTGCAAGCCCCAACACCAGCAGCTCAACAGGAAAGGGGTTTTTTGGGGCATGGAAAAGGGGCAGTTAAATGCAGAATGAAGATTTCTGGCAAATTCTATGAGCCAAGTGGGAAATTGGAGCAGAGAGACTGGTTTGGGAGCCAGAGGCTGCACCTCTGTTGCTCATCTGGGCACTGCTCACAGCCCTTCACATCCCAGGGACCAAACTGATTTAATTCACATAGGAAAAAAAAGAGTTTTAATTGCTGTCTTACAATAAACTCAGTGTGACAGGTAAATATTGCAAGTGTCAAAAGTTCCCAAAATCACAGCACAAATTTCTCCGCTCGTTTTTCTCGTCCCGAGGACGAGCTGGTTTTTTTTTCCAATTGGGTGGCTGCTGTAATAGAAATATTACACTGACAGCCAAGTTTACTCTCCCACCTAATGCATTTTCGACTTCTTTATGCTGATTTTGGGAAATGTGGCTCCTGTAATTTGCATCCAGATCTGGGGAAGTGATGCGTTATGAGAAAACATCTCAGAGCGTCGGGGAGGTACCTGCAGAAATCACTTATTCCAACAGATTTACAGGTGCAAGTGCTTTTATTTTAAAAGATTGCTCTAGAAATAGTGGTTTTCTGCTTTAGCCTGTGAATTAAGAGCACTGGGAATCTCAGGCATTTCTGTGGGAGCTGCTGGTGAACAGGGGGATGGTCCAGCTGCAGGATCGTGGAGCAGGGATGAGCTCTCCAGCCTTATCTCCATCATCTCCAGGAATATAACAAAGGTCTCTTTGCTAATAGTGAATGAAGTCAGAGCACTGTGAAATCAGCTCAGATGGGAATTTTACAAAGCACCAAACACCAATCCATTGTGGTTTTGCTTTAAAGGAGCTTTTACAGCAGAGCAGTGGCTTTTGGAGGACTCGGTCTCCCCTGACACTGAAGAGTTTATTATATTCTGTTTCCATTTGTATGCAGCCTCATGGTCTGTGAACAGATTGGTTGTGAAATTTCCATCAATTGGTCATTAGTGGATTGTCAATTCAGAGTTCTGGCTGAGCTTTTCACGACCATGTTCACAAGTGGTGAGGGTGGAGTAAAGCAAGAGCAGTGCTGGGCTGTGGGTTCCCAACCCTCCCAGGTGCTGTCCTAGGAAGGATATATCAGATATCTCTGTTGTTTCTTCTCCTTCTTCTTGAATAAATGGAAAAAACCCGAGTTTTCAGAGCTGTCAGTCTGGGATCTACAATAGGCAGTAAAAATAAACTTAAAAAGTAAATCTCAAGCACTTGGAAAAGATGGTGCTTTGATACTGTTTTCTCAAGGCAACCTGCAACCTAAGCAAAATTACACACAGCTTTTGCCAAGCTTAAGATTCCTAAAATGCTTTGATTTCCCCCTGTTTCTCCCTGCATTGTTTGGCACTTTGCTTTCAGGGTGCAACCACAGCAGGAGTCACAAATGTAACATGTGTGGAAGAACAGGGGGTTTGAGATGGGAACATGACAGAGACATCACTGGGTTTGCAAGGAAAAGGCAAGTGGGGTGGGATGGGGGGGAAATAACCCAGTGCTGCAGCAGGCTAAAGGCTGGGGAGGTGTTTTGCCAGCAGGATTATTCAGCAGTGGTTTTGCTGAGTCAGAGAAGGAAGATCCACATAAAAAGAGCTGCTTTTGGATCACGTTTTAATGCAGACATTTCCTGCGAGATTTTTTTTTTTTACTGGTGTTCAAGCAACACCAATAATGAGGCTACAGCAGTTCAGACAGGAAACATGGTGATGAAATGATTTCAGTGGTGAAGTCTTTGTGTTAGTAACTTGTTTTCACAGAGGGTTCTCGGTGCCCAAGTGGGATTTCCCCCGGGATAAAAACAAACAGCCAATTAGCCCCTGATTTTTCAGGATGGGTTGAGATGCAGTTCTTATATCCAAGTACCTGGAGCTCATAGAACCTTTAATTCCTTTTTTCCTGGGTTTTTATCTTGGCTCTTCAGAGGCCTTTTCAGGTTAGGAGGGGGCAGAGCCTGCCCCAAAGTTCACACCTCGTGTCTGTCACCTCAGAGCATCCTGCACAAAACAGTATTTCCCTTGCACCTTCTCACTCACCCATACTTATAATGGCATCTGAGGCCCCTTTTGGAAAAGTTTATCCCATTTCTCTAGCAGAGGAATTGATAGAAAAATGCCAAAGTAGCCCATTAATCCTCCTTGGCAGTGAGCAAAAGCTGTCAGCTTTTTTTCCCTGACTCACTCAGCAGGGGTGAGTTCTAGTTTTTAAGGGAGGCAGGAAAAAAAAAAAATCATTCCAGGGCAGGATCCAGCTCTCAGGTCCCTTCATTTGATAAAACTCTGCACTTGGTAACATATTAAGTCTTGATTTTTTGCTATCCAGGAGATGACAAATGAAGCAACAGGGCCAGGAATCAAATCATCAGGAGTTGTGAAACCCTCATTTTGTTTTGCTGTCTCCTTGTGTTACAGGGAAACAATCACCCTGCTCATATTTTTTTTTCTTTTTTTGGCTCACAGATTAGTCTGGAGAGAAAACAGGAAAGAAGTTGTACCTCCTGTCTTCCTATTTCTGTTACAATTAATCTGATTTGTGTTCAGGCAATAGCCATTCCCACTTGCAGTTTATATACAATCTGCCAGCCTTGCCACTACAGCTCCTTCTACATAAATCAATCTCTGCCTAATTTTATCCTGTACTGATTTTTGACCAAACCCTCAGGAATTGGTTATAAAAGCTGTACAAGTGCAGCTTTTTATGTGGATCAATTCTGAGGGCTGTAGGCAGATATTCTGTAATGTAATCACTGCTCCTGGAAAGCTGGAATGAAGTGCTGTGGTGTTTGTGATGTAAATCAGACAACAAGTTTTGAATCATCTGGGCTGCCTGCATTGGTCTCAGGTTTTGAAATCCCAAGTAAGTTGTAAGTTAAAAGCTCTGAGCATGAAAGTTTTCCAGACTGCAAGCAAGACTCTTATTTTAAAAGATTCATTTTTTAAATTATTTATCATTGAACTTCCATATGGCTCCGGTGCAATGAGCTACATTAGACATGGACAGCAAATAGCTTTAATTGCTCTTTAACAGGGTTTTTATCTGTGTGTGCAGGCACAGGATCCTGCACTGCTCCTCCAGCCATATTAGAATAAAAATGAGGGGGTTCCTCAACTCAGGGAGCACATTCCAGGGCCAGCTTTGATGGGCCTGGTGCTGGGGGCTCCTGGGGGGTGTGGGGGAGACGAGAACCTGGGCAGGGGTGAGATGGTCAGAGAACCAACTGGCCCCAAATTCCTCCAGAAAGGGGGTTGTGGATTGGAAGTGAATGATCCTTAAAGTCCCTTCCAACCCCAACCACTCTGTGATTCCCTGAAGTGCAAAATCATACTTTTGGCTTACAGCTTTGGAAGAGTTTTGCGTTTCTTGACGAAGCTGAGGCTGGGAATTTGTTTTTTTTTTTTTTTTCCCCAAGACTTCTACCTGCTGGTGAATGAGCCCAGGAAAGATTTCTGTCATGTTACAATAGAAAAGGAGACAGATTGCACCGTCGCTTCAGCTTTCATTTTTAATACCTGCCAATACCATTTTGCAAATCCTGGAGTGTAATACTAAAAAAAAAAAAAAAAGTGTAGCTAACATGAGGTTAAAAAAATGTCTTTAGTGTGTAAAATATGAAGCTGGATGACACATAGGCAGCTGCAGATGCACTAATTTGATTTCATGCCTTAGAATCAACTGTTCTCCTGCTCTGAAAGGCACATTTACATCCATCTGTCAAAGTCAGCTCCTTGTCTTCTCAGAGTTCCTCTGCTCTCCTTTCATCCCATGCTCTGCTCACGGGGGTGAGTTTGGAGCAGACTTTTCCAGCCCACTCCTGTTTTTCAGGAACATCCAACAAAATCTATCCAAAAATCTATATTTTTTTTTTGTTGTTTTTTTTTTGTTTTCACCCCTTTATTTTCTCTCCTCTTCTGAGTCTCAGGGAGGTATTATTACAGGATTATTAGACACAGAACACAGGATCTGAGTGTTTGAGCTCTAATCCTTGTAAGCCAAAGCCCTGGTTGCAGAGCTGGGTTCATGACATTGGAAATCATTTGATATCTGAGAGAGGGGGGTTCAGCATCATCAAGGAGCAGCACCTGGGCTGGCTCTGGGCAGCTTGGGAGGGGGGTGGTGGCTGTGCTGGGGGGTGGGGGTAATGGCCAGGGGGAAGGTGGGCTTGGCCCAAAAGCAGCATCGTGCCAGCAGAGTCACAGAATGACAGAATATCCTGGAAAAGGCCCACAAGGATCATCAGGTAGCCCTGCACAGGACATCCCAAAATCCCACCCTGTCCCTGAGAGTGTTGTCCCAACACTCCTGGAGCTCTGGCAGCCTTGGGGCTGTGCCCACTGCCCTGGGGAGCCTGTTCAGTGCCCAACCAGCCTCTGGGGGAAGAACCTTCTCCTGAGACCCAACCTGACCCTGCCCTGGCACAGCTCCAGCCATTCCCTGGGGTCCTGTCCCTGCTCACAGGGAGCAGAGGTTGGAGCTGCCCCTGGTGAGGAAGCTGCAGATCCTGATGAGCTCTGACCTCAGGCTCCTCTTCTCCAGCTGAACCCACCAAGTGCCCTCAGCTGCTCCTTGTAGGGTCCCCCCAGACCCTTCCCCATCTCCGTGTCCCTCCTTTGGACCCTCTCCAACAGCTTTATTATGTTGTGGCACCCAAAACTGCCACAGAACTCGAGGTGAAGCTGCACCAGGACCGTCCCCTCCTTTCCTTTGACCTTCCTCCTCCTCTCCACCTTCCTCCTCTCCACCTTCCTCCTCTCCCCCTTTCTCTTTTCCAGAGCTGTCCCTGCTCTGACCAGCAGCAGAGCAACGCTAAGAACAGAGCAACTTGCTGAAGATAAATGAGGTTCCTGAGTTGAAAAGACTCACTCAGTGTGTTTGCACGAGGTAACTGCCCTTGATAACTGGCCTGAACAGCAGGACAGAGCTCACACAGCCTAGGAAGTAAAACACACTCCCCAAAAAAGGTCACCCCTCTTCTCCAGGGGGTGTTCACCTCGCTAGTGGGAGCTTTGGGAGCGATCCCAAAGCCTGTTCCTCCAGCCCTGGGTGGAGGTGAGCCTGGAAGGTGCTGGATCTGCTCAGCACCAGGTCAGCTGGTGCCCTCAGGTGTCACTGCAGCGTCTGCCACGAAGGTCACCTGCCCCAGGGCCGGGCTTTTCTGCTGCTTTTGATTTGTCTCCGCTGCACAGAGCACGGGGGGAACTGAAAATCAAATTTAGATCTTGTCCTGCACCGTAGGAACGAGCGAAAATCGATATCTTTCATATTCTCACCACGGCATGAAATTCTGAAGATGGAAATTAAAGGTGTCTGATAAAGCTGCTGGGTCAGCCCAGCCTCTCCTCTCTTCTTTAGCTTGCTTGTAGTGAGCCACTTATCAAGTTTATCTGAAGTTAAAACTGTTTTATGATTTAATTTGTCTATTTAGATACAGTTGCCATCGCCCCTGAGACACCCACTTAAAATGTTTAGCTAAGGGTTGCTGGACCCATCGTTCACATTAGACTAAAATATGCTCCAAAACAAGCCCTGTATGGAAATATTGTGTGAGGAGAGAATATCAGTGAGCTCTTAAGGCTGCAGTGCAGGTGGGGGGAAAGATTTTTGCTGCTACAAGACACAGTGAGCTCTGATGTTTTTTATAGGGAAGAACGAGCTGTTGGTGGTAGAACCTGTAACAAATTCTTGGCAGAGGGAAAGGAAAAGCAGAGGGTCAGTGCTGGAGCTGCTTGAAGCTTCTTAATTTTCGCTTCATGAATTTTCATGGCGCTCAATTGGCTTGAAAGTGGAAAAAAAAAAAAAGGCAGTTGTCATGTCTTTACCCACGGTATAATTACACAAACTTCCTGCTGAACAACACAACAGAACTGCTCAGGGCTGGGCTGTGCAACTCCTTTCTTCTGCTGGCAAGTGCTGGGTTGTGCTCCTGGGAGGTTTCTGTTCTGTAGAAAGGGACACACAAAATTCCTGGCTCTGTATGAGCACCCTGAGCAATTTTTAAAGCAGTAGCCAGAGCAAGAACTGGGAGTGTTATTTCCTTGATGTATCAGGACTGATGAGATAATGATTGGGGTCGGGCAGGAGCTTATTTCTGTGGCGAAGAAACCAGGTATTTAGTGGCATTGTGATACACCCAGAAAATCTTGAAGCATCTTGATTTTATCTGAAACAGCTGAAGCCTTCAATATGCTGGAAAAAGCTCTTGATTTTCTGTTATTCAGATGCACAAAAGTGTGTGTTAGATTCGAGATGATCTCTTCTGATGTGTGTGGGTAAAACTCGTGTGAAGAGAGATGAGATAAAGCACTTCTTGTCAGAGCAGGGCAAGAGTTATGGCTCTGGGAATACTCGGCTCTCCGAGGGCTTTTGCTGGGGCAGAGCTGCAGAATGAGGTGTTTTGGGCAGGCAGGAAAAAGCCCAGCCTGGCTCAGGGTGATTGACGGTGTCTGGGAGCTGAGCCCTCACCCAGCACCTGGAGACTGAACTCCCAGATCCTCCCGCACTCGGATTGCTCTGTTTGCTTTTCGGGATCGCCAGATGAAATGGAAGGGAGAGAATCTCCTCGTTCTGCTTTAATTTCGGCTCTCCTCCAGTCTGAAAATTAAAGCTGCTTTCTCAGAGGGACCTTTACCTTTTACATCAGACCCGTTTCACCCTCCCCCTCCCACTTCCCGGCTCTTAATGGGCTGCAGGCAGCCAAGCCACGAGGCTGAGAGGGGAGTGAAATGATAATTCATTCGGGATGGAAGCAGGAGTCAAAATGTAATCCATCATATCTGCTCTATCTCATTATGGAGGTGAGATACAAGAGAGGGCAAGCTGTTAATAAACTGGTGGATGAAGTTATTTTACCAATCTGTTACAGCAAGCGGGGACAGACAGGGTAGAAGTGCATTATTCACACCTTTCCCTAATCCTTTTGTTCCTTATTCTGTGGAAGTGCTTTTGTGAAGCCAGGGAAAGCAGCCTGGCTTGGGGGAGCTGCCAGGCAGCCCTCACACCTTGCACCCTCCTGTTCTACACCATGGGGGTAAATACCACTTTTTTGGGAGCTACAGGAGGGATCTGACAGGCTGGAGAAGGGCCAGGGTTCATGGTGGTTCCTGCAGAACCATCCCTTGTCACAGCCACAGCAGATTTCCTCACCCCCTCAAAGCAAAGCTGCTCCCAGGAATTGTTCCCCCTTCTCCCACAGTCCCTGTGAGCTGCCCCTGCCATCCCTCTGGATGCTGTGATGGGCTGGATGCAGCTCAGGGAGCTAATCCTGCTTCTACTGTGAAATATTTCGGGCAAGCCTGTCCATTCCTGATGTCCAGTTCCAGCTGGAATTAAGATCTGCTCTGTATAGTTAACATTACCCTTTGTCAATCAAATTAAATCAGCCAAAGCTCAATGATTTATGCTAGAAAAGAACTCTTTTTGTTTCTTTTTTACCCTTTGCCTTGTCTGTGAAAACTCAAATATCTGTCCTTCAGAAGGGCTGTTCTGTCCAGGCAGGTTTGGCAGTTAAATGGAGTGCAGTTATTGGTAGTGTGACCATAATTTACCAACTAATAGAACCTTTAATTGGGCCAGGTTTTTTATTTTATTTACTGCTCCTTGTGCACGGGCAGCAAGGACACCCCAGCAGTGTGAGTGCTGCACCTACATGGAGCTGGTCCCAGGATCCCACTGCTGGCTCTTGGGGAGCTGGGATCTGCAGGGCTGGAGTGTCACAGCCCACAGAACACTCCTACCATTCCTTTTCTTCATATGAAAACGTTCTGCAGCAGAGGTTGAATGTGGTCAGGTTTAAAAGCTGCCTCTCAGGGACCATTGCAGGCACTCGAATGGCCTCATGGAATTCCTTATTTTGCCCTTTCTTTCTCTGCCCACAAAACTCCTGCTTTCTCTTCTGCTGTTTTTCAGCTTTTTCATCTCTCTGGCAAGGATGAGACCTTACTCTGGAGCCTGCTCTGGGCAGATTTGTAGTGTGGCTGTGCTAACAAGGGCTCAGTTTCAGGGCTGTCATTTCGGCTGCTGCGTTGTGGTTTCTGGGCACTGCAGAGGTAAAACTTGAGAAGAAAATGTTTCAATGCATCCAAAACTTATGTGAGACAGCTAATGAAAAGGAAGGGAAGCTAATCATTAACAAGCCAAGTAGGTTTTTTAAAAAAGAAACCCAAACCCAACCATGATCAAAGCCCAAGGCCTTGGATGTTCAGGTTCTGTTCTTTCTTCGCTGGGTTTGCTGCTCGGTTGAGGTTTCCAAAAAGTTGTCTGTGTCTTGTTCCTCACAGTGCAGGCTGGGAAACTTTATTGGGAGTTCCTGAATAGAGCTGGGAGGTGTGGGAATGCCTGTGGGGCTGGGCAGCCTCAGCCCAGCTGTGTTTCTTGCTCTGCTCAGGGTGTCTGCAGCACCTCCTGACTGTGGAATTCAGTTCAGTAGGTGCTCTGAGATACAAGGTGAAAGGTGTAAATCATTATTGTACGCATAAATACGGTTCAAATCCTTTTGTGTGATATTCTACTATTAGAAAATGCTTAGTTTTCCTCTTATCTCCCTTATGACAGCAAGGCCTTTAAATCCTGATCCCTTAAATCTGTGATTGCTGTGTTAATTCCTCCCATCTTCCTCTGATCTGGCCTAAGTGTAGGGTTTACCCCCTCCACTGACAAAGCCTTCTGTTTCTTTGGTGCCCTGTTATTTTCCACCTTTATTATCCTTTATGTCTTTATTTGTTGTTACTCTGAGCCCAGCACAAGGGTCAACTTTGAAACTTTACCAATAACTGCCTTGCCATGAAAGCACTATTCCATTCCCAGGGAACCAGAGAATATCCTGAGCTGGAAGGGACCCACAAGGAGCATCAGCCCAACTCCTGGTTCTGCACAGACACCCCAAAATCCCACCCTGTCCCTGGGAGTGTTGTCCCAATGCTCCTGGAGCTCTGGCAGCCTTGGGGCTGTGCCCACTGCCCTGGGGAGCCTGTTCAGTGCCAACCACCCTCTGGGGGAAGAACCTTCTCCTGAGATCCAACCTGACCCTGCCCTGGCACAGCTCCAGCCATTCCCTGGGGTTCTGTCCCTGCTCACAGGGAGCAGAGGTTGGAGCTGCCCCTGGTGAGGAAGCTGCAGATCCTGATGAGCTCTGACCTCAGGCTCCTCTTCTCCAGCTGAACCCACCAAGTGCCCTCAGCTGCTCCTTGTAGGGTCCCCTCAGACCCTTCCCCATCCTCATGTCTCTCCTTTGGACCCTCTCCAACAGCTTTATTATGTTGTGGCACCCAAAACTGCCACAGAACTCGAGGTGAAGCTGCACCAGGACCGTCCCCTCCTTTCCTTTGACCTTCCTCCTCCTCTCCACCTTCCTCCTCTCCACCTTTCTCTTTTCCAGAGCTGTCCCTGCTCTGACCAGCAGCAGAGCAAGGATAAGAACAGAGCAACTTGCTGAAGATAAATGAGGTTCCTGAGTTGAAAAGACTCACTCAGTGTGTTTGCACCAGGGAGGACGAGATTGAGACATAACCTCATTAGCATCTCTGTGTGATCACAGGAGGGCTGCAGGGGTTGAGACTAAATGTTTTCCAATTCAAAGGAGAGGAGAGCAAATTTACAGATGATGACTTTATTAAACTGAAATTACTATAAAAATATCCAGGCAAGGCTTCAGTGGTGACAGGAAAATCTCTTGCAGCTTTTCCTTCCCATTACCCAGGGTTTCAGCAGGGTCTGGGAGGAGAGAAGGGCTTGCACAGTTTCCCTGCCTTCATATTTTGGACACTTTTTAAATTTTTATTTAATTTTTATTTTATTTTATTTTTATTTTATTTTTAATTTTTTTAATTTAAATTTTTAAAAATTAAAATTCTTCCATTTTTACGTGCAGCAACAGAAAAAGAAAACCAGCTTTGAAAATAGCCAGTGAGGGACTTCCTAGGAAGCTTTTCAGCTCCTGCACTTGGAATGTCCTAACCTCGAAGTTCAAGTCAACGAAAACCTAGAACTGACACAAATATTGGCAAATACATAAAATAACTAGTTTTGTGCTGTCTTTCACATCATCCTGAGAGAGCCATAAATGACCCAGAGCTGTTGCTGAGAAGGGAGGAGACTGTTGGTACTTCAGGATCTTTCACTCCCAGTAAATAGCTCCAAGTGTTATCAGAAATTCTAGTCTCGATTTCATCCTTCAAATAGAGATAATGGCCACATCCTAAAAGATGCTTTTACAGAAAGCACTAATTATCCCTTCTTTGTCACAAGCCTCACCAGGGTTTGCTGACTGATAACCTCTCCTCTCCTTGGAAATTTTCTTTTCCAAAATAGGACTCAAAGAGTTGAAAGCCAATTTGAGGGGGATGTCAGTGCCATGCTGAGCTAAATTCTGAATAAAGGATTTAATTTCCTCGAGCTGCTGCCTGGCATCTTTCAGAAGCTCAGAGCTTGTTCTGGAAAGGAGGAGCAGGGATGGGATGGGATGTGATGGGAATGTTTGCCAGGGAGAACTAGACCTGAGCTGAACTCCAGTGTGTGGCAGGGTGAAAGAAGCATAGAATTATAGACATTTTAAGGTGGGAAAAGACCCTGAAGATCATCAAATCCAACCATTCCCCCAGCACTGCCAAGCCCACCAGTAACCCGAGCCCTGAAGTGCCACATCCACACCTCTTATTAATCCCTCCAGGGATGGGGACTCCTCCACCACTGCCCTGGGAATTGTTGCCCTGCTTGTAAAACCAGGGCTGAACAACATTTCTGGTCAAGAAATTTTTCCTGATGTCCAAAAACCTCTCCCCTGGTGCAGCTGGAGCCATCAGTGCTCCCCAGGGGTGTGTTTTGCAGATGATGGGGGCTCGGCTGCTGCTGCTCCTGGTCTTGCCACACCACAGGGGGTTCCTGGTGGGTCTCTTGGTTCCCCCGAGGGTGCCAGGTTTGGGAAGCCCCCCCTGTGCACCTCAGGAGTGCTCTGCTGCTCATCCCACCAGCACTGCAGGGCTGCCCACGTTTGCCAGGCAGCGTTTCTGTCTCCTCAGAGCCCACACATCTCCTGGGAATGCATCAACCCCACTCAAACCTCGAGTTCTGGGGACATGATGAAGGCATATGCTCCCCAAAAAAGTCATGATAAATGCATATTATCATCCTTTAAGCCATCCATCAACCAGCACTTTGCTGGGTAAGCTGGAGGAATCAGTCCAAGTGTGTTCCAGTCCTGAAGGGCTGCACTGCACGTTTTGCCAGGGACAGGCATTAATGAAGATAATTGAAGATGTTATTAGGAGAATGTGTTTGTTATCAGGGGTTGCTCATGGCGTTATTACTCAGAGCTACACTTCATTAATATCCATTTTTCCTGGCTCTGCTTTGCCGTTCGTGGCTTGCATGACCTTGTGTCACTGGAGGAAATGTCAGTGCTGAAGGATGAGTGCTCAGCCCTGTGCCATCCTCACTGCCAGGGCTCGTCAGCCTCCACTCCAAAGCCCTGTTTGCAAAGCTTTTATAGCTCGTAAAAGCGAAAGACAAACACCTCTAGGTCAGGAGCTGGGCACGCAAATGCCAGCTCAGTGTTTGTGCAGTTGTAATGAATAAGTTATTGCCCCACTTGTAAAACCATCTTGCAGATAAACAAGTAAATATCAATTGATGGAGGAGCACACGGCGATCCTTCTGTTTGCTTTTGTAACGGGGAAGTTGCTGCAGATTTTTCTGGTACACATTTTACAGGAGAATGTTTTCTTGTATTGTTATTGGAAATGATCATCTGTTGTCAGAGTCGCTGTCAAATTCTCGCACACAAACCTCGTTTCCCGGGGTTTTTGTTTTGATAGCTGTGGCTCCCTCAGAAGTTTTGAAGTGATATGGTTCAGAAATTGAAAAATTAATTGGAGAAGGCTGATTATGATGAACTTTGACACCCAAAAATCTGTGGAAGAGCCCTTTTGAGGAAAAAAAAGCAGGCTGCACGGATGTGATGATGGCAATGAAGCACATCCACGGAACATGTTGGGAAACAAAAATCCTTCCCTGGGGGGTAATTCCTGCCTGTAGCAGGGGGTGGAACGAGATGATCTTTAAGGTCCCTTCCCACCCAAACCATTCTGCCATTCTGTGATTAAAAACCCCGAACCTGGCAAACCGAAATGCAAGATTTCACTTTTGCACTAATTATCAGCTCGGCGTAATTAAGGAACAGACTTTTCCTGAAGAAACAAAGCAATTAAATAGCAGAGCAATGATCACACGGAGAGAACAGGCTGGGCTTTGCCCCAGTGAACCAGTTGATTCTTTCAGGACATCTGGCTGTGGGCAAGGGGCAGGGGGTGGCTGCAGTGCTAATTGACACCCCCAAGTCGTTAATCAGAGGATTATTTGGCAGCTCGGGCTGGTTTTTTGGAATATCGACAGTTTGGTTAATATGTTAATGATCTTCATTTCCATATTGAGTTTTGTCACTTTAGTTTGTTCAACACGGGGAATATTGGCACTGGGGGAATCTATATGAGAAGCAAAAGGCAGAAATTCCCAACTAATGATGACATATTGCTCTGAATTTTCTTTTTTTTTTCCTTTTTTTTTTCTTTTTCAGCCCACTCCAAAGCAGTTCATGTGATTTCCCCTTCTGCTTCTCATGCAGGACCCAAGTCTGTGGTGGTGCATCTTTCATGACCAGGTGTGTTCTCAACTATCCCAACATCTTTGCTTCCCAATATATACATGGCTGTGACATTGTATTTATTCAGCACCAGGTTCTGCCTAGAAATTATGTTCTGTAAGATCAGTGGAGGGGTAACTACATAAAATTTAATGGTGTGTCTTATAGCTGTTGAACTGCATTATTGGCATATTGGTATTTTCAGATGAGGTGAACGGCAGCGGCCGGTTAAAAATTATCAATATTAGTGAAGACACTTTATGCAGGTTACTGAAAACTTCTGTCTCCCATTTAAAAAATATTTATGGTTGGTATCCTCAGCTGAGGTGTGTAAAATACAAGTGGCTCCTCCATCATTTCCCTGGAGCAGCAGCTCCTTCAGGGAGTCTCGTGGTTGTTCCTACCCGAGGTCGGGCAGGTTTGGGACTCCCCACCCGCAAATCTGCCCAGTTCAGATTAAAATCTCCCGTGTCTGGACTCCCCAGTTCCATTTCCAAGGCATTTCTGCTGCCTAACAACTTTTCCCAGGGCTGGATCTACTCCCAGTGCAATTCCTGCAGTAACTGGTGTGTTCCCAACAGGGACCCAATTCCCTTAAAACTCCCAACAGCTTTTCTTCCAACGCTTCTGTTTCCTTCCCAAAGGAACATTCCTTTGTGCTTTCCCTGCTGCCACCAGGGCAGGAGGAGCAGAGCTTTCCATCCCTCTCTGCCATGTGTTTCTGCTCCCTCCTGTTTGTTTGGGAGAGCTGAATTCCAAGAGCCTCCCTGCTGAAGGGAGACTGTCTCTTTATTAATGCACTGCAATATCAAGTGAATTAGCATCAAGTTCTCACTCAGCTCCAAGTGTTACTTAGGGATATTAATCAACTGCTGCTTTATTTTAATGTGCTAATTTGGGATTAATGAACATACAGGCTTGATTTACAGAGGGGCCTTTGATTTGTGGCTTCCATGGCACCTTCCCTTCCGTTTTCCTTTGCCCCAGAATTCCAGGTTGGAATTCCTGACTGATATTCCTAAATATTTGTTATTTTTCTCAGGGAACATCCCTGTCCCTTTCAGCACAATCTGCTGCTGATGGGAGTTCAGGTGAAAAGCCTCATTAGGGTTGTTTCCCAGCTTTTTTGTCCTTTGGAAAGCTTTCTTTTCCATAATTTTAGTTATTTCTCCTTTTAAGGGTCTTAAACGGTCTGGGTTAGTTGTTGTTTTTTTTTTGGTCTTAACAGAAATTCTCATTACTGATTACCTAAAAATATAATTTTAAAAGATAGCCTCTTTTAAAGTTTTTTTGATTAAAAAACCCCCTTTCTCTGAAAGAGCTCTTAACTCTTTAAGAAACTCTCTTAAGGAAATCACATGAACTGTTTTGGAGTGGTCTGAAAAAGGAAAGAAAAAAAAAGAATATTCAGAGCAATATGTCATCATTGGTTTGGAATTTCTACCTTTTTTTTTCTTATATAGATTTCCCAGTTAAGAAACTCTTTAAATTAATCCTTCCTGTCTCACGCTCAGGTGCTGTTCCCCTGATCATCTGCACAGAGACCAAGGACTTCCTGAGCTTTTTTTTCTTCTTTTAATTACAACAGCTTCCATTTATTCATCATTCAGCTGCTGAGTAACTGTACTTGCCCCCTTTTTTAGTGTCTTTTATTTTCATGAGTGTTTAAGCTCTGTATAACTAAGAAAATAATTAAATGGGCTGGGTTTTATTTGCAACAGTTTGCCAAGATCTTAGTGAGATGCCTGCAGTACATCATAATTTGATGGTGTCTCTGTAGCCATACAAAAGCAGCAGGAGAAAAATGCCATATAAACAACTACTTAGACAGAGTCTGAATGATCCAGTAATTTTGATTTATACTTTGCATTTCATGGAACTGTATTAGCAGTTAAAGTCGATGGTTAAACGATTGCCAGCACAAAATGAGTCAGAAACACAAAAGAAAGCCTGCAATGTGAGATTTAGTGCTGGGGACTTTACTTAAACCCAGAGTCTGAGTGTAAATTATAGTCCTGCTTGTCACTTTTAACTAAGAGCCGAGCTGGGTAATTTGTCCACTGCTCCTTTATGAGCTGGTAAACTGCAGTTTAATTCTTATTTCTTTTTCAAAGGCAGGGAAAACTCACCTCAGACATAAAGTAAGGGTGTGACCTGACCCTTATTTGATAATAAACCTGGCTGCCACCTCCTCCTTGTGCATCACACCCAGAGGGGGGTTCCCTAAACAGCTGGAAATGGGAAAAATGGCACAGCTGCCAATGGGATTCAGGAGTTGCAGTGACTGCAAGAGGATAAATGAGTTTATCTTGTCCTGGAGCAGCTGCTTTTTCTGCTTAAAACTTGGAAATTTTGTGCTTTCTGCTTTCTTTGTCAGGCAACTTCCTTAACCAACAGATTCCATAGTAAAAATAAGAGGAAAATAATAATAATAAAGGGGAATGGCCCAGTGTAGGGTAGACAAAAATTAGTCTCTCTGTGGCAACGAATGCAACAGTGCATTTTGGCCATGGGAGTTCACGTTATTACTTCTATTTTCTGCCAGGGTCTCCCCAGAATTTAAGAGCAACTGCAGCAGCTTCTCCCTGGCCTTTTGGAGATTATGTGCCATTTTCATTTTTAATGTTTACTAAGTTTCTGAATCTCTTCTCTTTCTACCACTGATGGTTTTCATGAACCACTCTCTTATTGCCACACCTGCTTTTGCTACTTTCCCTGTGCTGAATCTGTGCATAAACAGCTTCTTTCACATTCAAGTTTGTCCTTTATTTTCATTGCTTCCAAGTTCTCATTTTTTGTAATAATGGACCTATTTCCCAGTATCAAACACCTGCTCCTAATAGTTCCTTCCTATTCAGCAACATAAATATTTATATATATTGGTAAGATGTTCACAAGGGGGGTAAAAAATCCTGAGTACATGTAATTTTTTCTGAAGGCAGGGTGCTGTTTAGCCACTCACACAGTTGAATCTGATTCCTGTGACAGTTCCTTTTTGCCTATTTGTGAGTGTCACAGTGTCATGGAAACAAAACTGTCTTGGGAAGTTGTGTCATGAAATCCATTGAACACAAAGCTCTGGGTCCTGTGCAGAGCCAGGAGTTGGACTGGTGGGTCCTTTCCAGCTCAGGATATTCTGTGTACAAGGTACAGAAGGAGAATTGCTCAGATATTTTTATTATCTGTTTATGTAGGACTCCTACTCAGCCCAGCATTAGTCACATGTCCTGTATTAGTTCCCTTACCCACAGGACTTCAAACGCTCCAAAACTTTAAATTTAAGCTCCTGAGATGCAACAACAGCAAATTACCTTCTTGAAATCATTGATAGAAATGTAATCACTTTGATCCCCCTAAAGCTCTTTGCAACCTGTGCATCATCACTGTCTGTGGAGGAGAAAAGCAGCTGTGTTTGGAACAGAATATTCCCTCTGTTTCCCAGAGCACTGTTAAACCCTGGCCACTGGCAGCAGGTCCAGGTCCCTGGTGAGGCATTGACACAGTCAAACATAAGTTCTCAGCAGAGGTCTTTAGGTCTGTTGTGTCCAGGAGCTCTGAAAAATGCTGTTGCCATCACCTTTATTTCCAGGGAGATCCTAAGGGCTCTCTGGGGACAGCTGTGGTTGCATTGGAAGGACTGTATTGACTCCAAACCAAACAAATCCCCCCAATCCATCCAAGGGCATCGATTGCCAAGGATTTGTTTTGCTGTCTTGCAGCTTCCAGTTTTTCCAGGCGACCAGTGTGGAGGGGAGGAGAAGTTCAGCAGCTCTAGAATTGAAACAGAGTCAATTTAATTCAAGTTCAAACCCCCCTGTACCAGGAGGTCTCTTGGACAGGAACAATTCCCTTGTACATGAACTCCATCCTGTGACTACTCTGGGGAGAGCAGGAAATTGTGTTCCAGCCAAAATCCCAGCAGATGAGGGAAATGCTTAAGGGCTCTGAGCTACAGTGCTTATGAGGTACCAGAGCACCTCAGAAAAAGTGTCATTTATCGATGTCTTGCAAGGGAAAATGTTGATTCCTTTTTGTAAATTGCATTTTTCCATCAAGGCTCACTGAGACTGAAAAAATCACTGGTGACTGACAGGCTTTCCATGTTCAGGTTTGATGGGAATGTTTTGGCTGCTGGAGCCAGAGAATAGCCTGGGAATAATTACACTGACTAACACGTTCCTGGGGTGACAGACAACAGCTTCATTTCACAGGCCAACTTGCTTTAAGACACTTTTCCTCCCCACTCTTGTCTCTCTCCGTGATGGGGTATTTACCACCTCTCTTTTCTCTGAGCTCCTCGGGATTTGCTTTAACCCTGGACACGACTTTGCCAGGATGGGGAGGATTCAAAGTGTCCTCAGGAGCTGCAGCCTCGTGTGTGTGTGACTCTGGAGCCCTGTTAACACATCACCCAGCCTCCTTAAAATTCCCAGTGCCAACAGCTGCCAGATCCCACAGCCCAGTGTGACCTGGAGGGGAAGGAGGGAGCTTGACAGCCTCTAATTTCCTCTGTGTGACTGTCACTGCCACCAACAGATGTGTCCCTGCAGTGACAGTGATGCTCTGGGATGCTCCCAACCCCTGTTGGCTCCTTCTCTTTGCAGCTTCTGAGAGGTTGTAAACCACCCAGCTCTTCCCCAGCCCTGGAAAATATCTTGTCCCTCACAGGAGTAGAGCTCTGAGGGTCTGTCTCTGCCCTGGAAGAAATTTAAGGTCCCTCAAGGAGCCAAAGCCCTGAGGGACAGGGAATATCCCTGGAAGAAATCTAATAGTCCCTCAAGGATCCAAAGCCTTCAGGGACAGGGAATATCCCTGGCTCTTCCTGGAAAATTCTTCTCATCCCTCCCAGGAGCAGAGCCCTCAGGGACAGGGAATATCCCTGGAGGAAATCTTATAGTCCCTCAAGGAGCCAAAGCCTTCAGGGACAGGGAATATCCCTGGCTCTCCCTGGAAAAGTCTTCTCATCCCTCCCAGGAGCAGAGCCCTCAGGGACTGAGAATATCCCTGGCCCTGCAGACCCCTCCTGGCCCAGGGTTGTTCCTGTTTCTGCTCCAGCTGGCCCAGGGCAAACCTGGAGCAGCTTTTTGGAGCAGTAACAGCAAACCCAGTTTTATTTCTCCAGGGGGTGGCCCTGGGAGCCTCCTGCCTTCCAGGCTGGGATGTGGCTCAGTGGTCACCAAAACTTTTGAAACCACCCCAGAGCTCATTTATTGGAAAGGAAGGATGGCAAGTGGGCACTGAAGGGAATAAAGAGCAAAACATCTGACTTTAATATGCAGATGGCAGAGTTAATCCACTAGATTAGTGTAGCAGAAGAGAAGAATGTCTGACATTAAGGGAGTTATTTCTTAGCCTGATTAATTTTACCATGGAATCCTATGGCCTGGAAGAGACATGCTCTAATGACTCACTGATCCTTGTTTTGCACAGTTCCATAGAAATTGCAGATATGCACAAATTAGGAAGTCAAGGTATTACCAGGCAACAAAAAAAAATAAAACCAAGTCAGAAATGGCAATTTTTTTTTAAGAGGAAAGTGGGTTTACACATATCATGGCACAGCTGGAAATACAATGGCTTTGGAGGAAGGGGAAGAGGTTTCAAAACTAAGAAATCCGTGTGAGGGCACCACTGGAAGACTGAATATAAACCCCAGGAGGACACAAAATATGGAAGAAATCCTGCTTTGGGTGCTGCATCTGGCAGGGACGAGCCATTAATGCTTCCAAAAAATGTCTGTTGTCCTGATTCCTGTTTCTTGACACAGCACTTCTTCCCCACCAGCTTCACTGGGAATATTCCAGACTCTATTTGCCAGCCCTAAAAGTGAGTCTTCACAGCATATTTGCCATCCTGTGCTAAAAAGGATTGGCTTCAGTGCATTCTGGGAAACTCTGGAAGACTTTCAGCAGCAAATAAGGTGGGCTGAGAAATGGCAACAGATTCATGAGGTAGAAATAATTAAGGTAAATCCTGGAGCACTTCGGTTCCCCTTCTTCTCTCTGTTTTCAAACAGAATATTCTGCATGATGAATTGTGAAAATGCAGCACATGCTGGGAGGTTTTAACTGTCTCCTCAGATCATAAAGAGAAAGGAATATATATATTTATATATATATAAAGGAATCCTGGTCTTGTTGATGGTTTAGGGAAAAGCTAAATAGAGCACAGGAAGAAAAAGGCTGTACCTTAAAAATTAATTGTTCAAGTACCAGGTCATTGTAGAGTAATGCACCGTGAAATGATGTTATTCTCCAGGAGAATTTCCATAAAGTTTAACACTCCATGGCACATTCTTTTCCTATTGAAGTTAGTTAAAAATAGTACATAAAAGTGTGCAGGGAGAGCATAAGTGAGTGTGGCTTGAAACAAAGCAGGAGGAGCAGGGCTGTGCTGGAGGGGAGGCGAGTCCTTGCTGCTGGAACGTGGTGCAGATGCTGTGGCAGGAGCCATAAACCTGCCTGAGTGATCCCACAGAGCCAGAGTGCTGAAGGAGCCATTAGTCTTGGGGTATTTTTACTGTTATTCACATCAGGATAATGAGATTATTGGAATATTTTTTTCCTTTTCCTAATGAGAAGGAGACAGAATACCTTGGTGCTAAATGATTTAGTCACGGAGCAGAGCCATTAGTCTCCACCTGATTGCTGTCAAATGGGGGAAAATTGGAGCATTATGCTGATATTTCTCGTGATGGGCCGTGTTTTCCCTGCTTGTTTGGTGTCAAATGAGATGGCTGAGAACAGGGGGTTCCTGGAAAGCTTTGGAGTAAGAAAAGCAGGTCCAGGGCTGGTGAGTAGGAGGTGTCTTTGGGAGGCAAGTGGAGCGTGGAAGGAGGGATCTGCTTGCCTGGAATGTCCACTGTGGAGGTTTCCACGGGCTGGCTCTGACTCAAATTCACCACAATATTGACTTTTGAAGAGCGTTTCTCTAAAAGCACTTGTTTATTTTGCAAGCATCTGTTTATTTACATGTTTTATCTGTGTGACAAGTGAAGCCTCCTGGAGATTTGGAGGCCGTTTGAATTGTATCTGAAGTGATGATTTTTCTTAAAATAGTCTCCTGGACTGGCTCTGGAGGCACTAGACCTTGTGCTGCTCCCAGGAATAAATACAAACTCCCCAAGCTTTTATTGGCACAAGTGCCAAAGCCCACAAGTTTTTTCAAGCAGTTAAATAAAAAGGTGACTCTGAAATAAAAAGAGGCTCTGAAGGACCTTGGATAAATGCTTGGCCTTCTCCTGCTAGAGGAATAAGATCTGAACAGGGAAAGAAACTTGTGTACTCAACATCAGGAATTTTTGCCTGTTTTAAAAAAAAAAATTCTTGAATGACTTTCGGAGTAAAATATTGAAAGTACCTAAAGTGATTGACTGGCATGTTTTTGAAAGTTTAAATTTATGGTGGCACTCTTGGAAATATTGCCACTGCAGCTCTGAGCAGGAGCAGAGTGCTTTGAGTACTGCATTCCTCCTTTTTATTTCCTTTTTGCTCCCTGAAGCTCTGCAGATGCAGCAGTTTTCTGGCAGGGGATGATGGGCCAGAATTATTAAGCAGCTTCTAAATGCAAGATTAATTTATAGGGTGGTTTTTAATACGTGACACTGCTCGAGAAACTGCAGCACAGACTTGCTGGGCATCAGGGTTTGATGCAAACTTGGGCTGTGGCTGCAGAGCCCCTCTGGCCCGTGGGCACGAGGGGGATTGTCCACGGAGCAGGACGGGTTGGACCGTGCCAGGTGCCTGTGCAGGGATCCTGCCTGGATTTCTGTGGGAATCCATAGGCTGGGGGACGTGAAGAAACGTTCTCAGCCAGCAGAGAGCAGATTTAATGAGATTCATGGGGTGGGAGAGTTGGTTCAGCTCTGTCTGCTGGGTGGGAGAGGGTCCCTTTTGGCCTCAGTTGTGGTGGACATTGGCTGGTTTATTGGCTTTTACTGGGCTGAGCTTTTATTGAGCAGAACTTGACTCAGCCAGGCAGAGAAGGGACCTGAGAGTTTGGATTGACAGGAAGCTGAACAGGAGCCAGAGCGTGCCCAGGGGGACAAGAAGGCCAATGGATCCTGGCCTGGCTCAGGAACAGGGTGGCCAACAGGTCCAAGGAAGTGATTCCTGCCCTGGACTCAGCGCTGGTGAGGCCACCCCTGGAGTGCTGTGTCCAGTTCTGGGCCCTCAGCTCAGGAAGGACATGGAGGGGCTGGAGCAGGTCCAGAGGAGAGCAACGAGGCTGGGGAAGGGACTGGAGCACAAGTGCTGTGAGGAGAGGCTGAGGGAGCTGGGGCTGTTCAGCCTGGAGAAGAGGAGGCTCAGGGGAGACCTCCTCACTCTCTGCAACTCCCTGACAGGAGGGGGGAGCCAGTGGGGGTTGGTCTCTTTTCCCAGGCAATCATCAGCAAGACAAGAGGGCTGGGTCTTCAGCTGTGCCAGGGGAGGTTTAGGTTGGAGATTAGGAGGAATTTCTTTCCAGAGAGGGTGCTCAGCCATTGGAATGGGCTGCCCAGGGAAGGGGTGGATTCTCCATCCCTGGAGGTTTTTAAGAAGAGACTGGATGTGGCATCAGTGCCATGGGCTGGGAACCACAGCGGGGTTGGATCAAGGGTTGGACTGGATGATCTCAGAGGTCCCTTCCAGCCCAGCTGATTCTGTGATTCTATGATTCTATGACTGGTAGGAAGTCCCAGTGAAGCCAGAGCACCACTGGCAGCAGGCTCATGCTTTGCAGTGAAAATTCACTGTGGAAAGAAGGTGGAACTCCCCAGGTTTCCCCTGCTCAGCACCAGGAGAACCTGCTCATCCTCACTGTGCCTCACCCTGGAGGGCTCAGGTCCTCCCTGCCCCTGAGAGCTCTGCAGTGAAACTGTGCTAGGAACAAGAGGGAGGTGGGGACAGGGAATGATAAGATAGGTTTTGGAAGTAGCAAAACCACTTTAGCTTTGCAGATCTGGCAGCAGGAGTTGGAGCAGACAGGTCCCCTCATCCCCCAGTTCCCCCTCCAGATGGACCAGCTCAGGTTGTTTGGCAGAACTGACCCCCCCAGCTAGTTCAGGCTTCCTTATTTACCTTTGTTGCCTCTCTCCCTCCATTCTCCAGCAACAAAAGTGTGTTTTATTTATTCAGGGCTGTTCCCCACTGCCCCTGAACCACAACCTCTCGTGTCACCACCAACAAAGCAGAGCTGCTTACAAGGAGAGTTTGCAGCTCCCGAGGACCAGATGCTGCAACAGCTGAATTTTAAATGAAGGGATTTGTTTCTCCCCTTTCCCCCCAAACTTCTGTTGCCATTCTGCACTAATCTTTCACCCTGGCAGGGAGTCCTCACAAAGAGTTGGTGGAGAGGCTAAAAGGGCAGGTTCCCTGTAGCACTCCCCTCTTCTAAGTGTGACTCCTTCACTAGCAACTAATGGGAGGGAATTTGGGTTTAATCCACTATTCTTTTTCCTCTCTTATTATGGACCCATTACTGGATCTTCTATAAGCTCTGAAGAGCCTTAGGATTGGGAATGCTGGGAGGAAAGGAAGTAATGGGGAGGGAACAGTGTGACAAAACCCTTCTGGTCCCTTTTGGAATGAATGATTTTCAGAAGCTATCAATTGCATCCCTTAACTGGGGAGCCCAGATTATGAAGAGGAATATAATTAGTGGCAAATGCTGTGAGATATATAAAGACAAATAGGGGAGAGGGATGAATGGGAGCTCATAAATTTTATTAAGGACCACATTTGGATGTAATCATTTATTGCTGGGGTCCCTTGAAGTGATTCCAAACTGCAGGTTGTGCACAGTGGAGCTGGAGAGAGGTCACTCCCATTATTAAATCAAGTGTAAGGGATTATTGATTCATAAAGAAAAATTGGTGTGTTTTAGAAGTGGAAATAAATGGACTCAGAGCAGTGCTCCCTCTCTGCTATCAAGTGTTCTTTGTGGGTTTGCCTTTGGTTCCCTTGCTGTGATTTAACAGTTTTGTCCCCCAGAGACTCCACTTTTTCCTGAGTGAAGCTCAGGGCCTGGGTACAGGTTTGCTGACAGGTGAGTGGGGACCTGCTGCAGCCTGGAAATCATGAAAATAAGTGAACTTTTGCATTTCCTTTCAGCTGTGGGTTTCAAAACCCATCCAAATAAGGTGTAAAAGTTATCCTTGGCCATTTAGACAGGAGACAACATTGTACTCACGGAGATCTGGAGATCTCCAGGTCCTGTCCCCTCCTCTCTGCATCACTGAGACCTTTGCTGGGTGACTGACAGAGAAACACCCTCCCTCCCAAACTGGCTCTTTTCCAAACAACACACCTCATCATTAGTAATGACAAAAAGGTGACCTATAAGCTTCTAAGCGGAATCCATTTTTAAATCTCCTGTTTTTCCCCCCAATCCTTCAATCTAATTAGGCTCACATCAGTATATTATTACAGAATGTAATCATTCCTTTCTTCTAATAACATTCATGGATAATTTTATTTCTCATTTTCAGCCTCCTACTCCTGTGGTGTAATTAGTGTCTCTGGCACCTCGTGACGCTCAGAATGAGTTGCAGCTGCTAATTGCTAATTGAAAAATTAGAAACTCAGTTAGAAAAAGGATCTAATTAAAATGAAATTAGATAAAGTCCCTTCAAACTAGTTTCTTCCTCTTTGCTTCCCCCCCCCCCCCCCAGTTTTGCGATCACAGAGCCATTAACACTCACCAATTACGTTTAATTGTTAAACACAAATACATTTTTATTCGACTTCTTACAATAACCTTTCCTTAGTGAGAGGAAGACACATTTGGCAGGCAGGTTGTGAGTCTCTCCTACCCTAAATTCCAGCTAATCACCTACTGATCTTTGATGGTGTCAATGGACTGCCCTGGTCCTATGGGAAATCATGTGAGAATTCCCTGCATGGACAAAAGATCTTTTAGCAAATGCCCTGCCTGTGCTTTGGGAGGTGCCCTGTGGCACCCAATATCTTTGTGGCATCAAAGTAGGAGGAAAGAAGTTTCTGGTGCTCCTGCTTTGTGTTTCTGCTCTGGTCCTCCCTGCTCAGAGGGAAAGGGATGCTCCAGTTCAGAGCCAGCCTGAAAGAGGCAGGTCAAAGGTTGGGAAAAGACACTGTAATATGGAGTAATTACTGCTGTGCCAGGTGCAAAAAGTCAAGGTTTGACAGTAAATGTGCAGGCAGTAAAACGTGGCCAGACCTCCTTGTGGTGGAGAGAAATTTTTTGTGGGCTGGAACAAGGCCCAGGGAGGGGATGGAGCAGCCCCTGTCTGACCCCCTGTCCTGACCCCTGTGTGGCTGTCGGGTGTGACACAGAATCAAACAGGGCTTCTCATAGTCCAGTGGCTCCATATCATCCTTCCCCTCCTCCACAGGGAGCTGGAACTCTTCCCAATCCGTGTAAACCTCCTGACCCCCTTGCTGTGCACCTTTATAGCCAGAGTCCTCTCATCTGCTGGAGTGAGAGCTCTGGGTGACGTCTGAGAGTGGCCACGGGGAGATGGAAATGTGGGAATTGCCTGATTCCAACCAGGGGGAAGTGGCTCTGATTTACCTCTGCCATGGACTCCCAGAGGGCTGGGCAGTGATCAGAGTTATTAATGCTGAAGGGGCTGCTCACACACAGAGTTCAGCACACACACAGATCTTTTCATGGGCTGAGGGATGTGATGTACATGAGGCATGACCAGCTTTGGAGGCAGAGGTTGGGAAAAACTGGGAAGTGCTCGTGCCCTTTGCAGCAGGCACAGTGCTCAGGGGTTACAGCTGTGATCCTGTGGGAATCACTGGGAATGAAACCCTGGGGAGTATTTCTGATAGGACAAAGGGGAATGGCTTAAAACTGAAACAAGGTGGGTTTAGATTGGATATTGGGAAGGAATTCTTTCCCTGTCAGGGTTGGGCAGGCCCTGGCACAGGTTGCCCAGAGAAGCTGTGGCTGCCCCTGGATCCCTGGAAGTGTCCAAGGCCAGGTTGGATAAACTTGGAGCAACCTGGGCTAGTGGAAGGTGTCCCTGCCCATGGCAGGGGGTGGAATGAGATAATTCCAAGCCAACCCATTCCATGATTCTGTGATATCACTGTTAGGGATACACAGAGACACATTTCCAGTCTCCCACCAATGACCTCCCCATGCAAACCTTCCCAGTTTATATATTCAATTTATGTCAATGATGTTTGTTTATTGACTTTGCCACACTTTTGGTACCTCTATACCTTTTGCTCAGGTACCAGCCACCCCTCAGCAGAGGGAACAGGAGAGGCACACTGGAATCTTCCTCCTACATGGAGGGAAGGAGGGATCAGGTAGAAATCAGTACCTTAAACACACACTAATCAAGTGACATCCTGATCTCCCTGTTTGCAGCACCAAAAGGGCTCAGAAGAGCCAAAGAATGAATTTCCAGAGCCCTCCTGGATGCCTGGAGCAGCAGGAGGAGCATGTCCTGCTGAGGCAGATGGACTCAGAGGATCAGGCCAAGCAAAATTCCCTTCTGGTAGAAAAATAGGCTGTTCTTGTCCAGTTTACACCAAGAAGTTGCTCTCTGGAGTGGCAGTCTGAAAAATAAAAGCTAGACACGATTCCAGCATGGGGAAAACTGGAATGCTTTATTGAACAGAACACAATTTTAGAGGCATCTGGGGCTGGGCATGTTAATGAAGGGGACAACCTGTGTTAATTAAGGAGTTACACAAGTTTTTACTGCAATTTCCAAAGAGTTAGTTTTTCTTCAAGCAGGATTCCATGGGGGATAGAGGGATTACAGGGGTTTAGACATGGTTTTAACAATCATCCCAAAAAATAGTCCTTTCTTAATTCTGCTTGGAGCCAGGTTCATATCTCAGGGTTGCACATCAACAGGTCCCAAATTTCTCGAATCACGAGATGTTTGTCAGCTCTTGTTTTCCAAGGTTTGTAATTCAAATTTACTGAGCTTCCTTTTGCTGAGAGCTGGTTTTTGTCCCCTCCACTCTGGTGCCTGGACCTGTCCATCTGCCACGTTTCCCACCTCCCTGCAGAGGGTTCCCATGGTGCAAACACAGCCCGCAAGTAATTGTCACCAAACCACCCCGAAAATACAAATTGTATTGAAAATACAATATCCACAGACTTAATTAGCATTGAACCACCAGTGTGGGAGGGGAGACAGCACAAAAATGCGAATTCTCTCCTGCCAGGTTTCCCAGTTAGGTTTGGTGCTCCCAAAATCCCCCTCAGCTCCCACTGCAGGGAGAACACCTTGTTACCCTCCTGGCACCGACAGATGGAGAGCCCTGGCACAGGAGACATCCATGGCTGTGCATTAATTATGGCAAGGGCAGGATTCCCAGCTGAATTCCCAGCTCACAGCATCCATCTAGATGGAGCTTCCCAGCCCACCTTCACGGAGAATTCCTTCCTAATATCCAACCTAAACCTGCTCCCTTTCAGTTCAGAGCCACCCCCTTCTTATCCTGTCACTACACACCCTTGTAAATAGTCATTTATATATATAAATGTACAACTTTCTGCTTTGATGGATAATTTATTTCTCAATTAGGATTTTGAATGGAGAATTTTTTTTTTAAATTAAGGTTTAAAAAAAAGGAGAAATTTTTTAAATTAAGGTAAAAAAAAAAGGAGAAATTTTAAAGACCCCCATTTTTTTTAATTGAGAATTTTTTTAAATTAAGGTTAAAAAAAAAAGGAGAAATTTTTTAAATTAAGGTAAAAAAAAAAGGAGAAATTTTAAACACTCTCATTTTTTTTTTGAATTGAGTAATTCTTTAAATTAAAGTTAAAAAAAAAGAGAAGTTTTAAAAGCCCTCATATTTTTACCACAAAGGCAAAAAAATTTTGAATGGAGAACTGTTTTAAATTAAGGTTAAAAAAAAAGAAAGAGATGTTTTAAGTGCCCCCATATTTTTTTTTGAATTGAGAAATTTTTTAAATTAAGGTTAAAAAAAAAAAAGAAATTTTAAATGCCCCCATATTTTTGCCACTAAGGCCAAAAAATTTTGAATGGAGAAATTTTTTAAATTAAGGTTAAAAAAAAAAAGACAGAGAAGTTTTAAATGCCCCAATATTTTTGCCACTAAGGCAAAAAGATTTTGAATGGAGAAATTTTTTAAATTAAGCTGATATTTATGTACCTTGTCATATTTTGCCACTTAATATATAACTATTACATGCTTATTAGATCATCTATTATCTGTACTATTGTGTTTAACTCCTCAGTTATTGATCTGCTCCATTCTCAGAGGTCTGAGCATAAATAACACCCCAGTCATGGTTTTTGGAATATAAGGATGGGACTTATGAATCAACAGCTCTGTGGGCTTAGATAGATATTTAATATATACATATATATCTCTGATATATTTATATATATGATGTATATCACACAGAGGGTGTCAGTTGTCTGTCACGTTTGGAATTCAAACCTGATGTACATTTTGTTTTCATCAAACGGGATTTACTTTGTTTTGGCCTAAATTTAGTGTAAAAACAGCTTCTCTGCCCCCAGTGGGAAAGTCTTCATTGAATTTATTGGAGCAACAAAAGAGAAAGCAAAGTGGGTAAAGTGTGTTTCCTGAACTCAAGGGGGAAAAAAAAAGGGGGGGAGAAGAAAGTAAAAGAATTTTTTTCCAACCAGTAGATTTTGCTCCTGAACATTCAGAGTGAACAATCAAAAACCAGATTTTAGCATGACTTTGCAGCCAGGAAGCTTTGCAGGTCACTTGATTCCTGGCTTTTGAAGCAAATCATCTGCCATACACCAAATATTTGCAGCTTTCCGTGTTCTGATCGTGGGGAATAAAGTAAGCAAAGGAGTCAGTTACAGCAGGAACTGGGCAAACAACAGAATTCTCGGTGATTTTCAAAATAAACATATCTAGGTGCATGCCTTCCACCCATTTTATTTTTTTATGTAACTCCATAAACACATATAGAGCATTGTTGTCACATCCAATTTGCAGTGCACAGGAGCTCTGTGATGGTGAGTGGCAGTAAAAAGGGAAGGGGCAGGGGAGGTTGGAGATGGATATAATCATGCTGAAAAAAGACTTTTCTAAAGCCCTGGGGCTCCTGTGCCGGGCTCAACAAACAGAACAGGCTTGTGCATGTAGAGGGGCTGGAATGAGGAGGGAAGAGCATGATTAAAAAGGACAGATCTTTTGTTGGAGGTTACTGAGCCACTGGAAAAGAAAGATGAGTTGGAAAAAAAAAAAAAGCACCTGTAAGGGCTGAATGTGTGAGCAGAGCCCTCCAGCCCACTCACATGCACTGTTCTTTTCAGTTAGCCTTTGAATTTTCCTGTTTGGGTGTTTCCAGTCAGCTCTTGTGGATGTGAACTGGGCATTTTTGAGGAAATGGCCACGTGCAGTCATTCCTGGAAGCTGCTGGGCCTCAGTTCTCTCAGTGGGAGCTTGCACATATGTGTGCTGCTGCTCAGCCAGCTGGGGATGCCAAGGGGGCCCAGGGATAATAATTCCTGCACATCCCCATGTTGTGTAAACATGTCTAGTTACACTAAAATAGACACAAAGCTAATTAATTCTACTTAATCAGCGAGGCAAGATTGATTCCAGCTGTGTTCTTCCTCTGCTAAGAAAGAGGGTCCAGTTTTGGGCCATCACTGCAAGGAAGACATGGAGGGGCTGGAGTGTGTCCAGGGAAAGGGATGGAGCTGGGAAGGGGCTGGAGCAGGAGGAGAACTGAGGGAGCTGGGGGGGCTCAGCCTGGAGAAAAGGAGGCTCAGGGGGGACCTTCTGGCTCTGCAACCCCCTGACAGGAGGGGGGAGCCGGGGGGGGGTCGGGCTCTGCTCCCAGGGAACAAGGGACAGGAGGAGAGGGAACGGCCTCAGGCTGTGCCAGGGGAGGGTCAGGTTGGACATCAGGAGGAATTTCTCCCTGGAAAGGGTGGTCAGGCACTGGAAGGGGCTGCCCAGGGAGGTTTGGAGTCCCCACCCCTGGAGGTGTCCAAGGAAGGACTGGCCATGGCCCTCAGTGCTCTGGGCTGGGGGACAAGGTGGTGTTTGGTCACCAGTTGGACTCGATGGTCTTGGAGTCCTAAAGAGCCCTCAGGTGTCAAACCAGTTCCTTTCTACTTAATCTTGCCCTTTTTTTTGTCATATTGCAAATTTTGGAGGGTGAGACTCTCTGGCAGCAGGGATGACAACTTTATATTGAAGTCAGGGGCAGCTTTATCACTTCCTCCTATTTTATGCAGCAAAGAAAAAAAATATTCAAGAGTTATTCTTTCCAAAAACGACCATGAGATGCTGGCAATTGTTCTGCTCTGGGCTGGGGGACAAGGGGGGCATCAGGCACAAGGGGGACTTGATGATCTTGGAGGGCTTTTCCAACCCTAATAACTCTGTGATTCTGTACCTTTACAGACATATGGCTCCGTCCTTAATAGTTCTGCAAATCTGATAAACACTTCAGCTCATCTTTCAGTTCACTTCTGTGTATGTATATTTGAATTATCAAATCTGCTCGAATCCTGTCAACTTTGCCAGTTGCTGTGGCCAAAAAGGCCTTGTTTGGCACTGGTGGCAAAGAAAACACATCTGATAATTGATGGCATTCAGAATCCCAAGCCAGGGGCTGTGTCCCAGCCTCAGGAAGGAAATCAGGCAGGAATCCTGAGCTGGAAGGGACCCACAAGGATCGTGGAGTCCAACTCAATGCAGTAATGAGCTTAATTAAGCAGGAGAACCAGGTAGAACTGGCAAAATGAGATTGCAGGCAGAAAGTCAGAACGGTGAAGTCAAATGCTGACAAAATATGTACAAATTGCAAAACAAATAATGGAAATTCATGCTCAAGCTGTCAGGAGGGCACCAGCCATCCTACATTCCCCCAGGAGTGCCAAATGAGCTGCTGAGGAGGTCAGGCTGCTCTGTAGCAGTTGTCTGTTATCGTGTGTCTCGGCTCAGTTCTGCAGCTGCAGAAATCCTTCTCAAGTTCAAATAAGTTCTCAACTTTTGAATTTGCCCTCAGGCTCGTGCTGAGTGAAAGCTGAAATCGTGGGGGTGATGCAGCAGGGCTGCACATGCCTTGGGTTTGCAGTTGTTGCCTGTCAGGAGCTGAGGAAAAAAAAACACCTCCAGAGCAATTTAATTGGAGATAAGAAAAGGATTTAATGAAATCACCATGTACAGGTGTTACAATTTATAATAGTGGCTGTCCAATCCCAAGTGTTTCCACCCCGTAGCTTTTGCCCTGGTCCACCCCCTGGGAATGGGGTCTGGGATGCTTTTTGGGACCACCTCTTCATCATCTTCATCTTCTTCAGAGCATAAAGGTACACAGTCACCCAGTTCTTGACTGTACTCCTGAGGTTCAGGATTAGATGTCCTCAAACAGGAGAGGCCTGCCTTGACAAGAGACTAAACATTTTCTGCTAGAATTCAGGAGTGGGATTGATATGGGGAACACAGAATGGGGTGATGGGGTAGGGGAATGTATAAACTACTGTGCTAAAGGGTGAGGGATATAATATAGCTACTTCTAAAATCTACTTCTGCTATAATTACATAGAAAGCTTATAAAAATTAGAAAAAGCAAAAGACTAAAAGAATCTTAAGGCATCACAGTGCTGGCACACTCCTGCTCTGTTCAGCAACACAGAACCATTCCAGCTTTTTTCCCTGTGCAAGCAGCCCCCACCAAAGCCATTACCTGGGAGCAGAGAGGAACTGTGTGCACAGGGGGTAGGGGAGCAAAAACAAACAGAGGGAAGGTATTTCAAACATTTGAATCTCAGTTTCAACAGATGTGACCAATAAGTGTCTGAAAATGGAGCGGGGAGTTGGGCTGCTCCCCTGCTGTGGAAGGGTCCCTCTCAGAGGCAAGGCTGGTAACCCTGAGTGATCCCCTTCTTTTGGAGCTCTTTCCATGAAATGGAATCATAGAATCATAGAATCAGAGAATCACAGAATCACAGAATCAGCTGGGTTGGAAGGGACCTCTGAGATCATCAAGTCCAACCCTTGATCCAACCCCACTGTGGTTCTCAGCCCATGGCACTGATGCCACATCCAGTCTGTCCTTAAAAACCTCCAGGGATGGAGAATCCACCCCTTCCCTGGGCAGCCCATTCCAATGGCTGAGCACCCTCTCTGCAAAGAAATTCTTCCTAATGTCCAACCTAAACCTCCCCGGCACAGCTTAAGACCATTCCCCCTTGTCTGGCTGAGAGTTGCCTGGGAAAAAAGACCAACCCCCCACCTGGCTACAACAAATAGCTTTGTCTTCTCCTTCCTTCACCCCACCTTCATTAATCCAAGCTCAGTCCCTCTCCCTGCAGTTGTCACCTCTGCAAATGGAGAGCTGGTGCTTGGTGCACTAACAATATTCAGCATCAAAACTCAAACCTGGCTGCCTGGTCTCTGTGCAGTTGTCAGTGGCAAAACAGGCACACAGCTTTCCCCAGAATGGTTGGTTTTGGCAATATAAGAGCAATCATGCAGTTAGGGGTTTCTGCTGAAGTTCTGAGGAAGGTTGTACGTGGATTTGTGCTTCTTCTGACTGTTAAGCTCAGCTACAAAGACAATAGAAGAGTAAATGTAGCAGAAAATTGTTACCTCAACAAGGGTGTCACAAAGTGACATTTTCACAGGGCCAATATCTTGATAAAATATGACCTTTTAATATTATGACAACCAATGACTGGTTATTAAGGTACATCTGAAAAGACATGTGAGGTGTCTCACTTAGAAACAGGTTTAAAAGTTGCCAGAGAAATCTTACTTGTGGATTTAACTTTGGATGGGGCTTGGAGCAACTTGGTCTAGTAGAAGGTGTCCCTGCCCATGGCAGGGGGTGGAATAAAATGGTCTTTAAGGTCCCTTCCCACCCAAACCATTCTAGGATTGTCTGATAAATCCAGGATCAGAGAGCACTGATTCCCAAGGTCCTTCAGAAAAAAGGATTAACACTGATTCTGAGTGGTTTGTTTTCCCACTGGGGCTGGGTCTCCTTGGCAGCATCTCTGTCTCAAAGATTTCACTTATCTCAGCTGCTCAGGGCCAGCACTGCTTTCAGAGTCACTGATATGAACAACAAAACAATGGAACACACCACTGGAATGCAACCAACTTCCAGCACGGGGTTTACCTTTACTTATTTTTTAAATGAATACAGATGAAAAAGAGAGCAGAAAGCTTCACTGGCAGTGTGAGATCTGAATAGAGATAATCCATCTGGTTTTTTAATATGTAAAACTATGGGTATTCCTGCTACTGATTGTCAAAGAAGGAGCCAGATATGATTGAGCCACTGCAGTGTGTGACAGCTCTTCCTGGGAATGGGAGGGAATAACCAGTCACTGGTGAGGCAGGAACATTCCACAGGGAGAGATTTTTTTTGTGGTTAAAGCAGCAGCCTTGCCCTGCAGCTTCACTTCTTTGTCCATATCCATTCCTTGTCTGTTTGGCCTCTTAAGAGTTAAATTTTGTGTGCACAGGGCCTGTTCCTGAGTGCAGAGTTTCCTGGCACAGGGGATTTGGAGCTTCACAGAGTGGTGGAGAGGTGGAGAGGTGAGAACGTGGGGTTCAAAGCACTGGTATCCACTAATGGTAGAATGTTCTTGAATATTAATTTCATGTAATAACTCTGTTCACCTGAGAATCCAGAAATGTTTTACAAATATTTGGTAACTTAATTTCATTCTGTGCCATGGTGTTAAGATGAGGATCATTTCAAGCTCCATCTGAGTGCAGCCTGTCCTAGGAAGGCATTTCTTGAGGGCACAGAACCACTCTGGGCTGCTGAAAAGCAGAAAAGAAAGCTACTGGTTTGTTCACTATAGCTCAGGGTGAAGTTATTTCATTGTTGTGATTACCCCCCAGAAATCAGAGGTTTGGGTTGAACGTGGGTACTGGGAGCTTTGAGCATCAATTCACAGTTTGCATTCAAATCAAACCTTCCTTTTTCTCATTTTAGGGCAGTTCTTTCCTAAGACTTGAATCCCACATTACTGTTCCCTTGAACAATAATTCCTGCAGATCTATTTGTTGCCTGTTAGCGCAGCAACAGAAAAACTATTCCATTTTTTGAGCAGAGCTACATAGGTTGTTTTTTTTTTCCCCTTGTGATTCTTCCTTGTCCTTTACTCCACTGAAACTCTGAAGTGGTTGCTCTTCCTTGAGCACATTGTGCAGGATCCTGCCTTAGGTGCAGCCTGTGCTGGCCTGATACAGCCAGGGAAGGTTGGGAGTCTTGTTCAAAGCATGCTGGAGGAATTATGAGACCCTAGGCTGACTCCCAGCTTTAACATAAAGATATCAATTCATCCTCATTTTCCCTAGGCTAGCTCAGAGCTTGTAGCTTTAATAAACACAGGAGCAGTGCTGTTGTGTCTTCAGGCTCTTCCATTAGATTTGGGAAGCTGTGTTCAAGCCAGAGCCCCTGGAATGTTGTAGCAGCCAAGACAGACACTGCAAAATAGCTTTTTGTTTGTGGTGACCAGTATCCAGCACATCCTTCCGTGTTTTAGCTCTCCTGCTAGACCCAAAACAGTGTCATGTTGTCGTATTTTGTCAGGGATGTTGGATAATAACACAAGGAGGAGGTGTCAGGGATGGGAAGTCCAAGGAATGTGTGGGAGAGGCAGCTGCAGAAAACTCCCGTGAAAACAGAGCAGAGAAAGTTATTCCAGTGGCCAAAGTTCTCTGTTTGGATGGTTTTGGCAGCTGTTCCCCCTCCCTGGAAGCTGCTTCTATTTCACTAAGTTTTAATAAAGTATAATTGGACAAAGCTGATCTAACTTTGAAGTCTTCCCCTCCTGGAGCAGGTGGTTGCACCAGATAATCCCAAAGGTCCCTTTCCAAGCTGATTTTTTTTATGATTCCATAAAACACATGGTGTTGGATTCACTTGCCCTCATCATACAGAAATACATGATATGGATACAAAATACATGTAATGGATATGTTTGTTTTGTTTTTCCCCTGAATATTTCTACCTGGGACTTCAAGCAGCTTTTGGGGAATGTTTGCACAAGTGAACCCAACCCCAATAACCCCTTGCAGGGAATGAAGAACAAAAGGGGAAAGGGCAAGAGCGAGGAGAAGTTAATTTAACCACACAGACTAATATTTACAGAGCAGCTGTTGCTCTGTTTACCCAGCTTTGCTAATTATGGGCCAGAACCTGCCCCTGGTGCTGACAGAGAATCATTCCATGCATCCCAAGTTGCTCCAAGGGCTGTGCAGGCAGGATGCACTTGGGATATTTGGGAATGCTGTCCCTAAATATCCAATGTGAGCAGTTGGACAGGGTGATCTGATCCTGTCTGGGAGGCTGAGTGGGGATGGGAGAGGTGGGTGAGCTCCCCCTTTACATCCCTCCTGCAGGGAGGGGTTGGAATTCCATCCCTTAAGGGGGAAATTCCCATCCCCAAAGACAAAAGATCCCACAAACTGACTGTGTGTTGCACACCTGGGAGCCCAAACAGCGGCTCTTTGACCCTGGAAGGATGTACAGATGTGGATTTCTGGGCCTAAAGCATCACACAGGACTTTTACAGCCAGGAATAAATAAATAATAAATAGCTGAGGCATATGGGAGAACTCACGGCGCTTCTCCCGCTCGGTGCTCGAGACAAAAATTAAAATATCAGAAGATAAAGATGGCAAGGGACCCCTGCAGGGAAAACCTCTTTGTCTAATGACCTTTCGAGGTCTATGATAGCAAATACAATAGCCAAACCTCATAAATCATAGTTCAGGAAAACATCCAGAGGGCATGCTTTGACACTGTTTGCATATTCAAATGTTACCCCGCTCATGAAAGAGAGACAAAATGTTTTTTTCTCTCAAAAATGTCAGCACAGGCTGGATTAGAAAAGATAATTCAGAAGTACTCCCAGAGAATAATTACCACTGTCACCTACCTGCAATGTAGTTAATGAATGGGAAGAGAGTGTTTTATTAGAAAAAAAAATTATGATTATTAGAGTAATTAATCAGCTGAGTGATGACAGCTTCCCTGAGAAAATAATCTCCAAAGGCCAAGTGGCTACAGGAGGGCATTTTGTTGATAAAGCACCAGGAGCACAAAACATTCTTCTACCATTAGGTGTGGAAGTGCTTATAGGGGTGGAATTACATTATGCCCTAAGTACCTATGGATCCACTGTACTTTGTGAGCTAAAAGATTCATTATCTCATTGGTTAAATGCAGGAAAATTTCCTGACCTCCTGCTGTCCCCAAAATAAATAACCCTTTCTTTTCTCCAACCCCTTTGTCCCATCCATTTAAACCTCAGCCCAGGGAAGCAGTTAAGGATCTATTTATGTCTGCAGGGCTGTGCAGGTTGTTCAGCTTCAGGGATTTCTCCACTCTGGGAAGGGAAAGGTGGGAAGGGACAAATTTTTGGCCCCTCTGATCTGAGCAAAGGTGAAGAGAAACCAGCCCCAGGCACAGCCAAGGCTCTCTGAGGACACCAGGATTTCCAAACCTTGGCAAGGCTGGAGCCCACCCTCCTTGGCTTCCCACTTGGAGACAGGAAGGCAGCCAGGAGGAAAGGGAACAAGTGGAAAACGTGGAGAAGGCTTTGGGAAAAGCTCAGCTCAGCAAAGGCAGTTTGAGCTGCAGACACTTTGCACTCAGGGCTGGGTCCGCTGAGCTCCTGGGCAGCAGCTCCTCGAGGTCCTGTCTCTGGAAGGACATGCTGAGCAGTGACAGTCCCCAGAGCTGTCCCCTCTGCCCTCTCCCCCCTCACAGAGGTCTTGTCCCAGTGCCAGGAGCCTCGGGAAGCTTTTTTCCTCCTCAGAGCTGGATGGAAGCAGAAAGGAGCCTCCAAGGCAGGAGCTGAGAAGAGTCCCCCCACCTCGTGCTGGGAGACTTTGCTCTGACATCAGCATCTGAATTCCTGCAGCAAAAGGGCCACGAGGGCTTTGTCTGAGCACTTGTACTTCTGAATTATGTGTGATGCTCTCCCTCCTTTTCTCTGGGCACAATTCCTGCTTTAATCTCTGGACATCTCCTTTATCCTGAGGTCCCACTGTGCCCTGAAGGATGAGTTTTTTAACTCAAGACCTCACTGCTGATCTTCTTAATCCTTGCTCTGTTGCATTCAGCCCATCCTGGGATCTGCACTTGGGAGGCTGAAGGTGTTGAAAGGTGCAGACACCAGGGCAAATTCAGGGCTGGCTTAAATTCCCCTTCTCCCTGTGGCAACATCATTCCAAGGTCAGGTTTCCCTGCTCGTTGGAGCAACCAGGATTTCTCTGGGACAGGAGGGATGGGGGACCCTCTGCCCAGGTAAATCCCACCTGCTGCCTGCAGAGTGACCCCTTGGCTTTGATCCCTGCTGTTCTCCAGCTTCTCTGCTCCCTCATCATTTATTTTTGGTTGTACCTTCCCTGCAGTGGCAGCAGAGTGAGGGAAAGCACCCGTGACTCTGAGCAGTGTTTAGATCATGGGTATTTCTTCCAATTAAAACAAGTGTGTGTTCACAGACTGACTACTGTAGAAGACAATGTAGGAACAAATGCCAAAGGCAACAGCTCAGAGATATGTTATTTACATATTTATTAGAAATTCAGTGCTGTTTGTGAGAGCAAACCACTTCTGACTTCAATTCCAATAAGTAAACGAGCCATTGGGCAAATAAAAGAAAAGGGAAACATGCAGTGCCACAGTTTACACAAGCTAATACAGTAAAACAAAATATTCTGAACGTGAAACTATTCTGCAAGATGCTAAACAGAAAATCCTACCTTTGTGCTGCTCCTTGGTTAAACACTCCGAAAACAATAACTGCAAAATAATTTAATTACATGTTGCCTCGCAGACTAACAGAAAGATAATTAATCCTTATTTATCTAAACTACACTGTAGTTCAGTTTAAACTGCCCTGCAGCGACGAGCATCAATTCTGCTTCATCTGAACTTTTGTTGGCCTTTCTTTCACTGTTTTTTTTTTCTCTTCTCTGGGTGGTTTCAGGGTGAAAAAAAATAACGAGAGCTGCTGGCTGTCCTGTGGGAGGGGGCCCTGGGACTGCAGGAGGGCTGCACAGCCACGTGTGAGCCCTGCACTGAGGAGCAGGAGGGAGGGTTTTGTGTCCAGATCTGTTGTGGACTCTGGAAACCCCCCCAGGGAATGTTTTGGAAGCACTGTAAGGATGTAGGGAATGGATTATCCGGAGAACTGTTGGATTTCTGGCTGCAGGAGCATGTCCTTGTTCTGGATCCCAACTGGCTGGACCTTTCCCTGACCCTGGGGTCAGGCTCAGGGCTGGGTGGGAGAGGGGTGAGGGTCTCCAGCTGGGAGATGAAGGGCTCACCTGAGGTTTTGGTGATGCTTAGGGTGTCTCTGCCTCCTTTAAAGTGAATTCCAGTTGCTTATCTGTGCTAATGGTGAGTGAAGCTGCCTCCAAAGGCTTTTACTCCACAGCCCCCATCAGCAGCTTTGACCTGCAGGTAGAGGTTTTTTAATGTAGACATACATTTATTGTAAGAAAAAAAAAATATTCTTTTACAGCACAATGGGAAATTTCGTGGAAAATAAGGAATTGCAGAATGATAAGGGGGAAAAAAAAATGTTTTATTTAAGTTGTTCCACTTTTTCTCTCCGTAAAATGGTCTAGTGAAAGGTTCCCTGACTGTGGCAGGGGATTGGAATGAGATGATCTTTCAGGTCCCTTCCAAACCTAAAACCATTCCATGAAAATAAAAGCAGAGGAGCTGAAGTTATTCTGATTTCATTGGTTATTGTAGGTGAGAAAATAAATATCCATTGCCTGACCCAAAAGCTGTTCAGGAAGCAGTTCATATCTCATAACTCTTGTTGAAAAGAACGTTTGATACCAACAGAAACTCAAAACACAGGAAAAAGATGTAGAGTCTTTCAGCATCTTTTTCAAATGCTCGCTTGAAATATTCCCAGGTAGATTGGGGTTATGAAATGATGGGGAAGAGGAACAAAGGGTTTGTAAAGGTTATAATACATGTAAAAATGTTTGGAGCGTTGGAGGCGCTCAAACCCGTTATTTAAATTCATCAGATGTCACTTTGAAGGGAGCTCAAGGAAACAGCCTTTCCGTGGATATTCTTTTCCGAGGCAAACTCGGGAGTAATTGTCAAATAAAGAGCACCCCAGGCCTCAGCCCCTGTGAAATGTCAAACCCTGGCAGAATAATAATGCCCTGCAGGGTTTCCAAATGGGAAGTGGGAGGCAATAAAGGGATGGGGCTCCCATTTCCAGCAGTCTGGAAAGCCAGAGCCCTGCTCCTGAAACACAGCCAGGCAGCCCAGGACAGGCAGCTTCCAGAGGAGTCACAGAATCATAGACTCATAGAATCATAGAATCAGAGAATCAGCTGGGCTGGAAGGGACCTCTGAGATCATCAAGTCCAACCCTTGATCCAACCCCGCTGTGGTTCCCAGCCCATGGCACTGATGCCACATCCAGTCTGTCCTTAAAAACCTCCAGGGATGGAGAATCCCCCACTTCCCTGGGCAGCCCATTCCAGTGCCTGATTACCCTCTCTGGAAAGAAATTCTTCCTAATCTCCAACCTAACCCTCCCCTGGCACAGCTCAAGACCCAGCCCTCTTGTCTTGCTAAGAGTTACCTGGGAAAAGAGACCAACCCCCCCCTGGCTCCCCCCTCCTGTCAGGGAGTTGCAGAGAGTGAGGAGGTCTCCCCTGAGCCTCCTCTTCTCCAGGCTGAACAGCCCCAGCTCCCTCAGCCTCTCCTCACAGCACTTGTGCTCCAGTCCCTTCCCCAGCCTTGTTGCTCTCCTCTGGACCTGCTCCAGCCCCTCAATATCCAGGAAAAGCTCCTGAGCTCTGATCCAGGTAGAGGAGGCATTGAAGCCAATCTAAAAGATGCTCTCAGCACAGGGACAGGGCTCTGCTGAGACTCCTGCAACAACCTTTGGGGTGTTGGGGAAAAATGATTCACAGGTGTGCCTTTCCCCATCTCCCAATATATCTCTTTTGAATTTCAAAGAGGCCTCCTGCTTATTTTGAAGTACAATATGTCCAACCTTGCAGGCACAGCTTATTGCTAATTTCCTCTGAGCCACGAGGAATCTATGATTTATTTAACAAATTTCCAGCCGGTGAATAAACCAACATTTGTTCTACCTGGAGGGTGGTTTCCAAATATCACAGCCCAGCCAGGCACAGCTGCAGCAGTTGGCACAGGAATAGTGGCCAAAGTGATGGACAGGGGGTCTTGTTGCAGGCAGGAAAATGGAAAATCATGGGAGTATCCCATGAAATAAAGGCCCACATCTTCAGCTGGGATTGTCAGCACGAAGCCACCACATTTTCAACTGCACTAGTGTTGATTTAGAGTTTGATACCAGATGTTTTCTGTGCCTAAAAGCTCACCAAGAGTAAAGTCTGATGACAGTGCTGAGGAAAAGCTGGACAGGTTGAACATGACACAATGCCTTCAAACCTTCATCTAACCTTCAAATTAGAGCAAATCCCCGAATATAACTATTTTTGCCTGTTTTGATCCTGGAGATCCTGGCAGATGGCTCAAGGGCTGGTAATGTACTCTCAGCAAAGGATGTTCTCATTGACAGGCAGTCCCTAGCACATGGAAAACTTAGAAGAAATATTTACACTGAGTGCATTTAACAATCTCATCCAGCATAACTATTTTATATCACTGTTTTTCCCACCTAAGTTCAAAAAGTTCCATTTCTTTGGAAGGGTTATTTGTTTACTCACTCTCCAATACAGAATACAAATATCCAAGGTTTTGTGGACTTTTTTTCCTCTTAAAATACAGAAAGCAAAGGTGTCTGGAGCTGCAGACCAGTCTGTGCTCTGGGTACACCAGCATGGAACTGGGGCTGGACCCTGTGAGAGATGGTGCTCTGCTGGTATCTGCAGGAGGTGCATGGAGGGGTGGGAGTGCTGCACTTCCTTTGGATCACTGTTGTTGCTGCTGCTGTAAAAATGAAAAGTAAAGGAAAGCAAAAAATTCCAGGTGATGGTTTGGTAATCAGAGATGTGAATGTCTTGATTTGAGCTACTGAGTAACTAAGGAGTAAAAATTAAGGACCGATTTCGAGCCAGTGCAGAGCTTGGCTTACCTGAGACGGTGTCAGCCAGGAGCTGCCATCCAGGTGGGAACTGCCTCCAGCACTGCAGAGCTCTCCCAAAGTGTGTTTAGAGCACAGTGTGTGTGTCTGCACAGCTCCAGACCCTCCTGCCTTCTCCCTTTGATAAGAATCAGGAATCTCAGGGGATGAAAGCAATGCAGAAGGGCAGGATGTGACTTTTTTTTCCACTTAAGTTCAACTGCTACATTTGGAGATGTCACAGTGGGTAATAAAATCTATTCCCTCTATTGAGGGCTGAAGAAAGGAGCTTTCACCAAAACAAACAAAAGTGAAAGATATTTTCTTTGGTTTTTTATTTACTTTGGGTTATTGAAGTGGCAGCTCTGTGCTGTCCATGCAGTGAGGGGGGATTATGAAGGCTCCAAGGACGGAGCTCAGACCCCAGTGGGTGCTTCACTTCCCCTACAAACAAACACATTCCTCTCCCTCCTCATCTCTGGTGTTTGTTCAGTGCCAGGCAGACTGAAAAGTGTGGAGTCATGGTAGTGATTGCTGAGTGACATCTGAAGAACTGAAATATTCCTCCCTGCCCAGGGATTAAAAAGGAGCTGGGCAAGAAAACAGTTATTGCTGTTTACAGAATTGTTTTTTCTTTCTGTCATATTTGAAATTTATAAAATATTTAGCTTAGGCAAATGCTGTCAATTGTAATAGACTTCTCCAGCTTGCAGGGAAAAGAGCTTGGTTGTTTGCTCTCTCCTGTGTAAATAACTGACATGAAAAGTAAGGAAACAAACACCCTCCTCTGCTCCTCCTTCCATCCTCTTTGCAGTCAGCATAAAAAGCTTGGGAATGGAATATACTGGAAGGAGCTGGTGCTGGGGGAAGACAATGAAACCATGGTGGGAATCCATCCACAGCATCTCGGTGTGTGGGATGTCACTGGGGCTGGGCTTGGTGAACACACTCTCTCCATCTTCCTTGGGCAGCTGAAAGTACCTCTCAGAGCTTCGTTTCTTTGCCCTTGTTTCATCCTGAACTTTGTTGCTGATGATGAGAAAAATGGAAGAGATGATGCAAGTCAATTTGTTCACTTATTTGCTGCTGTTTGATTGTGTGGATAAGGTTGTGCACCATGTTTGTGGGAAAATGATGGTGGATTAGTCAGTCTCTAGGGAATTAAATGCAAGTTTTGTTGGCTAAACTTTGTATCAGTCTTGCATAGTATTTTCCTTCCTGAAGAGGAAGTGGTAGTGGATCAAGGGTTGGACTTGATGATCTCAAAGGTCCCTTCCAACCCAGCTGATTTTATGATTCTAAATCTTCCTGGAGAGGTGGATTCCCCATCCCTGGAAGTGTTCAAAATCAGGCTGGATGGGGCTTGGAGCAACCAGGTCTGGTGGAACCACGGCAAGGGGATTGGAATGAGATGAGCTTTAACATCCCTTCTAGCCCAAACCACTCCTTGATTCCACGATTCTGTGATCCCATGAAGTGGGTGTTGGTGCACAGAAGAGCTGCAGGGCTGGAATGGCACCTGGGGGATGTGGGCTCTGTTTGTGGCACTTTACTTGCCCCATGGAGATGTCCTGCAGCAGGACAGGCAGTTCATCACCTGCTGTGCTTTGGGACCTGGATCTGTCTTTCCAGAAGCAGAAGTGAACCCTCCATACAGAGCTGAACAGCTGCTAAAAGGCTTCTTGATGTTGCCACCTTCCTCTTGCCATTGCCAATGGCCTTAGACTTAAAGCTCTGCTCCCAGAGCTTGGCAGCCCCCTGTGATTCCTTGAGAAGCAACTGGATTTTAACTCAAGTGATCCTGAACCATCAGCTTGGTGGCTTTTTGCAGAAATCTGGTCTGGTTTGTCCCAGGCACAGCACAAGCAAAGCTTGCTGTTTGTAAAATGCTCAATAACATTTGTGAAGAATTGTTTTCTTTTTTCCCAAGGACACCTTTCATTTCAGTCTCCAAGGGAGCTGGGAATAAATTGTTCCTTACCATCAGCAGCTGACCTCTCTGCTTGTTTAAAATGTGGGCGTCTTCAGAACAAAAAAACACCATTTGCTAAATGAAGCAAAACACCATAATAGGTTTAATGATGTAGATTTATCTCCTAACAGTTGTTTCGAGATCACAACAAATCATTAAAATCATTAACTCTCCGAGCTAAATTAGATTACAGATCTTGGAGAATGTCTGGCCACTGCATTTGCAAACAGTGCCTCTTCCTGCCTGCGAATCATTAATTCTGCTCAGATTCCTCTGCAAACAATGAACCAATTCAACGTGGTCCAAGTCAGATTAAACAAAAAAAGCCAATGCCTTTGTGTGTTGTCTGCATGTTTTGTTTCTTCTCCCAGACTGTTTCCATCACCGGGAGATGTTTTCCTGGTGCCGTGTGTGTCCGTGGGGAACGTCGTGCCTCGAGTCCCTGGGCTGCACGTGCCTGTGAGAGAGCCAGGGAGTTTGGTCCCAGAGCTCCACAGTGGAATTGAGATCCAAGTGAAGTGACACCAAGCCTTGACTAGAAGCCCGTTTGTGTGGCACCTCTCCACGGCAGCGTGGCTGCCACGGCTCCCAGTGGGAGAGGAGGGAACAAAAGGCGAGGGATTGGGAAGCCTGTGGCTGACACGGAGGTGGGAGCTGGTGGCTCAGCACCTTCTCCTCCTGCAGGGGCCAAATGGAGCCAGAGAAACTCTGTGGTAGGTGCTATCCTACCTCACAAAGGGGAGGAAACTCTGCTGTGGTTGTGGACTCCCCATCCCTGGAAGCGCTGAAGGCTGGGTTGGATGGAGCTCTGAGCAACCTGGGATAGTGTGTGCATGGGAGGGGTCACTGGCCATGGCAGGGGGGGGAAGAGATGGTCTTTAAGGTCCTTTCCAATCCATTCTGGGATTCTCTGACAGTTCCCTTCTCCAGGACCTGTGCCTGCACCTTGCTGCTAACAAAGGCTCTGCCCTGCAGCTGTTCCAGGGAAGGAACAGGGCTGGTGTGGAAGCTGTAACTGCACAGGGGAAGCATTTACTGGGATTTTCTTCTTCTGATTCATCTTTTGGGTTGGTTCAGTCTTTTCTCTCCTCCCACTCCTGCTGAGGATTCAACTGTAAAAGGCAGTGTTGGCATCTCAAAAGGAGCAAGGGGTGGACACCAGATGTGTTTCTGCTCGTGGTTTCCTGCTCTTGCCCAGTGCTGAGGAGGTTCCTCTGAACATCAGGAGGTTCCTCTGAGCATCAGGGCCAGGTCAAGCTGAAATCACAGACAACAGAATGAAAACAGTTCTTGTTCCAAATAGTTTAGAGTCTACATCAGGGGTTCAGTTTATAGCTGCAGCTGCACCAAACTGCCTGTCCAAACCAGCTGAGCAGGGTTCCTGTCCAGCCAGGAATGAGGATTGAGGCTTTGCCCAAAAAATCCAGTGGGAATGTCATGCTCAGGGATGGGGAAGCAGCCCAGAACAACCTGTTGTGTGTCTTACAGGAGGTTTCTTCATCCAGAGACAATCTTTTCTCAGCTGTGAGTTCCTTCAGCATCCTAAAGATGGTGTGGGAAACTGAGGATTCATTTCTGTCTTTCTGCAGCCATTTTTAGCATCTTTATCTTTTTTTTTCCCTTGCATTTTAGAACCTATTGTTTATCTCTTAGCCACCTTATTTGCTCCTCTTCCTCCTCCTCTGCAGTTCCCCTTCCCCACACTGCCTTCTGAGCTGCTTTAATGTTGGATTCTGTAGAACCCTTGGCAGATTTCCCCCTTATTTACCCCCGTGTTTCACTGCACAGAGTTTCACACTCATCTGAAAGGGTATAATTTGGGAAGTGGGAAAAAAGAAAGAAGAAGAAAACAAACTAAAGAGAATTGTGTATTCTTTTTAGTGGAATAGAAGGGGAATTTATGTAAAGGGAAATGAAATTTTTCAAGTGCTGAGCAAGGTTGGGTATCCAAGGAAGTGTGGATCAGGAGCTGATCTGGTGGAGGGGGAGGTGAATGCGGGAGATGAGGAGTTGGAGGATTCAAAACTGCCTTTGCTGTGCCCAGGGAGTGAGGGTGGAGCAGGATGAAGGACTGAGGATGATGATGGGAGCAGCGATGCAGCTCCAGCAGGACCTGACTGGGGACCAGACCAGCTTGGCTGGTCCAGGAGAACATCCCCTTGTTCAGAGCGAGACCTGGGGCCTCCAAAAAGCCATGATAAAAAGCCTTGGAAAAGGATTCAACAGGAATATAATTTCCCTCCCTCCATCTGCCCCACGAGGTATTAATGGCTGCTGCTCCTGTAAGAACTGAGCACTTCCCAAATCTCCTTTTGGCTCCAGTTTGGTGCCAGGGCTTTAAGCACAGGTCATGCAGCTGCCACTCCACCACAGCAGTTGTTCCCCCTTCCTTTGCTGCTCCCAGGGTCGGGCAATGAGTGTGATCTGAATTTCAGAGGAGTCAAAAGCTCTGCTGGCTCTCTCCTGGATGCCCCTGTGGAGTGTCAGAGGGCCTTTGGTGTGGCTGAGTGTGCAGCTCACTGATCTGAAGGGACAAGGAGCTGTCCCCAGAGTGTCACTGCACTGGGGGTGATGCCCTGCAGGGCAGAGGAGGAGAAGCCTCCTGTGGTGGTTTGAGACCCCTAAAAATCCCGTTTCCAAGCCCGAGCCCCCCTCCCACAACTCACCCCAGTGTGAGAGGGATTTTTCCAGACACAACACAGGACTCAATATGGGGGGGGGAAGAGAATTATGTTACAATTATTACACAGATAAATGTTATAATACATTATATACAGAATTCTAACTATCTCTCCTATGGCAAAGCAATATTTACATTGGATCCAATCTCTTTTCCCTCCAATGAAAGTCCAGAAGGGAAGAAGGAAAGATCCTTTCCACTTTCAGGGCAGCAGAGTCTCTCTTCTTCGATGCAGCAGACATAGCTGGAGCTGTTGTAGCTGGGATCTCTCTCTCCATTACACACAAGGGGGTTTCCTCTCACCCCTCTCAGCCCTTTGGCTCCAATCAAAGATCTCTCTCTCCTGTGGGACAAAATCTCACCTCCCCAGAGCAGACACCCCACGAGCAGGTTCAGTGTGTGACCCAGGAGGGAGCAGAGCTGCTGTTCCAGCCAAGCAGCCCCATTATCTGTGATCCCTTGGACTTGTGCAGCTCCACTGCAGGAGGGTTTCTGTGTCTCTTTGTTTTGCATTTGAGCCAAATGCCAAAATACCAGGAGAGAGTTGCCTCTGGCAGTTTTTTTTTCAGAGTTGGAGGGGGAGCAGTCTAGCTCTTGACATCTTGGCAGGGGTTCTCAAAGCCCATATGTCAGATCCAGAGAAACAGTTCACATTAATTTTAAATGGAAATCTTAGACCTTTGCTAGGCAACTACAGCTCTCATTGCAATTCTGCCCACAATTGAGTCCAAATAGGCTTGACAATAGCCCACTAAAATCTGAATGCTTCAGCAAAACAGAATCACACCCTTTTGAGTGAACATCCATCCTCATTCTATTTGTCTTGTGGCAATTAAAATAAGCATGAAATGTGCTTGGGCATGCTCTTGGTCTCATGCCCGTTTTAAATATTAACTCCAAGTCTTCATTCCTATTATTTAGTAATAATGTTTATTATTGATAGTGCTGTAGTACCTGGGGGCCAATCTTTCATTATTCTGCCTAAGCATACATCAGAAACAGTTCTTCCCTCAAAGCATTACTGATCTAATTGAAGGCTCACATAGGTTAATAGATACCTTAATAGTGTTTATTTCATATCTAAAACAGCCTGTACTTCAACCCTCCTGTTTTACAGCACTGTGGAAAGCAGCAGCTCTCAGTCTCTTGCTTTTATTTCCCACCCTGTCATAGTTTCCATTTTGCTTGATGGGAAACCCCATTAGAAAAGCCAAGGAGGTAGAAGGGTTTGGAAAGCTGTGCCAGCTCCCATCCTCTCCTCTTAAGGTGCAAGAACTTCTTTAAAATCCAGGCCTGGCTGCCCTGCCCAGACTCTCCCTCCCCAAATCCATCCTGCTGTTATTGCACACAGGCAGCAGCTGAGTCATTACACAGCAAATTCTTTATTTAGATCTGCCAAAGCACGTGAAATTGTGCCTCATAATGCAGCAAAATCTAAAATCCCTGTCTTTCCTTCTGTCACAGGGGTGGGCTGCTGTCACAAGGTGCTGTTTGGGTGGCTCAAGCAAGTTAAAACCATTTTATTACCATTTTGCAGCAAGCACATTGCAGACACGTCCTTTACCAATGAAATACTTTTTTTCTGGGTGCAGAGCCTTTCCCACCATTTCTCCACATGAAATGTGCTGCACTGAGCTGGTGATGCTCCTGTGCCACCTGTATCTGCTCACCAGCAAAGCTCCCTTCCTTTAAATCCTCACCCCCCCTGTGCACCCAGCAAGAACTTTTCCTCCTGAGAAGAACCAGGAATGTGGCCCTTTTTGTGGGAAGCAATCACTCATTTAATGGCTGTGCTTGGCACCCGGGCCCTGCACTGACGGGGTGGGTTAGAAATGTGCAGATCATGAAATTTCGTGTTGAAAAGTAATAGTTGGATGTAAAACCCCGATGGCAGGAGGAGTGTAAATGTGGAAATCAAAGTTTCCATATGTTCCTCCCCTCCACTATTGCCTCCACAAACCATAATGGCAGATCAGCCATGTCACAACACCAAACGTGTCTGTGCTGCCACGTGGGGACCAGCAGTTCCCATTCACACAAACCAGGCAGAAATACAGATTTTTCTCCCCTTCCCCTGAGTTTGCACATTTGCATCCTTCAGCTGGTGCTGCAAGAGCAAACTCCTCCCTCCCTGCTCCTGTTTCAGCCTGTTTGGGTGGATCATGGAGTGGTTTGGGGTGGAAAGGACCTCAGAGCTCACCCTGCTCCACCCCCTGCCATGGGCAGGGACACCTTCCACTAGCCCAGGTTGCTCCAAGTTTATCCAACCTGGCCTTGGACACTTCCAGGGATGGGACAGCCACAGATTTTCTAAGCAATCTCTGCCAGGGCCTCACAGGGAACAATTTTTATCTAATATCTAATCTAAACCTATTCTGTTTTAGTTTGAAGCCATTCCCCCCTGTCCTGTCCCTCCAGGCCCTTGTCCAAAGCCCCTCTCCAGCTCTCTTGGAGTCCCTTTAGGCACAGAAAGGGGCTCCAAGGTCTCCCCAGACCCTTCTCTTCTCCAGCTGAACACCTCAATTTTTTCAGCCTTTCCATCTCTGAATCCTGGGTGGATTTGGGGAGCAAAGAAGGGGATTTTTGGCCCCACACCGGTGGTGGAAAGTGGCTCATATTCAAGCTGTGCTTTTAAATCCATATTTTGCTCTCATAGTCAGATCTAAAGTGCCAGTGGCCCTGTTGTCACATGCCTTCTGTCTTTGCTCCGAGTTGGCTTTTACTCAGCAAGACAAAAATTAATATGAAAATGGGGCCAAAGGGGACAAGTGGAGGAAAATTTGAAGAAGCCCAGCAGAAAGGAGGATGGGAGGGAGTGATGCTGAGCCATCCTCAGAGGGACATGTGTGAAGGCAATCAGCACAAATGCTTTCTTTTTCAACCCAAGGCATTAATGCTTTCAAAAGTGGATAGCAGTCATTATTTTAATACATGAGCATTTGCTGTGGACTCAGATAGCCCTGCTAAATTCAGGCGTGCAGCGTGGCTATTCAGAGCAATTTAACTTTTTTACAGACTCCATTTGAAATTCCAGGCTTTTTAAAAGCGTGTGGTAAAATTCTCTTTTGCTTCACTGAGGCCAGCTATCACTGTCTGCTTTTATCTCTCTTACAGAATTTCAGCAGAAAGGTTTTTGAGACCATTGTGCAATCATTCACGGGGTTCCTTTCCAGCCTTTTCCCCTCCAGCTCAGCGAGGTGGTGTTGTGGTGGGGAGCAAGAGAGATGCTTCACCACCCCCTGAGATGCCCTTTTGCAATTCCATGTTTGCTGCCAGCAGTTTTGATCCATATTCATCCTGGTTCCCTGGGGATCTGCAAAACTTTGGCCCTTTGAATTGCTCTGGAATGACATGGAGAGAAGGCACTGGAAGAGCTTGGCCAGGGAGGTTGTGGACTCCTCATCCCTGTCCAAGGCCAGGTTGGAGCAACCTGATCTGGTGGAAGGTGGGATTGAAAATAAATGATCTTTAATATCCCTTCCAACCCAATCCATCCTGGGATTCCATCACTCAACTCCTGGTCCCATTTTCTTCTTTCCACCAGCACGAGTTTCTCTCCACACTTCGTGCTGAGGATCCTGCAGGGTTTTAGGGGCTGTGGTCTCTCTCCAGCCACACAACCTGTGTCCCTCTACCCCCAGGAGGACTTGGGTTTGGCAGCAGGTGCCAGCCTGAGTGGCTGGTTGTTGTGACAGGAACCTCAGGTTCTGTCTCTCAGCTCCCTTTGAATCCCGAACTGGCACGAGGCAAAGCTTCCTGGAAAAAAAAAATGCAGATTTTTCTGCCATTTGTGAAAATTAACTCCCCTAATTAACTTACACATATAAATGCACTTAGAATGAAGACATTAAGTTGATTATCTAGAAAATTGCTACCTTGGTAGACTCCCTAATGCCACCTCTAAATATGCCAAGAATTAAATTGCTCTTGTGGCATTGTTATGTCACTGCAATCGAATGCTCACTGATGGAAGACACCACTTCCCTTTTTTTGGCTAAATTTAACCTTTCATTTCAGAGAGTGGCAGCAACTGAGCTTGCTCTAACCTTTCAGGGAGAGGGATATCTCCCTGAAAATCTCTCCCCACGCTGCACTTGTTTAAAATTAACCCCCCCCCCCAACAACTTAATGCTGCCCAGGGCTGCAGAAATTAGATTTAGATTCTTGTCAAACACAGGTGTGTTTGAGGCCAGAACTTGGAGCAGCTCAAATGAGACATTTCAGACATAGATGAAAATAGGGATTTGGAGAGGGAAGGTCTGGCTGCTGCTGCTGCAGCTGCACCTTTGCTTGGATTAAAATGGGAATACTGTCAAAAAATAAAGGAGAGATCTGAGCCAACGAGACCCAAAGAGGAGCAGTCTGGAATTCTGCCTCCCAGAGCCAGGGATGTGCCATTTCTTGGCCCTCGTGGTGCCCACAGGGAGGAGGTGTCAGAGGGCACTTTTAGCACCAACCTTCTGTGCCCAGCCAGGGACAAACCACAGCCACGCTCTGGAAACTCTCCTTTTTAGAGCAGTCACGGCTCAGAAATGGAGCAGTGACAGTTCCAAGCTCATTCATAGGTTTCCTTGGGTTTTTTCCCTGTTCATTCTGCATCCTGGGGAAGGCATATGTGTGTGTCTGCAGGCAGGGAACACACCCCAGGCTGATGGCACAGCTCTGCTCTTCACCATTCCAGGGCTGCTGGTTCCCTCAGAGCTGTGCCCAGGCTCCATTTCTGCCTCTGAGTTCTCCTCTTTTTACAAAGGAAATTTTACACTCTGAAAAAAAGACCCCTGATCAAATATTTTGAAGTGCTGTGCCCTGTGAGATCATGTCAGTTCTAACACATTGTGATGTCGAGGACCCTGAGATGCAAATTTCAGAAATAAGTAACTCATAACAGCCTGTTTTGGTCCATTTTGCTTCACAGGGAAGAAGCAAAAAGTGTTTGAGTGCCTAAAACAATGGCCTTGAAAACCCAACGTTCCCCACCCCCTGAGATTATTCAAGATTTTTCAGCTTGGAATAAAATTATTTCAGAGCGTGGAATGTGCTCATACACTGGCAGCTTCAGATGGTGCAAGAAAATATATGTATTTTATGCAAACAGAACTTTGTGAGAAGATTTAGATCCAAAGGAAAAACAGGAAAAAATTTACCCCCAAATCTCTTGGCCACACTTTGCAAATGATACTGTGGCTGAAAGGCCAGGGCTGAACAGAACTAAATTAAACAGAAAGCCAAATTTAGGCTTTAATTTACACAAGGTTGATCTGTGATTATTGGAAAAGGGGGGGGGGGAGAGAGAGGGTTATAGGGCAGGTCCAGTTCTGATCCTTTTAAAATGAAGGCTTGATTAACAACACAATTACTTTTGACTTTAATGAATACAGGGATTGCAAACTGTTTACAAAAGGGCTTTAACTTCATTTAGCTCCCACTAGAGAATGCCTGCCTGTCCCCAAAAAAATAAAGGAATTCCAGACATATCTGATTTCTAAGCCAGAGCTGTCATATAATATGTCATCATGTGCTTCCAGAACAGAACAGATGAGCTCTCTTAATTTATTGGCTACTCCAGCCTGTATTAATTGCTATCTGTTAAGAATTACACTATTTCAACCCCTCCATTAGCAAACTCCAAGATGTTTTATTATTATTATTTGGCAATTAGCTGCTGCAATTCTCTTGCTAAGCATGGTCTCCCTGTGTTCATTGTGCTCCTCCACTTGCTGCTTTTTGCACTTTCAGGAAGGCAGGAGGGAGGATCCTCCACCAAACCTCCTCCTGTCTCTCTGTGTTGGCAGCTTTCCTGTGGCCAGAGGAGAGAAATTCCCTTTAAGTTCCTTTTCCTGTGGCCAGAGGAGAGAAATTCCCTTGAAGTTCCACTGGTGGCTGGTCCCACTCACTCTCTGACTGCACAAACTCTTAGCACTTGCCTTTTTCTTGATTTTTTTCCTGTTCAGCAGGAACCCAGACAGATCCTGGGTGGTTTTCCATCACTGCTGGTGCAAGATGCCTTTGTGTTAAACTCCTTCAGAGGAGCTCAGCTCTCCAAGAGCCCGTGGGCTGGATGGACAGGGCTGACAAGGAGAGAATTATCCTCTCACTCCTCTCACCAGGAGGCAGGAAAATGAGGTGCCATGGCCACTTCCACTGCTGTGGGTGAGATCTCTGCTGGGAATGCTGGACAGTGTCTCTGGACAGACCTGCTTGGCCATTCCCTTCATTTCAGGTGACCCCAAAAATGCAGCCAAAGGACACAAATGCCCCTCCCAGCACAAACACCATCGAGCCACAGCCCCAGGCTCTCTTCACATTCCTCGTGCTTCCTTCCCATCACCTTCCCCTTCCCAACAGAGAATCTCCTCTTCCACATCCCTACTATTATCTGAAGCAGAAGACACAAAGTTCTGGCCTGTAAATGAGCAGAACTCAGTGTTTTAATCCTGCTTTTATAAATGCCAGAAATGGGGTTTCATTGCTTGAGAAGCTCAGTCATAACAATACTTCAGTGCTTTCATTTGAAGCCCTTAACTGTTTTTTTTTCCTTTTTTCCTTTTTTTCTTTTTTTTTTTGGTCCTTCTGTTGAGTCAAAGACATAATAAGTTGTTATTTGTCTGGATATCAGAAGCTTGGTTAAATACTACCAGTTGCCTTAGGGCTGAGGAGTATTCCATCACAGACAGATAAGACCCAATGTCACAGTTCTCCAAATGTCAGAAAATTAATTATGGCCTCTTGCCAGCCCCTTTCCTCTCCTCCCCGTTCTGCTTAATGTCATATTTAGAGACTTAATATAGAAAACTCTCTCACTAGCTCCAACAGAGCAGGGAGGGAAATCTCTCTCAGCAGAGCAGCTCTGCCCAGTGAGTTGTTTGCTGAGTGGGAAATGGGCTGAGACACAGAAGGAAAATCTCTTTCTGCTTCAGCCCTAAACTTGTGCACAGCATCTTTCTGCACCTTCAGTGCCTTTATGTCCCAGACCCACAACCCTTTTAAAATCATAGAATCACAGAATCAGCTGGGTTGGAAGGGACCTCTGAGATCATTAAGTCCAACCCTTGATCCAACCCCGCTGTGGTTCCCAGCCCATGGCACTGATGCCACATCCAGTCTCTTCTTAAAAATCTCCAGGGATGGAGAATCCACCCCTTCCCTGGGCAGCCCATTCCAATGGCTGAGCACCCTCTCTGCAAAGAAATTCTTCCTAATCTCCAACCTAACCCTCCCCTGGCACAGCTCAAGACCCTGGGAAAAGAGACCAACCCCCCCTGGCTCCCCCCTCCTGTCAGGGAGTTGCAGAGAGTGAGGAGGTCTCCCCTGAGCCTCCTCTTCTCCAGGCTGAACAGCCCCAGCTCCCTCAGCCTCTCCTCACAGCACTTGTGCTCCAGTCCCTTCCCCAGCCTCGTTGCTCTCCTCTGGACCTGCTCCAGCCCCTCCATGTCCTTCCTGAGCTGAGGGCCCAGAACTGGACACAGCACTCCAGGGGTGGCCTCACCAGTGCTGAGTCCAGGGGCAGAATCACTTCCTTGGACCTGTTGGCCACCCTGTTCCTGAGCCAGGCCAGGATCCACTGGCCCTCTTGTCCCCCTGGGCACACTCTGGCTCCTGTTCAGCTCCCTGTCCATCCCCACTCCCAGCTCCCTTCCTGCCTGGCTGCTCTCCAGCCCCTCTGGCCCAGCCTGGAGCTGCCGGGGGTTGTTGTGGCCAAAGGGCAGGACCCGGCCCTTGGCCTGGTTGAACCTCATCCCCTTGGAATCAGCCCAACTCTCCAACCTGTCCAGGTCCCTCTGCAGAGCCCTCCTGCCTTCCAGCTGATCTTCCAAGAGATTTTGCCTGTTGGTTAGTCCCCAGGACCGAGCAGGAATTCCCAGTGAGGGAAATCTTTTCATCCCTTCATTTCCCCACCCTCACCTAAACACACCATTCTCCAACTATTTTTTTCCCTTTTTTTCTGCTCTCTGTTGGGTGTATTTCCAAGTCAGGCTTTGTCAGTGCAGCTCCAAGTGCTGCAGCACATCTGCCTGCTCTCCAGATTTTCAATCCTCCCTGATAGTCATCCTTTATCACTAAATATTCTGCTATCAAGACTCCACGCACTTGATCTCACTCCAGGATTTGAGAGTGCTGGTACACAGAGTTCCTTTGTATGAGAGGAGACACTTAACCTTTCCAAAGAGAAAAGCACTTTTTAATCATTACTTCTGATTTGCACATACAGAGCATGAAGCCTAAAAATCTATAAACATTCCAGGCTTTTTTTTCTTTTTTTTTTTTGTGGAGTGGTTTTTGCCTTTTCCAAGCACTGCATTTACAGGCCATTTGTTTCCATTCAAAGTTTGAAACTGTGATTTTTTTTTGGTTTGTTTTTTCCCTGCACCAGCAGAAAAGTGCTCAATCCATCATCAGAGCTGTGGAAGCGTGCTCCAAAATAAATAAATAATTCTACCCCCCCCCTCAGTTTGGATAGGATGCATGGAGGAGGGGAGAGGGGGGGGGAGAGCAATTTGTTTAATGGATTTTATTGATCCAAAGATTAAAATACTCCCAGGGTTGGATACAGCGAGACCCCGGGTTTTCCACTGGAAAAAAAAAAATCACAATCACTTACAGGGTCTTTGTGTAAATTCAGAAATTAAATGGAGCTAAATCTATGGCAGTGTCAGCTGAAAATGGGCAGGTCCTGCAGGGCTGGATGGAACACAGAGAGATTTTGTCTTGCTGAGGAGTTTTTGGGCTCTGATGGGTCTTGCTGTCTCTTGTTTTCCTCTGGGCATGTTTTTAAAAAACACGTTTCCTGTGTTTTTAACAGATTTAAAACAGTCTGTTTGAGTAAAAACCCAGGTTTCCCAGTGCAGGATTGGTGTTTTGGTCGCTGTATCTTCCCCAAAGCCTGATTTTCCCCTACTCAGGCCCTTCTGCCCAGCCCTTGGCCGGGTCTGTCCCCACGAGAGGGGAGGTGGTTCCGTGCTGGGAGCTGAGGATTCCAGGGTGCTGAGCCCATCCCAGCCTTGGGAATGGCATTGAGGAGCAGGGAAGGCACCAGCCCAGCCTGGAGCAGCATTTAAGGGCCTTTAATTTGCTGCTGTGTATCCTAAAAACACACTTGGCATCTAAACTGTCTGTTTGTGCCACGATTGTGCCAAGTAGGAGCTGATGGACTTAAGTCAGTGCCTACATCAGATAAACCCCCTTTTATAACACATCACTGCTTAAAACACCCTTCTAAGGCTTCTGCAGGTTGAACCCTTGTTCCAACCCCCCAAAAAATAGCTTGCAATCCAGTTTTCTGGGAACTGTGTCTCTTTTCAGTGTTTTATTTCTGAGTATGTGCGCCAGGATCTCCCCAAAATAAAGATCAGATATTCTGAGGAACCCAAAACCCCCTTCAGATGCTAAAATGAAGTTTAGTTTTTTTTCAAGGCAGGAGCATCCAACTGTATCTCCTGAGTTTGTTTGGAAATGGTTGAATCATGGAATCATTAAGGTTGGAAAAGACCTCCAAGAGCATCAAGTCCAACCCTCACCATGTTCCCCACTAAACCATGTCCTCAAGTGCCACATCCACGGGTTTTTTGAACACTTCCAAAGCTTTACAACCCTTTCCACGAAGGAATTTTTCCTAATATCCCATCTAAACTGCCTGTAAGGGTTGGAGGTTTGGATGATTCCCCCTTGTTTGAGAGGAGGGCTGAAAATTGCACCGTGCACGGGCATCCAAATTTAGCTGTCACATCTAATGCTGGTGGATCAGACCCTTCTGTGCTCCTTTTTTAGTCCTGGAAAATAGGGATAATTGCACCAGCACTGTGACATTTCTGGCTGAAAAGCAGCTCACACGTGTGAAATGTAGAGAAGGGTTATTATGTGTCTTGTTTACACAGGAGAGGATTCCCAAAAGAGAAGCAAAAAACCCACAGGAATACATCGCTTGGATTTCTAACCAGCTGATTTCACTCATTGCATTCCAAGTGAATATTAGGCACAAGATGAGATTCAGCAGTAAATACGCCCTGCCTGGAAAAGTTCAGAGTCCAAAGGTACCAAAGCCATTGATTTATTCCCCTTTTTTTCAGAGCTCTTTGCAGCTCCTGCCTCCTCACTTGGAGTGAGATCACACAGCCCCTTCCTCTGCCCTGCAGACAACGTGATCCTGGAAGAGACAACCTGGATAATAAATTAGAGGCAGAGCTGCATCTATCTTCTTAATGATGTTATATTCTCTGTGTGGTCATCAAAAGCTCCCACCACCTGTTCCCACCTGCTTTGTTCTTCCCTTTTTGTATCCAGCACATCCACCTTCCCCACCTCCAGCGACAATGGGTGATAAATCACACACAGAGGTTTTTTTTTTCAGTGGGCAGGTGGATCCCACCCCTGTTGCTTAATAATACACAAATAATATGATTTTAAAGTAAGTGGGTGCTGGAGGAACATCAGTGGCACTGATGTGGGATAAATTTACACAGCAGTGGAGTTAAAGCTGTGGCAGGAGCCAGGGAAATTCTGATGGTGGGTCACAATTTCCAATCAAAGGAGCAGCTGAGGGAGCTGGGGGGGCTCAGCCTGGAGCAAAGGAGGTGTCAAACCAGTTCCTTTCTACTTAATCTTACCCTTTTTTTTTTTTGTCATATTGCAAATTTTGGAGGGTGAGACTCTCTGGCAGCAGGGATGACAACTTTATATTGAAGTCAGGGGCAGCTTTATCACTTTCTCCTATTTTCTGCAGCAAAGAAAAAAAAATATTCAAGAATTATTCTTTCCAAAAACTACCATGAGATATTGGCAGTTGTTCTGCAGAGCTTGGAGCCAGCAGGGTTCAGGTAAGTCAGACTGATGGCTCCTGAATATCCTGGACCATTTTGTTGGAGAGAGTTGGAACAGATGATGAAGACATTAAGAGGAGTTTTATTGCTTTGGAGCTGTAGCCAGCACTTTACCTACACAGTTTGCATCCAAATAAATTTTTCATCTTGGGTTTATCTTCTGTAGGAGAAAGGTCTTTCAGAGATAAACCTGCAGCTCCAAAGGGCCTGCATGTTTTTTTAAACAGAGGCACTTTTAAGCTGTTAGCCAGGAAAGATGAATTTTAGATCTGTCCTTGCTGTTGCTTCCTTTCATCTGTGAAATCCAACGCTCTGGACTCCCAAAATCTGAACTGTGTAGCTGAGAATTCGTCTGCCAGGTGAGAATTTGGCTCCAATCTTTAAGGGGAAGGAAGAGGAAAGGTGTATCCATGATTCCAGTTGGTTCATGTCTCACCCAGGCACTGCTCAAACCACAACCACAGCTTGTTTGTGTGTGTAAATATATAGGAACACAGGATGGATCCTACAGCTCCAGCTGCCATAATACTCTGCAGTTCCTCCCTGCTCTACAGAGCTGCTCCTGAAGCAGATTTGTGTGATTTTGGTACGACTGGGGCAGAGAAAACACACTTTGCCTTGCTCTGCATCTCGTGCAGTTCTGTGTATCATTGTGAGCTGAGAACAAAGTGGTGTGAGCTGAGAACAAAGTGGTGTGAGCTGAGAACAAAGTGGTGTGAGCTGACAACAAAGCTGATCTCAGCTGCTGCTCCGCCAAAATGGCACAAACAGGCACTTCTTTGTGCAGAGTTAGGTGATTTCTCACAGTCCAAGGCAGCAGAGAACGTGGCCCTGTCCCCAGTGGACCATGCAAAGATTAAGCCTTGATTAGCTGTGGGACTTCCCTCCTCCAAGCAGGTTCATTACTGGCAATGAGTTCCCACTAATGGACTCCAACCCCACATCAGGAGGGGAAAATGAAACCTCTCAGTACTGCAGACAGAAATGACAGTCTCCTGTAACCTGCTTGAGGAACAAGAGGTGCTTAATTCAGCTGCAGCAGGTTATAAACAGGCCCGGGACTACGCCCCTGACAACCATTCAGGCATGAAGATATTTCAGATCAAAACCTCTGGGCCTTCTGAGACCCATGTACTGAACCAGTGATTACTGAATCCTCCAGATGTCTTTCTCACACTTTTTAATGTACCTCCTCTACTCCTCTTTCACTGAAGTAGATATGTACTTAAACAGCTAATTTACATAGTGCATTAAATATTGAAGACGTGCTCTGATGGTCTTTTATTTTCCCAGCCAAAATATCTAAGAAATGATTGTTTTACCTCCACAACACCGAAAACAGAGGATCATTTAAAGTGATCTGTTGTGCACAACCTTGCAATTAAGTGAGAGCTTAACAATTCATGTGAGAAAAAGGACTGGACCAGGCAGGTTGAGCCTGTCTTATTTATGTTTGACTGGAACAGCCAAAATCAGTGGAGCCTCCTTTTTGTTCCACAGATGTAAGCCAGAGGAACCTGCCTTGTTTCCATTCTTGTACAGTTCATTGTATTATGATCTCTCTTTTTGCATCTGATTAGTAATTCATAACCTGCTGGAGGTGGCACGGGGGAACTGGCAGGGCTGAGGCTGAATTCCAACGGGAATTAAGGAGCTCCAGCAGGAGCCCAATGTCTGCAAATCCATCTTGCAGACACCAACACCACAGAGAAGCTTTGCCCTGTTCATCCCTGGAACTCTCCAAGGCCAGGTTGGAGTAACCTGGTCTAGTAGAAGGTGTCCCTGCCCGTGGCAGGGGGTGGGAATGGATGCTCCTTAAGGTCTCTCCCAACCCATCCAGTGACTCCACAGTTCTGTCTTTCCCTGATTCATTTTTTCCAAATGAAAATCCTCTTCCCAACAGGAAAATGTCCCGAAGCCAAAACCACCGGTGGATTGGCCACAGGTTTCCTCCCCTGCTCCTCTCTTACACTGTCTCATCCCTGTTTTCCAGGTGCCTGCAGGAGCAGCCCCATTCCCTGCTCTCCGTGGGCTCCCCCAGACCTCGGGGAACAAAGGTACTTTGGGGTGCCAACGTCCTTAATTAAAATGGAAAAAGCCACTCTGGAATTGGAGCAGGATGTGGGAGGGAGGGCAGGAGGAGGGATAAATCTGTCAGGACAGTCTTGGGGCAGGGCAGGGCAGGGCTGAGCAGGAGATGTGGCTGGGGCTGGGAAGGGAGGCTAATGCAGTGTAATGAGAGGTGAACGGCGCTCGAGACACTTCCACTGCCACTGGAGACCCCTTACAAACGATTTTGCTCTTTCAGTCATTAATTTTTTATGAAGTTTAATAGGCCTGCAGCCCAGAGACCTGCCTGAGTGTTGATTAGCTTCATATTTTCTCTCATTAATGTAGAATCTGATTAGCCCCTGTTACAAGCATTTCATCTGATCTGGCAAACGGCATTGTTCTGATATTGGGAATTACAAGTTTACTTGGTTGCAGGAAATAAAGCCTTTGCCTGCTGAGAGCCTCACACCTCCCACAGCCTCTTTCAGAAGCACCTCGTGGCCAGGGGGGCTGTTTAAATTGAAATTTGGGGGTGGCACTGCTGCCTGTGCTCCTGGCTGTTCTCCTGGCTGCCTGTAGCCCAGGAGTCTGGTTTTTTTTGGCAGCTGCTCAACTTGGGGCAGTGGTGGGAGAGGTGACAAGAAGTGGTGCTGGTGGGGCTGCTACAGGGGTCAAAAACCCAAACCCACCATCCCTGCAGCCACAGATCTGCTCAGGCCAGGAGCATCTCACAGCATGGAAAATCCAGTTCTGTGAACTGGGTTAAATCTGCTATTTGAGCAAATGAAGCTAAACCTGGTCTCCTTCAGCCTTCTGACCCTAAAATTCACAGTTCCTCAGGTTTTTTGATGGGTCTGTGATAGAAATACACGAGGAGCCTGGTCTTTAAATCCCTTCAAAACTGCCAGTAAATGAAAATACAAATAGTGTCAGTGCAGACTAAATGCTTGGGGCATCTGAGGCTCCCTGGAGAATAAGCTGGGACAAGTTAAGGCTTCAGGAGCCAAAATGGTTTGTCTGCTTTGGGAGGGGCAGAGGAGGGTCCTGAGGATGCAGGTGACCCTCTGCAGCAAGCACAGCTTGTTTTGGTCATTTACTGAGTCATTGGCTTTTCCAAAGCTGTTGGGAGAGCTGCTTATTCTCAGGAAAACTCTTATTATCCCTCTTCCTGCCTTGGGGAAGGCAGGAACACTATGGCAATGCACACATATATAAATATATATATATATATATGAAAGAGATTAATCCTGGTGCACAACTTGGTGCTCCAGCCCTGCTTTTGTGCTCCCTTTGTGAAAAGTAAAGGAAGTTTTATGAATGACCTGAGCAATTCCAGCTAATGGTTGGAGCTGAAAAACACCCCTTGGTAATCCCAGGTGAATAATATCTCAGCAGACTAAAGGAGTCTTTTCCCTGTCTGACACTATTATAGATGCCATTAGTTAGCAGGGATAGTCAGGGGGTTCAGAACAGGCATTAAGTGAGATTGCTTGGGTCATTATTAATTATGCAGATTCTCCATCTTCTTCTGTCAGAACACGGGAGTTAAATAAACACAAATGGATCAAACTGCTGTGCAACAGAAACTTTATGTTAATATAGCAAAATGCACGGAGGGAGGTGGCAGTTCCATTAATCTCTGGTGGGTGGAAGGTACTCAGGGACTTCAACATTTGTTTCTGCTCCCCAGGAGTGAGGTGGGAAGGGTTATTTACAGCACCCCAGTGGTCCCAGTGTACTGGGCATGGCACACACTCCTGGGAAAGATGGTGCTTGGCCTGAAGAGCCTAATTTCCAACCTAAATGTGTCCTGATGCAATTGGAGGCCCCTTTCTCTCATCCTGCATTTGCCTCCTGCCCATTTCACGCTTTATCCCGACTTTCCCACAGAAAAATCCCATCCTGCTGCTGGTGACCTGAACTTGGAAAACACTTCCTGTTCATCTTTTTACCCTCTTGTTTTTCCCCTCTCTGATTCCCTGTGTCCTTCTGTAACAATTCCCACACCTTGGAGCACGCTACAGGTTTTTAGAGGAATATCCCAAAATAACCATATTAACAAAGCCATTTCTTGGGATGTTTTCCTAAAGGGTGCACTTAATATTTAAAGCCATTTTGGTGGGGTTTTTTTTTCCCCTCCTGAAAAGGCACTTGGTGAGAGGGACCCCCATATTCCCAGAGTTTAATGGTGGGAATCCCCTGGGAATGGCAGCCTTACATCCCAGTGCCAGGTCTGGAGCCAGGGAGTGACCCCCAGGTATTCCATCCATCACATCACCTTAAACACTAAATTGCTGCCTTTTGGGGGAAAAAAGCTGGTTCTGCACAACTTGAAATTCCCCCCTAGTTATAAGAAATCAGGAAGTCAACAATTTTCTAAAGGCTGACTGTTCATATACCAAGAAACAAAGTCCAAGGGCAGCAGCAGAGGCTTTCCAAGCAACTGCTGCTAAACAGGAAAGTGAGAAATGAGGAGAGTGGACACTATTTCCTTAAATCTCCCAGTTGCTTTCTCTGCAGCCTTATATAAGACAGCCAGCTCTGTTCTAGCCTATTTATCTCTTTCAGCTTGTGGCAACACACACTCTGCCTGTGCTGCCAAGCAAGCTGGGTGTCAAATCAGTACAGATGTGCATAATTCAAGCTGGCACAGCAACTGATGGCTTTTGCATTGGACATGTTTATTTTCTTCTTGCAAAGGCTTAAGCATGTCATTTGCTGTCACACATGCCCTTGTGAAATCTTGGCAAGAAATCAATTTGATTTTCAATGTCAAGCAGCTTCCTTTAATGTCTCTAGATAAGGTTTGTGTGTATTCTGTGCTCGGAGGAGTTATGTCTGTACCACCTGGGGTCAACAGCAGAAAGCTCTCTGTGAAATCATCCTGCACAATATTTCCAGCAAATCTCTGCAGAACTGTTGCTTCTTTTTCTGTCTCTTCCAAAATGGGCTTTCTCCCTCCCACTTTCCAAAAATACATGAAGGATGTGACATTGCATGTGGTGCCCGTGTCCTCCTGGGGTGGGGCCCCACAGGGTCCTTTTTTGTCCCTTTTTCATGGGTCAAGGTTGTGTTTTTAGCAGAATTCCTTGAGCTCAATGCTGTTTAGGGCAAGGATTGCTGGTTTGCTTCTTGAACTGGGCAGTGCTGGACCCCACTGACACTTGTTAAACTTGGAACAGCTCCACAACCTCAGTGGTCTCAAGGGTCAGGTTTTTGGGCGCTTAAGGGAGGTGAATGATCAGCCAGGACCTTTGACTTCTGAGGGATATTTGAAGTAATGAATAGTTAAGTATAGCTCATGTTTTTAGTTGCCATTAGTGCTGTGAATGCATGAAACTTGCTTTTGTGGAGTGTGTGAGTAAAATGCTGAGACAGAGCCTTGCAAAGCACCAGAACCTGTGTGTGTGAAGTGGCCAGAGCAAAAGAAAAATGGTCGAGAAAAAGAAAAATGCTCCAGCAAAAGAAAAATGCTCAAGCAAAAGCAGACACAGACAAACTATGGAGTGTAATGTTTGGATGCCTGTTCTGTTGTCCTGAAAAGTCTCTCAGAAGAGCAATTCTGTTCTCCTTCCATCCAAAATGTGCAGCAACTTGCCTTATGTCCTTCTGCTTCCTTCTGCCTTATGTTGGTGGTAGGACTCTGCTTGTTCTGTTGCTGGTGGGCAAAGTAATTCCTCTATGAATTTTTCATTCTTGAGGATTAGTGGAGAGCAAATGAAAACAGCACAGAACAAGTGCAAAATTGTCTTTGTGTGTGAGGGTGTGAATGTACCATTTTTTTCCCCCCCTGATATTATTTCACTTCACCCTTTCCTTCGACACAGTAGTTAAAAGCTGTTGCTATTTATAAATATTCTGCACATATATTCAGTGTCAGACTGCAAGGCTTGGTACAGGCTGCCCTGGGAGGCCAAGCAAGGAGGTTGCTCCGCTCCCTTGTCCGTGGTCTCTCACCAGCAGAGGCTGGAGGCAGCACAGAGAAGCTGCCTTGGAAACTGTCTTAAGCACAAGCAGATGGCACCAAAATCTGATAACACTTCATGAGTGTGAAATTCATTAACTCCCCACCCCCCTTATTCCCCAAATTAATATTTTTAAGCCAAATATTGCAGAATTTCTCCTCTAACTTTTGTCTTCAGGCGGTTTTGCCCTGGAAAGCTGCTTCTTGGGCTGAAAGCAGCCTGAAGAGTCTGCTGACTGCAAAGAGTTTTCAGAAGCACTGGCTGTCACCAGCTCTTGCAGAGAAACTCCAGATCTGTGGACTTGCCAGGTCTCGGCAAGGAGCTGGAAAGGAAGGGAGAGGAAAGGCTTTGAAGTTCAAATGTGGGACAGTTTTCCCTGGTCTGTCATTTCCTTCTGTGTTCCCAGCCCTTTCTGAGTGTTTGCCTGAGTCACATCAGAGTGTTTCACTCCTGAGCCATTTGGGTTTGACATGTGAGTGCAGAGGAAAGCTAAAGCAGAGTCTGTGCCCTGAGACTTCCAGGTCACAGAGGGGTGAGGAGGCTTTGGCTCAGCACCCCTGGAGTGCTGTGTCCAGTTCTGGGCCCTCAGCTCAGGAAGGACATGGAGGGGCTGGAGCAGGTCCAGAGGAGAGCAACGAGGCTGGGGAAGGGACTGGAGCACAATTCCCATGAGGAGAGGCTGAGGGAGCTGGGGCTGTTCAGCCTGGAGAAGAGGAGGCTCAGGGGAGACCTCCTCACTCTCTGCAACTCCCTGACAGGAGGGGGGAGCCGGGGGGGGTTGGTCTCTTTTCCCAGGCAACTCTCAGCAAGACAAGAGGGCTGGGTCTTCAGCTGTGCCAGGGGAGGTTTAGGTTGGATATTAGGAAGAATTTCTTTGCAGAGAGGGTGCTCAGCCATTGGAATGGGCTGCCCAGGGAAGTGGTGGATTCTCCATCCCTGGAGGTTTTTAAGAAGAGACTGGATGTGGCATCAGTGCCATGGGCTGGGAACCACAGCGGGGTTGGATCAAGGGTTGGACTTGATGATCTCAGAGATCCCTTCCAACCCAGCTGATTCTATGATTCCATGATTTTGGGGTTGCTGGCTGCTCACAGGAGCAGCTCAGGGCTGAGAGATCAGATCAGCAGCACAGAGCAAATGGACTCTCAGGGTTTGACCCCCCTCTGTCAGTTCTCCTCCTGGACAGGGGGTGCTGCAGGAGCTCTGGGATGGGTCTGCCAGACCCTTACCCAGAGCTGAGGGATCTCAGGGACTCAGCTAATCCCTCTCCTTGGTTTTAATGCCACAGGACTGAGTTCTGCTCCACTGAAACACCCCCAGTGCTGGGCCATCCCCCTCCTTCACCCTGCTTGAAAACACGAAGTACTTCCCTCCCAGACCTGGGGGTTTTTTTGCTGTGTGATGGAATCTCCATCCTTGGAATGTCCAAAACCACAGAGATGTGATGCCTGAGGACCTGGGTTAGTGATGACCCCAACAGTGTTGGCTTAATGCTTGGACTTGATGATCTTAGAGGTCTCTTCCCACCTAAAAAATGTATGATTCTGTGGTTCTATGATGTCCTGTCCCCCCTCCCAGGTGGCTCAAGTCCCCTGTGCCAGCCCTGATGGGCAGGGTTGGAGCCAGACTGTGCCTGTGCCCCCTGAGTGGTTGTGTTGGCTTGGTGAGAACAGTTTTTATTACCCAGAAAGTACCTTTGTGCTTCTTGCTCCCAGGAGACAGCCAGGTTATCACAACCTTGATAAGCACAGAATATTTTAAGCTGAGGGGAGTTGTATAACTAATGTAAAAAAAAAATAAAATAAAATAGAAAGGAACCAAATGTGATTTATAACACAGGAAGACTGGTGTATCCACAGGAAAACCAGCAAATTCCTTGGGATCTTAACTTAGCTTCTTTCATCTGAAAAATAAGAACAGCAAAGTGCTTTTTGCATGTTTTGATTTCCCATTGGGAGAACTAATTCCTTCCCCAGAATGTCCAGGATTCTCTTTCTTTCTACTTGTAATGCCCCAGTATTATAAATACCAACAGCAGCTCGGGAGGAATTACAAAATCTAAGAAAAACTTGCTTTCTCAGGAAGCAACAAAGTTTCCTGCACGGTTTTGTCCAAATTCTGAGGATGTTCCTTTTGTCCCTTAGAGGACAGAGAGATTCTTTCGTTGTCTGGGATGTCTCTCCATGTCTGGGTAGGTGGAAAGCTGGGAATAAAGAGGTGTTGGATCAGTTCATTCACACATGGCCCTGCCCTTGTTCCCCTGGAGCTCCAGCTGACATTAGCAGGAGTTTTGCACGGATAAGAGTGGAATAAAAAAAAAAGAGGATTTGCCTCCTGCTATTTTATTCCACACATTCAGACCTAGTCAAAGTCCACAGGAGCAGATGAGATTCTCCCACTGGCTCCAATGGCTTTGGATCTTTTCTTCAAGGGTGAATTTTTGTATTCCTGACAGGTGCAGGAAAAGCACCAGACTTTCTCTATTTGGTTGCCCTGTGAGCAACCAAACTCTCCAACAATTATATCTGTGATTCCCAGAGCATCTTATGTTTGGGTTTTGTCAGGTTGTACAATTACTGAATGTCCCAGGGTGCAGATATTATTGAGCATTAAATTGTGACAATTGCATGAGGCTTTTAAAGGGAGAAACAAAATATTGCAGGAGATCTTGGCTGTCAGTGTCCCATCAGCCATGGATTTGGCCTTTTCTGGACAGCCCTCACCTGTGCAGGGCTCTGTGGGGTTTGGTGGGTATCCTTTTGAATTAATAAGAAGGATGTTCAGCACCCAGAGATGCTCATCTGAAAAGGTCTGACTCTGGAAAATACTTATCATCTCTCTTCATGCAGAAGTTTCATTCATCTCACACCTGAAAGCTGTTCTTCAGTTACTGGGAAGGACTCACAGGAGAAATCAGACCCCAAAAATGGAGCTGAATTGGTCCAAACTCTGCAGGCAACTGGCTGTGGGGACAAAGCTGGGAAGGGAAACTGGTGGGGACATCTCAGCCCTGCTGAAATACTGGAAACACTGGGTGGAGAGGCCCTGGCACAGGCTGCCCAGAGAAACTGTGGCTGCCCCAGCCCTGGAAGTGTCCAAGGCCAGGGTGGAGCAAGCTGGGCTAGTGGAAGGTGTCCCTGCCCATGGCAGGGGGATGGAATTTGGTGATCTTTAAGATCCTTCCGACCCAAAACATTCTGTGATTCTGCCAAAACCAGAGGGGAGTGTCACAACTTCATCCCAGCAAACACTGGGAGCTAAAACAGAGCAGAATGAAGGGGCAGCTCTGGGATGCTGTGCACATCCTTATTTCCAAGGATTCTGGACTGAGCACCAGGAGGCAAACCCCATGGGCTGGCTTGGCTCTGGACAGGGCTGGTCCATGCCCTGTTCCACAAATTCTGGTTGCACACTGAATTCTAGCCCTGCACAGTGCTGTCCTTGGATGTGTGGGAAGAAAGGATGTTCAGGTGTTGACATTCCTCTCCAGCCTCGTTTGATTTCCCAATTAATTCCCAGTCAGGGTGGTAATTTATATTGCACCCTCAATGATCAGAAATATTTGGCAGATTAACATCATTTAGCTTTCATCTTCTCGAGGGAGATAAGAGAAAGGATTAAAGAGAAGGAAATTCCTTGCTAAATGCTGTTAAGAGAGTGAGCACAGAGTCTGGAGATGTGCAATCAAATGAGGGAAAACAAAGGAAAAGTTCAGGAGCCCCTTGCCACTGCCAGTGGGATTTACCCTTTATTTACTGCTGGCAGTCCATCTGTCAGCTCCCAGGCAATTCTGAGGAGGAGACTACACCTGTCAACACGTCTGGGAGGCAGAGATGGAGCAGATGTTGGAATTTGCACCACTGAAGCTCAAATTTATCATCTCTAGCACAAAACTGCTAATGGAGGTGAAAATGGTCACTCTTAACTCAGTGCTCCATCCTCTCTTTTTTTTCCCCCCCTTTTTCCTTTCTGCTTTCCTGGATGCATATTCCCTGCTCAGCTCCCTCAGAAAGGAGTAAGTCACTGCAGAAATTTAATTTCCCCAGTATTCAATCAAAGCAGAATAATGTGTTTAATATCTGGGTGGCATCGGGGAGGTGGAAGATTCATGAACTCAAGAGGAGGCGAGGGGAGAAGATGCATTAACAGCAGTGCCTTGGATCACTGCAGTATAAATTCAGCCTCACACCCATGAAATACATGAGGAGGAGCTGCAACACAAATCAGCAAAGAGCAAGGAAGTCCCAAGTCAGAGGAAGAACAATATCATGTGCTGTTACGTTATTGCCCCTATATATTCTGGGATGTCTTATTAATGGCAAATAAAATGCAAGGGCGAGGAAATATGGGGCTGAAATTAAGGATATTGAGGTTTAATCTCAGAAATGGCTTCTGAGCAGTGGTGGCTCTTGAGCTGCATGGTGCTGTCCCATGAGGAGAGGTCAGGCTCCTGCAGAGCAGATGGAGCTGAGGGCTGGGAAAGGGACCATGGGGAGCAATCCTGCTCAGGGCTGAGGGATCAGCTCATCCCCCTGCTTCCCACTGGATCAGCACATTCCAGCTCCAAGGCACTGAACACGTTAGCTGGCTAATCCTTAACATTTCCTGAGGCACTCAAGGCCAGGTTGGACAGGGCTTGGAGCAACCTGGGCTAGTGGAAGGTGTCCCTGCCCGTGGCAGGGGGTGGAATGAGATGAGCTTTAAGGTCCCTTCCAACCCAAGCCAGTCTGTGACTCCATAATTCATTTTGTGGCACAATAAATAAGTGTCATTGTCCCCACCCTGCTGAGTCAGGCTGGTCTGTGAGCACCCAGCCCAGCCCAGCCCAGCTCCCTGTGCCCCTCTGGCTCCCACATTTGGAGCCTGGGCTGGTGTTTGTGCAGAGGAAAGTTTGCACAGGAGCTGTCAGAGCCCAGAATTGGATGTGAAACTGTGCTCACTTTACACTCCCCTGCCCCCAATTGCTCCCAAAGGGACTCGAGCAGAGTGTTTTAATGCCAGAAGTAACTGGGATTTGCAGGAACTCTTTGGGAATCCATAACATTTAAGAGCAGTTGTCAATGGAATTGAGTGCAGCCATTGGATAACAGCCGGAAAAACTGCCAGCAAAGCCCAGGAATTTGGGGGTTGTTATAAAACAGCAGCTATTGATCCAGGAGCAGCAGTCACTCCATGGGCACTATTCCTATTGCATCCAGTGACTGATGGAGTTTTAATCACTTTGTCTGATAGTGTCTGGTGCAAGAGGACTTGTATTCCCAGCTTTACTCTTCCATATGGATTTCAGAGCCCTGACTAAGAGTCTCAGGCTAAACCTGAGTGGGGACCAGCAACCCACTGTCTGCTTTTAGGTACAGGCACCCCACACATCCCTCTCCTAAGCTGAGTAGAAGGTGTGAGGATATATATTGATATTTAAAGTAGAATACTTTTCCTGTCAGACAAAAATGTGTATTTATGTGTGAGTGTTCCTTTAATGGGGACATTTTCAAGAATTATTATGAATTTCAGATTGTGGGCAGGTTTGGTGCATTTAAAAGCCATCTATCACTGGGAGCAGATTCAATAGTCATCATTTTAAACTGGCTTTCACAATTCCATTTTTACGGCATCAAATGATGTGCTCAATAGTAAAATTATTTTTATCAGTTTTAATCTGTCATTTCCAGACAGTTACTGATTTGCCATATCAATAAGATCAGCATCATTGAAATTAACTGAGATTTACATTTCTAACTTAATTAGGAGCTTGCTCGATTTTATTCGAAGCCTCAGTTAACAAGTAAATAACTTTGGAAGGCACATCCCTCAGTGATGGTGCCACAGCACTGGTTTGCTTCAGCATCTGAGCTCAAGAAATCAAAGGGCTTTAAGGAAAAAATTCTCCCCTGGGAGGGTGGGGAGGCCCTGGCACAGGTTGCCCAGAGAAGCTGTAGCTGCCCCATCCCTGGAAATGTTCCAGGCCCGGTTGGACAGGGCTTGGAGCAACCTGGGCTAGTGGGAGGTGTCCCTGCCCATGGCAGGGGTGGAACTGGGTGAGATTTAAGGTCCCTCCCAACCCAAACCCTGCTGGGACTCAGTGATGCTCTGCAGGGGATGCTCTGATGTTCCCCTCAGGGGCCAGGGGGGATTGCAGCCCCCCCCAGTGAAGTTGCTGCTGCTGAGCCCAGAAAAGGCTAAATCACAGATTTGCTTTGTCAGTTCCTTAAATACTTCTCAGCATTTTACCCCAAATCTTTTTCCCTCTGGGTCAAAGCAGGGCTGTTCCCACTGTTGGCACATTCAGGATTTTAGCAAATACAGCGTGAGCCAGGTCCTGATTGTGTGTGAATTCTTAACATCTGCTCTGGGACCCACCTGCTGCAGCCTCCTCCTCCTCTGCCATATGGAAAAGCTGCACTGACATGTCCCTGTTCATTGAAATAAATCTCATTTTCTTCAGCAGTGAGAGGATAGAGAGATGGCCATTGTCTCTTTGTCTCAAAGACAAGGAAGAACAGTAGAAACCCTTTCTAATTTTTGTTTTAACTAGCAATCATTCCCTCATCACTATTCCATCAGTAAAACCATGAGGAGCCCTTGCCCTCTACCTTGAACTGCTCCTGGTTCTGTTGGTTTGTGCTGGTGTGAGAGGTGAACAGTCTTTTATCTGAAAATTAATCTGCACCAGGAGCTGCAGAGTTTGATGCTGACCAAGAGATGATTCCCTCCAGGGCAGAGCTCTCAGCTCCACAGGAGAAAAGGCTGAGGGGTCCCAGGCTCAACAAAATCCAAGGGGGTCCAAGGTGAGGGGGCACAGAGCTGGATGAGCTCAGTGTAGGGCCTGAAATAACATCTCAATTAACTCAAAGGCACAACTTCTGATCGTTTTAATAGGACAGGCTTTTACTCTGCCATAAATTTCCCTCCTCAGCCCATATGGATCTTTATGATCCCTCCTCCCAAATCTGCAAGGAAAAGCCACAGTGGCAGCATCGTTGCCACCCTGCAAAGCCCCATCTGCCTCCTGCTCCTGGGGCTGGGCTTCTGTGCCAGGGCTGGAATTCCTCCATCCCCAGAGCTCATGCACAACTGCCCCTCCCAGGGAGCTGTAGCCTGGCCTTGGCCACAAAACAAAAAAGATGAAGAAAGCAAAGCCCCAAATGTCGTGTTTGACTGGTGAGCATTGACACTGGAGCGCCGTGTGTGCAAGGGAATTATCTCATTTAACCACCTAAAAGGCTGTGCTGGTTCTTGGGCTGTGCTGGGAAAAGGAGAGTGAGAATGATGATTGGAAAAGACAACCACAACAAGTGAGCTGTGGCTGGAGCTTGCTTCTTGATTGGAAGTATTTAGAAGGTGATGCTGGAACATGAAAATCAATTAAGTCAAGAAGAAATCACGTTCTTCACCTCCTTCCATGTTTCCTGGCATCCTGGTAGGCTCAACATCTGGGTGTCCTCAAGACATTTGATGCATTTCATTCATCAGACATGACATTTGCATAATGTGAGCATCACACTTTATGCAGATGCACCCTTGAATATTTCGCAGATTGTGATTGCTATTTAAACTTCCCATAAATAAAAACCCCACGGGGACTTGCCCACTTCTGAATGTGGGAAAATGCAAGGTCCAAAGTGACTCGTTACTTGCACTGGCACACTATAAATTCCCTTCCTATCACGAGTAAACACGGCGTCTTTCATTTGATTTTCTTTCTACAGCCATTAAAATTCTATTAGCTGTTTGTGAATATTATTTCATGCCATCTGCATTTACTCCTAAGTTGTGATAGCGACAGCTGCAATAATTTGTATGCATTTTCTGTGTACAGGCAGTTATTGAGGAGCAGAACCTTCCTCCCTCCCTGCTGGAGGAGATATGGCCAAATGCAGAGATGGTTTGTTTGGAAATCCGAATCCCCCAAGTATTATTTTATTTATTAGGACGACAGAAGGGAAAAATGGAGGATGAGACAGGGGGAAATGTTTGATGTTATGTGACAAACAGCAGCGTTTCTTCCTTTTCACTTATTTATTTGGCCCCCGGCCACGGTTTGGGGGGGAAATGGAAGGGGACAGAACAGACACATTTGTTGTGTTTTCACTTGTGAGGGGCTGAAAGCTTCTCTATTGTGTAAAATATGTATTTTTAATTGACTCCCATTTACATATTGTAGAGCTGCTGAACAGGAACTTGAACAACAAGATGTGATCCCCCTGTCAGCAGCTGCTGTAAAGTCACCTCGGTTCCCATTAGCTGAGGATGTAGCCAGTAATTCCAAGCCAAATTAAATGTCTCAACATTACAGAGCAATAAACTTGGATAACAACAGGTCAGCTGACAGAGCAGGGCCTCTGTGTGGGTGACTGAACATCCAGATACTCTTTTTTTTTTAAATATTTCTTTCCCTGAGTGTCTCGGGGGATGTTCAGCACGGTGCAGGTGGAATCCATGCAGCATTTCAGCTTTGGGGCCTTCCTTGGGAGTCCTGTGAAAAACAATTCCCTCCCCAAAGAGGTGTTTATGCCCAGAGCTGGCCAGGATCTTCATTTTGTGAGTGCAGAACTAGAGTGCCAAAATATTTTTTGCAGTTTGATGCATGTGCTTGAGAAAGGATGTCCCTCTCTCCTATGCTCATATAAAGTTTTGGCTTGAAAATACTCAGGTGATAAATGCTTCAATATTTAACCATGATTTACCTGTGGTGAGGGAAGGAAAAAATTATGCAAATAAGGTCTGAATCAGAGCAATGAGCCCCTTTATATTCTCCAGAAAATGTCAACAAATAATGTTTTATGAATCGCCCGCTTTCCTTTGAAAATAAAACACTTCTCCTTTTAGATGTTCAAGATTATGCCTGAACATAAATTACAAAGGGATGGTAGCTGGATTAATACAGTCCCCAAATGGCATGAATTCATAAAGAGATGAGATTTGTATTTAGAAGAACCTCCTTGTCTTTTGACTTGCTGCAGATCCCAGTCCCTGACTCACCGAGTGCTCCAGGGACAGGAGCTGCTCGGTCAGTGGCAAGGGCAGGACTAATGGAAGGAGAGAAAATAAAACTGCATGGATCCACTTTTGAATGGCATTACAAACAAGACAAGAAAAGCTCTTAGAGCATAACAAAGTCCCTGGAATGAAAGTCCTGTTGGTTTTTTGTGTAGATAAAAACAATCCTTGCGAAGGTGAAGCAGCAATGTCACGCAGAATTTCCACTTCTCTCATCTCTAGTGTTTGTTCTGGGCCTCCCTGGCCCTTGGAGAGGCTTCAGCTTCTGAGAAAAACAAATTTCAGCCCATCACTTTGAATAATCCTGACTGAGTCATCAATTTAAAAGCCCAATTCCTATTAGCACTTTTCATCATCTCTCCTAAAGAGCTTTGATGAGGTTGTGGCTGTTTGCACCAGCAGGACAGGAGAGTTTGTGGCTTAGGCAGAGTCAGTGTTTGTGCCTCTGATAAACTGATTGCTTCTCACACAGAGTGTTAAGAATTGCTGGATAAGGACCAGGAAAGGGAAAGAAACCTCAGCAAAATCAGGGGTTAGTCTGTAATGAGCTGCTCAGGATCAAGAAGCCTCTTTCCCTGATGTTTTACCAGAGAAGCTGTGGCTGCCCCATCCCTGGAAGTGTCCAAGGCCAGGCTGGACAGGGCTTGGAGCAACCTGGGCTAGTGGAAGGTGTCCCTGCCCATGGCAGAGGGTGGAACTGGATGAATTTTAAAGTCCCTTCCCACCCAAACCACTCTGTAATTCCATGATCTTCTGATCCTATGACTAAAAAAAAAGATCTTTAAGGAAGAAATGGAAATGAAGAAATCCAGGAGCCAGCCTTCCCGAGCTGTCAAAGCTGCCACAGACCAGGCAATGACCTCAGAGAGCACCAGCTCCATTTTCTGCCACCCTTTTCTCAGGAAAAGATGTTTTAAGCTGAGGGTGAGCAGCTCTGCAGCACTTCACCACCATTCTCCCTCTTGCCCAAAGGTCGCTCTCAGCCCAAACCCATATTTATGAGTTTGAAAGCCACTATTTGGGCTTTACTGTAACAGCTTCTAAAGGCCACTTTGGGCTAAAAATCAATGGGAAATCAACACAGCAGATGCGAAGTGACTGAAAAAAATGAAGTGGTTGATTGCAACTCTGGTGCAAAAATAACTCTGCAGCTCCTACCAGACAAGCCTTGGTAAATCAAATGGCAGGGAGAGGTTGGGATCATGTTATTAGTGTCTGCTTGCTGGAGTTACCAGTAACAACACAGTCTGGGTTTAATTTGTTAGTGTAAAACCATGGAAAGTCCATTTAGGGGAAGAAAAGCCCTTCTGCAAGGTAGATGTCCATCTTGAGCCGAGGCAAAAGGAAATTATTCTCTCGAGCTGAGAGCCCCCAAACAAGCAAAGAAATGTCTGTAACTCTTGGAAACTGCTGTTCTTCAGCTTAAGGGCTCATTAATGGAGTGATGGGCCCTGGAAGAGGAATTGCCTTTTGTGGGATTGCCATTAGCAGGTTTGTTGACAACGAGCCCCGTGACCTCAGCAGGCAGCGAGGCAGCACAGGCAGCAGAGTAATTATTGCTGAGATACCTTTTGGGCAAAGAAGACGAAACAAATAAGTCCATTTAGTAGCCCTGAAGGTCACCAGTTCCTACTGCCGGTGTGGGATGTCTGACAGAGATTCTGTCACTCAAATGAAATGTGAAACACGAGCCTGGTCTGTCTGTGGGAAGAATGAGAGTGGCAGAGGGTGATGTTTCCACCTGGGATTGCTCCTCTGAGCTCAGAGGCAAAGATCAGAGGCTGGAGAAGGGATTCTGGTGTGTGTGAGCAGGGGCAGGAGTGGGATGGGAACTGTGGAGAATCCTTCCTTGCTAAAAATGAGGAGGGATTTCTGATGGTTTTCCTGGGACCTGGACACCCAGCACTGCTGTTCAAACCACATTCCCTGTTTGGGGAGGGGACAATCCGTTCTGGGGAGGTTTTCACCTGTCTGAAGGTGGTAGATGGGAGTCAATAAAACAATCTTTAGAGACAAGGGCTCCTATTCCAAGCTCTCAGACTTGCTGCAACCTCACCCCATCACATTGGCTTTCCTCCCTGCCACAACCTGGTTCACAAAACTAAAATTACTGGAAGCTACTGCAGAGGTCTAATGATCTCCAATTTATTCTCAGTCCCACTGGCAGTTTAGCCTTTATGACACAGAGTATTTTTAATTAGTTTCTGAGTTTCCTCTTTGGAAGGCCACAGGCTCCAGATGGCAGGTGATCTCATCCCCTTGCTGTTTTAGGGACTTTGGCCTGTTTTGCTTATCTTCAGCTCCCCCTGTTCCAGTGCAAGCAGCAAATCAGGAGGAAGGGATTAACAAGGAGTGAAAAATATCTAGCAGTAGAAATGGGAACAGGCTCTCAACTCTCCCACAGGGCCCTGGATTGGGAAGAGGGTGCTTTTATCAAGTGGAAAAAAAAAAACCCAACACCAAAACGCACACATAATGCGTGAAAAACTAATTTCAGATAAACAAGGCCTGGAAGGGGAGGAGTCCTTATTGCTGGAAATGGAGTATTAGGTCCATTAACTTTAAAACATGGAGCAGTCTCAGAACCCCCTGAGTGTTTCTCCTCTGCAGGAGAGCAGAAGGACCGGGAGTGAATTAAGGTGGATCACACAAATACATCAGTGCCCTGAGTAAGCACTGTCATCCACTCCTGTGAGCACCCTGCCCGTGACAGATTCATGGTCCTCAGAGAAATTAGGCTCAGTTGTGGCTGGAATGTAATTTCCCTCCTTGTCATGAAGCATCTGCAGGCCAGATTTGCTGTCCTGCCCAGCCTGGTGCCACGGGTGGGAGAACTGACACTGCTGAAATGTTGATTGTTCTGGGGAATTCCCTCTTGGTTTTCCATCAGAAGTAGGGCTGATATTGAACACCTGAGTATCTCTGTGTGTGCTGCAGGGAGAATATTCCTTGTAGGGTGTGCTGTGCTCAGAGCCCCCCCAGTGTGGGGTTGGGGTTAGGGTTAGGCAGGTCCAAGTGTCACACTCCTCATGCCCAAAACTGCCTGGGCAACAGCAGTGCCCGACTTCACCTGTGTCAGCATCACTCAGGAGCTGACAACAACCCTCCCTCAGTGCCAGCTTGCACAGATATCAGAAGGGGAACCTGTCAGTTCCTGGCAAACTTGCCAAGATCAACCCTGGTAGAAGAACAGTGCTCCTCTCGTGGAAAAACAAACAGCATTACCCTCACCGTGCTTTTTTCACCTAGAGATGGTTTCCATTCAAGGAGGAAACTCTCAGCAGCGCTGGTGCTCAGAGGTGATGGCTGGGTCCTGTGTGAGGAGGAGGGTCAGACCCTGCAGGACTCATATCTTGAGCAGAGCATGTCCCCACCCTCACCTGGGACCACACTTGGGGATCTTTCCCCAAGCTCCCAGCTCCGGGGTTAACACACACAGAGCCAGCTGAGCATCTTTCCATCCCCAGTGCAGCCACACTCCAGTGGGGAGGTGCAGATCCTGCTGCCTCTCACTCGTGGGTAAATAGCTCTACCAGCAGGGAATTTTGCTGTAGATGAAATCCAACAATGAACTTCTGTGAACAGGTGAAATTCTTCTTGCCCTTTCCTGCTATTGGTGATTCTATAAAAAAACCTGAGGCCAGGGCACGGTGCCTTCCACGGAGCAAGTCTGAGCTCATTTAATGTGTAAATGACAGGGAATCAGGAACTTCCCGCTGTTCCCAACGATAACACTTCCTGTAATTTGCATGATAAAATTCTGCTGATTTCAGATAGCATTTCTCAGGATGGATTATTTGACACCCAGACTGTATGTTAGGGAATAAATTATTTTTGCTGCGTTCCTAAAGTGATCACAGTCGTGAATTCTGATTTGCTGACATTGAGTCCCAAACAAAAGCACAGAACCTTGTCTAATAGTGCTCTGAAAAAGGATATTCAGGAGATATTAACAAGTTTCATATGGTAATTTATGTAAATACAAACCATAACTCAGTTGAAAAGATTCAGTTAAACCTATGGGAAGATTCCAAGAGCCAAGGTTTTCGTGATAAGACATAAATTGATACTTAGTCTTTACAACCCAAATGTTGTGCTTTCTGGTACAGAACAAAGAAGGGAAAACCAGAAGCTTCGCTTTAATTAAAAAGTGAAACATTTCCCAGTTTTGAGTTTGGGATCTGCAGTGGGGCACTTTTCCAGGATTAGGAACACACCCTTTCAAACTGCATCTTTGTAGAACAAACTTTGCAGAGTTCAGGCCCAGGCTGTTGGTGCCCTTGTACAAAGCCATGGGGACAGCCATGCTTCCCTCTCAGGTGGGGGGCCAGTGCTTGGAGTGGAGTGGCAGGAATGGGATGTGAGCCTGCCCTGGGCTCAATCCATCCTGAATCTGAGAGGGAAGCAAACCAGAGAACAAGTCAACTGTTTTGTGAGGGCAGGCACCATCATTCCCATGGAGACCGAGGGTGAGCACTCACACTGCTGCTGACACCTGCACGATCTGTCAGCCCTGGAATCACAGAATCACAGACCAGTTTGGGTTGGAAGGGACCTTAAAGATCACCTCATTCCACCCTCCACACCTTCCACTAGCCCAGGTTGCTCCAAGCCCTGTCCAACCTGGCCTTGGACACTTCCAGGGATGGGGCAGCCACAGCTTCTCTGGGCAACCTGTGCCAGGGCCTCCCCACCCTCCCAGAGAAGAATTCCTTCCTAATGTCTGATCAAACCTCCTCTCTTTTAGTTTGAAACCACTCCCCCTTGTCCTACCACTCCATGCCTTAAGGAAAGTCCCTCTGCAGCCTTGTGAGCCCTTTAGGCACTGGAGCCACCTCCTCACTCCCCTCCAGACACCCAAGATCCTCATGATCTGCTGATGCAGAGCAGAGGGAAGACACTGAGCTCTGTTCAGTCCTGGGTGCCTTCATTCAGGTGATTTCCAACCTTCTCAGAGCCAGCTCTTCCATATCTACTCTGAGCTTTGCAAGGACTATGTATTTTAATTAAAGACTTTAATTAGCCTGCCCATAATCTGTCAGAGCTCTCATGCTGAGGCATAATTAATGTCTTACCTCTACCTTGCAACTCCCACTATATGTGTGCTTTCAAAATAAATCTGCACTTGTGTTTGAAGGGACATAACAATAACAGTACTTGGCACTTCTTCTTACCAGAATAACTGTATTGTGCATTTATCAAGTGCCTTTCCCCTGAGGCTGTCCAAAGGGCAGCAGAGAGATGTGTGTGTACTCAGCACCTTGCAAGATTGAGCCTCCAGCACACAAATCAATATTTATAAATTATTCTTCCACTTGAAAGCAACGTGGAGCATTCTGGGGGTGCTGGGCTTTATTTGGCTTCCAGTGGAAGCAAAATACCAAAGGCCAGAATCTGGAGGATGCTGAAAGCCAAGTTTTTGACACTCAGAAGTCAAAGGCAAGCTCTTCTAAGTAGCTCAGCTCCTGTTTTGGCACCAAAAGAAGTGTTTAGGTTGTCAGAATTGCTCAGTACCTTGGGTCTGAGGCTTAGCTGCAAATGCGCTTTCAGTTCTAGGTGATCTCTGGCCATTGGGAATTCCAGAGCTTTCTACAGCTGAATCACACAGAGATACCTCAGCACTGCAGAACTAGGGCAATAATCTAAAGAAAAAGGGGGGCAGGATTTCACAGTAAACAGAGTTGCTGTCCCTCTGAGAGCCTGGCTTCTTCCTGACTGTGGAAAACAGAGCATTCCCTGACATCTGAACACCGTGTCCATCCTCCCTTTCCCTGGTGGGATCTCCATCAGGAGACTGATCCAGGCAGAGCTTGTTTAGTTGGCAATGCTGAGAAGGCCACAGCCAGATGTATGTGGAGAGGGCAAAATGGAAAAGGAGTCATGGCCATAAACTAAACCACAAGAAGTTCCACCTCAGTATGAGGAAGAACCTTCTTTCCATGGGGGTGGCAGAGCTCTGGAGCAGCTGCCCAGGGAGGGTGTGGAGTCTCCCACTCTGGAGACATCCCTGGACACGTCCCTGTGTCACCTGCTCCAGGTGACCCTGCCTGGTCAGACTGGATGATCTCCAGAGGTCCCTTCCAACCCTGGTGATTCTGGGATTCTGTGAGAATGTCTTTCATCAGGAAGGTTTCTAAGTGAGACAAAGACTTTAAATATTGAAGGGTAAAAAGGTTATTCTGACAAACCCTTAAACTTGGATTAGATCAAAGAGCTCTGGCTGCTCAGGTCTCAGTTTAAGCTCCAGCTCCAGTGTTTATTCCCCGTTGTGGTCTCTGATCATGGCACACAACCCACCACCACGATCTCCCTTTTGTCTCCGCTCCTCCCCGTTTCCCACAGGCAGGGAATATATTTCCCATGAAGGGGAATATTTATAAAACCCAGTGGAAATTGTCTGAGCTGTGGAGCCCCAGACAGCCCTGCTGCCATAGGTTCTTGGAGCTGGAGCTGAGGAATGCTGCAGCCCTAATTCCTTCCCCTCGCCCGGCGTAAATCAGCGCCGCTTCCTGAAGAGTCCCCCTGTCCCTGCCCACATCCTATGTGCCCCATCCCTCATCCCACAGCTCTGCTGCACTGCCAGTTATGATGTGTTAACTAAAAATGGAGACCCAGAGGTTTGAGTGTTACTGGTTGTTTGTGAGTCACTGGTTCAGCCGGGTCCTTTATTATCATTAACGAGGAACGCTGCGGCTGGGCCGCTAATGAGTCTGAGCTCCCTCCTGTGTGTTTATTTTCCTTCCCCCCTTCAAACTGTCATTTCAGAGTAAATTATTCTTCCCTGCATCTTTGTCAGGCAACACTGTACCAGTACATCCACCCCCAGCTCGTCCTCTGCTCTAATTTCAGGCTCATCCAGTTCCTCTCCGTGCAGTTTTACCCAGCAAAGGACGGCGCATCCTCCCATCTGTCTTACTTAAGTGGCACGATGAGCCTCAGCTCTGGATAGAGACATCATTTTTATTACTCTGAGTTCTGGTGCTTGTTTTTTCCCCCTGAATTATTTACCAACCCATTGCTGAGGGTGTGTGTGTGGGGGGGAGAGGTGTGGGGCTGCAGGAGGAGGAGCAGCGTTTTTAAAGCGGGAGGTGGGAGGAAGAGCAAACAATTTCTCGGGCGTCACTCAGAAACTCGGCTGTGATTTTCTCGCCTTTGTTCCATCTCGTGTTAAACATGTTTGTGTCAGGCAAACAACCCACATTAGATGGAATTTCACACCATTCAAAGCATCGGTGTCTCCAGCCTTAATGTGTATTATGTTCAAACATGCAACGTAATCCATCAAAAACCCCTGCAGACCTTGTGCTTTCCTCCCGATTTATCTGTTTGAAGCCTCCCTCTCCACACACACACACACACACACAAGTAGCCAGCCTTCTGTTGGGGGGTTTTTTTATTTATTTGGAAACAGCAGACCAGATTCTCAGGCAGTGTTCTCTATCACAGCTCCACTGGCTCCCTTCCCATGGATTTATCCCGGCAGAGGGGACTTGCCTGTTGCTGGCTGGAGCCTGCGGTTGAGGGATTGAGGGTTTATCTTGGGGTCTGTTCCAAACACAACCAAACTGACCAGACCATTCACATCACAGCCTTTGTGGCAGTCCGTGCCTTCCTTCCTCCCTTCCTGGACTCACCTGGAAAAAAACCCACAGGATTTTGCCAGGAGGAAAATATTTGGAAATGGAGCACAAGGTTTGCGACAACAAGAGGAGGTGGCTCCTGGATGAGCCTGACCCTGCTGCTCAATGGGTTTTGCCAGCTGTGACAAGGGGCAAAATGAACTGGAAAGGCAAAGAAAGCCTTGGGTTTATTTGCAGAAGTTGATACAGACAGATCTACAAAAAACCAAAATCAAACCCACTCCCACAGGGAAGAAAATCTGAGCAACCCTGTGCTGAGGAACAGACCTGTCTTCACTGAGAAGGTTCTCCTTGCAAAGAGACCTCCAGTGAATTTTGAGTCCATTTTTTAGTCTATCTGGGGGTTCTGATAGAAATACCAGGAAATATTGTGGCCTGTTTAATTCTGCTTTTCACTGGAGCCTTCATTTTTTTCCTTCAAATTTGTTGGTTTTTAAGCCAACCTTCCCATCTCAGTTTGTTTTCTGGCACTGCACGTCTTCATCTATCACCACTTAGTGCTTACCATCTTAGTGTATAAACATGGCAATTTCTGCAAATCAGAAAGAAAACCCATTAACATCTGAAGTGGAAAGGAAATGTTTAGTTTCTGATCATTAAAGAGTTTGGAAATGTAGGAAAAAAACCTCCTTTCCTTTCCCTTAGTCCAAAGCTTCCAAATAAAATCCTCAGATCAACGGGTACGGATGAGTGGTGGGATGTTCATGTGGCCCTCCCAGGTGTGATAACAGTAATGATCATTAAGTTTTCTAATTTCCACATTGATCCTACAGACCAGGTTAATATGCAGCAACTTTTTCTAACCTCTTTGTGTGGTGGAAAGGGTGGTTGGGCACTGAACAGGCTCCCCAGGGCGGTGGTCACAGCCTTGAGCCTGCCAGAGCTCAAGGAGTGTTTGGACGACGCTCTCAGGCACATGGTGGGATTTTGGGGTGTCCTGTGCAGGGCCAGGAGTTGGGCTGGTGATCCTTGTGGGTCCCTTCCCAGGATTATTGTATAATTCTGTGAAAGGAGTCACAACTCTGAGACGCTGATGTTTCACGACCCTGCTGGAGCAGCGACATTTTTGCATGACCAACCATGTCCTAATCACTGGAGACGTCCCAAAACCTCCCCTTGCAAAGAGGGGGCCTGGCTGCACAGCTCCCTGCACTCCTCTTTTCCATAGGTGGATGCACATATGCTTAATTGGCCTCCAAATGTCAGGAGCAGTTTGCACAAACCTTCGTTAGTCTTTCGGCGACATTCCCGTGAACGGGAAGGAGCAGAAGGGGCGTCGGGGGAGGAAGGGCTTTGTTGGCCTTGCCATGTGTGTGGGAGATGGTGCTTTGTGCTCCAGGGCCAGCTGTCTGCTCCCCTCCTTCCTCACAACTTCCTTCACGCCTCTCCGTGGGCTCTTGCCAGACTCGCTCTGCGCGAGGAGACGTGTTTGTCCTGGTGCTCCATATGCTCCTGCTTTCATCCCGGGGCTGCTGCCGGCTCACAGGCACCCAGGAGCCCACTGGGATGCAGGGACCCACTGGTTTGTACCCAGCACAGAGCACAGGACCATCACCCCTGGGTGTAGTGGGAGCTCTGGGTGGGAGATGTTTGCATGAGGGATCGATGGCTCCGCTCCAATGCTGTCGTGTTCCAGCAGCAAATATCCCCCCTCTCACACCAGCCCCGAGGCTGCATCCCATGGAATCACAGAATCATGGGAAAGGCCTCCAAGATCATCGAGTCCAACCTTTGAACAGATCCCACCAGGGCCACTGAACCACAACACCAAACCACCAAACCACGTCTGCTTGTTCTCCGAACACCTCCAGGGATGGTGACACCACCCTCTGTTCCAACGCCTGACCACTGTTCCAGTGAGGAAACCTTTCCTAATCTGGACTGCTCCTGCTGATTTTTAGTAATCTAGTTATGCAAATATCTGCCAAAAATAAATTAGACACACCAGCCCTTGTTTTGGGGAAAAAAATAATAGTCTTGTTTTCTCCAAATCATTTCCAAGCAAGGACTCCCCAAGACAGGGCTTGTCCACAGCCTGGCACAGGAGATGCTCCAGATGTGTCATGAGTGAGGGAGGCCCTGGCACAGGTTGCCCAGAGAAGCTGGGGCTGCCCCTGGATCCCTGCAAGTGTCCAAGGCCAGGCTGGATAAACTTGGAGCAACCTGGGCTGGTGGAAGGTGTCCCTGCCCATGGCAGGGGTTGGAACTGGATGATCTTTGAGGTCCCTCCCAACCCCAACCCTTCTGCAACTCTGTGACTCTCTGACTCTCCTGTACCTTCCACTGATTTGGTGGATCAGGGTAGAAAACCTGAGACTGTGGCTTTAGCCTATTTTAGTTTCTAAGCTCAAAAACTTCTATTACATATTTTAATGTGTGTGATTTGGGAAAATATGGTCCACTCCATCTGCTTTGCATTAAATTTGAATAACTGATTCAAAATACAGGTTGAGATATTACAGCTCCTAATAATTTCTCCACATGGCTGGTTCTTAACGGACTGAGAGAAAATTGGGAATAAGGCTTTTTATCAATTTTCACAGGCAAGCTTTGCCATAATCCTTTTATTTCATCGAGAAACGTGTTTGTTTGCAGTCATTTTATTTGTTTAACAATTTCCCTCTTTTTCTTAATCTTTTCAGTAATTATTTCATATTCAGTAAATATTTAAACTAATTTAATTCTTCAGCGAAATTATTTTATTTCGCTGCTTTTAAGAGTTTTTTTTCCAGTGAGTTTCAGTTACTTTCCAAGCACCTCAGCCTGGTAGCCCATTGATTGCTTTTGGTATTGCCCAGAAGGCTCAGCTGACATTCAAGCCCCAAAATTATAGATAATTTTCTCTAATTTTCCCCAGTGCATTGTTTCTCCTTGACCTGCTTTTACAGGCCAGTTTGGCCATCGACTTCTTGGCCTCATGCTCTGATTTGAACACTGACAACGACAACATCATTCCAAGCAGTGCCTGAATATCAGTTCTGGTTAAAATCACCATTTTATTATCAAAAAAAAAAAAAAAAAAAAAAGGAAGGAAAAAAGCAGGGGAGCAGGGACTCTGACCTTCTCTAACCGACTGATTATTGATTTTTCAAAAGTACAGGTGCTTAAAATTACTATTATCAGTTCATTGTTATAATTTAAGGAGCCTGGTGGAAGTTGTTGTGGAGTCACAGGAGTGTCCCAAAGCACTGTGGTGAAGCCATAAAATCAGGGAGTCTGCATTAGGAGGTGATGCTGCTCCAGTGCTGCTTGTTGGGGGGGGAATATTTGTCTTTCTGTTGAGTAAGTCCAGCTCAGGGAGTGCTTTCCTTGCAGAGCTGAGCCTAAAATAAGAGAGAGCCCTGAAGAGTGATGGTGAAGAGCTCAGTCTGTGAGCAAGGGGGTGTTTTCCAGCCTCAGTGATTTTATTTCCTGCACTGTGGCAGCCCATCTGGGATGGAGCCTCCAAGGGCTCAATCCTGTGTTTGTGGCTGAAGGCCTTCCCCTTGCTGCAGAAGGTGTGGGACTCTACTCCTCCAACCTTCCCTGGTGGTTTTTTGGGGAAAAGGTTTGAGAAGTGACACAGCTTTTACTCCAGGTCCGAATCCAGCGTCTCTGTGAGATGGAATAATGCAGAACCTGAAGCAAATGGGGGGAGTGTTGTGTCTCCAGGTGGCACAAAGTGACTGAATGCCACGTGCGCCCTTCCCAAAGGGCTCCTGCTGGCTTGGGCTCATGGAAAAAGGGACCAGGGAGAATGTGAGTGTGTTCCCTTCCAGCTGTGCACTGCTGGAGCTGCTGCTGGAGCCTGTCAAACCCGGGGGTCTCAGGCCAGTGCTCTGATAGATCACCCCATAAACTGCCCTGCCCTCCTCAGAGGGTTCTCTGGGCTGGTTTAGCTTTGCTGCAGGGATGTATCCATTAATATCAGAGCCAGAGCACTGGAATCGTTGTGTGGGTGACAAAGATGTTCAGAAATCATGATGCTGTATAAAATGCAGTTGTCTTCCATAATTCATCTTCAATTTGACTTTGAAAAGTTAGCTGGAGAGAGATAAATAGAAATAGAAAGGAGGAAAGAGCGTGACATCCAGATCCAGCTGGGTGACTCAACAGAGGTGATAAATGTAATTCTGCTGGAAATACAGATTAGGTGTCCATAGGACATTCTCAGGAAGAGAATGAAGGGCTAAAAATAGCACAGAAATTCTTCTCAGGAGGGATTTCTTAATGGAAAGGGTGGTCAGGCTTTGGAAGAGTGGTGAAGTCTCCGCCCCTGGAGGTGTCCAAGGAAGGACTGGACGTGGCACTCACTGCTCTGGGCTGGGGGACAAGGTGGGCATCGGGCACAGGGTGGACTCCTGGAGGTCTTTTCCAACCTCTGTGATTTTGGGATTCGTCTTTGGAGGTAAGAAAATACAGAAGGTCCATCCAGCCAATGTCACACTTGGCATTAGAACTGGGAATTCCTCCTGCTGTGTTTGATCCAAGTCTGTCCTTTGAGGTGTTGTGTGGCACAGGGAGCTCAGGTCCCCATCCCCTCCCTGCTCTGAGCCCTCCAGTGCAGGAGTGAACAGTGACCTGACTCCTACAAAACCTGTTGCCTCCTGAATTTTGTGCAGAAGCTGGAAGGACAGTGAGATCCTCATAATGTCTCTTTTCTGCCATTGTTTTAGAAAACATCTACCTATGCAAATATTCCACGGGCAGTTTGGGATCTCTCAGGATGAGTGATGCTCTCTAAAATATGATTATCTTTTAGTAATACCTCACCAACTGCAGCGTGATTTTTAACTTCCTTCAAGTTCTGTATCTAAGAAAATAAGCTGAATACTGAGTAGGGAAAGATATGTTTCATTAACAACTACATTGACATTGCATATATATCTTCTAATTGCTCCTCTAAAGGTGAAATCAATAGCTGTGCTTGCACAAGGGCTGAGACATTTCTAAAAAATCCCACATTCAATTTTTATTCGAGATGAATGGTTCTGAGAATTGGAAAGCTACTGTTTGCATGAGTGATCTGCCTGATTTGCTGCATATTACTCATAAATCTGGGCAGGAAAAAAAAAAAGTTATGTTTAACTCCTCTCTTACAAAAACATGAGCATTAGATTAGTGAAAGAAGGCAAACATAACAGATGAAAGCTATTAGAGCTGGCCTGGGTTCTGCTGATTTCATTCCTTGAATATTTCCAGTCTACCAGCTTAGAGAATCCATCTATTTCTGACCTCAACCTTTCGACAATATTTATTATATTTGGGTGGAGGGGAAATAAGAGAATACATTGAAAAACAAATCGAGGGGAGAAACAAGATATCTGCACACACGTTTAGTAAACAGTGAGCTCGCTCTCATTTGGGGTGACATATTCCAAATTTGTTAAGACAAAAAAGCTTTAACAAGGTCAGCATGAGCCTGTGAAAATCAGCTCTGAGGTGATTTGGAATCAACCAGAATTTGTTGTTGCAACCTGACAGGGAAGAAATGAAAACCTGTGATTCTCCAAAGTCTAGGGATGAAACCAGTGGACAAGAGATCCTTGTAGGGCAAAACTGCTCAGCTCAGGGTCCTGAAAGAAGAACGGGCTTAAAGGTGCAGAGTGAGGGTGCATTAAAACCAGCAGTATTTGCAGTATTGGGCAAAGCTGTAGTTCTTAAACTCCAATTACCCCAAACTCTGCACAGTCATTTGAAGTGTCCCTGTGAGATGGTGCCAAGTTGTGATGGGGAGTGGAAATGCCAACGCAAAGGTCAGGGCAGTGAAGTCTGTGGTGTAATTAGTTTTCAGGTGAATTTAAAGCTGAGTAGCCATTTAACCTCCTCTCTACAGAGAAGGTAGGGATGTGGACTATGAAGCACAAGACTGGATAAAAATAAGGTGGTGTCTGGTTGCAGACTCCTGGTCTGGGGATGCAGTGCAGGAGCAGGCTCAGATCTGCTGACCCAGCTGCATCAGAGGTGACCTCTGTCGAGCCCACGCTGTCAATTGTTCATTTTGCACGTTTTTGTTGCCTGAAACCTCTCATTTCAGCACTTGCATAAATACTGTTACTGCTTTCCAAGACCTTGGGGCTTCTATTCCTGTAGCTGTGATTGCTGATAAATGTCAGTGTTTCTCGCGTCGTGCAAACGCTCCAGCACGTCCCGTTCCAGCTTTTCAATGGCAAGGTCAGGGCAAGATGACAAAAGGAATGTGTTCAGTAATGCCATTAAATGAAGGCTGGAGTTGCAATGAACAGGGGAACGACAGCTGCTGAGCCAGAAGATGGAGAGGCAAAGAGTTGTTGGTGTTTCCACGTGTTTGTGAGGCAGGAATATCACATTTTGAGTTTATTGTGACAGGTCTGTGTTTCTCCATCTCCTGCTGGATGTCTCATCACAGGATGAGGAATCAAGTGAAGCTGCAGTTGCTTTTTCCAGCCATCCAGTTCAGGTATCACCACTCTGATCCTTTGCCACCAGCTCTGGTGACAGACACTTTTAGCACAGATGGCTCCAAAACACCTTTTCCTTGCTCTTCTCTCCTCTGAGAAATGCTGGGCTTAACTTAGGAGACACTAAAGGAGATCTGAGGTGGCTGAACTTTATGCCAGGGAGGTGGCACTGGCCTGGTTTGTGTTTAGATGATCATTTCTGAAGCACTATGTGCCTTCCCTGGTTACACCTTAGGGGATGAAGGCATTGAACAGAAGGAAGTTGTGGAATCTGGGAACTCCAGTTACACCCCTCTAACTGGGGCTGAATTCTGGCCAAGGAGCTGTGGAGTGACTCTTTCTGTTACCAAAGCTGTCCCATCCACCTGGTTGGCAAAGTTTCCCATTGCACAAGGCTGTGGCAGCACTGAGTCTGATCAGATCCTTGCTGGAGGAGTGTCCTGTGTGTTCTGGGTCTTGAGACCTTCTCACTGCACACCCCAACCCCCTCCTGGGTGAGGGATGTCCCAGAGTCATTTATCCACTGCATCTACAAGTCTAGGAGAAGATTTTTTTTTTTTTTTTAATGTAGCCAAAATGTCTGAGATAAAATGACCAGATTGCTGTAATTCCTTCATCTATAGGGAAGTTGATCATGAAGGAGACTGGGGGGGTGTCCTGCTCAGAGAAGGCACAGTAAACAGGAAATTTGTGCTACAAAATGACTGCTGCCAATCCAAGAATTAAATCAGTGGTGTTGGTGCTGGTTTTATACACATTTCTCCATGCCTTGAAAATTCAGAGTAGACTCTCCTTGGTGTTGGTGGGGAAATATTGTCCCTGTGGCAGTCTCCTTGTGCCTCAGCCACTGTTTGAGCCCATTTAGCCACAGTCAGTTGAGACCTTTGCTCTTCCTTTAACCACATCTGCCAAATTAAATTCCCTGCACTGACACTGTGGCTTTCAAAAGCTCCGAATCAATTCTTCAATCACTCCACATTCTTAGCTGTGATTAAAAACATGTGTCCTCTAATTAAGCTAACGAGAAATTGTTAATTGGCACAAAGCCCCCCTCCGAGCGTGCTCGTTAATGTCACCATTTTGACAGGAGTAGGAATGGAAATGAAGGGCAGACGGTCTTGCCAGGATTTGGGGTTGGATTTGGGGTGAAGGCTTTGTGTGGGCAGTGGCAGCTGTTGGTGTGAGGGCAGGAGGTGGTGGGACAGGGCTGGCAGTGGATGCTGAGCTGCTGGTGATCTTTTCTTGTCAAAACTCTGCTCTGAATCCTGAAGGGAGACGAAAGAGTTAAGGATTGGGTCCCCATTGTTCCAGCTTCACTTAATTTTAGACAGGAGAGGAAGGCAGAGCCAAGAGCTGCTTGTGCTCCGAGAAGCACCCACTTGGCTTTTCCCAGGGAAAAGGTTAAGTTTTACTTCATCATCACTTGTGTTGGAGGCAGACTCAAAGATTTCTGTGCAGATCAAACCCCTGTCATGGTAACAGCTCTGCACACGCCTGGGGACTGACATTCCCTTGAGGAAGAGCCTGCAGTCAGTGAGCTCCCGGAAAGTTCGTGAGACGCTTTTCTTCATCCGTGTTTTTCCCGGAGAAGAGTGGGCCTTGTCACCAGAGTCTGCAAACCCTGTGCTAAATTAGATTCTTTTTTGACATAAACGAAGCTTTTGAAGGTGACAAGTTTCAAATATTCCCTGTCTCTCTCTCTCCCTGGCTCGGAGTTTCAGAGTCCTGCTGGAAATGCTGTTCTTGCGGATAACGGCAAACCTGCTGCCAGCCCATGGCTCGAGCAGGGCAGGGGTATAAAGGGCTGGAGACACACCAAAGAGGCCAAAAAGGGCCTCTGCAACACTGTGAGAGGCAGCCACAGGTTGTCCTGTGGGGTCAGCCAGGGAATCACTTGGGTTTGTGGGAATGGGGATCCAGGAGGGAGAGTTGACACCACGAGCAGGGCAGGGATGAATTCCCTTGGTGGGAAGGCAGGAAGGGGCTGTGCTGGTGGCTCATTTGCTTTTCCCTTCCTCATATGTTTTTGTTATTCACCAAGTGTCACAGGAAAGCACAAGGTGGGAGAGGCATCAGGAATAAACCCACTGGTGCCCACTCCAGGCTGTGGCAGCAGAGGAACCCAGCTGGGGGGGTCAGAGCCCCTTCCTCCCTCTTGCTTCCCATCCCAGCAGGGTTAGTGCACAGCTGGCAGGTACACGTGGTTTTCAGCAAGGCCTGAAGCCCCCTTTTCCTAATCCTCAGAGCCCAGAGGGCCACACAAAGAGTTAATGGTGATGTCTGGCTGCAGAGCTCGGCTCCCTGGCTGGCTGGAGGAATCCCAGTCCTGGCACGGCGCTCGTGCCATCTGCAGCCGCGCCAGTGATATTTCCCTTCCTCATTCCTCTTCCCTGCGTGTTCATTTGAGGTATTCCTGTTCCAAGCTCGTGCTCTTGCCCAATGCAGTACCCAGGCTGTGTAGCAGCAGTGGTTGCCTCTGCTAAATGAATGTTTGCTAATAATGCCTTTCCGTCTGGATGCTCATCGCAGCCGCGGAGCGGATTTGTCGTTCCTTCCATCCCATTTTCCATCCCCACATAAATAACAGACAGATTGGAGCCCACACTGTCCTGCGAATTGGCAGTTGCTATTTTGACCACGCTGCCTTTTATTGAGGGATAATAAAGTATGCTCTTTTAAGATCCTCCCCTGCCATGGGTGAAGCCCAAACGACGGATCGGGAGCATGGCGGTGACTGGGAAATTTAAGCCCCTCACATCCCTGGCCTGGGTCTGCTCTATCAGGCTGCAGGAGGAGATGAAACAACATGAAAGCACGTTGCTTTTATCAGCTGCTTGTATCCTGGTACTTCAGGTTGAAGCCTTCCTGTGAAAATCTATCCCTTTCATGCCAGATGCAATCACCTGTTTCTCTCCGTGGCTGGATGCACAAACTTCAAAAGTCCAAACTTGCTCTGCTCTCAGATCTGTTGGTGGCTGCAAAAGGTACCATTTTGATTATTCCTGCCCAGCTGAGCAGGGCACAAATCCTGAGGTGCTGAAAGGAGAGTGGTTTGAGTAAACGTGGTCTCAGTGCTTGTGAGCTAATCCTATTTTTAGCATTTATGCTCTTATCCGAAGTATATGAAATATTGCAAATGCCATGATATGGGACATCTGTAATCCAGGTGTTTTCCTGTGCACCTGATTCCCAGGGTCACACGGGGGTGTCTGGGCTTGGGAGATGAAAGACCTCAACCAGGGCCATTAAAGGTTATTTACTGGGGTTTCATTGCTTCATTCCTGTGCCCACTGCCTGCAGATCGCTTGGATTTCAAACTTGTAGGGTCAGAACTCCAACTTTGCCTCCCAGTTTTTGTTGTGGGAGCTGCAGGTCACTCCCAACCCACAGAGGTTGAACGTGGGGGGTGGGAGGTGTCCCACCCTCACTGCAGTGAAACCACGTCATGTCTGAGAGCTCCCCTCAGTCCTGAGCTCTGCAGGGAATGGGAAACAGTGTTTGAGATGGTTTTAATGCATTATCTAACCCACAGCTCTGAGCAGTGCTGATCTGAGAGCCCACATCCTTGTTCTGCCTGCTGGCTGCACCCAGTTGGAAACGTATCTCAAACCCTGCTCCGCTGACAGACTTGTCAGCAAATCTACTCTGTTCTGTCTGGGTTGATAAGGATGCCACTCTCTGGATCACTCGAGGAGAGGTGTCTCACAGACAGAGAAAAGCTCATATTTCTGTTCACTGAGGTGTTGCTGACACAGTTTAGCACGTGGGATCCAGCTCGTTTGGAATTCAGCGCCGACTTCACCCGCATCATAAAGTGAATCCTGTTTTACAATTCCCTTGAACATTCTCTAAATGATGGCATCTGCAAACAAGCAGCCTGGTTTATGTGCTGCAATTGTGCTGCTGAAATTAATTCTTAATCCGGGATATCAGTCAGACACACCTGAACAGAGGGGCTGCAGTGGTTGGGGACTGGAAAAAATCAGTTTAATGTGAGGTTGCTCATGGCTTGAGCCAACACCAGAGTGCCTGTGCAGCTCATCCCTCACCTCCCTCACTTCTGAACTCCCAAATCTTTGGATACAGGATGGATGTAACACAGGCAATAATTATAAATAAAGTGGAAGGGAAGTTTGGCCCTGGGAAAAAATCATGTGAACCGAGTCAGGATTTGAGGGTGTATATATTTTCCAGGGAATATCTACTTGTAAAAAAATCTAACTTTCCTTAGAAAAGAAAAAAAACCACTTATAACGAAATCTATTCTAAAATTTAAAAAAAAAATAAACCAAACATAAATAACTATGTATTGCTGGGAACAGGAATTCAAAGTAGGTTCTTCCACAGCTCGAAGAATCTCTCTTGTTTGGGTGGTAGAAACTTTGTGGGTTTATTTATTAGTTTATTTTTCCCTCCATGATGGATTTTTGGGACATTTCAGGCCACTCTGATGCAGGATGGGGAAACTGGTGTGTTATTTCCTAAAAACACTTTCTGCCCAGCTCCTCTCAGGAGAGTTGTAGGGGATCACCTGTGGAAACCTCACTGTTCCTTAGGGTTTTTTCAGGGAATCAGAATCCCAGAATGGTTCGGATTGGAAGGAGCCTTAAATCTCATCTTGTGCCATGGGCAGGGACACCTTCCAGTGCTCTCATTGGGGATTTAAATTGCTCTGGCCTGTGCAAGTCTGATTTTTCAACCTGGGTCCCTTGACTTGCTCATGTAGCACTAATCTCTGCCTAAATATCTTATATCCAACGCTGCCATTTCCCTGGCAGGTGAGCTTGGCCTGAAAAGCAGGTGCAGACACACACATGGAGATTTACAGCATGTCCCATTTGTCAGTCAGCTTAAAACTGCCAATATTTTAATAATTCAGAGACAAAGGGGGTCTGGGGGTGACACCAGCTCAGTCACCGGATCACAAGCAGCGATTGCTGACCTGGGGTTGAATAAATGCCAGAGAACTACAGCTGAAGGTTGGACCTCTGGTACAGGTGTCACACAATCCCCTCCAATGAATTCTTTATGAGTTGTTTGCTGGGACTTGCAGCTCAGGCAAGAGATGTGAAAAAGCAGCCTTTATACGGAGACAAAGCGAAACACTTTCATGCTAATAGTTTGGTTTAAAATTAGTTTTACATCTCATCCATTATGAAACGCGGAAGGCAACGCTCTGTGGCTGCCTCTGAGATCCAGGCAAGGCAGAGTGTGCCACAACAAAGCCCTGCTTTCCATAATTTTCAATCAGAGGGGGGAGAGTTGCTTCTTTTTCTGCTTTCAAAGCCTTCCAGGATGCCGAGAGCATCCTGACAGAGCTGCACAGCACAGCAGCACAGAGGGAGGCTGCAGGTTGTTGGGGAGACTTTTCCTCCTGCTTTTCATTTTTCAAATGTTTAGTGGTAGGAATCCCAGCAAGGCTAAAAAAAACCCAGCAGAACAACAGGGTCTTTGCAGCAAAGAGTCCCTTTGTAAACAGCACTTGATGGTGATTCAACAAAGGTGGAGACACAGATAAAACAGTAGGAATTAAGTGAGATTTTGCTGTGGTAAAAGCAGGAATTTGTGATTGATATATTGATTACTTTGCTCATTTATTCATGGGATGGACAACCAGGAGGCAGATGCCTTTTTTGTAGCGTTTATAAAGCCCTGTCAGCTCCCTGCAGCAGCAGCAGCTGGGAACCCAGTTAGGAAGTTTCAAAGAGAAACTGGTGTGATTCATTCTTCTGTGACCAATGGATTGCATGCAATTATTCCAAAATTATATCTGCATTCTCATCTGCTTTCTTTGAAAACAAATGGAACTCAAAAAAAGAGAGAAGAGGCAGCTCGTTGAATGATTGTGAAGTGAGGAAAGTGTCTCTTGTTACTGCAGCTCATCCCTGATTGCACATTTGTTCTGTTCTGAGGAATTTGGGAAGACTGGGATGAACATATCCCATCCCTGGAAGTGTCCAAGGCCAGGTTGGACAAAGCTTGGAGCAACCTGGGCTAGTGGAAGGTGGCCCTGCCCATGGCAGGGGGTGGAATGGGATGAGCTTTAAGGTCCCTTCCACCCCAAACCAGTCTGGGATTCTCTGAATTTCTTCTCTGAAGACTTGGGTCAATTCTTTTAAAGTCTCAGTGCTTAAAGCACACCTCATAAATAATAAATCATGTCATGACTGGGTAGTTTTTGTATTACAGGATAACTTCGGTGAAAGCCTGAAAATAATCTTAAGAGCTGAAAATTCAAGGGGGAAAAAAAACACATCCTCACTCTTTGTATTTGGTGCTGACAAAAAACCAGTGCCATAGTGGGCTTCATAGACTGCTGGGCTTTATCTTCAACTCAGTGACTTTGTTGAACAGCTGGAGTAAATTTCGGTAAATATTTAATTATTTAGTACTGGAAATAAAAGTGAAAACAAACAAACAAAATGAAACACCCCCAACAAAACAACGAAGCAAAGCAAACAAACAAAACCAACAAAAAATACCCAACAGGAGATCTCAGTAATTGTATTTTGAATAACTCTGGGCTCCCTCCTGGTTTCTGATCCTTTGGGAAAGGTGGTCTGAGGGAACTGAGGAAAGAAACCCGACCTTGTATTTACAGGAGCACAAAAAATCTTTTGTCAAACTTTGGAATAAAAGCTGTCACTGCCCTGAATAATTTCGGAGTCCTTCATCTGATCCCACCCTTTTCCTCCCTGTTTGCTGCTCTTGTGCATTCTCAGCAGAACCAGCTGATTTTTCACGAAGACTCAACACTCCTGGATGATCTGTTTGCAATCCACCTAAACCTTTGTGTTTGCCACACATCCTGCACTCCCCATCCAAGGACTGGCCTGGAGGGATGAGCCAGTTTAGTGAGCCTTGTGTCTGTGCAGGGACTGCAGATGAAGAGAGTGCAGGCTGATTTTCATGCAAACTATGTGATTAAACACACACACAAAATAGATAAATTAGACATCACTCCACTTTCATCTTCCCTCGTCCGTGCAGACAAACTCCAACCAGATTTATCTTTACAGTTTCAAAATGTCTGAGTAGCTCTGGCTTGTGTCTTAGGATGATCAAACAATTTGGGTGGGAAGGGACCTCAAAGCTCAGCTCATTCCATGGGCAGGGACGCCTCCCACTTGTCCCAGGTTGCTCCAAGCCCCATCCAACCTGGCCTTGGACACTTCCAGGGAGGGGGTGTCCACAACCTTCTCATGTCTTGCTCCAAAACACTGAAACATGAGCAGGAAAAGCCCAATTTTGTTCTATTTCTGCCCCAATTTTGTGGGGTGGGTGGGTGTGTGGGAAGCTTCAGCTCCCTTTTCAAAGCAACCCTTTTGTGCCACCCCCTCTCCAGGCTGTCGACACCCCTGGACCTCCCTGGAGTGTGAGGGACTGGCTTGTTGAGCCAAACACTGCTTCTCCCAGCATCTCCTCCCATCTGGAGCGGGGAATATTCACATTAAAAAATGGTTTCATAATGTATTTCTACTGCTTAACACCTGTTGCACCTGATTAATGAAGCAGCTCCAGGTCCTGATGATATAAATTAAGATGATGAACACACAGCTCCAGTGAACAGCACAGGCCAATTCTTAATTTCTAAGCTTGCCCTCATTTGTTCCCATGAAGGATATAGTTTGACTTCTAAGAGTATGAAGAAATGAAAGAATTAATCCCTCCAGCACGAGAAAAAAAGTAAATTTGCACAGGTTTGAAACATCTCATGGCTCATTTCTTGAAGCAGTTACTCTGGATAATGTGGTCAGAGCCTCTTCACTCAGGGATCCCGCAGGTAAACAGCCAGGATTGGATATAATGATTAAGATGCTTTAGTTAATTGTTTTTCATATTCAATTTGCCAGTGGAGTGTCCCCCTCCTGCACTCCTGTGGCTCAGGAAAGTCAAACAGAGGGTGCAGGAACACCCCAGAGTCACAGTTTGGGGAGGAACTGGAGTTAAGGGGGGTTTCAAACACCAAGAGAGGCTCCTGGAACTTTTATCAAGGGAACTGAAGCAACCCTGCCAATATTCATATTCATTCTGTCATTCTCTAATGACTTCAAACCTTTCTGCAACAGAAAAGCATCTGCCTTTATGTATTTACATATATATATGTATGTACACACTCAGTCTGGAAAATCAAATCTAATTTCCTGGATACTGAAACCATCTATTAAAGGTAGATGCAGGTGCTGGGTTGTTTTTTTTTTCTCTCGTTCCCTTTCATAGTCATGATGCATTTCATGATTTCTTTGCTTTACAGCATCCTTTAAAATGACACATTTTATCAAATTCTCAGGGTAGTATTGATGTTTTGCCCTTTTAAACATGTCATTTGATTTTTTGATGTTCCTCTCTTACTCTCTATCTGTTTTCTTGTAACACTTTCCTTTGGTGGCAAGTTTTCCTTGAGTCCCCAAAGGTTTATTCCAGGAGTTGCCTTGAGCTTTTATTTCCCCCCCCTACACTTGAAATGTTTGACATGTGACCCAGTTCTTCCCATGTGTGAGTGGTGCAGGAGCTGGCCCTGTTCTCACCACTCTCTTATTTAAGGATTTCATCATGCAGAGCACATTTTCTTGCCTTTCAGGATCCCCGTGGATTCAATCAGAGAGCAAATTTTTAAAAGCAAACGAGGAGGAAAAAAAAAACCCACGGTGATATTTCAGATTGTGGACCTGGTTTGTGGGGCTTTGGAGATGTTTTTTCCAAAAAGAAAAAAGAAAAAAAAAAGGGAATCCTGGGAGATCAGGAAACTCTGGTTTTCCTGTTCATGGAACACTTTCCAAAAAAACATTATTCGTGGTCATATTTTCAAATGACCTGAGGTGGATTTTCCTTTAAAATTCCAAGCAGGCCTTTGGAAATATTTTTGGAGTTTTTTATAAGTGGATGAGTGTTTCTTGAGGGAAACACTGATGGGAAGCCAAGGTTTGAAGGAGGATCATGTGCTGGAAGCTCCTTCCATAGGATCCCTCCAAACACTGGAGCAGTTCTGCCCTGGGGAGGTTCCAGGGCCTCCTGACCTTGGACATGGGTTGTGTGGTCAGCAAGGCCCTGCCTCAAACAGGAAAAATTCAGCTGCTTTAATTCTCCTTTTAAACATCTCACCTCATTTTTGGTGAAATCAGACCAATCTGATTTTTATTTTATTTCCTTATCACCTGTGGCTGCTCCAATTTTCAGCCAAACAACCACAGATTTTTGTTTCAAATGTCTGAAATTAATGGAAAATTACTCCATGTGTCCAAAATGCTTGTTTGGGTCCATCACACCCATTACAGACCAGTGAGTGTAATAACTTTGAGCAGAATTTTATCCTTGGACTTGTGACTGCAGCTTCCAACTGTTTGCTACCAAATAGCTCCTTTGGAAATAAATTCATAATTATGTTCAGTGTCTGAATATGAAAGCTGTGGGGGGGTGAGATATTTTCCAGGTTGGCTTAGGCAGCCTAAGCTGATATTTTGCAGTAGTTTTTCTTGCAGTGGAAAAGGATATTTAGATAAGGCCAATATATAACCTCCATATTATCTCAAATAGTGTTTCCAGGTCTATTCCTATCAAGGATGACTTAAGGGACAAGTGATGTTCAGCTGCATTAACATAGCAGATGGAGTATTATTCCAGCCTGGATGGCAGGAGAACATAGAGCTGCTGCCTCCAGACTCAGCAGATGTCAATTTATATTAACAAGCAGCGCCAACACACAATATATTTTATTTTCCTTGTAACCTGTCTCCATTACAAAACATCTGCATACATTAGAGCCCATTCCAGATGTTTAAAGTGACTGCTGTAGCAAACAGCTCACACTTTGCCTTTCGCTGATAATTCTTTTTATTTTGTCAGCATAAAAATTAGGGCTGATAAAAACCTGAAAAAGCTCCTGACGGTTTTGCAGCATGTTTGGGGGGAACTCTATTACACTATCAATTCCAGTCCCATGGTGTGCTAAAAGGAGCAATAAGACAAGACTGCTTGTCACATATTTATGAGCTTCTGAACCTTACCTGTCCCTTTTGTTATCCCTTCCCTTGGCAGCCCAGAGAGAGCCCGAACCTGGAATTAATGCAGAAAAGATGAGGAGCTGCTTCCTGGTACATCCGTCCTGGGCACTTGGCAGTTTGTAAATGTCACCCCTGGAAACAGGGAGCGGAAGTTGGGTAGTTGTAAGGCAGAGAGTCTGTCACTGTCACGGGCTGCCCAGGCCCTGCACTGAACAGTAACGAGCAGCAGATAAAGGACATTGGGATTAAAGAAACTTTTATTTTTTCATTTTCACTCTCTACAACTCCCTGACAGGAGGGGGGAGCCAGGGGGGGGTTGGTCTCTTTTCCCAGGCAACTCTCAGCAAGACAAGAGGGCTGGGTCTGCAGCTGTGCCAGGGGAGGGTTAGGTTGGATATCAGGAAGAATTTCTTTCCAGAGAGGGTGCTCAGCCATTGGAATGGGCTGCCCAGGGAAGGGGTGGATTCTCCCTCCCTGGAGGTTTTTAAGAAGAGACTGGATGTGGCATCAGTGCCATGGGCTGGGAACCACAGCGGGGTTGGATCAAGGGTTGGACTTGATGATCTCAGAGGTCCCTTCCAACCCAGCTGATTCTGTGATTCTGTGATTGTCTTCCCAATGATGTGCCCATGGATTTCCTCAGGGTTGAATCTCAGCATTGAATCTCACCCACACAATCAGCTGTACATCCTGAAGCCTGCTCAGCCTGGAAATGGCCTGTCATGTGAATAGGCAGGGCCTGAAGAATGGCTGGAAAATTATTCCCAGGATAATTACAGAGATTGATCCGGAGATGCTTCGTGACATCTTTCGTTTTTCGAGGCTTTTTTTGTGTCTTGTTGAAGCAGCTGGAGGCCAGGAGCTCCCTGGGCACTGGGAGAGAGGAATTGTTCACCTAGTTATGAAGGACATTTGGGAAGGGGGGACACACTCGTGGATATTCACAGGGAATCTCAGGGTGGTTTGGGCTGGAAGGGACCTCAAAGCTCATCTCATTCCAACCCTCTGGGCAGGGACACCTCCCACTGTCCCAGGTTGCTCCAAGCTCCATCCAACCTGGCCTTGGACACTTCCAGATCTGTATTTGTATACAAACATGTGTATATTTTATTTTGGGGTTGGAACTGGATGATCTGTAAGGTCCCTTCCAACCCAAACCATTCTAGGATTCTATAATTTATATATATATATATATATATATATATATTCCTATATGTATTTAACTATATAGTGCCCTATCTCCAATCCCCTGAAGCAGCACAAAGCTGCCATTGGTAAATGAGATTTTCAATCCAACTGCTCAGGTGTTCTTCGTGTACAAATGTAGTTCTGGTTCAAATGAATTTGGCTTTTCCTGACCTAAGGGAGGAGACTTGTGCCTTCCCCCAGAGACAGACTGGCAGAGCATTCCCGTGTAGGCCAGGAAAAGAAATATATCTTTGTTTAATTTAGTGTGACTTGATTGTTGACTCAATTGCAGGTGAGCAGCACACCCAGCAAAGCCACATAAATCTTCTTTCTCTGCCATGGGAGGGAGAACAGAGATGGACACTGGAGTATATTATTGTTCATTCTCCTTGGGAATCAATAGGAATCTATATTTTATAAATGGGTCTCCTAAACACAAGAGAAAATTCATGAAGTGGAGATAGAGGGAGGGAGAGAATGAAAAGGCAGCTAATTCCTTTCCAACAACTGATGATTATCAGCATCCTTGAGACATAAGACCATTGAAGGCCCATACAAGAGAAGACAAGGCTTCTGCATTTATTTTCCAGGATGATTGCATTAGTTATGCAGAGAATCAGGCCTGATCCTGTTATTTCTGGAGCACCCTCAGCTCTAAATGGCTCTTATCAACTCCAGGTACAAAGCTTGTTTCTTGTTCAGCACTTATTAATAGTCAGGGGAGTCTTCAGTGACTTCAGTGAGAACTTGATCAGGTCTGTGATGTTAATAAGCAATTAAATGTGGCATAAATAGGTACAGAGAAAGAGGAGCACGGCAGAGAAAAAAACCCCCAAACACTTCAGGGAAGGGGCCAGGGAGGGTGGTTTGCAGGTAATCTCCATGGGAGTCAGGTTTAGTGGGATTTGGAAGGAACAGGGGAATTTTAGGGCTGAAGAGAATCTGACAGGGAAGGGAGGGTAGGAGGAAATGCAGAGATTTGTGGAAGAAAAAGAGTGATGAAGAAAAAGAAGCAGAAAAATAAAAGGTGAAGGGGAGGGAAATGGCAAGTTGAAACAAAAATCAAATCAGGCAACGAATCAAGCTCAGAGTAAAGTGGAAACCCATCAGAAATAACATTTACTGCTGTAGCTCTTGCCCTGTGTGGAGGCAGGGATCTGTTTTACTTACTGAGTCTCAAAACACACTTCTCTGCATTCTTGAAGGGTTTTTCCTCTGCTCTGCTGTTGCAACCTTTCTTCTGCCACCCTCTAAGGGTGCTGGGGGACTCCCTCTGTTCCAGAGAGATCCCTCCAGAGAGTTGTGTTGAGCCTCCTGTCCTCCCTCCCTTCCCCAAGGGAGCCAAACCTCTCCCTCCATCCCTCACACCCCTCCCATTTCTTGAGGGGGATAAAAAGAAATAATAGAATCATTGTGCATAAAACTGTAGCTGGATTTCCATAAAAGACAGAATTAGTGAACGATGGAAATGAGAAATATTAGCCCCTAACAGCACATGCTTCATCAAAACCCCAGCCCTGCAGCACGACAGCAGGCATCAGTAATTGCCAAAACACCAGCTTCCTTTATGGATGCACCACTATGAATTCCAATGATGGAGAAACTCTCTGACTTAGGGTGAGAGTTGCTGCCTTTCATTTTCCCTGGCAGAAAGTTCATAATGTTCTCAGGCTTATCACAGAATCACAGGATGGTTTGGGTGGGAAGGGACCTCAAAGATCATCTCATCCCACTCCCTGCCCTGGGCAGGGACACCTTCCACTAGCCCAGGTTGTTCCACCCTGGCCTTGGACACTTCCAAGGATGGGGCAGCCACAGCTTCTCTGGGCAACCTGTGCCAGGGCCTCCCCACCCTCACAGGGAGGAATTTCTTCCCAAAATCCAATCTAAACTACTCCCTGTCAGTTTGAAGCCATTCCCCCTCGTCCTGTCAATAGTGTCTCTCCATCTTTCTTGTCACCCCTTCAGGTACTTGAAGGGCACAATTGGGTCACCCTGAAGCTTCTCTTCTCATCCAAAAACCAGAGAAGCCTTCAATCCACCATGGAAAAGGTGGTTCTGAACCAGGTGGATGGACACCTGCTTGTCTTCTGGCACAGACCTGTGACTCAGGGCATTCCAAAGACTCTAATTAAATCAATTTACTTTTGGTGAGGTGAGATCTGCCTGTCTCCTGAGCTGACACGGATTAACATTTTAAGGGCTGAAGGAATCATATTAGGGACACACTGTGCTGCTGCTGCTCTGCAGCCCAGGACAGACAGGATCTTTTCCACCAGCCTTCTCCACTTATTGGTTTTCACAATCCAGCTCTGTGAAAAAAAAAAAAAAGACTGGGATCAAAATCAGCTCAATAAAACAATCACTGTAAATAAAGCTGAAGTGGAAGTGTCAAGGTCTTTTCACGAGCTCGTTAAGACTCTGACAAGTTGCAGAACAAGAACTTGAGCTCCTGATTTCTGTAGTTTTGTGTGGTTTTACACAATTCAGTGCTCCCTGTGCTGTAGTTCAGGCTTGCCCAGGCAGCAGAGTCAGCAGGGGTAGGAGAGGATGTGCTGCTGTGAATGACCTGCCAAATTTGGAGGGGGGTTTGTTCTCTCTGCACCCCAAGAGTGACCCTAATGGCAGTGCAGTGGGGTTGTCAGAGGGACATGGAGGTTGCAAAGGAGTTGACTTGAAAGGCATCATCTGTGAGGTTTGGGGATGTGAAACTGGAGCTGGCTGAGTTCTGCCAGACTGTGTTAAAGGCAGGAAAAGCAGGAGCAGCAGCTCCTCAAATCTCCCAGTTGGTTTCTGGTAAGAGCCACTACAACACGTGGTCAATGCACTCCTGACACAGCTCACTTTGACCTTCTCAACTGTTACTGGGTGTGTTTGACCAGCACAATATAGATTATTTTGTTTGCAGCGTGATAGGAACATTTGTCAGGCTGAATTGTGCAGTGTGTTTGCAATTCCTCTGCTGTGGATCACTGAAACAATCCATTAGCACGTGAGTGATAATGGATGGCTTTAATCAGGGAGAGAAAGCACTTATTCGAGATTTTCTCCCCCGTGTAGCCTATTAGTAACCCTGTTTAATTACAAAGGCCAGGGTGGTCACAGGCACGTGAGAAATCCAAGGTATTCTCCTGCCTCTGCCACCAAGTTGGAAAGTTTGCAAAGACAAATGATCCTGTTCCCTCCATGCATCAGTTTATTCAGCTGGATAATGGCAGCATTAAACCCACTGTAGAGGACAGAGATTAATAGAGCAGAATTCCTCCTGCACCACGAAGGTGATGGAAGGGAAAGATTGTTAATCCTTTGGAAAGATTGGGCAGCAATGCAGAATGTGCATTCCTGGTGCTGCAGGGCAAATGCAGTGCAATATATTTGGGAATCCAACTTGTCAGAGAAGCAGGTGGACAAGGAGGAGCAAAAGGGAGCTCCTTGGAAAAGCAGGGAAACCTCAGTCTTGGTTAGAGGGTCTCAGTGACGGGAACGGATTATCTCCCAGATATCACCGAAACCTCCTCTTAAAGGGATCCAAGTCTTTAATCATTATCCTGAAAGCACAAAGCAGCTCCACACACACACAGGCCTCGTTGAAAGACTTGTCAAGACTCAAACAGTAATTCACAAATTCACTAAAATTCCCTGCTCCACTGAGCAATGTGACAGCTCTGCCGACCGCAGTAACATTTCTATTCAAACTGGCTTTGGTGCTGGAGCTATAAATATCCCTGCAATATTTCCTGCTTCAGAACATAAAGACAGCTTTACAGTGCTGATAAAATAGAAATTACTTTCTCTCGGAGGTCTAGCTGGAATTTTAATGTCTGTTTTGCAATAAAGCAGCTCCTCCACAATTCGATTTGAGGGAAAGAAAACAAACGGTCTAATTTAGTTACAGTAATGACTCCCCTTGTATTGTTGGCCACAGCTGAGCCTGTGGTTGCAGGGCTGTTGTGGTGAGCACAGAGAGGATTTTTACAGCAATATGACTCCTTTTTATCCTTTAAATGCATATATGGCACTGCTTAATTACAGGTATGGAGAAACAAGGGCCCGGAAAGTAAAAGGTCATTAAAGTTTACAACCTCTAGCAGCGTTTCTGTAAAAATTACTTGTCACAGCTGTAAAGCTGGTGAGCAAAGATGACCTGGTTTAAAAAGGGTTCTTCAACTGAAAAGAGAAATTGGAACTATTGGGCTCGTCAATGTTGCTTTTAATTATCCATAAATGTCACCCCGGGTCTTGTTAGTTCCTTCAAAGGAAAAGGAAAAAAAACCCACCCTCATTTTCTCCAGAGTTCCCCTTTGCATTTGTTGGCTGCTGATGATGGGGTGGGGAGGAGACCTGGAGCAGTTAAATGGGGAAGGGAGTGAGAAATAATGATTCTCCATTTGCATTATGGCAGAGGCAGAGGATTGTCTGGAGCACAGGGGCTGCTGAATGCTCTGAAACACTGCAGGGAGTCAAGTCCTAGCCAGGCTGGATGGGGCTTGGAGCAACCTGGGACAGTGGAAGGTGTCCCTGCCCACGACAGGGGATGGAACAAGATGGTTTGAAGGTCCCTTCCGACCTAATCCAGGCTGTGAGTCTGTGATTTGATGATCTGGAATGTTACAGGTGCTGCAGGATAAACCAAAAGAACCTCTGAGGGACTCAGCAGCAGGATGGGGACACTGGATCCTGAGGCTGCTCTGTCTGGGTGTGGAAGGACTTGGTCCTTCTGGAAAAATCTCTGCAGCATTGACCAAAACTCGTTATCAGCACCAATTAGTGAGTCAAACAGCAACTGAGGCTGAGGACATCACTGGCTAGATGGGAGGTTCCACTGAGGTCTGGTTGCAAAGTCACAGAGGGGTTTGGGAAGGTCCTGTTCCCATTAAGATGATCCTAAATGTAGCTTTTGATATTTGCCATAACTGCCAGGCAGAGGATTTCTGCACTCCCATAACTTCCCCACAGGCTCTGTCCTGCTCAGAGCTGGCACTGGCACCAGCAAAGAAAACAGGCCACACAAATAAAATTGTGCAGATGCCTTCAAGAACAGGTCCTAGACCTTCAAGAACAGGTCCCAGACCTTCAAGAACAGGTCCTAGACCTTCAAGAACAGGTCCCAGACCTGGCAGCATGTGGGGGGCACCCGGGGTGAGACTTTTTGGCCCTATTTTTGTCCAGTCTGCAGTGGTGCAGTCCCTGGGACTTGCTGAGGGTGGAAGAGCAGGAAATCAGGGATCCAGGAGGTGGCTGGACAGACCTCCTGGTCAACAGCTGTGATGGTCCCTTTGAGCTTTGGGGTGATTTATTCCAGTCTGGTCTGCATTTCAGGCTGTGGGGATGTGTATGGGCACACTGCAGTGTCCAAGGTGAGGCCCCAAATAAACATTCAGGTGCTTCTGAGTTTTGTGATTTGAAAGAGACGGAAAATTCCTCCCCAAAATCAGAACTCCAGCTTCTCCCTGGTTTTTCTTTCTCGCTCCTGTCTTTAAATTCAAACTCTCTGTAAAAAAAAAATAGGTGATGAGCTCATTACTTCTTATTTATCCAATAAGTAGGGATCAGTTTAGTTGGTCTTTAATTGGCAAAGGGTTGTGAGAAGATGAGAGATCAAAAGATCTTTTTGGTAGAAGGACAAAGACCTTTTTGGTAGAAGATCTTTTTGGTAGAAGCTGTGGCTGCCCCATCTCTGGAAGTGTCCAAGACCAGACTGGAGCAACCTGGGCTAGTGGAAGGTGTCCCTGCCCATGACAGGGGGTGGGATGAGATGATCTTTAAGTTCCCTTCCAACCCCAACCAGTCTGTGACTCTAATTATTCACTGAACACATATATATTGAATTATATATTGAATACAACCAAAAGCTTTTCCTGCAGGAGCCACCCTGTGGAATATTTCCCACCCATTGTGCCCTGATTTGGTACAAATGACTCCAGAGAAGAGGCAGAGCAGTTGCAATGAGCTGTGTGAAGGGGCAGAGGTTGGGCACTTGTGTCACAGACCAAGCACAGAAATTTCGTTTCTCCTTCTCTTCTCTGCTGGGTTTGTTTGTTTGTGGTTCAGGCTGTGGCTCTCTGTGCAGTGCCTGTGAAATGCCTCCCATGCTTCCAGGGCTGTATAAATAAATAATAACTATTTAGAATCTTTTAAAAGATACATAAGTGTGTTTCTTTTCTGAGACGTAAAGTCAATGGAAACCTTTTTTTGTTTTTATTTCAATGACAAAACAGCAGCAGAACAGCTGTGTGGGACCCAAATGAAATAAGCTGCAAGTGTTAGACACTATTTCTTTTAAAGAATTAGGATTTATAGTGCTGCAATGAATGCTGATTTATAGATATTTTAAAGAAAATAAATCCCCGTAGATTTTTTTTTATTATTCCAAAGGGGAATGTGTAATGATGGCTTTCCACTGCTTTGGAATAATATTACATCAGGTGACTTGTGCAGAGTTGTGTTTCTCGTGCTGAAAGTTGTGGGGTCACATAGCAGGGAAAAAATCAGGAAGATTTTACACAAACCTGTTGAACAGATTTCTGTTCCCAAAGAGCCTTTGCTGAAACCCAAAACAGGGAAGAACATGAATTCTTCTCGTGGGGAAGAACAATATAAATCATACACATAACCCCTGATAATATAATGGATTTTATAGTAAATTCTATTTTATCATTTATAACAAATTATTTTATAATAATATATTTAATAATAAATTATAAATCATGACCCACGAAGATGGATTTTTCTCTGTATTGAACTTGCTGATGGCTCTGCCTCACAGACATAACACTGGTGGATGGGTTTTGCTCTGGAATGCTTTAAACCACCAAAACAAATATTAAACTCTGAAAGAAACATTTTTCTCTTGAAGAAATATCAAGAAAAATCTGGCACAGTTGTTATTTTGTAAAGGAAAAGCTCTTATTCTGGAGGATAAATGAGATTTATAGATTCCTTTGGAGGATCCATCCTTCTTTGGCTCTCGTGGCCCTTAAAATGCTTCCCAGGGTCCCATCAGTGGTAACTAAACCCAACCAGAGGTCTGTAAGTACATTTAAATTTTACTAAATGGCCACCTGGACCTCCACAGGAAAAAAAATTTAAGTATCTGTAGATCAAGAAGATTTCCAGTAATGTCTGGTAGAGAGGAGAGAAATTAATCAAGAGTTAATTTGCTTTTTTGGGGTCATCCCAAAATAATGCCAGATCAGGACCTTAGCCTGCTAAATCACGTCCAAATGTTATAGTCAGCCTTAAAAAGGGAGCCCAAATACAGTATATTTGTCTTTAAAAATCTGTCTTGGCAAGCAGGTGCATCACTCATGAGCTGGACTTGCAAGTACTAAGGAGCACCCAAGGAGTGAATCCTGGTTTTCCTGCCAGTTCTGTGTCACATGGATATTCCAGGCTATCCAACCAAAATTGCATTTAGATTACATTACATTATACAGTAAGTGGCAAATCATCCCTGCTTCCTCTGACACTCAGTGTAATAACATTAACCATGATGAATTCCCCTTTCCTGGTCGTGTGGCCTCCATACATTATTCCAGCTGAATTCCATTGTAATGGAGCATTAATTAATGTCTGCTGCTTATCGAGTGGGACCCATTTCTGCCTTCCATCCCACTCTTTAATTCTTGAAGAATTACACACAGAAATCCTGCAAAGACTCTCCCTTATACCAGGAAAGCTTCCGAGGGTGGAAGGAGCCACAGTTTGGTTCTGATGCCCAGTGCCACCCCGGGCATCAGAATGACACAAAGAGGGGTTTCTTTTGAGTTTGGCAGTAAAATGAGGTTTGCTGAGGAGCTGAGGGTGTTTTTGAGTGACTCTGCAGATTAATTTCCTTACTAATTCCCTCTCCAAGCACACCTTCATCTTTGAATGATGATTACTGCGTGTGGTTGAAAAACCATGAAAACCGTGGCTGAAATAAAACCCGAGGGGCAGCTCAAACCATTCCTGAGGCTCAGTTTTCAGCCAAACCCCCCAGAAATGCTGTGAGGGGGAGCAGAAGAGCCCACCCGAGGCTCTGGATTGAAGGGGGTCTCCATCACCAAACCACGAATGAGAAATTCCTGCCCTGCGCTTTAAAGTCACGAGAGATTCAAAGCTCGGCTGGTTGAAGTTCTCATTCCCGCCTGCAGTGCCTGCAAGAAGCCGTGTCCTGCTTGGAATATGCAGGGTGCAGCTTAATTGGGGGGTTTTAATTAGCTCCTGGTCCTCTGAGCCGTCCTACCACAAGGTGTCATCATCCTTCCGACAGGGAGGGGACACGGCGCTCGTCACCTCCTCTGTCTTCTCCGGGAAACCCAAGCCCGGACTTCATATTTCTGTCGTGTCATCCAGCCTTGAAGGACCTCTACGGTCATTGCAGAGTGATTTATGGCGGCAGCTGCTCTCCAAGAAAGCAAGAAAAGCCAAGCCATTTTCTCCCAGTGACTGATTCCCTGCCAGGCTTCGAGGACTCGTGGCACGGAGAGAAGTGTTTTCCTCTGCGAGGAGCAAACAACAGATCCCTCCCAGCAGAGTGCAAGAGTTAAACCATGCAAATGACTCTAATAAGCATAATTTAAACCCGTGGTTTTCTTTTTATGGCAGTTTCATATTCGGTGTTTTATATTCCAATTTTCCACCTTTTAGTCTTGCTTCCTTCTTTTTTTCTTGCTGCGAAGCCCTATCACAAATGGGAGGGCAATTACCAGGCAAGCATGTAGTTCTTTAATTGAAACACTTATAGGTGTACACTTAAAAACTATAAAGACTTTTATGGAATAGCAATGCCTTAATAGGCTCTTGTGTGTGTACATTGTAATCCAATTCTGTACTCTTGGAGCATTGCTGGGGGAAGGTGTTAATTTATGGTTCCAATGAGCAATAAAGCAATAACAGTAATCTAAAGGTGCAATATCCCTTGTTTAGGGGGCATTTATGGTTATGTATTAAAACCATAAATATATCAGGATGTTGCAGAACTGATCTAATATAAAATGAGAGATAAGATCTCTTCCCTTTAAAATCTGGGGGTTTTCCAGCAGAAAAGCAGCCCCGTGCTCGTGGTTCCCATCAAATCTCACCAGGGACCAGGTCTGAGGAGGATTTCAGTGACCACCTTCCCTCTCCTGCAGGTGAATTTGTTACCAAGGCAGCAAAGCAAGAGGCAACCTTATTTTAGTAATTAACTTAGTTCCTAAGTGTTGATGGCTACCTAAGCATCCTTCCAGAGCTGGAATGCAGCACAGCCAGGATCCTTTACTGCCTGCTTTTGGTAATGATTCCTTTATTTTCCCTGTGTCCAAAGTCTAAACTTTGCTTTCAGTTGTTCCTGCATTGCTGCTCTGCTTCCTCTGGGATCCCAAGCCCTGCTGCTGTTGGGATCAGCCCAATCCCAGGCTGTATCCCATGGATCCCAAGTGGCTCTTGCTGAGGAGGAAGCAGGTTGTGTGTCTGGGTGGTGGTTGCCAGAGATCCAAGGAGTGTCCTGCAGCAACAAAATAAGTGGGAATCACCATGGTCAGCATTAACCTGAGTTATCACTGGGGGGGAGCTGCTTTTCAGGCAGTTTATTCCCTTTATCCCACTGAAATCCATGAGAACTTGGCATCTCCCCTCCTTGCTGTTCTTTGTGTCTCCCAGCCCCATGATCTGGGCATCAAGTAGCTTATGGGAATCAGCTCTGGAGATATTTTTCCTGTAGGGATTTTCCTGTCCAGGTATTAAAACCCCTGATCTGCTTTTTTTTTGTGGGAGCTCTGGGCAGGGACTGCAGGGCTGGGACACATCCAGGTGTGTCCCAGCCCCATTTTATCTCAGGAGCTGGAAGCCAGGAACATTTCCCAGGACACTGGTCGACAGACTTCAGTACAAACACTTCATTTTAAACAAGTCAGAATAAAAAAAAAAAGGGTGACAGGAAGGGATAATTACCTTGTCTGCACCAGGTCTCTGGGCAGACACAGTGACATTTCAGAAATCCAAATGGCTTTGTTGTGTTATGATTGGGAAAAGAATGGAGGGCAGAGCCCCTGACATTCCAGACTGCCAACAATTCCTCAGGGAAGGCAGTCAGAGCACGTTTTTCCGATGGACACATTGCCCTCTGTCCCTGCAGGAATGAGCTACCTGGAGTAAACACTCTGCTTTTGGAGTCTGGTTTAATCACTGGAACTGGGAAAGAACTGGAGGCCAGAACTAACTGACTTTAATTTGGAGCTTGCACAAGTTTCTCTGAATTTTTCTCCTCTTCCCTTTGTGAATATATAAAATTATATTGGGTTTGCAACGCTCTGCTTTGGGGAGAGGGTGGATGTTCCAATATTTACCTGTTATCTGAACATCTAATCCTTTAAATGCTTGTCCAGAGCCTGATTTCCAGGTGTAAATGCATGTGCTGCACATGAAATTGTGATAACAGTGAGCTCAGGGCAGAGGCTGCAAAATGTGTGTGTGCAAGAAAGGTGCAAATACCTCAACTTATCTCCTAGAATTATGGGATGGTTTGGGTTGGAAAAGACCTTAAAGCTCATCTTATTCCACCCCCCTGCCATAGGCAGGGACACCTTCCACTATCCCAGCTTGCCCCAAGCCCCATCCAACCTCTTTTCTGTTTTCATCCTTGTAAATGAGGTTAAAATCACCTGTTAAAATCACCTTGTGACTACAGATTGATTTTAATATTCAAACAGAGCTTTGAGACCTCCTAGAACAAAATTGTTCAGGAGCAAAGCTGTGCCCTCAGCAGTTTTTCCCCTCTCCCTGTTTCCTGGGGAAGGCTGTAAGTTTTCCTTTCCCCTCTCTGGTGAGGCCATCCCAGGAATCAAGTGCTCAGCTTGAATTTATGAGCTGCAGCACAAAAAGGTCCAAAGGAAATGTGCCCCTTTAATAAATAAACAGAAAATCTGCACAATTTTCTAGTACCTCTGTGGCCCAGCTCCCTTATTTTCCCACCTTGGGCTTTAACGAATATATCCATGACCTGCTTCACTTCTTCCTTGGAAAGGCTGGTGACAGAAAGGCCCTAATCCTCCCTCCCAGGTCATGCCTATCCTGATCCATGATTTTATCAGCTGCTTGGCACAAGCTTTGCCAACTCAGCAACTCTGTCTCCTCTTCCCTTGAGGAAACGTTCACCTTATCACCAAAGAGAGACAGGGGGGAAAAATTCCATCTGTTACAGCTCAGAGCAAGAAGCTCCATAATTGCGTGGGTACACAGGCTGCATATCAAATTTTTTTGTCTTAGGAAGCACTTTGGGAGTGTTCATTCCCCTTTTATTGTTGTTCTCTCCCTTGCAAAGGGTCTGTGTTTTGTCTCCTCTGGGATACAGAGCGAGGATTTCTGAGCAAATTTGTGGTTTAATGATGCCAGGGAGGTGTTTAGAACCACAAATGCAGCCTGGAAAATCTGTGTGCTCATTCCAGGTCTTAGGGGAGACCTTCTGACTCTTCATAACTCCTCGAAAGGAGGCTGGAGGAAGGTGGAGTTCAGGCTCTGCTCCCAGGGAACAAGGGACAGGAGGAGAGGGAACGGCCTCAGGCTGTGCCAGGGGAGGGTCAGGTTGGACATCAGGAGGAATTTCTCCGTGGAAAGGGTGGTCAGGCACTGGAAGGGGCTGCCCAGGGAGGTTTGGAGTCCCCAGCCCTGGGGGTGTCCAAGGAAGGCCTGGCCATGGCCCTCAGTGCTCTGGGCTGGGGGACAAGGTGGTGTTTGGTCACCAGTTGGACTCGATGGTCTTGGAGTCCTAAAGAGCCCTCAGGTGTCAAACCAGTTCCTTTCTATTTAATCTTGCCCTTTTTTTTGTCACATTGCAAATTTTTGAGGGTGAGACTCTCTGGCAGCAGGGATGACAACTTTATATTGAAGTCAGGGGCAGCTTTATCACTTCCTCCTATTTTATGCAGCAAAGAAAAAATAAATATTCAAGAGTTATTCTTTCCAAAAACTACCATGAGATACTGGCAGTTGTTCTGCAGAGCTTGGAGCCAGCAGGGTTCACGTGAGTCAGACTGATGGCTCCTGAATATCTGGGCTGGGGGACAAGGTGGGGATGGGGCACAGAGTGGGCTTGATGATTCTGGAGGTCTTTTCCAACCTCAGTGATTCTGGAATTCTGAGGTGTGGGTTGGGCCAGCATAGCCTGGCCCTACACAGCCAGTGCAGGGCAAATGTCACTGTGTCCCTGGGACGTCTGAGCACTGAGCTCAGTGTTTATCAGATAGACCCTAAAATTCATTCCAGTGGGACAACTGAGAGGTACAAAGTTGTCCCAGAGTTTATGTGTTTTTCTGGCTAAGATCCACTGAACAGTGGATGTGAAAAGAAGTAATTTCTTGGAATTCTTTTTATATTGACCAAGTTTTTCAAAGTGTTCCTTTACAGAAGGACCTTAAAAGAGATTATTAAATAACAATTGTATTAAGTATAATTTTCTGTCTCTTGATAGCAAGACCTTTCTTGGAGGGGAGTGGATTTGAACCCCCTGCTTTCAAATCCAGGGCTTTCTGGATTTAAATTCTTTCTCAATTTATAGACTGTCCCCCCACACCAGAGCTGCCTTTGGTGTCTGCTCAGGGAAGGGCAGTGCCAGCCTGACCTGGGAGGGCAAAACATTCCCTATGGGCTATAGATTCTTTCATTAATCCGTTTTTTCAGTACTATCTACACTCAGTTCTGGAACCCCAAGCAGGAATTCCGCGGGGTCTCGGCTTGGTGCAGCCTCTGATGGCTTTGCACCGGTTCAAAGGACAGATGTGATTTCTGAGGGTTCGGTGTCATCTGTCTACTTTCAAAACCAGCCCCTCTCGGGTGATCAGGCCGAGCCACTCATTAGTCCGGGCCGTGACACGACACGAGCACATCCCTGAAGTGCCTCGAGGGTCTCCCCCTGCCTCTGGAACACGGAGGATGCTGCTGGAACACGGGGGATGCTGCTGGAACACGGGGGATGCTGAGGACGCCGCGTCCCCGGGGACCGGCGCTGCCTTTGTCGGGAGGTGTGAGGAATATTCCACGGCTTGAAAAACGTGCCTGGCGGTGACAGGCTGCTGGAGATCAATCTGATTAGCTTATCAAAGGGAAGATTAGAGAGCAACCTGATCGTGCTGTTTAAATATGTTCACAGGGAGAAAGCGCGAGGTACAAAGTATTTTTTAATCTGGCGGGGGAAGGTGTGACAGGAGCTGATGGCTGGAAGATTTAAAGAAATTATTCAAATGGTTAAACAGGAAAGAGAAAATGCAGCAGCTTTGAGCGAATCTTAGGGCACCAGGGGGAGAAAAAAAATCCTCCTGCATGTGGTTGACAAAGAGTAAATTTTGCAGGAGTTCCTTTGCAAAAAGGGTTTGGGCCAAATGTCTTTTTGCCTTTCCACTGCTCTCTCCAGTTCTTTTGGTGTGTTCAGACCTCAAATTGAATAGCAAGCGGTTCTGCTTTATTTGTTTTTATTGCTGCCAAAAGGAAAAAAAAAAAAAGTCAGAGTAAACAGTGGGATGTTTGGAACCTTCTTACATCGGGCAGATTGAATAAACTGCCTCACAGTCGATTGTTTTCCTTGTATTTATTTGATTTCACGGCTGTAGCGCCGGGACTTTCGGTTTCGTCCGCGATCGTGTTCGCAATCCCGGGTTCTGGGGAGGGAAAGGGGAACGCAACCAGCGCTACCTGCGCTCAGCATGGGAACGCTGATTCCCGGGATAACGGGAACCCCGGGATGAATGAGCCGCGTTACTCGGGGAAGGCGAAGTCATTCATTATAAATAAGTATAAACAACCCTGAGCCTGATCCCTGTCTCCTGACGCCGAGTGCCATCCCTGCCCGGGAAGCAGGAGAGGGGGGGTGAGGATGGAGCGGCAGGAGCAGGACTGGGCACCCCCGGGACCCCCGAGGAGGGCAGGGAGGGGATGAGGATCCGCTCGCTTCCCTTTGCCAGACTCCATCTTGTGCCCACTGATGGCAAAAGCAACTTCTCTCCCAACTTGAGCTCTGCCGCATCTTTGCTTCCCATCCAGGCACCCAGGCTCGGCTGCTTTTTATCTCCTCCCAGGCCTTGAATTTGCTAAACAATGCAAAAAGAGCAAAGTGAAGTGCCTGCAGCCTCCTGCCTCCCCGAATAAGCGCGGCACAGCCACGGTGTCGCCTGCAGTCACATCTTTTTATTCTCCTTTTTTTTTTTTTGTACTTCCCTTTCAGTGTTATTGGCTTTGAGAGAACACGAGAGAGGAAAATAGGGCAGACAGCACACACACCGTTATTCTGGAATATCGATGATTAGTCTGGCGCCATCTCAGGGAGTTGTACTTCCAAAAAAAACCAAAAAAAACCCACACTTTCTTCCCCAGTTTTCTTCGAAGGCAAAATTATTTGGAGCCGTGTGACAGCTCTGATCAGAGGGAGGACTGAAAAAAAATAGTTGGTGGTTGGTTTTTTTTTTTTTTGTGCTTCACAAATGCAAACAGGTTGTGGTTATTCCCTTTATGCAAGGGCAGACTAATTGCAAGAACACTCATTAATTATGGATGATGCGCACAGTTTGGTTGCCAAAAAATAATATTTTTGGATATTGTTCGCCAGAATATCACTTTAACCTACTGTCACCATTATCTTGCACATTGTGGGGTTTTAATGAACATATGGCACTACATTAGCTAATGCAAGCCTCTGTTTTCCCAAACTAAGTTATTTTTTCCACTCCCTGCAGCAGGTATTCTGTAAATATTGAAATGTATGGAAGGAAACCTGGAGCTGCTCCTCCTTTGCATCCTTATGCAAGTGAGTTCTGTCCGTCTATGAATATAAAATGCTGCCACAGACCCGGCTGAAGGGACCATTTCTGACCCTGCTGAAGGAGTCTGGCCTTCAATTAAATCACTCTGCAACTTCTAATGTGTCCTCAGCTAATTCCCAAGTCTCAGCAAGCAGAGAATCTGTTGATCTCTGAAATGTCTTCAGACATCACACTTTAATACGAGCATCTTCAAAGGATTTGACTTTTTCTTATTTTTTTCCCCCCTGCCATAACACATTGTTTTAAAGCTGATCTCATAATTGTATTGATTGCTTTTTTTTTTTGGTTCTCTGCGTCAAAGCACTTCTTTAATCAAAAGTAAATTATGTAAAGGCCATTAGGGTCAGCCCAGCCAGCAAAATGAAAACTGCAATACATCATTTATTTGTAAATGTCAGTGAAATCTGCAGATCGATATCCTTCCCCACGTGGCTGATATTTCTTATTTTACAGAAATCCTGAGGCAGCTGCTGGCTTGGGGTGGCCCAGCAGGGCAGAGTGGGGCAGGGTCAGCTCTGAGGGTGAACAGGGGGACCTGTCCCTGCTCCCTGCACCAGCCACACGTGCCCTGGCAGTGGCAGATCTGCCCTCCCTTGTTCATGTCCCTCTGCCCATTCCAAGGATTCCACCCCTTGGAGAAGGGCTGAGTGCTCAGCTGGGGGTTGCATTTGATTTGTTTGATTTTCTGCTGTGTTCAAGCAGCTGCCAAACCTTGATTTTCTGGGTCACTGCCACCTCTCCCACCCGGTGTCCCACCATCCTGACCCCAAACACCAACATCCTGTGAGGAGAGGCTGAGGGAGCTGGGGCTGTTCAGCCTGGAGAAGAGGAGGCTCAGGGGAGACCTCCTCACTCTCTGCAACTCCCTGACAGGAGGGGGGAGCCAGGGGGGGTTGGTCTCTTTTCCCAGGCAACTCTCAGCAAGACAAGAGGGCTGGGTCTGCAGCTGTGCCAGGGGAGGTTTAGGTTGGATATTAGGAAGAATTTCTTTGCAGAGAGGGTGCTCAGCCATTGGAATGGGCTGCCCAGGGAAGGGGTGGATTCTCCATCCCTGGAGGTTTTTAAGAAGAGACTGGATGTGGCATCAGTGCCATGGGCTGGGAACCACAGCGGGGTTGGATCAAGGGTTGGACTTGATGATCTCAGAGGTCCCTTCCAACCCAGCTGATTCTGTGGTTCTATGATCTCCCACTGAAATATGGGCTGGGAAAGGGTGAGCCAACTTCAGGCTTCTTAAACTCCATCTAGTGGCAAAAAACTTGTCGTTTTATGATGGTGGGAATCCTGGTGGGCCTGGATTGGAGCTGATCTCCCCCAGAGGTGGGCTCAGCTCCTTCAGTGTCAACTGGAAACTTGACCTGGTTACTCCTGAGTGCATCCAGAAACCAGGAGTTGTTGTTCTCCCAAGGGTTAAACCCGCTGTGCTGCTGTTCTGCCTGATAACAAAGGTGTTGGGTGATGTAATAAAGCAATTGTGGTGCAATAAAACAATCCTGCTGCAGCTGCCTTGGGGGAATTGTGGCTGGCTGGGAAAACAGAAGCTTCTGTGGGTGTCACAGGTATCTGTCCATCTTTTTATAGACTTCTATAGGCTCGTGTGGGTCACTGTGCTATCTGAGCACTGTAAAAGGAAATGAAGGAGGATATAAGGCCAGATAGGATCTGAGAGCTGCTTTGGCTCTTAAATATTCAAAAGAATTTCGTGAGGGATGGGATTAAAATGGAGAGATTTTGCTGATGCTCGGTGGAAAAGGTGTTTCTAAGAAATAACAATGCCCATGGTTGTTCCTGCCCATGGTTGTTGGAGATGAGGGGGGAAGGGGATGGGGGGTCCTGCTCAGGCCTTGGGGTTCTGTGCCCCACAGCTCTCTGGCCCTGCAGGAAAAGCCTGTCTGTACCCAGTTCTGTGCCCAGGAAAAGGGGCTGGGTGGAAAACTGCTGGTTCCTTGTGGGTTGGACTGTGTGAGGGTTTTCTTTGGGTTGAGCCTGAGGTGAGCTCTCTGCCCCTACAGCAGCCTGGGCAGGCTGGGCTGACCCCAACCCTTTGGATGGGCAAGGTGGGTAAGGGACAAGTGGGTTCTGGCAGAGGACCCAGCCCAGATGCCAACCCAGGACCTGTGTGTGTTGGCTGCAGCAAGTGTGTGTGTGTGTTTGTCTCCCCATGAACAGACCAGGGGCTTTCCTAGAGCCCAGAGGGAGGGAATGATCCCAAACATCCCTGGCTGCCTCCTCACACTGTGCCAAGCAAGGAGGGTGCCAAGGGAGCTGTCACAGCATTTTAAACTTGACCTCAAAGCACAGAGCACCAGGCAGGGATGTCACCTTGGCATGAGCACAGGTTAACCTGCCCACTGGCATCATCCAGTGGGACCTGCTGGTTCTCCTGGTGCATGGTACGAGGGGGAAGCAGGAATGGTCCCTGGGGGGGAGATGGGAGAGGTGGTGGCACAGTTTGGCAGAAGGGGAACACCCTGAGCGCCCAAAGGGACGTTGGCTCGTGGGGTCAGAGGGGTGGGAGAGGATCCCTCAGGAATGTTTAAACAGGGAGCACAAAGGGGGGATATCCCGGAGCTCCAGAGCCATGTCTGGAGGGGCAGGGAAGGGGGAGGTGCTGGAGAATTGCAGGTGTGGGTTAATGAGGGCAGACCAGGATGTCTGGAGGCATCACAACGGGAAAATGGTGCGAGGAGCTTTGCCTGGGGCAGGGAGAGGGGCTGGCTCCTTCCTGCAGGGATAGCCCTGCTGGGCAGGCAGCAGGGAAATGGGAATGCTGGGCTGAGGGACTGATTTCAGTGCCCGGGCTCTCGTTTTTAGAGTGACCCTTTCCAGTACTTGGGTCCAGACCCAGAAGTGTCCAAGCTTTCCAAGAGATCTCAGCATGGAAAAGCATGGACAGAGTTGGGATGACACCAGTCAAAGAGTGAGGGAAGTCATCAGGAAACCAACTTCCCACTCTGGGACCTTCCCTTCCCTTCCAGACAAGAAATACTTCCAGGAAATAACTCCTGGGGCAGGGAGTGCTGTGTCCAATCCTTCACCATCAAGTGTTTCCTGAAATCCAGCCATGGGTGGATTCCCAAAATCCCCTGTCAGAAGGAGTGGGAAATCATGGGTGGGTATTTTGAGGGGGGGAAAAAAAGTGATTTTGTATTACATTTAGGAAATTGTGGTGCATTTTTCTCTTAATCAGCTTTGCAATCAACAGATTTAACTGCGTGTGACAGCCACCAACAGCAGTGTCAACCCTGCTCTTCTGGGCTAAGAAAGTCTTGTGTGTTCATAAAAAAAAAATCTGCAAGGCTGTTGCCTGTCCTGCTGGAACAGAAAAAGGGAAAGGAAAGAGAGTTAAAAGCCTAAAACTGTGATTCCACTCGGGATAAAGCATCAAGAGCTTCTGTGAAGTTATCATTAAAAAAAAAAAAATAAAAGTAAAGATTTGAGAACAGCTTGGCCTGGAACAATATTTCAGGCATGGCTAGCTGTTAAAAATAAGCTAATTCAGAAGAGCCACATTTAAATAAATATAATGCAAAGACATAATGGCACAGATAATAGTTTTGAATGGGGAATTCTAATGACTTCGAGGGCATTTTACAGGGCAATTAATACACATGAAAATGCTGCTCTATTCAACTGTTGGAAAGAAAGGAAAATAAAATAAAATAAAGCGGGCAGAAAGAGAAAGGGAGACGGTTGTGACTGGTAAAAATAGGGTTTGATTTTCTTTTCAATAGGATCACTGCTTACAAACATAATAAAAGGAAAAATAAGCATGTCAGGTTCTATAATGTGGCTTGTGAAATCCCGAATGATTAGTTTCTAAAGAGGGGCAATTAGGAGCCTTTTGCATATGCATGTGACTTCTGCGGAACGGGGCTTTCTCTGCCGCCTTCTTCTCTCCCTCTTCATCAACAGGCTAAAAATACATTTCCCCCGTCAAACCTCCGGCATCATCCCGCTGGATTCGGGAAGGGGGACTGTGGGCTCTGGGAAGGGATGAGGAGGGTTTAGGAGGGGAACAGCGGCTCTTTTGGGGGGTTCAGGGTCAGCCCCCGGAGGGAGGGTCTTTCCCTGGGCTGGGGGTTTGCCGGGGAGGGAAAGCAGATGGGAGCCGGGAGCTGCCAGGGAGAGGCTGCTTCTGAAAATGCAACTCCTCGTGAGCGAAACCCCGGGGGAATCGCTCTGGGGGGAATCCCAGCGCTTGTTCATCGGGAATGGGAGCCTTCTCCTCCCCACTGAAATCCCAGCCCTTATTCATCGGGAGTGGGAACCTTCTCCTCCCCACTGAAATCCCAGAGCTTGTTCATCGGGAATGAGAGCCTTCTCCTCCCCACTGAAATCCCAGAGCTTGTTCATCGGGAATGGGAGCCTTCTCCTCACCTCTAAAATCCCAGCCCTTGCTCATCGGGAATGGGAACCTTCTCCTCCCCACTGAAATCCCAGCCCTTGTTCATGGGGAATGGAGCCTCCTCCTCACCACGGAGCGCTCGGGCTCGGGTCCTTCCCCCCGGCCAGGGGTGGGAGTAGGACAGCAGCAGGTTTAGGGTTTAATTGATATTGTGGTGTTCAGTCAGAGGTTGGACTTGATAACCTTGGAGGTCTTTTCCAACACTAACAATACTGTAATTCTAAGTGCTGCTCCCAGAAAGGCTCCCAAATTAACCTTTTGCTTCAAAATTCGCCTTTTCCCAGATTTTCTAGCACCGGTTTTCCCGCTGTTGCTCCACGGATCAGAGGAGGGAAGGGTGTCCTGTCCCCTCCAGGTCGCCCTTAACGAGCTGCTAAACCTGCAGCAGGGATGGCTGGGGGACAAGTTCTTGGCTCCCTGATGGAAGTGCAAGGGCTGATTCAGGCTCCCAGTTGTCCCTGTGGACCTTGCAGTCCATAAACCTCCCCTCCCTGTCCATCTGCACCAGGAGGGAGCTGCCCCTGTCCTTGAAAAAGAGCCTGTCCAGATCTTCAGCCACATTTTTCAAAGGTATAAATAAATATTACATATGCTAACAGATGGTTCATTAGCCAGTTGTTATGGCAATCAGCATTTCAGCCAATTGAAATCCTTCTTCGTAGCCTTAAAAATGTCAGTGATGGGGACATTTAAATGCCCAGAGAACAAACAGCCCCTCTGTAGCACGGCACTAAAACAAAAGGCAAGTTTATGGAGGAAAGGATGTGAAGAAATAAAGCAAGAGTTTGAAATCCTTTGTGCTGAAGAAGTGAAAAGGTGCTGGCCCTTGTGTATTAATTAGTGGGAGAGGTGTTGGGCATCTTGTCAGCCAAATTACCTGGAGTTTTGGGGGATCAGTTGGGAACCCAGGAGGTAAATCCAGGATTCTGAGTCTCCCAGAAGTGATATGGCAGGAATTATTTGGGGAGGGCTCAGAGTTCAGCACCCACAGGCAGGGTCTGACTTTTGCTCCCTGTGCACTGGAATTCCTAAGCTCATTTTCCAGCCTGACTGGAAGGGCAGAGTCTGGCATCCCTTGGCAGTGCTGCCCACCTGTGCCTGGAGGATGCTCAGCTGGCTGCAAAGTTCAAGTTCAGGCCTCACAAGCTGCTTTTTAGGCAGTAGCTCTGAGTGTCCAGGCCAGAGGTGATGATAAACTACAGGAATTCCAATTGGTCTTGGAGGCACACCAGGATACCCAGTGATAGTGGAATGTGGGGCAGTCCCAGGGGGAGGAATTGGAAGAACCCCTTTCTCATTTCTGGTGTTTTCAGGGCTGCCTGTGCTTCGAATAGCAAATAACTGTGCAGGTCCTAAAAAGTCTTTCTGACCACCTTTTCCATGGGTTGGTTTTGCATCTGTGTCCTGTCAGTGCTCAGCCTCTCCAGCCTGAGGCTCTGTATGCAAGAATAAAATAATGGCATGGCAAGGCAAGACCTTTTCATCCCAAATTAGTGTTGTAGCAGGACACACCCTGGAGTGGGAAGAAAGCCTGGCCTGGGAAAGCATCCTCTGCCTGCAGCTTGCCAACAGGTATCAGGTTGTCCATATCCCTTGGAGGCAAAATCCTTCAAACCTCTTGATCAGAGAGGGTAAAACAGGGCTTTTACACCCCCTCCACCCCCCTCCTACCACATTCCAGGGGCTTCTGCTGCTTTGGCAGGAGCCTGGATTTGATGAGTCACAGGCTTCAACAGGGGCGATTCTCTTTTTCTAATCTCCGCCGTTTAGAGGAGCAAAAAATAGCTCCCACAGACAATCAGGGCAGATTATTTTAATGAGAGCTCAAAAATGAGAAACAAATGGCTCAAATTGAGCCTTTAAACATCTCCCTGTGTGTCTGCACAGAGCCTGAATCAGCAGGTCTGTGGCACGAGACGCCGCTGTCGGGGAGTTTGAGTTTTCAACCCTCTTGGTTTTTTTTTTTTAATCCCAGGAGCTGAGCTGAAGGTCCCAAGTGAAAGCTGCCTGCTCTCAGCAGCTCCATTTTTCTGCTGGTAATTGTCTTTTATCTGCTGGAGTCGGCAGTGCCCAGCTCACATCTGCTCCTCAAACGCTGGAGAGGCAAACAATCACCTCCCCCATATGTGCTCCAACAGGCACAGGTAGGATGGAGCTAAAACCTTTCAAAGCTCTTTCCATCCTCTCTAGGTTATATATCCACCTTTTTGATGGCCACTGTTGGCTTATTAACTCATTCTGAATTTTTTTTGTCGTGCTGTAAATAGAAAGTACGTGTTCAGTTGATCTGTCACAGACTGCTTTGGGGTGGAAGGGACCTTAAAGATCATCTTGTTCCACCCCCTGCCATGAGCAGGGACACCTTCCACTAGCCCAGGTTGCTCCAAGCCCTGTCCAACCTGGCCTTGGACACTTCCAGGGATGAGGCAGCCACAGCTTCTCTGGGCAACCTGTGCCAGGGCCTGCCCACCCTCACAGGGAAGAATTCCTTCCTGAAGATGAAGATCTAGACAAGGATTAGGTCAGAACTGCATCAGACTGTGTTATTTGCCCAAAAAGGTTGTTTATTTGCTTCAGAGAGCCCATAGCAGAGCAGCACCCTCTGCTCCTCCCCTGATGTGCCCAAAAGTGGATCCTGCAGCAGAGGTAGAAGTTTTAAGAAGCATTCTGGCATATCCTCATGTCTTTGTGTTATCCAGAGAACTCCCCATGACCCACAAAGATATTTTTCCCTTCCTTTTATTTCTTGCATCCCTTTTAGTTTGTGATGGCAGGTCCAAAAGCTTTAAAGCTTCTCCTCGATGGGCATAAAAATATCATGAGTACTTGTTTAAACATCAGAAAGGTATTAGCTCAATTTTGCACTTCAATGCTACCAAGAATGTTTAGGCCCATTGGGCATGAATTTAATTTTCTTACAAGCTGCAGAGAGGAGAAAAATCAGCCTCCCTATCTTAGCATTAACTGCTTCTCCCTGTGACAACTCAAAGCTTCACTTTTCCAGCACTCCATGCTCCAAATGGTGTTAAAATGATGTTCTGAGCAGGGAGATGCCCCCAAATCTCTGCCCTGAGCTGTCTTGCCCCCCTCTTTCTCACTGTTTGCACATCAGCCCCGTGGTGCCCCCACCACACCAACCACCAGGAAAAGCTTCAGCAGGAGGAACAGCAGCACTGCAGTGGGGTCCCAGTAACTCAATAATTGATCCAAACCCCACCAGGCTCCCCGTGGCAGGAGAAGGTCCTGCCTGGCTCCATCAGCAATGAGCCACTGGGTGGAAATGCATAAAATCAGATTGGTGATTTTTAATAGTGAATTAATGACACATTTTGGTGACAGATACAAAAGCAGCCATTTTTTTTTTTCTGGGATGTTTTTAACTCGTTGCCAGCTCAGAGCCCCAGATCCCTCCACACGTGTGTGCACAGGTGATGTCAGACTCTGCAGATACCAGGACAGCAACTCCTTCTTTCTCAAGGATATGGAAATGTCAATAGTCCTTGTCACACGTGGGGGAAAAATTGCCTTTTAATGGTCAATAGTAATAACCAGTGTGTTTAAACTTTCATGACCAAGATATATACAATCTATGGGCTATGAATTATGCACGGCCCTGCAGTGGCTGCGAGGTAAGAAATGGTCCCAGTCCCTCTGTCCCAGTCACCTTTGCCTTTCCTGGGGTTTGTTCCTTCCAGCTCCTGCACTGGTGGCTGTGGTGCATCTCCCTGCCACCTCCCCTGGGCTCTTTGCAGGGTCTCATTCCCATCTCAACTTCAACTGAGGGTCAAATCAGTGCTGGAGGCTTCTGGCCCCCCTACATGTTTGATTTGTGTTCCTGAGGATGGGTTTGACATGTAACCAACAGGAGCCTGTGGAAAACACAGGCCCTTCAGGGCAGTGGTGGCCGTGGTAACAGCAATATTTCGGATGCAGGCAGTAATTCTAATAAATATATGCAATGTTTGGATGGTTTTGTACATTTATGTGCTCTAAAAATAGTTCTTCTCTTCCATTTGCTTCTTGCCCACGAACAGAGGTGCAAGGCCACAAGAGGATTTCGGATTTTAAAGGAATTTCCAGCTCTGAGTGTGGACATCCAACGGGCTCTAATGGAACTGTGCTCTTAGGGGACCTGGAGTCCAGATTTAGAGACTGCACTGAGGTTCAGATAAGCCTTAGGAGAGCATCCAAAAATTACAGATTCCTTTCTGTACTCTGCCCAAACACTGGATCCTTTGAAGCTTGCCCAGGGCTGCTGGGCAGGAGATCAGAGCCACAGGGAGAGACTTTGGAATCGGGAACCAGAGCAGTTTGTGGTAACAAAAACAAACAGGACCAGAGGCAAACTCCAGTGCCACCATTGCCTTCCACCATCTGCACCCTGGCTGGGCTGGAGCACAGAATTCCATAGGGAATGAGAGGCAGCAAGTGCCTCTTGGTGCAGAAGGAGCATTTGGATGCTGGTCAAGATATAGGTGGGAAAGGATTCCAATGGCAGTGAATAAGAATTTTTTAAAAGCTGAAAGGATGTAAAGATGAGGCCAGAGAAAGCAAAAGGAGTAAAATTTGTCTTAAGCAAACAAATAACCCCAAAGCTTTGGGGAGACTGGTGAGCTGGGAGAGAGGCAATGCCAGTCATGGGAGGAGGTGGAAACCTTCCCCTTTGCCTTCCTTCCTATCTAATTCCCTGTCCCTAAGGAAGGGAGCCTGCAGGAAGCTGTGGAAGAAGTCCTTAAAGGCCCCCAACCTTTGTCTTTTAAAAGTAGGACACTCTGAGCACAGGTACACGCTATTCATCACACAAACCCCCAAACTATCATTTTATCTCCCTGCCAAATCATAATCCTCTTCCAGCTCCCCAGGGTTCTGCTGAAGGTATTTGATTTTTTTTTTTTTATTCTGTCCCTTTCTTTTAAAACCCATTTCATTATCAAATGGTGTTGGGGGAACTGATCTGTAATGAGGAAGCTGGCACGAGTCCCAGAGTGATCAGAGGGGCTGAGATTCAGCGAGGTTAAGCTATGGCTCCAGAAAAAAAAAAATAAAAAAAATTGTAAGTAATTAAAATTAATTAAAAATCATTAAACAAACCTTCGTGGCTGCTTGTCTCACGTGCTGCTGAGTTGACTGCAGGCTGTGCCCCCATTCCAGGCTGTGGCACTGTGGAAGGGGGTGAGGAGGTGGTGGCTGTTCCACCTCCTGGCACGGATGGCTCGGCCAAGGGGCGGATGCTCGTGGTGGAGGGGTTGGTTGTGTTCCTGGGGTCCTGCTCCGTGGGAGGAAGCTTTTATTCCTGGTGCTGACACACTTTCCCTGGCTGACCACGGGACAGCGATTTAGTCCTCGTGAACTCGGATTTGCAGCTGCAAAAAAAGGCAATTTGTCCTTTTCTCTCAACATTAGGGGCACGTGCAGTCCCTGCTGGGCAGGAGCCTTGCTCTCCCCAGGGATCTCCAGGCACTCCAGCATTACTGCTGCTAATACTGATATTAGAAAGGTTAATACTAACCTATAGGGCCGTTCATTTAGAGGTGGGATTTTGTGATTGCCTGAAAAACTCTGTCTCCCTGCATTTCCCAAAGAGGAGCAGCACATCCCAGACCTTCGGAGTCACCCGCTGGTTAAAACCTCCACAGCAACATCGCCAATGACCAGGGTTTGCTCCCTGCAAGAGCCTCCAGCAAATCACCTCCCTTGGAGCCTCATAAAAGCTGCAAAAACATTTGCATTTCTGGCGTTCTTGCTGAGGAGAAATACTGAAAAACCCCAGAAATGTTGTTACTTCTCGGGAGGTGCGCGGGGAGCTGTCACAGGATTTGACAAGTCGTGCACCAGGAGTGACCCGAAGTTAAAGCTGTCAGGCATTGTTATCATCCTTAAGGGTGGCATGTTCCTCCCAGGCTGCGTTATCCCTGTCCTGTCCCTCCTCCCACCCAGAGCGGGGGATTCAGCCCCATTTAAGGAGCGATGGGTTGGGCCGGGGAGAGCCCTTTACCCGTTTCCATGGTGATCAAATTACCTCTTTCATTCCAGGTCGGGAGGTTAAAATCATTGATGAGGACACTCCAACGGGTTTGCGTTTCCTGCTCCCAGCTCCAGAGGGGATGAGGAATCCACAGCCCGGCACTGAGGTACCCTGGGGGAGCTGTTTGTTCCCCCCCTGGCTGGGGATGAGTGCCCAGCTCGTCATCACCTCCCAGAGTTATTGGCAGTAAATCCTCAGACCCCACGAGGAGAGGAGCAACACGTGCCTTGTCCAAATACGGGCTTTCCCCCACTGGTAAGGTGAGGTGCACGAGGAGAGCAGGAATTCCAGACATGGGATGACTCGTCCCAGCCTGTAGGAATGAGCTACACTCAGAGGAGGTGCTCCAGCAGAGAGGTGATAGATTTTCACCAGTTTATCCTGATCCCTAAAGGATAGAAATTCACTATCCCCTCAAAATATTCTTTTAGTTTTAATAATGTTTATGGTAAAATCACGGACAGGTTTGGGTTGGAAGGGACCTTAAAGCTCATCTCGTTCCACTCCATTCCATGGGCAGGGACACCTTCCACTAGCCCAGGTTGCTCCAAGCCCCATCCAACCTGGCCTTGGACACTCCCAGGGATCCAGGGGCAGCCACAGCTTCTCTCCTATGGCAAAGCCCAGCTTTTCCACTGGCTGATGAGCCCATTCCCTCCCAGGCCTTCTGAATTTTCCATTTGCTTTATGCTGGTGCTCAGAGATCACGGTGCAGCACAACCTGTTCCCTGCTCTGTACTGCTCTTTTATTTGGTTTAGGGGCTGGGGGGAGCCTTTCCTACATCTGGCCACAGGCAGGAACTGCTCAGAGATCGTGTAGGGAGAGTCCAGGTCAGGGCACGGGGCACTCCAGGGCTCCCCCCCTACACTATTTTCCTCAGGGCTGTTTTCCAGGAGCAGCCCAGTATTCCACCAAGTCCATTTGTTACATTTGCCAGCTCTCTCTCCATCCCCTCTGAGCCTTAGGAACATCAATAAAGGCTGTGAAAAAGTCTGGTGTAAATAACAGGAGTTCCTGCCTATTCTAATCAATAAAATATTGTTTATAGGAGCCCTCGTGGCTCTCCCAGCTCCAGTGAAAGGTCTGGCAGTGGTTTTATAAACTCACTTTTCAGGTGGCTGTAACTTGGATGCTGGGAGTGCTCTTCTGCCACTCTGGATGTAAATCAGTCTGGTGTGTTTAAATTTTGTAGCTTCTGGGTTTGCTGTTTCTTTAAAAGACAAGTGGCTGTATATGGCTTTTTTTTTTTTATTATCATTTTTTTTTCCTTGCCAGACCGTAGCTTAATAAAGGAGGTGCAGAGGGTGGATGGATGTGTTTTTGCAGTTAAACTATATCGATGTCTTCTCACACGTAGGGAGAAGGAAACAAGCAAACAAATAATGTTTTGATAGATTCCCACTATCTGCATTTAAAAGCCAAGTACCACACAGAAAGCACAATAACTACATCCCATAACTCTCTCACTATACAAAGCCAAACTGGGCAATGCTATGGTAAATTATTTCCTCCTGCTGCCTGCATTTCAGACTCCTTATTTTTCTAGATTTCCTATCTCTCAGCCTTTCACAGCAGACAGATTCAGTGTGTGTAGCAAAACAGACCAAATCCCATCTTCAATTCTCAAAATATTAGTTCGGCCCTTACAGCAATATTTGATTTATGGAGTACTAAAGGAACATAAATAATTTGTTCTTGTTTTCACAAGACAAGTTGCCAGATGCAAAGCTAGAAATAAGGGATGAAAGGTCCGTGCTTGCTGTTGGGCATCAAAATCCTTTAATGATTTATTAATGGCAACGTTTTTATTTTTCATACAGTCTGTTGTTATGTGTGTGTCTATTTTCTTGCACAAAGGTCAGTGTTTGGAAAACAGTTGGAAAGATGATTAAAAGTGCCCACGAAACCACCAGTGAGCTTTGGCCTTCTAAGCTGTCTGAAGTGCTTCTGAGATCTCTAGTCCATAAATACTCACTTGTCTCGCTGTCAGACCCAGGGACAGGAGTTAAGGAGTGGATACAAGAGGCAGCTTTGCAGGACTCTCAAAAAATGAGCTGTTAGGAGGCACCTCTCGTGGGCCTGGGTCTGGCAGCTTGATCTTCTCTGGTGATTGTTTGCTTTGAACTCAGACAAGAGCCCATGAGAAGCCCTTTGCTGGTTCTGCCTCGACCTCTCCTTTCTGTCCCTCTGTGCCAGGGTTTGCCACTGTAGCTCTGAGAGAAGGGCACAGTTTCTCTCCATCCTTTCATGCCAGACAGAGCACCAGGCATTCCTCCCAGAATCAGCAGACTGCAGGCTGAGCAGCTTTTCCTCCTAGCTCAGCTCTTGGAGGTCTCTTCCAGCAGTGGATCCCATGGAGTGTCACTGCCCAGTGTCACTCCTCTGCCAGCAGTTCTCAGATGTTTCCTCTGCACTGTTTGTCTTGTCCCTCTGGGTTGTTGTGTTGGGTCTCTCTGTCACACCTGGGCTCTTTCTCTGTCACCTCCACAATGACAAGTGTGGGAGTGCCCAAGGCCAGCTTGGACAGGGCTTGGAGCAACCTGGGCCAGTGGAAGGTGTCTAATGGAGTGAGATGAGCTTTAAAGTCCTTTCCATCCCAAACCATTCCATGATTCTGTGATCTACTGCAGGGATGAGGCTGTGCCAGGTAAATGCCAGGAGTTGCCAGCCTGTGACACACTTGAGCAGAGGAGCTTTAAACCAGCAGATTTGGGAGCTGTTCCTGATTCCAGGCTGTTTGCCCTTGGTTTCAGCACCACTGAAACTGCTTTGGTGCTTTCATGATAATTTCTCATCAGAGTGAGGAATTAATTGGGTCTCAGATTGTTATCCTCAGCTTGGCTCAAGTTTGATAAGGTGCTTAGGATGGTTCTGAGCGAGGAGTGTCCCCGTTGTTGGGGTGGGCTAATGAGTCAATCAGCAGGGGACAGAGTGGCCAATAAAGCCACTGCAGGGAGGTTATCAGGGCAGCACACATTTCCATCTTAACTAGACACAGTGGCTGGAGCAGGTCTGTAACCTTTAAATATGCAAGTGCTCGGAGGGCTGAGGGGAGGCAGAGGAGGGAGGTCTCCCAGTTGATCCCATGGCTGGGAGGCAGCAGGAGCTGCATGTGCAGGGAAAGAGCATTTTCAGGCTTTAACTCAGTTTTATGTGTGACCTCTGTGGAGTGGAAGCTTCACTGGAAGGGGAAACAACATCATAACCCAATGTCCCTGGTTGTCTTCACTAAGCCACGGCAGTTGTGTTAACCCCCAGGTGAGACACCACCAGGGTCATAGTTCAGCTCTGAAAAGCTTTTTTTGCTCACAGTCAGGGATTTATATCACCTGGAGCTGGGGAACAGTGGAACACTCACATTCTGGGGGGAAATGGCCTCTTGTACCTGCAGCTGCCAAGCCCCTGTGGCAGTTCCAGTGACGTGTTATCAGCATTTCCCCCCCTCACTGTGTTATTTGCCCACCTCCTTCTGAGCAGTGACACCCATTGGAGAGAACAGGGGTTCAGATCATTGCTTTATTCAGATCTAATTCACTAAAAGTATCCTGGGTCAGGAGTTCAGCTGAAAATATGATTAACTTACGGGGAGCTTAGCATATAAGGCCATGTAAAATTCCAGCTCGAGGCAAACTCCTGGCCTGGGTTGGGGTTTAACCTTTCGACTTGTTGCTGCAGTTGATAAGGAGAGTCCACTGAAAGGGAGTTCAGAGGTTTCTCCTGGCCCCAAAATCAGAAATGCCAAGGGATCTGCTCCAGGCACTGGGCACAAACTGTGCCCTGCACTGAGGAGGGACAGCTGAGAGCTGGTCACTGCAAGGCCAGGCAAACTCCAACAAAACTGCCCCCAAAATGACCAAATGGAATGCAAATAGATGTGTTCATGGGGCAGAAACAGCAGATTGGAAAAGAAAAGAATCTGTGGCCTGAAATTGTGAGGATGCTGCGGGATGAGGGTGGGCAGGCCCTGGCACAGGGTGCCCAGAGAAGCTGTGGCTGCCCCATCCCTGGGAGTGTCCAAGGCCAGGTTGGACAGAACTCTGGTCTAGAGGAAGATGTCCCTTCCCGTGGTAGGAGGGTGGGACAGATCTTTAAGGTCCCTCCCATCCCAAACCACTCTGGGATTCTCTGTCTGTGTTGCATCTCTGGATTAATGGTGAAATTTCTCGCCCCAAATTTCCCTGAGCATTATATTGACTTAGCACTGCTGACTCAAGCATTATATGGATTTTTGGAGGCCACAGGCATATGTTAACACTCTCACAAACACACAGGAACAACACTCTCACAAACACACACAAAACCTCGTCAGCATTACTGAGTGCAACAGATGTAACTGCACCAAATGTCCAACAACAGGGACACAAAGAAACATCTACAAAATAAACTGTATTTACAAAACATTCAGTATCTGTGAGAAGCACGTGGAAGGATTCTAACACAGAACATGTGACAACAGGTCTGCAAACCTCTTGGTGTGGAAATGCCTCTTTCAGCTATTAAACAGGGCAATATTCCAATGGAAAAGTCCCCCTTCCTTTTTAATCACAGGAAAATCTCTGCCCCTTGAAGTGGGCAGATTTAGAACAATTTTACAGTGGTGTTGTCCAGGAAAAAATGCCTTTGCCTATAAAAGCCCAGGTTCTTTTAATGTGAGTTGTCATCTAAATAATTCCATATCATCAAGCAAAAAGATAATTTATAAGGGAGAAAAAAAATATAGCAGCTTAAAGTCTCGGATAGAGTCACCCACAAAATTGCTTATGAATGTGCTATTAGTTTGAGGTAAAAGTTAATGGAGAAGCTGGCTGGCCTCAGGGGACTAATAAATAGGATACTAAGTCTTTCTGCTTTAGGGCACTGTTTCAAAATTGGTCCAAGTCCACAGTGATTTGAAAGAAGCTCCCATTTGATGCTTATTTGTTGGTCTAAGTGAGATAATGCATTGATGAGTCTCAGCCTGATTCCAAGTGAAAACCGGTTCCAGAATGAGAATTTTTATTATAGAAATGCTCAGGGGCCACAAAGTGTGTCTGGATTTATAATTCCTGTACATGGTACAAATCTTTACCCCCGAGTGAGTGCAAAGGGAATATCCATAAATAAATGTGAGGCTGCACACATGGAAGGAGAGGGGGAATAAATAAGTCTGGGCATGGGAGCTGTGCTTTTACTGCTCCTGGGTGATCTGTTCCCCATCCCTGGAATGTCCAAGGCCAGGTTGGACAGGGTTTGGAGCAACCTGATCTGGTGGAAGGTGTCCCTGCCCGTGGCAGGGGGTGGAACTGGATGATCTTTAAGGTCCCTTCCCCATTCCATGAGGATTTTTCCCGAGATCCTTCCCCAAAAGGCAGATTTTGCTGTGCAAAGGAGAGTTTCCAGGCAGTACATTAATTTTAGATTGTCATGGGTACAGTAAAAACAACAGCACTGAAGGCAGTTGTCATCCCAGCAACCGGATCGTGTTGGAAACAACCAGTACAAATTGTCACACATAAACTGTGACAGAGAGAGAAATAAATTATATTAAGAGTTCTTATAAACCACCCTCTACTGTGTGGTTTATGAACAGGAGCACATCTTACCAGCTGCTGTATAAAGTGGGCAATTAAAGCAGGGACTTCATTGTTTCTGACCCCAAACTCTTCCTCCCAAGGCCCCATCCCTGCTCTGGGATCCTTGGCCATGTTTGTGCTGCGGGATTGAAGTTTGGCAAACACAGAGAGCCTGAATGCTGAACATTTCCCCTCTCCTTTGAGCTTGGGACATGTGGGATGCATCAGGACATCTCCAGGTTGGCCCAACCACCCTCTGAGCATCACAGTGGTAAAGAACAACTTCCTTTGTGACACTCACAACATCATGGTTGTGATGCTTTGGGGTCCAGAGGTTTTCCTTTCTCACAAATTCCTCCAAGGACCTCCAAGCTCACCTCATTCCAACCTCTGTCATGGGCAGGGACACCTTCCACTAGACCAGGTTGCTGGTCAGCAGGTTACTCTCAAGATAAATAAATAATATGGCCAGCAGACTCCTATGTTATCTACAAAAATGAAGCTTAATTGACATGTCATGATAGTCCTGAAAGCCACAGATGAACCACCTCACTCCAACACTGGGCAAGTGATAAACATCAGGGAGGAAAAATACCTGCAATTTGTCCTGAAAACTCACCCCTCAACTGAACAGATTAAAAAAAAAAAAACAACCCTCTTGCAGAGGAGGCAGAGCTTGGTGGGTTTGGTGTCTGTGCTGTGCTCCTCCCCTCTGCAGTAATTTATCAATAATTCCATTGCTCAGAGGGCTTTTGAGTCCGGGCTGGGGAGCTTTAGCACGAGCAGGAAAGAAAAAAAAAAAAAGGATTAGATTAGAGGATTAGACATTAGACATTTATATGAATATGAATGGTCTTTGCAGCTACATCAACCAGGAGAAAATTACATGGGGGCTGATAATCTTCATGCTTCAGGGCCTAAGCTGATCATGAGAGCTGGTCAAATTATTTGTGGTGAGTCATTTATTTGAAGAATTCAGCCCTTTCCTGTTTGTGTGCGGATCATGGTTTTTATTAATGCACTTCTTATTCAGGACAGTTGGCCAGCCCTTTGCATGGCTGGGGCTGAGCTGTAAATGGTTTATCATGGATATTCAATCAGTCATTTCCTAGCTGGGGTTTATTCTCTGGGAGAGGGAGGGTGAGGAGAGAAGAAAGAGCATCCCAGGGGTAGCACTGAGCTGTGAGATAGAGCAGAGTCCTCTCCCCCCTGGCTTTCTGCTCAACCTGTGTCTGTCCATCAGGCAGCTTTTCCTTCTGAGTTAACAGAAAGCTGGGAATTTGCTGCTGATTGACGTGGAAAAATTAAAAATACTGATGAATTCACGCTGAGCAAGCAACAAATTGGTGCACAGGCAAGCCAGGGCAAAAGCAATAAATAAGCAAATATTTATCTGTTCTGGGAGAGCCCTAGGTTGAGGTTTGAGGATTTAAATAGCAACATTTTCTCCTCCTGCTGCTAAAAGGCCCTTCCTTGGCAGGTGAAGGCCCACCTGTGCAGGGGACCTGTGGCTTCCAACCCAGGAATGTCATCCTCCTCCAGTGACAAGTCCCCAGATGGTTCCACTCCACAGCTGGTGCTGCCCCAAGGCTCCTTTGGAATGAGGGCACCCAACCACCCAGCACGGCCTTCCTTAAAAAAAACCACATTGCATTTATATTTACACACCAGTTTTACCTTTTTCTGTGTTTCTGTGAGGTTTTCCTCCTCTTGGAACACTTTCTGAGCTGCTGATCCGGGAGGGGTGGGAGCAAAAAGGGGGAAGATCACAAATTAAAAGCAAATTAAAAAATGTACAAAGGGCTGAGGCCCATTGCTGACAATCCATTGGGCTCTGATTTAGAGTTTTGTGAGCCAGGATTGTTTGCTGTGAGGCAGAAGTGATCACAAAATCTATTGGCTTCCTTGGGCTGCTCAGAAAGACTCTTACAACCGTAGAAAATCCCTCATTTAGGTTAAATTGAATCAGCTGGTCTAGTGGAAGGTGTCCCTGCCCGTGACAGGAGATTGGAATGAGATGAGCTTTAAGGTCCCTTCCAAGCCAAACCATTCTGTGATTCTCTGCAATCCCACATGGCCAACAACTCACCTGCAATTCAGGGGGGTTTCTTATTGCATCACTTAAATCCTTGAGCCCACAATGGGTGGAGGAGGTAATGAAGGAGAGAGAAGTGTCTCTGTGTCTGGATGGATCAGCCTCAAGCCTGTGCTTGTACAAAATCCTTCCAGAGCCGGAGTTTTAGGCAGGACTGCCACCAGCAGTGTTCTTGGCAAACTCCAGACCCTCATGAGCTGCTGAAATCTCCTCCTCTTGCTTTCCTTGCCCGTTCAGGACAGAGAAACTCAAGCCCAAGAAAAGCACCCAGTGCTATCCCTGCTCCTCCTGCCCTTCAGCACCTCCTGCCTGCGCCTCAAAAGCTCTGTCACTGTGGTGGTGGGGTTATTATCCCTTGGATTTTGGGGAGCAGGATGGGCTGGGAGTCATGGCAGCTGCCTGGGAACCTCCTGCACCCAAACCTCCAGGCCAGAGCCCACAGCTGACCTGAGCAATGTGAACACCTCTGTAGAACTTTAACCCCTCAGTGCACCTCTCTGCCTCATTCAAGTACATTTGGTACATTTTCTAAGTTTATGAGTGTTTTTTTTTTCCTTTTTCTCAAGCTGGTTCCCCCCAAAGCTCCGATTAATAGCTCTGGAAAAAAAAAAGTCACACTCCGGTTGCAGAGAAGTTTCTGCAGTGACAGCTTTCCTAACACCTCTGTGGAGCTTCACAAAATATTGTAGAGCAGGAAACGTGTGTGTGTGTGTGTGTGTGGATGTGACTTTGCAAACAGACGTGTTCTCTGCACCCCCTTTGGAAAGGGGAAACACAAACCCCGGGGAAAACTGGGCAGGGCTTTCACAAACTTCCCATCCCAGCCCCTGCAAAGTGCTTTGGTGGGGATGGGAATATCACAAAATATTCCCTGACCATGGGAATGCAGTTGGAAGTAATAATGTTGCCTCACTGCAATGTCTTATCACTGTTTTAGCAACCTGACACAGGAGTCACCTCATATTATCACTGCAATGAGCACTAAAGGCTGTGGAGACCTGGAAGCATCAGCAACAAGGGCACAAACTTCCATCCCTGCTGCCTGAGGAGGGGTGAGGCTTGTTTTTGTGTGGATATTCCACAGGTACAGACAGAGCTGCACCTGGAAAAAGTGGTGTTGGTTGTGAATTTAGGGACTGGAGTGCTGGGAAAGGTGGCAGGAAAAGCTGAGTGTCAGGAAGGAATGTTGCCATCAGTGCCTGATCCCTGCTGGCAAATCATCCTGGGGTGGAAGGGGAGGAGCTGCAGAGGAGCAAGAGGATCTGACCCCGTGGTGGCTCCTCTGTGCCAGGAATTTGGGCTGGGAAGCTGGATGCAGGTGAAGAGCTGTGGTGTTTATACAGGTGAGGTGGAGCAGCACCAGTGAAACCAAGAGGCACTGCTGGTTCCTGGAGCATCTCTTGGCAAATCGAGGGCCTGAGCCAAAAATAGCAAGTCAAATTCTGAGATTTTAAGTACAAAATAATGCACTTGGGAAACAGAGCCCTAATCATGGGCAAGCAACGAGCAGCACAGGCACTGATTGGAGCACTTGCTCCAAAAATGGCCTGTGAAGTGTTCCTGGAGAGTTCTCTGAAATCATAAGCTGAAGCCTCAGCAAAGGGCAAAAGGCAACAGAACCGTGTGAATTATTGAGGAGGAAATGGAAAATGGAACAAACAGAAGAAAGCTCACATGGCTTTATAAATCCTTGGCATGATCCCAGCAGCTCAGGTCTTCCAGCAGCAAAATGGCACCACAGAGCTGGGAAAGACAAATAGGGTGGCAAGAGGGATGTCATGTGGACTGGGCAGGTCGCTCTGGAGAAGGCTGCTGGACCAGAACCCTCACCTTGGAGCAGAGGTGATGGATGAGGATTTTAAAAAAGTGTGTCAGGAATGATTACTCCTTAATTGCCACGTAGCAAATATTAGGAGACACCTGCCAAAATTATCCAGCAATAAGTCGAAAGCGACAGAAGGAGGTAATTTTTTTTAGATGATTCATAATTAAGTTTGTGGTTCCCCGTGCCACCAGGTGTCACAGATGTTAAAACAGGCTCAGAAAGGGGGGAGAGGAATTCAAAGAGTCATTGCTGGTTCTCAAAGCCAGGTGGAAGCCCCTAAACAGTTGGAAACTGGGGGAGCATCTTCAGGCAGAGCTGGAGCTGTTCCTGGTGCTGCAGCTCCTGAAAGCTCTGTGACGTGGCATCCTGGTGGGATCCTGCTGTGGAGCAGAGCACACTTCCAGGGAGGAACAGACCATGGAATCATTACAACTGGAAAAGACCTCCAGGATCATCAAGTCCACCCTGTGCCCAGTGCCCACATTGTCACCCTGCCCAGAGTGCCACGTCCAGTCCTTCCTTGGACACCTCCAGGCGTGGGGACTCCACCATGTCCTGACCACCCTTCCTGATGGAAAAGAAAGGGGAAGAGAAAGGGAAAGAGGCCAGTGTAGGATTCTGGTGGTGCCAAGACACCTGAGCACTGGTGAGCTCGGGAGCCCTGGGCTGCCAGGGCGCCGTGAACTCAACGGTTAACGAGAAGAAAAATGGTCCTTCCGCCGCTCCCAGGACCCGCCGCCCGTCACGTAAATTGGAACCGACAGAATTACCATTGATACAAATTAAAAACAAATAAAAAGGGTACACAGAGCTGATTCCCAGAGTTCAAACTCCATTACCAGCTGATTTACTGTGCAGTGACCTGTGATTGTTCTGCGCTGAGAAGGCGCCGCGCTCGGATCCGATCGGCCTCGTGGCGACGTCTCCCACCAGTCAATAAGCTATTTAATTTAATGAGAAACGGTATTGACGGGCCTGGGATGCAGCTCCACCAAAAAAAAAAAATAAAAAAAAAATAAAAAAAGAGGAGGGAAAAAAAAAGATGCAGCTGCAAAGAGCAGATAAAGTCTCCGACTCCGGGGTTCAACTCTTTGGGTGTTTTCCCTTTTTTGTTATCTCATTAATTAAAAGTCCCGAGAAGTCTCAGCTGGGTTTGGGAGTGTCAAAAAGGTGCTGAAGGCGTGATTACTGCGGGGACAGGGGACTCAGGCAAGAGATAATTCAGAGTGAAGTGTAGTACCCTGACCTCTCCCAACAAACAAAGCCATAGTGAGGCCAAGTCGTTCTAAAGAAAAATCTGTCAGAGCAGTGGAAGGAAAGCAGGGGGCTGTGAGAGCCAAATTCCTTCAACCAACACCCAATTTTTAGGATGCCTTTTCAATAACTCCTTGGTTAGAGGGGTCTGGTGGAGACCCAGTGCCTTGCTCATCACTGAGAGCCACTGAGCTGTGCCTTGGGCAGTATTTTACATTTTTAACAGTGCATTCTGCAAAGATCCCATTTCCAGCACATTCAGTGGGGAAAAAACTACTGGGGCTCTTGAGATCTTTGGAGAAAAGCTGCAGCACAAGAGACTGGGCAAGGCCATGGGGCACCACAGTCCTGCTCTCTGGTCTTGGTTTTGTGAAGGGTTTCTGGTTACTGTCACACACTTTACTGCTCACCTGGGAAATGGGAATAACAGCACTTCCCTGGCCCCTGGGCACCAATTACCTGGGAGTGTGCAGCTCTGGAACCCAAGGAGAGGCTGCAAGAATAAGGATTATTATTATTATTATTATTATTATTATTATTATTATTATTATTATTATTATTATTATTATTATTATTATTATTATTATTATTATTATTTCTTCTAGATTTCCTTTTCCTGAGCTGGTTCCAAGAGCTCCTGTAATTCCTGCCTGTCACTGGGGACACCCACAGGCACGTTTGCTCTTCACTTAATCCAAGGTGGAGCAGGAGCTTTGTTATCCCAAAGGATAAGTGAACAACCTGGTGACTCCCCCTCTGTGATTTCTCTGGCAACACTCTGAGTTTCCAAAACGAAAAGTTGCATTTGTGATGTCACTCCCATCTCAAAAAAAAATTTTAAAAGATGAGGAAAAATGTACTCACGTGCCCAGGAAGCCCTTGGTGCCCAGTGGAGGTTTCCAGAGGGGTGGCACAACATGGTTTTCATCATAATATCATGAGATAATCAACCTTGGAAAAGACCTCAAAGATCATCAACATGACCCAGCATGTTCACAATTAAAACCTGTCCTCAAATGGGACCTGGGAAAGGGGAGCCAGGGTTTGGGAGAGGCTGTGGCAGGAGGAATTCCTCAGGTGGCTTTGCCACTGCTGCTCCCTGTTCCAAGTCCTCCAAGGCCTCTCATGGCCCTGAGATGGTCACCTCAAGGAGCTGAAAACTGGTTGAAATTCAGAAAACTCAGAAACATTTCTTACTAAACAGATCCACAGCCAAGATTCCAGAAGGAGGGAGGACACCCTGAGGAAATAAGGATGCTCACTCGAGCTGCATTTTCATTTTTGAGTGGTTCCAGGAGCCCTTCCCATGGACAGCCCTCTGTTCATCTCCTGCCTGGCCCTGAACACAACAGCATGATTCCATTTCCAAGTTCATTAAAGTTCACCACCCCCTTGGAAATTAATTCACAGCTAACAAAGTGAGATGTCGATGCATAAACTTCGGCTGATTGCTTCAAGTTTTCTGTAGTTAGTGGCCTGTAAAGAAAACACACATTTAAGGAAATTAGAGTAGCAAGACAAACGAGGTGGAACCATCAAGAGGAGCAGAAGCTGGAGATAATCCATATTTTAAAATACTGCAGTGGTTTGCAGTGTCTGGAGGGAGAAATATCCCGTGGTTTTTTTTTGCTTTGGGTCCCACAGCTCTTCTCTGCCACGACACGTGAGGAACCTGAGGGGGAAAGCAAATATTTCATGAATCAGGCACAGACACACCTGAGTGCGCAGGTCTTCATCCCACCAGACCACGTGGCTGCAGGTGCACTAATCCAGACTGATCCTGCTCCCCTGGAATGGCTTTTCAGTCCACCCCAGGATTCCCTGGCCCCTCTCACCCATCACCACGCTGGGGGTGATATCAACACCCAAGAGTCTGTGCTGGGGCAGCTTCATCCTCGTCCTCTGCAGCAGGGATGGGAGGTGAGAAGGTCCCCAGGGATGAGAAGAGGCAGCAGCACCCTTGCCCCTGCACTTGGTGGCTCCTGGGAATGGGAACCATTTGTTCCTCCTCCCTCCACCTCAGCCTGAGGGACTGGAGTCAAAGATGTGCCAAAGCAGGGTGATGCACATGCCAGGAAAAGCAACAACAAAAAACCCCAGTTGGGTGAATCCTCCACTTAATTCTTCAGCACTGGATGTTTCTCCTTTGTCAATATTTCCCCTGGTCTTGGGTAACATGACTGCAAAGAATGAGGGGCAGAAGGGGAGATGATTTAATCCTTGGAAGAGCCAGAGAGTGGCTGATGGCCTGAGCAAGCGTGGTGCTGTTAAACATCAGCACTGAGTGTCTGCTGGGGATTGAAATCCAGAGGTTCTCCCCACTGCTTGTGGGATTTTGCTCCTTGGGCTTGGGGTCTGTGTCCTGGGGGGTACCAAGGCACCCCACTGCTGTGTCAGGATGTGTGAGGGCACAGGCCACGAGGAAGGGGCTCCATAAAACAATTGCCCCAACAACTTGGGCCATCCTGTGCCTTTCCCCAAAGCAAACACCTCAAAGGTTTGACAGGGCAGGAATGTTGATCCCTGTGGATGGGAATCCCAGGGGGTCCTCCCCAGGTTGTTTCTCTGCCACCCTCATACACCTCTTGGCAGTGACGTTATTCCAACCCAAGGGAAGGCAGTAACTGAGGAAATTGTGCAATTTGCTGTAAATTGGGGTTTTTTTCACTCTCATGGAGAGATTGAGAGTGCACAAAGGTCAAGGTGATATGGGAGCAGCACCAGGTTGCCCACTCTGAGCAGTGTGGGGGGATTCAGAGGACTCTTGCTGTTCCTTTTCCAGCAGCCTGGGATGCTGGAGAAGGACCACCAGGCAGCAGAAACCAGGCTTTGATGAGCCCAGGTTTCCTTATTATGTATGGCAGCTCGGATTTCTTGTATGGGAAGCATTATTTTAAGCAAGAAAAGGCAGATTGGGAATGCAGACACAGGAAAGCATGTCAAATGAGAGAAACTTTGATCAAAATTCAAATCCAACCCAGCCTCCAGCTATCTGCTGAACAGCATGCATTCTCCTGGATGTATTTTTTCCCCCCCTTTTTCTAAGAACAGGAACATGAAGGAAGCACTTGGTATGAGGGAGGTCAATAGACACACTGCATCTTAGAAGTTCCATTTAATCTCATTTTCCCTGGCCTCAGTGATTTGCTTTTCCAGGTTTGGGGGACCCTTGAGAAATGTTTTATTCTCTCCTTTCAGGTGCTCAGTAACGCAGTGTTAAGAGGACTTTCCACTTCGTGGCCTAATTATGGAAAAATTCATTTCTGAGTGGGCTGTCTGGGCTGCTTTTGCTCTGATTCCCTCAGCTCTCAAATCAGGCTCCTTGCAAGGCACCATTTACAGAGAGCTAAAATCACCCTGTAACAGGTTTTCCCTTCAGTGTTGTTTCATCCCAAGGATGCAGTGCCAGGAGCTCAGCAGCTCCTGGAGGAGGGAAAGGCTGTGCCCTTTGGGATCCCACCAGTGCTCAGCTGCTGCCTCGTGCCCAACTCCCTCTGGCAAAGTCCCTGTTCCCAATATGCTTCTGGAAAAAAATAAAACAACCACATTTAAATAACTCCTGAAACCGCCTCGCACATGTTGGAAAAACCAACACAACCCAGACCACAGGTTTCAAATGGAATTACCTTGCTAGGGGAGATGGGCTGGTGGGCTCCAGTTTGACATTAAATTGCATTATGCTGTGACAATTATTCTACTTTAATGAAGGAGGGGGGGGAAAATGCTCAAGATATGTTAAAAATCAGCCTGTTCTGACGCCATCCACAGCTTTGAGATATGTTAGAAACATATTGGAGTATAATCACAAGTGTGGCTGCATATATTTCATGAAAGCAGGAAGCCTTGCAGAGTTTGTAAGACAGAGCAGTAAATATCTCCTCAGTCCCACTCCCTATAATAGGAACAGCCCAGCACTGGAAGAACAGCAGGAACTGTGCTCATTTTTATATTTCTTTCATTGCAAGAGCAAGAGAGCACCCAGGGAAATTCTCACACAGCAGATATAAAACAAGTAGGAAGGGGTCATTTGTCACACAGTCCATAATTACTTGTGCAGAGCAGGATTGGCTGCCCCTGAAGTCTCACAGAGAACACTGGGTATGGAGGAGTTTGGACAGGAATAGGGCAAATTTGTGAAGAATAAGTCAATGGTGGTCATTAATCAGACAGTTTGGCTGCAATTTCTGGGTGAACAAGTCCCCAAATCCACCTTGTGACAGCACGATGGGGAATGGCTTTGAGCTGAAGGAGGGAAGGTTTAGATTAGATGTTAGAAAGGAATTGTTCCCTGGGAGGGTGGGCAGGCCCTGGCACAGGTTGCCCAGAGAAGCTGTGGCTGCCCCATCCCTGGAAGTGTCCAAGGCCAGGTTGGAGCAACCTGGGCTAGTGGAAGGTGTCCCTGCCCATGGCAGGGGGTGGAATGAGATGAACTTTAAGGTCCCTTCCAACCCAATCCATCCTGTGATTCCATGAATCAGAAGCTCAGTTCACAGGGAGTCCTGTCCTTCCATATCACTTTGGGAGTTGGGGAGTTGGAGCTGCAAGAGGACAAACTGGTGGCTGATGGAGGGTCAGGGTGGAAGAGACCTGAGTCATCACCTGGTCCAGCCTTTCCTGCAAGAGGGATCCCACAGGAACCCATATTTTCACACTCTGGCCCAGCACAGCAGTTCTTCAGAACATCTCCCTTTAGAAAATAAGGCCTTTGTCAGACCCCAGAGCAGGAATGAGGCAATATTCCAGTTTTGAGCCATTGCTTTATCTCTGCAAGACAGGCAGCAGGATGAAAGATGGATGTGATCATGGGTGGTGATGTCATTTTTGTTTTAAAGAGAATTACCACGGGTTGGCAATGATTTGGGTTCATCAACTTCAGTGAACTCTTCGAAATAAAACAAAGGGAAAACTTTTGCTGTCCTCAAAAAAGCAGCAGCTGATGAAATAGAAAATTCTGCACCAATAAATTCTGCAACAATTGCTCAAAAATTATCACAGGTTTCCCTTCTATTATATAACCCTGTGTCATTTTAGGAAGAAAAACAAAACAAATAGGATTTGATGAAAAAGGAGAAGCCTTGGCTCTATTCCTCCCTTCAAAAACTAATATCCTGTTCTAGGATTGGGAACAGAAATGTCTGTGATTGTCCTTGCAATTTAGTTTCTCCTGCAAATGGAGCATGGAAATGCTGCCTCAGAAATACAGACACCAAGGAATCACTGACAGTTTGGAGGATGAACTCTTTAAATACCCAAAAAGTACTTTCACCTCTCCCAGTATCATTTACCCAGGGGGTTGTAGCCCTTCTTGAGGTACATCCCCAGGATTTCCCAGAGGAGGAGGTGCTTTTATTCCCACTTTTCAGATGGGGAAATGGGAAATGGAGAATGGAAGGGCTTTGCTGTCAGAGCAGTGAACCAGAGTCAGATCTGAGGGAAGCTCAGCCCCGTCCTCCCGAGCTGTGTCCGTGGGTCTCTCTCCCACATCCAGGGCTGTGGAGGGCAGGATTAAATTTGGCTTTTCCCTGGAGAACCTCTGCAGTTACAGATGTGCAGGAGAGATTTGTCCCTTCAATAATCAGATTAAACAAGCCTCCTGCTTCACAGCAGCCCAAACACTGCATGGGCCAGGGGGGATTTTCTCTCCCCCTTGCAGAGTGCTGTGCAAGTTGTCAGATACAACAGAGGGATGTCTGGGGGGTGGCTTTTTTCCCCTGAAACACTGTGTTTGATACTCCTGATGGCTCAACAGCCCACTCCACCTGAGAGGGAGGTGGCCAGTCCCATGAGGCTGCTGCCTGATTTATCCTGGACATCAAAAAGTGTTGAGTTTTCAGATTATACCAGGTCATGATTCACAGAACTGAGGGGTTTTTTTTAATTTGTTGCCAGTGGTTAATGCAGAAAGGAATGAAGATGCGTGTCTATGAACCCTGTGGGGTTTGCTTTTATTTTCTGCCCTCCCTCCTGTGCTTTCCATCAGGGTGGTGCTGGCACTGGGGCTGCTGTGCCACCCAGGGGTCCCTGACAACCCCAACCCTCCAGCACTGCTCAGCTTCAGAGCAACCAAACCTCCCTAATGATGCTGAAGACAAAATTCACCCTCTTGGAGTTAATTATGTGTTTAAGGAGCGTGTTGGAGTGAGAACTGCTTCAGAGACACAGGGACTGGGAGACCCCCGGCGCCAGCACTGATGTTGGCTCTCCCTGTGTGGCTCAAAAATGGCTCTTTGCCCTGCAATCCCATCAGGAACAGCTCTGGAGAAAGCTGCAGGAGCTGCAGTTATCTCATTTCCAAAGCCTTTATATTAAAGGCTCATCAGCACAGCTGATGGAGCAACATTAAGAAGCACAGAATGTCCAGAGGCTCCTGCCAGGCAAAGATGTTCTCTCTGGAGCTGTGGTTTGAACATCAGGGGCTCCTCCTGTGCTGCTCTTTACTGACATCAGAACTCAAGGAGCCTTCTCCCACCTCCAGGAGAACAGGCAGCAAAGCATTGAGGCTGTGGAATTGATAGGCTTTGGTTTCAGCAAAAATATGCCGTGATCAATATTTCAACAGCACCCAAATGGGCCTCTTTCTTTCCAGCTGCCTGTAGAGGTGGAATAGAGAGGAGGGAGTGTTGTCAGCAGTGACCTCCAGTCAGAAAGAGCCTGCCCATGCCAGGGGCTGCTCAGCAGCAGGATCTTGGCACTGTGAGCCTCTTCTGCAGGCCTCTGGAACTGGGATCAAATAAATGCATGAAAAATCCAGTTGTGGCAGGAGAAGAGGTGGGTGATGCTGCTCAGGGGGGTGGGAGGTGACGGGCTGTGCTCAGCCTGGCAGGGATCTGCTTCAAAGGAAAGGCCAGTGGAGAGGGGCTTCTAAAGAGACCTCCCCCCCACCCACCTGCAGGCCAGAAAATCCTCAGCCAAGGCTTTAATTTCCCCAGAATATCCAGGAAGTTGGCATGTGCTCGACCAGAGGCAATGGACAGTCAGACTCAGCCGTGGGGTGTTTGATTCTCCCTGTGGGTACCAGCTGAGATGGCACCAAAGATGTCCCTAAAATTTCCTGTTTCTCCCTTTTCTTGGGTAATATCAAGAAAGAAAACAAAGCTAAATGCTTTGGGAAAATAATGGAGTCATGGAATGGTTTGAGTTGGAAGGGACCTCAAAGCTCATCCCATTCCACCCCCTGCCATGGGCAGGGACACCTTCCATTAGCCCAGGTTGCTCCAAGCCCTGTCCAACCTGGCCTTGGACACTTCCAGGGATGGGGCAGCCACAGCTTCTTTGGGATTTATTATTGTGGGATTTGTGTTTGCTTGTTTATTTTTCTGCCACCTGAGAAGACTGATTTTTGGCCAGTTCAACCTGCTTTTACCTTGGTGGGATATTAGTTCACTTCCAGCTCCCTTAAATTAGTTTCTCTGATTGCATCTCAGAGAACTGAACAGAAACCTTAGGCTGACAATTTCTTCTTGCTGACTTTGGTTGTTTTTCTCATGTTTCAGGCCTTTCTTTCTAAGGGGAAGTTCTGGCTGACTTGTTTTCAAAGCAATATTCATCCTTAACTCCATCATAAAGCATTAAGGAGTATTTAGATAATCAAATCCAAGTCCTCATCTCCTAAGAGATACATACAATCTATACTGTGTAATTGCTTCTCTTTTCAGAGGGGCTGTCATTGTTTGATTAGTGCAGATTAAGGCTGATCCTGAGGTGCCAGTGGGTGAAGATGTCCTGCTCTCCATCATCCATCTCCAGGCAGAGCAAAGATCAGGAGGGAAGGAGCATTTTGCTGGGAGACAAAACTTTGTGTAGTGGGATAATACCACAGGAATGAGAAAAAATGGGAATATAAAGGGCAAAATTCTCACAGTAAAGCCCAATTCCAGGGGGAACAGCAAAAGTTCTGCCAACCTTGACTAATTTAATGTGGGACTGACCAAAGCAGCAGGGACTGAACTGAGGGAACAGTTGGTGTTGGCTGGGGACGAACTGGGGGCCTGTAGGTGTTTCCCCTCTTTGGAATTGAGAATCATCAGAGATGAACCACTGTTTCTCTGCATAATCCTCAAAACAGCGAGACTAAACTCACACCTTACTTATCAAGGTATTATTTCTTATTAATTAAAACCAAGCATAGGCATGGTTTTATCATAGCACATCCTCTCCTGCCCCATCAGGCCCTGCAGCAACACTGCTACAGCTTCAGTTCTCCACCACTGCAGAGGGGGAATAAATGGGGCTGAGTATTCAAACAAAACTTAATTTCATTCTAACCTTGGAACCAGAAGAAAAGCATCCATCTGAGTTAAGACATTGGCACAGATAACTATTTTTACTGCAGTAATAATACAAATAATTCCCTTCCTCTGCTCCACTTCTTTGTATTTAGATTGGAAAGAAGCAAAATGGATCGAATGAAATTTGGATAGCCTGAACCTTTAATTAATATTTATGAAGATTTTAGTGCATGAGATAAACGCAGAAGAAAAAGCTTGATTATGGGTTTAAACCTTCTTGCATCAAACCTGACCTTTTCCCAGCAGGCTGCAATCCAGGAGCCTTGGAGTGATCTAGAGCTGGGAGTGAACTACAGCTGGGAGCAGCAGAAGTTGGTTTGGAGAGAAGGAATCCAGGCTGGGGCTGAAGATTTGGGCACTTTCACTGCTGTGGCTTTAGTTGACTTGTAGAAGTTTCCTCGGTTATGGCTGGTGAAAGGGGAGAGGATGGGAAAAAAATAGGCTGGAATGGGACTAACCAGACATGGGAATAACTTCCCACATCTGCCAGACAGGGAATTGGTGTGGGATTGTTGGTGGCAGCTCAGACAGGGTGCAGCCCTGGTGCTGTGCTGGGGGCAGATGTGGGAAAATAATGGAATCATGGAATGGTTTGAATTGGAAAGGACCTTAAAGATCATCTTGTTCCACCCCCTGCCACGGGCAGGGACATCTTTCACTAGCCCAGGTTGCTCCAAGCCCTGTCCAACCACATTCCTGCCCTCGGGATTGTTGTTTTGAGGGAATTAGAGCAGTGATAGCAGCAAGGTGAGGGAAATGTGAGTTAGAAATCAGAGTCTTCCTTAGCAAGGGTGATCAGTGCTGTGGCAGCAGCATCTCTCCGTGGTCCAAGCAAAGGCTCTGTGAAACACTGAAGGGATAACCATGTTCGGGTTGTTCACCTCGAGCTTCCTTAGGCCTTTGTTTTCCACCTCCATGTGGGTGGAGAAAAGGACAGGGAAGAATTTTCCAGGCTGAACCTCTCAGAATGCTGAATACAACGTGCCTGAGCCGAAAAGACTGAGGGATGAACGAGGCTGGAAAGCAATTAAATCAGTGCATGTCTGTGCAAGCGATAGGGATTCTTTGTGTCTATTTTCATTTCCAGGGCTTTGCCTTTTTCCCAGTCCTCCTGCCTGGCACAGCATCCTGCTGACCCTCCCCTGTGCATATGGTGGTGCTGCAGGAGCCCTTCCCTCTATTTTAAGCAACAGAAACGTGGCTGGAAAATATGAATACCAGGAAAAGCAAACCTGAACACCACGAACAAGCCCTCCTCGGTTACCCCTGACACTTCCCTCCCTCCCTTCCCTCGCCCTGACTGCAACATTTGTTGTACTTGTAGCACCCGATTAATTTTATTCCTCGTTCTCTTGGCCATCCTTGGGCTCCCAGTTCACTCTGTATTTTTTTTTTCTATAAGAAAAGGAAGTGCAGTCTCACGGGGGGATAAAAAAAAATCCAGCTTGGCAGTTCTCTGCTGCCTGGATGTTCTCCTGAGAGGCTGCAGAAGGTGGACACCACCGTGTTTTAATTAACAATCCGCACGCGTTCCAGCTGTTTGACAATTGTAGCTGAGCTTGTAGGAGCAACAGGGGGGATGGTTTTTTTCCCCCCTCTCCAATTTCCACCCTTTAAATCCTCCCTCGCTTTCTCTGGGCCCACATGCAGTCGTACACCTGAGCAAGAATGATCCTCACGTTGAATCAATATCATGATTTATGCATAAAAGCCCAGAAACCCTGCAAAACAATTGTGCAAGTAATTTTTCATGAACTAGGCTTAAAGCACTTGCCAACAGGCTAAATTACCCTCTTGTTAAGTGTTGTATTTTGTTCTGCCTTCTTTCTTCTCCTCCGTGTATGCCTTAATATTGATAAGTGTTCTCTGGCATGAGAGAACATTTGCATTTTTCGCTAAACATCCCGTGGTTGGGAACATCAAAGGATCCTTTTGTTCTTTCCCTCTCATGTATTCCCTCAAATTCAGGCCTTGATTTCGGAGATAGCTGTGTGTGTGTCGTGGCTGGAGGTTCTGTTCTGGGGCTTGTTAGTCAGACTCAGCCCTCGGTACCCTCGGAGCAGTTTGCTCAGACCCTCCAAATGCCTTGGAAAGCCTTTCCCTGTGATATTTGAGTAAGATGTTTGTGCTGAGGTTCCCTTTTGATTCTGTGCAGAGCTGACTCAGTGGCTTCCCTGCCTGTGCTTAGGCTTCAAGTAGCTGCTGCGGCTCAAATTAATGATATTAAAAAATTTCTTTCCTTCCTCGGGTGGCTGCTCATGGATCTTGACTGTTCTTTGTTTCCAAGGATTCAGCCCCACTGTCAGCTGCCTTCTCTGCACTTTTGGTGCCCACCTTCACTTGCCACTCTTGCTTCCAGAGGCAGGAAAGCAGGAGCCTCGTGGTGTGTGTGCACATGTGTGTGTGTTCTCCTCCCACATCACCATCACACACCAAGTCCTGCCTTTGGACCCACTTGGAATGTCCTGTGGAGGTGGGACGTGAGGCACTGGGGGGTTGGAGTTCAGGTGTACACTTGAAGTCCCCTGTGGCATCTTCTGGGCTCTGGCACAGCTCAGGGACGATGTGGTGGCACAAGAAACCTCCTGGGTGTGGGACAGGCTGAGCTGTGTCCTCGGTGCCAGCCTGGTGGTGACTCCTGCAGTGCCATCCTTTGGGAGGGGCTTCTGTGGCCATGCAAGGGAAAGGGCTGGGAAACACGGGACAAAAACCAGACAACCCACCATTTTCATGGAATCATGGCAGTATATAATGGCTTGTGTTGGAAGGAACCCTAAATATCATCCGGTCCCAACTCCCTGCCATGGGCAGGGACACCTTCTACTGGACCAATTTCTCCACGTTGCACTTCTCAAGAACAAACCAAACCAGGTCTGGAAGATTGATTCTCTACACACCAACCCCAGACAAATGGATAATTGGGTGCTTTGACTGGTTGCCTCAGTCTCTGTCAGCAACAAGCCCCTTCCCCTGCCCTTCCCTGGCCCTGTGGGGTCTCAATTCCAGCACCCAGCAAAACCCCAGCCAGCAGCGAGTGGCCAGAGGGAAGCAGCAAAGAGAAAGGAGCAGTGATGGGCTTTAATTTAGCTAATCTGTCTCTAAAAATGCCACCTATTAAAAGAATAAGGCTTTAACTATCTTGTCTGTCAGAAACAAATTGCTACTGCAACATCAAAGTTCCCCAGCTTAGTTAATGTTTATTTAAATGACCATTTTCCACTGGCAGATAAAAGATTGAAGTGTTTTGTTGCTATTGTTGTTTTTTTAGAGTCCTCGAATATGAAGGCGCCCGGAGCCAGCATTTGATTCTCATTATGTTATGACATTTTTTTCCCCCTACATAATTTGAATAACACTCTGCTTAACTCAACAGCTGGAGGGATATGGCTTTTTCTTGAAATTTTAGAAAGGGGAGATAGTTCTGTATAAACCTCCTCCTCAAAAAAAAAAACAAAAAACAAACCCTTTAGAAGTGCGGTGTAGGTAGCAGAGCGCTCATTTTCCCTAAGCACCTTTCCATGGCCCTGGAAACGATCCCCCAGGGTTTTTATTTACAGCAGCGATTAGTAAAGCGCAGCCACTCAGACAGAGGGGAAAGTGCCGGCACAAAGGGTGTTTTAATGGCATCCACACCTCTCCATTAGGAAGCAGATTGGTAGTTACCCACTCTCGGATTTCCACCTCTTAAGGGCTCATTAGGATCAATTAGCCTTCCCCTGTCTAGCACGGGCTGCAGGGTTTCAGCTGGTTGTGTTGGAGCGAAGCTTTCACTCACTGGAACTGAAGCTGGTATTTAAGAGAAGGTTTAAATCGAGCTACTCTGGCTTGATTTCAAGATTTTGGGGGTTTCCCTTTCGGTCATCCCTGCTCTGCACTGCTCCCCACCCACAGACCTGCAGGGGCACTCCAAATTCCCACTGAGCCAAGTTCCCACCAGCTCCATCCAGGCTCATCCAGGACCTGATTTAGTGGTGAACATGGCAGTGCTGGGTTGATGGTTGATGGTTGGACTTGATGATCTCAGAGGTCTTTTCCACCCTTAATAACTCCAAGATTCCATGACTGTAGATTGAGTGCTCAGCAAGCCCAAACCTTACCCCTTCATCTCACGAGCATCAGGTCCTTGCCAAGTCCAACTCTCAGTGGGAGCCAAATGGATTTTATCCTCCCTAAGACAGCACTGCTTTTAAATTGGGATTTCCAGGGCGCTTTAGATTTCTTTACAGCCCTCCTTGTCCCTGAACCACAAAGCCCTCCTGCCTCCCTGATCATATGCAAGTTGAAATGAAAGTCAGATTTGATTCAAGTTTTCTTAAATCTTACTTCTTACTGCTCCTCTGGGCGCATTATTGAAACTCCAGAAACTCTTCCCCGTTTAAGGAGTTAATGAGAGTCATTTTAAACCCTTGAAACGTGCTCAGGGCTTATCTGCTACTCAGAAATGGGTTTCCAAGGTCTCCCGGGCACCTTTGCTCTGTCACAGTTTCAGGCCGTGGTTTACTGAATTCCTGCCCTCCACATCCTGGCATTCCTGCATTTTATGATCACACATCTCACGTGGTCCTTGAGAAGGTCACTCCTGGCTGCCTTCAGCCACATTAACGATTGTTAATTGGATCTGGACATCTTTAAAGCCAAGGTCAATACACAACGATTTAGTTTCACTTTGCAGAACCTCGTGTCTCTCTGCTGGCCTGTGTTTTTTTCTCCAAAGTCCAAGTCTGCTCTGTTTTCTTCAAACCTCTGACACCCCATAGCAGTGCTGTTGATTCCAGATTAAGCCTGTTCCATGTTTCTCTCTCCCAAGCTTCCAGATGTTGCACCCAGTTCCAAGCTTGGCTGCAGGCGAGGAGCAGCTGGGCTTGAGGGCTGCAGAAGCTGCTCCATGGTCCTGTCCAGCTCCTTTCTTTATAGCAACATTATCCAAAAATGGTGTAAACATGTCAGCAGAACAAAACAAACATGGAGTGTTAGAGTAATTTTTCATTTGCTTTCACACCAAGTCTCACCTCCAAAGTTGCAGAGCACTCACGACTACCAGAAAGCCAGAGTAACCTCTATTTAATTTAATTAATTAATCCACCGCTATAAAACTTTGAAGAGAAGTGGAGGAACAGATCTAAACTACAGGATCTGGTAATTTATGAGTTATGGCATAAAACCAGTAGCAATTTTAGTCAGGCCCTGATTTACAGACACGGCGTCGGGGAGCAGAAGCGAAGTGCCCCGGAGCCATAAAATAAGGTTCCTCACTGGCAGGACCATGCTTCAGCCTGACAGCAGCTCACATCTCCTTAAAACACAGAAAATAATGTCACAGCCAGCCAAGGGCTGGCCCAGAGCTGGCAGAGCATCCCTGCAGTGCAGGGCAGGCAGGGCTGTGCCAGGGGCACATGGGGCAGTGGTGACGGGCGAGCTCCTGTTCCCCACTCTGGCACCAGAGGGGATCATCTCCCTGCCTGCTCATTACTGTGACTCCCTGCCCGACCTCAGCTGGCCAAGAGTGAGGGAAAATCAGCTTTTTACATGTTTTAGACCAGGAGAAACCTCCCCGTGCTCAGCTGATGTTGCAGCAGACTCAGGGTTTGCAGGGCTCAGACCCTGAACCAAGGGCTCGGTTGTTTCTCAGGGCCTGGCCTGAGCCTGCCCATCACACCAGATGGATTTTGATAAGATCTCCAGAACTTCTTCCTGGGGTCAGCCCTGACATGTGCAGAAAGAGCCCTTCTCACCTTACTTGGGGTTTGCATTTCCATTTCATTCCGTGGGCTTGGGAAGGGTTAGAAGTGGAACAGAGAGTGTAAATTATTTTTATCTGAATTTATCTGGACCTTCCAGGCAGGCTGGGTGCAGAGGATGGAGGTCCCTCATCTGTTTATACTCTCTCTAAGCTACTGGCTCAGAACAAAGAGGTCAGCAGCCATCATTTCTCTGACCTCTGAATTGCTAAACTCTTCTCACTTCTGACTGTCTCGTACTGGTTCCAAAAAAATAAAAGGTTTCATACTAAATCCTTAACAGGGCAAGAAAGAAATCTATCCCCAGGGGAGGAAAGGCAGCAAAGGAGAAAATAAACTCTCAGATTAAATTCTAAAAGTGCTTTATTAACACTTTTTTTTCTCTTTAAAGTCTAGTTCCCCCCATGAACATACACATCTTGAAACCCTTCGATTCCTTAATAGCACATTCTCATTTAAACCACAATAAAAAGATGCTGAGGGAGGAATGAAAGTGTCTCTAATTTCCCCTTAACCTCTTACAAAATTGCTATGGAAACAACAAATATCATATTTCAGTGGTCATCCACATGGACAGAGTGTTATTTGCAATTGCAGGAGCACTCAAATGGCTGCACTGCAGGCAGTCTGCTCCCAAAAACCTCCCTTGGAAAGGCACCAGAGCTCAGAGTCTGGACCACACCCACCAGTAGCACTTGGGGCAGTGACTGTCACAGGGGTCACAGCCTGTCCTCGTGTCCTCTGATCATTCCTGCCAAATGAAAATAATGGGCACAGATTCATTGCCAGCTGCAAAGGAGCTCGTTGCTTCAGAATGGATTTAAACCCCAATGCAATCAAGTCCCGCTGCTTTTCTTCCTGGCAAGGCACTGGGAATATCTTCAGGTGTTTCCATGGTGTTGATGGGTCCTTTGGATTATGGACATTTCTGCTCTGCAGGCTGGGCAGGCACCTGAGCAGATGATGGTTATTACAGCACAAAGCCCCTCGAATCCCCCTCTGTTCCAGGTGCTGGAGTGGAAGTAAAACTAATCACAGGATGTTCAGTTCATCTGTTTGCAGATGGACACTGCAGCTTCATTTATCCCCTGCCAGAAATGTTTGCAAATGGACATCATCCCTTCATTTATCCTCCTCTAGGCCTGCACCCCATGCCCAGTTGGGATATTGGATATTAGGAACAAATTCCTCCCTGTGAGGGTGGGCAGGCCCTGGCACAGGTTGCCCAGAGAAGCTGTGGCTGCCCCATCCCTGGAAGTGTCCAAGGCCAGGTTGGATAAACTTGGAGCAACCTGGGCTGGTAGAAGGTGTCCCTTCCCATGGCAGGGGGTGGCACTGGGTGAAGTTTAAGTTCCCTTCTAACCCAAACCAGCCTGTGATTTTATGATTCTCTTTCAGAGCAGGTTTCTGAACACAACCACCTGCCACTGCCAATTCCCAACCCGCAGGGCTCTCCAGCCTTTGCACGCCATGCAACGTGTATTTATCCATCCTTTCATTTCCATAGGCTCTGTGTACCCTACACACATCATTGACAGTGATTAATGTCTTTCACAGTTTGATTCTATAGAAATTGCCTACGCCCAAAAAGCTCAATGTATTTCCTTAAACAAATCAAGCTTGATAAATATTAATGCACCGTGGCCTCGCCGTACGGTGAGTCTGGAGCTTTGCAGCTAATGATTTGAATGGCTGATAAAATTCTATTTAAATATTTTATGCAGGAAGAGATCTGTAACTAAGACACCACGTTACACAGGCAGTGGGTGCAGGTTTGCTCCAGACAGTCCCACCTTGGCACTGCACTCCCAAAGTCCTGTCCCGAGGTCTCAGCTCTCCCAGGGCTGTCCCTCCCTCCCTCCTTCCCCTCCTGTTGATGCTTCTTGTGCCAGCCAGAAAAAATCTTGTTGCTGTGCCTTCAAAAGGCAAAATTCATCAGCCCTTTGAAAGGAATCTGCAGTGGGGGCAGGAGCTGAGGTGGCCACAGTTTTCCAAGGGCTCCTGTTCCCCTTTCCCTGCCCCAGCCTGTCCTGGGGCAGCTCATTGGGAGCCAAGCACTAAGGGCAGCAGGCACTTGGTGTTTGGGGTTGGTATTTTCCTTTCAGAGGTTTGGCATTGTCATGGTGGCTCCTCAGGACTTTTCCCTTTTCCCGTTCTCTCTTGGGATGCCTGGAAAGCAGCAGCTGGACAGGGCTGGGGGACTGGAAGGGCCCAGGGGTTGGGATCAGGCTCTGGCAACTCTGCAGGCAGAGGCAGGAGGACCTTGCAGAGCTGCCACACATGTGCTAGGGGATCCCTGGGCAAAGCTGGGGGGATGCTGGCTGGCTTTTATTCCAAGCTGATCTCCTTCCCAATCATTTTAGGTTTTGGAGGTGTCCTCCCCACCAGTGCCAGCACCAGTGGGTGAGAACCAAGAACTGGGTTAAACTGGGAGGACACCTGAGCATGTTCAAGAAGCCTCCCTGACCCAGGCTGGGCTTTCAGCTCAGCTCCCACCTTCTCACCCTGTTTGAAACCATCCCAAGCACAGAGGACGTGTGTGGAGCACCAAAACCAGCGCTGGGTTTGCCCAGGGTCGGTTCTTTCTCTGCAGTCTCCTTGCTCTGCTTTCTTCCAGGGTTTCATGGTCAGTTGATCCAGGATGAACCTGAGCAGAGGAGGAGAAACCCTGGGTTTAATTCAGGACCACTGAGCACCACGATGGGAAGCCCAGGACACTGTTTGCCAGGCCCTTCTCTGCCTTGGGAACTGCCAGACAAGCTCTGGCACGTGGGGAGATGCCAAGCTGAGGGAGAGGTTCCTTGGGAAATATCACCTGGCAAGGAATTGCAAAGGCTTAAATCTCCCAGATTTCCTTGGCTCTCAGAGTTACAGGCCTGTTTGCAGCTTTCTGACTAGTCCTTGATACCCTAAAAACACACCAGGTGGTTTTTGAGTGATTCTAAGCACGGGCCACGTTGCTCAGAGTGTGGGAACAGGACATATGCAGCACTGCACTCCTGTTAGCACCCAAATGTGCTCATCAGAGCACCCTGGGCTGTGCAATCCCTCTCTCCTCCTTTAATTTCAGCTCCATGTTGAGGATTTTCCCCTCTGTGATATATTAATTTCAAATATTGACTCACCAGATTCTGTGATTGATAGAACTCAAACATATTAGTCTTATTACATCCTATATACTTTAATTAACTTCAGTGGGTGATGTTAATCAACTTGAAGGCTGAGACGTGGAGCAGCTAAGTAAATGAAAGGGAGATGGAAAAATATCTCAGTACATTATCTACCTGTGTGCAGAGCTCCTGCTCCCAAGCCAGTAGTTTTTTTACAACTAAAACCTGTGGGGGGGACATTTAATATCAGGTTCCTTCATTTAAGTTAAAACAGATCTTCAGACTGCACAGTTGTTTGATCAGGTTATGAAAAACATCGAAAGGAAATGTTATTTAAAATAGTGATGTTTCAAAAAAAGTGGCTGGGACTGAAATTCAGTATTTCTGAGGTCAACAGCTAATGGGAAAAGCAGAATCACAGAATCACAGATGGTTTGGGTTGGAAAGGACCTTAAAATCCATCCAGTGCCACCCCCTGCCATGGGCAGGGACACCTTCCACCATCTCAGGTTGCCCCAAGCCCTGTCCAACCTGGCCTTGGACACTTCCAGGGATGGGGCATCAACAGCTTCCCTGGAATCAGGCTGATGTCCTCAGTATTAACTTTCCAATCACATTCAAAAGTGCTTGTAAAGGAAATGGAGGTTACCCCTTGGAATAACATGTACCCAGGGGAAATATGTTTTAATATTTTGAGGTTTCCTTATGACCTTGCAATCTTCCTTAATTCCATCACCGTGCCTCTGTGTGTTCCTCCTTGCACCTAAATATGCAATCAGCATATTTAAAAGCTTCCTAAACTTTCAGCTTTGCTATAAAAGAGGGGGTAATTTCCATCCCAAGCCAAAGAGCTGAACACCTTGGGCCAGTGCAAGCATTTCCAGCAGGGGATTCATTTCTCTCCTTGGGGGATCCACTGGGTTCATTAGTTGATGTACCTGGTTCAGTAGATGGCACATTTTGATTAAATAAGTGATGTATTATTATTTTGGCTCTAAGGGAATGATTCATTTTTCCACTGCATAATTTCCCCACTGCTGGGTAGCTCAGTTCATCTTGATTTTTCAGGGAGCCTCACGTAAGTACCAACACTAACAGCAGCTCCTTTCACAGCTGGTATGTCCATGATATCAAACTCTGCACCAAGAAACACTTCACATGCAAAATGTAACGTGAAAAATGTCCAATATGTTATGCAAATACGTTTCCGAGCCTGGAAAATGCACGAACACGAAACTATTCTTTGCAATTTATTTCAATTTCACCAGTCCTTGTACACATGCAATATTTAGCAGTTTCTCTAAAGTGCCTTGTCATGAAGTACCCCCTGTGCCCCTCGCAGTGCCCACCAGGGAGTTCTTCACCCATCACTGAAAGGCAACAGGGTGTGAGGCAGCAGCTGCTCGTGCACACACGGATCCAGCAGCCTCCTCCAGGGTGGGATGTGACAGCTGTTCCTACCAGGATCCCTCACCCAGCCCAGGAGTGCTGTTGCTGCCACACTCCCTTTCACAAGCAATATTCCTCACCGTGACACGATGCTCAGCTCCATAAAAAGAAGAGAAAGAAAATAAATCACAGAACCAGAGAATCAGAGGATGGTTTGGGTTGGAAGGAGCCTTAAACTTCATCTCATTCCACTCCCCTGCCATAAGCACCTTCCAAAAGACCAGGTTGCTCCAAGCCCTGTCCCAAGTGTCCCTTGGACACTCCCAGGGATGGGGCAGCCACAACCTCTCATGGCCATGAAGATCAGCAGGGGCTGAACTGAGCAGAGATTTGCTTTGGGTTGTTCCTCTGGCCCTTTCCATTTGATCCCCAGATGTGACTCCTCTCTCTCCAGCTGTGGATGCCCTGGTTCCTGATCCCAGCTGCTCATGGGGTATCCCAGGACAGAAGGACGTGGGGGTTGCTGGGTTGGGCCCCAGCCCTTCCTCCCCAAACTCCCATCACTGGGTAGGTCCAGAGGAGCATCCAAGGACAAAAGTGTCATGATAGAAAGGGGGAACTGTTCCAGAGGTGGCACAGGCAGAGAGTTCTACTTCCCTTGCCTTGCAGAGGCTGAAGTGTATTTAGTGTGAATTTACTGTTCCCTATCCATAGAACAACCTCTCTGGGAGGTCACAGCCACCTACAGCTGTAGCTGCCCCTAAAATAGGACACAGCTCTCCTTGGCAGCCCACAGCCATGCCAGGGTTTGTCCCCAGCCCCACAGATGCGTCAGCTGGAAGTGAGACGTGCAGGGAGATTCCCTGAGCTGCAATCTGGCCAGGAAACCGGGATGAGCCAAAAAAGCATCTCCCTGGGACAAAGGGTTCCAATTTAGTCGGGTCTGCTGGAGCCAACTGTACCCAGCCCAGGAACAACATCCCCTCTACGACTTGCAGCTGTATAAATCATTCTGCCTTTAATTACTGAGCCAGGGTATTGCATACATACAGCCCAGAGTAATCTCAAAGAAATGGAACTTTGCCCTGAAATTAAGACTTAATCTCCTGTTTTGCTGGGGGTTTTTTTTCCCTTTTTTTCACTCACTGAATGCTGTGACCTTGCAGTTCCTCCCGTTCGTGGGACTCCACATCAGGAGCCTCTTTCAGGAGCAGAAATTGTGCGAGAAACCCGGAATTTTACAGCGGGGAGATTTAATTTAGATAGCAGGGGCTGATCACTGCCGGGCCTTTTGTGCCACACGGAACTTCCCGCGTTAACAAGCGACGAGCAGCGAATCCTTGGAGCAAAACACACCCGGGGCACAACTGCTGGGGGCACCTGGGTGGCCAAGGGGACAGTCCCCGTGTCCCCATGGCCTCAGGGGTGAGGGGTTGCTGCCTGCCCACCCCACCCAGGGCAGGGGCTCCATCCCACCTCCTCTGCCCGGTCCTCATGTGATCTCCAGTGACCTTTGTCACCCAGGGAAACCCTCCTTCTCACTTCCACAGCCTGGCTTTTTATAGAATATTAATTTATGGGAACAAAGGCTGTCTTTTCCTATGTGTATTGAGAGCATCTGGCACCAATTACGAATCAGGCTTCTAAGTGCTTAAATACCGTAAATGCGAACCAAAACTGCCAAAAATCTCTTTTTTTTCCCCTCCCTCTGCACAGCTGGGTGAATCTCTGCCATCCTATGTCACAAATGACCTTGGGTTTGACTTTGTGATTTCCTTGACGTAAATTTAGCCGTGCAAAACCCAAGTTCACTCCTTTGCTATCACCATATGAGATATTCAGCTCTGCATATAAAGGACATGCCCACCTTTCTCCAATCAATTTGGAAGCTGCCAGCATTCCAGTTTAACTTCAGGCCTGAAGATAAAACAGTTCTCTGGGTTTAACCAAACTTTTTTTTTTTTTTTTACCCCCCTTAATCTTGGTAATCAATAAAACACAATTGATTTTTACCAGCATAAATCATAAGTGCCTCTCAGTGCTCGGGGAGTACATTCAGTCTTGGTAATGAGAGCGAAAGATCTACTCTTTGTTTTGCTCCACGAGCTGTTTGTCATGTTGAAGAGGCTGCTGTGAATGACTCACTTCACTTTGAAGAGAGATTTATTTTTATAAACCATTATTCCTCCTCTTGCAAAGACATATTCCCCCCTCCCCCCCCCCCCCCACATCGTGGTGGTACAGTTTAATTTCATGTTTTCACTGCTAAGGGTGAGACTCTGGGGTGCCTCTCCTTGCTCCTCATGGCCCTGGATGCTCCCAGTGCTGGCTGGGTCAGGGTTTTTCCATGGGGCAAACACTCACAGGACTTTTGGAACATCCCAGATCATCACTGGAAGTGCTGGTGTAAAATGAGTAGAAGAACAGGCAATACTGGTACAGGGGAGAATCTCTTTTCCACTCCGGTGATACAACAGTTTATTTGTTCAAAAAGAAATAATCGCTCTCCCAGGTATTAACCCCAGAATTTTCCCTTCCAGCTGGTTTTAGGTCATGCTCAGCCTTCCCTGGCTCTGCCCATGGCACCACCCAAACCCAGAAGAACCACTGAGGGGTCACAGCCATGGGTGGAAAACCTCGGGGCAAGACTTGGACTGACCAAGGCCAGGATTTGGACTTGGATGATCCTTGGATGATCCTTGGATGATCCCTGGATGATCCCTTCCAGCTCAGGAAATCCTGTGATTCCCACCACAGCAAGAGAAGCTGTTTTTGGGAGGGGTGAGTGCCACTGACTGCAGTGATGGGGCTGAGGGGTTGGGATGCAGGGATGTGGTGATGCCACTTCCCGAGGCTGGAGCCTCTGGAGAGGCCAGGCAGGGCCTCCACGGGGCTGTTTGCTGTGGGCAGGCTGGGCTGCACTTCCCTGCTCCTCATTGACACCCTGTCCCCTTGTTCTTATGGTTTGGCTTCACCCCAGCCCGTGGGGAGCTGTGGCTTGGCTGGTTTTTAAGGCTTCACATCCCAGAAACATCCAAGTGATGTCAATCCCCAGCACGTGCAGCCTTGAACTTACAAACCTGGAGGTGTTCCTGTGCCTCCCATTTCCCAGCTGGAAAAGCGGGTCTGGGAGCATCCAGTCCCTCCAGTGATCTGCTGGTTTTGGTCCTGTGGTAGGACTTTTGTCACAGTGAGAGCTGGAGGAGCCGGCTCTTCTTTTGAAATTCATTTATATAAAAAGTAATACCTGCCTTGTCTGGGCTCTTCTTCTTGACAGTGACTTATAACTGATGTTTCAAAAAATATGCAAAAATTCCTGCAATGTCTCCAGCCTGTCAGCAATATATGCAAGAAAATTGCTTCCTGACCTCCATCATTTCATAACCTGAAGCAGGAGGGCTCATAATCTCAGCTCCTGTATATGCTACAGTTCCTGAAGCTGCAGATTCCCATCTTATTATTATGGACAGATTGGATGCCAAATAGTTATAGCTTAATTTAAATGTCTATTCTAATCTTTACTCTTTACTTCCTCCCTAGTTTTTATTGAAGTAAACAATCTATTTGCAAAATGAAATGCTTAAAAGAGGAGGGTGTTTTTTCTGTGGGGAAATTCAGAGCTAGAATTATTTATATTAGCTGGTCAGGAATTGGTAGCTGTTTTACTTGAGAAGTTAAAAGCTTTTGAGACAGCTTTGTTTTCCTTCAGAACATAAATATAAGAACAGAGCTCAGTTTGTTTTAATGTTCTGTTGACAGAAACTGATGCTCTTATGGCTTCGTGCTAATGAAGAGTGTGTTAGAGGTGTACATTTAATTTTAGCTGTTTGCTTGGGGTTTTATGTTTGTCTCCACTCCACACATCTCACAGCAACATCTCAGCTTTGAGCAATGCCTTCCACTCTTTCTTCCATGTTTTTTCCAACTCCTGCCTGGTCTACACCCTTTTTTTTTTGGACCACATCCCCCCCTCACTGTGCCTACACAGGGAGCTCCTGTTCCAGTTGGGGAGGAATCTGCAGATTGATTTCTCTGCCTGCTCAATCAATATTTATGTGCATTAATATTGTTTCCAGCATCTATCTGTTAAGGACACGAATCTCCAGCCAGTTCTCCCACACTCTCCCATTTTAATTCACAGGCACCACCTGTTAGGGGAAGTTTCTTCATCTTGGCTGAACGCTGAGCAAACCATGGGAAGCCTGGATGAGCAGAGCTGAATAAATCCACCCCAAAGACCTTCCCCCTTTCCATTTTTCCTAATCAGGGATGTTGTCGTCTTCCCTGACAGGTTATTAATGCTACACACAAGCATGTAATAGAGACTGTGTTCTTTCCATTCAGGATTTGGTTTTTTTTGTCCTGATAAACAGCCTGGCACAGACGAGTTCCCCCAGTCACTGCACGAATGTTGGCTGAGTTTAAACCCAGCCAAATTCTTGAGAGCTGCTGGCCCTGGGCCAGGAGACCTCTGTCATCACTCTTGGCTCCTCCTCTGCAATCCATCACCAGTGACCCATCACCCTGGCAGCTACCAGAAGAAATCTGGCATCTGGTGCCTGTTTTTATCCCAGCTCAGGTTCTGGTTTCTTTATCTCCATGTCTGGCTCAAAGCTGCTCGAGCAAAGAGGGATCTTTCTGTTGAATCCACCAAGCTTCATGTTTTGCTTTCCTTTCTTTAGATATGTCCCAGTTCTGGCTATTTTTTCATACTCCTTTCTGTTAGGAAATAAAAATTAACCTTCTCTGTGTTTACTCTCTCTCTCTTTGCTCCATTTCTTCTATATGGGGTTTTGTTTTTTACTGATAATTTATTTCTAGCTGTTTATCTTAGATATTCCTTTTCCTCAGCATTTCCCATGCTGTGAGGTGGCCTGTGAGGGCTGGTAAATGATGGGATGTGGAGCATTTCATAGCTGGGTCAGCAGTTCAGTTCACCCAGTTCAGTGATGAGCAAAAGCTACAAACATCCAGGCTTTTTGGGTGATGTGGCTCCAGATTCCACATAGGAGATGATTTAAGTTGTAAGAGGGGACCCTGTGGGATTCAGGCTCTGAAAACACAAAGCCTGGGGCATGTCCTGTCCTCTGTGCCAAGCTCCTGTGTGTCCCTCTGATCCACTTCATGAGATCTCCTGCAGGGCAGATATTTTTGGCACCCTCACCAGCTGGGATGGGAGTGACCAGAGCACAGTCACACTCCACAGAGCAGTGGCAGTCAGGGTGACCAACCTCTTCATGGACCATGGGCCCTTCAGCCACTCCATGTGACCCAAAATGCTGGGGGTGAGCTGGTTGTCCCTCATTAATCACCAGGGGGTTTTTGCTCAGGGCCAATATCATCACTTGCATCACCCCACTGGAAGCAAAGATGTGCACAGAGCTGGGGACAAGGATGGGACCCTCCCAGCAGGACATCACTGTTGCCACCTGGAGCCCCTGAACTTCACTGCTGCTGAGCTCAGGTGACCATCAGCAGGCTCTGATGACCATCAACTACCTCTAATGACCATCAGCTGCCTCTAATGACCATCAGCTGGTTCTGATGACCATTAACTGTCTCTGATGTCATCAACTGCCTCTAATGACCATCAGCTGGCTCTGATGACCATCAACTGTCTCTGATATCATCAACTACCTCTAATGACCATCAGCTGTCTCTAATGACTATCAGCAGGCTCTTAAATACCCCAACGCTGAGACCCAGCTTTTCTTTTAGCAGGTGGGATGAGGGCTGGGAGAGGTGCTGGCCAGGGCCATTCTGCCCTGGTGGGGCTCTCTGGGTGCCTGTAGGAATTCCAGCAGGAGATGCAGGGATGGTTTGGTTTTGGGAAGCCCCAGGCCCCCTGGAACACCTCTGGGTGCTGACTGTGCTCCTGTAATAAGGATAAAAATAGGACATAAAGTGCATGGAAAGGACAAAATACAGGTGAAAAGCTTAGGTGTGTGCTCAGAGTCAGCTCTGAGTGGCTCCTGGCAGTGCTGCTCCAACCCTGCAGCATGGAGCTGCTGCTTTCCATGACAAAAACCACCAGGAGACAACAGATTTGGGAGCTGTTGTGCCTGCAGGAGGCTCTGAGAGGGAGGAGAGTGGCTCCAGCACAAGCCCATGGACGGAAACAGTGAGTACAAAGCCTTTTCTGATGTGATATAGAAGCTGCTGCTTTAAATTATTCATTCCTTTGCCATAGTTTGTTTGTTTTATATTTAGCTTGACATGGTCTAGAAGTTGGAGTAATTTTCTAACTCACTGAATGATTTTTTTTTTCCCTTTTCACTCTCTTAAGCACCTTCCCTGTCGCACAAAACCAATTTTCAATCCAGACTCCAAAGCAGCCACTCAGGGCTGATGGACTTTATCTCCTGTGAATCTTATTGGATACATTTCATTTAAATAGATTTACATGGGGAGGCCGAGGCAGCCTTTGACTTGTGGTGACCCAAACTCCTTTCTGTGAAAATACCTCCAAAAGGGAGCAGTAACCCTTCACATGCCGGGGCGTGCTGTGAAATGCTCTTTCTGCCTCTCTCTTTCTTGCCTTTTTGTTGTTGCTGTTGTTGTTTTAAAGAGGAGCAATTGAAGTAAAGCATTTGAGCGCCGTGGAGGGAGTTTTTTGGGTGGTTTGTGCTCTGCTGTGTGAGCAGAGCTGCAGTGGGGATTGCCCTGCTGGCAGCGACAGCCGGCGAGCCCGGGCAGGGCTCCTTCCCTGGGCCAGCCTGGCACAAAGAGATGCCAGAATGCCACTTCCCTCCCCAGATTTCCTTCCACTGAGTAATTTATTAATTACAGCATGCCCACTGGAGAATAAAACCTCGGCCTGATTTTGTTCTGAGCGTCAGGGGATGTGAGTTTGCTTTTTTAGGAGCAGCGAGTGTCAAAGCAGGGCTGTGATGGGGCAGGGGAGGGTTGGAGGAGCAGAGGTTTTTTAAACTGGTTTTTGTTCAGAGGTTTCGGTGCACCTTCCTGGCAGAGGAAAGACCATTTTGTACATTAGAAAGCTGAAGCATGAGCAACAGAAATGTCCTGAGGAAGGTCATACATGACATGAGTTGCTGTCCACGACCTCATCTAATTGTCTTTAGGTCTCAAGAAATGGTGAGAGAGGATGAAAAGCCTGCACCTAGTGGTATAGGAGGGTGGATGCAATAATTTAAGAGTATTTTGGCCTCAAAAAGAATCTACTTATTAATGAAATATCATCCAGGCTGAGATGAGGTTCAGAGGTTATGGCTCAGCCCATCAAGTATTCAAACCTGTGAGACCAGCATTTCGTTTCCAAAATTGCATTTAGATACTTTTAAGGAAAATTAATTTTAAACGTTGTCAGGGAAATTATTCATACCAGCAGTAGTTAAACCCATCTGTGGGACAAGAATAACATCATAAATTAGCAGGATAATTTGTTTTTTATTTGTGGAGAGCCCTGAATGACTGAACCACTGGTTTAAAAACAAAATACCAGAGTGTATGAGAGTAGATGCACCTGAGAAAATCAAGTCTTGGAGAGTCTGAAAAAAGAAACTTGGAAAGAAAGACAATTTGATTAGTTCCTTTTAGCAGCTAATTTGCTGAGCTCTCTGTTGTCCAAGTTCCCCCAGAAAAAGCACTTAGAGGCAGTGCCTGTCCTTTAAAATGGCTTGTGTGCTCAGCACCTTCTGCAGAAGAAGTTGGAGATCCTGTCAGAAAACACTAAATAAATTATAACAATAATTAAGAACCTGCCACTTTCTATAAAGCCTTGTGTTTGTTCCATTTTTCCTAAGGTTAAAAAAAAAAAACAACAACCCAGTGGCTGTTCATGGACAGCAGCACTTTGTCTGGGGTTTGGTGGGTTGGAGGGTGGAGCAGGTTCTGATCCAGGTGAAACCTCTTGACCAGGAATCATAAAATAGTTTGGGTGGGAAGGGACCTTAAAGCTCACCCAGTTCCACCCCCTGCCATGGGCAGGGACACCTTCCACCAGCCCAGGTTGCTCCAAGTTTATCCAACCTGGCCTTGGACACTCCCAGGGATGGGGCAGCCCCAGCTTCTCTGGGCAACCTGTGCCAGGGCCTCAGTGGAAAAGCCCAGCCCAGGTGGGTTTGTGGGTGCAGAGGGGGAAAGAAGCTTTTTCCTAAAGCCTTGAATCCAGCAGGAGAAGGTTCAGCTTTTTTCAGCTTTACCTGGTGACAGAAACCCGAGTACCTCGGGATATCCCGAATGCAGCACTCGAGTTCTTGGCTGAGGATTTTAAGCTTTGCCTACAAAGCTGCAAAATTCATTTTGCTTGCTGTAATGTGGAACACTTCAAATGCCTATTGTTTCCAAAATGACTCCAGCTAACTCCTCCTGGCTGCCTTCACAAACCTGGAAGCTGTTCAGCTTCACCAGAGTGTTCCCTGCTTGAAGGCGACTCTTCCTTCTGCTCCGGGGAAAATAAATTGAGGCTTTCAGAAGCAGAAAATGAGCAGAGTGTGCTCTGAACTGGTGTTGCAACTGCAGTTCCTCCCTGAAACTCTGATGTGTTCTGGCCATTTTGATTTCCTAATCCATGGTCTGTTCAGTGGGTCAACTCCATGACCCCTAAACTCGGGAGGGATCCAATACTCTGAGTTTAATCTGCCTAAAACTAGCCAAGTCTGAAATACTGAGTCAAAATTGAAATGCAGCTAATCTAATATGTATTGATTTGATTTTTTTTTTTTTTTTAAATGGAGCTCATCTAGGAAATGCAGGTTTTCCAGCAATGTCTGAGGCAAAATTCACTTATTCTTTAGTTTGTTAGCAAACCTATCACTCATGTTTTTCTATAATTTCAGTGCCTTATTATTTCTAGAAGTTTAGAGAAAGGAAGAGTGTTTTAAATCCGAGTTAGAAGTAACACTGGATGATTTCAAGCAACTGCTTTCTCAGGTCTGGTTGTCTTTCCTTATCTTGCTGAAGAAAATACATTTGGGTAACTGAAATCACCTGAAAATAAATTAGTTGGTTTTACTCTTCCAAGAATGGACAAATTAGATTCTATTACCTCTGATACCTAACTAGTAGCTGAGGGTGTTCAAGTCTTATGAGTAAAGTACTTTGGAAGCTTTTATTGAAAATCCAGGTGAAATTTGGGCCCCTTGAGCTGAGAATTGACCCTCTGTGAGTGAAACTCTGAGAGATCCCCTTTATCTCCACTGGTTTTTGGGAGTTAAGCACTGAGTTGTCTAATAAATCACCTTTGTGCAACCCTGAGCACCAGGGAAGGAATTCCTGCCATCAGGAAAAGCTTCCAACAAGGGTTCTGTGGGGTTTTTTGAGATGCTTATTTGGGATAAAATACCTGCACTTGTCGTAGCCAGCCCTCACAGCAACCAGGTTCCAGAGCTCCAAAAATGACTGAGCTAAATGATGGAGCTCTGAACACATGGAAAAAGCAGGGAATGCTGCATTGGAGACACCAATCTGAGCTCAGCCCAGCTAGAGAGAAGACAAAGAACTGGCCTAAGGTTCCTACCAAATTCAATTGTGTATTAAAGTGCAGCAGGTGAGGTCTGATCCAGCCCATGAACTGTCTGACTACTCACCAAACCCACCCAGAGGTACTTTCAGAAGGAGCAATGCTCCTAATAAATCCCATTTCTGCACGGAAAGATAAAACCTCTGAGAATATTTTGCAGCGTGTTCCCATGGAATGTAAAATTTCCCAGGCTGGGAAACGCTGTAGCCATCATATTTAATTAATCTTCTTCCTCAAAGAGGTTCTTATCCTCCCACCTTTGTAATGCAGTTCAGGTCACTCCCCTGGGATTTCCCCCCATTAATGCCAGTTCAGGGCATCACTTCAGATGGGGAGATGGAGGAGTTCAATCCAGAGGTGAGGCAGGGTCAGGCAATTTGGAAATGCAGGAGGTCTTTTGCTGAATATAGATCCTGCCTCCTGCTTCAAAGTCCTGCAGGAGCCCCAGTCCACCCATCCTAAAAAAAGGATCCTTTCATTGCACTGACCTTGCCAAAGCTCCCCCTGCCTCCCTGCAGAGCATTTGTTTGGGATGCCTTGGATATGATGGATTTCTTCTAGGTGGATATGATAATATTTGATCATTTGTCCTGCTTTAGGAAGAGATTTTTTCTCAGGCTGTTTCTTTCCCTGTTTTTCTGTGCTCTGTGTTTTCATTCCTTTAAGGTTCCCTCATCCTACCCTGCAGATCTCCCATCTGCAGCACAGACAGATGTTTCCAATGGAATGTGTGTTCCCTCTGAGGTATCCCTGTCTCAGCCACCATCCATTAAACACCTGCATCCCCAAAACACCCTGCCTGGCCTAAATCTGAAGTGCATTAGAGTGATGGGGATCAAATGCAAGGCTTGGATTCGATTCAAATTCCAAATCCATGCTAAACTGACGCTGTTCTTATCTGAGCTTTTAGTTAATGCTTTTAAAACAATTCTGCTGAGGTGGTGCTTTCATCTGCAGAGCCCTGAGAGCTTTGCAGCTCTGGAGATGCAGCTCCTTGCTGCTTGAGTTGATGCTGAACCTGCCTTTCCCTCTCCCTGCCTGCTCTGAGCTTCCCAGCCTGCATTCCCAGCAGTGCAATTGTTCTGTAGCCACCAAACTCCAGGAAACACTGAGCTGGTTCCTCTCTGGCCTGAAGCTGAAGTTTCTGGCTCTTCAAAAACTCTCCTCCTGCAGAAACTGGAGATGTATCACAGAATGCTTTGGGTTGGAGGGACCTTAAAGCTCATCTTGTTCCAGCCCCTGCCGTGGGCAGGGACATCTTCCACTGTCCCAGGTTGCTCCAAGTCCCATCCAACCTGGCCTTGGACACTTCCAGGGATGGGGCAGCCACAACTTTTCTATTCTCCAAAGCTCCAGGACTTCCTGAAGGCATCAGGGTGGCATTTGGAAGCTCCTCTGAGGATGCCCTTGCCCACCACACAGCTTGCTCCTGAGAGCTCTTCTGCCTCAGAGGTTGCCTTTGACACATTCAAATCTAGATTTATTTGCTGCACTTTCAATAAGTTGTCCTGGTGTTGGCAAACCAGCTGAACTGAGAACACCCAGGGACACAAACAAACAGGCAACAAGAAATTCCTGCCCTGACACAAACTGTCAAAGCCCTGGGTGATTTCTGTCTGTCTAAAGCTGGCTGCTAATTGTTCACCCCTGGAAGGCTTTGCTAATGCTGGTGGGGCAGCAGCAGAGCCCCTAAAGCAGGTTGGCTCCCAAAAATGAGCTTCAGATTTTGCCAGGGTGGTGAAAGGAAAGTTTCTTTGTCTTATCTCCCCGTGCTTCAGTCCCCATTCCACAGGAGAGGATTTCTTCTCTCCCCTGAGCCAGCCCATCCTGTTATCTGGTCTTGAATACATTTTTACCTCTTTCTTCCCTTCCTCTTATGAACACAGGACCTGGGGCAGGAGGGTCCCTGCCCAGGAGCTGCTGTCACACAGATATTGCTTTAGAACAGCAAGTAAAAACTGGGTAACAACAGAGCCATGATATCCAAACTCAATCAAAAGTTGTTTGGAATTAAGTGCTGATTTTCTCCTCTACTTTTGTGCAGTCTCTTGGCAAATATTGAAGGACCTGGCTCTTCCTGGCAGCAACATTCATGTGAATCATCACCAAATCTGTTCTTTCTCCCCTACAACAAAGGGTTAAAAACACAAACATCCACCAAAAGCCTTTTTCTGGGTGAGACAAGGAACATTTACTTCCACAAATCTTCTGTATCCTGCTGAAATTCCTCCTCCTAGTGAAATTCTAGGAGGAGCCCACATGCTGTATCCAGCAGTATCTCATCCATTTGGAAAGTGAATTTTATATATATATTTTCTCTGGAAATGGAGAATGCCCTTCCCCACTCTCAGTGCTGTCTCCTTCTGCAGGAACAAATGCCTCTTAAAAACCCTGGGAGCTTCCCAAACTTAGAAAATCAATGAACTTCTTTTCCCCCACCAATATCTAAATAGACATTTGTATGTGTTTTTACATCTTTAGCTGTTGAACAAAAGGTCAGGACTGATTTGAAGTCAGGCTCTATAACCCAGAGGCTTTAAAAATAATATAAAATAAAAAAAAAGCCCAATATTTCCTTGGATTTTCTCTTATCAGAGAGCACATTAAAAGATAAAAGAAACAAAAATATAAATGTACATATCACTAAACTACATCCCTGCAACAGCTCTGGAGAGAAACTCAAGCTGTTGACAAACTCTGGGTACAACTGTGGGGATGAACTTGAATCATGTCTGGCAGCACAACATTCCTGGGAGGTCAGAGCAGCATCAACCTATAAATCACAGAGATTTATGGATAAAGATTGTAAGAATAATAACATTTCTCCCTCCTAATATTCACCTCTTAGCCTGGCTGGGCTCCTGCTGGGAGGAGGAGTGGGATGTTCATCCAGCTGCAGAAAAAGCTCCTTCTCCTCCTCCCAACAAGGACCAAGTCCCAACAAACACTTCTGACAAATCTTTGTCTAATCAACACTTAAAAGCCCCCAGGCTTTTCAGAGGCTCCACAAACAGTCCCTTAATAACCTTCTGTGAAATGAAAAGCAAATTTAAGGAGGGTTCCAGCAGCTCCCAATTGAAACATCACTTTGGAAAGACAGAGTTAAAGAATTGAGTTAATTCACATCTTTGGGCAGAAAAAGTGTGAATCAGTGGAAGGAAAGAGAGGCATGTGGTAAAAACCACTCTTAGGATGTAGGAAGGAAGGGAAAGTGGTGCAGCAGCAGAATTTAGCAAGTGAAATGTGGAAAACAGCAAAATAAAAGTGTCAAAAATACCAGATGCAGGTATAAACATCAAAGAGGCTGCATGAAACACAGTGTGGGACATCCTGGGATGGCCAAGTGACAGCATGGGGAGGAGGACAGAGCAACATCAGAGTTGCAGTTGCCAATTAAAAAAAAAAAGTTTCTTCCTGGAGAGAAAAATCAATGAGTTTTTTCATTGCTTTTATTTAAATTGGAAAAAAAAAAAAAAGGAGGCAGTAAGTTCTGGCATTAAGATGATGAATGAAATTATTCTTTGCAAAAAAAAAATAAAAAAATAAATAAAAAGCCATTTGTGACATCTTAATGTGTCCTAAATATAGTGATGTGCAGTTGGCTCCCCAGTAGAATGGGTGATATCACTCCTATCAATCACAGGGGCACGTGGCAGGGATGCTCAGGACTGGCTCACTCTGCTTGTGATGGCTCTGTCTGCTAGAAAAAAAAAAAGGCAACTTTCATGTGACATCATCAATCTAAAGCCCAAGAACGGGATAGATTTTCTGATTAGGGGGTTAAGTGATGCATCAAGAGAGAGCAGAGCTTGGTCATTGCTAATCATTTAAATTTAGGAAGACTGAGGAGCGTGACATTATTGGCTGGCATTAAAGAGCAGCTCTTTGCTACCAGCCATTTGTATGTGTCCTCTCTTTTTCATGACTGTATTTATTATCTCAGCAAGAGGAAAAGGAGCCATTCTGTTCTGTCTTTTGGGTTTGGTGCTGGCTGGCTGGTGACAGCACCCTGTTGCAACCCAGAAACTCAGGAAATGCTTCCAGGGTCTGAGTTTAACGTGAATTTCGGGTTTGGATCAGTGAAATCTCACTGAAAATATGGGAGAAGACGAGGTTTGTATGGCATAAAAGGGAATTTGGCCCTAGATTTGCAGCCTGTTACAGGTGTGTTGCTGTTCTCCTGGTTTCCAGTCAGATTTAATGTGAATTATGCAAAAAAAAAAAAAGGGCTGAATTTCCTGCAGCACTAACAGGAAATGCTGAGCTTCCTTGGCCTGATTTGGTAGCAACAGGAGCTGGAATTTCCTCGTGGAAATGATGGTCTCTGTGTGCCTGAGTGGGAAGAGCTGTTGCTGGGGTCTGGGTGACTGGAGCCCACTGGTGTTTAGGAAGATGATCAAAGGAGGTCCTGGACAGCTCCTCCTGCACAGACCTGTCCACTCCTGCAGGCAGCTCTTGGGTCACACAGAAGTGTGAAAAACACTGTCTTCAGTCACTGCTTCTCTTGAGAAGGTGGTGTTATGAGCTGTTCTGATTTTTATCTTATTGCTGAGAGACCAGAGAAGAACCTGGGAACAAACAACCCTGTGCAATGTGATTGTCCCCCTCGTGCTTCGTACGTGAAACAACTTCCTTCCAACCAGCCCAACAATTCCCATTCATGCACACTGGTTTGCATTTTCCAAAATGCCCTCCCTGCTCCCAGGGAAGCCCCTGGTCCTGGGAATTCAGTGGAGTGAGTAGATGAATCAGTGCAGACTGTCCTGCTGAGGTGCTGACTCTGTTTCCCCTGGCAATAATCCCATCATTAAACCACTGCTGCCTCAGCTCAGAATGTCATATCTTAGTGGAAGATGAGATTCCTCTTTTATAAAGGGGAAAAAAAAAAAGAAAGAAAGACAAGGCTGGACCCTCAAGAGTGATTTTTAATTATTTCCAGATCTTCTGGATCATTAGGAAGATGAAAGATGGCATCAGTTAAGATGCAGGGCACACTGATATAATGTAATTGATTTTTACATATATTTAACTGATGATTCATAAAATGTGGTCTGACTGCAGCAGCACAGCCTTAAGTGCAGCCTGAATATGAAAGGTCCAAGCTCATAATAGAGAGATTACAGGGTCTGCCACTGCTGAAGGTGAGAGCCTGAGGACAGGGCTCCTGCCATTCATCATCATTACCCTTATTTATTGTTTGCATGCTGGCAGTGGCTGGAGGTTGGATCCTGGTGCTGAGGGGGCAAGTAGGACAGAGAAATGAGATTGTAGGAGTGCAGTCAGGGTGGCACTGACATCAGGAGGCCTGTTGGGGTTGGGATGTCACCTGTGGAGCCTTGTCCTCGCTGTGTCCTGGTGGGTGCTTCCAGAATCCATAGATCTAGTTTTTTTTCCTTCTGCTTTTATATATATAAGGAAGGCAGGTTTAAATTGTTAGGTATTAGGAAGAACCTCTTTATTGTGAGGGTGGGGAGGCCCTGGCACAGGTTGCCCAGAGAAGCTGTGGCTGCCCCTGGATCCCTGGAAGTGTCCAAGGCCAGGTTGGACAGGGCTTGGAGCAACCTGGGCTGGTGGAAGGTGTGGAGGGTGGAATGAGGTGATCTTTAAGGTCCCTTCCAACCCAAACCATTCTGGGATCCCATGGTTCTATATCCTTCACCTGTAAACACCTTGCCCACCTCTCACCATCTGTGGATGGTTTCAGTGGTACTTCCCTGGTATTCAACCTGCCAGCAGCCAAAACTGGGGGTGCTCCCAGGCTGCCCCCACTCAAACCACCCTCGGGGGTGCCCGTGGCTCTGAGTGAGGGGCACCCCAAACCCCCCTGGGTCCTGAAGGTCCCCCACTGCTGGAGGGACTTTGTTCAGCACTTCTCAAACTGAAGGATTAAAATCCACCCCTCTGAGAAGTCAGTGAGGCTCCACTCTGGGCCAGGCTGGTTTAGGATCTCGGCAGGGCTGGTGGCAGTGGGTGCCACGGTGCCCGTGTCCCTCCTCTGTGACATCCCAGGGCTGAGCTGAGGGGGTTGAGCTCCTGGGGGGCTGTTCCACACCAACTGCTCAGACAGATAATGGCAGCAGAGATGAATCTAATCCAAGGGGCATGGAATCATGGAATGGTTTGGGTTGGAAGGGGCCCTAAAGCTCATCCTGTTCCACCCCCTGCCACGGACAGGGACACTTTCCCCTATTTCCAGGTTGCTCCAAGGCCTGTCCAACCCCACCTTGGACACTTCCAGGGATCCAGGGGCAGCCACAGCTTCTCTGGGCAACCTGTGCCAGGGCCTCCCCACCCTCCCAGGGAACAATTCCTTCCCATATCCCACAGGCAAGGAGGCAGGTTGAGCCCAGCTTAAGGAATCTGTGTCCCAGGCCCTGTTTGTCAGGCTGAGCACTCCAAGGATTAGTCCCGACAGCCAGCCCAGAAATCCTGTGCAAACCCTCCTCATCTGCCAGACCTTTCAGGCTTTGATCGCTGCAATTCCTCATTTCAGGGACTTATATTGATTGCTCTAAGAATTATACACACACACACACACACACAGACAGGCAGGAAAATCAGAGCAAACTTTTTCCCAAACAGTCGTATCCCAAAGGACTGGGAAGGATTGATTTTTACACGTTTGGCTTTTAGGCTATTCACATCTCAATCCAGACAATCTTCTTTCAAGAGAGTCCGCTACAGTCTACTTAATTGTATTTTCTGAGCAAGCAGTGCAAGAGATTTGTTGGCTTTACTGTCCAAAAAAGACACAAATCTTTTCTTCTAGGTTTTTTTTTTTCCTTGAGTCCGTAATATAGTGAGTGAATTTCTGACCCTAAAAGCAATAAAATATCAAATTGTTGAGTCCAACACCACTGGGAAATGATTAGTTTATGAAGGAATTTAAAGACTTGGAAAGGAGGACCTGGCTGTATGTTTTTGGTTTTTTTATTTTTTTATTGGGTAGCAATTACTCTTGGTATAACTTTCTAATTTGGTCAGGACAGTGTGTGAGCTCTGATTCTGTACTTCACGTGGTGACTTGGTAAAATAACCCCAGTCTGGGCTTTAAAAAAGAATTCTTTCATATATTTTCTTTGGCTCTAAGTTTAATAGTTGGATATATTGTGCTTGACCAGGTTAGGTATTCCAATGACATCTTGTAAATTGGGTTAAGAATACAATTTTGCAACTTCTATCCAAGTTTGCTGGTTTATTTAAGGCTGTAAAAGAACTGGTTAAAAAATGTGGGTTTATTTGGCAAGCTGCACCAAACCTCCCTTACCTTGGGAGCAAGACCACGAGTCACAGCCAGGTCAGAAAGGGGCTACTTTGTGGAGTAACAACATAAAGACAATTATCTCATTGTCTGAGCACTTTGTTCAGCACTTCTCAAGCTGAAGGATTAAAATCCACCCCTCTGAGAAGTCAGTGAGGCTCCACTCTGGGCCAGGCTGGTTTAGGATCTCGGCAGGGCTGGTGGCAGTGGGTGCCACGGTGCCCCTGTCCCTCCTCTGTGACATCCCAGGGCTGAGCTGAGGGGGTTGAGCTCCTGGGGGGCTGTTCCACACCAACTGCTCAGACAGATAATGGCAGCAGGGATGAATCTAATCCAAGGGTCATGGAATCATGGAATGGTTTGGGTTGGAAGGGGCCTTAAAGCTCATCCTGTTCCACCCTCTGCCACGGGCAGGGACACTTTCCCCTATTTCCAGGTTGCTCCAAGCCCCGTCCAACCCCACCTTGGACACTTCCAGGGATCCAGGGGCAGCCACAACTTCTCTGGGCAACCTGTGCCAGGGCCTGCCCTACCCTCCCAGGGAACAATTCCTTCCCAATATCCCATCTGGCAGTGGGAAGCCATTCCCCCTTGTCCTGGCACCAGGATACCTCTTGCACAAGGACCTCGTGCTTCTGACCTGATTTCGACAAATTCAAACCTTCAGTTCAAGTGAAACTTTTTTCCATCACTTTTATGAAAATATTTTTTTTTTCTTTTAAACAGCACAGCAAAACTTCATTTTTGCTCAGAACATTTTGCTCCTCAGCTCACACAGCTCCGTGCTGGACTTCCTCTCAATTTTCCCTAAAAGTGTCATCCCGTGTCCTAAAAACCCCCTCTGTGCAACTTGGTAACACCAAAATTAGTGTCCAACATGCTTTGTGTCCGAGTTTCAACCCCTTTAGGGAATTAAAAACGGGCTGCACCGAGCAAACAGGGACTGACCCTTCCAGACACCGTGGAGTTGTACCGACGGCTCCTGCAAAAATCCCCGTTTATTCCATTCCAGCAAAACAAGCAAATAAACCGCCGGCGGTGCTTTGAAACTTCACATCCCCGTAATGGAATGCTTTTAGAGAGGAGCAATAAAAATAAATTGGAAACTGCTTTTGTGCTGGGTGCAGCTGGCACGAGCAAACGGGGGAACGCGGAGCCGCGACGGAGCAGCCCCGCTTTTATCGCTGGGAAGCGACAGGTCTCATAATGGTGTAAATTAACTTAAAAAATGGGCTTTTTTAGGAGCCCTCCGTGTTAATTCTGAGCGGTATAATTACAGGTCTTTTTATGATTTAGGTTAGACACCAATTAGCTTCCTTCTGAGGCTCTCAGATGACTGCTCTTCCCCTTCTCGTGCAGGACTCGCTCTGCTCTGGGTTGGTGCACGTGAAGCAGTGAAGTGAAATCGTTCATAACCGAGGGAAGTGACTGTGTTTGTTGGCTTGGCTTTGCTTTAAGTACATTTGCTGTGAGCAGGCTGTCACAGGAAATGCAAATTTGTGACGAGGCTCTTGCATCTCTAAGCCAGAGTACATAAAATGGTCGGGGAGTTCTTGGGAGTCATCGGTGGTTTTCAGCCTTCTGACGTCTCTGTGTCGCTCCATCCCATCCCCAAGCTGATCCCATTTCCCTCATGCAGCCTTAAGTGCCCTATTCCCATCCTGATCCAAGCATCCATATCCAACCTGAGCCCATCAGGGCTTTCTGCCCATCAGTCTCACCCTGAGCCTTGCCTGTTCCTCCTCTGGAGGTCTGGATGCCCCACATTTTTATGTTACCACATAAAAAATCCATACTGTCCTTTAGGAAAGGCATTCCAGTTCTTTCCCAGGTTCTGTGTGTTAAAAAAAAACACCAACCCCCCCTAAAATAGTGTGTCTTATAAGTGGTTATGTAAGAAGTTAGGGTTAGTTATATATAAGTTAATTTGAGCTTATTTTTTTTTGCTCTTATGTTGTTTCTCATCTCTCACCAAAAAATCTGTGTGTGGGTTGTATGTGGGTTGCAGAATGGTCTTACCTTGTGGTTTCAGAGCCAGCTCAACTCATCTTTGTGAGAAATGAAAATCATCTCTTATTATAATGCCTACAGAAAGATAGAGAGGGTTTCTAATTGCTAATCATACTCCTTAATTTTTAAGCCAGGTTTTTAGCTGGTATAAATTAATTACATCCTTTCCCTCTGCTGGATTTTCTTGCATTTTCTGATGTAACCCACTAACAGCTTCCTAGTGTACCCTGGACCCATCCTAGTGAGTCCAGAATGGGACAAGATGCAGAAAGAGCATGACCCTGCTTGAAGTCACTCTTGCAAATAGAGCCTTTAGTCTTCTAATTTCCCTTTTGAAGGTCATAACGAGTAAAATATGTGACATAGCCCGAGGAGACTGCAGCACTACCACCAAATTCTCTTGCCACTTTCTTTACTAAGCAGCTGCATTAGGATTTATTTGCCTTGCCTCATGCTCCATAGTACTTGGTGATCATCTAAATTTGTGCTGTTGGTTGAATTCTAAGTAAAAAAAAGACTTTTACATCCGTGTTAAGGGAGCTACTTCATCTCTGCAATGCAGGTTCTCCAGGACAGAATTCCTTGGCTGTTTAGCAGTACCTCCACACCACAGCTCTGGACAGGAGGAGACAAATCTGTTCTTAATACCTGACTAAGTAGCCCAGGGGTTCGATAATGTCTTTCTCCTCAAGGTCACCAGTTCAAATATAACACAAGCTGGAAGTTGAAGTTATTACCATTTGATGGCTTTTTTGTTAGTCCCTCTGAAATTAAGATTGCACATGAATGGACTGTCTCCAGGATATGGGGAGCTGGGCTTTGGGAAGGGCTCTGGGGAGTGCAGGATGAGGGAGCAAACACTTCACCCTTTGCCAGTGGTGCAGAACTGATGGCAACTGTTTGCTGTTTGCAGAGACATAAGTGATCAGTGATCTGCTGCCTCTCCATAATTTAGGTGGTTTCTGCATCTGAGCAGGTTATTGTGAATAAATTGACACAGTATTTTATGGGAAACACAGGTTTACTCTGCCTTCTCTGCGAGTGTTCTGCTCTGGGGGTTGTGTTGGCAAATTAACCTAAATTAATGATTCTACCCAGATTTAGGGCTCAGAGACAGGCTGATACAGCTCCTGGTCACCTCCAAATGTGCAGGGATTTCACCTGCCTGTGTCCACTGTGTCCCAATATAGAGAGGCTATTTAGAAGAGTGTGGAGTGCCAGGACAAGGGGGAATGGCTTCCCACTGCCAGAGGGCAGGGTTAGGTGGGATTTTGGGAAGAAATTGTTCCCTGGGAGGGTGGGGAGGCCCTGGCACAGGTTGCCCAGAGAAGCTGTGGCTGCCCCATCCCTGGAAGTGTCCAAGGCCAGGCTGGAGCAACCTGGGCTAGAGGAAGGTGTCCCTGCCATGGCAGGGGATGGGATGAGATGAGCTTCAAGCTCCCTTCCAACCCGAACCATCCTACAATAGTGGGAACAAAATCTCCCTCTAGCAGGGTGCCAGTGCTCTCTCAGACCAGACCCACCAAGGGAAAGCTCTTCAGGAAAGAACATTTCTCCCCTCTGTGAGCTCCTGGAGCCAAAAGCAGAGCAAACCCCCTGCCCACCCTTGTGAGGAGCATGGCCACAGCCCCTGCTGCTCATCCCTGTTGCCTCTAATCGGGTGTGTAGCCCTGGAGATTGGGTGTTTAATGTGTGACAACCCCCTGCTCTGCTCCCCATTCCTCAGGCCTGTCTGGTTGCCTTTCTTGTCACAGCAGGGTGATTACAGAGCACTTTGTCAATAATCCCACAAACCCATCATCCCCTCGATCAATGGGAGCTGGATTTGTCCAACCTTCCCTCAGCTGGAGAGGGCCAAGGGCAGGGATGTTGCTTTGCCACCTCTCAGGAGGTAACTTATGGATATTCCTCTGTGTCTCTTCTGTCTCTGTTGTTGCTGATTTTGATCTGAGAGCTCTGCATAAAAAGGAATCCTTGGAGTTCCCTCCTGCCATCCATCAAGTCAGTGATTAGGAGTGATTAGGGATTAGGGAAAAGGAGCTCTGGACAGGGACATGAGGGACATGTTGTGCTGGCACAGAACAAGTGACATGCCCTGGGACACAGGTGGCAGGAGAAGGTTGTGGTCTGTGTCCTGTGGGAAGGATGTTGGAGGGAATGGGTTGAGAGGGTACCTCGTGGTCCCAGACCCCTGGGAGCAGCTCTGGGCTGAGTGTGTGTTACCTCGAGACTGTTCCTCTCATGGGAGCTCACAGGATATGAAGCTCTGGGGTGGGTCCCCCTCAGACCTCCTGCCATGGGATTTTCCTGCTTTGTCAGAGGCAGCTGAGCTGGGAGCAGAGTTTTCCATAAGAGAAATAGGGGAACAATTCCAGGAGGGAATTCAGCCTATCTGCAGCCAAAGAGCTTCCAGAGGTACCTTTCTGATGGCTGCTATCAGCCATTGGGTTTGAACTTGGAATCCCATTTAAGTGCCAGAAGTGAGGCAGAATCACTCCAAACCCTCATGTTTGTTTTCACTCTTTTGAATCCTTTTGTGAGTCCAGGATCTTGCTGGCAGGGAATGAAGGCCCAGGGAAGTGAAGCTGCAGCCTTTCTGTGCTCTGATAACGTTGTGCCAGCGTGTCCTCAGTGACAGAATCCATGACCTGGATTCACTGCCCACCTCTGGGCCGCTCTCCTACCTGCACATCAGGAGATGGGAGCTCTGATATCACCTCCAGGGGATGTGCTGGTGGCTGAACTTGCTCTGCTTTCACACCTCGTGCAGCCCAAAGTTTTGCTCCTGATGAACCAAGCTCTGAGTCTCGAGGTTTCCAGCTAAAATCAGTGATGTCACTGCTCCCTCAGGGGCCAGACAGAACGTGTGCTAAGGGGAGATGCACTGAATTGGAGCTCCAGGGATGCTGTCCAAGGACAAAGCAGTTTGACCTAAATTCTTCCATGTGATGGTAGGGCTTGCAGTAATGAATTCTGTCTTATCTGTGTGATGGGGTTATGATTTGCAGGCATCAAAATCCGTAATTCAGTGAAGGCTGCTCCAAACCTGGGAGGCAGCTAAATAAATAAATAAAATTTGTCAATGCAGAATAATGTGCTTGCACACGGTTAGCAATAGCCAGGCAACTGTATATCACAGCCAAGAATAATGTCAGGTTTTGGAATCAGATAAATTGCAAATAACAATGCAGAAAACAACTGAACCTTGAGGAATATCTGCAGCCAGGCTGGACGAGGTGGCTGCAAAAAGCCTTTGTGTGGAAGAGAGAAATAGAGACCAATAAGACAGGGGGTAAAAAAAAACTGGGGAGGGAACAGCAGGCCATAAAGCTGTGATCAAGTGCAGGAGAGATGATAAAAGGCCATGGACAGCCCAGGAAAAATATTAAGAAGCAATAAAATGCAGCATCAGTGGAGATAAGATGATAATTTGTTATTCTCAGCAGAGCCATTTGTGCACTGGGGCTCTTCCCAGACTCCAGAGCTGAGCTGGGCTCTGCCTTGCACCTTGTGCAGTGATTTACACCTTGGCAAAGCAGGAGGAAAACCCTCTGAGCAGGGAGTGGGAGGATTTGTGTGTGTGTGTGTTCAGGGGGGAGGGAATTCAGCTTTAGCAAAGCTCAAACCTATCCCTGGAAGGGCTGGGAGGCTGGGAAGAGTTGGTTTTCCACTAGAATTATCCTGGTTCTGGACTCCTTGATTCCCCAACCCTTTTCCAAGTGCAGAGGGCTGGGAAGAGCTGTTTATCCACTGGAATTGGCTGCTCCCAAACAGCTTTGGCCAGTCAGGAGTTGTGCATTCCCAACTTCAGTGCTCAGGAGGATCAGCCCTGCTTCTCCCAAGGAAAAATGGCTCAGCAAGGCAAGCAGGGATGGGAGAACTGGGTGCCCTGAGCCACTGGGTCAGAGAGGTGGCACTGACCCACAAATATGAAGGACCAACACATCCCACACGAGTCTGAGAGTCAGGAAAAGGATTTGGAGGGATTTTGGCACGGCCTGGTGCCAACTGCTATGGGCACACACAGTTTCCTCACTGGGAACACCCTCCCTTTGCTCCCAGCTGCAAGACTAAGCTCAGATATGATAGTTCAAGACACCTTTGACTGGAAATAAATGAAAATGTCACTGGCTTTGGCTGACCTTTAGAGCTGTGATGTTGGTCTGAGCGTTGAACAGGCATGTGGGAGCAGGTGGGTGCAAATGTCTGTGCTCCACAGGGCAGAGCTGCCTCTGGGATGTAGGAACCAGCCTGAGAGATGGAAAAATGGGAACTGGAGAGCCTGGAAGTGCCTCTGGGAGCGGGAGGAGAGGGAGCTGCACGGAGCTATCTCCCAACTCCATCTCTGCATCCTCTAAGTGGCACAGACATTGTTCAGCAGTTTTCAAAGATGCTGATAACAATGATACAGATCCCTGGTACTTATTAAGCTGATGGCTTTTAAACATTAAATTCCAGCTATAATTAAATTAACCGAAATTGGTTTTATTTAAAAAAAAATAATAAAAAAAGAAGAATTCTAAGCACTCCCCAGTAGCATTTAAAAGGTGAGGGAATTGCCTGCAGGCCTAAATAAGCATTGCTGCAGATTGAATCCAGGACTAATGGGATAGCTAATGACTGAAGTTGTAGTCAGGGGACCACAGAGGAGGGGGGGGATAAGGGAGGAGGGACAAGTTCAGTCACTGGGGAGGGTTCTGTGGTGCTGTTGCTGTTTTTCCTGGAAAGGGACTCCAGGCCAGCCTCTTGCAAAGCCAAGGAATTAGATGCAGAGTGACACGATCATCCTGGTAATCAGGAAGTGATTTCTTATGGAATTCTTCCATTTCAAACAGTTTTCTGCAATCATGCAGCCCAGAGCTCTGCCTGCCCTCCCTCTGGGTGAGGATGGGCTGGGCAGGGGGAGCTGCCACCAGGGCAGGGAAGCAATGCAGAGCTTTTAGTGCCTCCAAGACTTTCTCATCCTCTGTCCCACAGGCAGCTTTTGGGAGGGAAGGAGAGAGCAAAGAGCTGGGTTTGACTCTGCTTAGCTGGGGATCCCTGTGTGTTGTGGGCTCCAGCAGTGGCACAGTGTGCTCTGGGCATGCTGGGGCTGGGAATGCTGCTGGATATAACCCCACAGCAACTTGGGAAGGGATTTCCCATCCCTCCCAGCGTGGTGAGATTGCCCTTTGGACTTCCAAAGGGTCTGGCTGGGGAAGGGAAGCCTTTGGTGACCTCAATCTGAGTGTAGCCAAGCGTCACCTCCTGCACAGGCAGCCTGGGAACCCCTGTGAGCACAGAGACCCATTTTTAAAGAGAAGAGCTGAAGGAAGTGACAAACTAAGTTGCACAGACTCTAACCCTGCTTGCTGTTCTGTATTTAAATCCATTGTTATAGCCTGGGGCACCCTTGAATAATTACTTGTGCTGACTGACTGTGACGTGATGCCACACGAGGCACAACAGGGCTCAGTGATGCCACTGGGGCTCTGAGCTGGCCCTGTGGAGCCTGTCCCACCTGCAGAGGAGGTCCCACTGATGGACTTTGGCAGGATAAACCCCTGGGCCTCACTTTCCTTGGCTCCCTGTGCTGTGTCTCTGCTCCCTGTGCACGTGTCCTACACGTGTGTGTGTCCCCGGGTGCCCTCCAGCAGCCCAGCCCCTGGCCTGAGGCAGGCAGATGGTCCCTCAGACAGCCCCAGGCCCCTTTGCTGCAAACTATCTTACACTGGGAAAAATACCCAACCATTTTCACCACTCCCCTGTGAAGAACTTGGTGCTGGTTTAGCTCGTTTCCACTCCAACAGCATCATTTACCTGGGAGGGGGGACAACTCTGTGAAAGGGCAAATAACAAATATCTTACAGGGGAAATTATAGGGTGGGTTCAACAGGCCAAAGAAACACCCTCCTGTCCAGGTTAGTCCTCATGCCAAAAAACCAGCCGTTTTCCTGGTGACATCCCTGGGGGATGGGGGGGACGCAGTGAGAACCCCACTTGTCATCTGGGACCTGTCCTGGCAAAAAAATCCATGCTACTCTTGGCCACGAGGGCTGCCCGTGTCAGCAGCTGCCAGACTGAGCAGGCAGAGCCCAGGCTGAGCATGTCCCTGGTGTGCAGGAGTGTGGTGGCACCGTGTGAAGGCAGAGGTGCCCTGCCCGTGGCTTCACCCAGCCCGGGGTCAGCAACCTAACACAGGGCAAAAGGACTTGGTGTGGGGGGAGCTGGGCATCAACTCAAAGCTGTTCTGCCAGACTACAAGAAAAGAGCAAGTAGGACCTTCAGGACAGAGCTTGCAGGGAAAGCAGGGGCAGCTGTGCCTAAATCTGAGCACCCCTGGGGAAGGCACGTGCTCAGGGATGAGCTCCTTTAAGTTCTCTGGGACATCTCTGCTGCATCAGCCTCCTGCTTGTACCCCTGCCCAGGGCTGGGTTTAGTCTTTGCAGCTTGTTGGAGTAGTTGAGGACACAAGGGAATGTCAGAACCTGCTCTCCAGCTCGTGGCAGAGGTGCTGAGCTGCAGCACATGCTCGTGTCAGATCTCCTTTGCCAAGATCCCCTCTGCAGGAATCATTTCTGAAAGACATTTAACATTTCTGTTCTGGCTTTGAAGATCAGATTAAAGTGTGTTCTGTTTTGAAGGAATTGAAAATATACTTGTTAATTTAATAGAAGGCTTCCTCTGGCTTGCAAGATTTGTCCCTGTTAGGCACATCATTCAAAAAATTACCTATTGTGGTTGAAAAAAACAATTTCAAGGCATCTGGAGTTGTGCTAATAACTGTGAGCAGCAAGTCTTCGATTCCCTTCATACTTCATTACTGGCTTGTCCCAAAAAACAATCCTGTCTTAATCAGGGCTTGTATCTCCTGTCAGGTTATTGTTCATTGTGAGATGTGAGGCAAAAAAAGGCATTTCCCTGCTTTTCCTGGGCTGAGTTCACTGTCCACTGCTGCCAGCCCTGCTGGAACAGAGTGAGTTGAGGAGTTTGATATCAAATCTATCACTGACAGAGCGGATGGTTTTCCTTTCCTCCCACTCTCTGAATTCCTTTCCTGGCTGGATGTTGGAATCACTGCTGGGAGGAGAGGACAGAAGGGAGGACAGGCAGATGGACAGACACACAGATGATGAGGTCATGCCAGCCCTCAGCCCTGTTACAGCACAGGATTAGGGGGGTTTGTTTCCCAGTGAAAGTCAGGAGAGTGGAAATCCCCCCTTTCATCTGCCTCAGCCCCTCTGCAGGGTAACAACCTGCTCATTCATCACGAGGAAAACACTGCAAGGTTTAATCATTTCGTATTAGAAAGCACTTTGATAACCAAAGCTCTACACACCTGCTAATTAACAGTAACTCTGTTTGAACTATCGATAATTAATGTATATTTTATTTCCCAGTGTGTGTTTGCCAACAGAGGCAGGAAAAGGATGGCTGTGCTAAGGGGAAGGGACAGGGAGCACATATCTCTGCCTCATGAAGTGACCTCAGGTGGCTGAACCCCCCAGGCTTCCTCTTTTCTCTTCCTTTTGGGCTCCCTCAGATTAACCTCTCTGCTCTCCCCCTGCTGAACAGGTTATTGCTGCTGCTGCAAAGCACAGAGAGAAAATCCCCTCTCGAGCTCGTGGGTGAAAATGCACTGAAGTCGATAAAAATGACCCCTATAAATCCAGAAATGTGACCCAATAAATCCAAAGTGGGATTTTCCCTTTTGGTTTTTCCTCCTTATTGAAGGAGTTGATTTTGTTCTCTGGGTCTGGGTGTCTTGTGATGGGCACAATCTCTCCAGAGCTCCAGATACCAATTGAGACAGGAGCAACATCTGGCACTTCCTTTAGCAGGAGAAGTAAATCAGGAGGGTTGCTGCATACATCTTTGCTATCATCTTGCTGTTCTAAAATGACTCATTTTGACTTTATCTCTTCCCTGGAAACCTGTGTCCTCACCTCTGAGTTTTATGCATTGATGCAATACACCAGAGATTTTTTTAAAAAAACCAAAAAGCAACAAACCAGCTAAAAAATAAAAAAGATTACATCGTTTACCAGCCAGTTGGTGGTTTCTTCTGTGCTCCTGACCAGCTAATGCTGTGGAGTTTATTTCCATTAGTTGTATTATTGCCTTTTATCTGCTTCTCCCCACGGCACTTAAAGCGACGTCAAGGCGCCAAATCTGTTTTTATGAAATTGCCCCGTAAAAAAATATAAAATAAATAAATAAATAAATGAAAAATTTAAGAGGCCAGCAAGCAGAAAAGGTGATGGATTAGATCTTAAAGCGTCAGAACAGCTCCTTAGGCTCCTTTCTGCCACGAGCTTCATTTCAAAATGTTTTGTTCCTTTGTCCCCTGATTTTTCCATGGGCTGTTTTATTATCACTTTTGTTATAGCTTTTCATCTATTGCTGTATTAAGTGTGAGGCTCTTGAAGAGCACTTTGCAGAGGAGGTGCTGAGGTCTCAGAGAACTCCCCGAGGCCAGGGGAGGGCTGTGTGTGGGATTCCTGAGCCAGCCCCCCGGGCTCTCCAGTGGTGTTTGCTGGGAGAAGGACTTGGGGGGCTGGTGGGGGACAGGCTGGAGGTGACACAGCCCAGAAACCCCCTGGGCTGATCCCACAGAGGGCAGGGGGGGATTCTACCCCTCTGCCCCTTCAGGTGAGACCCCCCTGCAGAGCTGCCTCCAGCTTTGGGGTCCAACAGCACAGCAAGGACAGGGAGCTGCTGGAGCAGGTCCAGAGGAGGCACCAAGAGGGTCTGAGGGCTGGAGCAGCTCTGCTGGGAGGAAAGGCTGGAGAACTGGGATTGTTCAGCCTGGAGAGGAGAAGCTTTGGGGTGACCCAACTGTGGCCTTTCAGTACCTGAAAAATGGAGAGAGAGAGAGTGTTTGCAAGAGCCTGGAGTGACAGGACAAGGGGGAATGGATTCAAAGTGCCAGAGAGTAGGTTTAAATTGGATATTAGGAACAAATTCCTCCCTTTTAGGGTGGTGAGGCCCTGGCACAGGTTGCCCGGAGAAGCTGTGGCTGCCCCATCCCTGGAAGTGTCCAAGGCCAGGTTGGATGGGGCTGGGAGCAACCTGGGCTAGTGGAAGGTGTCCCTGCCTGTGGCAGGGGGTGGAACCAGATGATCTTTAAGGCCCTTTCCAACCCCAACCATTCTATGATTTGAAGTTTACCAGTGCCCTCTCACAAAGCTGGTGCTGGGCCAGGAGGTCAGAGCCACGTCCTGTGGTCCTGCCTTGGGTTTTCATGGTGACCAGAGCCCACAGCTGGAAAAGAAAGTTTCACCCCTGGATTTTCCCTGAGCACCTACTGTGCATCCCCAGGCAAGGAGCTCTGAGTTACAAAAGAGTAACACTGAGTTTTGTAGCTCTGGACAGCAGCAGTTGCTCAGCTGCCCAGTCATGTTTCACACTGGGATTGCCAGCAGAGAGATGATGGTTTGGAACAAAGATCTCAAACTGTGCTCAAATGGCTCATTTCCCCCCCCACCCCCCAATTTGAGTTTGTTTTTTTTTTTTTTCGATATTCTTTCACCAGCCAAAGGTCACGTTATCACGGCATCCCAAATAATCTCATCCAAGAGACACAGCTGCAGTTTATCCCTGCTCCTAGGCAGGTTAGATGCCAGGGAATGCATTACCAGGGCTATGGGAACACGTGGACATCCAGAGTGGTCTTGCACAGATCGCTTTTCTCTCGGACACAATTTATTTACCGCGGTTTAAAAAAGAAACACGAGAGCACTTTGCCTGCAAAGTGCAGCAGAGCACCTGGGTTTGCATTTATCCACGTTTAGGAGGTGTTAAATGTGCTGGAACACAGCAGGAACTCCAGGCTGCAGCTGTATCCTGGCCTGAACTCGTGGAGGTGATGGGTGCCAAGAGCTGGAAGTGCAGTTCCGTCGTGGGGGTCGAGCCCAGAGGGTGGGAGTGGTTCAGTCCAGGCCCTGCTTTAATTTGAAACTAATGCTCCTTGTTAGAGGTATCCAACCTGGAAAGACTCCAAACCACGAGGAGACCTCAGCCTTCTCTTGCTCTGACCCTGCCAAGCCCCGCTGGGTTTGGATCCCCTTTCCCTGCACGAGGAGCGTCTCAGTGGGGCTTCCAAGGGGCTTTCGGAGCCTGGATTGGATCTGGAAGCTTCCAAGGGGCATCCTGAGCCTTGATTGGGTCTTTGGAGCAGGTGATTCGTTTTAGATGAGTTCAGCTTGGCACTCCAAGCCCTCCTGTACATCCTCATTTGACGTCCTTCTGCTGCCTTGGCTCCAGAAGAGCATTAGCGTATTTTATTTTTTTTTTTTTTAATATATAAAATTATATGTGCCAGGGGCTCAAGTCCTTAACTTGCACAGAACTGATTTATAGCATTACTTGGCAATCTTGAAGCTGTTCAGTGTTACCTCTCAGCTCTGTTTATGCATTTTAAAGCAGAGAGGGAGACAGTCTGCTAATCCTCCGTGCAGCTTGCCGAAAACTTTGAGCTTTCCTTGGAAATCAGGCTAGGCTCGGAGCTCCCAAGCTCCCCATGAAATTATTATGATTCCTTTTGAAACCTGAGGAGCTTTAAATTCCAAGTGCACCTTGCACCTGGCTCTCCTTCCTCCTCGCTCCAGCGGAGGTGACTTTGAGCAGGGCTGGCAGGGATGTGGAAAGGCAGCTTTTTCTTTTTCCTCCCCGTGGGATGGAATCGCCCCCAGCTCCCCCCTGGGGCTCCCCGGTGTGGATGTCGGGGTGTCAGGAACGGGGGAAGCAAAGGGAACAGGCTGCAGCACAGAGTTAGTTAGAGCTGAAAGCTGGTTCTGACATTTGGCCTTGTTTGGGAGCTTCAGAGCAGGGATTCAGAAAAGAGCTGGAGAGGGAAACACCTTCGGTCGTTTTTCAAGTGGGATAAAACCACCTTAAAGACACCATTAAGGAAAGAGCTATTGATGATAAAGGCCAATAAAGATGTAGCTGGGTCTTTATTCAGCTGGAGAGCTACTGAGAAGCAACAAAGTTGGGTTTGTGTTTGAACTTTTCTGTTTCATGTGCAAGGATTTGTGTTGGGTTTGGCTGCAGAGCCGAGTCCCACGTTACTGCCCTGGGAGAGGGGGAAGGTCTCTTGGAACAGGGATGATAACCCAGCTGGGAGGGAGTCCTCTGACTGCACCCCAGCATGTCCATTTAATCACTTAATCATCAGTCCTGGCACCTCCAACCCTCTTAGTGATGGAGACAAAAGTTCAGCCAGGCACATTAACCCCTTAATTAATAATCTTGGTGCTTAACTACTCTGCTCTTAACCCACTGAGCTTCTGCTGACATTGATGGAGCACCAGGACATGTATGTGGTACTTCAGTGGAAGTGGTGCCTGGGCAGTGCTGATTTTTGGGACGGCAGATGAGCTTTTTTTGGGGGTTCACCTCCTTCAGCAATTCCCTGAAAGTCAGTTTTATTCAGTGGTTCTTCCTCGGGGCCTGTTGTCTGACTCCCACAGGTACAAACTATGATTATACCCCCACTGGCTCCCCCAGGTGCTCTCAGAGAGCTGCCCCAGTCCCCAGGTCTGTGGCCTGGCAGGCTGAAGGACTCTCCCTGTTCTCAGTGGTCTGTGATGCTCTGAGGGTGACAGGGGAAGGGGCTCTGCCAGCCAGAGAAAGACCCTGCCAGGGGAATGGCAGAAGGCCCCGTGTTCAGAAGGGGTCATGGCCACAAGTGGAACTCTCTCATCACTAAAGGGACACCAAAAGAAATGAAACAGCCCATTCTGAAAAATTATGCCCTTTGCACCACCCAGTAAAAATACAAGCCATAAATTCTGGGGGAACTGAAGCGTGAGCAAAGTGATCACTGATGTGGCTCATGACCTTTAATTGCTTCTGAATTTTTAGATGCTCTGGAGTGCAATGTGGCTCCCTGAATGTGACCAAAATGTAGTTTTTCACCTTGCAAACGCTCCAGCTCTTGCCTGCCCTGTTCCTTTGGGTCAGGACAACACACTGTGCTCTTGTTTGAAATAAGTAAAATGAAGTTATGACTCACCTGGCTGCCACTCAGCTGCAATTCTGGGGTGAGAGTCAAAAGTCTGCAAAGAGTCTGCCAGCACTGAGGTGCAGCTCAGCACCAGGCTGAGTCTCTCATCAGCATCTCAGAGCTGATGGCACCAGAAGCAGTGAGGTTACTCCTGAGTAAGTTTTACTAAGAGATGAGGATGCTGTCAGTTAATATTTGATATCACCCACTCAATACAAGTGGGATTTAAGCAGCACTCAGGCCCTAGGCTGCATTTTTTTAATTTTTTTAGATGTCCCTTTTCCTCTTCTCATTCCCTGATGAGTATTTCTGTTCAAACTGTCGTGGCATGACTTGTCCAGAGGAAGCACTGAAAGCTGAGGAGAGCTGTGGCTGGAGCTGGTCGTGCCCAGGGAGCAGCAATTCCTAGTGCAGGACCAGGAAAACTCCTTCCCCTCTGGAAGTGATGATATCTTCCTCTGCTCTGGGGAGATACAGCAGGCACAGCTTCTCAGAATGTTAAGCTGCAAATGCAAATTCCTCCCGAAAGTGCATTTTCGTGCTTTATCTTTCATCTTTTACATAACTCTCAGTGTCTGCCCCTCTAAGAAACTCTTCCAGGCACTAAGAGCAGAGAAAATCAAGGCAACAGTAAAGGAAATCATTTGCTTTCTCTAAGAAGACAGTCAAAAATCTGAAAGAGTCACCAGTGCTCCTGTTCCTTCATCTTAAAAAACAAGATTTTGGCTCAGAAAAATCCATGAAAACAACGGAAGTGTTCCTAGAAACTTCATGCTACCCCTCCATTGAGGTGTTGTAGGTAACCACAAATATATAGATATATTTACAGATAGATATTCCTGATCATTAAACTGGCTTTGGATTGGCCACAATGTATAATTCAGCAAATAACCTCGAGCATAAAAATGAGATTCTACTCCAGAAAACTCTTTAATCTCCCTTGTTTTTATGGATCAGCAAAGGTGTCAGAAGTTTGACACTCCAGATAATTGAGCTCTTGCATTTAGAGCACAGCCTCCAAATAATGGCAACTTTGCTTTGAAAGAGTCTTTCTAAACTTTGGTTTGACAATTAGCATTTCAAAAGGTTGCAACTGTGTAGCTGCCATCCCCTAATACACAGTTTGAATCAAATGTAAAGATTAATAGCACAGCACTAAAAACAGCCATAAAATCTCCCTGCCAGCTCTGTGATAGATGAAAATCTGGAGTTGTGTATCTGTGACACATCTGCCACTCCTCAGCACGGGGTGAGAGGAAGGGGACACTCCAAACTCACTGCCTGGAGCTGATCTCCACCCCAGATATGTGCAGTGAGACACAAACCTGCTGGCACCAAGAACCTGCCCATCACAAGACTCCTTTGGGTGCTTGCAGGTGGTGAAACAGCAGCTCTGTCTTGGAGAGCAATTGTCTCCCTCCCCTTCAGGGGTCATCATTTTTGGTCTCAAGTTGCTCCATTAGGAAAAAAATTCTTCCTGGAAAGCGTTGTCAAGCATTGGAATGGGTTGCCCAGGGCGGGGGGGGGTCACCATCCCTGGAAGGGTTCCAAAAATGTGTGGAGGTGGCACTTGGGGACGTGGTTTAGTGGTGAACGTGGTGCTGGGCTGACAGTTGGACTTGAGGATCTTCTTAAAGGTGTTTTCCAACCTTTATGATTCTATTTCTGCAACTCTGAGCCCACCAAAGTTGGGGCCAGTGTCTGATTTGGCCACGTAGAGAGCAGGGCAAAGTCAGCACTGTGGATTTTATCTGCCACCTCTGGTGTTGTCAGGGGGATAATTAGGAGGCAGTTGGAACAGTGGGAATTCTCCATGGGCAGAGGAGAGCAGGAGCCTAATGAGGCAAATGAGATGCACTCAGTCCCCTTCCCACACTGGCCAGGGATTCAAGGGATTATCTTCAAGGCTATTCTCAAACCAATCAATAAAATATGCATTTAGAAGACTGAAGTGACACCCAATCAAGGCTAAACCCCTCTGTGTTTGTGCTGGGAGGGCACAGAAGGTGTCTGTGTGTGTGCCCTGAGTGGATTCTGGGGCAGAGAGCCCACACTCCACCAGGAATGGGGTCACAGAACCATGGAATGGTTTGGGCTGGAAGGGACCTTTAAAGATGATGTAATTCCACCCCCTGCCATGGGCAGGGACACCTTCCTCTAACCCAGGTTGCTCCAAGCCCTGTCCAACCTGTCCTTGGACACTTCCAGGGATGGAGCAGCCACAGCTTCTCTGGGCAACCTGTGCCAGGGCCTCCCCACCCTCCCAGGGAACAATTCCTTCCCAATATCCCACCTAACCCTGCTCTCCTTCACTTCGAATCCATTCCCCCTTGTCCTGTCACTCCCTGCTCCTGCAAATCCTCTCACTGCTCTTCAGGATTTATCTGCTGATGGGCAGAAATGCCCAGATTAGGGGCTTTTTTTCTCTCCTTTAAATGAGTGCGAACAACAGGGGGTTTCTTTACAGCTCCTCCTTTAATAACTCGGGTTAGTCATAATGAAATCTGTTCTTCGGGTAGAATTAATATGAGATAGTAATGGTGATTAGGTAATTAGCAACTACCAAGAGTATTTAACCTTCCTGGTGACAGCGTGTCTGACATCACCTGAGCTCGTGCAGACTCTGTGAAAAGAATTAACAATTTTAAATTACTCCATTTAAGTTATTAATTATGAAATAGAGATTGGCCCAGAAATAATGGCAGTGGTGCCCGGTATCCTGGTGATTTTTTTCCACCTCTGCATATCTTAAATCTTTGCATTTTCTGTCTTGCATTTCATTAGAAAATTGAAATAGGATTACAAGTATTGAAGGACATCTGCTGTGGTAAACACTGGCTAAATCCCTGGAAGTGTTCAAGGTCAGGTTGGATGGGCCTTGGAGCAACCTGGGATAGTGGGAGTTGTCCCTGCCCAGGGCAGGGGGTGGAACAAGATGATCTTTAAGGTATCTCCTAACCCAAACCATCCTGTGATTCTCTTATACTCACACTGCTATCCCTGCTCCCATGAATGATCAGGAAGCAAAATTCCCTTTTCCTTTCCTTTTACCTGAAAATCCAGTTCACACTGAAACCTTGCAGTGGCCAAGTAATTCGATTTTCTATTTTTTTTTTTTCCTTAGTGCCAATATTTTTCTTTGGAACAATATTCATTTTCCTCAGCAATGTTTTTTTGCCTCTTCCCACGTGTCCCTGCAAGAGGTTCTGGAGCTGCAGCGACCCCTGAATGGATTTCTTTGCCCTGTGCTGTCCCAGCTCCCGGGGATGTTGGAGTCATCCTCCTGCTTCCCCCTTAGCACTGTAGATGCACTTTTATCTTTAAGAGAGCTTAAAAAAAAGAAAAAAAAAAAAGTGACTCTTCCTGAGAAGTTTCACAAGCAGCTTGTCAGAGATATTTATGGGCAGACACAAAACCCTGTTCCGAAGGAAGTTTGCAAACATTTGCTCCCCTAATGCGACTTTACAGCTCTGGAGTTTGCTCTCATAAATTTTCTATTTAGTCATTTCACGGCTTGTAAACGTGCCTGTGAGTGTATAAATCTGTTTGTGGGCACCCACCCACCCCTCTGGGTTCCTGCCTGTCCCACCCTCTCCCTTCAACCCGCATTTAAAGCTCCTCTCCGAGTTCCTCACACAGTTTCCCTTTATTAGCAGCCAGGATTGTATTAATGCATTCCACAGTGGGAAGTGCTCTCCTAACTATTGCCTTGGACACTCATTTAGTTGAATTTGATAGTGACAACACGTTGACATTGGTAAGGTTAATGACCCAACACTTTATTTCATTGAACGAGTTGAACAACGTTTAGTACCTTGTTCCACGCCGTCCTCGGGAGCTGTTGGCGCTGTTACTTTAATGGCACTGTGGCATCTTTGCCCTTTAAGTAATTGGCACCGTGAAAATATTCTCCAGGTCCTGTCACAATTGATTAGTGTGGCACTGAATTACAAAAAAATTACTTTTTATTTTCCTTTCCTGCTCCTTTTTTACGCGGAGCGAAGGCGAAATTCGATCTCTGCGGGCGTGAAAGGCTGACAGCTCTAAAAGCAGAGGAGAGAGAAAGTCCTGCCTGCTGCCTTGACTTTTTGGGTGTGGAGCCAACCCAAAGCTCTGCCTCTCACCTCATCCTGCCCTGCTGACCAACAGGTTCCACAGGAACCAGTCCCATCTGTTTTTCTGTCCAGGGCAACTAAAACACAACAATTCCCAGTGAGTTCTGCCTTTTTGAGCAACCTGCTCTGGAGAGTGAATCCCTGCCCATGGCAGGGGGTTGGAATGAGATGATCTTTAAGGTCCCTTCCCACCCAAACCGTGATTCCATGATTTTCCCGTGCCCTGACACGGGGGCAGGGATGTTTGGGGTTTAACCACATCCAGCATTGGAGGAGAGCAGGGTTTAGTGGGTGCTGTTGGCAGGAGGCTGCTCCATGCAGAGGGTCCTGGAGCACTTCAGCACCCCCAGGGGATCCTCTCTGGGCTTGTCTTTCACAGGACATGACTGATGGTGCTCAGACCTTTTAGAGGGAGGAGAAAACAAACAGAGGAGTGAAATGGGCTGGGTGACAGATGACAGCACAGGTTGCTCCTGTTTGCTCCCTCTGCTGCACGTGGGGATGTGATCCCTTCACTTCTCATTTGCTGGGAGACTTCAGGGCTCAAAAGCAGCCAATTCTCCATCCTCCAAAAGGGCTGGAAGATGAAAAAAAAACGTGCAGGATGAATTGTCTGCTCAGTGCAAGAAACAAGAGCACAGCTCTGAAATGACAACATCTGGAAAGACAGAGGTGGCATTTGGTGGCAGTGACCCAGAAGGCAAAGCAGTGTTTTCACCAGGGGACTTGAAGGTGCAAAGTAAAACATCATTTTTGTGTTTGCATCAACGACAACAAAAAAAAAAAATCTTGACTTTGGATTCATGTTGTCCTTCTATCACCTTCCCCCTCTCTTTTAAATTACCCTTGATTGTACAACATCTGCTCCCTTCATGCCTGCATATGGCTGTCTCCTTAAATCTGCATTTCTGTCGAGGGGCTGCATACAAATATCCAGCTGAAAGTTTGCTTTTCAAAGGTCTGATTAACCAACTTACTCTGGAAAAGGAAAATTAGTATTGACACGACTGTAAAAGCTGCCAGTGGTGGGGAGAAGGGAGGGGGGGATGGAGAGGAATGGGTATGACAAGTGTCAGGCAGGGACACTGAGAAGGACCAAAGAGGAAGCAATCCAAGGATCAAACCCCACATCTTCACACAGGAGGTTCTGTTTCATTCTTGCATTCAAAAAATAAACCCCCTCGCAGATGTGAGATTCTGAAACATGAGAGGGATGTCATTTTTGGGTTTTTTTTTTTTTTAGGCATGTGAGAAAAATTCCTACAATTGACATGCTCAGAACGTCTCCTCAGCAGACATTTGCTACCCAAAATACTCGCCGAAGATTTTTCAACAAAGCTCCAGGTTGGAGTGTAGGATGGCAAGATAAAGGCAGATCTGCCTGTAAGCTCTATTTAGTAAAAAAGTTATCTCTCTTTTGATTTGGAACCTTAAAAAATAACCATATAAAAGTACAGAACTGTCTTCTGATCATCTAAATCTGCTTATAATATTCCACATAGCTTTTTCTGCTGTCTCTATCCATTAGCTGGCTTTTAGTTCTATGGGAGAGGAAATGGATCCACGTGTACATGACAGATGAAAGGCAAATCTCAAGGGTTCAAACACAGAATTTTGGATTCCTTAGTGACTCATCATGTGCCTGTGGGCTGGGAATGAACTTTTCAGTGCCTTGAGCTCTGATGTGCCCAAGGAGTTTTGTTGTCTCCTCTTCCAGTCCTTATTTTAAGCAACTCAGGGGACACCTGGCTGAGCAACATCACCTCTTCTCCCCTGCAGGAGATGGGAATTGCCCTAAAGGAAGAACACAGGGAATACTTCAGGGTTGGAATTGGCCAAATGGATATCCCTGGTCCCCTGGGAAGAACACAGGGAATACCTCTGCCTACAGACCATGATTCCACACCCGAGGATGCTCCTGTCCCTGTTGGCAGCTCCAGCACTGGCTGTAAGACAGTGATATCCAGTGTCACGAGCTGAGGCAGCAGCATCTCTCCAGCCCTGCAAGGGAAAGACCTTGTCTGATGAGCACATTTATTCATATTTTTTTTTATCACTAACCTTCCTCCTGTCTGCCTTCCCTCCCTGCAGCCCACCCCCTGGCTCTTTTACCTCCATTCCCCAGCTGAGCCTTTTCTGGAATATACTCTATATTTGTCTCCTGCTTCCCTGAACACCCATTATTATGTGGAATAATAATGCAGGGGCTCTGCCTGGCACCTCTGCTCAGTGGCTCCGAGTGGGCTGAATTGTAGCCAGCGGCGGGGGGTGATAAATGTAGCGTGAGATGCCTTTTCCACAGCAAACTGCAAATTGCCTCAGCAGCACGGCCCACAAAAGGTTCCCGTGGAGCAAATTTATCTCCCATTGTCGACCCAAGGAGGAAAAAGGGAGAGGACCAGGCATCCTATTTTTAAAAAGTCACATTTGATCTTGTTCCGGCTCCGAGTCCGGAGTCTTTTAAAGGACTTTTGGTGGAAAATGCAGACCTGAGGATGCTGCACGGATAAAGGGATTTATTTTTAACTGCAGCCAGGGGTCACGACCGTGTGAGCATTTCAATTTTAAGCCACTCTGCTCGAATAATACATTTCAGCAAAGCGAATGTTATGTCATCTAATAACTCCTGGGTGGGAGGAGGGCCGGGCTGGGGAAGGGGAGAAGAGATGGGAGAGAGGAATCGCCCTGCGAGGAACCCCTGCCTAAAAAGGAGGAGGGGAGGAGACAGTCGGGAGTTCACACCTCCCATCTGGTTCAGCCCTCAGATAGCAGCATGATGGACACTCCCAAGGAGTGTGAGGTGATGGATATACAGCTGGAGAGCTCGGGTGATGGATGATGGAGAAAGGGAGAGGGGGGCATCTGGTGATTGACTGAGAGCGGCACAACCACAATTAATGGCACCTCTGACATATGATAACCTTAAATGCCTTTGTATTTGACACTTGCCTGTCATGTTCCTGCTATATTTTCCTCTAAATGTCAGTTCCTGAATTAAATGTGGATATTTGGTGTTGGGAGGGCTCCTCCTGCCATCCTGAGCACCCACCAGGGCAGAGTTGGACCCAGGGTATGGCCTGGATGGTCCTTTGCTCATCTGAGCTGAGTGATGGGATTTATGAGCCTGTTTCCAGGAATAAATGCTTGGCTGCCTTTAATTGTGTCCTTCATTAACACCCCAGAGTTATTATTTGCATTATAGTAATTGTTAGTACCCACCTCTGAGAGCAGAGCAGCTCAGGAGCATCCCAGCTGAGAGACAAGGTGGGAGGTGACAACAATGGACTGGGAGAAGCCCCTGGGAAGAGCTGGTGGGGGAAAGGAAAAGGCAAGACTTGAACCCCAGCACCCACAGGCAGATCTGTGCCTTCCTTACGTGGCAAATCCCGTGAAAATGCATTTTGCTTGTGTTCACCTACCTTCAAATCGGGTTTAACAGTTTCCAAATCCGGTGTGTGCTCTCTCTGTGCTCTTCCAAAGCATATTAGGAACTGCAAAGGAATTATTCCAGAATTAGGGGTGTGTAAATGAAAGCAGATTAGCTCTCCTTGCCTCAGTGTCCCTGTTTGTGATCCAATGTTAAGCAAAATGCTCTAATGCTGGTGTGAAGGCAGGGCTTAATTTATTACTGTCATGCCTAATTAACATTTCGAGATCCTTCCTCAGAAAGAGGATTATTAGCAGCAATAATATTATTCTTCCAGCACTGTTGATTTGAGCTGAACTCGTATCAATAGGTGATTAGTACCTATAATTCCAGAAGTGATTAGCAGCACCCAAGGGCAGCACCCGGGTGCTGGCAGCAGGTCCCACCCAACCCAGGAGAAATGTGCTCCATCCTCTAAGCCATGGAGTTAGCAAGGAAAAATATAAACCAACTTGCACTATATATTCATTTTCCCATAGCTTAGTTGCAAACAGAACAAGCCATTTGCAATTCCAAGTCGAATTTGAGGGATTAGAACCCATTTTGCTGTGTTAACATAACGAAAAATAAATAGAATGTTGTGGGTTGTTTTCTCTAACGGCCTTTAAAGCTTAAGGTTTATTTATACACTATTTACTTCCCAAGGACAGGGAATGAAAATATCTTCCCTCCTTTTCTTCGTCTGAGACATCTTCATATCTTTTCCCATGAAAATAATTCATGTCACCAAGAAAAAAAAGTCCTCTATGAATCACTGATGAGTCTTTGATGCTTAATGTGCTGTCCAGCACACGAGTTCTCTTGGAATGTACTTTAACAAGAAGATCTGATTTTTCTTCCTACCATCATTAAAGTTTCCCCTTCAAATTTTTAACAAGCAAATGAATGTTCTCCTGGCATAATTATAGCTTCTTTTTTTAAAAAAAAGAAAAAAATTTCCTTTAGAGGAGAGCCAGCTCCATCCATCCCGTGTTTTCGCTCCAGGAGGAGCCCAGCCATGCTGGGAATTATTTCCAACGTGGGCTGTGGTGGGGTTTAAAACATAAGTCTGACAGGATTCCCGGGGAGGGAACCTGGCAAAGCCCTGGGTTGCTTTTGGAATGATTTTGTGTGTGTGGAAAAACCGTGTTCTGCTGAGTCAGCATTCCCGCGCATCCGTTCGGAATTCCAGGGGGTGCCTGTCTGGGGAGCCTTTGAGCATATGGGTGTTCTGGCATGATTGATCTTTGCTCAGCCCTCTCTGCTCACTCTGCAAGCACCAAAAGCCCCTTCATTACGAACAGATTTTATTCTCTCTCAGTAATTGCTTTGCTGTGTTAAAACCGTTCCTGGGCTTCCCCTCCGAGAGCAGAGGTGACAGCCTGGGGTGCAGACTGTGTTGCCCTGATTATTCTCTCCATGGTTTCTCCTTTCCTTGCTCCTTCTCACCTTCCCACATTCCTGGCTGGGTTTAAGTCCTGCTTTGGGCTTCCAAATTTTTTCCCTCAGAAGAAACAGCAAATATCCCCCACGTCTGAACGGGCAGAACGTGAATTAATTAGAGTGGAGTGCAAGTAATTTTTGAGTCAAGGCCTTGGTGTGTCATGGGTTGTAAAATTTAATCTGCCAGCAGCTCCTGGCCTCATATCAATTCCATGCAGTAAAATGAGGGAAAGTGTCCCATATTTCTGGGCAGTTATGGGAAATGCCAGCCCTGTGTCTGGACGTCACATATTATCCCTGTGCTGAGCTGTGATGCTGGGTCACTCAGCCAGGAGTGCTGGGAATTGTTTCTGTAAGGAATTATCTGTGTTAAAATCCCCCACAGGGTGATTTCCCCTTCCCCCTGCCCGTCCCTGCAGCTCAGAAGTTGTGTTTGTGGGTCTGTGTGGTGGGAAAAAAATAAAAAGGTTGCAGACAGGGAGAGCCCTGGCTCCCATGGGCACAGGAATCATGGAATGGTTTGGGTTGGAAGAGACCTGAAAGTTCAACTCATTCCACCCCCTGCCACGGGCAGGGACATCTTCCACTAGCCCAGGTTGCTCCAACGTGGCCCTGGACACTTCCAGGGATGGGGCAGCCACAGCTTCTCTGGGAAACCTGATTATTCCACCATTAAATGTGAGGGACCTTAATCCTCTTTCCCTCCCCTCCTCCCTTAACTTGGCTTTACCAAAAGTTTGCATGTGAAAATTCCCTTTGGAGCAGCTCCAAGTCCAAAGCCATGGCTACCCAGAGCCTGGTAAGGCTGGAACTGAAAGAGAAGAAGTTTGGGTGGAATATTGGGAAGGAATTGTTCCCTGTGAGGGTGGGGAGGCCCTGGCACAGGTTGCCCAGAGAAGCTGTGGCTGCCCCATCCCTGGAAGTGTCCAAGGCCAGGTTGGAGCCACCTGGGCTGGTGGAAGGTGTCCCTGCCCATGGCAGGGGGTGGAATGAGATGAACTTTCAGGTCCCTTCCAACCCAAACCATTCCATGATTCTGTGAAGATGACAAATCTGGCTCTTGCTGTGTGTCTGTAGAATGATTAAACAAACACCCTACAACACAAATAATAATAAAATACACAATGCAAATCACAGTGCCTGAGAGAGAATGAATAATTAGCCATATAATAGAATATATAAACAGCAACTGCCTTAAAAGCAGATAAAAATATGTAGGGAACGAGCTACTGTTGCAGTTCTCCTCCCCCTCTGAATTTGTCTGGGGATGTTTAAACCCTCCTCTTGAGGAAAAAAAAAAAAAGCCCTTCTCATTTCTGCTCTATTTGTATGCCACAGTAGCAGTTTTGAGAAATTAAAAATAATTGATACATTCGAGAAAGCACGAGTAGTAACTATTTCATATTTTTAAAAGCCTTGCAAATATCCAGGAAAAAAAAAAAAGTGCTGTGCAGGCATAAAACCAGAGCTCAAATCTGCTCAGAGTGATGCAAGGAAGCCCTTTTTTTATGGGAAGAACTGTGGCTGTGTGTGTAACAAACCCACAGATGGAGGGTTCTGGTGTGAATGTGGAGAATTTGAGTGATCCTTGGGTTTTAAGCACTTGAGCTGGTTTTGCTGGGATGGGGAAAGGTTTTGCTTCTGATCAGAGAGAGCTCCTGGCTGTCACCCATCCCGGTGCTGGCCTAAGACACCCTCATTCTGTCATGGAAAAACACCCTTAATTACAAGTAATTTGGAAAAAAATCTTTAAATTAAATGGAACAGATAAAACCTGGGAGCAGCCATTCCTGGGTGATCCTCTGGCAGCAGGTTTTTGATGAATCTCTCCCCCATCAGTGCCCTGAGCTGTGTACAGGATCCACGTCAGGAGTAATCACAGGAGTGGACCTCCAAAGGAGGCTGCTTTATTAGGTAAGAGGGAATGAAGCACAGAAAATAGTATTAAAGGTGAACAAATGCCTCCATTATTTCAGCGAATGAAATGCACTTTTCCAAGCAAGGAAGGCAAAAGTCAGGCATTATCTGCCTGTGATACATGGCAGCAGATAATAAAGAGGGTTTATGATCTCTGAAAGCAAATTAGAGGATATTTAAACAACACATCTTTCTATGAAGGAGTGATAATTACAAAATCAGGTCAAAATGCAGAACAATCTATCCCTGCCCCAAGCTAATGTTACTTGAATAAGCTGAAATCTCCTATATTCTCTCTCCAAAGAAGGATTCATTGGGGATGCAGCTGTTCTCATTATTGTTTATCATCTGGACTCATAAACCCTTGTTAGTGTGTGTTGATAGTTGTCAAATCCAAGCCCATCCTTGCTGATCCAGCTCCCTGCCTGTGCTGAGCAGCACAAAGCCCAGCTCATCCCCTCTGCCACCTTCACCTCTCGCAGCATTTTGGGGGGTGGGACTGCTCCTCCTCTGCCTTGTGCAGCTCCACAGCCCCTGCTACCAAGATACATCCAGTCCTGGAGTTTAGGAGTCAAACAGAGGTTTTTTTTAACTCAGGAGATGAAGCCTCAAGGTCTTCATGAGCTCTCCATCCAGCCCTTTTTTCCCTGGTGTGTCCATCCTTCTTTCCTTCTCCTTAACCAGGCATTTCCAATAACACATTTTCTTTAATACACAGATTAGGCTGAGCTTATAAAGAGTGTTTTTACAGCTTGATATAACTCATGTGGCTCCAGGGCTGAGCATCCTGGCCAGCTTTGAAAAGCCCTGGAGCTACTGGTGCTGCTGGGGATGTGTTCCAGCCTGGCCCCAAACCTGTTCCCACTGAGCAGGTGGGATTTTTGGGGATTTTTGACCCAGTGGGATTTTTGACCCAGTCCTGGTAAGAATGTCAACACAGAGCACGTCCAGGGGATGGATCCTGTGCTCACCAGTGACAGATATTCCATGCTTTTGACAGACAGAGGGAATTAAGCTCTAAATCCTTTAGTTATCTTTTGCAAAGTTACCTGCAGTCCATCTTGGAGTGATTTTAATGACTTTTCTGGGACAGGGACAGCTGCCAGCATAGCAGGGGGACCATGTGATGACAGCCACATCAAACCTTGAAGGAAACATGGGTAATGATCACTCCCTGTTAGTAGTAGCCATAATATCAGCCTCAAACAAGTGTTTCAGATTCAGGACACCTCTTTGTTATCTCCCTGGCTCGTGAACTCTGAATTATCAAGCATTCAGCAAAATACTCTTGGTTTCCCGCTGGTTTAGCCCAGAACAGAATTTTGCTGAGAAAAACAAAAGAAGAGCTGCTTCCCTAGACCTTCCTCTTGTCTAATCCTCTGTGACCCACAGTATGAAAATTGAACTGATTAAAGCACTAGAAAACATACTGTGGGAATCCTGTCGGCACTTACCCTGAGGGGAGACTGGAACGGCCTAAAAGGTCTTTTCCCTGCTCTAATTTCAGAGATTTTTTTATGATTCACTTTGCTGTGGGAATAAAAAAAAAAAAAAGGAAAAGGCAAAGCACCTGGACAAATTGTTTCTAGCCCTGGATCCTAATGGAAAGGAAAATGTCAGAGGAGATGAAAGGAGGTCGTTGTTGCTGCAGGAGGGCAGCTGAGAGATCAGAGCACGGTGCTCTCCGGCCTCCTTGGAGATGGGAGAGACCAGGAAAAGCTCCCTTTTGCTCCTCCCTGGGGAGATTCCAGGCTACTTTCCCTTCTAGACAAGAAATGGGAACATCATCTCTCAGCCCAGGTTCGTGTGTTCTATCCCTCCCCAGGGATTTCCCTGGGACGTCTCACAGAGAGACATCACCAAAAAACACCAGTCCTGGGGTATCACTGCAGTCCTTGCTGCTCCAGGGGCAGCTTGGGCTGGGGCTCCCTTGAAAGAAATGCTTCAGCAGCAAATGGAATCATGCAATTTATTGAATTTAATGAAATTAAGTCCCCTCCCAGTCAGGGTAAAGATATTCATGGAGCTGCATCCTCGGAGGAACTACAGAGCAAGTCCCTAAACAAGCAACCTTTCTGCCTCAGCTTTGCTCCCAGGCATCTCAGGATGTGTCTGCAGACATTAAATTCCAGCAGGCTGCTGTCTGACAGTTTGGTGCTGGAAGCAGGTCCAGAGCACGCTCAGAAGCAGATCAGCTGGGTGATAACTCTGTAATTTATGGAACTCCTCGCCCGTGATACAGGAAAAAAATAATTGCAGCGGCGAGAGTAAAATAATGAGAGAGGTTTGTGCTGCAGATTGTTTTGCCTTACTTTTATGGCACCTGACATGCAGTGTGTGTGCTGGACAGCACAACATTATTGGAAGAGTCATTTGCTGTGTACTGAGAGGGAGAAATTCCGATTGGAGTTGAGCTGAGCTTGGAGTTGGGAAGCGAAATCCTCTCGGAGGGACCTGGGTCACACCAGGGTTCTGAGAGACAGGGACTTAAAGGGCACTGAAAAGACACTGGAGTTCACAGGGTTTGGTGAGATTGGGAATTTTTCTAGGAAAAACCTGATAGACCCATTTTGGGACTCCTCAGATTCACCCCAAAACAGGGTTAGGAGACAAGGGAGTGCTGGATTAGGCTGTAGTGACACCAAGCAAATACCTGCTGTCAGCAACACAGAAAAGCATTCCTTCTTTAGGACAAGGGGCTTTTCCTGCACAGATTTTTCTGCTGCCCTTTTATCAGCTCTGGCCAGATTGAAGAATCCAGCAAGAAACTGTATCTGCCTAGAAAATTCCTGAAGTAGCCTGGTAGCTTTTAATTGAACTGCTTCCTTTCTAGGTAACAGCCATGGCAGGTACCATTTTCTCCATTAAACAGTGTCATTTATTGTGATTAATTTTGTGGGTCTTATCAAGTGCATGCACACTGGTTACTTATTTTTGAAGCCTATTCCCCTAAACGTGCCTTTTAATGGATTTCCAGGGCAGAGAGGGAAGGAGGGGAAGGCACTGCCCCACTGGAGATTCCTCAGTTTCCCTTCAGAAACTTCCCAAATTTGTGTCACCAGAGGTGATGCCCCAGAGCCTGCAGCCATGAAATCCTGCAGGGCCAGCAGCTTGAGTTTTGGAGGGATCAAGGAATCACTGGATGTATTTGGGGGTGTGAACAGGAATTAAGTACAATCTCATCCTGGGAAGTGCAGCTCTCCCTTGGGATGGGACTTGGCTGACTCAGTGGGTTTCACACACGGTTCCCTGGGGAGGGTGAGGGCAGCACTGCAGTCTGGGGGGTTTGGGAACCAAAATATCAGGCCAAGGAGGAGCAGAGGAGAGGGAAGGGCCACACACCAGCCCCTGGCACAGCTTGGTCCTCAACAATCCATCCAGAAGATGAAAAGAAGCATCCAAAGTCACAGGGCTTTGCTACAACCTCATATTTCCTTCGGTGTCTCTCCAGTTAATTAGTTATCCTCTTCTTCCAGTTAATTAGCTCAAAGAAAAACAGCCCTTTGTACTTAGCCCTATAAATTACAGTCTTTTCCTGTCTTATACGTTATAAGAGGTGACACTTTCTGCATTTTCTGAGCAAGGTCACATTTACAATTCTTAAAGGTTTGGAAGGAATCTCAGCCACGCTGAGGAGCCTGGACGTGGGGAAAGGCCTTTCAAAGTTACCGTGGTTCCTTTTAAAAAATTATCAGAGGAACTGGGAGGAAAAAACTGTGAGGATCAAAGAAAAGGAACTCTATATTAAAAAAGACTAAGTAATGTAAAAAAGAAAAAAAAGTTACTGAAAAAAAAATGTATGAAAGTGGCAAAAAGGACTTCAGATGTTCGTGAGATAACAGCTGAAAAAACCAGTGAGTGTTCAGGGAGCAGGTTGGAGGGTGACAGGCTGCTGCAGTCAGGTTTGAGGTTGCTAGAAAATTGGAAAGGCTCAGGCTCATCTGTTAAAATAAAAGGGATCACTGGCTTTTACCCCCACACTGGCCCAAAGCAACTCATGAGCTGGATCAGATGCACCAAATCTCCTGGAAGTGTCCAAGGCCAGGTTGGATGGGGCTTGGAGCAACCTGGGCTAGTGGAAGGTGTCCCTGCCCATGGCAGGGGGTGGCACTGGATGAGCTTTAAGGTGCCTCCCAACCCAAACCAGTCTGGGATTCTGTGATTTCAGGGGGAGATCATTTCCAGCACACCCAGCACTAACGAGGTGCCATCGAGGCAGGGGAAGGATAAACATGAACACAGCTTTTTTTTGGTTTATTTTGCAAGCTTGACATCAAAGTTCAGGGGTTTTTCTTTCCACCACTCCAGCCAGAAGTGATGTGAAGCAAGAAGGGCTGCTGAGCTGGGTTTATTGTTACAGGAGATAGTTCATCTGCTTTAACCTTTCAGTACTTGAAGGGGGCTTGTAAAAAAGATAGAGAGTGACTTTTTACATGGCAAACAGTGATAGGACAAGAGGAAATGGTTTTGAAATTAAGGAGGAGAGATTTAGATATTAAGAAGGAATGTGGGTGGTGAGGCCCTGGCACAGATTGCACAGAGAATCCATGGATGCCCCATCCCTGGAAGTGCTCAGGGACAGGTTGGATGGGGGGTTGAACAGCCTGGTCTACTGGGTGGCATCCCTGCCCATGGAAAGGGGTTGGAACAACATGATTTTTAAGGTCCCTTCCAACCCAAACCCTTCTGTGATTTCTCATCTGTCTGGACCTTCCAAGCTCGTTTTGGGGCTGCCCATTGATTTCCTCCAGGGCATTCAGAGTATATCCCTTAAAACACCACATCCTCCTACAAGGTTATCAGGCAGCACTAAAATAGGAAGTTTGGGGTGGTGTTTTCAGTCCTCAGACCCAAAGCACACCATGGCAAGCAGCTCCTGGGGGTGGATTGAGAGCAGAGCCATAGATCATGGGCTCACTGGCACTTCACCTTGCACTGGTGTTAACTGAAAACAGGGCCCAAGAGGGGCACAGCAGAGCTATGACGTGTCTTAGTGATTGATCTGCACTGCAAAACCTGGAAGAATATAAAAAGGAGGATTTAGATGATACAAAGGGAGGCATTTTCAATGCTGACTTGGGGTCACCAGAAATTCTCTAATGATAACTTCAACTCATCCACTTGGCTCAGGTTTTGCAACACTGGATAATGTCTGACACATCAGTCAGGAAGCTCAGTGGCAAGCAGGACAATATTTTGAAAGCTGTGTCCTTGGAATATTGTCCCTGTCAAAAAAGTGGACAACCAAATCATCATGAAGTACTTTTATCTCTCTCTCTAGGCTCTGTGCTGCTTCCCCAGTCATTAGGAGAAGAAAACAGCCCTGCCAGCTTGAGCAAGGCTACAATTTGCCATGAAAAATTCACAGAAGAGCTGATCTCACCTTGATGTCTCGTGTGGGTACAGAGACATAAATCCCAGTGGCTGGTGCTGAGCTGCAGCACCAACATTCAGTGAGAGATTAGATCAGAGAGGGAGAGGGAGGAAAAAAAAAAAGGGCTCAAAAAGCAATCAAGATCTTAATCCCAGCAGCAAAAAGCTGAAAGAGATTTCAAAACAGCCACGTGGCTGCCAAGAGTTGGAGTGGTGGGCACGGGGCTGCTTTTCCTTGGGGTCAGAGGAATTCTGTGTCCAAGCAGATCCCAGATGCTCCTCCAGTCCTTCCCAGCTTTCAGCACTCAGCTCAAACCCAAGTTTTAATGTTTGGAAAGAAAATGTTTCAGAAGCCCCCAAACTTTCCTGGAATTGTGTCCGAAAGTTTCGCAACCACCTTTTCCTCGGACTGAGGACCAGGTTGGGCACTGATCCCTGGCAGGGATTTAATAATGACCTGGCAGCAATTCCATGGGTGGTTTTTAGGCTGTAGCCTGTCCCTTAATTATTCTGCAGGTTCAAGCACAGCCCTGTCTTTCACCTCCAGCTCTTCTCCCCGGGACACACCATCTGCTGAGGATTTTGGGATGCTCCTCCCAGCACGGCTGTCCCAGGGCTGGGAGCAGAGCTGGGGCTCACCTGTGGGGAGAACAGACTTTGTGCAAGTCCTGTTGCCATTTGACACCAAAATTCTGGAACTAGTTAAAAAATTCACCCCGGGATTTTTGGATATGAGCCTGAACTCCAAAATCCACATGGTTCCATCGTGCCTAATTACAGCCTGTCTGAAATGCTAATGGATCCCAGCAATGCAATATTCAGAGCAGGGAATTATTACACTGCACATGCTTTGCACTTAATCTGCTTGTCCAGGTTATGGGACAAAAAGGTCCAATAACAGGAAAACAGCCACTGTTGGGTTGAATTTTTCTGGGTTATTGATTGAGTTTTTAAGTTTAATGCAAGGAGACTGTTACATAGTACAAAGTGTATTTTAAGCATCTATTTATTAGAGCTGAATTGTGCTAGAACTTCTGTTCAAAAGTGCACCTGACAGCTAAATGAATAGCAAATTATTCCACAGTGATCTGTGCTATTTTCTGTTGTTTCTGTGCAGCCAAACTCCCGCACGCACGGCAGGTTAAAAGAATTCTCAACCTTCTATTTAATACAATAAACTTTGTCAGATGTTGTTATTATTTTATCTGAATGCCATATCTGAGTGTAATATATGCACAAAAGCCTCGTTGACTCCCTGAGCAGCCCAAGTCAGGTGGAAACAGGCTGCTAGGAGTGAGGAGAGAGCGAGCAAGGTGGTTTTTATTTAATCTTGTTCAATCAGGACCTAATGACAGGCATTAAAAACCCGGTGAATCCAGGGAAACAACTTTATTCATGTTCATCAGGGGCTCTGGCTGGTTTCTGTGCACAGGGGGGTGGCAGAATGCTTTGGACAGGACACACTGTGTATTATCTACAGAATCACAGACCCCAGTAACAACACAAAGCAGGGAACGCCCTAAACTTTGCAAAGAAAGAGTTGATAAGCCAAAGAATGACAGGGATGGGTTGGAAGGTCCTTAAAGACCATCTAGTTCCAACAGCTCGTTAAGGACATAATTACAGCTCCTCAGCTGTTGTCCATTGCCCCGTTGCCGTGGTCCCCAGTAGGGCAAAGCCCAGCTGAGAAGAATTATCAAATCCCCCAGGAGGCTCAGCAGGTCCCTGGGGGATGGCAAAGACCCTGCTTGGAAGGTCAGAGGAGGTGTGGGAGCTCTGCCTGAGAGGATGTTTCTGAAAGGAGAACTAGAGGTTCGCTGGAGGTCCGTTCAACAAAAAAGGTACGAGAAATAAGAGTCTAGAGAAAAAACCCCAAGGGTTTATGGTGTGAGCCACGGGGTGGGCACAGGAGTTCATTGCATGACAGGAAAAAGTGCAAGAAATCATTGCTGTGAGTTGGTTAAATGAAATATCTGATCTTTTGGAAGTTGGGAGGTGACTCTGGCTCTGGCTGCTGCTGGCTCAGGGAGCAAATAGGATTGAGGTGGCTGGTTGCCAGTAAATGGTGTGTGCTGGAAGCTCGACCTCTTGTACCTCTAAATGCTTGTGTTTCTTTATTTCTGTGTTTTGGGGGAGTTTTGGTCGGTTTTTTTCACTGACTTCCCGAGAGCTGGAGTTCCTCTTTTCTCCCTGAAATGCTCCTGGGGCAGTTTTATGCTTTGTTTAAGGTGGAAGGTGTTGAGGAGCAGCAGAGCAGGGGAGAGAAGGAACTGGGAGCTTTCTGCACAGTGGGTGGGAAAGCTGCCTGTAAAGTTTGACCTGATTTATTTAAATTTTCTGGGAATAATAATAATTCTTCTCCACCATTGACAGTGTGCATGTCAGAGTTTCAGCTCCATTTGAAATGGCTGGAAGATGAATTCCAGGGGAAAAAGAATGTTGTCTGTGTGTGCTGCCAGTCTCTAACCAAGGTGTTGCTCTTCACCTTAATGCATAGCAGGAAAAAAATTATAGCCTGGCAAAAAAAAGCCATATTTCATGTGATTATGACTTGTTTGTGTTACTGGCCATTAGAAGGTGAAAAGGAGAAGAAGCATTGTGGGGTTTTTGTTGGTTTTTTAGGCTTCAACTGAGAGCATTTCAATCTGGAGTAACTGAGATATGCTTGCTAAGATTATAGTTTTTAATGATGGTGTTGCCACTCGAGGAGGGGGAGGTTGAGCACCAGGAGAGTTTAGAGCTGTAATATCATAGGAGTGCTGCTTTGAAAATCACAGGTGTGGTTGGATGTTTTCCCTGCATCAATAGCTTTTTTTTTTTTAAAAAAATAAAAATTCTGTCTCTAGTTTTCCTTGTCATAAAGCCTTTGAAAATCAGATGCACTAATTCACCTCCTATTCACTCCCCATTGTGTCCTGGTGTAATTTATCAGATAAGGGGCAAAATGTTCCTTGTAAATCACAGTTGAATATCTGAAGAAACTCACCAAAAATTATGGGGACCATCAATTTTTTTTATTTTTTTTAATATAAAATGTCCAAGAAAGCTGTTTCTGATAATACACTGGGTATCTTTTATTAAAGATCTAATTTCAGGAGTTTTAGGTGGGATTGGATTTTGAAAGTCTTGGGAGGGGGGGATGAGTTTATAAGAATAAGAACAATTGATGGAAACAGGATGCCAAGATGACATTTTGGGGCTGTTTGTCTGGGTGTTTGGTGGTCCCAGAACAGATCCCTGCAGGCTGGGACTGCACCTGGCAGGAGCTTTTTCACCTTTTCAATAGTGTGATGAGGTCTGAATTCAAACCAGAGGCCCCAGGTTTGGTTTATATTTAGGATGCATAGTTTTGCAGTGGGGTTTTTTTTGGATAAGTTTTCTTTAAAAAGCTAAATAAGAAGAGTAGAGTCCATATTCCACTGTCTATTGATGTGGTGCAAATCAGGAAACCAGCCTGCCCTGCCCTGTGAAAGGCTCAATACTCTGCTCACAACTGCCCATTAAGCTTCACAAAGGGATAAATAAGGAACTGAGATGTGTCATTTATTCCCAGAGCTCGGAAGGAGGGGAGGAATTCCATAAATCCACGGGCACCTCGGGCTCCAGGTCTGTCACTAGGCAACCTGGAGCATCCCAGGGATGGTGCTGAGCTCATCCAGCCCTTTGTTCCCAGGCCTCTGCCTTCAGACCAAAGGACACTTTGCCTCTCCTGGCTGTCCCTGAGCCCCTGCCCAGTCCCCAGGAGCTCAAGGGACAGTGGCCTTTTAGCTCTGCTCCTTTCCACCTCTCCTTTCCTGCCCTCCCACCTGCCCAGACCTTGTGCCTCCTCATTTCTCCTCTCCCTGCTCTGAGCTCTGGGCACTTGGTTCCTTTCTGTGCCAACGTAGGGAAGCAAAGCACAACAAATTCGTGGTGTAACTATTGCCAAAAGAAGCAGGAAATAATCAAGAAGGCAGAATTATTAAGCCCTCCCTGCACGGGGGGGGGTGTGGGGAAGGGAGGGCTTTTGCAAATGCACTCAGAATAATAATTAAAATCCCAGCTCATCGTTATTAAAATGGAGTTGAGGGAATGTTTCTGGCCTTCAGGATTATCTGACCATGCCCATGGTGGCATTATGGAAAGCTGAAGGCTTGGAGAGAGCAGGAGCACCAACACACCTCTCCACCCCCAAAAAACAGAGCTGGTGGCTCCAAGGGCTGAGCTGTGAGACAGCAGCACCTTGACTGCTCTGCAGTGAGGGGACAAAGGCAAAGGTCTGTTCCTCAAGAGGAAAAAAAAATAGATGCAAATGAGAAAAGAATCCCTCTGGTTAGTGAAGTTATTCCAGCAAGTGGCTATATAAATGTCTTTATATTGTTATTTCCGATATTAGTTTGTTGTTCCTTCATGAAAGCTGATTTATTTGAAATGTTATTACTTGAAACACCCTAATCTTTTTGTAATAATTCATATACTGGAGATTACAGTTTTGGAAGGCAGCCCAGCTCTGGCTGGAATCCTATTTATGGATTAAAGGATTTGAACAGCATTGCAAGCTAGATCTCCGAATAGCAGGATAATGTAAACCTGGTTCCATATAAAATGCTTTACCTCTGCAATAGTAACCCCATTAAAGGCAGATTGTTGGAGGACGTCTGAGGAGAGGACTTTCATTACAGAAAAGCAGGATATCTTGCACCCCTGAAGAGCAAGGATTTGCAGAGCAGAGCCTTCCCCTCCTTAAGATGCCCTGAGCAGCGTTTTGTCTCTCTCCTTTCTTCTGGAAGCCACCATGCCAACTAATTATGGGGGTTCTGTAGGGTTGGACAGACTTCTGGAGAAAGCCCCATTGTTTCCTGGTGGAACTGAGCCCCCAGGAAAGGCAGGGAGATGCCCCAGCACGGAGCTGCCCCTGCCCCAGGGTGGGAGGGAGGCAGCTGGGAGCTGGAATTTCCATGTTAAACAGCAGCACGAGGGCCCAGCCCAGGCTTCATTAGTGTTCTTGGAGGGACAATCCCACCCCAGGACACTGTAAGCTTTTGGGAGTGTTGTTATTTATTAATTTCCCATTTAATTTAATAGTGCACAGAGAGCCCAGTCACAGGCTGAAGTTTCATTGTGTTTGTAACTAGAGAACAGGCAAAGGCATAATTTAATTGTGAGTCTGATTATAATCCATAAGGAATACAAAACTAGTCTAAAAAATAACAGCACTGAGAGCCAACATTAAAATTAATGGGTTTGGGACATGGGCAATCTCACTTTTCAAGCCTTTTTTCAAACATCACAGCAAGTGAGGCTTGAGACAAAATTTGAAGCAGAGCATTGAAGTGGTTTTGTGGGTATTTATAGGCAGCTTTTACCATAATTGATGTGTGATAGATCCTGGTGCCCTGGGCCAAGCTGAACAAAAGGTGGGGAAGGCAGGACAAGCTGTCAAGGGCTCTGAAACCCGTGTTGGATGCAATTAGGGAGGGATAAGCCAGTGGGGTGATGCAGGCAAAACCTCCTGGTGCTCTGAACACAGACGAGATGATGGGGTGGCTGCAATAATTAGGCCACAGGATGATGAAAACCTGGAGCAGGTTTGCTGTGTGCCCCAGGGAAGGCTGAGTGGTGGAGATTCTATGCAAAAAAAACCCTACAAGATTTATTGGTGCTGTGGCTGTGACACCCCAGAGAGACTTTTGAGTGTGAGCTGATACTCAGCTATTTTTTTTTTATTATCTTTTTTTTTTCCTGTGGAAGTTGAGGAAGGTATTTGGGAAGAGGGTTTAAGAGAAGATAAAGATCTCTTTTTCTATATGGGTGCAGTGCTGAGGAGGAGGAGGAGGGGACAAAGACTGTTGTGATCAGCTGCACATGATTGCAGGGGATTGGAGAAGAAAATTATGACTGGGATCACCTGTTTGAGGAAATCACTTTAATAGGATGCAAATGCTGGTCTGCAAACATAGTTTGTAATAAACACTTAAAAATGGTGCTCCTTAAATGTGTATTTGTGGGTATCACTTGTATCCACCCCCCAAGTGTGGTCTGGAGCAGCAGCTGGGGCTGTGGGATTGGGAATGATTCCAGCCCCCCCCAGCCTGCTGCAGCATTGCCCCAGGCAAAAATCATTCCACTGCTCTGGATCTCTGCTTCCTCTTCTATGGAATGGGGTAATATCACGTGCATCCCAGAGGATTTGAGCATTACTTATTATTTCTATAGGGATTTGAAGGTTAATAGCTTTACACAAGCCTAATTAATTGCTATTATTTAGTTTAATATTCTCGCCGAGTACTTTGTCCGTACAAAGCTTGCTCTGCCATATCTTCTGTGTAAAAGGATTGTGAAGCAGCAGAGAAGAGTCTGTCCAAAAAATGAGACACTCTGAGACAGCAGGTGGAGGTGTGATGGTGTTCAGAGCACGTCACATCAGTCTCTGCTCGGGGTGTTCTGATGGAGGTGATGGCAGAGCAGCTCCTCACTGGAGACGAACTCTGACAGGGCAACAGAATAAATGAGGTTAATAAAATAAATGAGGTAACAAACCCTTCCTCCCCTGATGTGAGTTATCTTAACTCTCTTCACGTTGTTGGTTGACCTGCACTGAGTGAAGATGTGCTGGAGGACCTGCAGCTCGAGCGTGAAGTGCTGCCTTTGCCAGGGGAGGATTTCATGCCTCCTCAGGCTCCTTCCAGGCAAGAGCCTGAGCTCTTCTGCAAGGGAACTCCTCTGGTGATGCTGCTGAAACAATTCAGGGAGGTTTTTGACGTGGCCATGTTCTGGGTGGCAGCCCCAGTGTTTGACAGAGGCTGAGATTTGATGGATGTTTGCACACCTTGGAATCACTTGGAATGCTTGTGCATGTGAACAGCCCCAGGGAGATCCCTGCTGCAAACCACTTGGGGCTGGGGCAGGAAGAGCTTTAAGTGCTGGTTGCCAGATCCTGCTTTCCCTGTGCCTCTTTCTCCCTGGGAATTGTGGCCCAAAGTTAATCCTGAAACTGGGGGGACTTGTTGTTCCTGAAGATGGTTGTTACTAATTCCACTGTGCAGGATGAGGGAAGGCCACAACTCTCCAGAGGAGAGCAACGAGGCTGGGGAAGGGACTGGAGCACAAGTGCTGTGAGGAGAGGCTGAGGGAGCTGGGGCTGTTCAGCCTGGAGAAGAGGAGGCTCAGGGGAGACCTCCTCACTCTCTACAACTCCCTGACAGGAGGGGGGAGCCAGGGGGGTTGATCTCTTTTCCCAGGCAACTCTCAGCAAGACAAGAGGGCTGGGTCTGAAGCTGTGCCAGGGGAGGTTTAGGTTGGATATTAGGAAGAATTTCTTTGCAGAGAGGGTGCTCAGCCATTGGAATGGGCTGCCCAGGGAAGGGGTGGATTCTCCATCCCTGGAGGTTTTTAAGAAGAGACTGGATGTGGCATCAGTGCCATGGGCTGGGAACCACAGCGGGGTTGGATCAAGGGTTGGACTTGATAATCTCAGAGGTCCCTTCCAACTCAGCTGATTCTATGATTCTATGATTCTCATCTGTGCTGGAGCAGTTTTACCTCCTCTCCAGACAGCTCAGTGTGCCCAAAGCTCACCCCAAGGACAGGCATTGGTGGTGACTGTCCCTCCATTCTTAGAATCACGGAATCAACAGGGCTGGAAAACAACTCCGAGATCATCAAGTCCAACCCTTGCCCCAGGGCACAAAGAGAGAGGGTTGTCAGTGACAAAAGCCACGTTGTTCCAGGCTGTACATGGGATTTTGGAGTGTTTGGGTGCATCCTTCCCTCTGAGAAGGATGTGTTCTCTCCAGGAGCTCTGTGCTCTCCTTGCCAAAGAGGAAATCAAACCATTCTCTGCCCTGTCTGAACAGGAAATGTGGGCAGATCCTGATTAAACAAAAAGTGTCGTTAATAACCAACCAACCCAAGAGATAAGAGCTGTGATGTTGGTGCTGAAGAACCCCCAGGGTAACAAATAAAGACGGCTGTGGAGTAATGTCATTGGAGAGGGGCCACGTGGTGCTCCCGGGAAAGAGATGGATCACATCCATTGTGTGCCTGACAGTAAAACTAATGGCTATTGGATGGGGTGTTAAGTATATCATAAAATCAGTGTTGGCCACGTTCAGGAAGACGCTTTCAGGCTGTTGGGAGCGTGCTGACAGCAGCCCAGGGACCACAGCCATCATCAGCAGGGGTGAGGGGGGCACTGACAGGCTCCATCCCCCAGGGCTGGCTGGCAGCAGCCTGGATGTGGGGCTGCCCTGAGCTCCCTGGGGCTGCCCTGAGCTCCCTGGGGCTGCCCTGAGCTCCCTGGGGCTGCCCTGAGCTCCCTGGGGCTGCCCTGAGCTCCCTGGGGCTGCCCTGAGCTCCCTGGGGCTGCCCTGAGCTCCCTGGGGCTGCCCTGAGCTCCCTGGGGAGGAAGGGCCTGCCCTGATAGATCTCCTGGGACATGCTGGGAGCCTCAGCCAGCACCTCCCCAAAGGCAGATCCTCTGCAGAGTGTACACCAGGCAAGGGGCTGGTACAAAGCAGGGTGGATGCAATAGGTAAGGCAGGAACATTTCCCTCCCTGAAGCTTCCCCAGTTGTTTACTGAATGTCTTACTAATATTTTGAGAGGTTAAATTCGGTGTGGATACACAATCCCCCTGCACAGCTGATTGTGGACACAGAATTCAAGCAAAACACCTCCTCAAATTGTGTCCCTGAATAACTTTTAAAAAAACTTTAACTGGAAACATAACCAAGCATTAACATGGATATTAGGAAAAGGTTTTTCTCCCAGAGGGTGGTTGGCACTGAACAGGCTCCCCAGGGCAGTGGGCATGGCCCCAAGGCTGCCAGAGCTCAAGGAGAGTTTGGACAATGCTGTGAGGGACAGGGTGGGATTTTGGGGTGTCTGTGCAGGGTCAGGAGTTGGAATGGATGATCCCTGTGGGTCCCTGCCAGCTCAGGATAGTCTGTGATTGTTGTTGTATAAAGTGAACTTCCTTTTACACTGCAAAGGGGTGATTAAGCCAGGAACAATTAATTGAGGGTCATCTGCTGCTGGGCAAGGAGGAGCAGGGGAAAAGCAGCAGTGCTCTGAGCAGGGATTCATTCTGCCATTCCCAGCCTTTCTGGGTAACTTGGAGGACTTCTTTTGCTGGGCTTCTTTTGCTGGAGTTATTCCTGTGCTGCCTCCTTGCAGCCTGGCTCTGTGCCCTGGGAGAGGTGAGGGCAGCCACTGGTGAACCAAAAGTGTAGTGGTCACCACCCTGGGGTGCTGCCTCCTCATCCCTAGGTATATTATCTATACATACAGACCTGAATATCCTAACCCTCACAGGGCAAGGAACACACTGGTATGAGAGGAGAAATGCTTCCATGCAGGCACTCAGTGGAGACAGCCAGGAACTCAGATTGCTTGTGCAGAACCTTCCCAGTGGCTTTGCAGTTAGTCAGAAATCCTGTTTTCTCCACTTTGTGGAAGGCTGATATAATGTTTAGCTGCAACCCCGTGGGAAGAAACCAGTGGGGCTCCTGGGAGGTCACAGAGCTGGATGTGGGCTCTGTGCATCTGTTCCTCACCTCTGAGGGCAGTGGCATTGCCAGGCAGCCAAGGGATGTGCCAGGCAGCACAATCAGGGGTTTGTCCCAGGGCTCGTTTGGCAAGGAGAGCTCAGTTATGTGGTCATTAGCCCTGTGGCTTGACCCAAAGTCTCTTGCTGGGGCCAACCTGTTCATTTGGAGTCTCTGGAATTTTCTGGAGGCCCATCCTTGGCACTCAGATGCGGAGTGACATCATTTCTGCAGCAGGTGACAGGAATTTTAAAGTGCAGGGAATTGAGGAGTGCTGTGTTTGTCCAGCGTGTCACAGCAATGACAGCTAAAGTCAGTAGGAGATGCAGAAAACCTGACTGCAGGTCTCCTCCTAATAATTTACTAAAAACCACAGTGTCTCCTATTTTAGGATGGCCAAGTGCTGCTCTCCTGCTCAGCATCCTTCCCAAAAAGCACAGTCTGCTCGTGTGGCTGTGACCATCTCTTGCTGTTCAATTGAGTTCACAGGGAGGTGATTACAAAAAGCTACAAGGGCTTCCAGTAGCACAATTTCCTGAAAATAATGGGCTTCAGCAGCTCAGTTCCTGACTCCATCCCGTTCTCCTTCACCTCCAGGGCTGCCAGAGGGTCAGGCAAGTCCTGAGTGAGCAGCTTGTGCTCTTTTGCTGTGATTTGAGGGAAGGTGACTCCTGTTTGCCTTGCAGCAGCTTGCTGGGCAAATTCAGGCAGGTTTGTGGTGGCAGCAAGTGCTGGATCAACACGTGATGCTGCCAAGCTGAGCTCAGATGTGGTGCTGTCTCCTTGGATCCCTGGGCATGGAACTGGGCTCTGTCCCATCTTCCCTGGGCTCTGCTGGGAGCTGCTGGGGGGGCTCTGGAAAGGAAATACATCCTTGCAAAGCCCAGTGCTGGGGTTTGTGTGGCCTGGTGTGCCATGGGGACCAGAGTGTCCCCCCAGGCAGGGTGGCTGTGCCCTGCTCACCCTGGGCAGCCCAGCATGGTGGCAGAGCTTGGCATCAGGGAGATTTCATCTGTGCCAGCCCATGGTGTGATCAGACAGACAGAGATGTGATCAAACAGACGGAGATGTGATCAAACAGACAGAGATGTGCCCAAATCAGGGCACTGCTGCCCCAGCCACCACAGTCTGTGACTGTAACAGTGGAGGGATGTCTCTGTTCCCTGCCCATCCACAAGATCTCTATCCCAGAGTGTCCTGGGAATGGACAGCTTGGAATGTGCTGGCTCTGCTGCTCCTCCTTTCTGTGCTGTGGTGCTGGATGGTGCCAGCACTGGGTGCTCTGGTTCCTCAGGCCCTGGCAGTGCTGCTAAGTCCCTGCTGGCAGCAATGTTAGAGACAGGAGACCTGCCTGGCAGAGCTCCTTGTCCCTGAAAACATCGAGTTGGGAATGCACCCCCAAATCCTGCATCTGTCCCTGGAGCTCAAGTTTCCTGTGAGGTGGGAGATGGTTGCTCGGGGGGGAAGGAGGCACTGAACAAATCCCTGCATGGGAGAGATGGAAAAGGGATGGGTGGGATTTGTCCCTGCCTTGGATTTCAGCTCCAACCTGCAGCCCCCACCTCTTCCCAAGCACGAGCATCTCCCAGTGCACAGTCCTGCTTCCAGCTGCTCTTTCCAGGCTGTAGGGAAATGCAAACACTAATTACTCCAGTGTATCCCTGCAACTCACAAACTGCTGGGAACACATTTTCATCCACTCCTAGCCTGCAGCAGAATCTGTTAGTGTTGGTGCAGCTCATCCTGCTCCACACTGGCACAAGAGAGAAGTGAATACCTGCAGCTTAAAGATATAATTTAATAATTATATTTAAAAAGTCTACCTGGCTCTATAAATTTTTAATGACATATTAATTAAAAGCCTAGTTATGGAAGCTTTGGAAAGGAGAAATAAATATTTAATATTCATTAAATTATTCATATGCTACGTGTTTTTTAATCTTGAATAAATATTTTGGGATAATCAGTCGCCCTTTTTTTTTGGTGATGCTAAAAGTTTGCATTGTAAATTCAGCCATGATTGATTACAAAATGTGCAATCTGTTAATTATGGAATAGCACGTGTGCTGCTCAGGACCTGGAAGAAATACATATATCTGGGTTTTACAACCAGAGGAGTTATCAGGGTAATGTGCTTATTGAAACTCAATGAAAGCTTTGATTCATGTGATGGTGGCAAGATCTCAACCTTCATCTCCATGAAATACAACTTTCAGGATTCTTTCATCATTCTTTCTTTACAATAATCAAGACGTGGGAAAGTGAGGAATTATCCTTCCTGGGGGATCTAGTGTAGCACTGAAACACTCTTAAATTCTGGTTTTTATATATGTTATGTCAACTGAAATTAGGGGTGACCTGATTGAGGCCTTCCAGTACCTCCAGGGAGCCCCCAGGAAAGGTGGAGAGGGACTTTTTATAAGAGCCTAGGCTGACAGGACAAGGGAGAATGGATTCAAACTAAAAGAGAATAGGTTCAGATGAGATATTAGGAGGAAGTTCTTGGCTGGGAGGGTGGGCAGGCCCTGGCACAGGTTGCCCAGAGAAGCTGTGGCTGTCCCTGGATCCCTGGAAGTGTCCGAGGCCAGGTTGGACGGGGCTTGGAGCAACCTGGGATGGTGGAAAGTGGAATCTTTAAGTCCCTTCCAGCCCAAACCATTCTGTGACTCCATGAAATGCAGAATTCTATGCTCAGCTCCAAGGCTGGTTTGCCCAGACCCTGCCCAGGTCTGACCCCCCAAGCTGCTCTGGGCACTTGCTGCATTTCAATCCTTCACTTCCCTCTCCAACCATTAGTTTTCCACCAGTTGTCCTGCAAAGGAGTGATAATGCCTAAGTAACTCATTTACCAACCTCATTTTTAGGGGTTTTTAAGATTATTTCTAGTGCTTCCTGGACTCTTGTGTTCTCTGGATGAATCACAGCAGCACAAACAGTCTCAAAGCAAGTGGTACTCAGTGTATTTTTTAATGAGCTGAGCTGACCCTCCCATCTCTGCCCTGATTTATAAGCTGCTTCATACTCTGTTGCTGAAGCTTAAAGATCCCTTAAGTCTCTTTTTCCTCTGCAAGACAAATAAAAGGCTGTTACTGCAAATTAGAGTGTAAGTCAGAGCTGCTAAAGACACCGAAACCAAAACAAACAAAGGAAAATATAAAAGGATTGTTTGGGGGGTTTGTTGCTATTCTCAGTAGAGGGATTATTGTTGATTTTTAGCAAAAGTTCATCCTGGAGGCAGCAGGCAGTTGCATTACCCGAGCAAGATTGAGCTGTTTAAAATTTCAGGGTTGTCCGCCAAAGAAATAATAATAGGAAGTTGTAGGGAGAGGAATGTGCTGACAGCAGGAATGTTTGGGTAATAATTCATGTGTTGGGGATGATGCTCTGGAAGGCTGCCCAGCTGGGCTAATGCAGATTGGGGATGCTCTTGTGGCAGTTCTGCTCCGTCATGGAATCAGCTGGCAGAGGGAATGGAGATGCTTTGGGAGGGCAGGGAGCCGTGGGGAGCAGCCCTGTGTGGGTCAGGGGCCTGCTGGGCTCAAAGGAACCCTCCCAGTTGTTGGTCTGGGCTGATGGAACCACCTCTCCCCTCCTTTCTCTGGTGTCACACGAGGCCATCTGGCCACAGGTCGGGCTGAGGGACAGGGGGATGTTCTGCAGCAGCAGCAGGAGGGTTGTGCTTTCTCCCAGGAACACTGATGTGAGCAGTTGGTGGTGTCTTGACCTTCTCTCCATGGTTTCTCTCTGTGATATGGCACATAATTTGCTCTTGGACCCGTTGGCCCCTTCTCTTCTCTTTAAGAAGGTGACACTGAGCTTCCTGATCCTTGTCTGAGATGCTCCATCTCAGGCACAGGTTGTGTGATCCAGGTTTGGTTCAGCTCCATCCCAGGTTATCCATCAGCACAAAAGGCAGCAGCTCCTCATTCTCCCACCATTACATCCCATTTCTGTGCTTATTCCCAAGCCCCCAAAGAGGGATTGCCTGTTGCTAACAATTTCTGAGTTGTTCTAAACCCTATCAAGGGGGACCTAATATGAGACAGAAGATCTGGTGGTGATATTGTGTTTAAAATCATTTCCTGGTGGATTGTTTTCTTTAGAAGGGGTTGAACTGGCAAATAACTTGGGTTATTTTAGCTCTGTGAACAACAGTTAGAAGTCCCACTCAGCATGTATATAACCAACTTAAATGCAAATTGCACACCACCAGCAACTTTATTACACATGAAAAACAAATTTCACTGAGCTCATAAGTTATCAGAGGGAGAACAAGAGTCTATTCCAGCTCCTGAGCAGCAACACAAGAGGAGGCAGCGCTGTCCTTGAGAGACCTGGCCGCCAGCCACGCTGCAAAATAGGCTCTTGTGCTCCTACTGGCATTGCATGGAGCATCTTTGTTAATAATTAAAAAAGAAGCACAACACCTGAGGAATAAATAAGTATTTTTAACACGAGTGCCTCGCTCTGTTTCACCCTGGGAGGGTGATGTTATTTAACCTCAGTGAGCTGCTGAGAGAGGGGCTGCTGGTTGTGCTCGTTCCTGCACGAGCCACTGGAGCTGATGGGTTTAAAAACGAGTGTTTGCTGGAGGGCTGGGTTAGGGGAGACCCTCCTGCACCTTCTTCAGGGTTCAAACTCGGGGTTATTTCGCAAATCACAGAATGATTGAGGTTGGAAAAGCTCTCCAGGACCATCAAGCCCACCCTGTGCCCCATCCCCACCTTGTCCCCCAGCCCAGAGCACTGAGGGCCACGTCCAGGCTTTCCTTGGGCACCTCCAGGGGTGGGGACTCCAAACCTCCCTGGGCAGCCCCTTCCAGGGCCTGACCACCCTTTCCAGGCAGAAATTCTTCCCGAGGATTTAAATCCATCAGCATCTGGGCCAGCCAGGCCCCTTCCTGAGCCAGGAGCAGGTGCTCCCCCAGCACAGACCGTGTGATTGGAACCTCATTAAAACGGTGTGACCTCCCCAGGTCTGAGGTGACATCACTCCCTGAGATCTCGAGGTGTGAATATCCCAATTTGGTGCACAACCTCAGCACACACAAACCATCTGGGGATTAATATCTTTGCCTTGCAGCCCTTTGGAAGCACAATTGGGATCAGCTGCAGCTGTGAATGTCTAATTCCCCCCTCCAATGGCTCCTCCAGAGCCCCAAGAACATTATTCTGGCATTTGTTGGTGTCCAGGAATTACAGGCACCAAATGTATAAGACCCTTTGAAGCCTGACTGAAAACTTGACTTAAGCCCCCGGAAATAATAAAAAGAAAGAACTCAGTAAAGCTGCAGAAAAGGATTAAGGGGGGGGGGGAAAAAAGCCAAGGGGGACAAGTAATTCCAGCTCTATGTGATGGGGTGATATAATGCCTGTGCTATCACTGGAGCCAGGGACTGCTCCCAGGGCTGTACACAGCCTCTTTTTTTTTCCCTCTTTTAAATCTTCAGCCACTCTCCTATATTTTTCCTCTTTACTGGCATCTTTTAAGAAGTAACTGAAGTTTAAGTGCAAAGATATTTTTTTTTATCTGTTTCCTGGAAATATTTTGTGTGTGTGTGTGTAATAAAGAGCCTGAGAATGTTCTGCTGCTTCTGAAGTCCTGCTCAAGAGAACAGGCAAAACCAACAACAAAAAAATGTGTGTTTGTGTTGGTTTTGCAAACAATTTACTTTGTTTTCGTGGTGGTGCCTGTGGAAGAAAACAATTGGTGTAACCAGCATCCCTCATGAGCACCTTGGCTCCTTTCTGTCCCATTGGAAGAGGGTTGTGTGTCCCAGTGGCTGCCCAGGGCTCTCCTCCCCTAAATCTGACCTTCCAATGTCAGAGCATATTAAAAGGGTTATAAATTCCTTCTGGCAGGAGCCTGCATTTTAGGATTGATGAGTGTGATCAGCAAACTATTCAAATAAGTATGGTTATTATTAAAACCCTGCTAGGAGCAGGATGACACGCAGAGCAACTAATGCAAAGCAATTTCTCCTTCCTTTCTGAGGCTTGCTTGGTCTTAATGCAGACCAATAACATTAGTTTTTAATTGTTTTTTTTTGGGTAGGTCAGCTGCTTTTTGTATTTGTGTGTCTCCCCAAGCTGGGGGTTGTGTGGGAAGTGGCTACACATGGCCAGGGGTCCACACTGTGCTCGCCAGAGGTGTTGGAAAACCATCCAGGGCTGGGACTGGGAGGCTAAAATGGGAAAAAAAATCCAGCAGCTTTCCCATTGCTAATGGCTACATGTCTGTAAGCTTGGTTGTAATCTGACTCCCACCTACTGGGACAGTTCCTGAGCTGTTTGTTCAATATTTATCTGGTTCTGAGTGAGACAGAGCTCCCAGATCTCCAGGCAACATAAACTGCCACGGATCCTGGAACTCCAACTGCTGACCATTTTCCCAGCTGTCCCCAGGATTATCCTGGAGGTTTCACCTCATCTGAGCAGAAGTTTCATGACACTGGTTCTGCTGCAGGTGTGTCCTGATGTTGGAATAGGATTTAGCTCCTGTTTTGTGTTTTTTTAAAGCCAACAAATACCCGACTGAAGGAAAGTTTCAAATTCCCCAACTAAAAAGAGCCCTGGAGTCTCCTGAAGGTGTTTGTTTGAAAGCATTTTCACCCCCACCAGTACAAATGGGTCTGAGCTGGGACTGCATTTAGAGGAAAAAGCCCCATGGACACATTAACTTTGAAAACAAATCCCTCCAGGTATTTCTGGTGCACACTTTCAGTGTCCTTCAGTTTTTGTTTCGACCTTTTAAATTTATGGGCTCACGTTTCCTGAATGGCTTTAGGTGGTTTTGTATAATTGCAGTAACAGGAGAACCTCTGACCAGCAGCAGTTATCCAGGTCCCCAGTCAGAGTCCCAAGTGCCTCATCCCAAACCCAGGGTTTCACTGCACGCTGGAGGACTTTTGTCTGGTTTTCAGCACAGAAATAATGAGAAACGTACAATAAGATGGATGTTTTCCTTATGGAGGTCATTTTTGATGTGGTAATAAGCTGTTTCCTTAAAAAAAAAATGAAAAGAAAAAGTTAAAATGGAGAAGTGGGGAACAAAATGTACCACAAAGTGTGAGCAAAACTCCTCAGAGCATCCCAGGGAGATTCTGGTCCAGCCCTTTGCAGCTGCTCGTGGCTCTTGCCAACAAACCCCAGGTGCTGTCTGAGGGTTCCTTCAGTGGGAGAGGGTTTAAAATGGGACATCTGAGAGGCTGAAACCCTCAGCACGGGTTAAGATCCATCACTGCTGGAAGGATGATCCCACAGACACGTTCCAAACGTGTCTTCTCAAAGACGATGAGCACTTTCCTAAAACTCTCCCCATTTATCTGCCAAACTCCTGCAGATCAAGACCTGTGAATTATTAGAGTAATGAGATTAGGCCCACATTTATGCTACATGGTCTTAAGTTGTTTTAAATTCTGAAGATGAGGTAGGGTCAAGCAGGAAAGGGCAGCACAGCAGAGCAGGAGTGACTTGTCTTTCTTTTCGTGCTGTCACATCCCTGTTGGGTGTGTTTCCCATTTCCCTCTCTCCCTGGCAGTTGGCTGGGAGGCTTAATTGCCAAAATTAGCAATTAGGAGAAAAAAATTTGTGCTGGAGGACTTGGACTGCAGGAGATGGTGGGAGGGAGAAAGGATAGAGGGAAATGTGAGATAAAAAAAATAAGGAAAGAGGGCAAAACCAAGGGAGAGGATAAAAAAAAAGAAGGAAAGAGGGCAAAACCAAGGGAGAGGATAAAAAAAATAAGGAAAGAGGGCAAAACCAAGGGAGAGGATAAAAAAAATAAGGAAAGAGGGCAAAACCAAGGGAGAGGATAAAAAAAATAAGGAAAGAGGGCAAAACTAAGGGAGAGGGTGGTGGGAGGGAGTAAAGATAGGGGGAAATGTGGGATAAAAAAACAAGAAAAGAGGGTAAAAGCAAGGGAGAGGGTGGTGGAGGTGTCGCTGTCCCTGCTGCAGAGCGAGCACAAGTGCTTTGGGCCTTTCCTCTTGTAAAGGTTGTTGTAACCTCTGAATATTGGCAGGAGCATGTGTATCCCCCCCCAGCTCTCCTGCTTTTCTGATTTTCTTCCTGGAGAAGCGGAGATGAAGCCCCCTGAGGAGAGCTCTCCACTGGAGAGCCTCGGGAGCATCAATTTTTCCCTCCTTAAACAGCCCCCCTGGTTCCCCCAAGGTCACCCCGTGCACTGCAGGGCTGGAGCAAGGCCAGGGGTGAGATGCTCTGCCTCCAAAACCCCTTTGCCAAAGAGGAATAAACATGCAAAAAGGAAAAAAATAAACCCACCAAAAAAATCCAACAAACCAACACAGAACACCCCAAGGCCAGCTGGGTTTTCGCTGGGCTCTCCCATGAAATGTCCTCTTGGCAAAGTGGAAATCCCTCCCCGGGGCCAGGGGCTGGAATTAGGTGAGATTTAAGGCCCCTTCCTAGGCAGAGCATTCCATGATTCCATGAAAGCTGTGCTGCTCTGGGTCCTGGCTGTGTCCTCAGCTTGGCTGGAAAGCCTTGATGCTGCTGCAGGAGCGTTGTAATTTTACATTTCTAAACGATGAAAACCAAGGACAGGTCAACATTCTGCCTTCTCCAGATCCCCAAATCTCTCCTACTCCTGCTGGTGGAATTGTTTGCTTGTGCAGAGTTTTGAATCCAACCCCCTGGGGCTGCCATGAGCAGCATCTTGCAGAGGGGGGTCGTTGGTTTGGAGGATGAGGAGACTTAAATTTCTGCAAAATGTTTAAATTTCCAATTCCAGCAGAGGGAAGGGGTGTCACCTCCTGACTCCTTTTACTTAAATCTCCACATTAACTCACCAAAAGGCATTTCTAGTTAGCTGGGGGTACAGGGAGGATGGTGCAGAGATTGGAGTGGTTTTAAGGAAAAGATCCACCATTTTGCAATCAGCAAATCAGCTTTTTTTTTTTTTTTTTTTTTTTTTTATAATATGTGAGTGTGCAGGAGCAGCTTTTCCAGATACTGAACTTCTTATGAGATATTTTTATTTCTTTTTCCTGACCCCTTTTTATTAAAAACAAACCAGAGGGTCATGTTCCAAAGCAGGAGGATAATAGCAAGGGAGGCTCTGAGGCAGCTGCTGTGACCTCCTGGAAAAGGGAATGGCTACAACAAAATACCAGATATTCTTACCTACCAAATATTAGCAACTTCCCTTGTGGTTCTGTCTCTTTGCAGCAGTGTGATGATTTCCCATCTTGTTTGGTTTGGGAGATAAGTGTGAGAACTTTGTGTGCTTCAATTTTTATGTCTCCTGCTCGTGGAAGTTATTCACCTTGAACGTGAGCCCTTCTCCAGTTCCCCAATTAAATATACATGCTGGGATGTGCTTGGAGGGATGCACAGGGGGGAGTGACAAGCAGGGGAAGCATTTTAAGATGAATTATAGATCAAGATTTCGATAAAAACAACAATTGCTTTGTGCTGGCTGGTCACACAGGACAGCAGCTTGGAGGGTTAAAGACAAACCTCTTGCCTGGCAGCGAGTCCATCCAGAGCCTGGCAAATCCGTCTTCCCTGAGAATCCACATCCTAAATCAGAGCAACCACAAAGAAAAATGGAAAAGGCTTAAAATATAACGGCCTCTAGGATATTTTGGTAAATGATCACGATGTAAAATTGCGTGGAGATGGATTGGTGGAGGGATAGACAGTTATAAAGTTAAAGAAATGATGTCTCGGAAACTAATTCTGAATTAATGACACCTTGTAGATCTTTACTGGCTTCCATCTGAGCAGCTCAAGCCGACACAGAGACATTTATTAATTAGAATTCATTTTACAAGAGAACAAGCCGAGGATGAGAAGGGAGAAGTCGCTCTCGGCCCATCATAAGTCAGATGTCAGGGATGGAGGCAGCAATAAAACCCAAGTCTGTGGATTCCCAGCCTGTGCTTGAAGCCTGTGGTGATGCTGAGCAGAGAGGCAGGAGAAATAAATTCTCCCCAAAGGTGCAAACAGCACTCGGGTCAAGTAAGATTTATTTTGCTCCGAGCTGAAGTCAATGAGGCTCTTTGTGAGGGCAGGAGGAGGTAACAAATTTGTGCCACAAAGAAAAAACCCCTGTGAAAACCCACCCTGTTGCTGAATTAATTACTGTGTGATGAGCTCCATAAATACACCATGCTCTGATCATTTATCTAAAATACCTCAGACAGACTATGTTGAGAAGATAAGAGACTCTGATCTCTGTTTTCTTCGTGTTTATTTGTACCTGTTTATGGGTTTAATTAATGCTAAAGCATTTTAAAATTAATGAACAGAAAAGAGAAGGGATGAAGATGAGAAAAGAAACTTTGAGGGTGGAGGAAGGTGGAGATGGGGAGGAAGGCTCTGCTCAAAGCCTGGCTGTGTCTCCCTTGGCTTTGAGGAGCCATCAGGTAAAATTAATTTTTAACAACATAGACTGTACAGACTAATTTCTGTATCAGGACTAGACTGGCTTGTTTCTTGATCTACAAGAAAGGGTTTAAACTGAGATGTCTGAACTGAAGAGTAGGGACATAAATCTAAACTCTTGCACAAGCCAGAAACAAAGTGGGTTTTTTTAATGATGCAATAGCTTATCTGCTACAAGATTTCTTCCCAGGCTGACACACTACCCAGAGCTGAAAGTCTGTGTGAAATTAATAAAATTATATTAGGGGGAAAAAAAATTACAGATGGACCAGAACTGTAATTGGCTTGTGTGTTCTCTTGGGATTGAATTCTTACTGGGGAGGTTTTCTTTTGATTAAACACAGTCTTGAAGGAGACACTCAGCTCTCTAAGCAGAACACTTCCCTGGTGGAGCCCAGTCATCTGTCAGCCCTGCTGAAGTCCCAAGGGAATTAAGCTAAATTATGGGAATATTAGGGATCACCATTCTGAACGTTTCAGTGCTCAGTTCATTCCTTTGTCCCTGAGCAGTATTATTTGATAAAACAAAATAGCTTTTAATTAACCACCCGCCCTGTCTGAATGGGACAATGCTTGATGGGAGGGGAAGGATTGACCAGCAAGGTTTATTTTAAAATAAAACAGGGAGAAAAAAACGGAATAACCTTTAAAATAGTTAACCAGATCCTTTCCTCTTCTGCACTAATGACTCTGATCTCAGTTACCCACTGACTCCTGATGTCTTCCCTGGCAAACTGGGGCAGTGCTCAGCCAAGTGCCAAACTTCAGGATTAAAATGCAACAGAAGGAAAAGTGAAATATTAGTTTCCCTCCTCACATCCAGCCCCAATCTGCCTTTGAAGAAAGTGAGCCCTATAAAAAATGGATGAAAAGGTTCCTTGGGAAATCACAGCATTTGCCTGCAGCAGAGGCTGATATTTGGGGACAGATCAACAAAAATATTCAGGCGCTCAGAGGGCTTTGCTAAGTCCCTGTGTAAACATGAGGAAGCTTTAGGTGCCCACCTAATGAAGGTAAAATGATGGCTTTGTGTTGTTCCAGCCCTTGGCTTTTCCCTGGGAATGAGCCTGATGATCAGATTGGAGCCTGGAAGGCTGTTTTTCCTTGTAACCAGGTGTGAGTGAGCTCTGGTGGCACATGGAGAACCCCAGGGCTCCTGGGGATGCTGTGGGGCTGCCCTGTGTGGTGGAGGGGGCCTGTTTGAGGAGGAGCTCCAAGGGTCACACAAAGCTGCAGGATTCATGTTAACAGGCACCCTTTCTGGCTTCCAAATCCCTCCTGTCAGATGCTCTCACCCCGTCAAGCATCCCCATGTGTTTGTCTACGTGGCTGCCTTGTGTGATGGTCCAAACTGGAGAGTATTTATGTTTTTTTTTTTTCCCCTGTTGCTTTATAAATCACCAGTCAGGCTTTATTTCTGCAGGCTGGTGTCACTAAGAATACCCTGGCTTGGAAGGAATGCCCAGGGATCCTCCCAGTCTAAGCACAGGGGAAGCACTTCAGCACAGAGGGGTGGGATGAAAGGGCAAGAGCAGGGGGAGAGGTTGTTTTTCTCACCAAAGCAACCCTCCAGCCCTGGCACAGCCCTGAGCACTTGTGGCATGGCCGTGCAGAGTCCTCTTGTGCCAAGAGGCGAGCGTGGAACTGGAACTGGAAGTTCCAGTGGCCGAAGGGAAGCAGGCAGTGCCCAGGCAGTGCCCAGGCAGTGCCCAGGCAGCTCAGCAGCCCCCCCCCAAAGCACAGCCCCATCCCCGCACTCAGCCACTGCTCTCCTAGACGGCCACTCCCCAGATCCCCACGGATGTCCCCTTCCCCTCCAGCTGCCCCGGGCTGCGGGATTCAGGCACTGGCAGGAGCTCCGGCGCCGGTTTTGTACAAATCACTGGGAGGAGGCAGAGCCGGCGGCATCTGTCGCTGCCGTCGGGGGTGGAGGATTGCTCGGGTCTGTCAGCCAGGACTGCCTCCTGTGCTGGTTGTGTTAAACAGCACTTCTTGCTCGAAAATATGCGAGCTGGAGGCTTTATTTCAGGCTGCAGCCGGAGCGTCTGGGCTGCGGGACGGGAGCGCTGCGAGTGGCACCTCGCTTTGCAGCCAGCTCTGCTGGGCTGGGCTGGGAGCCAGGGAACATCCCCCACCCCTTTTTTGGAAACCTGAGCAGAGACAGCCTTTGCAGATTGATTTTTTTCTTTTTTTTTTTTTTCCTAAAAGGATGAAGCCTTTCTTCTGCCTTGTATTTCTATGAGGGCTTGTAGAGAAATAGTCTGTCAGAGAGGGGCTACATGAGGGTCACTCACCTTCTGAGGTTTAAAAGGGGATTCAGTTATCTGTCCTCCTCTGACCTTAACATCTGAAGCAGCAGAGAATGCCTCCATCTGGGAATAAAACTGCATCATTCTTCCTCCTGCAGGGTCCTCTGCCTTGCCCTTTTTATTGTCTGAGATCTTGTTCAAATCCTGGCTCTTTCACATATGATCAGCTTCTGCTTTGCTGGAGTCAGACAGAAGTAAAAACAAACAGACCTCTGTTCCCAGCTCCAGCTGCTGTGCTGGTTAGTGCACACTCCTCCAGCCTCTTTTCCCTGCAGAGTCTTCTTTTCCCACTGACTCTCCAGGTTCTGGCCTGGAGCTTCCCCTCAGGGTTGTTCCTTGATCCCCCTCCTCTTGTGTGAGGGCTGGTGCTGAGCAGGGGATGATGTGCCCAGACCTCTCTGGGGGCACAGTCACCCCTGGGCAGGGGCTGGGAGGGGTTTGGAGGGAGCTGCTTCACCCTGTGCAGGGAACGTGCCCCAGGACCACAGTTCCAGCACAGGGATATTTATTTGTTAGAAAACAGCAACATCCTCCTGTATTTGAAGTGCAGGAACCCTGGGATGAACTGGCCTATGTAACAAACTGGTGTGCTGTGGGACAGTTTCCTTTTCCCTCACAGGAGATGTTCCTCCACTGATGGAACTCCATCCATCAGGGTTCCTCCTCAGGGAGCCCCTGTCCCTGACCATTGTGTGTAGCTGAAAACTGAGTTAAAACTACCCATGAGCTTTGTTGAAGCTTTTCACAGTCCTGAGTTACAAAAATTGATTAAATACTGTAACTAATCCAGGGTTACTTGATGCTTCATGGTTGTCACTGCATGGTGAGGCTCCCCAGCTCTTCCTGCAGGAGGGGAACCACAGCTGATCCTGAGAGGAGGAAGATGTAGAGGATGAGGGGAATGTGGATGTGCTTTTCAACTTCCAGCCCTACCTGAGTCCACCTCAAGGTGGAAACAGGGAATGTGCAGTTTGTGGGAAAGAACCAACTTATATTTCTGTATCCTTTGTCCTGCAAGACCCTGATGCATTTTTGGGCTTATTCTGGCAATTTAGTGTGAAACAGCATGAAACAATGATACTTTACAAAAATTCAGGGGAAAAGAAAATCCCTATTTCTTTTCTCTTTTTATACAACCTTACCAGGGGTTTACATGAACCAGATCAGGAAATGCTGTGGTCTTTGTTTGATGTAATGCATAATAGTTCATATTAGTGAGGAATCATTTATTCCTGCACTCCCCTCATCCACTTCACAAAGTCAGCAGCAAGTTTTTAGCTTAGTTTTGCATAAGTGGAGAAACTTTAGCGGTGTAAAGCTGCTGTGGCATGCAGGGAGCTTTGTTTCCATGCTCAGACTGCTCTTGGAAGTGATTGATCGTGCTTAAGTATTGGCACCCAGCTCACCTTCCTGCTGTCAGAGGCACACGCTGTTTTCCAGGCTATTTTCCATATTAGCATCCAGAAGGAGGGAGATCGTGCCTAAACGAGTTTGTTCAGTGTTTGAACGTCTCTAAAAATCACACCACCACCACTATTGGCTCAGTAATTTATTTCAGGCTCTGATTTAAACGTGTCTCCATTTGTTTGGGGTCAGATTGGATCATCAGCAGGGTGTGCACACAACTTGCTGTTTCCATCGTGGGAAGGGGACCATGTTAGTCAGAAATGGGCACAGGAATGAGCTTGGCAGGGTGCAGGTGATTCATGTGACAAAACACACCTTCAGTGCTGGGCTCTGCCCCATCTGGGGGTGGGTTTATGTGGTCAGAGATTCCTGATGAGGTTCAGGCACGTTGCTGGTGGGTTCTGTGCCAACTCAGACCCGAGGCTACAGAGACATCCCAGTCACTGCAGCAATTTCAGCCTTTAGTTTATCACAGATTTAATGGATAAACCACAAATCTGGGGTGTGTGTGTGTATGTGTGTGCTCCTGATATGACAATTTATCCCCAAAACCCAATGCTGTTACCCCATCCCTGCCTGGCCCTGCTGGCTTCTCCTCCAGTTTGTTCCTTTTCCAGCTCAGCACTGCTCTCTCTGCAGTCCTGCTGCAGACATTCATATCTGAGAGATATAATCAATGACTTGATTTCAATGCTGTAGGCATTCCCCATAGAAATCCCCTGCTCAGTCAATTAGCAGGACTGAATTTCATATTACTTAACATCTATTCTCCTAGAAGGCAGGAGATTCCAGCATCTCCATCTGTATTTGCTGGGATTATTGCTTAAAGGTGGCTTAGCTACTAAGCCACTGCTGCAAAAAGCTCCATTAACTTCTTTACTTGTTGTACATGTGAGCTGGAAGGATTTCAGGGCTGGAGGTCGACTACAGAAACCTGACACCCATTCTTCCAGCAATTAAACTTTGTAAAGTAAACTGGGTGGGTTTCATTAAGGAAATGGATCCATCAGCACTGGGAATAATACCGTTTATGGATATTTCCTTGTAATGGAGAAGTGAGCATGTTGACAGGATGAATGATTAGACATATTTACAAACAGCTGTTAAAAAGCCAGTGTGGATGTCCCAGCTGTATTCCCCCCCCCCTGTTTTATGCAGGGTTTATAGCAGTTATCCTTTGAAAAGCCAGCTCAATTGGCTGTCTTGCAAGGAGAGAGGTGAGCTTGATTAATTTATTCATCCTCCACCAGTCTGCAGTCCCAACCAGGGGAACAGTCTGTCTGTCTGTGGTTTATTTGAGGAGTAAACCCAAGGGCAGACAACCAGCACAGAGCCTACACGGTGTTTAATTACAGCTATTGTGTTCATCTGATCCAGGAATCGATAAGTTTGAGTCTTTCCCCAATCATGCTGATTTTTATGGAATTCTTTTCCTTCGCTGTGGACTGTGTGAGATGAGATCTGAGGTCATTAGTGGGAGTTTGACACCAGGGGAGAGGGTTTGGACCGTGGTGACACCGTGAGGGGTCTGGTCTGGTTCACTGGCTGATATTCCAGGTTTAAAGGGACAGACAGGAGAGAAGGATTAAGCCCAAGGTATTGCTGCCACTCGAGGTGCATTGTGAATGCTGCTTCTGAACATGTCAACTTTGGAAGTTATAGGAAAAAGTGTGAATCCCATGGCACTGGATTACAAGCACAGAATATGCAATGAGATTATTGCCAAGACTTCCAGACTCGTCTCCTGTGTGAACCCCCTCCTGCTGTCACCTCCCCACCTCAGTCTTTCACCTCTCTGTCAGCAAAATAGAGAGAGCAGCTCTCAGCTGGGGAGGGACAACCAGGACCTGGCACTGCACCCCAAGAGCTTTGGGGCCATGGTGTCCATGGCACTGCAGCAGGGAAAGCTTGACCTGGAATTTCTGTGTCTGCTTCCCAGGGCGAGATCCCCCCGGATCCCCAGCCAGCCTCCAGCAGCTCCTCTTTTTCTCTCTTTGACTAGACACCATGTGGAAAGTTCCTTGTGTTGTTTCCATCTGACTGCAGCAGCATCTGCTGCTGCTGATAAAGCTGCTAGAACTGGGAGAGGAGCAGCCCCAGCCCGTGTGGGGGATCCTGGTGGGTCCCAGCTGGTGGCAACGCTCTGGAGCAATTGTCACCCCCCTCAAGTGCTCTGTTTGAACCCAAATTACAGAGCACTCAGGTCCATCTCTACTTACCAGGGCAATCTCCTAGAGCTGATAGAATGATCTGGAGTTGACAGAATGACTGTGCTTGAGTGTGTTTTGCCTTTGGGGATCCAGAGTTCCCCTTCCATCCATTTCAATCCCTCAGCCATTTGCATCTTCTCTGCTCCAGAGCCAGTTTCTCCAAGGAAGAGGCTGTGGGGCTGGAATTTGATGGAGAAGTGGAACACTTGGGGCTTCAGAGCTGCAAAGAACGGCTCGGAACAAGCTCAGTGTTTAATGATGTATTTGCTGGGGTCAGTTTTCATGTTGTCTGAAGTTGGGTCTCCAGTTTCCTTCCCCCAGCTCCAGCAGTTATCCCTTTGCTATATAGGATTGCAGGAGGAAATATTGTCTCTGCAGCACAGGAGATGATAATGTAATACAAGCTGAATGAATCCTCTGTATTTATATCCATAATTTTAACAAATTCACTTAAACAAAAAGGCCTGCTCTGAAGTCAGCTCTGTTTTCACGTGTTGTGATCCCCTCTGGGTGTTTTGGTTCTCTCTGAGCTAAATCCATGAAATGAGCGGAGTATTTTTTAAAGTTAATTAAAGAAATGGAAGAATATGGTTATAAAGAAGTTAGATTTGCTATAGCATCCATACATAACACACCTGCTTTCAAAGGAGATGCAGTGGAAGGACACATTCCCTCTGTAAGGTGCTTAGGTTGATGAGAAACCCATTTGTAAGGAAAATTGACTTTGGAAACAGTTGAGAGCAAGCCGCTGCTTTTTTTCCTAAAGTCTCTGCCAGGTGATTGATTCGGTCCAGAGGTTCATCAGATCATTGCTTCCAATAATATAATTTCGCTTATTTATTTTATAGATGATCAATATGATAAATATTGCAGCAACACAGAAGTGCCAAGTAGATCATTCCTGGCGGCGTTGGAGTGGTGAGGGGCACGCTCCAGCCTCCTCTGTGTGCCTTGTGAAGCAGAAAAGCAATTCAGTCAGACTAAAGGCTACAGATGAGGCTGGATGTTCGCTGCAATAAATGCAAATGATTTGAATTCATTTCACTGGTAAGAGGAGAAGAGAGAGGGGGGAAAAGAGAAAAAAATAAAATTAGAGATGTCGCAGATCAAGGAATTCAACTTTAAGCAGAGGCAGAATTAACATAAGAGAAAACAAAGCAATAAAGAGAGGGGAGAAATAGATTTCGCTAAAATAATCTGGTTTAATGAACACAGAGTGATTTATTTCTGAAGTACCTCTCTGTGGTGGTGGTTTTCTCCCCCCTCCCTCTCTTTTTTTAGAGCATGTACAATAGCATTATGGCCTAGCTGCAATCAGTCTGCTGCGAACAGCTTGTATATATTTGGATGTTCACTGGCCCATGAGAGCAAATCGTCCTCCCTTACTGTCAAAGACTTTCTTTTCCAGTCCCTTTATTAGGTAACAAATGGTTCCCCTTCCCTTTGTTCTTCAGTGTTAAGCAAGTTGAGGTTTTCTGGCCCTGCTTTATTATTTTTGTTTAGGTTTGTTAATGGCTCGTGTTCCTTTGTCTGCCAGGGATGGGGTTGCAAAGGCTCTCCTGCCTTTTCACTGAGAAATACCTTGTAATGAAATACAGCCCAGAGCTTATCAATGCAGGATATAACCCAGCTGGGATCCTTGCATGAACATTCACTGCAGCACGTTGGGGGGATTCTTGTAAAGCCTCTTGAACAGAAAGGAAATTTTCACTCGTTCAGGGCTGGTGCTGTAACTGCTGAATGGGCACCCAGGATCTCTCACATCTTCTCCAGTGCCACAGAAGAAATAAATAGTGAAATAATTCTAAGGTATTCAAATGTAGGGACAGCCTGCTTGAGTCTCTTCTTATTTAAATTTAGTTCAAATGACTTCTAGACTGAGGAGTTTTGCAAAGGAGTTCCTTCTCCTCTGCATCCCAGGAGGCAAAGGAGGGAAGGGTCATATCCTCATGGAAACTCTCAAGGGCTCTGGGAGCTCCTGGACCAGCCAAACACCAGGTCAGGGCTCTGTTCCTGTGGGAATTACCCCATCTGACAGAGGAGTGGGCTCTGAGGCTTGTTTTTGGAGTGACCACGAGTAACTTGAAGTGATTAGAGCCCTGAGATGCCCCAGGAACTGGAGCCTGAGGATGCTGCAGAATTCAGAGACGTTGATCACATGTGGCAAATCTGCATATTTGGGTTCCCCCTGCCCTTTCCTCCCTCCCCCCTTTCTCCCTGAGCTAAACCTCTGGCCCAAGGAACACGAAGAAATCATGGAACAGAAAAATATGAGTGTTGCTAATTGGAAACAGCCTCTGCCTTTTGCCTGGGCTGGATATGTTTAACTGGGCCCTTTCCACTGCCAGCACGTGTCTGCCAAGGAAAACTTTCTCACTTAAACCTTCCATCATCCAAATAAAGAGAGAGGAGCTGGAAGTAGGTCTTGGGGGAAAAAAATAATACGCTTGATCTCCTTTTTTTTTTTTTTTTTTTTTTAAATCTAGTCCTTTCCTATCAGTTTGAAACCCTGAGTTGCTTTGCTTAAATCCCCCACCAGCAGGTGCACAGCTTGGGAACCACATGGTGATGTCTCTGGTGTCACTCATGGCCCAAGAGTGACATTGGACAGGCATTTTAGTCTTTTTTTTTTTTTTTTTCAGTCCCCAGGATGTGTTTTAGTCTTTTTTTTTTTTGCTCCCTGGGACTGCATCCCAGATCCCAACCAGCAAGGCTGTGCTGCCCACCAGGCATTGCTACCACCTCAAGTGGCCTTTTTTTGGGGGGGGGAAATGGTGCTTTTGGTCTTTTTTTGGCGAGAAGGAAACTTGTTAAAAGCAAGACTGGTACTTCAGAAATAAATCTATTCATTAAACCAGATTATTTTAGCGAAATCTGTCTCTCCCCTCTCTTTACTGCTTTGTTTTCTTTTCTGTTAATATTACTCTGAACTCAAGGCACATCTCAGAATGATGCTGCTGATCAGTGTGATCCCATTTCCCACCACCTCCATCCTTGGGGGCTGCTTCCAATGTCCTAGAACCCCTGGAGACCCACGGGAGATTTGCAGAAACGTCCCAGCTCAGTGGAGACCACCTGTGAGGGCTCTTGGGGGTGTCCTGGAAGGAAAGCCAGTGTTTTTCCCTGCTCCTGGTCCAAGCTGCAGGGGGGTTCTGTGGTTTGTGGTCAGAGGTTTGATGCCAGCACGAGCTGGGATGGCTCACACTGGAGCAGAGCCTGGTTTCATCCACCTCTCCCAGCCCAGAGCACTTGGACTCAGGATCTGAAATGCCTCCCCCAGACCCCACAGAGGGCAGGGAGCAGCCTCTGCAGCACTGCCAGCTCCCTTAATTAAGGGAATGCAAATGGGCTGCGAGGGAGAAGGTGCCAGTGAAAGGAAAAGCAGCTCATGAAAGGGAGCACAGAAATTATTCACATGGCCCTAAAGTTTACTTCTAAGAGGCCTTTTTTTTTTTTCTTCAATTTCATATATTTTCCTTGATCATTTGAGAGAAAAGATCCGTCCACAGACAGATCTCCAAAGAGATTATGATTTTTTTCAGCGTTGCTGTTGCTTTAATCCGTGGTCTCTTTAGACAGGGAATGTCTAATTGGTGCACTGGTGAAATAAAATGTTTAAATAGATTGAATGGCAGACTTTTTCCCTCTGTTGTGACATTAATCCCCCAATATTCCCGGGCCCCTTGCTGGGTATTGAGGCAAAGAAAGGAACCAGAGGAGGTCCCTCTCAATACATCTGTGATGTGAAAACTCCCTGGATACACTTATCATACATGATCCAATACATCAATTAAAGCAAAGACCTTCCTGCAGTCATCACTTCCACACATGAAATAAATCCCTCCATATGAGATGTATTTCTCTACCCCAGGGCAGGTGGCTCTGCAGAGGAGATGTGGTGGGGGAAGGCAGGAGAGGGTGCCCTGGCCAGTCTGGTTTTCAGCAGAACTTCTCCCTGCAGGGTTGGGTCTGTGTTTTCCCCACACCTGATGCACATGGGCACTGAGAGAGCTGAGAGGGGATGCTGGAGAAGCAGCTAAGATGGAAATTAGGAGGTAAATCAAAAGGTTGGTGATCATGAAGCATTCTCTTTTTTTTTTTTTTTTTTGATGTTTTTGTCCTTTATCAGCCTGTGTTCTTTGTGATTTTATCAAGATTGATGAGAATGTTTAAAATGAAGCTGTACCTGCTCTGCCTTTCTCTGGTTTTGGCTGAATTCCCTGAAGAGAAGAAGTTTTATAAACTTCTGACTCTGCATTTGACTGTGAGCACCTCCATCCCCTCCCTCTCCTGAAAAAGCTCCTAGGAAATCCTGAAAAGAGTATGAAAGGGTAAGCAGGCTTCAGACTCCACATTCCTCCATCACTTACAAAATGCAGCAGCAGATTAACACTCTCAGACCCCCAAATCAAAGGATTTCCAGCTCCACCCCCCCCCCTCCCACCTATTATCCAGGGGGGAAAAAATCACAATCTCCTCAGACAAGAGGGGAAAAAAAGGAGAAGAAATTAGGGTTTAAAAATCATTTAGGTTGGCATTGAATTTGGTCGGGCATTGTCAGTAATACACACTGCCTACAGTAGAATTAAAAAGATTATTGGGGAATAAAAGGCAGAGCCAGAGCGTGTTTGACAATATGCTCTGTATTTCATGTTCATTAGGACAGGGAGCCTGAAATACTCATTTCTTTATGATGAAGGAACTAAAGATTTCCAATGAACGCTCTGCAATGAGCGTGCAGGGGAGATTTATTGCTAAACCAGCTGGTTAATCACAGTGACCACCTTAACTAAGTTGTGTGGATACTTGTCCCCCAGGACATCCCTTCAGTGAACCTGGGAAGGGAGAACCCTGCAGGTGAACTTCAGCAGCTCCTGAGGGAATTCAGATGCAGAGATTTTGGGAAAGCGCAGTTGGAGCTCTGTTAAAACCCCTCCTTGGGATACCCATCCCTTAAAACTGGACATCTGTGTCCCAGTGGGACATTGCTGAGGGTTTCTGCAAATCTCCCATGGGTATCCATGGCTTCTAGGACACTGGAAGCAGCCCCCAAGGATGGAGATGGTGGGAAATGGGACCACCTTGATCACCAGCATCTCAGAACGATGCTGATGATGTGCCTTGGCCTGTGTGGGACTTGAGTTCAGAGCAATAAAGACTTTTCCCCTGTTGCTGGAACAACCAGAGATGGGAAATCTTTGAAGGCTGCCCCAAGCACTGTGGGCTTGGTTGTAACTGCCCCATTAGTGAATAATTAATGATGTAGACAAGGCAGTGATAGGAAAACCCCCCATCCCCCTGCCTGCCCCTGCTTCAGCCACTGAACACGAGCAAGTTGGAGCTGGAGCAGGCACAGCTGGGCAGCTCAGGAGTAACCCAGGAGCAGGGAAATGTCCCCTCCTCACTGGAGAAGGTGCCTCTGATGGATGGTGGAGTGGCTGTGCTGGTGTCAGAGCAGGATTTGGCCCTTAGGAAATCGTTAAGCTGCAAATCCTGGATGTGACAGGCCAGGGGAACGCTGGGCTGCTGCTTCCTGTCAAAGGCTGTGCAGAGACTCCTTCGTTAGAGGGTCAATAATTGGCTCGATGGGCTGTAATTGCTCACCCTGCCCTGTCACAGTGCAGGGCTGGAGGTGCAGCCTGGCCTTGTGCACCCTGGGAGGCTCCAGCAAAGCAGCTCCTGGCCTCAGGCACGGCTTTGGCAGCTGGAGGGGCCACTCTGGGGGCCAGGGCAGCACAGCTGGGGCGTGGGTCAGCAGCTGGGGTGGGCAAACCTTCCAATAGGGATGGATGGATGCCCAGTCCCCTGGTCCATCTCCAGGGAAGGGCTCTGCTCCCTGTTCCTGGGCAGCCCCAGCCCCTGTTGGGGGGCCTCTGTCCAGCTCTGGGCTCACAGATCACGTTGGTGACACTTGGGAACACAGCTGGGTTTCAGAGTGAGACCAGAGAGCCACAAAAAGTTGACAAACTCTTCAGGTGACCTCTCTTTGGCCGATTTGCTTGACTTATGACCGAGATGGAAAACCTCTCCGTGCTCCTGGCAGGGAGATGTGCAGCCTCAGGAGTGTGAGACACGAGGAGGCAGCAGAATATTTGTTTAAGAAAGAAGAGGTGGGAGTGGTGTGGTGTGTAGACCTTGGGTGTTCACACTGTGGAGCAAAGGAAGGGCCAGGAGAAGGTGATCCAGTGACTTCTGGCTATGGGTCAATATGGCAAATGTCTTCATGGTGTGTTTTGGGGTTTTTTTTTCTAAATCACCAAATATTGCTGGTATCTTTGCAGGGTTATTTTTGTGCTCTTCCCTGTGTGATGCCTTTTATTTCAGCTCTTAGCTGTGGGAAGATGATTAAAAATGGCACATTGTCTGCACCTTGAATTTCTGACACAACCTCAGCACAGACGTTGTCGGCAATTGTGTTTCTGACAGTAACAAGACACTTTAACTCGGGATTCGGAGACTTTCTGTTCTCCTGCCCTTGCACTTAATGAAACCAGAGTTTGTTTTAGAAAGAAAAAAGCCTTTTTGAGTTAATTTCAGCTCAGTTCAAACCAGGGGATACAGAGGCAGGAACTGAAGCTCACAGTCATGAGCAAATCTGAGGAAGGGAGAGGATAAGGCGCTCTAGGAAAAGAAAAATCCTTTTTATTTCCCAAGAAGGTATTATGAACAGCAGAGAGAGAGAGAAAAAAAAAATTCCTTGACAAGGTTCTTCTAAAGAGGAAGAACAGTGTAAAGTGCTGGTTAAATTCCCATTGATCCTTCACTCAGCTTCCCATATATACATGTGGGTTTGACTATCTGATATTTCCTTTCACTGTCACGAGTAACAACCGAGTGGAAACAATAATTTCTAAATAACTGCCTATGATTCTTCTATTGTAGTGATTAGGGATGAATAATTATTAGCTCGGCGGAGTTTTGCAGGGGTTGGATGTGATGCCGGGAGCTGTCAGCCGCCGGCACCTGCGCGCTCCCCTCGGCGCCTATAGACGGCGCCTATAGATGGTGCTCTTGGCCTCGCGCAGCTCCAGCGGCTGCTCCAAGCTGGGAATCAGAGGCCTGGATGTGCTTTCCACGTCCTAAATAGTCACAGGGAAGGAGGGAAACAAAACAAACAAACAAAAAAAAAAGGTTGTTTTCCTGCCGCTGTTTTCCTGCTTTAGATATCAGGGAAGAGCTGGATGTTTGTGGGGTTTTTTTTTTACCCTGGGAGTGGCAAATGCAGAGCAAAGGCTGAGATGTGGGGTCTCGCTGCCTCTGTGGGCACCAAGGGAAGTGCCTGAGGTGATGTCTAAGGCCACGTTATCCAGGACTTTTAGCAACTGTGAAGCTCTGGGTGCTGGGAGGGTTGGAAGGCTCCTCACTTCCCGTGGCTCAGGCAGATTCATGACCCACAGCGAGGGAGTTTATCAAAAACGAGGACAGAGAGAAATTGTGAACACACGGGCTCAAAGCAGAGCCCAATCTTTCACTGATGCTTTGCTTCACCAGCTGCTTAAGGACTGCTCTGTCACCAGCAGCCCAGATCCTGCCCTGCACGAAAGGGGTGCTGGGAGTAACTCCCTGTGTCAGGAAACAGGGGTAAGAAATCATGTGCTAACACTTTAAAGGAGGCTTTGTAGCTGATCTTCCCTGCTTGGGCAGTGGTTGTCGAGATCCTGGTTTATTCTCCAAAGCTGTGAGTGCCTGTGTTGGTGACCCTGCTGCTGAAGAAGTGGCTGCTGGCACCCAGGTGGGTCCCAGGGCACTGCAGGCACGTCCAAGGGTCTGTTCTGTCCCCAGTGCTTGGGCCTTGGGAGAGGAGGATGCCAGGAATGGACCAGGATCTGCTCTCCTGGCTATTTTATCCATACCTCTGCGTGGGGATACCAGGAGTGTGTGTAATATGTGTGTGCAGAGGTTGTGTGGAGCTCTGTGGGCATTGTACACGTGTGTACATCTCTGTACCTCTGTCACCAGATGTGTTTGATTGAATTAGAGGCAGGTCCTTCCTTCCCTTACAGCTCCAGACCTTGATTCCAACACTTAGGCCTGACACCCTTTCCAGGAAAGGGTGAATGCAGATATCCACAGAAGGATAATACTTGGATACTCCCAGGTACATGGTTTAATTCTTAGCATGGTGCTGTGCAGGGCCAGGAGTTGGACTTTGATGGTCTTTGTGGCTCCTTTCCAACTCAGGAGCCTCTCTGATTTCTCCAGCAGCACATCCATCACCTGAGCAAAACCAGGTGAATCTCCACCTGCTTTGTGTTCTGGAACAGCCCCTTCCTCACATGCCCTGTGTAGAAGCTTCACTGCAAGTCTGGGGTTGCTCCCCAGCCCAGCAATCCTGTGATTAGCTTGAGACAAACTCTCCATACAGGAGCATAATTGACCATCAATAAATAATAAACAGAAGACAGGATGCAGATAGGCCTGCAAAGAGGGGAGAAATGGGTGTTGAGACACTCTGACCTGCCCTGTGTAGCTTCTGCATGAGGAGGAATTGCATCAGTGGGATGTGAATTGAGCCAAGGATGGTTTTTGTAATGGGATTTGGTTCCATTTGCTGTGAATGTGCAACACAGGAACTGTGCTGGGGACAGAATAGGAAAGAGCAAAGCTTGCTCAGGAACCAATGCTGCCATCCACTGAGTATCTGCTGTTTCCTCTCCCAAGCTAAACAGCTGCAACCTGGGGATCTTTCCAGGATGCCAAAGTCCTCAGCTCTAGAGCTGCAGTGATGTCAAGGGGACCCTTTTGGTGGGAGTGGGGTTGTGCTGTGTAGGGACATTATCCAAGCTCCACTGGTGGCTGTACAGGTGCTTTTGGAAAGGAAAACCTTCCTGAAGGATGGTAAACGTGGTGGGGATGGGGAGGCACACAGACAAGCCAACCTGTCATTTCCTCCCAGATGGGGCACTGCAGGATCTGGTTCCCAGCCCTCCCAGGAGGGAGGGAAGTGCAGGATCTGGGACTGCACAGTGGGGTGCAAAGGCATTCCCTGCTGGACCCCTGTACTAGGGGCTCCTGGACTCTCTCTACAGCAAAACTGACAGCAAACGTGTCTTTTTCCCCCCAAAAAACCTGCTCTTGCAGGGTCCTGCTGTGACATGCAGCAAGCATCAGGTGTGTCCCTCCCTGAGCTGAGCCTGGGGAAGATGCAGTGAGGCCACTTCAGTGGCTGTGCTACAGCAGGGGAGGTGAGAGAGGCAGGAGGGGAACTGTAAGAGTAGATTGGGTTTGTTCTGTTGCTCAGGTTTGCTGTGGAAGAGGCCCAGGACGATGGCTCTTATTTTCTCTCGCAACTCTTCCAACGTGCAAGAGATAAATTTTTAAAATATTCTTGATGACAAGACATGGCAAACAGCAATCCATCATGGTATTGATTCCCTCCACCAGTTGCACTCCTCAGAATCACTCCTGTGATACCCCTTGCTGGGGCAGGGGCAGCTGGATTGTGGTGCTCCTGGGTTTTTGGAGTGGTGTGGCACTGGGGCTGGCTTTGCCTCCCTGGTTCCAGGTGTTCCCAAGCCCCTGAGGGCTGATGCAGGCACCCAGTGGGGCTCAGGGTGGTTGAAGATGCATAAACATGTGATTCACTTTGGGTACCCTCCAGCTTCCAGGTATTTTTCCTCCTGCTGAGCCAGCAGGAGAGGCTGAGTGGGGGCTTTGTGGTGAACTACTCGACCCCAAGGTGGGCTCCCCTGGTTCCCAGCAGGGAGTGGTCACAGGGTGCCCTGTCCCAGCTGGCCATGGGCACTGTGGTTGGGCTCTGACAGCTTTTGGCAGGCCAGGAGGTCTGAAGGTCGGTGGCTTCAGTGGTTGTGTGACACACGCACAGCTTTGGCTCTGCTGGAGGTGACCTGGCCTTGGCAGCAAACCAAGCTGTCAGAGCCTTTCACAGACGGGGAAACTGAGGAAGGGAGGGCTCAGGTGTCGCTCTTCCCACCAGAGCCGGGAGCAAAGGGTGCCCAGGGGGAACAGGAACCAGCAGCCCGCACTCCCCTCACTCCCGGCGCTGATGGAGGGGCCGCAGCCCCGCAAGGTGGGACAGCTGAGGGGGCAGGTGCGGGGGCAGCTGTGGCGGGGCCGGGACGCGCAGCCCCGGGCGCTGGGGCTGCCCGGGTCGCTTTCGGGCTTTGTTTCAGCGATCCCGCGGGTTCCGCTGCGCTCGGCTCGGGGAAAAGGGGGAGGCGCAGGTGAGGCGGAGAGGAGGGGGCGATGCCGGTTCCCCGCTCGCAGCTCCGCGGCCGGGGAAGGGTTAATCGCGGGGAGCGGGGGCGGCGCGGGGGCGGCGGCGGCGGGCGGGGAGCGCGCCCGGGCGCGGGGCTGGCGGGGAGCGCGGGGAGCGCGCCCGGGCTCGGCGGCGGGCGGATGCCGGGGCGGGCGGAGCGGAGCCGAGCCGGGGCTCGCCGCCGCACTCGGGCGAGGGCTGCGCAGGCATGAGAGGCCGGCGGGGCTGAGCCGAGCCGCGCCGCGCCGGGGGCAGGGCGGAGAGAGGGGCTGCGGGGAGCGCCCGGCCCCGCATTTCCATGGTGCCGGGGGCTGCGCGGATCCCCCCGCCGTGAGCCGGGAGCCGGCACCCGGGAGGCGGGCGGCACCGGAGCTGCGAGGGCTGGTGAGTGCGGCGGGGGATGGCGAGGGGGGCTGCTGCCCGCCGGGGTGCGGGGGGTTCTCCCCTGGGCATCCCCCGATGGAGGATGCGGGGAGGAGGTCTGGGCTGGTCCTCTCCGTGCTGCCCGAGGCGGGTGGCACCGGGCGCTGCAGAGCGCGGGGTGGTGCTCGGAGGCACCGCTCGCCGGTCCTGGCGGTGCTCGGAGGCACCGCTCGCCGGTCCTGGCGGTGCTCGGAGGCACCGCTCGCCGGTCCCGGCGGTGCTCGGAGGCACCGCTCGCCGGTCCTGGTGGTGCTCGGAGGCACCGCTCGCCGGTCCCGGCGGTGCCCGGGGAGATGCGCGGGGGTGATGGGGGGTACCCGGCGCTGCCTGCGGAAGGGATGGAGGAACCCCTCCGATCTCCCCATTCCTGGGAATCCACCTCCCGCTCCCTCCCCGGGCTGCTCTACGTGCGCACACGCGTTACACACAGCGAGGTATCTCCTCGTTAATTCTGCGGCCGTGTGGTACCGCTCAGTCACGGTCTGGGGCGGCCAATGCACCGGGATAAACTCATCGCCATAGAAAAGTTCCTGTGGGAAAGGAGGGACTTTTTTGAAAAACACCTCTGAATCTTGGGGGGAAAAGGAATTAAATCCCCATTAAAACTTTGCTAAATCCCCTCAAAACCCTTTTTTTGGGAGGCGATGAGGGGAGGGATGGCGAATGCACTTGTGCGCCCTCGAGGGAATTCCCAACTCCTGGGTGATGGTCCGAGTCTCCCCATTCCCCGAGCCGTGGACGGGTGTAGGTGACAGCTGTGGCTGCTCTGTGTGACTTGTCCTCCCTGGTTGTGACCTCCGTTTAACCTGGCACGGTCAGGCATTCCCGGCTTTGTCTCCATTCAAGCCATGGCCAATACTCGCACGTTCCTGGAGGTGAAGTGAGTGATGTTCAATTAATCTGTGTTCTGAGGGGTATCAGAAAGTCAATAGGTGAATATTTAGTGAGGTGAATAGTAAGTGACAGAGGGGGAAAAACCCTGTGTGTCTGTGACCAGCAGTTCAGGCTTGGAGGCGAGAGAATGTGAAGTTAGCAGAGTGCCATGATGTAAAACCCTGAGCTGACAGGGTTCCCCTGTTATTTGGTGAGCACTTGATGCTTCGCTGGTGGCTGGAATGTGTTTAATAGATCTCAGCTGACTTGGGGACATGGTCTTGCCTCTCCTGCCCTGGATGGCTTCATTGATAACGGTGTCTCAAAGTTAAATCAAATGACCTACTTTACAGCTGAGAGACAGATGCCTCAGAAGAAATCTGTGCCATCGCCAGAGCAGATGTTTGGCTTTTTACCTTTAACACAGAGGTGTTAGATCCTTTAAAATTCAGTGGGTTGTGGGTTTTTTTGGTCTTTATTGCTGTCCTTTTACCATTTGCTGTCACTTTGAGCACCCTCAAAGCTTAAATGTGATATTTTGGGGTGGTGCAGGAAACAGATAAAATAGCTTTGACTTGAGAAACTTGGTGCGAGCAGTGAGTAAAGTGAACATACAATGTCTGCTGTGAAATGGCTTATCTAGCAAACCAGTCATCTCTCCCAACTCTTCTGACCATATCCACAGCTCTTGTTGCAAGAAGATGAAGTAACCCAATTTACTCCTCAGTGGTTTTATGGTGGTGTTTGATGTAATTAACTGTGGGGCTTCCCCTTGGCTTATCCCAAGTTTGTGTGGTGGAAACAGGTCACAGATGCTGCATCAGATCTGCACATAATCCACCAATATGATGGAAACAGCTTTCCCATGCTCTTACCGTGCTCTGTCTTGTTCTTTGCATTAACCCTGAGCTTCCCCTGCTCGCCAGCAGAAGGGAACTTCAGCTGGATGCAAAAAGGAACATGCAGATCCAGGCTGGTGCGGGAGCCTGGAGAAGGGGCGAGCGCTCCTGCCCTGTGCTCTTTAACTCTCTTCAGCAAATTGCATTAGTGTGTGACAAATTGGCTCGCAAAGCAGCTAAATGGAAATGACATTTGGAGCAGTTTGCTGTGCAGACCCTGTGGTGTCTCGGGGAAACATGTGATTTGCAGAATCTTCCCGGCATCTCCAATTTAACCGCCGCTACGAGGCTTTCCAGAACTTACTTTGGGAACTCCTGTTGCAGCTAAATGTGGGAGTCTAGAGCATGTCTTGGAACCGTTGCCCAAAAGCTAGGGCAGATGTAGGTGCAGACTGTCTCAATGCCGTAGGCAGCTCCTGTGAAGAGCTGAACCAGGAAAGAAAGCAAAAGCTGATATTTAGAAATTGCGTGGGGCGCGCGGTGAGAAGCTTAAGGTGGGAAGCTGGGCTGGCTCTTGGGTGCCAACACAAGGCTCTCCTGTGGGAGCAGAGGTACTGTGGTTCAACTGAGGTGGATTTGTGGCTCTCAGAGGAGCGGACGGTGCCGTATCCAACAGGAAAGCGCACACCTGCCTCTCCCATCCCGCCTCTCCGAGCGCATCCGCGGCCGTTTGAACGCGGCGGCGATCGAGCTGCTTTAATTGGCCCCTCTGCAGCTTGAACAATAAATATGTAATGGGGGAGAGTTGCCCCCCTGTTCCACACGGCGTTGGGGCTGTCATTTTTTGATGGGGAAGTGTGTGCTCTCCTCTCTCCTCGGCCCCTGCACGCTCGGGCTCCGCTCCTGCCTGTCTCTTACGGGCGCGTGAAAACCACGCTCCCCCATCTACCTTTGGCATCCTTAAAAGGAGACAAAAAAAACAAAAGGGGGGGGGAAAAAGATGAACCTGAGCATGCAGTGCTCCTGAGACAGGCCCCTTCACATTTCTAAACACTCTTGATTATTCAGCTAATCTTTATTTCATGGGCCTGTTACAAGAAACACAAACGGGGGAGAAAGTAGAAGGCGGTGACACATTTAAAATACACAAGAAAAGTGCTGGCAGGAATATAATCGTTCTTCTTCCAGCGATATGAAATATTTATGGGCCTAAGTTGTGGCAAGATTCTCTGCCTCCCCTCCCACCTAACTCTGAAATGTTTTTCCCGGTAAACAGGAACCGGGGGGCACTGGTGGTGCTGCCAGCAGAGCGCTGTTTCCCTCGGCTGTCGGCAGGGCAGGAGCTCCCAGCTGGCCGGGCACGGCGTCCGTCTGTCCATCCCTGTGGAAGGGAAGGGAGGGGAGGAGCGGAGTGCGCTGGCCAAGCTGCCCGGCTCGTATGGGAGCAGAGCGTTGTGTTACAGTCTGTTAACTCGAAATAATTCAGCAGCGTCCCCTCGGCGAGCTGTGAAAAGCCCCCTTTGAGGTGCCCGTGTTGTGCAGGAGCCCGTTCTCCCCCAGGGCGTTCTGCTATTAATTCATTAGATCTGAGGGTTTTTCTCTCTGGTCCCCCCCTCTTTTCTCTTCCTCCCCCCCCTCCCTTGCAATTCAAACAGTGATGAATGGACAAAAATCCCTCAAGGGAAACATTTTTTCACTTAGTTACAAAGATTTCATGGCTAATTAGAGTAAATGTGGTTTTTAGAGTGTTAATCTCTTAACCAGCTTGGCTGGGAGGCCACCGCCACAACAGCAAAGGGGAGGGCAGGGGGAACCAAGGGGGAAAAGGTGCTTCCAAGTTCTTCCCGGGGCTGAGCCACGGGCGCTGGTGGCTGGATCTGCTGTGTCTGGATCACCAGGAGCATCCCACGCTGACCTCCTTAGCTCTGCCAGTTGGGTGCCCACCTCCCTCCGCGGGCACGGCTGGGCTGGGTGAGACTCGAAGGCATTTTGGTCTGAGGAGGCCACGAGCTCTTTGTGTGCACAAGCGGTGCAGCGGGAGCCTCCGGGATGAAAGGCAAAGCGGGAACAAAAGCAGAATTGAGGGCAGCGTGCTGTCCTTGGGCGGCAGAGGCGGCCGCCCGGGGCTTGTGTTCAGAGTCTTTCTCTGCAGTGAAAATATATGTATTTACCGGGTGGTTTTAGTGCCAGGAAGGGAAATGGGCTGCGGGTGCCTCGGGCTGGGTCCCCACGTGCTGTTGGGTCACAGGGTGGCCACTGCACCTCCAGCCCTCGTGTGCCCAGGCTCGCTGGTGACACACGTGGGCCAGGGGACGTGTTACTGCCCAAGTTTGGCTGTTGGAAGTCGTCCCCTCTGCTGCTGTGAAGGGGATTTATCCTTGATGTCTGCTGTCTGCTGTTCCTCTCTCCTCCGGTTCTTCCCACCCCGGCATCCACCTTTCCAGCCCGGTTTTGGCTTCACCCCGAATGGCTCTGGAAAACGGGGTGAGTACTTTGTGAGTGGGCTCTCCCTGGCAGCCCACCACCCACCCCGGGCTCCACAGCCGGCACAGAGACAGCTGGGGGGGATATAAGAGTGGGATGTGGGCTTGAAATTCCTCCTCATCCCACTAGAGGGGATCCTCTGGATCCAACTGAAAAACGAACGCAAACCCAGCAACTGGCAGAGCTGCGCTGAGCCGCAGCCTCTGGGTGACGGCAGGACGGGGTACAGGGGCTGGAATTCGGACCCGCAGCTTTGCTGAACACAGCTCTGGAGGGGGGACAGGAGGATTTTGGTGCTTTTCAGACGTTCCCGGCCAAGGCAGGCTGGCTGTAGCTGCCTCTCTCTGCTCCTTGTCCGTGTGGCTCGTGGCTCCTCTACCCACTGTGTGTGAACCCAAGCTGGGAGCTGCTCAGGTGGGAATGAGGCTGCTCTAGAAGGACTTTACCAAGAAAGCACAAGTTTCCCAAACACACGAGTGCAACGTATGTCAGTGATGTACCTTAATCTGCTGCGTGGTTTTAAGTGGTGATTGTGATCCATCTGTGTGTCTCAGAGGGGCTGAGCGATGCTGTCAGCCCCAGGCTGGGTACCAGGGTGCTGGCTGCTGCCTGGCAGGGGCTGGGAGAGGGTGCTGGGAAAGAGGTGCCCTCCCCTGCTTGTCGGAGAGAGCCCATCTCATGTTTCTCCCTGTAATCGCAGCTTCTGTTTGGGTGAAACCGAACTGGGAGGTGCCGATGGGGGGGAATGAAAAGCCAGATAAATATACTGCATTATGAAAATTTAATCCTGCTTTGCCTGGGCTAAAATTACGTTCAGAGCAGGAGATAAAAGGCATCAGAATCACGTCGTAAAAAAGCCCAGATGATCTCCAAAGGCAGAGCGATAGTGAGCCTGGGAGAGCCCTGCCAGCCAGGGCCCCCTGTGCCAGGGTGGCAGCCAGTGCTGCTCCTCCCTGCCTGGCACTGGCAGGGGGACCCTGAGCCTGCCCTGGGACCAGCCCTGCCACTGTCCAGGCTGGCAGCTCTGTGTGAGTGACATGCTCCGTTCCATCTCACTAAAGGAGAAGAAACAGAGGTCCCCTGTGGAAGTTCTGTTATCCAGCTGATGCCATGTCAACCCTCTGCACCATGTCCCGTGTCTCCTGTGAGCTCCTGAAAATCACAGAGCACAGGGATGACCCCTCTGTGCCATGGGCTCCTGCCTGGCTGGGGATCTCCTGAAGCCCAGGAGATCTGGAGAGGGTCTTCAGAGTTCCTGCCCACCCCAGCCATTCCTTCTGCCCCTCTGATGGTGGGGGGAAGAGCCTAGAGCCCATATCCAGCCCCATGCAGTTTTTGGGGTCTGAGTGTCCAGTGGAGGATCCTGCCCCAGCCAGGCCCTGGCTCTCCAGAGCGGCTGCATGTTGAGCTTGGTGTTCCAGCGGCTTCCCAGGCAGGAACGTCCCTCACAGCCCTTTTCCTGCTCCGGCACCGTTTCCCCACTTCATAAAAGTGAAAGGTGATGTCTGAGTAAATATTACAGTGACCTCTCACCTCGTCTCCTCCCGCTGCCGCCGCCGTTCCCTGCTCAGGGCTCATTCCCGGAGCCGCCGGCTGAGCCGGGGTTGTGCCGCCGAGGAGAGGGCTTGGAACTGGGCTTGGAGCTGGGCTGGGGGCACGGTGGGGGCTCAGTGCTGGAGCAGGAGCCCGGCGCCTCAGGGCTGGGAGTGGCACGGGAAGGGCAGGCTCCTTCCTGGCTGCCTCGAGCGCGGTAAGTGGATGCTGGATCAGCGGGCGGGTGGGAGCGGTGGGAGCAGTGGGAGCTCTCCCAGTGGGTGCCAGTGCCGTGTAACGCTGCACTCGTGCTCACAGCCCAGCCACCAGCTCTGCTGGGAGCACGGGGAGGTGCTGCTCTAGGTGGTGCTGCTCTGGCAGAAGCCTTTGTGGGAACTTACACCAGGGAGAATCCGTGTGAGCAGGAGACCGTTCGGAGGAGTGGGCACAGGCAGGAAGAGCTGCATCCGCCTCTGTGTGACCTGGAGGGCTCTCCAAGAGCTGCACCAGTGGCTCCCACCTGTCGTGGCCTTGACTCGGGGCTTAGTGCCGGGATGTGTGGGGGGAAGCCCCCGGGGATGCACAGACAACTCTTGTTCCATTTTCCTACTGAAGGGATGGTTGATGTTGGAGCGATAGTCCTTGGAGAGGCCATTCCTGGTGTATATCAGGGCAGGTTAAAGGAAACAGCTTATTTTGCTTTCAGCTCCCGTCTGGCTCTCAGCAGCATTTGCAGAACAGCAGCTTGGTTCCTGCAGCAGCTCAGTGTCAGGCTCCAGAGCCCCCGTTTCCCTGTCCCGTGTCTCGGGAAGCCCTCACAGCACTCGGGGGAAAACAGGAAAGCTGCGGGGCAGCGCTGGGCTGCCGGCCCTGCCGCCCGTGACGCGCGCCGGGAAGGAAGCGGATCCACCGCGGCCGGGCCCGGAGCCGCCGTCACACCCTGACTCAGCGTGGAAGAAGTTCCTCGTGTTATTTCCAGGCTCAGGAGAGCCTGGGAACAAATGCCTCCCCAGGGAGATTTGTGTGTGGTTCTTCCTCCGCGGCGGTTTCGTGTCAGCGGGTGAGAGCTCGGAGCGATCCCTCGTGTACTGGAGGAAACTGGGTGTCCACACCAGAGGTGTGCAAGGGTGTTCCTGCTTGGGTTGGTTAACCTGGGAATGAGCTTCCAAAAAGTGAGTTTGCGCTCCAGGTTTTTGGAATTTATGCTTAAATAATACTTAAGAGTGAGGCTTTGAGTTCTGTCGATTCGCTTCTCGATTTCTGGGCTTTCGGGGTTTGCCTCGTCGAGGTTTTCTTGGGAGTCCAGAGTGGCTGTTTGTCCCCTCGGAGTGGGAAGCTGAGATTCTGGGCATCAGAAGTGCTGTGGTGAATGTGTGTGTGCTGGTAACAGGGTTAAAACCTCCAAAGTCACCTTACTGAAATGGGCCATGTCCCACTTCTGGGAGGGTATTCCCAAAGCAGCAGATCCCAGCGGGCTGGGTGCTTGCTCAGGTAGCCAAATATGAGGGATTCACATGCGGCCAGTTGGTGTGAAGGGCTTTGTTCCCCGTGGCTGGGTAGATTTATTGGTGTCAGAGCAGAGAAATGGTAAGTTGGCTGCTTAACAGGGATGTTACAGTTCAACTCCATAAAACACGCCGGCTGTCTCCTTTACTCATTCATTTGCCAAGTCCCCAAAAAGCCACAGTGACAGGAGCAGAGGATGGAGCACTGCCCTCATGATCATATTTCCTGCCTTTGCTGGTTTATGTCACAGCCTGTAATGTTATTTAAACAACAACAGAAAAAAGCCTGTGAATTTCCTTTTGATTTTTAATGGAAGTGCAAAGAGGTGGGGAGGAAAAGGGAGCGTGCCTGGAGGCTTCCTAACTGGCTCAAGTATTTTTATGCTTAAAATTTGCCATCTTGTGGGTTTTAAATCTGCACCGAGGCTAAAACACAGAATCACAGCATGGTTTGGGTTGAAAGGGACCTTAAAGGTCCCATCCCTGGAAGTGTCCAAGGCCAGGCTGGACGGGGCTTGGAGCAACCTGAACTAGTGGAAGGTGTCCCTGCCCATGGCAGGGGGATGGGAAGTGGATGATCTTTAAGGTCCCTTTCAACCCAAACCATTCTGGAATTGTGTGATAAATCTGGAGCAAACAAATTGACAGTAAGAGCTCTTCAAATTTAACCTTGGAGTGAGAAATGCTTCTGTGCTTGCCTTAAACCTTCTATTAATTCTGACTGTTGCTGCCTGCCCCTCTGTATTTCCAAACCAATCTAACATTGCAGAGGCATCATCCATTGTGTTGGAGAAGCTGGAAGGGCCAGATGGACAAACATCCACAGTATTTTGTTTGGCTGAGAGGTGCTGCAGCAGCCAGAGGGTCACTGCAGGCTCTCCTCTCCTAGTTGGAAAGTTTTCCCTGCAGTTCTCAGGGAGTTAATCTGCTCTGATCACTGCCCTGGTGTGTTTGGCTCCACTGAAGAGCCTCCTGGAGCAGGAATTCAAGGCCTGTTCAGTGGTGACAGGTTTAGGCTGTCTTTAAAATCTCATAGCAACCAAGGAGCATGGGCAAACACTCCAGAGTTCACTGGAAGAAAGAGGCAGGAGCCCCTTTTGCTTGTCCTCTGGGATATAATAAGGTGCTGGTACAAGTGCTTGTGTAACTCAGCTTTTCAAGGCATAAATTGTGTGACAGGGGCGATTGGGGTCCATCGGTTCCACCGAATGGATCCTCTGAAGTCGAGGTGGCCACAGCTTGTCTTGAGCTGAGCTGAGGAGTGCTCAGAACGAATTCCCAGAGAGAGACAAAAGCAGAGGCTCTTTTAAGGACTTCCAAGGATGTTGTATAACTTGTTTGGAAAAAAAAAAACAAACAACACATAAATAAATGAGCCCAGCCCAGGGTGCTGAGTCACTGGGGGGTTTAACCTCAGGAGTGATGGGTTGGGTGGCATTGGACTGGCTTTGCAGGGGGAGTTTTTGACTTCTGAGTGTGAATTCAGCTATATGTGTTGGGTTTTTAACCATTCACTTCCTCACAGACTTGTACCAAATGGGCTCTCTGTCAATCCTGTTGCTGAGATGAGATTTATTTCACTTTTAATAAAGGTGTGAGTCCTGTTGGCACAGGGCTTTGGGCAGCTCTTCCCTACCTGCACCTGCTCTCACACCTTTCAGTCTGCAGAGACCTATTGCAAACCAAACAATTTTGACTTAATTTCCTTCTCCCCCCAGGATCTGAAAAAAACCCACCCACTGCTGTTATCACAGACAGTGCAAATTTTAACATGAGAAAAAGCAAAATATTGCCTCATTTGTTCATCCCTGAGAATTCCTGTTTCATTCTCTGCAAATTCCCATTATAAACATGACACTTGGGCAAATTATCTGCTTTAGCCATCTTGTTGCAGAGGAGGATATCATATTAATTTCCTTGTAATTTAGGTTTTTTTTTCTCATATATGTGGGATCATTTGGTTAACAGTCTTACAAATCTTAATGTAAGTCAGTTGGCCTTTGCTTCTGGCATCTAAAAAGACAATGGAAGCGGCACTGAAGTGATCCTGGATTTTCCAGGATCACCAGTTTTCCCCAGAGCTGTGTGGAAACTCAGATTTGGGAGCTGCTTTTTGGCCAAGCACCTCAACTGTGTTGTTCTGGTGGAAGTTCTGCAGCTCTTGGGACCACAGGTAGCTCAAATCGTTGAGTTTTGGCTTTGTCCTTCCAACCCTTATGAGCTTTATAGGAATGTTTTGGGCATCTGGAAGCTCAGTTTGTGGTTGTAAAGGGGACTCTTGTAAAACTGAACCAGCTGGAAGTGTTTTCACGCCCTGCACTGGTTTTCAGTGGTGGGATTTTAGAACAAACTCCTTTGTGGCTGCAGCTTTCTTTGGGTCTGCCAAGGGAGTCCTGCAACAAATTCAGCTGTAGCTTCTCTTCCTCTGAGGTCCTCTGTGTGTTTTAGGGAGCCAAGGAGATTTCCCTGTCAGTTCTGAGCCCTCCCATCCCCTCAGTGGTGTGTCCAGGCAGGGTGAGGAGGTGCTCTTGGTCTGGGGGGATCACAATTGCTGTCCCACACCCGGGCTCTGCAGTGCCCTCAGGATTTGGGGGTGTCTGGGATGGAGATCACTGCCCTGCTCAGGGACCAGGGCCAGGGTGAGACAGTGTTGAATTAAAGGGTGTGTGAGGAGCTCTCCAGGCAGCCAGGCTCGCTGCATTCCTGTGAAATATGGCCTTCCAAGCCCTTGAAGGATTTATTGTTTTCCGGGCACTGCTGGATCCAGTCCGATAGGCTGGATATAGGAAGGAAATGACTCAGTTGCTCTACAGACAAGTGCAGCTTTGAAATTCAAAGAGGCAGGAGACAGCTGAGAGGCTCCAACTCATTCCCATCGGGAGTCAGGCCCCTGTGTGTCCGTTACTCCCTGTGCCTGCACTCCTGGTGGGATGGGACGGGGGTGGGAGGGAGAAGGCTCAGACAGGCAGTGATCATGATGCCTCAGAACCCTCTGGCATGAGGATGCCGTGGGAGAGCAGGTGACAGAGTGAAGGTGGGGTCCATCAGAGGGCTGAGGCCAGTGGTGGTGGTGGGAGCAGCTGCGAGCTCCGTGCTGACCATGGCCAATGGATCGCCACGCCGGGGGCACGGCGTGGGACAGAGCCTGCAGCAGCAACAGCTTCCAGGGCTTTTTTCTTTTTTTCATGGCGAGTTTCCCACCCCCACAGGGTGCAGAATGAGCCTGGTGAGGAGTTTGGGTGCTCCAGCTCCTGTGACTCCCTTCCTCTCACCCGTGTTGTCCAGAGCTGGCCCCGCCATCCCGCTGTTTGTGCTCTGCTCTGAGCTATCCAGGGACTTGTGGAGCTGCTGATCTTGCAAGACAAGCCCAGGCTTTCAGGATGTCTTACCCATCAAAGTGTGCAGCCCCTCTTTAGCCTCGTAACTTCTGGCTGATGTCAGATGTGGACGTAAGCAGATGCTTTCTCCATCTTATTATCAGCTTGGTTGGAGAGAGAGAAGTTTCTAAATGACAGAGATCCTTAGCAAAGAAACAAGAGTTAGTGTTAAAAATAAAGAAAACAAGACAGCTTGTTTCATCTAAACAGAAGGGTTATTAAACAGGCTTGAATTAATCAGTGAACTGCCAGAGCTCTGAAATTGAAAAGCAGGGCAGAGGAGCAGGGAGCAGACGAGTGGGAAAGAGCCACTTTCTCAAGTAGACAGTGATGTCCAAACACTGCAGGAGAGGGGATGATGTTCAGCTGATGGTGGGACAGAGGTGAGATGGCTCCAGGCTTTGGGGGTCCTTGCCTGGACCTCAGAACACGAGGCTGAGGGCACCTGGCTGCCAGCACTGGTAGCCCCCTGGTCCTTGTGCCCAGGTGGGATCCTGCCTGCAGGCAGCTGCTGTCCCTGCGGCCACGAGCTCTGGCTGGGATGGTCACTGGTGCTTGGTGAAGCAGGCTGGGCAGGGAGGAAGCTGCTTTACACTTCCCATGGTTCAGACATCTCAAAACTTTTCCAAAAGCTGCATCAAGCCCCCCAGTGATGCCCTTAGAAGGGCAACAGCCCTGGGTGAAGAGGCTTTGACAGGTAAAGGCACTTCCTTTGTGTGGCTGATGAAGCTGGTGGTGAGGGCAGTTCCCAGCACACTCCTCCACCAAGACAGGCCTGACAAGGGCTGGTTAATGGTCCCTGAAGGGTTCTCCAGTGCTGTGTGGCCTCTCTCCTGCATCAACCTGTCTACTTCGGTTTTCCTGTTAATTTAAGGGCTTTTGTGTCGTGTTCTGCATTTCCAAATCTTTGCCATCCCACGGTGGTACCTGGAGGATAATTCCTCCAGTGTTTGTGGTGGAGATGCCAGGGTGGCATCTGGACTGGCAGCTGGAATCTGGGGTGGGGCAGTGAGCTGGTGCTGGGCTGAGAGCAGGGATGAACCTCTCCCTGTGTGTGTTTCTCCACTTCTTACCCTGACAACTCCTGCCCTGTTCTGGTGCTGTGCCACCCCTGCCCTCCCAGTGTGAGGGGGGATAGCACCATCCTGGCCTGGCAGGGAGCACCATCACCAGGGAACTCCTCTCAAACACGCCCGAGGGTTGGAGGCAGTGGCGTGTTCTGAAGGATTTCAGCACTGCTGGCTGAGCAAAATCTGCAGCTGCACAGTTGGGGATTCGGCATCTCAGAACCTAATTTTAACAAATGTACAATTTCCTGGTTTACTTAGGTAACAGCACTGTGGCTACTGTGTAAATACATCTGGCTGCCGTAGGGAGTGTTGGGGATAACGAACACCACTCGCTGTACGGGGCTGGCACAGCCAAAGGATTTCTGTTGCAGGATTTCTGTTTAATGGAGTGGCTGGGGACCCATTTAATTTGAAGCTGGGGTTCTTCACTTGCCTGTGGTGCACTTGGAGTGAGGCCAGGAGAAGCTGCTGCTTATTTTTCTCCTCCAGTTCGGTGGCCGCTCTGTGATCCTCCCTCGTGCTGCTCTGTAATATTCCCTTGTAATAAACTGCAGCTGGATGTCACCTGGGGAGGGAGTGCTGGGCTGAGGCTCTGGAGATAAAACTCCTTGCTTTGCCACTGGGACCTTTTGGCTAGCCTTGGGCAAATCATTTAATCGTTTAATCTGCTTGCACCTAAGGTCACCATCCATTAAATTCAGTTTTGTTGGGAATAAAGTCCATGAATAATCAAACGCTGTTCAGGTGCACCAGTGGAGAGGTGGATGAGCCTCAGTCCATCAGGACTCGGGTAAGAAACTAGAAAAAGCACTTTCTGAGGCAACATGCTGACCTAGATTGCCTGGAGGGGTTGTGGGCTCTGTTTCTGGGGGTCCTTAAGGATAGCTTAGAGAAACATCACTTGAATGATGGTTTTAACAGCTGGTCCTTGCAGCAGGAGGCTGGATTAGAGACTCACAACTTTCTGGCCACAAACTTTTATGATTGAACATTATCCAGAGCCAGTGACCTGTTTACACAGGTTTGGCTGAACCTGAGGCTTCCCAAAACTCGAACGAGCCAGCTATGAAACCTCAGAAGTGCTAAATTTTCCCTTTGTGTCATACTTCAAGGCAACCAGGAAAATAAGGGTCTGTTCTGCTCCGTGCTCCAGTGTGTCATGTTGTCACCAGCCTTGAGTCTGTCCTCGGGGACTGCCTGGTGAATAAAGTCCTCTTTTCCCAGCACCTCTCTCGATGCAAGGTAATTTATAAGCTATTTCACAGCAGTTGTACTCGAAGCTCAATAGCTGCCAGCTGTGGTTTCTCAGATAGCAGGTGTCAAGTGTCAGCGCAGGGAAAGAAAAAGGTGTCTAATTTCTGGTGTCCGAGGTTGATGATGAATTTTTGTGGCCGCCCCTTGGGGTTGGTGGGTTAAAGGACTGCAGCTGTAATGCACAGCTGGGGGTGAGCCATGCTGGAGCCACAGCTGTGGTCCTGCTTTAGATTTGCCAGAGGAGCTCCCTTGGAGATGGGGAATGAGCTTGGCAGCTTTAAGGAAATGCCTCTGGCTGTGTGGAAGGGGTGTTCCAGCATCCTTGGGGGGCAGGGGCAGCCTGTGTGTGCTTGTCCTCACTCAGGGGGAGCAGCCCTGCTCTGCTCAGCAGTCCCTGAGGTCACTTGGTTTGTTCAGCTGGGACAAGAGGAGCCTGAGGTCAAACCTCAGCAGGGTCTGCAGCTTCCTCACGAGGGGCAGCACCAGACCCAAAGGAACATCTGGAGCTGTGTCAGGGAGGGTCAGGTTGGATCTCAGGAGAAGGTTCTTCCCCCAGAGGGTGGTGGGCACTGACCAGGCTCCCCAGGGCAGTGGGCACGGCCCCAAGGCTGCCAGAGCTCAAGGAGTGTTTGGGCAATGCTCTCAGGGACAGGGTGGGATTTTGGGGTTGTCCTGTGCAGGGCCAGGAGTTGGGTGACACTTTTGGGTCCCTTTTAATTCAGGATGTTCTGTGATCAAAGAGTTTGAGTAGAGGCACACCAAGATGCGCCAAACCAGTGCCTTACTCACCCTTTACTAATGCAGCTTATTTCTGGGAACTTCCTTTTGGGTTTTTCATGGATGGAACATCTGAGTGCCTCATGTATGGAAGGATTACACCCATTTCACAGGTGGAACAACTGAGGCTGAGTAACATGACTTGTCCAGGCTTGTTCAGCAAGTCTGGGACAAAGCCAGGAGTAACCTCAGGGCAGGGTGCTGTGTTTTGCCCTCCAAGCTGCAGTTGCAAAGATGGGGCTCACAGCAGGTCCCTCCCTGGGGTTTTCTGTTCCTCTGGACCTGCTGGAATGTGTGTGCACAAGAAGGAGATGGATTTGCACAGTGTGCACTGTATAAACAACATCTGAGGTCTGGACAACATGAACAAATTCTGTGCCTAATTCAGGCAATGGTGTTTGTTATCAGGGAAATGCCTTTTCATGGCTGGGTTCTGTTCTTCCCCTCCTCTTCCTTGTCCCAGGCCTGGAGGAAGCAATAATCACAATACTGTATTTTGCCCTCTTAACTCCTTCTCAGAAAGGCTGTGAAATACCAGCCCTGTGAATAAGCAGCTCCCAGTGCAGTTCCTGCCTGTGGCTGCCAGCACAGCAGGGACAGGCAGCACCCAGGGTGAGGCATGGGGTGGATTTTGGTCCAGAAAAAGGGGTCAGGGTTTCAGGTTATGCCTTAGGAAAGGCTTGGTATTCGCCATCCCTGTGGTGCAGTAACCTCTGGAGGAACCTCGGGCCTGACTGCAGGCACCTCGCTGGTGATTTACAACTTGCTCTTATTGTTGTTAGAATCAAAATATTTAAAAAAAAAAGGGAAAATAATAGGTGATAGGAGCCCTCCTCGTTGCTTTGTATTGCAGCACTGTGATTATTCACATCAAGCTGGTGGTAACTTCAGTTGGTGTCAGACTCTGCTCTGGTTGGTGTCTGGCTGGTGAAAGCTGCTGGGGTTTAGAAGGATGAGCTCCAAGGCTCCCCCACAGCCCTGCTCCAGGATGGCTGGGGAAATCCTCTGCTTGGGGCATGGAAGTGCCAAGGCTTCTCTTCCTGGAGAAGGAGGTGAAGACCCTGAGAGCCAGGAAGGGAGTTGTGTGAGTGTGTGGGCAGGTTTCTGCTGGGTAAGGGGGAATTTGGCAGCTCAGGGCTTGCCTGCCTGTGGTGGCTTGGCCAAGGAGGCAGGACTGAGGATCCAGACCTCTGATCCAGGTTGGGAACATCCCAGGGCTTGGAGAATCCTCGATCAGACAGTTTGGCTCAGAGCTTTTGTCTAATTAAGCCAAAACCATATTAATTATTGCAAGGTCTTCCTCTATAGCTGACAAAGATGTCCTGAATATCACTCCTCCAAAGAGCATAAATCACTGCAGCAGCTTTAATGATTGGAAAGGTTTCACAGGGAAATTCCCAGGGGGCTTCAGGAGGGATGAGGACCCAGCAGGTTTATTCTCACTTGCTACAAAGAAATGTCCAAACTCGTGGCTTTTTTTCCCCCCTCATTCCCACTGGCAGCTACGATATGGAGCCAATGCAGAGAGAAAGGGTCAGGCTGGTGCAAGGGTGAGCTTGTTCTATACAGTTTGTTCTTGTCTTTTGGTTTATATAGTGCAGCCTGCCCTTTTGGTGACCCTTCTGATAATTCTGGGGGGTTTCTGACAGCCTGCTGACCTGCAGGGGAGGTCAGTGCGTGAGCCAGCCGCTCTCCCCGCTCCCAGCAATGAATCTTATCCGACTATAAAAAGCAAAAAAGGGCAGAATCCACCTCCAGCTTAGAAAGCAATCACGGGCCTCCTGCCCCCCACCCCGTCCCTGCAGGCTGTGTTATTCTTCAGGAGGGTTTATTCAGTGAGACAACTCCCCCAGGCCGTGTGTCCTTAGGAGAAAAGCCAGGGTGGGTTTTATCACTCCCCCTCTGCGGGTGGTTGGGGACCCTGGTGGCCTCTGGGCTGGGGACAGCGAAGGGACAGCTTGGGAAAAGCACATGGGATGCTGGGGCTGGGAGGGTGGAGGTGAGGATGTGGGGATCATGAGGATGAGAGGGGTCAGTGCAGATGCTGGGGTCACTGAGGGCACTTTGTGCTTTGCTGTGTCCTGGAGGTGCCCAGGCTGGAGGAGCTGCCTCTTCCAGAGGGGATGGAGCATCCCAGGAGTGCAGGACCTGACAGAGCAGAGGCAACCAGTGAGGGCCCAGTGGTGCTGTGCATAAATCACTGCTCACGAGACCAACCCTGCCCCGAAAGAAAAGACCCCGTCACCGCCAAGCAAACACAGCTGCTGCACTGGTGACATCCAAATTGGTCCTCTGATCACTCATTTTCCACAAGAGATTCTCTTTTTGGTTTTGCTTTAATTTTCCCTTTTTTTTTTTTTTTTTCCTGCCCGTGTGGGTTTTTGTTTTTGGGGTTTTTTTTGTTGGTTGTTTTTTTTTTTGGTGTGCACAAAATGCCACTAATGACAAACTGTGGTGCCCGTGAGTGAGTGACAGCTGAAATAAGAGAAATGACTAATCGTGCCTCCCGAAGCCCTGTCGCATGGAGATTAAATGAGCCCTTTTTTCTTCCCCCCTCAATGAGAATCATGGGCATTTGAATAATAATATTATAGTCTCCATTAGGATGACAGTGGGGGAAAAAATCGGCTCAGACCTGTGATTATTCCTTCAATCTAATAATTATTTAAATACCAGATAACTCCTTTCAGCCTAATTGAGGCCTTTCAGCTGCTTGGGTTTATATTGTGTCCCTGAATTTACTCTCGCTTTCACCTTGCGTTACTAATAGCTTCAGATTGCATTTAAGGCTGTGTTTTAAACTGTCTTCCAGGAAAAAAAAAAAAGGGCAGAAAAATAGAAATTAATGATCAAATAGTATTTAAGGATCAGAGTTAAAATGGCCCACTCTCCTGTTTCCCTGGTGTTTAACTCCCCAGGTGTTTGGCCATCCCCAAACTCCTCCATACAGGGAATCACAGAAGGGATTGGAAGGGACCTTAAAGAGCATCCAGTTCCATCCCCCTGCCATGGGCAGGGACACCTTCCACTAGCCCAGATGGCTCCAAGCCCTGTCCAACCTGGCCTTGGACACTTCTAGGGATCCAGGAGCAGCCACAGCTTCTCTGGGCAACCCATGCCAGGGCCTCTCTATCCCCACAGGGATGAATTTCTTCCTGATATCTGATCTAAACCTTTTGTGCAGAGGGTTCCTCTCGATGGTGGATGTCTGTGTGGCTGAGCACTGCTCAATCCTGCCCCCACAAGTCACCCTCCAGCCCTGGGGGAGTGGGAGCTGCAGGAGCTGCCCCGGGGGTTACAGGGATCCGGGGATGGCTCATGGTTCCCAGTGCACTCGGGTAGGATGTCAGCTCGTGGCCGTGCTCTGTCATGTTCAGATAATGTTTGAAAGCACAGATTCTTCTTCCTGGATGATCTCTCTTGCCCTTGGTAGTGACTGTTCACGAATACCCTGCAAAACCTTCACTGTAAGGCACAGCATAGAAGCTGGGCTTCAGCTGACAGCTCTGCTGCACAGCAGCTCCATTTGTACTGTGTCTGGATGAAAACATTGCTGGAAAAGATATAAAACTGCCGTGGTCACAGTGAAGAGCTGCTGTTGTCCCATATGTACAGATGCACATGAAATGTGATTATTTAAATGTGTTCATTTCTAGCTGGCACTGTTGGTTTTTTTTCCCTTTGCAGTGGAACAACTTTTTAAAAAATTGGAAAATGCTGAGCAGGAGGACTGTGGGTGCTGAGTTTTACAGCAGAGCCTCCCTGTTCCCTGCACAATCTCTCACTTTCAGGACTTCCCTTGAACCAGAGGCCTCTGCCTGTAGAGGACCATGTCCCAGCACTTGCTTGGGGCACAGTGGTGGTCCAGGCTTCTTGTGTGCTGTTTTGGAGGTGCTCAGCCACTGACCTTGTGCGCTGGTCTGAGGGTGCTCTGCCACTGGCTTGGACACTCTGTGGCACTCCTGTGTCTGCAGGTTTTGTGCTGCCTTTCCTGGACACCTCTGGAGCTCTCCCATGGTGCAGGTTTCCCTGTGTGTTTACCAGAAGTCACCCCATTGCTGGCTGGCATTTTCCTGCCAGTGCCACACACGGATTTCTTCCTGTCTTGGGCTGCCCTGCCACGTTATCCAAGAGCAAAGCTGCTCTGAGATCCCTGTGCCCCACAGTCAGATTGTCGGTGCCCACCATGGGTCACCAGCATCCCTGGCGTGGGCAGATTCCTCTGAGCAGATCCTTGTGAACCGTCTGATTTGTTCCATTTCCAAAGATTCCGGATCCAGAGAATAGTTTGGGGGAAGTTCACACAGAAATTTCACGGGAAGAGCCGGGAGGTCCCCCCGGTGCTGCCGTGGCACGTCGGGGAGCAGCTGTTTTCTGCCACAATCATCCAAAGAGCACGAAGGATCCGGCAGGGTCCGTGTCCTCCCCGGGAGAGAGAAACCGCCTCAGCCAAAGGTGGGAATTAAGAGACTGGCAGTGAGGAGCAGCCGGGGAAATGTGTCCCTGAGCAGAATGAGAAAGCCATTACCGCTCTCGTTCTCCTGTCTTGTCAGTGCCACGCAGACGTGCAGCCCAGGGACAGAGCTCCTTTGTCACCTCTCAGGAACACCCGTCTCCGGCTCCTGGCAGTGACAAGCCTAAAGAGCGGCTGTTGGGTGACATGAGCTCATGAGCTCAGTGTGGGCTTTCAGCAGCCCTGAATTATTTTAAACACCCACAGAGCGGGGGGTGCCCGCGGGCGAGGGCAGCTGAGCGTGGGCTGGGTAAGGGTACGTTTGCACCCAGGGCAGGGCATGGGGGCAGAGCTGCAGGGAGCAGGTTTATCCCCCTGGGTGGGCTGGGGGCTTGGGTAGTTGTGGTGGGAGGTGATGGGACTTCAGCGCAGAGAGGGCAGGTGGAACAGTGGCTCATCCTCAGCTTCTTCCCAGGGCTGGTGTCCCCCTGGGATGGTGGGGAATGTCTCCCCCTAAGGTAGGCTGAAATGGTTCCTTTCATTGTCCAGCCTGGAATGCATACTTTGGGATAAAGGAGAACCTTGTAGTGATTTTCTGAGTCTGTGCAGTCAGACAGACCTGTGGGCAGCTTGAGGAAGCTGGCCTAGTGGAAGGTGTCCCTGCTCATGGCAGGGGGTGGAACAAGATGAGCTTTAAGGTAATTTCCAACCCAACCCACTGTGTGATGATGATGGTGGAGATGAGCAAGGCTGAGGTCAAGCCGGGTACACAAGTTACAGTCAGGTCTGGACATGGTAACAAGAATGAGACACGATCCAGTGACCTTCAGGCACATTTGTGGTGACAAGGAGGGTACAGAGAATGCTCTCTGAACCCTTACATGGTGCCCAGCTCAGAGTGTTGTTCTGGTGGTCCCAGGGCTCCTCTGAGCTGGGTCTCTCCTCTGTGCAGGGTGCTAGGCTGTCATTGTTTCCAGCTGCTTTGTGGGAGCCCGAGGTGGGGCTGGAAGTCTGGTGGCTGAGCTGGGAACCAAGCCAAGACCTCCTGTGGGGGGTGGTCCGAGCTGGACCCCCCTTAGGTGAGACAGACGTGGAAATGCAGGGATTGGGATTGTCTTTGACGTCCATATTTTTGCAAAGGGGAGTGTGCCCGCTCAGCAGAGGTGCTGGTGACGAGGTGGAGCGGGGAAGAGGGTTACAAGGGTCCTCTCCAGCAGCTCCTGTGTGTGCCTGGGCGCGTGCTGAGCGGAAGGGTGGGTGGAGAGCTCTGATGTAAACATGCCTCACGCTGCCGGAGTGTCTCCGAGGCGAGCACATGCTTCCTAAGGAAATTCCAGCCTGGTGATTCCTAATTCAGCCTGGCAGCTGCCTGTGCAAGCCCAGAGGGTGGGGGTAGGGATCAGCAGGGCTCTAGCGATCCCTCAGGCCCCAATGAGGTCTAGGTCCTTTGGCAGCAACCACGAAAACAAAACAAGAACCAAACCTGACTGGCTTTGTGCCTCATTTCAACATGGATTTTGGGCAGACGTTTCCAGCTCGAGACTCACCTTGTCTACGTGGTGAAAACACATCAGTCAGAGGAGACTCTGTGCCTGACTCTTCTCCACAAAGCTATCAGGAAGGGCATATGGATAATTTGATTGCCACTGGGTCTTCTGGGCCCAGGCTGTCTCTTTGTGCAGCTTTTAGTCATCTCCTGCAAGTTTTGTTCGAGCAGGAAGTTTGTCTCCCAGACTGGTCGTCTCTCCCCTACACATGGTGCTGCTGGTGGCTGATCTAACCACATGCTCCCACCTCGGTGGCAGGTGCTTTTTGGCACCTTTGTGAAGGCTGGGAGAAGTTTCTGCCTGAAAAGCACCTGCTTGAGGCACTTCTGGCTCTGGGGTGGAGGGGGGATGCTGGTGCCTTTGGTGTGCATGTGCTCCATGAACTTGGCTGCATGAAACTTCTTCCTCAGTTTCCCAAGTTAAATCAGAGAGGGTTTAAAGGTAGAAAACACCTCTTATTTCCTCTGTTGCTTCCAACAACACACCCTGCAGGAGACATCCTTTTAGCCAAGATTGCGGATGGATGGTTGGGTGTGTGAGCTGCGGGCTTTGTCTCGGGCTGGAGCTGATTATCCCCTCCCATGGCTGTTACAAACAGCTAAACCACACAACAAATTAACATGCAGAGGCTGCATCAAGTGGCAAAACATCAAGCCTGAACTGCTCACCAGTAAGTTGGGAGACAGACCTGCTTAATTCTTGTTGCGCTCAGAGACACCCTCACTTTATCTCAAGGACTGTGTAATTAGAAAGCCTCCTTTGAATTTTATCTGCAGGGCACACTGGATCTAATCCTTTGCTCTGCCTGCTTCTTTTCTCTCCTCAGAACCATGTGAGGGACGTTGCCGGGGCTCAGGACGCGCGCGGGGAACACGGAGTTTGCCTTTCCCAGGATGGATCAGAGGAGGAACTGGCCTCGGGCACTGGACTCTGATGGCTGGTCAGTGGCTTTGCTCTGTCTCCTCCTGGCATCGCTCTCCCGAAGCGTGTCCAGCAATGCCTTGTTCAGCACTTTCCACTCCGAGAACCGGGACTGGACGTTCAACCACCTGACTGTGCACCGAGGCACCGGCGCAGTCTACGTTGGGGCTATCAACAGGGTTTACAAGCTCTCGGGCAACCTGACCATTCTGGTGGCTCACAAAACCGGTCCCGAGGAGGACAACAAATCCTGCTACCCACCCCTCATCGTCCAGCCGTGCAGCGAGATCCTCACCCTCACCAACAACGTCAACAAGCTGCTCATCATTGACTACTCGGAGAACCGGCTGCTGGCCTGTGGCAGCCTCTACCAGGGGGTCTGCAAGCTGCTGCGCCTCGACGACCTCTTCATCCTGGTGGAGCCCTCCCACAAGAAGGAGCACTACCTCTCCAGCGTCAACAAGACGGGCACCATGTACGGCGTGATCGTGCGCTCGGAGGGCGAGGACGGGAAGCTCTTCATCGGCACGGCCGTGGACGGGAAGCAGGATTATTTCCCCACCCTCTCCAGCCGCAAACTGCCCCGGGACCCGGAGTCGTCGGCGATGTTGGATTATGAGCTCCACAGCGACTTTGTCTCGTCCCTCATCAAAATCCCCTCAGACACCCTGGCCCTCGTTTCGCACTTTGACATCTTCTACATCTACGGCTTCGCCAGCGGCAACTTTGTGTATTTTCTGACTGTGCAGCCCGAGACCCCCGAGGGCGTCTCCATCAACTCCGCCAGCGACCTCTTTTACACCTCCCGCATCGTCCGGCTCTGCAAGGACGACCCCAAGTTCCACTCCTACGTGTCTCTGCCCTTCGGCTGCGTCAAGGGGGACACGGAGTACCGCCTGCTGCAGGCAGCGTACCTCTCCAAGCCAGGGGACGTGCTGGCCAGGTCCCTCAACATCACTGCCCAGGAGGACGTCCTCTTTGCCATCTTCTCCAAGGGGCAGAAGCAGTACCACCAGCCGCCCGACGACTCTGCGCTCTGCGTCTTCCCCATCCGCGCCGTCAACGCCCAGATCAAGGACCGCCTGCAGTCCTGCTACCAGGGGGAGGGCAACCTGGAGCTCAACTGGCTGCTGGGCAAGGATGTCCAGTGCACTAAAGCGGTAAGGATGCTCTGGATGTTGGCCGGGGTGGCCCTCAAGAACTGGGATCAACCCCTGGCCCTGTGGAATACAAGCTTGCTTGGGGTGGTTTAGCCTGGAGAAGAGGAGGCTCAGGGGAGACCTCCTCACTCTCTGCAACTCCCTGACAGGAGGGGGGAACCAGGGGGGGGTTGGTCTCTTCTCTCAGGCAGCTATCAGTAAGACAAGAGGGCACAGTCTTAAGCTGTGCCAGGGGAGGTTTAGGTTGGATATTAGGAAGAATTTCTTTCCAGAGAGGGTGCTCAGCCATTGGAATGGGCTGCCCAGGGAAGGGGTGGATTCACCATCCCTGGAGGTTTTCAAGATGAGACTGGATGTGGCTTCAGTGCCATGGTCTGGGAACCACGGCAGGGTTGGATCAAGGGTTGGACTTGATGATCTCAGAGGTCTTTTCCAACCCAGCTGATTCTATGATTCTATGAATAGGATAAATTTTTCCGTGCCTCAGTTTCCCCAAAAGCAGAACAGTTGTAGTGCTCTTCCCCTTCAGCCTGTGTTCTTACCAGGGAGTTGGTGATGACAGTGAAAGGAAGGGATGGCAAAGGGAAGGGAACAAGCCACTGGGGAAGGAGGCTGAGGCTGGCAGGGGGTGGCACCGCCGGCTCCCCTTCGCGTGACCCCGAGCGTGCGGGGCTGCCCTGTGCTCTGCTTCACTCACAACCACCCCAAAAACCTTGTCTTTCCAGCCAGTCCCCATCGATGACAACTTCTGTGGGCTCGACATCAACCAGCCCCTGGGGGGCTCGACGCCGGTGGACGGGGTGACGCTTTTCACCTCCAGCCGCGACAGGATGACGGCCGTGGCCTCCTACGTCTACAACGGCTACAGCGTGGTGTTCGTGGGCACCAAGAGTGGCAAGCTGAGGAAGGTAAGCTCGTGTCCGTGGCTTCAGAGAGACAAGATCTGTTCCTCCTCTCTCTCAGGGGACTCTGATGTGTGTTGCTGTTGCTGTGTCTCGCAGGCGTTTCCCGGCGTGAAGCCGGGAGTCAGTGAGGAGCAGGAATTGTAGGGTTTGGGTCACCAAGAGCCTTGTTGGTGAGGCAGAGTTCATCCCTCAGCACTGTTAGCACAGAGGGGTGTTGCTGTGGTTTGTGTTGAAGTGCCAAGGTTTGGGAAAGGTGCTGCAGGATGGTCCTGGGAAAGGGATGAAATGAGGCCACGCAGTTCCCGTGGCTCTGTGGCATTCCAGCTCCACAGCATGTCATGGCATGGGCTGAGGGCACCTTCCTGTGCTTCCAGCCAGTGAGTTCCCTCAGCAGCAGCAGGGTAATGGGGGTCTCAGCCCCAGCCAGCTCCTCATGCACTGCCTGCCTGGGTGTGACATGATGTTTGTCTGGGATTTTTGGGTTTTATCATTCGGTGACCTGTGGTGTGTGTTTGTGGGGCTGATGCCAAAATTGCCAGGGCAATAATGGGCCAGTCTGATTAGGGAAAAGTGAGGAGCTGGCTTGGAATTTCAGTGAACCTCAGCATGCTGTATCCAAGGTCTTGGATCATTCCCCCTCTTTTGACACACCTATGGAAATCTTGCAATGGTTTTGAGTTGTTTCCCAGCAACCCTTCTGCAACTTGGGTAGAAGACTGTGAGTTAGAAAGATTTTGGTGATGGCAGAATTGCTGATGGTGGCAGGATGTTTGGCCATGGAGAGAAAGGAATGGGTTAACTTGGCTGCTTTTGGAACCAAGCCTCAGGGCAAAGTCCTACTGCTTCCCTCTGCCTCTTACCTCCTGCTCTTCCCCCTGACAGTTGGATGATTGATCAGTCCTGGAAGATAACACTCCTTGCCCTCTTCATCAAGAGCACTGGTGCTACTTGCCCAGGGCAAAGAGATGCTTCTGCTGGTTCCCTCTCAAAGCAAAGAGGTTTGGGGGGGCTCAGTTGAGAGTCACAGAACGGTTTGAGTTGGGAGGAAACTTCAAGCTTTCCTCATTCCAACCCCCTGCCATAGGCAGGGACACTTTCCACTAGACCAGGTTTCTCCAAGCCCTGTCCAACTTGACCTTGAATGAGTTTTAGGATTTCAAAATCCAACTGGGATTTCCCTGCTTCTGAGTCATAAAATCATAGGATATTCTGACTTCGAAGGGACCAGGAGTTTCATATTTAAAAGGGGTGTGGGATTGGCCTTGGGGTGTGAGCAGATGTGTGTGAGACCCTGGTTGGTCTTTAGGGCTGAAGCTGCAGCTGGAATCCAGCTCATCAGTGGGTGCAGAAGTCTGATCCAGCTCCAGCAAATCCAGCCTCGGAGATGCTGCTCTGGAAAGCTGAGATCCTTCAAATTAACCTCAGCTATAAATGACAGCATTAGCTGAACCTGCTAAATGCAGACCCTGCTTCTTCATACCAGGGAAAGAGTTAACAAATGTAATCAACAGCAGGCTGTTAATTTTTTGTGTCCTTAAGCAGCAGGGAATTTCTTCCTCATCTATCCAGGAAGATCCAAGGACAGGCAGATACTACACTTGAATGTCTGCATCATTTTAATTACATCAGCTCATTAATATTCATTCAGCACTTTACAAGTGCTGAGTAGTAGTAAATTAGGTGCCTCCCTGGTGCCTCTCGAGTGTCAGTGGGGCAATTTTGAACGTGGGGGAGAGGGGGGTTTGTAAGCAGAGCCCCTCACTTCCCTGCTCCCCCTGCCGTGGCACAGGGGAGAGCCAGGATTTTTTTAGCTAAATGGATGGAAGAGGAGCCCTCAGCACATCACAAATGCACATGCCAAGCTCTGAGCCAGCCAGGCAGCCTGATGCTCGCTGTTTTGCAGGGTTTTTTGGGGGGGAGAGGGAAGTTGCCTCATTTAGAGGCAGTAAAAGCAAACAGCCTGTGCCTGCACACGAGGTATTCACAGTCCTGTTCCATGAATTATGTAGGATTACAGAAGATGCAGTGTCTTCAGCAGGGTTTAATTCCTCGTGCTAGTCTACACTGAACACCTTTTTGATGCAGAATTAATCTAGTCATGCTTCACTGTCCACTCTTCACCTGGAATCCTTCACCTGGTGGAAGAAAATAGGTCGCTCTCTGGAGTAAATTCACTCCAGACATTCCCTACAGCCAGGCTTTCGTGGCATCTGCCCTTATTTCCCACACAGCAGAGCTGCCTGCAGCTGAGGGCATCCCTGCCCCCCGTTGTTAACTGGGACAGTCACAGTCCTGTCCTCCCAGCTCTGGGGCTGAGGATGTTGTTTTTCTCTAACTCTGGTTGCCCTGCCTACAGTTTTAGTAAATCTCTCCTCGTTTGACACGTGGGATTATCTTTTGCACGGCCCAAGAGGGGCCAGGTGAAGCGTGGGAAGCAGCTTTGCACTGAACTGTGGGGCCCGTGGGGCTCTCGCTGCAGAGGAGGCATTTGCAGACCTGGTGGGAAGTTGACAAGTTGTCTCCAGTTTTTGTGCCTGTTCCAAGACCAGACATGTCTTGATGTCAGCAAGTGCTCAGGATGCTCAGGACTGTTTCCATATCTCTCCTCTCCCATCTGTGAAATGAGGATGGTAAAAATGTACACACCTCTGTAAGTGCCAGAGATCTGTGGATAGACATCTTATCCACCTGATCTCCTTCATATCCTCCCCCATTGCATATCTGCCCACACAATTAATGTCTGAGAGCTACATCACACCTATTCCCTCACCCACAGCTGCTGATTTCCTTTGGAAACAAGCTGGTCCTCAGTCTGGGGTTTCAGAGAAGACACTTTTGTGTAGCTGGAGCGAAGTCAGATGAGCCAGCTCTGAAATCTTTCAAATTTGCCTGTGCTTCCCCAGTGAGAATTCCTTACTGAAAACGCTGTGTTATCTCACTGATGTCCTTCAGTCATTAGTTATTCACCCAACTCCTCCTGCCACGGTCCCTGGGAGAGCAGCTGCTGCTGCTTCAGCCTCTCTCCTACAAAGGAGTGGAATGCTGAAGGTCCCCCAGCCCCAGATATCCCTGCCTGCACTCTGCTACAACCCCACACTGTCCACCTCGACCTTTTTCCCTGTTTCCTGGGTACATTTGAAGCCCCTCCCTGCTCCTCCCAGCATCCAGCACTGGCTGGGGTGTGAAGGAAGTTCTGTGTCTGCTGGGGAGTTGTGCAGAGCCCCGTGGCAGGGCTGGCAGCTTTCCCAGCCTGAGCTCACCTCTTGCTTTGCTGGTTTTGGAGCCCTGCGGGGTCCAGTCGATGTTGGCAGGTCCCGTGGGGTCTGTGGGATCAGCAGGGCTGCACCAGAGGGGTTTTGGTACCAAAGCTGTGACAAATGGATAATATCAGATAAATCAGTGAGCTTGGCATTGCCCCTGCAGGGGAGCAGAGCATTTGCTGGGGTCAGGGTTTGTGTTCAGGTGGAGGGTGTGCTTGTACCTGCTGTGGCTGATCCACACTGGTCAGCTGCTCCTCGTGCAACTGGTGGTTCTGGTTTGTGCTTTGCCTGTCCTTGGTTACTGTTGAAGGGAGAAGGGTGAATCAGTGGATCTGTTCTCCGTTAAAACTCGGTGCTGGAGGAGGAGTTTTCCTGCTCTGCCACCCCACTTGCCTCTTATTGCAGCCCACCTGTACATGGTGAGGGCTCAGGGGGACTTGTGGGTCACTCAGTACACGTCCTGGACGAAATGTCTGCACCCCCAGAACACCCCCCACGTGCTGTTTTGGGGGACCACTGCTCCCCAGCAGCTTTATCCAAGTGGGGGAAAAGCAAAATGTGCTGGTGGTGCCGTGACCTGCTGGGTGAAGCCCAGGGAGCTGGCATGCAGTTCTCCCTGCAGCTCTCCTCCCACAGCATCTCCTGGCTTTGGGAGGGGATCATGTCAGAGACATTACCACTCAGAATTGTGGATTCCACCAATAAAACAATTTTCATCCAGCAAAATTAAAAGGGACATTAATGCAACAGTTAACAGCAACTAAGTGCTGGGGGCAGATGTGTCAGCTTGCTTGTTCTGTTTATGGGCTTCATACAATTCCATCAATATTGATGTGTGATGCCTTTGATTTTGACACTAATCATTGCTATGAATTAAATTTGCAGCCATATAATTAGGGCTGCTATTAATAGGGCCTCAAGCTAAGCACTGCTGTGCTAGTTGTCTTTTTCCTGATGGAAAACGGCATCCACGGAACTCAGTTAATGTGGTTTGCCTGGTAGATGCTGAGACTGATGTGAAAATTACACTGGCTGTATTTAGAGGGGCTCCTCTGAAAGGCAGATGCATGGGGAGGGTCCAGCTTGGAGGTTTCCCCAAGAACTGTGCAGGAGTTGCCTTTAAACTTCCCAGCAGTTTGCTGCTCTTAAGATCCATAGTGGGAGAGAGGAGGATTGCAGGGAGAAAAGAGTAACCCTCAATTTGAAGGGCTGCTGTTGCCTTGTTTCCTTTTCATCTCACCTCTCCTTCCTCATGCAAATCTTCCCATTTCTTCCTGCTGCCCAGTGCTGTCTCAGCCCTCTGTCCCTGTGCATGCCTGCTTTCATCTCGTCAGGCTCTGGGATGGCAGCAAAGCTCACCACTGAAAATCAATCTTGTGTTTCATCCCGAGAGGTCTGTTTCTTATTAGATCTAATAAATCAGTGAAGTGCCCTTCATTCAGCTTGTCGACGGAGGACAATGTTTGTGATCAAGAATAAATAAATGTCTCCTCTGTGTCTGACAACGCCGGCTGGGTGTTGTTTGGTGTTGTTTTGCCATCGTGCTGTTCGTGCTGGCTGTGGGAAACGTGCAGTTCCTGCAACCCTGCCTACCCTCACATGAGCTGGGGATGCTCCTGGGTGGTAAATGTGAGGGAAAAGCAGGAACAGTGACGCTGTACCTGGTTCTCACCCAGCAGTGAGTTGCTCAGTGGTGATAAGGATTTAATCTCGGAGATGCCGGAGGTGTGAGGCACTGGCTGGGCAAACTTCAGTGCTCCAGGCCAGAGCCTGGGTGTGGTTGTTGTTTCAGGTGCCCTGAGGTGAAGGAGAGCATTTGCATCTCAAATCACACCCGGATAAATGGGCATCAGGCACTGTTCTGAACCCCTGTAACACCCTGTCCCCACAACAGCCGCACTGGCCGTGGCTCCAATCCATCCCAGCGGGGAAGGTCACCCCCAAAGAGCTGCAGGAGAAGTGCTGTGACTCATTTTCACGATGGAATCACACTCCTGTTCACCTGCTGAACCCCTGGCTGTGTGGTGCAGTGTCTGTCCTTGCTCCCAACCTCCCCTTTTCCAAGGGACAGCTGGAACTGCCTGGATTCCGCAGCCGCGGGAAAGGCGAGCTCTGAGTGTGTTGTTACGTCTTGGGACGTGATAGTTTTATTCAGCTTGGCTGATTCAATCTGTTCCATTAGTGGGGAATAAAACAGGTCTTTCACAATGAAATATATATGTCCGAACCTGTCCTTAAATGACTTCATTCTATGGATGGTTATCTCATCCTTTCAATTTGTCCTTTATTATCGCCCCCGCACTCACATTCCGTGGCACTTCAGGAAAAACTCCCTTGCATCAGCGTGTGGAGAAGCCAAGAGGACATCAGGCTGTTATTGAACGGATGAAAATCATCCATTTCAGGTTCCTTCCAAAGAGGAAGCCTGCTTTTAGCTGTAGGTTGTCACGTCAGGGGCTTTGCTGGGTCCATGGTCATCCCGTCACCCCCAGGGCACAGATCTCCACGTCCCAGCAGAGGTGGAAGATGGCAGATGGTTCTTGTTTGACTGAAGAAGTTGTTTGATTGAAAGGTCTGGGAAACAAGTCTGTTTCTTGCCCCAGAATGTGAAATAAGGGGGTATTTGTTTAGTACTGCACTGCTGGTGGTTGCTCTGGTGTGGTTGGAGGAGCAGGGATTAATTTTCTTCCTAAACGAGGATTTTCAAGACTCAGAAAGTAATTCCCCTTTGCTGCCATCTGTGTAAAAAAAGGTGCAGTCAAACTTTGACCTCAGAAACGGGTCCCCAAAATGCTCTATGGTCCCCTTACATTTGTTATTGTTCACAGCCAGAAGTTGGAGTCTTACTTATTAATTGGAATTCGTGCAAGGGAATATGAAAAGTGATGGCAGCCAGAGGAGAGCACTGATGTGTGTATTTTGGGGCTGGAGAAGGGGCAGAGCTGCCAAATCCCTCTAGACTCTGGTTTTGAGCATTCAGGAGTGTCCCTGCCACTTCTTAGCGACATAAAATTGGTTTCTTCTTCTTCCAGCATCACTTCTCTGGTTCTGTTATCTGTTGCCTGCCAGAGCAAGTAAAATAAGAAAAAAGACTGAGAAGTTGGCACATATTTTTATAGCTGCTGGAGAGTGAAGGGGCAGGTGTTCAGGAAATGCTGTGGATGTGAAATGGAGCCAGGTGGGCTCTGAGTCTGCTTTAATCTTGTTTCTTGGCTTGTGAGCTGGGGATGACTGTGGGTCTTCCGCAGGTTCAGGCACCTTGAAAAATCGAACTGGGAGATTTTGGAGGGCAAATGAACAAAAAAAAATAAAAAAATCAGACTCAAGATTTTTGTTCAGTTCTAAATGAAGTGGAGCTAGTGCAGGCTGGACAGGCCCCTGCATGGAATATATCCTGCCTCCCAGATCATGGAATGGTTTGGGTTGGAAGGGACCTTTAAATGCCATCTGGTCCAACTCCCTGCAATGAGCAAGGACACCTTCACCTAGGCCAGGTTGTTCAGCGCCCCATCCAACTAAGATTTTTTTTTTTTCCTTTGACATATTTGGAAGATAATTAATCCCCACACGTTGTCTAAGAGGTATTATCTCCTTTATGAGCATGAAGTGAGGCAGAAGTTATTCCTCCTCCGTTTCACTCCGCTTTCATCTCGTTCAATAATGAGTTTCTTCTTGAAGTGATCTTGGTGAAAAATATCAGAAAATACCAAACTGTTTTGTGAATTCATTTTATTTTCCTGGCTGCCCCTGCTTTCCTCTGAGTGTAAATCTGAAGGGGTTGCTGTGTTCTGGATGTTGTTGGTTCTTGGGGGTAGGGCACTGTTGGACTCTTGCCTTTCTACTTACGAGTCAAGAAGTTCATGCTTTCTTTACTATATACATATTTTTCTGCAGGCTTTTAAAATCCTCAGAGGTCAAAATAACATAGGTTTTGGTCCATTTGTAAGATCTTAAATCCCTGGGTGGCAAGAAATACTGTGAGAAGACCATGCAATGTTGCCTCTATAAATGCCTCCTCGAGGCAGTAAAAACAAATGTGGAAACCACAAATGTGCTGGGAAGAGATGGAGGAATCTGCAGGAAGAGTCTTGGGTACTGGCACAGCCCCTGAGCTTCTGCTGCTGCAAAAAGGTTGGGATTTAGGGACAATCAGGGAAGGGAATGTTGTGTAAAAGCAGCACGGTCTGTGCCGGGATTGCTGTTGGGCTTCCCCTGTGTGTGACTGATGCCACCTTTAATATTTCCTCAATCCCCTAATCAAGTTTAGTGGCCATTGTTGGTGCTGTTGCCTTTCTCTGCAGGGCAGGACAGCGACAGCCTCAGCAGGGCTGTAAAATACTGCCTGGTTTGCCAGGGCAAATCCATCACTGGAGCATCTGCCGGATATTTATGGATGCGCCGGGCAGGCGGGCCCGGGATGTGGCCAGTCCCTATATCAGCACGAGCCCATTATGCCTGTGATGATGCATGGGCTCCCCACCTCCCCCTGCCTTTTATGACCCTCTTTCCATTCCTGCAGAGATGCTTGGAGAGGCAAAGCCTGCATTTCCCAGCCCTTCAGGGAGCTCTCTGCAGGCAGCCCAGCATGGAAATGACACAGGGATGCAAACCCCTGCCTGCTCTGAGGAGCTCCTGGGGTTGGGGAATGCAGCACCCAGGGGAATTTTGCACCAGAGACATTCCCTGGAGTTTGTGGAATGGTCACGGGCTTTCCTGGCTGTGACTTGGACAAAAATAACAATAAAACACTAAGTCTGAACGTGTCTGCTGCTGTTAGCAGCAGTGGTAGCACCTCCTGGCTGTCTCCCAGCCTCCCCCCTGCATTCACACTGCTGCATTCAGCCTTTCCACGCCTTTAGGTTTTGGTTGTGGGGTTTTTTTCCCCTTTGCTGTAGGTTGGAAGATGAGGGTCATTCATTAGATGTGTCTCAAAGCAATCTCAGATGATGCTGATGAGGTACAGGGTGGTCCTGTGGGGGTGAGGGTGCTCACATCCTTCTTCTTGTGTTACCCGCCGGTTTTATTGAGCTGACATGGGAATATGTTACTGGAGCTTGCAGTTTTCTGCTCTGTAACTCAAATTGTGATTTACACCCCTGAGCGTGGCCGTGTCCCACCTGGGGCTGGGGGAGCCCTGAGGACACTGAAAGGGAAGTTTCTGGTCACAGAACAGTCTGGCTGGGACTGAGGAGACGTGGCAGCAATTCCCATCTGTCAGGCAGGTTTCCCTGTGCATCCACCCTGTGTCTGTAACATCATGAGCCTTTTCCCAGCCCTGTGCTCCAGGAACCACTGCCAGCCTTGAGGTGCTGCCACCCCACAAAACCTGTGCAACCATAGAACCATAAAGGCTGGAAAAGACCTCTCAGGTCATCAAATCCAACCATCAAACCCACCAAAAGAGGGGATGCTGCCCGGGGTGTGACCCATGTGGTTTGCTCCTGGTCAGAGCTGAGCCGGGTGCAGCTTCCCCCAGTTGCTGCCAGTCCACACTGGGAGCAGGGGACGATGGTGGAGGAATAACTGGCTCAGGAAGGGTTTAGATTCTGATTCCTTGGACATGGATGCAAACAGGGGAGTGCAGGGAGCAGCAGGGGCAGGCTGGAATAATTAGCAAGAGGCTCATCAGCGTTTGTCCCGACATTCCCTGCCTGCCTCAGCCGGGGACCCGGCACCTCTCCTGGCTGTTCCTCCTCACACGGTTACACGTCTTTGCATCAAATAGATACATGTAGATGAAAGTGATGTGCATTTAAAATGAATGTACACATCATACAGCCTCGCTCTTATACAGCACGGGGGTTTTTTCTTTTTTTTATTTTATTTTTTTTTTGTGGTTAGCTGCTAAATTATTTATTGTGTGCTGGGCTTTAATCTCATAAACCTGCCTGCAGGCCTTAGGCAAACCAGCCTGAGCATCCTCAAACCAGCCTGAGCATCCTGGAAAGCTGGGATCCAGGCAGCACAAAGCGCTGGGGGACTGTAGGTGGTAATTGTTTGTCTTGCCTCGGCCTCTTCCCCCCCCCCTTCCCAGCTCATTAAAAGCAGTGGGGACTGTGAAGTTTGGTCATTGCCACTAACTTAGAGGGTGATTTGCATTTGCTGCTTGGAGAGGAGGCCAGTCTGAGACCCCTGTTAGTCGGGGAGAAGAGTCGGTCCCTTGAGCTGCTCTGAGTAAAGGCGAAAAGGGGGAGGACGAGACGCTGGGGTAAAACAAGGTCTCTGGAACAAACAGCGCTGTGCCTCCAGCTGGGAGCACTTACCTTCCCCAGCGGCCGGGAGCGTTCTCAGCCTGCAACCTCGCGGCTCCGAGGGAACGTTTGGCTGACTAATGTGATGTTTGCTTTTGCTCGTCATCCCGCAGCCACTGGCTTATTAGTGGGAAAACAGAGCATCCTTCTGCCTGCTCTCCCTCCCGAGCTTCTTTGCTGCCTTTTTTTTTTTTCCCGATGCTCTTAAAGCTCCTCACTCCGAGAGACTTTGTACCACGAAGGGGCTCCCTTTGGTCTCACACGCTTAAATTGATGAATGGCAGACTTGGAATAAAACCAGAGTCCCCTCCTCCCACCTTCCCCCTTCCTTTTGACTCGCAGACCGACTGCACTTCTTGAGTATATTTGGGCTAAATCATTCTGCAGAGCTTTGAAGCAAAAGGGCAGCAGGCTGTGACCCTCTCTGCTTTTCTTCTCGTGGTTTCTTTGTGCAGAGCCTTTCACGCTGGGAACCCGGTCTTGTTATTGAGAAATAAATAATTAGAATATCTGGAAGGTTCAGGTATAGTGAAAGAGAGATTGAGGAGTTTGAAACATGGACAAGGCTGCTTTCTGGCCCCCGATTTTCCCACCAGGAAAGGGGATGACAGCACTTTCTGACATCACAGGGAGTTCGTCTGAAATCTACTTTGTAACCCAAACTGCAAAGAAAACAAAATAAATACTGACCCTCGCTGTTAGTAATCAACTGATAAATGTGTGTAAATATTGTACATTTCAGAACAGAGCATATCCTGTTGTACGGGGTAGAGTTGATATTTGATATTTGATTTTTCCAGGGCTCTCAGCTTGAGGGGAGCACTGCCATGGTGAGCTGGGCCCTGTGCCACCTTTTCCCAGTGCCACACTGGTGTTTCACTCGTGGTTCTGCTCCTCTGAGGAGCTGTTGGAGAGTTTCTTGCAGCGCTTTTGTTTTTTTTTTGTTTTTTTTTCTGCTGGAGCTCTGTCCTGCAGCTCGCTCTTATTAATTAAAAGCTGAAGTGGGAATTCCCTCAGCCCAGCTGCTGTGAGAGCTGCCCCCGTGATTCCAGCCCTTTTCCCACTGAACTAGTAGGACACTTATCAAGGGACAAACAGACATTGTCTCCTGTTTCTCTGTTGCTTGTAAACTCGGTGCTGCTGTGAGAGGAAGGGACTGAGGGTTCTGAGCTCCTTTTCTCACTCCAGGAAGCTGTTTAGGAGCACAAGTGGCAACTTGTCAGCTATAAAAACCAAAGACCTACCTTTGGACTTATTTTTGGCAGTTTGGACTGGATTTACCCCCTCCCTGCAAGAGTGAAACGTTGATCTTTAGGGGCTTGGGTGGTTAAAGGGGCTTGGTCAGAGAGGAAGGGATCCACCTCACTAAGAAAAGCAAAGTGTTTCATCATAGAATCCCAGAATGGTTTGGGTTGGAAAGGACCTTAAAGATCATCTCATTCCACCCCCTTCCATGGGCAGGGACACCTTCCACTAGCCCAGGTGGCTCCAAGCCCTGTCCAACCTGACCTTGGACACTTCCAGGGATGGGGCAGCCACAGCTTCTCTGGGCAACCTGTGCCAGGGCCTCCCCACCCTCACAGGGGAGAATTTCTTCCCAATATCCAACCCAAATCAAATCCCCTGTGCAGAGGGCAAACCCTATTGCCACTGGCTGGGTTGGACTGGGATTAGGCTGATCCCAGCAGCCTGGGAGTTGGGATTGCCATGGAAATGCAGCAGCCCTGGCTGCAGGAGCTGTGAGCAGATCCAGGGCAAGCAGCATGAAACACCAGTTAGGGGGTGCAGGAACAGCAGTTCAATATTTGCCTGAGAAAACAAGCAAGTTTAATGTTTTCCAAGCGTGCAGCACCCAGGCTGGGATTGTTAAGAAACCTGTGATCAGAGGCAGGCCAGGTTCAGCAGGATCTGTGTGTTATTCCTTGAGGAGCATTAAAGAACAGCCAATGCCTTCTGGAATCTGTTGATAAAGCTCTCTTTTTTAGAATCATTTTTGCTTCTCTAGCACAAATGTACTATTTCCTGTTTGTATGTGTTGCTTTCTTCATTCACTCTTTTATTATTAGGGACATTTACATGAAAACAGCTTTTTTTTTGCTCTCGCAGCACATTTCCCAGTGGCAGCTGCACTTCCTCAGTGGAGATCTCCACCTTCCCTGGGAATGGGGCTGCCCTCTCTCCTGGGCATCACTGCCAGGCTCAGGGACACAGGGATGGTGATGGTCCACCTCCAAGCATGGCAGTCACTCCAGAGAGGGAGGTTACAGTTCATCCCTTGCTCTTTTAAGCCACCTTCCAAGTTCATTGGGATGCTCAGTGCATTCATTTCCTCCTGTGCACAGGAATTATTTTTACCTTTACAGCAGAGAGGGGCCAGTGTGAAATCCTCAAGCAGGCAGGAATCCTCCCAGGCTTTCCCAAAGTGCCTGGCTCTGGCTGTGGAGCAGTTTGGAGAGGGAGAGCTAATGGACGTGTCTGGCAGATAGTGAGTGTATGTGATAATGTAAATTAAAGAAAAAACCCCAAAAGCTGGTGTTTAGGGCACAGTGATGACACAAGCAATGTGGGATGATATATTTATTCACCCCAGATCCTACTTGTGAAGAGGCAACATGAACCAAACTCCCTCCCCCTTAACAGGCACCTGGAGAGGAACCTGAAGGACCTTTCCTCTCTCCGTCTGCCTCGCTGGGCTCTGCAGATGGAAAATGTAAACTCCAGATGTGTTAAGCACATCTTTAATTTCCTCTCGCTCCATTTCTGCTGCAACTCTGCTTTGGGGGTTTGGCATTTAGGTGGTTTGGGTTTTTTTCTGGCAAAAAAAGCCAAAAAAAAAAAAGGGTGGGGGGGAGAGGAGCCTGCAGGAGAGGGAGGGGCTGCTGTGCTGCTCTGTCCTGGGCTGTGGGGTGGGGAACACCCTTGTCCCCACGAGCCCCCTCTGCCCTCCCCTGCTCAATCCCAACACCCTCACTCCTGGCAGGAGCTCTGAGGCTGCTGATTCATGGAAGCAAATGGTTGGAGAGGTGAAATTCCTCCCCTCTCTGCTTCTCTCACCCGTGACCCCGCTCCATTTCTTCCTCCTGACCCCTGAATTTCAAACCCGACCTTTTGTATCAGGGGGGAGGGAGAGAAGGCAGAAGGGCAGGCAAAGGGCGAGATGAGTTTGGCTGTGTTTGGGAGGTGGGGGAGGTAAAGCTGGGAGCTGAGTGGTGGCTGGAGGCTCAGGGATGCTGCTGGAGGCTCGGGGATGCTGCTGGAGGCTCAGGGATGCCGCTGGAGGCTCAGGGATGCTGCTGGAGGCTCAGGGATGCTGCTGGAGGCTCAGGGATGCTGTGGGATGGTGGGTGTGAGCTCAGGGCTGTGGGGACACAGCGGGTGCTGATGCTCCATCACTCAGCACTGTCTGGGATAGTTGCCCATGCATTTAGTTGCCTGAAATGTGAAGTGCCTTCACGTCTGAGCTCTTGTGTGTCATCACCACCCTGTGCCCTGCAGGGAGGGGTGCTGGTGGTGTGGGATGAGGGCTGAGAGAGCCCGGGGCAGGGAGGACTTCGTGGTATTCAGCTCTTAACACACAGGTTTGTGGCAGCTCCTGCTGCCTGTCTGGGGATGGGGGGTACAGCTCAGCCTCTGTGGGCTGTGACATTTGTGCCTCTGACCCCAGACCAGGACAATATGCTCTGTCCAGGCACCCACCCCATCCCAGCTTGTCTCTGCATGGCCTTGGGCTGCTCCTTCCCTGCTCCAATGCAGCAGCAGGTGGGTCTTGCTCCTTCACAGCAACAAAAGCAAACTGTGCTTTTCCACCTGCGGTAAAATGGCAGGTGGAAAAGCCCAGCCAGCTCTGCTGGGCTGAAGGAAGCACATTTTCAGGGCTTGAGGGCACAAATAGGACTTAATTGTCCTCTTGGGATCTTCGCCCTCATCCTCTGGTCCGAGGTTCTGCCTCTGCCCGAGCACAGCCCTCGGCCCTTCAGCCTCACCCCCTGCCATGGGATGAGTTCATGACTTCGACCCTCTGACATATTGCCTGGGGGGGGATTAAAAGCCACAAAGAAAAAAGCCCTGCTGTCTTGTGCAGAGGCAAAGTGGCCCAATCTGTCTCTGTCCCCCCCCACGGCGGTGTTTGCTCTCCGAGCCCCCTGGGAGGGTCCCTGTCGATAAGAGTTCTGCATCTTGTCGTGGCTGAGACGGGTCCTCTGGAATGGATGTGGTGGCTGGGAGTGCTCAATATCCCCCCCTGACAGGTAGAGCCTCATTTAATAGGATGCTGCCATATTCATTACCCCGGCAGAGGGGCGCAGCTGCAGTGCCAGCCCCCCGCACCCCCCCCGCCTGCACAAAGGCTCTGTGTGAATAAGTATGCAGTAAATGTCTCCCTCTCCCAGATTTATTCCTTCATTAGGTATTTAAATACATTCTGCTGTGTAGGATGCTTCTGTGAGGCCACTGCCTTTTCTCTCGTGGTGGTGGCTGCTGAGCGGCTCTGCCCGGCCAACCCCCCTCCAGCACCCAGCACCCAGCAGGGCTGCCGTGGTTTTTGGCAGGGAGAGGGGGAGTCGGGGTGGGAGAGGCTGTGGGTGCATCACTGAGCATCTGGGGAGGGTGCAGGGAGAGGTTTGTGCAAGGGAATCCCAGGAGGGAGCTGCACACCCTGCTGCCTGCTCGGCGCTGGAAGGGGCGCAGGATCGTTCACGTCCATACTGGAATTGTCCATCCATCCCTGTGCTCTGAGGATGTGTGGACCTGGACACACAATGGCACAGCCAGCAACCACCTCTTTGGCCACCCAGAGCAGCTCAAGAACCCAGATCCACTGGGTTTGTCCCCCCCGAGGTTGGTCCCACACACCTTTTCCTTGCCTTCCCCCTTCCCACCGATGCCCAGGCTGGACCATCCCCGTGTGCAACATTTTAGGGAGTCACAGTGAAGTAAATGCTCTAAAACTGTACAGTCATGGAAGCAGACAGCTCAGGGAAGAGCTGAGAAACTAAAATTAGCAGGAGTGCCCCAGGCAGAGGCCACCTGGGGCTTTGTTTCGTTTCGCTCTTAACTTTCATCTCTTTTATTTATAATTTGTGGCTGATTGATTTTGGGGTTTTTTAAGCTTTTTTTTTTTTTGCCCTTCTTTCCCTCCTTTGAAAATGAGGAGCTTTGCTGGCTCATGATGTCTAATCCTTGCATACCCAAGGGTGGCATTGCCTTTTCTGCCCCAGTTCTGCCTGGTTCTGAACAGCACCATCTTCTGCCATGTGGTGGGCAAGCCCTGAGTCCACCCTAGACCACATCTCCTTCTCTCCATCCTTCCTTAGCTGCTTTTGTGTGCCCAGTCCTGCCCTGTCCCAACTAGTAACAGGTCCTTTCCTCAGGTCTTGGACCTCTGAGCACTGGAGGACCCTCATGTGGTGATTTAAGGCAGTGTCACCTAATTCCCTGCTTTGCTTCAAAACTTCCTCAGAATTTAAATTGATGTGACAGCCTTTGTGTTGCTGAAACAGGTCTGTGTCCCTCCTGCTGGTGCCTCCGGGCTCGGAGAAGGGGACTGTAACTTCTTGAAGCACATCAGCAGAATTTGCTTGTTTGTTAAAGTCCTGAACTACATTCCCAGCAGGCTTGGGAGAAGCTGTGGCTGCCCCATCCCTGGAAGTGTCCAAGGCCAGGTTGGACAGGGCTTGGAGCAACCTGGGCTGGTGGAAAGTGTCCCTGCCCGTGATTGGGGGTTGGAACTAAATGATCTTTAAGGTCCTTTTCAACCCAAAGCATTCTGTGATTCTCTGACCTGTCCTGCCATGTGCCTCCTGTGACACCAGTGTCCCTTCTGGGCTGGGTTTGGGTTTTGCACAATTTCTACCCCAGCAGTTCCCTGCAGCCTTGTCCTGGAGAAAGCTCAGTTGCAGGGCAGCAGAAGACTGGAGGCTCTGGCTCATTTTGTTCCTGGCTCTGCTCACATCCCAGCTCTGTGCCAGCTCTGCTGCTGATGGAAGCAATGTGCCCACAGTTGTCTAGAAAATAAACAAAATCTCATTCAGCACTGGTCAGCAAGGCGATTTTTTGGGTGAACTCCAGTGGAGAGGATTGGTACTTGTGATATAAAGTTTAACAGTGCCTTGCTAGACCTGAGCAAAGCAGCCCCCTCCCTCCTCATTATATAGTTTATTCTTCTAATGAGTGTTACTTCCACTGAGCTGACCCACCCTGGTTTTATTTGGTGTGAGCTGACCTGACCCCTGTCACATTGAATCCCCATTCCTGCTTTGCTGCTTCCCCAGAGCTTTTTTCTGGCCCTTTAGCTGGGGATAAATTCACAAACAGGAGCTGGACAAAGCCTGTCCCTGAGCTTGTCTCAGCTGCCCTGTGGAGTGGGACAGTGCAAGGCTCAGCCTAAAACATGCCTGGGGTGCACAGCAGACTGTGGGGTGGGGTGGGACTCCTGTTCTGGGAGGGTGCTGGGCTTTGGGGTGCTGTCTCCACCCTGGCATCGGGCTGTGGGTCACGTTGGGTGGTTTGTTCATCACTAAAGCATTTCACAGAAACTTGGATGTGAGGGAGAGCGAGGAGCAGAAGCCCTGGGCTGGGATTGAAGGAGGGATGATGTTGGTGTCAGTCAGTCTCATCCAGGAGTTTCAGTGTAACCCAGATTTCACTTCACGTCCCTGGTCAGCGAGGGTCAGAATTTCCCTTTTCCCCTCAGAATAGCTCGGTAAATGAAATATTCATCTTAAGCAAGGGTGTACTTTAAAAGCCCAGAAAATCCAGTACCTTCCACCGAGCCATTGTTCTTTCCTGCCGTGTCTCTGGCTAAATTAAGACTTTCTTAGAAATGCACAGGTTAAAAGTTTAAAAGCTTAAGGTTTCATTCATAATTCACGTATCAATGAGGCTTTGATTCCTCCCGGGGAAAAGGCTGCCAGGATCTGCAGTGCATGTTGATAGGGTTACCCTGTGCTGCAGCCCAGGACCTCTCTGCCTTTCCTTTCTGAGCTCCTTTTTTTTTCCAGAGGCAGCACAGTGCAGGATGGCTCCCAGGGGCTGCTGATGGGGAAAGCAAAACATCTCCCTTTTGGGTCATTGGTTTGAATCTGACCCAGGTCAGCAGTTGCCAAAAGTCGTTAACGTCTAATGGCTGCTCAATGCCCTGTGAAAAATGAGTCCCTGGGTCCCGGGCCTGTTCCCAGCAAGGGCAGACATCCATATCCCAAAAACCTGCTGTCACCACTCTCTCTCTCTCTGATGGCCTTGAGCAGGTTAGTGAAGGACCTGTTCTCAAACAGGACCTGTTCACTGCACTCCAGGCTTGGGCAGCTTTTCCTGTCAGAGCATCCCGAATTATTGCAGTGGAAGTTGAGCCTTGTTATCCCCCCATGAGGATGAGGAGGCTGGAAGTGCTGGGCTGAGGTGACTTGCTGGAGGTCACAGTGTAACAGCTGTACTGTGCTTGTACTTCCAGGATCAAAGAGCAATGGCTGCAAACTGCCAGAGGGCAGGGTTAGATGGGATATTGGGAAGGAATTCTTCCCTGGGAGGGTGGGGAGGCCCTGGCACAGGTTGCCCAGAGAAGCTGTGGCTGCCCCATCCCTGGAAGTGTCCAAGGCCAGGTTGGATGGGACTTGGAGCCACCTGGGCTGGTGGAAGGTGTCCCTGCCCATGGAATGAGATGACCTTTAAGGTCTTTTCCAACACAGGCTGTTCTATGAGTCTATGAATAAAACCTCCACACCAAACCAACATACCTGCCCCTCTCCCTGAGCTCCAGGCTGTTGCTTCTCTCTTCAGAGGAGGAGGAGGAGGAGGAGGAGGAGGAGGGAGAGAGCGGGTCCTGCACACGCAGCTGTGAAGACCTGCCTTCCCCTGGCTGGGCTGATCCTTCCCATGGCTCTCCCTGGCACCCTGCCCTTCCTCCCCTCACCCAGATGGTCTCTGCATCTCCTTGTCAGCCATCCAAAAATATTTCCCGTGCGCTCTTCCCATCCTTCCCAGCAGACTCCTCGCCTGGCTGTAGCCTTTCAGCCTTAATCTCCTCTTTGTGCCTCCGAGGCACCTCTGCAGCTCTTGGCTGGTGCTTCAACCACGTCTGCTCTGCTGTTTTTTTGGGTGAGGATGCCCCCCACCCTCCCTCCCCCTTCCCCCTGTATAATACAGACAGTTTTGAGAGGGATTAAAAAAAAAGAAATGGAGGAGCCTGGTGATTTGGCTTGAAACTTGTCCCCTTTGAGAATCTTTTGCCTTTATTATCCAGCAGATAAATCTGCTTTCAGCTGCCTGTCTGTGCTGGGAGTGGGAACAGCAGAGAGCAGCCTGCTGGGCTAATCCACCCCCCCAGGTGTGGTGCCTCTTCCACCACATCCAGGACCACCCCGACCGTGATGGAGACGAGCTGGGGGTCGGTGCTCTCTGCCTTTAGCTCTCTGGTTATTATTCTTCAAAAATAAGTTTCACTTGAGATATTAATCCCAAGAAGGAGACTTTTTTTCTTATTTTCTGTTGTTTCCCCCCCTCTCCCTCAAACTTTTCCTAAGGATCTGTTGGCAGCAGTGGGGCCAGGAGGGCACTTGGCAGCAGCTCAGCAGAAGGGATTGGATTGCAGGAACAGAAATCCCTCCACACTGTGTGCTTGGTTTTATTCTGCCATGTGGCATCTGGCCTCGGATTGCAGCCTGTCCCCTGCCCTGACTGGAGGTGATGCCTGTGGCACCATCACTGCCCATGGCTCTGCTGCTCCCTGCTCTTCCCTCCCTGCAAGAAAGCACCAAGGATCCTGTGTGTGTGTGTGCACTGTGTCCAGGTGTCTTTGGGGCAGATTTGGGGTCTTTTTTTTTAAAAACCTCTTAAAATCTTTATTAAAAATCTGTTCAAGGATGAACTGAGGAAGCTACTCTTAGTCCTGAGCCATCTCCAGATTAGAAGAGCAGCTTCTAAGACATGGCTGTGTCTCCCAACAGAGACTTGTCAGGTTTGGGGTGAAGGTTTGGGCAGGTTTGGAGTATGGGAAGAGATTGGATCTTCCCTTCATGGTGGGGATCCACATTTGGGGGTGTTTGCAGAGCTGGCTGTGAATTCAGCAACAAGTGTGGCTGTAAGACTGGACATGCCATAACACAGCAAGGTTTGAGGATTCCTCACTGGAGTTATATGGGTGGCTGATCTTTCCTCCCCAAAATCCCCAAGTGGCTCATCCTCACCTCCTTTCCTTTTCCCATGTGCCACATCTCTGCTTACCCAAAGCTCACCTAATATTTAAACCTCTACATAGTGTCACAGCATTAACTTAGTGAGTGTGTGCCATAATGGGCTGACACGTATCAACCCAGTTCTCTGAGAGTAACGCAGGTACCGGGAAAAAACACGGAATTTCCTCCTAAAGGGGCAGGAAATGGGCAAGCAAAAGCCACCCAGGACCACAGGAAAGGCAGAGGGCTGGTTTGTACTGAGGTTCTCCACAGGAAAGGCAGAGGGCTGGTTTGTACTGAGGTTCTCCTCCATTTCTCCCCTCTGAGGGGGTGCCAGTGTGGCACGGGCTGGCTGCTGGCATCGCCTGGCTCTGGCAGCCTCGAGCCACCACGGCCCCAGCTGGGGTGGAGGAGATTAGAGCCGAGCCCTTCTGGGCTGGCAGATGCTGTGTTAGCTGATCTTCTGGCTTTAGTGCTCCGCTGTGAACCTTCACAGCCCATTCCTTCAGATTTTTTCCAGGGGTCAGGTTGATAATGAAGGGATTAATTTAATTCCCCCCGCCTTCACCCCGAGCTTTCCATGCAGCTGGTGTGTGCCTGTTCATCTGGCCGTGGTTTTTATTGGCATCATACCAACACTGGCTGGTGTTGGAGCTCCTGAAGTCGTTGGGTTGTGGTTCTCCCACTGGACTGGGAGCTGTGGGAGCCACGCTGGGCTCCCACTCTGCACCTCCCACTGCCACTGGCTTGGGAAGGAATGAAATATTTGCAGAGCCTAATCGTAATTGAAAGTGGTTTGACTTTGGTGGAGTGGCCCAGTTCAAAAATTGTCTTCCTCCCACTGGCACTGCCTGGTGATGTACATTTTTATCCCCATTTTTCCAGCAACGTGGACTTTGTGTCAGACTGCTCTGCTTTGGTATCACTGTCACAGGGACATGGTGTGTGATGGAGCTGCTGGTGTGTGAGGCAGCCCCTGGGCAGGGGTAACATGACCTGCTGGAGATCAGAGCACTGCTGGGCTCTGATCCCATCACCACTGACATCAGCTGGGGCCTTTTGGGATGTGTCTAAACCCAGGGAAGCCTGACTGGGAAGGCAGGGCTGGGTGTCCAGGATGGAGCATTTGGGTGGGCTGGACCATGGATGTGGGTCTGTGTGGCAGAAGGGACCACTCTGCCCACTGTCCCTGGTGTGGGAGGATGCACAGCCTTGGCACAGGGTGGTTTGGGCTGTCTCTGTGCTTGGTGCTGAGGGCAGGGGTGGGACATGACGAATTTTGGCCAGCAGTGCTGTTTGGGCTCCCCACGCCCTGCAGTGCATCCCCTCCATGCTCTTTGCCACCCCTGGCAGGTCTGGTGTGAGACTGGAGCACCAGCCCGTGCCCTGGGGGGCTGGGGGTGCCCGTGGCTGATGCCCCACAAACGGATCCCTCCGGGCACAGCTTCCCCTGCCAGTCTGGGGGTCTGTCCCCCCGCCCCAGGCACGGAGGGCACGTTCCCACGCTGGTGCTGGGAAAGGCAATGTATGTCTCCTTTGAGGGAGAGGGTGGCTGGTAACTGAGAAACACATTAGTATTGCTGGCTGCAGCTTTCCTGCCTCCCAGGAGCCCTTGTTGGTGGGTGGCTGCGTTTTTTTTTTTCCCAAATTCTATCCCAGACCTGTTTCAGATTAAAAACAAACGCTGTTGCATATCGGTTTGTCAGTCACTCCAGACCTAATCTCCAAAAATAATCTTTTTGTCAGCCCTCCTTCTCCCCCAGGATGGGCAATAATTGTTTCAAGGCATGTCAGCCTTTGTGTAAAAAAGAGTTTTGTGTTTCCTTGAGGCTCGTGTAGGAAGCAAAAGCTGTGTTTTATTCCTTGAAGGGAAAGAGATACAGAACAAGTATTGACTGTAGGAAGGGAAGATGGTTTGGCTGTGCCTGTGGTGCTGGGGACAATTTACCTGTTGGTGTGGGACAGCATGGGGTGGGGGCACACTGCCCTCTCTGAGCAGCCAAACCACGTGCAGTGCCTCAGGGAGAGGGGAGGGACCTGCTTACTCTTAATCCTGTCTAAACTACAGGTTTGGAACAACATCAGTCCTGGAAAATTAGCTCTTCCTTTGGTTTTGATTAAATATTAATCTGCCCCTTGGCTCCCTTCACTTTATTCCCTAGAGGTAGATCTGGATGTCAGTGCCCAGGAAGCCCCTCTTGTGCCATTTGCACTCCCTGCCAGGTGTGGTTTTCAGGTGTGAACATGGTTTTCACATGTGAACATGGTTCTCACATGTGTACACGGTGTATGACATGTCTTAGCCCAGAGCAACATCCTGTCTGTGCTCTTGGTTCCTCTGCCCTGTGGCCTGAAGTGGTGCAGGGTTAAGGCTGAGGGTCTGTGCTCACAGGGGCTGCCCTGTCCTGCTCCCCTGAGCTCTGGGAGAAGATGGAAATGCCCCTTGGGAACGTGTTTTACGGAAAAACCCACGGATTTTTACCCAAGAGCTGCTGCGGTGAATGAAGTTTTTAAAGGGGATTGAACACCAGAACTTTCAGGGAGTTTTTTTCCCAACTATAAGAAGTAAGTCTAGGAAAGGAGAGCTCATTTAACAAAAAGTTAGCTCAGATTTGCAGCTCCTGTGTTTTTTGGAGGGTTGCTCTCTCAATCAGCCACCAGCCCCTGCGTGTGGGGATGCGTGTGCTCCCAGCTGCTCCCCTGTGCCAGGCAGATAAATATTGCATATGTACCCCAGGGCTGGCATGTTCTTACCTGGCTCTGCTGTTTCTGCTGACTTTGTCCATGAAAGGGAGATTGACAGTGCTGGGAATTGGCCACCAGTCCCAGGAGGAGCTGGTTTGTAGGTTCTTCTGGCAGCCCGAGCATCTGGGACACATCAGTTCACAAATGTGGTAACAGCTTATAAGGGAATTGTGGTTTGGATTACAGCAAAATCCCAGAATGAGCAAATCCCTGTTTAATCTGGAGAGCTCCATCAGCCTGAGTGGGGTTTTGAACAGGAAAACAGAGTTGGCAGAAGTTTCACGTGCCCTCGGGGAGGTTTCTCCCAATTCACATCCCATTTGAATAATAAAGGAAAATGCAGCAGTGGTTGCTCCCTCCTTATCTTCTGTGCCTCCCTTTGCCTTTTCCATGGCTTGCTTTTCCTGGTGGTGTTGCCCAGTTCTGGAGGCTTTGTGCTGCTGGTTAGAGACGAGGTTTGAAACATTAAATTCAGGGTTTGGTTCCCACTGACAGGTCTGAGGGTCAGGGGTGAGAACCAGAGCATTGAGGTGCATCTGCCACAGCCCTGAATTTCAACTCCACCTGAAATCAGGCCTTGGAGCTATAATGCTCTCCTGGAATTGCCAACTGGACTGTTAAATAGCTGCGGTTTGGGCTGTGAGGAGGAGATATTTTTAATGCATGGACTTGCTGTGTTGGATTTTAGCTGATGTTTGGAGAAAAGCAGCACATTTTACCCTCCTGCACCTCCAGCCCCAAGAGCTGTACATTAATCTGCTGGCTCTGGCATAAGCAGATAAATGGGACATGGAAGAGGCAAGTTGGCCTCATGTTGCTGATGGTGGTGGGAGCAGGTGGGGCATCCTCCAGGTGAGATGCAGCTCAGGGAATCTTTGGCTCTCTGTTACCATCCTTTGGACATCCTCTCTGAGCCTCAGTGGCCAGCAAACCCCAGACCTGGTGTGCTGAGGGCTGAGAGCCTGTGCTAGCACAGGCAGCACATGGAATCATCATCCCAGCTCTGGTTTGAATACCAAACCCCACAGGGCACCTTCTGACGGGTCCCCAGCAGCTTTAAATATGAGACCTGCCAGAAGCTGGCAGTTTGGATGGTCTGAACAAATTCTTTCCCTTGCCCAGTTGCTGCTGAAGCTCTTTGTGTGGTCCAAGTAACCACAAACAGGAGCGAGCAGACACCCCACCTTCCTGGGTTTTGCTGGCTGCTCCCACCTGCATTATTCAAAACCTTGGGGGGATGTGATTTACATTCTCTATGGCCAAGCAAAGGCACCGTGGGATCTGTGATGCCCTTTGGGGGGAGATTACATGAGACTGCAGAGAGACTGGCAGGGAAATTGCTCCAAATTGCACCTATGATATCAAGCACGTGTTCCAGCATGAACCGAGGCCTCAGTGGTTCCAGCTGGCAGGGGAGGGGGCTCAGAGCAGGTGAGGGGGGTTTCTGCAGCAAAGATGTGCCCAGGAGAAGGGGCTGTGTGATCCAGGGGCACTCGAGGTGACAGTGCTCCATTGGAGGGGAGTTAATTTGAGCAGGAGGGGGTGAAATAAAATGCCAGGGAGCATCTTTTTCTGGGGAAAGGAACTGGAGAGGAAGGTGGAGCGTGGACAGATGGGATTTGGCTGTCTAAATCTTTAAGGAGAATCAGTCTGGAAGCACGTAGGTTTCTGCTGTGAGACACTTTACCTCACATCCCAATTAACACAAGCAAACCCAGGAGCTGTGCTGAGTGCAGGATACATGTGTTGATATTTAATTATATCCCAACACCCAGGTCTGTTCCAGCCACTCCTGAGAGTGGGAGCACAGGCGACACCAAGGGTGCTGGAGTCAATTTAAAAATACTTTGATGAGTTCCTTAAAGAGGTGTTGGATCCTCTGTGTGCCAGCAGGGTGTGAGACAGCGGGTGGGTCCTGGGGGACCACGGGGACCCCGTGCCACCACCAGTGTGCCACAGCATCTCTGCCAGCCCCTGCCTGCCCTGTCCTCCTGCCCAGATCTGGCTTGGGGCTGCCCCTTTCCACCTCTAACTCTTTGCTGGGAGCTCTCCTGTCAGTGCTGATGCCCAAGCAAGGCTGTGGAAGCCGTGGCTGCGCCGTGGGCTCGTGGCAGGGGCGGGTGCCACGTTCTGGCTCAGGCAGCAGCTGGGGAAGGGGCTGGAGCAAAACGTGGGGGCTGAGCCCTGAGGAGCTGCCCTGTGCTCAGTGTCCCTTCGTGTGACACCCCCAGGTTTTGGCTGTGTCTGCCTGGGCTCCAGCTCCCCTGCGTGCCTGGCTCACACAGCTCTGTGCATCCTGAACCCCCTACGTGGTTTCCCAGCAGCATCAACAACAGGATAGAGAGATGATAACACAGCAGCTCTTCAGGCTGGGAAAAGCCAGCAGGGCTGAGCTGACCTGCTGAAACAGCACCTGGGTGATCATGGGGGAGTGCACTGCACTTCCCTGCCTTGTGTTTCCTGTTCAGTTTGCTTTTGTTGGATTGGCCTTCCTGGCTTTAGAGCTGCAGGTCTCTCCCTGCATCTCCCAACTGCTCTACAACTTCTGGGAAGAAACACCAGGGCCTGACCCGTCCCACTTTACTTTTAAAATGCATCCAGTACAAGGAACTGCAGTTTCACTAGAGCATAAAAAGCACCTGTGTGAGCTCCTCTTTCTCGCCTCCTTTTGCCTCCTTCTACTCAAGCTTTTTGCTCAGATATCAGCAGGGACCTGGGCATTATTTATTTATATTGCCAGTAATACAGAGCAAATCCCTCCACCACTGTGCTGGCTGTTCCCTGTGCACAGCCCCAAAGAACATGTACTAGGATGGAAATTAGGGGAAACTTTATTCTACAGCTGGAAAGGAGGACACAGTGACGTGCTCGAGGGCACTCAAAGATTGCTGGAGCTGGGTTAGGAGGTCACTGCCCCCAACTTCTCTCCTGCTGCAAGGGGAAGGCTGTCATGGCCCAGAGGTCCCCTCCCCATCCCTGACAAGCCCTGTGTCCTTGACTCGTGGCCAAAGGGCTTAATGTGAGCCCATTCCAAAATCACACAGGCTGCCAAACCACTGTCAGAGCAGCAGCATCTCCCAGTCTGGACTGGACTGGAGCCAGTGGCTCATGGGCAAGGGCTTTGTATCACAATCCAGCGCCCTGTGCAGCCCCCCACGCTCCTCTGGCACCGCAGCTGCTGCTGCAGGGACAGTTCTGCAGATTCCCACAGAATAGTGCCTTCTCCAGAAACTTTCCTGGCTGTCTTCACCACAGGAATCCAGATGGCTATTTTTCATTTTTCACCCAATCTGGTCACGCCAGGCTCAGCTGGAGCTGAGCTCAGCTCGGAGTGGAAGGGCTGGCAAACCTCTGCTCACATCAGGCAGGACTGAGAAACTTTAGGGGATTTGGATGCCTTATGGATGCTGCAGAGAACTTTACCCTGAAGCTGCAGGCCAAGCTGTGAGTCAGGGTTGGTATCACATAACAGCAGTGGGTTGTTTCCTGCCAGTTTTCAGTGTTCAAGTAATATAAACCCAGTGCAGTTGTTTTAACCTGAAAGCAGTGTCAGCATCTGCCCTCCCCATCCCTGGAAGTTCAGGACCAGGCTGGATGAGGCTCTGAGTAACCTGGTCTAGTGGAGGATGTCCCAGCCCCTGGCAGGGGGTGGGGACAAGATGATCTTTAAGGTCCCTTCCAAACCAACCCATTCTGGGACTCTGTGATCTGTGGCAAAGATGACTTTGGCATAAATGCACGATGGAAAAGGGTTGGAGTCACTGGCTGGGTGTGGGCAGAGTTGGACTGAGCAGACAGAACACCCTGTGAAGTTTCTGGACCTGCTCCCAGTGCCTTCTCCCTGTGTACAGGCAGGGGTGTGGAGCTTCCCTCGAGCTCCAGGTCCTTCTGATGCTGCCTGAGATGCGTGACAAGACAGACTCTGCCCCACCAAACCACCACACTGCTTTTATTTCTCCAATAAAGGAGTGCTTTGGGCTAATGGCACCTTTCACCTCCTGCTCCTGCCCCATGTAATCAATGTCCCTCTGCGTTGCCTCCCTCCCGAAGGTATAATTGAAAAAGTCGCAGAGACATAAATAATTAAGGCTCGCTGTGGTTACCAGGAGCATCCTCCCAGGTGTCTTGTCAGAGTGGTTTAGTGCAGCTGATTGATAGGTGATTGCCTTGATCCATGTCCCCAACTCAGGGACACTCATGTTAAAGTGCTGCTGTCGGTGGATTGAGTCCAATCCGTGGGCAAAGGCCCTGTGTTGGTGTCTACAGGGAAACTGTGACGGTGCAGAGAGTCTCGTGCAGGCATTAAGGATTTCGTGTGCTTGCTGTGGAAGGAGGAGGTGGTCTTGCTGCTCTGCTCTTCTCCTCTTCCCACCCAGCAGTGGGGTTGTCTCCCCTCAGCTGGCTGGTTTTCACTACTGTTGCTCCGTAGCTTGAAAACTCAAAGTGCACACTCCAGGCTATTTGAGGATGGCAGTGTTTTGGATAATGAAGGCAGAATGGAGGCTGGGTTATCTGGGTTTAACAGGCAATGTAAGTGAAGAAGCTTTTGTCTGAATGAGAACTGCCAAGCCTGTGCTGGATCTGGGCTGTCAGCAGGTCCTACTCCGTGACCCCTGGCATTGTCTCCCCTATCACTCCTCTAAGGTGGACACACAGATCCTGAGCCCCCGAGCAAGAGACGGATCAGAAATCACGTGATGACCAAAGACACAGCCTTTGGATGCTTTGGATGGATCAATTGTGAAGGCTTTACCTCTTCCCTGTGTAAAACATCCAGAGCAAATGTAGAGTGACAGGAAAGGGGTCAGTGGTCTGGGTCACCACTGAGGTGCTGGAGGAGATAATCAGACCCTTTTCCTTCCAGTTCAGTGGCTGCCAAAAACACGGGAGCGCCTCACAAAAGTGTGGAGCCCAGCCAAGCGGAAGCACTCAGCAGCCACACGGAGAGGTTGTGATGGAGGAGCCCCATGTTCCTACCCCCAGAGTGCCCCTGTGGAGCTCAGCCCTCGCTCACTTTGCTCTCCACCTCAGAGCGATGACAATTGGGGTTTGCAAGTTGGAGCGTGCGACGCACACGTTGCCCCGTATCACTGGGAGAGGTGGCAAACTTCTCCTCCTGGGATGGTTTAGTGAAGTGTTTTGCAGTCCCTGGGGGACTCAGGGGCACGCTGGAGCAGCCAGCTTAGTTTAGTGTTGCTGTGAGTACAACTAAAGAGCATATAAGCTCCATATGGGGCCGGGCAAAGCCGTAAGACGAGGTTATTGAAGAAAGAGCTGCACGACGTCAAACCCCACCAACCCCGCTCCGAGGGGGTTCTACCTAAAGGCATCACAAGGAATGTATTTCTAGTTTGCTGCTGTTTAGTTCAAATCTTCCTCCCCAAATAAGGCTTTGCTGGTGATTGCATCTCCAAAAAGGCTCCCTGCCGGGGATGTTCTGACAGAAAGTGTGATAAAATATAATACAGTAGATACCGTCCCCTCTGCGATTCATGAGGAATTTTGTGACCTAGGGGGATTAATTCTATATCATGTTTAGGCACATAGTATGGATTGTCTCCTGGTGCTTGCTGTTTCTTTGCATACATAATGAGCAAACCTTCGTAGGAATTTGCTTGTATCTGAGAAAATTTCGTGGCTGGGTTTGGGCTAATCAAGTTCCCGTCTCCGGTATCTTTCCCTCACTTTGTCCCCAGATGATCTCAGGGAGCCACAGTTATCCCAGCTTTCTCAAAAGCACAAAATAAGACGGTTTCTGTGAAAGTTGCAATTGCTTTTGACAACTCAACGGCTCTTTGGAATCGGGGAAACCACAAAAAAACCCTCCCAGGCTCCCCAGTTCAGCCCCAAATCGCCGTTTCTTCGTGTCTTCCCTGTCACTGACAGCCCTGTGGAATGGGTAGGAATGGTGGGAGTGAAAGCAAGGTGCTGATTTAGGAGCTTTGAGATAGGTGGGGTTTAGAGACACCCAGACAATTTAGTGGTGAAAATCAATGGGATCTGTGCGTTTTTGGAAATGCGTCGCGCCGACGATCAACAACTTGAGACGGGAGATTTGTTCCCCGCTCCCTCTCCCTGTCAGCTTTCATTTGCCTTCTGTTGCCCCTACGCACAATCCATAAGCCCTCCTCTTTTGCATGATTGTCTCAATTTGCATTTGCAGCAGATCCACTGACATTTGGCTGGACTGTGGGTGAAACACTCCTTGAAATTAGCCTGCACGTTGAGTTTGTTCTGGGGAGATAAGAAGGAAAGTGGCAGGGGGGTGCCTGGGGGGAATTATGCACGTGAAACTGCGCTGTGAAACCACCACCACCAGTCAGACTCCAGGCCAGCAATATTTCTCTGGGATTTGTTTTGGAAGCAGAATTTTTTACCGTGGGCAACAGACTCGTCTCCCTCACCCCACTGGCTTTCAATCCCGGCACAAGCCCGGCTGAGGAAGCCAAAGGATAAATTGTCTGCTCGCTCGCTCTAAAGTTGCTCTCTAGTGCTGGCAATATGATACCGAGGAGGAATTTTAATTTCATGCTGTGTAAGAAGAGTGCATGCAACAGTAGCAGCCGTATGGATTTTCATATGAATAGACGTACAGTATTCATAACAGGGTCGCAGTGTTGTCCTGCAGGTTTTCATTCTTCTCCTTTCTTTGCTGTTTTCACATTTCCTCCGCTCTGCACCCCGTTCTCGCACTTGCTGAAATGGAAAGTATGTCCTTGCCAGATGGATGTACAAAGTGACGAGCCTGTTTCTCAGTCATATTGCAATTGGCTTCAGAGACCTTTTGTTGCTTTAATTTCTGGGCAGCCCAAGTGCAAGTCTGTTTTGCTTGAGAGGGAGCATTTTTTTAGCCTGGTGCCTCTCTTGCTCAGCTTCGCGGGTATCTAAGCAAGAGCACTTTTCAGACAGTGGGGCCCATTAATGCTGCTCTGTCTCCAGAAGGCTCTAAAATAATGTGACTTAAATGGCTTGTTTGGTGGGGAGGGCAGATCCCAGGAAAGGACAATTTGCCACCCTCGTGGGTGGGTTGTGTGGGATCACACAACAGGTACTGCTGATGCATTTCAGGCCTTCCTGCTTCTGAGTGCTGGTGATCTCTTTAGTCTTCACCCAAGAGCTGAAGTCACCCCAGCAGCAAAGAATTTGGTCTGTAAAATGATCTGTGTCACGCTTTATTTGGGAGGTGTTTTGTTTTATTTGATTTTGCAAATTTTTATGTGTTTGTTAGGGGTGGAGCCCGTAGTGATTTTTCTCGAGGTTGCTGATCTAATACAATCTCTGCAGCCATAGAATATGCTTTAAATAAACTTATCCTAATAACATCTGTGAGGAGCATTGCTTTGCTGGTTTCCATGTTAAACTGGTCGTTAATGCGTTGGCACATCCCGGCGTGTCTGTCAAACCCAATCAGTTTTGCCAGGTAGTAGAGGTGGATAACTCTGCCTGCCTACAGATGCTGCTCTTTCTAATATCCCTACGTGGCAGGAAAATGCATGAGCTGGGGAAATCCTTTTCCTGGCTGATGAAGAGGTGTGTTTGTGCAACAGGAGGAATACACGGGAATTGTCAGTGCAGAGTGAGCCCGGACACTGAGACTGGGAAACACGGCTGGAGGGAAAGTTTGCATCCTCCACTCCAGTCCCACAGTGTCCCTTGCTTTGCTCCTGCTAGGTGAGAAGTTGGATAAGTTGGATACAAGAAAGAAGTCTTCACTGAGGGTGGTTCAGCACAGGAACAAGCTGTCCAGGGAACTGGTGGAATCACCTCCCCTGGAGGTGTTCAAAGCAGACGTGGCACTTTGCACTGTGATTTAGTGAGGGTGCTGGGGTTGGCTGAAGGTTGGATTTGATGATCCCGGAGGTCTTTTCCAACCTGAACATTCCCAGAGGTGAGGGAGGATGGCAGCTTTGGCCGTGGCCTCACAGCTCGGGGCTCACCGTGGTGACAGATGTGTCCCAGCAGCGAAGTGACACGGCTCGAGGCATTTAGGTTTAATGGTTTCCTTCATGGCTCTGGATTGATACAGCTGGGAAACACATTAAAGAGTTCAGCAGCAAAGCAGGCTCATAATTAATAAAATACAGATTTTCATTTGAAATCATTGCCCAAAATAGCTCACTAATGGAGGGAGAGCTGGCTGTGGAGTTACAGTGCTGCATCTGTCCCTCCTGCTGGCATGGCTGGGGCAGGTCCCTTCAGCCAAGAGACCAAGGACTGAGCTCCACCACTGTCCCCAGCACCCTCTGGGCACCCAGCAAGGGGGGAACAGCTCAGCAGAGCTGTGCTGGAGCAGGGGACACCACCAGCTCTGACCTCTAAAGAGCAAGTGCCAGCCTGGGTAAGTCCAGCAAAATCCCACAAGCCTGTGAGATCAGACATTTCTCACCAAAACAAGGTAAAAGCAGTTTGAAGATGGTGAACTCACAGTCAGCTTAAATCAAATGACTCCATGAGCTGCTCCATGTCCCCTGTTGAAGTGTTGAGCTCCACTGAGGGCTGGTGGATTGAGAAGGGAGAGACCTCTCCAGGTTATGTCCAAGTGATGCTTTCATGGACTGAGAAGGGAGAGGCTTCTCCAGGGTGTCTCTGAGAGATGCTCTCAAGACCTGGGAAGGGAAGTTTTTTGCCTGCACAGCCCTGGCAGGAGCTGGCATTGCTGCTGCTCCTGCAGCCTGGCTTAGAGAGGCTGTTAAGGAGCTGTTTCAAGTGCAGGCTGAGAGGGAAGCTGAAGTGACCGATAAAGCATCTCTTCAGCACTTGTAGAGGCTTTGGGATCCTCTTATAAATCAAAGCATGCAGGTGGCCTCCAGGTGTGGGAGCACAGAACCACAAACAGCATTAATGAGGCCACAGAGCATCATTCCCAGCTCTTCTGTGGTGGCAAAAGCAGAGGGGAGCGTGTTTTATCTTGTGGAGGCTGTGACTGTAACGATGGTGCAAGTTCTCTGGAAGGAAAAAAAAAAAAGGGACAATCTGGGGAAAAGGACCTTCTGGGCTGGCTCATTCCCAAAGATCCAGGAGCGTACAGAGCTGCTCATGTTGCTTGCCTGCTAATTGCAGTTGGCTGTAACTGATTTAGAAAGTGATGGCCTTAGGGAGCTGAGATTGTTGTTTGTGTTTGTCTGGGATTAAATACAGATGGAATTAAAACGAGGGGGGGGGGGAAGAAAAAAAAAAAAAAGCCTTGATTCGAGGAGGAAGCTTTGATGGCAATAAATTCCTGCTGGTGGAAGGCAGCGAGTGGCTGCTGTGGTCGCCTGGCCTGGGTTTCAGTAGCATTCCCATGGAAGCACTTGGGGAAACAATGAAAGGGGAGAGACAGAAATAGAAAGCAAAAAGATAAGTGGACTCTGATGAAAGGAGTCATATTAATAATGAAAACTGGAGGTTCTGAAGCTGCTTTAGAATAGATTTTCAAGGCAGGCAGCCTCTCGGGAGCAGGCTCTTTGGCGGCTGGCTCAGCCCTTTGGTTAAGTCACAAACCACAGGACTCCAGATGCAGAGAACAGGACCTGACTCCCTGCCAGGCTTCCCACAAACTGCGGGAAGAGACAGGGAAATACCTGTGTTGAAATCACCAGGCCACAGGACTCCAACAGCAGCAAAACTGGAATCTTGTGGCTTTAGGTCGCTGCAAGATTTCTTTGCAGCTGAGTGCAAACCATGACACAACTTATAAATCATGACAGTGGCAAAATAGGAGGCCTGGAATCATTAGCAGATTACATTATGCAGATGTATGGATGGGGAGGGGGGCTGTGTTAGTTCTGGTGTGATAGGAAAGGAAAGGCAAGAGGGAGCTCAGCTCCTCTGATAATGAGCAGTGGCATCGTGCAAAGAGGCTGCTGCAGTTGCCAGCACTCACTCACTGGGAAAATCTGTCCTGGAAGGTAACTTTCCATATCAGTTCAGTCTCTTGGCTCAGTTCATAGCTCTAACTCAAAAAGCTTTAGGAACATCTGATGCCTGGTCTCTTTTTAGTGAGAGCAATTCAAATCCCTTACCTTGTCAGAAACTTCAGCTTTTGGGGCCAGGAGGGGTGGAAGCTGGGAGCCTCAGGACCCAGTGTTGTCCTGCAGGTTACTTAAAAGCCATGTGTAGGTGAGGTTGAGCAGCTCCCTCTGCTTCCAACACCTCTTCCTGCCCCCTTCACCACCTCTGACACTTCTTAGTGACTGGCTGCAAATCTCCTGCCACTGCTCATTAACCCGAATGCAACGACTGCTGAGTCTCCTGGTCTGGCTGGAGACACTTCCACCACCCTCTGGCAAAACAGAGGCTGGGAAAACATCCAGCTCACTGGGATGAAGCTGTGAGCTGGTAGCAGAGGTCACTGGGGTGCTGTTAGACTGGTGGGTGCTGTGACTGGTGCCTCAGACCAGCCTGGGACTGCATTCCCAGTTGTCCATTCCTGGATGTGAAATGGAGAAAATGAGCAAAAAGAACATCCAGCCCCCACTGAGCTGCCTCCAGCTCCTCTCATCAGCCACCAGCTCCCCACAGACCTTTAAGATGCCTGTTTTTGGGAAGGCAGGGGCAATGGAGAGAGGAATTTGTGTTGGATCTGAGGCAAAGAGACCACAGAACAGTCAAAACAGACTCGTGTTGCTGGCATTCGATGCCGGGGGTTTGGGCAGGAAGAATGTCCCCAAAGCTGCCTGAAAGCTGGAATATGAGACAGAAAAACTAAATACACTGACAGCCACAGCGTGCAAACATGATATCCTGCCTGGAATGCATTGGCCAAAGTGTCCCCATCCCTGTGTCTGATGTGGTCAGAAAGGGAAGGGTGAGCACACGGCCGTTTTGGGAGGCTGTGAATGCAATTTGGGACGTGCCTGCAGGTTCCCACCTCCTGAGCCAGGCCAGAGAAGAGGGAGACACGGAATTTCTATCACTGCCTTTGGAAATCTGGACACCAGGAGCCTGTGAGATGGGCTCCTGTGAGATGGGCTCCTGTGAGATGGGCTCTGTGAGATGGGCTTGCCGGGAGGCTTTTAGGGAGGAGGTTGGGTTTTGACTCAAAGTGCCGTTTCCCTGGAAAGGGAATGATGGCAAAGCACCAAACTGTGCCATATCACTGCTGCTGCTCAAATCCATACTGATGTGCTGCCATCCAACCAGGAGGCTCTGCTCCCAGTCAACAGTTCAGCTCCAGTGCTGTCCATGGAAAACAGCGTGTGTCCAAAGGGAGGCAGGAAGAGGAATTGGCTTTCCAACACAAGCAAGCATCTGGGCTCGCTCTCCTTGGGGGCTTCTCTTTAAAAGGAGCTTCGAATTGATAAATTTTCACTCTTTTTCTTTTTTTTTCTTTTTTTTCTTTTTTTTTTGGTCTAAAGAAATTCTCCCTGGCTTTGATACAAAGGAGCAGCTTGCTCTGCTCGCTGCTGGTTTGTTTACAGAGCCATGTGGGTGATGAGGAGGGGAGAGAGGAGCAGTGCTGGGGGGGGGGGACCAGAGCCTGGAGCCCAAACACGGCAGAGCCAGGCACAGCCCCCGCCTTCCAGCAGCCTGTGGCCCCTGTCAGAAATAAAGAGTTATAGCTGCAAAAACACATAGGGTTGGCTCTCGCCTGCCACAGCATGTAAACAAGTGTTCTGGAGGAATCCAGGCTGCGAGGCTGAAGCTGTGAAATGCTTTGGAGCCTTTCTCCTTACAGAAGGGGGGGGGGGGGGGCTGGTTGTTTTGCAGGCTCCCAGGCACAGAAGTTTGGCCTCTTAACAGCAGAGTTAACCAAAACTAGCAAAACAGAGGCTAAGATCTGTTATCAAAACCAACCAAGCCCACAAACCCTTTCCAACGCAGCACAGGATGAGGATTAAAATCCTCCTTAGAGAGACTTCAACAAAGTATTGCTTTCAAATACTTTCAGGAGACTGATATTAAGTCTGAACATCAAAGATGTGACTGGCTGAGAGTTGGATTTGTCTGTAGTTTCTATCACAGGCAAATTTTAGAGAGACAGCAAAAATATTTGACAGTGGCTTCAGTAGCTCAGATCCTTTTTGCTGGGGGATGGATGAAATGGTTAAGTGAAGGTACCTTCTAGCTGTGCTTTCTTGGTTTCCCTGCCTCCCCGTTGGCACATACATCCACATTCTCTGTTCCTCTCCCATCTGCTCCCACTTCCCAAATTTCTAACATTTCACTCTTAAAATTTTGCCTTCATGTATATGAATGAAAAGGAAAAATATCGCTGTAAACCATAAAGGCTCAGGAGCTGGGACGAATTTTGATCTGCACCATAAAACCCCTCGTAAGCCTTGCTGCAGCCTCCAGCTCCAGCAGGTTGTGGTGTTGGTGCTGAGCATCACTCACAACGGGGCTGTTTCTCCATCAGGGTCTTGGTTGTGACTCTCAGGTGCAGAATTTAGGCAGTCAGGGCTGGTGGTGTCCTTATCTTGGTGCAGTTGCTGAAGGATGCAGATGGGGTGGGGGTGCCACTCCCAAAACCAGCATGATGTGGTTTTTGGTGAACTGGTTGACTTGTTTCATGCTCAGCCCTTCAGGGACGTAACTGGAGCTTGGTGGAACAGCATTTTCAGGGATGTGAGGCCTCTTGCAATCATGAAACCACTTAGTGCTGTTTAGGGAAGCGAGCCTGTGAGGACAGCAGAGGGGGAGTTGTTCCAGTGTTAAATTACTGCACCACACACACAGTATTTGCCTAACCAGCTAGACCTGAATTGCTGTTCAAACACTGCTTTTCTGCCTGACGTTGGCAATCAGGGAGCTAATTACACTGGATTAGGGTTTTTCTCTTAATTACATGAAAAATTTAGCGCGGCTGATGTTCCTGAGGCTGCAGGGGATTAAGGAGGAAGCCATGTGTTTATCTACAGGTCAATTATGGAAGGGAAGGCTCTAATGTGGTGCAGCTTTGTCTCTCCCACCCGTGGACCCCAGCCTGGACCTATCTCATGATGCTGGTTTTGGGCCATGGGATTAGCTGTGCTGGCTGCTGGGGGAACAAAAGCAGGGGCCTGGGGGAAGAGCTGCCTCCATCCTTCTCATGAGGTGTTTGACAGCTCTGGGGCAGACCTGCTCCACCTCCTCGTGCAGAGGAGAAAGCTACAAGTAAAACCTTTCAGCACGAAACCAGGCACAGGCTGGTTTGGTCCCGCTGGACCAAGACGTTCAGTCTCTCAGATGTTCTGCTCCAGAAACATCTTCAGTCCCAGCCCTTTATCTGTGGCCCCTTTTCCCCTCCCACTCTGGGGGTGTCTGATGTTGCTGGTGTGCTTTGCCTGGGTCATTCTGTGTTTTTACCACGGTGCTGTAGCTGCCCTTGTGTTCACATGCCAGTGGCACCTGTGGCCTCTAAGGAGGAGCAGTGGCATCAGCTGAGTGACCCCACCTTGGTGACATGCCACCAAGGACACTGTGTGTGTCGAGCAGCAAAGCCTTGGGCACGTCCACTCCCCTCTTTTGTGATGATTTTCACTGTGGATGAGGTGAAAAGGGAAGCCCAGAGCTCTGTGTCTGCTGGTCCCTGGGTGATGCTGCCAGGATGGGGCTGGCACTGCAGCTCGTGGCTGCTCTGCAGGGATGAGCTAAAGCTCAGCTTGGAACTGCACAGTTCCCAAGGGTTAAACCCAGCTCCTGAGTAGTGTTTGCCTCAGAGTTACAGATGGCAGATTCCCCTCCCGCCCCAGCTGGATTTGAACTGAAACTCAGAATTTGGATATTTGAGGACCAGGATGCTGATCCATCCATCAGCTGCCTCTCCTTCCTCCCTGGCCTGATGCAGAGCAGGGTGGTGGGTGCTGTCCCAGCCCTGTGGTGGGTGCCCAGAAGCTGCACCGATGCTCTCGAGACAGGGATGGCCAAGGACAGACAGGCAGGGACAGAGATGTGTGCTGAGCCCAGCAATCTCCCTGCTGCTCTCAAGGCAGTGCTGAGCAGTGTTACATGTGTTGCATACACAGATTATTCAGAGCCAGTTCATCTGCTTATCTGCTGATTAATTCTGAGATGCTGGAAAGGGCATGTGCCGAAGGCTTAGGGAGTTACGGTGCGGAGATGGAAGAGATTTTGCTTTTTATTTTTATTTTTATCCTTGATCTGCCCCGGAATAGCATTTGGGAAGCAGCTCACAGGGGCGGGAGGAGCGTTCCTCACGCGCTGGGAACGTGAGCTACCTCAAAAGCCTCTGCTGGGGCCTGGGAGCTCAGAGCATGAATGAGCAGATAGGAAAGTGCAAGGAGAGAGATTCGGCTTCCACGGATTTATACTCGTCTGAATCCTCTCAGGAGGCTTTAATGCTTCCAGCACAGGGCTCTGTACAAGCAGATGCCCTTGAGCAGGGCGCCAGCCCCGGCTGCTCCTCGGGCATTTTCGGTCCTCAGCCTTGTCTTCCACAAGGATGAGCCCGCACTTGGTTCAGCTCCCGTGTGCCCAGAGATGGAAAAGCCCCAAACCCAGAGTGTGTCCCGGGTGGGTGGCTCCCCACCACGGAGCCAAGCTGCCAGGGAAGGGGAGAGCCGGGAGTGCCGGCACAGCCGCGCTCCGGGAGCCGTGGGGCAGTGCCAGTTTGGCTGGGGCTCTGCCCGTCCTCACACGACCTCTCTGCAAGGCTGTTGCTGGAGTAAAACTCAGCCTCTGCACGGGCAGCGTGCTCAGGACCCGGCTGCTCAGAGCTTTGTGTGGCTCTGGCCCATCTCTTAACCAAAAAATCCCCGTTCCCTGCCCGCAGCAGCCATCACCTGGGGGGGTGTGATGCTCCCCACAGCCAGAGGAGCAGCAGGTAATGTGGGAGAGCCTCACTTCCCGGGATTTAAGCTGAGCTGGGTGCTCCGTAATTTCCTCACATCCTCTGCCCGGGCAAGGTTAGATCCGATCAGTAACACACGACTGGTTCTGCATCGCACCAGCGAGACCAAAAATATGCACGGCCTCCCTGTTCACCTGCTCGCTCCTGTCTGACCTAAAGCACCAGGCAGGATTTACCCACGAGCTTGTAAACCCTCCCAAAGATAATAAAATGTAGGTTCTTTTATTTCCTTCTGGGTTTTGGCCTCGGGCGGCTCGCGGGCTTGGCTCGTGTTCCGGCGCTCCCGGGAGGTGTCGGGCAGGAAATAGGAGCCATTTGAAACATATTACTTACATGATGTTTTTTGAAAGGGAAAAAAAGAGAATAATGTTTTCCTGAGGAACTTTCTGGTTTCCACCTGATGGGCTGGAAGCCGTGACTTCGGAGAAAGAGGGGTTTTTGTGTGGCAATTTTTGACAGTCGTTTAGTTTCTCCCTCCTTGGGGAGAATCACGACTCGCTGCAGCTCGTTTGGAGCAAACTCCACATTAGACAGTCTTGTCTAAGTGGCTTTTTATTCCATTTTACATGGCTACTCAAGGTCAACAACCCAAACTAAGCAAGACCAATCCCCTCAGCTGTGAAATGCACTGCTGGAGGAGGATGTTCGGAGGGAGACAGCTTGACACCGAGCTGTGGAGGATTATTCAGCTGGAAGGGCACAGGTGAGGTGTGGATAGATAACACAGATACAGTGCTATTTTGGGGACTCTGGGAAGAGCTGTAAATGGTGTGTGACAAGCAGATACCCAGTACCTCCCTCGCCCTAAATAATACCAGCTCTGTGCTTCCTCTCATCTTTTCTGTCCATCTCGGATGACTCAGGCTTTGCTCTCAGCCCTGTTTGCCTTCACTTTGGCTGTTGCTCACTCCCCAAAATGCTGCTCCCACCTCCCTCCATCACTAATTGTGTCCTGCAGGCAGAAGACAGTGAGCTGTGCCTCTTCTGTCCTCACTTAGGAGTCCCTCTGGGTGCCTGCCAACACTGAGCCCCACCTTTGGGCCAGGGCAAAGAGTGGAAAAAGGCAGGGAATGACCCAGGATTTGTAGCACCCAGAGGGGTAGCCTGGATTTAGCCTGTTCTCTGCACACCCACAGCTCCCGTGGCACCCAACTAACCCTGCTAAAGACTGCTGGTACTGTGTAGAAGAGGATGCTTTAGGAATAAAAAAACTCCTCTGCCTGTTCCCAGAGCTGTCCCACTCTTCCCTCACCTGTGCTTTCATTTACTCCCCAGCTGTAAGGGAAGGAGCTGGATTGAAGCTGCACAAAGCAGGAGGAGCAGGGGTGAGTCAAGGGAGGAATGGCAGAGGCTGGAGGAGCAGCTTGCAGAGGGGTCAGTGGGATCCAGCACCACCTCCCTGGTTTCTCTGGGAGGCCAAACTCCGTCCCTTTGATGATTGCCTTGCTCGGTGCCACAATGCAAAGCCTGCAAGCAGAGAAGTGCTGTTAACAATGATTCCCATTTCCCAGAGAAGCACTGAGCCACCTCTTTAAAAATAACACAGGAATGTAAAGGGAAGAAGGGGCTTATTGCTGAACAAAAGGAGAAGGAAGTCACTGCACGTTGTGGCTCTTCATTAGGGGACAGATTAGAAGTGAGCAGGTTTTGTACCAGCTGTAGATGTGCCCTGAGCTCTCCTCCTTCCGGGGAGCAAATCCACAGATTTACTCCAAGTGTTTCCACCTTTAATGGGTTGTGCTTTGATGCTGGTGGAAGGTGCAAGGCTGATGGCCCTGAACCCCCAGCAATTGTCTCCCTGCAACAAGTGCTCCAAAAAAAGGGGCCCTGCTCCTTCTCAGCATTCCCTGCCAGGCAGCCTGATCCCTGGAGTCCCCAGAGCTAATAGTCTCTACCTCCTGCTTTTGAACTGAGCCCTCTTCTGCACTGGCATTCCTCAAGAGTGTAGAAGACAATCTTTTGGGTGCCTCACTCAGTCTTTTTTTTCTTTTTTTCCCCCCATCTCACTGCTGGTTTTAGCTAAACTAGGGCTGGTTTTAGCTGTGCAAGTGGTTGGGTTCCAGCCTGGCTTTGCACTGGGGTGAGCAGAGCCTTCCCCAGGGCCCAGCAATGGGAAAGAGCTTCCCTCTTAATGGAAAGGAGTGCTGGGCCTCAAGGAAAAGACAATGCTGCTGATTTAAAGCACCATCCAAAGCAATACGACCTCACCAGCCAGCCTACCCAAATTTGATTCTAATGAATCCATCCCCGGAAGAATACTACTTAATTAATTAGCAGCTCATTTGCATGAGGTGGCATGTTATTAAAGTTCTGCTGCTGCAAGTGGGGCTGTGACAAGGTGTGAGCTGACAGCTTTTCAAATAAAAAGTCTTTTAAAGGAATGATCTCCCGAACTGGCAGCTTTGTTCTAAACGAGCCTCTCATGCAGTAATAAATTAAAGACATGGGGGCTGCTGATTAGTCTCTGCATGGGGCCTCTGTACCATCCTCTCTGCTTTATCGTGGAGGATCAGCTCTGCAGAAGGGTGGAGGGGAGAAGAAGGATGGAAGAAGGAAGTAAAAGCTTGGAGAGAGAGAGAGAGAGACAAAGAGAGAGAACAGCTTCAGTGGCAATCTTCTCCTAAGGTCTGGTACCTGTTAGGATGTCTGAGCTGCTGCTTCAACCCAGCAAGTGGTTCTTTCACCCCCCAAAAGCTTTCAGAGAGGCAGCAAGGGGTTCCTCTCCCAAGCTCCTCTTTCTGCCTGGGAATGGGAAGGACTGTGTTTGTGGAAGCTCTTCTCCCTCTGGCAGATCTAAGTGCCCAACCTCCCCCGTGCACCCCAAAGGGGCACCTTGAACCTTGCTCTGGCAACTGGTTTCCATTAGCCAGGGGCCAGTGGGGCTGCTGAAACAGGTCATGGAGTCAGAGAATGGTTTGGGTTGGGAGGGACCTTAAAGCTCATCTTGTTCCCCCCCCTGCCATGGGCAGGGACACCTTCCAGTATCCCAGGTTGCTCCAAGCCCCATCCAACCTGGCCTTGGAGACTTCCAGGGGTAAGGCAGCCACAGATTATTTGTTAAATAATTATTTGTTAAATAATCTGTTGGGTGTGACTTGATCTTTAGCACTGAAGGAATGGTGGGATTTACTTTGGTTTGTGTTTTAAACCTTCTCTGGCCTTCTCTGTAGGTGGGAACAAACTCTTTGTAATGGTAACACTGGGAGTGTTAAGGTCTTGGTTTTACTCAGAGTGCTGGTTCTGGGCAGGCTGAAGCCTCTTGTCACACAGGGCAAGGCAGGAAACCTTCCTTGGAGGAACAATTCCCACCTTTAGCACTGGAGATGCTGGAAGTGGGAGTTAATTTGTGTTTGTTTGTTTGCTGCATCCCCGTTTTTGTGCTCAGCAGTGGATGTGGGTGCTGGTGCTGCAGACACAGCCCCTCTCCCTGGGGAGCTGCTGTGAGCCTGGGGGGGTTCCTCTGTGCTCTTCCCCAATTAGCTCAGCAGTTCCTCTGCCTCGTGGCTCCTCTGGGGAGCTGCACATTCCCAGGTTGTGGCTTTGAACACGGAGCTAACATTTCCCAAACAGCAAAAGATGGGAAACACATGTGGGTGTGAAATAGATACACAGAGACATTTCTGACATGAGTATTGAATTCACAGGGAGCTCAGATCTATAAATAATTCGGGTCATGAAGCCTGATCAGAATAAACTCAGGCTGGAGCCCCCCCTGCACTGTGTGGGGCTGTACAGATGCCAACCCACGTTACCTTCCACTGCCTGGACTTACCTCCCAGCACCAGCTTCCCCCTGCCCCATCCCCCTTTTGAAGGAATAACCAGCTGCACAGGCAGGAGGGTCTGCAGATCCTGGGAAGGAGGGATTGTGTGAGTGGAGGGCACCAGCAATTTAATCCGTCAGGAAAGGCGGGATCCAAGCGAGACAGGGACAGAGGAAGTTTGTCTCCTTGCACCTGGAATTTTCCTTAAGTTCAGGGAGGGGATGGAGGAGGAAAAGCTCCCTAAGGAAGGGGTTTAGGACTCGGAAAACACGAGCAGAGCAGGTGGCCGTGGCTGTGCCTCTATGCTTTGTGTGCATCGTGCCCAGCACGAGAGGGAGAGGTGGGGCTGCACAGCTTGGATGGGGCTTTCCTGGGTCTTTGAGGTTCCCCAGGCAGAGGGACAGTGACACCAGCACTTGCAGGGCAGTGTCACCTGTGTGACCCTCGCTGGAGGAAAACCTCCTCAGCTGCTGCACAGCCTGTGCCCGAGCAGGGCACCAAGCTCTTCACCAAACCAAATTCCCTCCCCTGGGTTTTGGAAGGGTAACCCCAGCAGGGATTAGTGAGTGTATTTAATGTTTAGTTAGACTGCGTAATTCGGGAAAGAATGGATTTTCTCCTCCCTCGGAGACCATATAATTTGGTTTTTGAGGAGCTGGTTTGCTCCGAGCCACTGAGCCCGACAGAGTCGTGACTTCCTGGAGTGAACCCATCTATTGAGGCTTCCCTGGGATATCTTTGGGGTAAAGATAAAGGTGATGCCCACTATGACAGACATATTCTATCCTAATTTGGGAGAAATGCATAAAGAAATTGTGACAGGAGAGAGAGAGACTGGGATATGAGGGAGCCTCCAGGTAGTGGAGTTAATTGGATATGCTGATCTGAATTGAATGTGCATGTAAGGTTTGTCATTAACTTCCTCACAGACACATCTATGATTTAAAGGGAAGATACCTAATGGCATCACTATTTCACTTTAGTTTCAAGGGGGAGAATTCCCACATGGAGAGCAGGGAGCCAAGTCACACCCCCGGGGTTCCTGCCTGTGGAAGGTGCATGCACGGGAAGTTCTTCAGGGCTGGGCTTCTCCTCCCATGGCTGGAGACGTGGTGAGTGGTCCTATCAAGGCTCCTGCACATCTGTGGGCTGGGTGTGCAGTCCTCAGCAAACCCCTTGGCTTCCCAGGGGTTTTTGACAGCTGGAAATGGGTCCAATCTGGATGTTAACAGTGCTCTGAGGGAGCGCTTTACTCCCAGAATAATTTCATAGAAGGTCTGAAGGGCTGTTGGAAACTTTCTGTGTGATGATTTGCAATTTCTATTCTGGGTTCTCCTCTCCTGGACGTTGCTGTGGGTGTCAGAGGGTGTAGAACCATCAGCAGCCAGTGTTGGTAGCCCTGTAAAATGATCCTGAGATGTGCATCTCGCCTCCTTTTTGGTCTGGTGTGAATGTAGAACAGCCCAGTTCAAATTAAACTGGATTAGCAAAAGTAAATGTTTTTTGCAAAGATTATTTGGATGAGGCACAGAGGAAATCTGGGCTGGTTTTTGTTTGTCTTGTCCTGTCTTTGGGAGCTCTGGCACTGCTGAGTCTCCTGCTTGTGGAAGCTTTCTTTATGGCCAGGTCTAGGTAGGAAAGACTCCACAAAACCACAGACAGAAAGAGGTAGGGAAAGGCTGTTTAAACTAAACTGTGCTCCAGCCTCATTCAGAAACCTGCTGCCAGGAACAGTCTTCCTGCTAAATTCCCAGTCCTGAAGGAGGAAATCCATCCTAGAGCTTTGTGGGAACTGCCCAAGAGCTGAGATGTGCAGGTGTAAATGTCAAAGAAAGTGGCAATTCTGCAAAGATGCATCTTGGCAGCAAAGGCTGCTCCTTGTTTTCGGGTTTTTTTCTCAGGCAGTGACGCTCCAGTGCACATTCCCAGGGCAGATACAGTTCTCAAAACATCCATTTTACACAAATGCCACGTTACTGGATAGTATTTCCTCACCCTGAAGGGTTTAGAAAGCCTGACATGAAAGGAGCAGTCCTAAGGCTCCGGGGTTGTCTGGGCTTTTCCCTTTGTTGCCATTACAAACAAAAAATCAGCAAGTTCAGCCAGCATGTTGTGCTCCTGACCCTGGGAATCCAAAGTGCTTTGGGACCCACCAGGCACCCGTGTACGTGGGGAGAAGCTGCAGCTCTTGAGGAGTTAATGGGTGGCCTTGGTGTGGGATCCAGGATGGGGAATCAGTCCCTTCATGCATGGGCTTATTCAGCTGTTTTTCTGACATCAGGCTTTTCATCATGAGTCAGCCTCGTGGAAACACTGGTAATGAAAACAGACAGGTAATTTAATCATGGAAAGTTCCTACAAAGAGATCCGATGTCTTCTAATGGGAGCCTGCTGGGAGAATCTGGAAAGGAATGCAGATATATTTTACCTCTGGCATTGGCTGGGCAAAATACCTAAGGGAAACTTCAGTACAAGAGGTGTGTTGGAGCTTCATGTCATGTTAGATCCTTGAGTGGCTCCTACACGGGAGCTTCACTGCAACATATGCATGACACAATGTGGTGTTTCACTAATCTGGGCAGATAAAGCTGAGCTTATGCCTGCAGCCTGCATTGGGGGGGTATTAGAGAGATCAATCTGAGCAGAGCCTTTGAAGGGCTGCAGCTCCCTCAATTCTGCTCCATCACGTGGGGCCTTCCCCTGGCCCGGTGTCCTCCGAGCCAGGGCTGATGTTTGGATTTGCAGATTATGTCATTAGGCACTTTTCAAGCCAGGTTTCTAAACATCCATTAAGAACGATGGAGGGAAGTGCTGTATCTGGCCCAAACAGCTTCTCCAATTCATGGCCAAGTGTGGGAGCCTGTGGTTTGTCCTCCTGGTCTCCGCTGTCTCTCTGGACATATCTCTGATCCTGGTTTCCATCTCACTGATGTGCAGCTCCCCATAACCCGCCTGCTCCCTGTTTCACTGTGCTCCCACCCATTCCAACCTGCTCTGCTTCCCTCTGTCTCTCTCCTAACCCCTTCCTGTTCCCATCACTGTGTTGTGAGAGAAGACAGGCAGGTAGATTTAGGGGGATGTCATGAACCAGGACCACCACAGCCCAGCCCCGTCCCTCTCCTGCATCGCTGTGCCAGGACCTGGGCTTGGGTTGAGCCCAGACTCGCAGGGTTGGCACCACGTCGCTCTTCTAGTGATGGGTCAGGAGTTGTTTGGCCCCAGGAGGGCACCCAGATGTTAGGCAGAGGAATTATTTCTCTCTCCAAACGTCAACAAGCAGCTTCCTGCTGGGGGGATGATCCCTTTCTTCTTCCGCCGGCGCAGGAATCATCGCTCTTCTCTGACATCATCATTTGTTGTCATGGAAACCGAACCCTGAGGAAGAGATGCAGTGGAGCATCCTGCTGTCGGTGGGTGCCTCAGCACGGTGCTCTGGGCAGGGGGCTGGGGGGCACCCAGGGGGTTTAACACCCACCACGGCATGTGGGGCAGGGGGGCAGCGGGCTCTGCCCTGCCCTCGCCCTGGGCTCTGAGAGATCTCACCTCTGAGATATCTCTCTCCACGAGAGACCCCAGGGCTTCTCCCCTGCCTGTGGAGGGGCAGGAGGGTGCAGGCAGCACCCAGCACCCTGAGCAGGGCTCCAGCTGTGTCCCAGGACACCCGTGCCAGGCACAGCTCCAAGCACTTGTCCAGGCTGGGGGAGCCATCACTCACGTGGTGCTGCTGCCTCCAGCCCAGAGCCACAATTCCCAGTTGGAATTGCCCTGCACGAGGCTTGTCCAGTGGTATCTCTCTTTATTAGCCCTGTCTGACCTCATTACTAGAAAGGAGCTCAATTTAACGAGCTGCCCATGCCCTGAGGGAACTCTGAAAAACAGTTGTTTTTCACAAAGGCTGCTGATCCTTCATGTCCGGCACTTCCATTCCCGTTTGGCCATTAATCAGGTGTTCACATGGAAGTGGCTGTGTATCCCTGACAGCCCAGCCTTCCTGCTGTTTATTCCTCAGGTGATTTTGCAGCCCTGTCCCTGTGTCCGTGGTGCAGGCTGGGTGACTCAGGTTGCAACACTGTTCTCCTACTGGTGTGAACGTGCCCCTGGTTCTCAGGATTTTTGAAGATCCTGTTTCTCACAGGTGGAATTAAAGCAGGATTTGACCTTCTGCCTTTCTGGAGGATTTTGTTTTTCTGAAAATTCAGGGCTTTTGAGGCAGGTTTGGGCTGGTGGCTTAATCCTGCCAGAGGCTCCCTGTGCCTGACTGTGGGTGTTCGACCAGACCACTCACATTCCCACCTGATGTTCTTTTATAGCACTAAAACCACCAAAGGTAAGGAGAAAAAGAGAGAAATCCAGAAAATAAATGCATTCGTATACCCAACATGTCTCCACAAGGCAGGGAGCACCAGGGCTCTTTCCAAGAGGAGGATTTATTTGGAGGAGGGTGCAGGGGGAGCATCTCTCCTCTCTGAGTGTGACGACATCCCTGTATTTCCAGCTGGGGTGGCACATTTCTCAGATAAATCTTCAGATGCTTAACAACCTGCTGTCCTACCTCCTGGGGACACAAACCAGGGGGAAAAAAAGACCCTCTCTGCTGCTCCATCCCGCCCCTTCTGAAGGTTCACACTCCAGGTCCTCCCTGCCTTTTCCTCCCTGCCACAGCCGGGAACCGAGCAGAAAAACGGGCTGCAGCAAGGCAGCCCGGCATGAGGCTGCAGAGCAGATGGCATCTTTGTGATAAGAGGTTTTTCCAGGGCCGTCAGCCCCCTGTATTCCCTCTCCTCCACGGGAGTGTTCCTGGCCCCCCTCTCCCGGCATCGCTGTCGCTGCGAGCCCTTGGCTCGCCCGGCCGCTCTCAGCTGGCGGCTGCCAGAGCTCCGAGCTCTGCAGGCACCGGGTTGCAATCAAATGGCTCTCCAAATATGCAAATCCTGGTGGGAAAGACAATGTAAATAGTTTGTTTATCCTCCTCCCTTTCCCCTCGAGCAGCCCCGGAGGCCATAAATTATTAACTTTGGGAAGAGATGGCACGTTCCTCGTCAGGGCCGCGGCTGGCAGGGACGGGGTTTGTCACAGCCTGGGCAGGTTTTCCTGCAGGAGCAGGGAGTTGTGGTTTGGAGGGATGGATGGATGCTTGGAGCCTGTCAAGCTGAACAGGCCATGTGGTGCTCTGTGAGTTCTGTGCTGGCTCTGCTGGGTTCATCTGACTGAGTCCTGCAAATATGAAAGTGGCAGCAGCCTCTCCAAGTTTTTAGGCACCAAGTTTTTTAGGCCTCTGTGGCACCAAGAGGTGATGGAGATTGTCTGAGTGTCATTCTGTAGGTGTCTAGAGAATTAAAAAAACATCTCTGCAGTATCTTGGCTTTGCTGTTGCCTGTAGAGTCTTGTGGTTTTCTTTCAGGCTTATTTTAGAGAGAATCTAAAGAAGTTTACTGCAACCTTTGTTACTCCTGGGTGCCAGTGGTCAGTCACAGCACACTGGCACAAAACTGGAACACAGACTGCACAAACTGCAACCACAAAACTTTCTCACTATTTCTCATAGCTTGGGAAAATCCCACCAACTTCAGTGGAGAAGGAACCTTTGCTCTAAGTCCTGCACCCACGCTCTGCCTGCTGGCTCCTTGCTCTCTCTCCAGGTTGCGAGCTGAGATTTTGAATTAGATTCCTTTTCCTACCTCCTCCTCCTCCTCCTCCTCCTCTCCATCCCCCTTCCATCCCCCAAAATAAAACCGGAATTTGGCTGCTGTGAAGTCCCCTCTAATCTGTTTGTGCTCCTTCCAGATCCGAGCAGATGGTCCTCCCCATGGTGGAATTCAGTATGAAGTGGTGACAGTTTTCAAGGACGGGAGCCCAGTCCTTCGAGACATGGCCTTCTCCATCGACCAGAAGTACCTGTACGTCATGTCAGAGCGACAGGTGAGGCTCTGCTTCCAGATCTCTTTGCTTGTGGCTTCCTCCCATGAGGAATGTGTTGTTGGAGCACATGGAGCTGAGGTGTCCAGCCCCGTGGTGCCGGGGTTGGTTCGTGTGGATGGAGCATCAGAGCTCAGATTTATCTGCCTCTGCCCAGAGATGGTTGTCAGTGCTCAGGGGAGAGAGTTGTACCTGCCTGCTCTTGGCTGGAAGGGCTGGGAACTGAGCTGAGCTGCTCAGAGGTGATTTGGGGGCTCTGAGCCATCCCTGCCTAAATCCTGAGCCACAGGCATTCCAGACTCGTGCAGCCAGGCTGGCAGGCTGGGGGTTTGCATGGCTTTGTCTGAGCATCCTTTATCACAGAACCATTGAAGTTGGAAAAGATCTCCCAGATTATCAAGTCCAACTGATCCCCACCTTGAAACCCAGCCCAGAGCACTGAGTGTCATGTCTGGTTGTTTCTTGGACACCTCCAGGGATGGGGACTCCACCACCTCCCTGGGCAGCCCCTTCCTTCCAATGCCTGACCACCCTTTCCATGACCAAATTCTTCCTGAAACAAGTGAATTTATGATGGCTTTATTTATCTATTCATTTTGTTTATTTATTTATCAGTATATTTGAAGAGGTTGTAGTGAGTGATTCTGCTGCACAGAGGGGGACCAAGCCCCATTAACACCGAGTCTGCTCTGTGCCATCCTTCACTGTGCCAGTTCTGCTGCTGCCCCGAGGGTGGTGCCCACCCCGGACAGAAAAAGCACAACCAAAATGATTAGGATGGGAATTGATGGCTGACAGTCCACGGGAGTCTGTTGCTTAGGGGAGCCAGCCCGATGTAAATAATCTGGGACCTTCTGTTCTTCTCTGAGACACAAAACCACATGAAGTCCCCACTGTTAAAGCAGATTTCTGGGTTCACTGGCTCTGCTGAGAATTTTATTGGCTGTTACTGAGGACTGTGTAATTCAGATTAATGGAGCTGGTGCCTTGTGGGTGGTGGAGAGAGGGGCAGAGTTGTACCTGAAGGTGTCTGGATGTTGTTAAATCGTTCTGTGGTGAGTTAACCCCCTGGTCACTCCCAGCTTTCCACATCTGCTGGTAAACAAATACCTGCCCTCCCTCCCAGCTGCTCTGAGAGATGCTCCAGGGAGGTATCAGTGTGAAGGGATCAGGGATGTGCTGGTGGAGGTAGAGAGGGAGCAGCTGTCCCACCAGCTCACCTTGCACTGGGAGCTTCCAGCTCCTCCCAAAGCCAGCAAAACTGTAGGAAAACAAAAAAAATCGCTTGGTTATAAAGTCATTTATAGCCAGGGAATAAATGCTTTTAGAAGAGTGCAAAGTCCTCTCCCTGCTAAGAGACTCGAGTGAATGAATCCCTGTGGTTGAAGGAGGCTTTGTACGCTTGTTGTAGCAACTCAGGGACAGACAGTGCTGTGAACAGCCTCAAATTTAGGATCCCATTCCAGCTTGGACCTGGATTGGATGGTAATAACGAGGATCTAGGCAAACTTTGCAATGGAATTATTTTATTAAAGTGTCAGTGCCTGGCCATTTCCTGCAGGAGCCACGTGCTCCTCCTGCTCTCGTCAGGGAGGAAACAGTCCAGTGTGTATCTCAAACAGTTGAGGAACTGCTTTCATTTGGAGGAGAATCCAGTGGGAATGCCTCCAACTCATCTGTTATGAGGCGAGAGCGCCTTAATATTCATCAAAGCGCTAATTTGCTTAATTGTGAAACAAAAAGATGTGAAGAGAATTAGCAAATAATAGAATATTCCTGGGACCTTAATTCCATTTTCAGCCATGGCTCTGGCAAAGCACTTGCCTTGGGGAGCCTCCAGCATCTGGGGGGTGTTGTGTCTCATTCCTTGCAGGAATTGCCGTAGGATTTGCCTTTTGCCCTTGTAGAGATGTGTGTGCCTTGGGTCCAGAAGTCCCAGCATACCACTGCATATGGATTTTGTCAGCTCCTGTGACCCCAGTGCCCTCATCCTGGCAATGTGATAGTTCAGCAAAGTGGAGGGGAGAATATATTTTACCCTGAGAGCTCTATAAAGGAGGCTGATGATTGAAAAGGGGTCAGCACCACGAGGAGGAGGAAGGTCCAGCAGCTTCAGAGGGCTGAGGCTGGAAATGGTGGGAAGTGCCTTTCAGAAACACTGAGAATACACAGCAAAAAATGTCTTCTGGAGTCTTGAAATTTGGAACAAAACGAAATTCTGCCACAGTTAAAATGACAGAGAGAGCAGCTGTTCTTCCCCGTGAACGTGCTGGGGGAGGATTGTCCAGAGCCTGTGCTTTTAAATCTGTGCTGAGAAAGGAACAGGACACATGCCTGTGTCAAAACATGCCTTTCAAAAAACGGGCTGGGTTTTGTGTTATTTTTTTTTTTTTTTGTGGAATTAAGGGAAGAAATGTGCTCCCCAGTAGTGGTGGGGAGCAGGTCCTGAGCCCTCCTGGCCATGGCTTTGGGCACAGCCCGGAGATGAGCTGCAGGGCTCGGTGGAGGGCTGGGATTGTGCTGAATAAACCGAGATGTGTGGATGCTTCCCAACAAAGAGATGTAACATCTCGGCGTGGAGCCCATCCTCCTTCTGTGCTAGCAGCAGCTAGGATCAGCTTTCTGCTGAAATGCATTGGGGAAAGTAGTCACTTCATCCTAAAATCTGGAGTTGTGGTTGTAGGCACAGTCCTTCCCCGCTCCCCTGGCTCCTGTCCCAGCCCTGTCTGTGCTTTGCTCCAATTTTTCCGCACTCCTTTTCGAGCTCTCCATGAGCCTTTCATGTTTCGCTGCCAACTCCTTCCAAAGCAGAATATTTGACATTTGATTTCACTCCCACAAAGCACAGAAGCAACAGTTGCACAGCCCAATCCGGGGGAGAGAAGGATAAAGAAACTTTGCTTCCAAGGCGCTTGGAGTTCTTTAGGCACACGAGTTAGGGGTGGTTATTAGGGGCTGTTTCAGGCTTTCTTCCTGCAGCACCTGGTTTCAAATAGCTCTTAGGGGGAAAAGAGAAATGGTCCTGACCCTGTTTAAAGCAGCAATTCATTTCTCAGCGTTGCTGTAGCAAACAAACACCATTTCTGCCCACAAGCTGAGCAAGGTTTGGCTGGAGCTGGAGGCTGAGATGTGTTGCATTAGTGGAGTTTGTGGGGTTCCAGGGTGAACTAGCAGTGGATCTGTTGGGTGCTGGCAGAGTTACACCATGTCCTGCCCCCAAATTAGCCCTGGGTGCTGGGGTGGGTTGGTGTTGGAGGGACCTTGGTGAGGGGAACTGCACCGTGACTCTTCTCAGCTGCTGCCCAGCGTGAGCTGCCTCGTGTTTTTCATGGACAGACAAATTCAATTAACAGTTTCTACTAGGAGAAAAAAAAAAGAAAAACCAAACACAGAATAAAATATTGAAGTGGAATCGGTCACATTGCTCATGACAGGCTTTTGGCTGCTTTGCTGGTGGGATGTGAGGGTGCACCCAGGACTGGCCCCAGTGATGAAACAGCAGGTGAGGACAGTGCAGTGACAAATGTGGGGCCACCAAGAGCCCCCTTGTTTAAAAACTTCCCATTTCAATACTGAGCCTGTCGCAGAGCCCACACCAGCAACCCCTGCATGTGTAGAGAATCTCTGCTTTCCCAGGGAAAGACTGAGTCTTACAGGAAAAGTGCTGGTTATGTCGAGGAAAAGTGGCTTTATAATTCAGTCCTGAAGCATTAATTGTCTGGGTGTCAGGGAGACGGTTGGTTTTTTTAATGTATGAAAAGCTCAGTGCATTTCAATTAAATCAGCCCTGCAGGCCGAGAGTGATTTTATGACTCCAAGGCTGCAACAACCCCTTTTCCTCGCTGGATGTGCTGCCTGTGCAAGTTGAGGCCGTTGCAGGGCTGGTTCCACGTGCAGCAGGTTTGACTTGGCTCCCACTTACACCCCTGGCCATCCAAGCTCGCCCTGTGAGGGGTGGTGGGCATCCTTCAGTGCTGAGATTGCATAAGCATCAGCAGAATTGGGGCTGAAGATTTCTGCAGCTCTTGATAGAAGGACAAGTCTGGCTGTTTTTAAAAGCTGGGAGCGAGCAGAGCTCCATCAAACCCAGGGCAGGCATTGCCGGCTCCGAAAGGTTTCACCACCTGATCAAGGGCTGTAAACATGGAATCTAAAAAGCAGCATGATCAAAATACTCACAGGGCTCGTTGGGAGGAACATCCTTGTGCTAGTGGAGAGAAACACAGCCCAGAAGGGTCTCTTCCCTTCCCTGTAAGCCCTGATCCCGAATCAGGGGCTTCCTGCAGGTGCAGGAGGCAGCAGTGGGTGCTGGGAGGTGCACAGGAGCTCCCTCTCCTTTCATTGCCTCTTCCCCACCTGAAAACACGCTGCACCAAGACATATTTTTTCCTTCCTGATTTTCCAGCACTTCTTTTTTCAGCTGATGATCTATCACTTGTTTGTGCTAATCACGTCGAACGCCTTGATGAAGCGCCGAGGTCGTGCCAAGTGGTTCTGCTCCCTGATGGGTGAAGCAGCACCTTCCTAAGCAAGGACCCGGCCAGGATGTTGTAAATGCAAAATTCATCTCCCATAAACACCCTCCAAAAGCCCTGCACATTTCATTGCCTCAGAAACACTGCTGCTCTCGGCTCAGCCGGAGCTGCTTTCGTGGTTAATTCTGCCACAGGGGGATGATTTTCATTCTGGTTTTAAATGTGAGAGAGCAGCATCCAGGCTGGCTGGGAACCTCCCCGTTCCCCAGGTAGGAATAATAATACATAATCACCCAGTGAACATCAATTAGCACGGCAGAGCTCAGAGGGCCATGGACCTCTGCAGCCCAGGGCGTCCTGGGGGATCCTTTGCTGCTCCTGTGAGTGCTGGATGTTCCACCATCATTCTGCCTGTGGTGCTGAGCCCCTCTGTGCCCATGCCAGGGTAACCTCAGCTTTGGGGAGGCAGGGAGAGTTTGGAGGGCAGAGTTTTATGTGCTTTCATAGAATCTTAGAATGGTTTGGGTTGGAAGCTCATCTTGTCCCACCCCTGCCATGGGCAGGGACACCTTCCACTAGCCCAGGTTGCTCCAAGCCCTGTCCAACCTGGCCTTGGACACTTCCAGGGATGGGGCAGCCACAGCTTCTCTTCTCAGACCTGTTGCTTTTCCACTGACTGAGTTTCCCCCCTCCCTCCTCACATACATCACTGTGGCTTTAGGTAAAGAAACTGTCAGTCTGTGGTGAGAGCTGGGAAATATTTGCTTTGCAAATGCCCCTGTGTCAGGAGCTGCAGATCTCCAAGGATAATTTGTTGTTTGTCTCCCTGTCCTGTAACCCCAAGATGTTTAAGTCCTGTGAAAACTGCTTTGCTTTGGACTGGACTTTCTGGATGCTGATTGAGAGGGAGGCAGACAGAGCTGCCTGGATGATTTAGAAGAGGTTGGAATTGGAGGGAGGGCTGAGAAAAACAAGGAAGTCCATCAGTCCCGTAGTGGGGAGGCTGTAAATACTGATGGTGTCCTGAAAAGAACTGAGAAAACACAATAAAAAATGCAAGAGATGTGGATAAAAGGGTCTGGAGTCATCAAGAGGGAAAAAATGAACTGATTAAATTTTTAACTACATTATCTGCTAGTTGAACAGCCAGTTAGCTGGACATAATCTTAGCAAACTTTGAACACTGGCACAGGGGAAAAAAGCTCAGCTGAATCCCGCCAGAGGTGTCCAAAATCCTGCCTTCCATCAACTCCTCCACCTGCTCATCCTGTGCCAGTGCTCCTGTGGATCATCAGGGGTGCAGTGGGACTTCTTGGCCCCGTCTTGGTGTGACCCTCATTGTCACCAGCCTGGCTGGGACCTCCTGCTGCTCCAGCACATTGGGGAGCAGAAACACTCTTGCCCAACCTGTGCTCTTCCATGATCACTGCCAAAATCCCAGAATGGCTTGGGTGGAAGGGTCCTTAAAGCCCATCTCGTTGCACCCCCTGCCATGGGCAGGGGCAGCTTTCACTAGACCAGCTTGCTCTGAGCCCCATCCAGCCTTTTCCCATAAGCTGGGACAAACAGGGGGTAGAACAGGGGGATGAAAGAGGGGGTTCAGGATGGGGAGAGAATCCCCATGTTGTCCTGGATGAAGGGCTGTGCTCCACAGGGAGGTTTGCCCAGCTCTGTGCCATCCTCTTCCACCACCACCTGCTCCTGCCCCACTCCTAAAATTCATGACTTGCTGCAGTTTTTTTCCGCTTCCCTCCCTCGTAGTCAATTAGGAATAATTAAGAATTTCAACTCAAAACTTGTCTGAGATCATTAACAATATCTACCTGACAAGAAGGATGTGTTAATTAACATCAATTGACCAAAAAGCTGCAGCCCAGCCAGGTGGGACAACCTGCTGTCTCATCTCCTGCCCTGCTGACAGTCCATTTGTCAGGCCTGCCGAGCTCTGGCCGTGCCGGGGCTGACGTAGTGGTGCCCAGACTGGTTCCAGTCCATCCCTACAACCCCCCATCTGGCTGGGATTTATGTACAGACACAAAACATTCAACCATTCGAGTGGGGAGGGGGGGGGGGTTCAGTCTCACAAGTCTTTGAGGTAACAAATACTTTAAGGATAAACTTTCCGGGAAGAAGTGGTAAAAAATCCGCTCCGGTGTAACCTCGGGGTCAGAGGGGGTTTGTTTTTTCTAGATGAGTTATATTTTAGACATTGCTCATGTGGTTGTTCCTTTCAAGTGCTGGCTGGCTTTGCTTTCAGTTTGTTTGTTTTGCTTTGGTTTTTCTTTGTGCTGGGCTGTTTCTTCCCCTGCCAGTCACAGCCACAGGGTTCCCGTGTGTTTGCTTCGGCGTTTGCTTCCCTTCCCAATTCTTCCCCTTCCACGGACCTATTGTTTAATTTTCATGCCAGCAGCCACAGTCCTGAAATATTTCTAGAATTTCCCTTACGTGCACACGCACAGGCACAAATCCTCAGCTCACCAGAGCTTTGGGAGTCTGTATGGGGACAGTTGACATCCTCAGTAGCTGCAGGAAGGTCTAATGTCCCTCCAGATTTGATGTCACCACCCCTGCTCCATCCTGAAAGCAAGATGAGATCACAGAATTATTGAATCACAGACTGGTTTGGGTTGGGAGGGACCTTAAAGCTCATCTCTTTCCACCCCCTGCCATGGGCAGGGGCACCTTCCACTAGCCCAGGTTGTTCAGAGCCCCATCTCTGTGGATGCTGCTGCTGCTCATGGCTGGCTTTGAGCAATGCAGGGAATGCTGCAGAGCAGTGGCTTTGCTGCAGGATTTCATGTCTGGATGGACAGACAGACACAGATCTCCTTCCTTAACAGCAGCAAGGAGAGAGGGAGAGGATTGTGTTCCCGAGAGAGAAAATGGCTCGGAGGAGAAATCTGAAATTTCACACTCATTGCTCAGTGATGGAATTTAACAGCAAACCTCAGATTCCTCTTCCTCTCTCACAGAGCTCTTTAAACTTTCTCTCTTCCCCCTTTCTGTGATAGTTTGTCTTCCCAGCAAATGAGTTTGGCGGGTACTGAGCCGGTGAGGAGGGGAATTGCTCGCACCGGGCGCTAACAGAAAAGAAACATAACTCACAATATGGTGAGGAGAGCTCTGAAATTGCACAAATTATTCTATTTTATACTTTAATTAGTTTGAATTAGCAATGGGAATAGATGCATAAAATGATCCAGTGAAGGGTGAAATGGAAAAAGGGATACGGTGTGGAGGATCACTTTATTATTATGGGGCTTGCAGGGAGTAAGCACAGACAATGTGCAGGCACTTCCCCCGAGGGATCTTCTCCCTGTGAGCTCAGAGCTGAGGACTGTCCCTTCCCTGGAAGTGTTTGCCCCATCCCTGGAAGTGTTTCCCTCATCCCATCAAGTGTCCAAGGCCAGGTTGACTCCCAGCTCTTCCTTGGTCCTCAGTGACTGAGTTCTGTGGCTCAGAGTGGCAGAAGGATTTAAGGAAGTTCAAATCCACCCTGACTCTCAACCTCTGAGCATCCTTTGCTTTTTTTTCCTCTTTTTCCCCTCAAGGTTCTGAAAAGTTCCCCCGAATCAGGTGGAACTTGAATCAAGTTCCTGCAGATTCCAGATTGGTTGAAAATGATGGATGTGCCCCGGGGAAACTGCCTGTAATGGTGTTGCAAGCTGGGACTAAATATAAAAGTTAAAGTTGGTTGTAAAGCAGAGAAAAAAACAACTTTTTGTGGTGTTTGCTCTTGTTCTCCCTCCTCCTTCCCTGGAAAAATATTTCCCCTGTTAAAACTTTGCTGTAGAAAAAAAATGTGGAGTTTTTCTAGAGCGTGGGTATGGAACAAGGTTTCCCTGGGAAGCCTGGGATGTTTCTGGAAAAGCAGGCAAGTTCAGCATCCCAAATGAAAATCCTGAGCACCAAACCTGGTGGAGGCCCTGGCCAGAATTAAGCAAGAAACCCCTCTATCCCTGGGGGTCCCTCTATCCCTGGGGGTCCCTCCAGCCCCATCCCTGTGCCGTCCTCGGGAGTCACTTGATAACTCTGGCATTTCTGGCCGATGCTTGTGAGGAGAAGGGGCTCCATTAATAATCTTCTATTTATTTTAGCAGCGTGCAGGAATGTGCCCAGCAGACTAAACACTCCATCCTCCCCCTGAGCTGCCGTGCCCAGGGCTGTGCTTGGGACTGGCCCTGCCAAGTCTGCTGGGGGCCAGACTGCGAGGGGCAACAACAGTGAGGTCCTGGAGGATTCTGTGTGGGTGTTAAAGGAATCATTTTTATTGGGAGCAAGCTTAGAACATGCTCCTTGCCCAGGGAGGTTGTTGTTTTCCCTCTTTTTTTTTTTTCCTCTGTCTTTTTCACTGGCTTTTTGCACAAACCCCACCAGCCTGTGAATGTTTTGCTCTCCACTAACAGATTTATCCTCCCCAAAGATGGAGCAGCAATATCACTGTTTAGATGAGGAGTTGAAGCATGGAGGTGCTACGTGACCTATCCTAAGTCACACAGGAAATCTGTGAAACCTCCCAAATCCTTAGTCCCATAACCAAGGACCTTCATTTCTTTCAGTCTTCATTTCATCACTGCTCAGGTCGATGCTCTGTAGTCACAGTGAGGTGAATGTGGGAAGAGAAAGCTTGGTTTGCAGTGACAAACAGTCTATAAAGACTTCATCAATTTGAGCAGCACCTTCCCAGCTGTGGTTGGTCTCACAGACTCTCAGAAAAGTGCCTTTAAACTGAATAAATTTTCATGCAGAGGTGATTTCAGTGCACAAAATCACCTTGAAAGCATCGGTGCCTGTCCCAAGGGGGATGCTCCTTGAAGGTGATGCAGGTGGGGTGGACATCATGGTGCTGTGCATATGGACAGGTCCTTGGGAGCTTGGGGAGCATGTTCCCATCCCAGCAGAGCAGCTGGAAGTGGCCATAGCCAGAGGCAAGTTTCCAGGCTTGACCGAGCAATGGGTTGATCCGTCGTGGCAGCCCTTGAGGTTCAGAGGAGATTTTGTGTGTGTTGTTGCTGCCAAGATACACCTGTGAGTATTTATAGATCCTGGGTTGCTCTTCTTCCCAGACTGGGAACTTTCTCTTTTTCCTCCAAACCTCCTTGAACTCTCAGGGCCAAACTTCTGGGTTTGATGGCAAAAAACGAAGCTCGAGTGCCCATGTCACAGAGAGCATCTCCATGGCCCTGTCCTCCCCAGGTATGGACAGAACAACATCACAGATAAAGCAGGACAGGGAATTTTGTGCTTTAAACTGTCCTAAGGGCTCACCCAGTGGGTTTCTGTTGCAGTTGCACAGAAAACAGAGAGGCAGGACCACTCCATAATCCACCCATCCTGCCACGACCGCTCACCTTTCTTTGTTAGGGAGAAACTGGAAGTGCTGGGTGTTTTTTTTTTACTCTAAGGTGGCAGGAAAAGACAGTGCTTCAGATGCTGGTTATCCTTCCAGTCTGCTGACTGCAGCCCAGAGGGCTGCTCAGTTGCAGAGGAGTTGGCACGAGCGTTTTGGAGCGTGCTGGAAGCTGGCATGTGAATACTGCTTTATCCTGGCCTTCAGATGGAGCAAAATATTGCCTCAAATGTGTATTTCTGCCATCAGGGTGGCCACGGACATCTCAGAGGAGGAGGAGGAGGAAGGTTTTGAGGCAGGAGTCGCTCACGTTGCACCAAGTTTGGTTGGGTTTAGGGGTATTTTAAGCGACGAGCCCCACTCTGAAGTTGTGCCACCAAAAGCAGTGACACATTGCCTCCTCCCCTCCCTGGCTCCACTTCAGAGTGTGTCTCTCCAGTTTCTCTTGCAACACATATTTATCTGCTCCGTGCCCTTATGGCTGTTTAATTAGCATTCATGTTTCCTTTCAAATAGAGATGGAGTTGAGTGCTCAGAGAGCTGGAGCGAGGGCACCACGTGGGCGGGACGGTGCCTGCTGCTCCCACACCACGTGCTGGGGAAAGACCTGGAGGAGACCAAATTAGGTTGTCAAGGCATCAGAGATGCTTTCGAATAATTGAATTAAAAGACCCTTTTGGAATCCTATTCCGGCAGAGGAGAAATAAGGAGATCTGAGGAGTACTGGGGGGGGGGAGGGGGGCAGGAACAAGCCCCGAGCACTGAGGGTCTCTCAGCAGCTGAGGTGGATGGAGGGGTTGGAGAAGGTTCCCCATGGCAGGGGGGGGGTGGAAACAGATGATCTTTAAGGCCCCTCCCAACCCAAACCATTCTAGGATTCTGGGATTCTAAGCCTGTCAGAGGCAGGGCTGTGCCTTTTGCTTCTCTGGTGACACCCTTAATGGTCCTGTCAGTGCTGTGGCCTCCAGTGCCACATCCAAACCAAAACAACCCAAATCAATGGATATTTTGGGTAGGATTTGGTCAAGGCTTGCTGCCTGCCCAGCTGATTGTGCTGGTTATCTGGGCAAAGGCTCTATAACTGGGTCAGCCCCTGCTAGACCCAGCTGAAGTGGACTCACAGGAGCATCTCCAGCTCATCTGCTGGAATAAGGACTGTACTTAACACCACAGATCATGAATGATGTTTGCTTTGCCCCCTAACAAGCCACAGTTGTTTTAGGCTTTTTCCCATCCATTTAAGTGACTCACAGGCAGACAACTGTCAGTGCTTTGAGTGCTATTAATACCTCCTTAAGAACACGATTGGAAGTATTTTTATTTCTGTTTTATTTGGGGGGGAATCAGCGGGAAGGACGGGTTTTGAAAAAATAACTCCTCCTTGTGTGGCTGGGCCTCTGTGTAAGTGAGTCCTGCCCACAAAAACAATTTGCTTAAAATCCATCCAAAAAAGAGCTGACCACACTGTTATTTGGAGAAGCTGTGCCAGAAACAGCATTCCTGTGCCTGCAGAGGGGAGTGTGTGCAAGCTCCAGTTAGTCAAAAACAGGCTGGATTTTTCCATTTTAGGTCTTTGCACAGTCCCCGGACTCAGTTTGGTCCCTGGCATCTCGTCCAAGCAGGATTCTGGAGGAAGTGTTGAATTTGTAGGAGAAGCATCCCTCTAAGGCAGCAGTGTGGGATTGGGGGTCTGGGTTTAAGTTTTCTTTAGGTGTGGATCTGCTGCAGCAGAGGATGCACCAATCCAGAAAAACTGTATCCCATCCAACAAAGCACCTTGATCCATCAGAGTCCATAAGGGAATCACAGAATCACAGAATATCCTCAGTTGGAAGGGACTTACAAGGGTCATCAACCCCAAAATCCCACCATGTGCCTGAAAGCATTGTCCAAATGCTGGGCTGTAGTTGGGTTTTGGTTGGGTTTAAGAGAATTTCAAGCCACGAGCACAGTTCTGAATGTGAGGCACCAAAACCAATGACATGTTGCCTCCTGCCCTCCCTGCCTCCACTTCAGAGTGTGCTGGTGGTGTTGTCCAAAGGCTGGGGTGGCTGGTTTGGGGCTTTCCTTGTCCTTACAGAGATGCAGTGGCACCACAGTTCCACCCCACATGCAGAGAGAGGCCCCAGACAGCCCCTGGTCCCCTCCTGGGGCGTCTGTGGGGATGGGAGCAGTGCTGCTCATCCAGCTGGACTCCTGCATGGTGGAAGGAGAGGTGAGAAGGGCATTTAGACCCCAGCTGGCAATTACCTACCTGTTCCTAATGGACTGAATGTGGCCCCCATAACCATAAATTTTCCTGGCTTGGGTCAGTTCAAATTGGAGCCTTAATGCTGTAGGAAGGGCAGGGTTTGATTTTATTTCTGTGCTCTGTGTAATCACGCTGATAGCAGCAGTGGAACAGCCCTGAATGATGGGTGACAAGAGCAGGAGAAGGCACCTCCTGAGCTCCTTGTTGTTACTGTCTTTGGGCGCAGAGGAAAATGTGTAGGCTCCAGGCTAGATCGTGTAAATCTCGTTAGAAAGCCATTCCCAGCTAATGAAACCCTGGGAGAGAGGGATTTGGCTTCCCAGCCCTTCAGCCTTGTAGCAAAGGCTGGAATAAATCCATCTTCAGTTATGTGTGGGCTGCCCTCCCCTCTCCCCCAGTGCCAGGGTGTATTTATTGGTGGCATCGTCGTTCGAGATCAGCTGCGGGTCAGCAATTCGCTGCATCTGCACCTGAATAATTTCAAGTGATAATTATCTCCTCTTAAAAAAATAAACAAAAAAAAAACCCCAAAACAACAACAACGACAAAACCAAAAAAATAAAAACTAGCGTGCAAAGAATTCCACCTGATTTTTAATCCTTCTGCAGGGCCAGAGAACAGACATGTAAATAATTGTGCCTCCCCCACGGCGAGCTCTGCTGGGCGATGGGTATTAATTCCAGGGGCCAGAGCTGTTAAGGAAAGCTGTTGAAACGAAGTATCCGAGATAAATGCCTCTCATCTTTCCCTGTTTGTGTAGGCTGAGAATGTGCCTGCCACAGCCACAGATTCCCACTCGGGGTCATGTTTGTTTGGCTGCAACTTTATTGCTCTAAGCGTGAATTTACCAGCTCCTGCTGCGTGAAATACGATTGTCTTTGTCCTCCTGTGCTTGGTGGCCATTACGGTGTTTGCTGAAGTTTGGAGTGCATCTGCTGCCTTGTTTGGTCTTATTAATATGAAGATGTGGCAGAGACATAGGCTCTGGTGTTCAGCTGCGGGATCTGCGCCTGGATGTGTTCCTCCTCTGTGGGTTTGGGGGTGATTTTGGCAGGTTTGAGGTTGATTTGGAGACTCTGACACCCAGGGCCTGCTGCCATCCGTGTGCCTGCAGAGATCTGGAATGTCTCGTGTTCCAGTGCCTTCCCTTCCCATCACAGCCTCTCGCTGCAGGCACAGGAATCTCCTCTGCTCTCTGCTTTTTTCTGTTTTATCTACTTTTTTCTCTCACCTGCCTTACCTAATCATAAAATCCCAGACTGGTTTGAGTTGGAAGGGACCTTAAAGATCATCCCCCATGGGCAGGGACACCTTCCACTAGCCCAGGTTGCTCCAAGCCCTGTCCAACCTGGCCTTGGACACTCCCAGGGATGGGGCAGCCACAGCTTCTCTGGGCAACCTGTGCCAGGGCCTCCCCACCCTCACAGGGAACGATTTATTCCCAATATCCTAATGCATTCAGATAGGGAGAAGCTTTTTCCCCCTTGGTGTCTCACTGGTCCAGCTCAGGGTTTGCTGTTTATTCTCCAAGTGTTCCCCCCTTGGGGCTGGGGGACAGTGCCCAGCACTGGGGACATCCCTGCACAGCCCACGGGCCCCTCAGGGCTTTGGGCAGCACAGAGGGCATGGCTGTGGCACTCCCTGGCTGTGGGCAGGCACAGGCTCTTGCCAGAGGAGTCGGTGGAGGGTTTCAGGCTGTCACTGTTTGGTAAATATGTCCTCGCTTTAATGTAACAGACTTTTTCCTTGTTTGAAAACAACCTGGGAAATTTGCTGATTTGCTTGTGTAACAAAAGGGGCTGGGGGAAGCAAAATCAGCTCTGCCTTCCTGCCATAGATGAAGGAAAACATATAACCCTCAGTAGGATGATATATATATATATATATATATATATATCTCACAGAATATCCTGAGTTGGAAGGGACCCACAAGGGGGTGTATATATATGTGCATATATATATATATTTCCGACAGTTGAGATGGAAATCCAGCAGTACAGAAGCATCCAGGCCCTTTTGGGACACACAGGCTGCTGGAAATATTTCCATTGTTTTGCATTCCCTTTACCCCTGCCTGTCCCAAAGAACAGAGGCTATCCTGTCCATATAATGAAGTCTCTGAAGGTTTGAATACTATATTTTTCCGCCTCTGACTAATCTTTTTTAATGCTTGACAGCCTCATGTTCTGTAATTGAATGCGTTTTATTTAGAAAATAACATTTAGTGCCACTTTGGATTTCCAATTATTCTTCAATCGGACTTTGAGGGCCTGATGTCTTTGTCATTTTGATATGTGCAAAAGATGGCAACATCAGAGCAGCCAACAGCAAATTATTTCCACTACTGATTACCAGGCTTGGGAGGAAAATATGCAGCGACAAATTTAGTCTCGGCATAAATGTATTAAAATGAGTTAAAGTGTTGCACCAGCGGCATCTTTGTGCGGATGGGAAGCACCAGCCTGCCTCCATCCTGCAGGTTTCTCCAACAACCAGGGAATATTTTTGGGTGAGGGGAAGGGGAGTGGAAAAAGCCTCCAGGGAATGGAAGCTGCAGTGATGCCAACTGGATCTGTCTGAAGGGCTCCTGGTGGGTGTTAAGGTGGACACCTCTGTGCAGGAGGAAAAGCTGCCCAACACTAAATCCATTATAATAACCACAAAGGACTTGTTGGAAAAGGAGGAGCTGCCTGCTCCCACCTCATGGGTGTCCTTCATGCTCAGAGAGGGCACAGCAGCTTGATCTGAAGCTGTGTCAGGGCAGGGGCAGGTTGGATCTCAGGAGAAGGTTCTTCCCCCACAGGGTGGTTGGCACTGACCAGGCTCCCCAGGGCAGTGGGCACAGCCCCAAGGCTGCCAGAGCTCCAGGAGTGTTTGGACAACACTCTCAGAGACAGGGTGGGATTTTGGGATGTCCTGTGCAGGGTCAGGAGCTGGATTGGATGATCCTTGTGGGTTCCTTCAGCTCAAGACATTCCATCATTCTGTGAGTCTTTTCCTGCCTCTACAAACTGCTGGTGTGGCCCCCCCTACACTGACTGTGCACCTCTGCCAGGCAAGGCTGGTCAGCTCTGCAGAATTCCACAGCCTGGGAATCAAGGCAGAGCAACATGACATTCCTGTTTGTCTAAATCTGCTCTTTGAGTCTAAACTATTCCTTCAGGGCTCCTCTCTAGCCTTGAGAGAGCAAGTCTGGCACCTTATCGTAGGGCGAGACGCCCAAGGTTACCACAGGCAGGGTCAGCCTGGTGCTCTGTCCGTGTGTATCCCTATGGGAAAAGTAAAAAGCCATGTCAGAGTAGGAAATTGGGATAATCCAATGAATTTTCTTGAGTCTCCAGTGCAAACAATATGTTCAGCTCCAGCCCAAACTGGTCCCGTGGTGGCCTGGGCGGGAGGTGTGAGTGGCTGCGTGGGCACCTGCTGTGCTGGGAGCAAACACGACACCTCAGAATCCGAAAAACCTTGTGTTTTGACAGCTCTTTGTGCTTCTCTGTTCTGACGTGGCCCTGAAGCTCTGCTGTGTTGTCTCCTGGGATGTTCTTTTTGGTCCTCACCCCCTCACTGACGTGCCCGTGTGCGATAAGGGGCCGGTGTGCTACAGACGCCACGGGACAGTGGGTTTCTTCTGTGGGGAGAAGGGCTTAAAGCTCATTTTCTTTCAGACTTAGAGAGTTTGGGAATATACTTAGGAGGGTTCATTTCTCACATTGGTGGTCAGGTTCCTAAATTATTTTTGACAGCCGTATGTAATGATATACAAATGGGGAAAGTGATGGAGTAGCAGAAAATTGACTGGCAAGGACGGCGTAATGCAGTTCGAGAGCAATCCTTGCTAAAAAGCCGTGGAGACTCCGGCAGTGTTCCTGGAGCAAACAAGGAGCAGGACCCACCATCAGCCTGTGAAAGCAGCAGTGATACGACTCTGTGACCTTTAAAGCTACTTAGGGCATTCAAATGCTCTGGATTTTCAAGGCTCTATAAAATTACACGAACCGGCCGTGCCTTTGACTTTCCTCTCAGGTTTCCACAGCATTTCAACAATTTAAGAACCCTGAAATGGTTCAAAAATGGGGAATTGAGGGTTGCTTGTGTTCCTGTGTTGCATGCAGTGGATCTTTGTGACTGGCTGTGGAGAAGATCTGAGCAGGGTCTGGGGTGGCTGTACTGAATCTCCCCAACTTTGCCCCAAAGCTCGTTGTTCTCCAGGAAAGGCAACATCCCGTGGGATGTGGGCATCTAAGGGATGAACCTTGCAGCCCTGTCAGCCAGGCTACATAGAATCCTACAATATGCTGAGTTGCAAGGGACCCACAAGGATCATTGAGTCCAGCTCCTGGCCCTGCACAGGACATCCCAAAATCCCACCATGTGTCTGAGAGCGTTGTCCAAACACTCCTTGAGCTCTGGCAGCTTTGGAGCCATGCCCACTGCCCTGGGGAGCCTGTTCAGTGACCGACCTAGCCTGGGATGTGTGATTCTGTGCTGGGAAAGCAGGCAGAGGCAAATGGGCACTGAAGGAGCTGGAGGGGCTGGACACCCTCGTTTTCTGCTCAGCCCCTTCTCCGGGCAGAGCTGCTGTTGGATAATCATGTCAGTCACACGCGAGGTGCAGGGCAGAGCCGAGGTTGGGCTCTTTAAATGATCCTCGCGTGTGCCAAGAAAACAAACAGAAAGGGCCAGTCAAAGCTTTTCAGTGTCACTGACACCCTCGGACGTGCCAGAGCCGGCAACAAAGGCGGCATTGTGGGGCAGCACAGCCCGCGGGGTTGTCGGGAGCGGGCAGATGCGGGGCTGCCCACCCTGCTGTGCCGCGGCCGGGGGGACACGTGGGGTCCCTGTCAAGGTGGGTGGCAGGACACGTCCCCCCGGGCAGCCCTGGGCTTTCTCCTGAGCGAGGAGAGTGAAGAAAATGTGGCCTCTGTGTCCCAGTGCGTGCCAGGGGTGGCGAGTGGCCAGACACTCAAAAGGGGGGGTTCTGTACGGGCAGGGGTGGGGAGAAGGCGTGTGGGAGAGGGAACTCTGGCCCTGCCTCTGAGATGGGCAGGAGAGGGGTGGCATTGGGATAATGACCTCAAAACAGGGTGCCACGAGCATTTCTGGGCACACCTTGTCTCGGTGCCAGGCAGAGACCTTGAGCCCATGAAGCTCTGGCTAAAGATCAGCCTGGGAATGGACACAGGGCACCGCTGCAGCCCTTTGTGCTGTGCCCCCCTGTGCTGCCCTCACCAACACTGGTCCCTCAGCTATAAACTGAGGATAACGTTTCATCTGCTTCTGGGAGCAGCTGTGGTCTGTTATTCCGTGTGTACACATGTTGCCCATTCCAGCAGGGCCACAACTTCTCCCTAATCCCTCCGGGCACGCCAGATATGCAGGGAAGCCGCTGCCCTCCCAGGGCACCAGGTGCTGGTGTGGCCTCAGGTCTGTGGGTTTGGCCGGTTTGGTCCATGCAGCAGTGGGGCAAGGCAAGGGTTAAGCGCAGGGCCCCACTGGAGAGGGGGGAATAACCCGAGGGAGCCGTGGGGTCCCTCTCGCTGGGCTCCAGCTGCCTCCCGTGCATATGCTGCTCATTTTTCATACTGAACACAGCTGCCGCCAGCATCCCCGTCCCACCCCTGTCCCTGCCAGTTTTATGAGGGAAGAATAAAGAGGGGGAACGCAGAACTGCGGAGGTTCATTTGCCAATTGTCAGGCTGCCGGTGCATCAGGAATAGAGTCATCGCTCTGCGTCCCCGCCGCAGAGCCGGGGCTGCGCCGGCATCGTTTCATTAGCGGCGTTATTTATTTATCCACGGCCTCCCCCCTTTGTGGAAGAAGGGACCTGCTGATGCCCCTGCTTTAACCGGGGTGGTTTTGGCCTTGATCAGCTCTCTCCACGTGCGGGTGGGACGGGAGCAGCCGCCTCTCCCAGGGGTGCGGCCGTTCCCGTGCCGGCGGGGCTGCCATCGATCCATCAGCCAGGGCAGGCGGGAGCGCTGGGCTCTGGCAGAGCCCGCCGGCTGCCCCTCTGCCTTTAGCCTGGTAATTAGGAGCTCTCAGAGAGGGGGAAGAGAGGTCACACACGGAGTGGGCCTATTAACCCCGTCCCTTGCCAGCTACCCTGCGGAGAAATGCCCTTGGAGCAGCTGCTCCGGTGCGGGCTTCCAGCAGGAAGGCAGCTGAGGGGAGGGAAGATCCCCTTCCAGCTCTGCTGCCCCAGCATCATTTGCCTCCCGTGGGAGGTTTGCAGCTGAAAAAGATAATTTAGACTAAATTTTGTCCGGAAGTGATGGTATCATGTCTTTCATATGGCAGAGAGAACCACCGTGGCCGTTCCCTGTGCCCCATTCCCTGCCAGAGGCAGCAGACAGGGCAGGTCATGTATCCAGCAGCCCTTCTCCTGGTTTTGTCATTCCCAGGTTGTCCTTAATGAACTGATCTGTGCAGGTCTGTTCAATGCCATCTACTTTCAGCCTCCTGGGGCAACGATTTGCACGTTTTGATAGCTGGGAGGACGTTCCCCCTCGTTCCCAGGCTCTCCGAGGAGCTGAGGGCTCCCAATTTCCACAGGAGTTGGTTTATTTTGTCCTTTCAAATTCCTTCCAGCCCCATAGCTTTTCCTGGAGCTGATCTTTGGTAGGCTCAGCAGCAGTCTGCAGGATCCCCCTCGCAGTCTGTTGGGTCTGTTGCTGTACTGACGCCAGTGATATTTATGGAAATATATGCAGAAGTTCCTCAGGCTCTGATGGAGCAGAAATAGTTTCATGGCATTATTTGCCCAAAATGCCACCGTTTTGAGTGCTGTGTCTGGACAGTGAGAAGCTGATGTCAAAGCAACTGTTTACAGCAGGAGCTGATATGGCTTCTAGGGACAAGTGACTTGGCATTGCAGCCCTGGGAGCATTAATGCAGCAATTCTGAAGTTTATGTATAAGCTCTGAGCTTATATCACCCCTGCCTTTCATCAAAGCAGTGCCACAGCCCCAGAGCTGCTCTTGGATTCCACATCTCCCATGCAGCAAAACAGCAGCCCAAGGAAAAGCAGGTAAAGATGAAAGCTAAACTCTTTGCCCGACCTTCTCGGGCTACAAAACCCATTCCAGCTTTTATTTCCCATAATGGGAGGCCCTTGGTTAGTTTTCCCAGTTTCCCAGGGGCACTTCCAAGCCACAGGCAGCGCTGTTTGCCCTGTGGTGTGCACAGGGAGGGGAGGTGGGCGTCCAAAGTGCTGACTTTGTGGTGGCACTGCAAATGAAGTCATGTCCCAAGGGCTGGGAATGTTGTGGGGAAGGTTTGATGGGTGAAAACCACCGTGTTGTGACTTGTGACCCAGCAAAACCCCTAATTGTGTGTTTAAAGTAAACCCCAGACTAGAGCTGTTTCCTCTGCCTCCGTCTTGGCAAGTTGCCTTTGGCTTGGAGGGTTCCAATCACTCATCCTGTGGTTAGAGCTGGTCAGGAGTCACCCCAGTAGTTAAGAAAGGAATGTTAAAGGCCTGTTGTGTAAACCAACCGCTGTCTGAACAGACTTTGTTTTCAGTGTAAATCTGCTGCAGGGAATGATTTAACCTTCATCTATTCTTTCTTTTTTTTTTTTTTTTATTATTTCATTAAATAAGATTTATACAGGTATAGTATTGCAAAGGTCATCCATCCCCAAGCTGTGGGAAGAGCTCCGTGCATTCCTCCCTCTTCACTTCCCCGCTTTTCCCCTTGTTTCAGGGTGGGAAAGCACCAAGACTGGGTTTTGTTGCCTTCCTGGGAAGGTAATTTATATCTGCATGGTACACACGGCCCCCTCAGCCCTCCTGCCCCCTGTTCCCGCACTAAATGAATCCTTCATGCAGCAGCTTTTTAGCTGGAGTGACCAGGAGCCCTGTTCAGCCTTTCCCTAAGGGATTGCATCCCAACTGAGGGAAAGCTGGGGGTTATTCCTCTCTTTTCCCTAAGAAAACATGAGCTGTTGTATCTCCTGGCTGCAGCAAGGATCTGGGCTTTGGGCTCAGGCTCTCTGGCTCATTACACTGCTCTGGCTCCAGGCTGCTCCTCTTGGATCTCCGAAATGAGATATTTTATGTCTTTCTTGTTTACTGACATGTGATGAGGCTGAGTGAGGGTTTTTTGCAGATATTTAAGATCCTGTAGCAGCAAAGCATCAGTGGTTTGACACCCCAGCCCCGGTTGCTGTTTATCCCAGCAGCAGGGCATCCAGCTCTGAGCACGGCATCCTCCGGGAAGCAGCCGAGTCATCCCAGAGATTTCATCCAGGCACGGGGCTTCACAGGCCGAGGCAGCAGAGCTGGAAAGGATGTTTTGCAGCTTTTCCCCTGTTCTCCAGGGCTTTTCTGAACCCTGAGAACGAGCAGATGGTGGGTTGGGCTGGAGGCTGAGATTGGAGGACAAGGGACTGGTGTTGACATTACCTTTACCAGAGTGCCTTTCATCATTAGCATGTAAATGCCACTGAACACCCAGGAATTATCCACCTATGATCTCTTCATTAGAAGAGGCCTCTGATCAGGTTAATCTCACTTTCCCAGCGTGGAAAGGAGGATGCTGAACAGCTGTACCCACCAGCAAGGGGAAGTAGAATGAATTTCTGAGAGGGAAGGCTGCTGTGAGCATCAGGTTTTAAGTGGATCATCAGTGATTGCTTTGGCTCTTGCACAGCGATGCCAGGGCTGAAATAGCAGTGCTGATGGTTGTAATTGAGACTGATGGGACTGGTCCTCTGTGGCAGGTGCCCTGGACTACCTGTGGTGGGTGCTGGCTAGCCCAGGTCTCCTGTGGACAGGAGGGGAGAGGTGGAAGCTTCCAGCCTGGTGCATTTTCCAGCCTCTCAGTGGTCTGCTCTCCCTCTTGGGAAGCAACAGCCAAACAAGCATGGGGGAGGGTGGAGGAAATGTGTTTTAACAGTAAATATGGCCTTGTTATTTATCAATGCAGAGTAATTGAAGTAATTTCATGTCGGTTTTAAATGCAGTGCCTAGGGATCTAATCTATCTGTCTAATATTAATGGGTAATATTTGGTCGCCTCATTCATTCATTAATGTTTTCATTAAGACTCTAGTCCCATTTAGGAGTCTGTTTGTCATTTTAAACTCCTCTGTTTTATCTTAGCCTGCCACAATCCCTTTTAACAACTTAAGTGAATTCATGAGTTCTAGGCTAGCAGCTTGGGGGAAGGGGCCTCTGCTGTCTGGCATGTGGTTTTTATGGGGAGAGAGGAAAAACAGACGGCTGAAGGCAATTGCAAGCAGCAGGCACTGAGCTTTCCTGTGATACACACCACGGAGATTTAGGTCCTTCATAACAGAGCTGGATGTCTGTGCTTGAGAGCATGGAGCTCCCTTCTCTGACACAGGCACACACCTGCTTTGAAGCCTCCATCATTCCCAAACCATTCTGGGAAGCTGCTCGGAGTGGGGATGTTGTTTATGGATGCTCAGGGTGTTTCCAGATGGCTGCTTTCATTCCTTCCAAGGTGTCCCCACCTTCAAGGTGTGATAGAATCACAAAGTGGTTTGGGTTGGAAGGGACCTTAAAGTTCATCTCATTCCACCCCCTGCCATGGGCAGGGACACCTTCCACTAGCCCAGGTTGCTCCAAGCCCCATCCAACCTGGCCTTGGACACTTCCAGGGATCCAGGGGCAGCCACAGCTTCTCTGAGCCACCTGTGCCAGTTCTTCCAGTTGTTCCCCATTTCCAGTTGTTATCTCGTCCCGTGTGCTCCTCAACACCAAAACCAGGGAGATGTTGCTGAGGGCACAGGGATGTGCATGGAAACATCAACCCCCAGAACATCTGTGCTGTAGCTCACGTTGCAGATATTCCCAGCTGGGCATCTCCTGCCTGCACCAGCCTCAGCCCTGGGGACCAGGTGGCCGTTTGCTGTCCAGGCTTGTGTGGTCCAGGGACAGACTCATCACAGACCTGGCCCATTTCTGCCCAAAGCAGAGCGTTGCACAGGAGAAATAAAGGGATTTCTTTATTTCAAGGAGGAAAGAGCAGAACCTGATGCCCCTGCTTTGCTGTCCAGAGAGTCAGAACTGTGATCAAGGCATTCTGAGTCACAGAGTGACCTCTGCCCACTGCCTGATGCCAGGGGCTCTGTCCCTGCCCTTGCTCTCCCATCCAAATCCCTGCACCCTGGAGCTAGGAAGCACCCTGGGAGCCTTGTCAGGGTCATAGAATCACAGAATGAGCTGGGTTGGAAGGGACCTCCGAGATCATCAAGTCCAACCCTTGATCCAACCCTGCTGTGGTTCCCAGCCCATGGCACTGATGCCACATCCAGTCTCTTCTTAAAAACCTCCAGGGATGGAGAATCCACCACTTCCCTGGGCAGCCCATTCCAATGGCTGAGCACCCTCTCTGCAAAGAAATTCTTCCTAATATCCAACCTAAACCTCCCCTGGCACAGCTGAAGACCCAGCCCTCTTGTCTTGCTGAGAGTTGCCTGGGAAAAGAGACCAACCCCCCCCGGCTCCCCCCTCCTGTCAGGGAGTTGCAGAGAGTGAGGAGGTCTCCCCTGAGCCTCCTCTTCTCCAGGCTGAACAGCCCCCAGTGCCTCAGCCTCTCCTCACAGCACTTGTGGTGCCCCCAGTGCCTCACCTGCAGTGCTGGGCGGGCAGTGCAGCCGGGCATCCCTGCACCGGAGGCGTCCAAGTCTAATTAGAGTCGCGGGGAATCGAAGCATTGTGCCGTTAATGACTCTCTGGCAAAACGTTCTGACTAAAACAGTAATTTTAATAAGCACAGCCCGATTGTGAGAGCGCGCCCAACACCTAATTACGCCGGTTGTAACTCCGGGATTATCCCCAATTCTATTTTTGCCCACTTTTTCTCGCAAAACAGAGAGGGGAAGAAGCACGCACTTTATAATTATTCACCTTAATTAGTTTTCTGAGCTTCTGTCGAAACTTTTCAACGGCTGCAGGGAGCGCGCCAGGAGTTCCATGGCAGCGAGGCAAAGCGCCGAACGCAGGGGCCGTGAACTGATGTGAGATGAAAGTTTGCTGTGTTGGATTGATCCCCACCTGAGCCTGGAAATTTTGGAAAGCTGCCCCCCTTTTATCCTGATTAATTAGTTCCCCTGAGGCCTGGGCTAATCAGTGCTGCAAAGGGCAGCGCTCGTCGGCTGGGTGGCCGTGGCAGGGTGGTCTCGCCCAGCAGCATCAGAAGATGGTGCCAGCACTTCAAGAAGCCACTTCTGGTGGCAGCAGTGACATCCCCTGGCAGGGACACTTGGATGTGCCATGTGGCCGCTCCGGGCACATCATCCTGAAATCCAGAGCAAGCCCAGAGGAGCAGAGAAGTTGTGTCCCCCTGGCTGGTGCCAGCAGCGCACAGAGCTGAGGAGGAAGAGGAGGAGGAGGAGAAGGAGGAGGATCTCCTGCCTGGATGGAGCTGCTGAGTGGACAGACCTTGATTTCCAGAAACTCACTTGAACATTTCTTTGCAGCCAAGAACAAATTTGCAGCTCCCCTGGGGTGTGGTGGTTTTCCAGGGGAGGAAACACGTGGATGTATCGCAGCATAACCCCGTTCTTGTGGTGAAGACCTTTGGCATCTCATTCCTCATTATTGCCACATCTAAACGTTTATCTCATCACCCCCCTTTCTTGTCAAGGGATCAGTTCTGCAGGAAAACAAAGTGGTTTAGAGTCCCAAATGAGACAGATTTTATGGTGAGGATCCTGTTCTCCTCAGTGGCCATCCATGTGAGGGGATGCCAGGCTCCCACCAGCACCATGTGGGCCAGGAGCAGCGTGGAGGAGCCAGGGAGGAACCAGCGTGTGGCTGCACCTCTGTGGCCAGGTTTGACCTAATAATAATCCATAAATTTTGCTGTATTTTCCAATTCCAGAAGCCTGAGTAAATACCCCAGCCAGTGGTTTTGCTCCAACACTGGAGATTAAAGAATGGCTTCTTGATTTTGTACATGCACGAGGTTTTCCCGGCTCTGGAGGCAGCAGACACATGTAGCTGACAGAGGAGGCCGTGCATCCCTGGCCCTTCACTTCCCACATGCAGATGGTCCCTGAGAAGCAGGAGGGAGAGCTGAGGCTGCCAAAACACTTTGGAGTGGTGACTGTCACGCAGAGCTGGCGCTGGCGTGCCAGTCTGAGCACGGGGTGGGCGCGTGGATGCCAGCGTGGGCACAGCCTGGAGGGCTGCACCACAACACAGCTGGCATCCCAGGGAGGGTGGTGATCCGGGCAGGGGGTGTCCTGTCCCTGTACCACCTCCTGCACAAGCCCACTCTGCAGCCCTCGAGCATCATCATCACCTGAGGGCGGAGGAGGAGCTGCCAGATGGAACAGACTGAGCATCCCATGGGCGGTCACGAGCAGCCCCTGCTCGAGATGAAAACCTGCCTCTCCTCCCCCAGGTTTCCATGATACTGTGCTGCTCCTGGGAGCTGGGATGGCATCTCTGCCTGGCACTTTGTTATTCCAGCAAACCCCGCTCAGATGTTTCATATTGATGTGATGATTAACTCGAGCCGTGGTAAAACCCCAGGAAGGTGTTTGTTTGCAGGAGCCTGAGTGCCAGAACATGAGTCTGCTCTGAGCCCAGGCCCTGCCTGCTGCTGCTGGGCTGGCTGGCTGGAGGCAACTCTGGCTTGAGGACAATTTTACAGCTTGATCAAGCCTTACTTTGGGACATTTGCTATTTTTTCAGTCTTTCCTGCTTCCCAGAGCATACTGCCCTTGCTTTCATCACCTCCCTCAGGAGCCTAACGCCGTTCATGGAGGGTAGCAGGGAGCCAAGGAGACAGGAATGCTTGGAGAAGGTCTGATCCCTCACTAAGGAAGTGATCTGGTCCCCTGTGCTCCAACTCAGCTTGTCCTCCTAAGATGCTAATGAGGTTCTTATAGCAGCAAAGCCCAACTCGTTGAAAAGGTTGTTTGGAGCAGAGTTTAAGGGACTTTCTCCACATGCATCTGCAGCACCGTAATTAAATAATCCCCTTGTAGCCATGGAAACGTTGTCTCTGTGTCCTCTCCCACTCAGCTGCCTCTCTGCCAAAAGTTACAGGCGTTGATTTAGTTCTGACAGCCCGTTGGTAGCTCTGCTAATCCTTCTCTGCTGAGCAGTGTGGGAGAGGAGAGCTGGGTCCTGCAGGAGCTGCTGTCCCTGTCAGGAGAACTCCCCCTCACCCCCTCCTTGCCTGGGTCCCTTCCTCTGTGGCAGGGACTGATGGCTGGAGCAGGTATTCCTGCCTCCAGGGGCTTCACAGCACTTTGGGGACGGTCCTCGATGCTTTTTGGTTAAAAGCTCACCCTTTTCCTCCTTCCCCTGTGTCCTGGCTGCTGCCCCATGGATTCCCTGCCCACATCCCACTTGTCACTGGTTCTTCTGTGCTCCTTGCTGGCATCAGTCTCAGCATGTCTGAGATCTCCACGGGCTCTGCTTGAACCAAGAAGTCATTTCCAGGTAGGAGTTTTCACACAGTGTGGGGTGGATGGGACCCACATGTCTTGCTCTTTTTCCCCCATCCCTGCACGCTGGTAATTCCTTGGCAAATGTGCCACAGGAGGATTCTCCATTTGGAGTTTTGCAGGGAGACTCGGGGAGGAGAAGAGGAGTCTGTCAAATTTTTTACAACCCCCTGAGAAAGTTTGACTCTGTTTTTCCTGTCACCCTGACACGTTAATGGCTGGAACTGATGTGTCCTCCTTGCTCCTTCCCACACTTTTTCATGTCTCCTGCACCAGCACAAAGCCAGTGTTTTCTCATGAATAAAGGGAAGAATAAAACCTCATTGGAAAGTTCATCAACTTTGGGCTCCTGCTCGCTGAGTGATAGATAGCTTTAATTACACTGAACTAGTTGGCATCTCTACTCCACTCCCCAAAGTCATTAAAAATAGATTTTCTGTTTGAACTCCAGCCCCCTGAGGGGTCTGTGGGCAGCGTGCCGTGGTGGTGGGACACCCCAGGGGCTGTCTCCAGCCGGGGAGGTCAGAGGCCTGGGCTGGTGGCACGCACAAGCTGTGGAAACTTTGCTTTAGTTGTTTATTTTAGGTATTTATTTATTTATTTATTTGGAACTGGTTTCTTGCACTTGTTTTCTCTGAGGGCTGGCTGAGCTGGAATTCATGTGTTTTGGAGAGTCTGTATTGATTTTTTTTTTTTTTTAGCTGATGTTATGGGTCAGGCAGTCAGGGAAAGGAGCAATGAGACTTTATCATCTAATTATTGAGAAGCAGGTTCATTTTGGCACAGAGAGAAGTGGGGGATACATTCCTGCCATGGTAATGGACCTTCTGAGATGTTTGCTCAGAGTGCCAGGAGCATTCCTCTGACCTATCTTCCCTCACATGAGCAAAGAGAAGTATTTGCATTTAAAAACTAAATACTGAAGTCCAAAATCCTTCCCCAATAAACCAGGCTGTGACAGATGGGAGTCACCTTGGGTCTGCAGAGCTGAGAGGTGCTGGTGCCTGCTGGCATGGGGATGATGGGGTGGAGATGCCACGAGTGCTGTGGTGGCCAGAATTTGGGGTTGCTGAGGGTGACTGCACCCCTCCTTTCCCGCTCCCTGCCTTTGGAAAGCCTTGGGCCTGCAGAGCTGACCCTGCACAGCTCATGGGCAGGGTCTGTCCTCCCTCCCTGCCCTTTCCACTGCCTTGCCAGGAGCAGCCAACTGCTCTGGGCTCCGTTGGTTCTGCTGGATCTGGTTGCTGAGGGAAACGTTTCAACCCTCTCTTGAGCCGCTGGTGGCCATAAAATGTGCCCAGGCTGATCCTGTGACCCTCCTTCCCCTTGGATGGGGAGCAGAGCTGCTGGTGTGGGAGGCAGGAGGGGGTGTGTGCAGGGACAGGGGATCACAGGATGCCTCCTTAGAAGCCAGGCAGGATTTCTCCCATCACTGGGAATGTCGGTGTGTGGCAGCGACAGCCACTGCTGTACCAGGGGCAACAGCAAATCCCTCTGCCCTGTCTTCCTTATGTTTCCTTCTGGTTTTCCCTTCAGTGGTTTTCTGTCTCCTTTCCTTACTATTTCCTTCCTATTTTGCTGCTCTTTTGCCTCCATGCTCTCATTTTTCATCTCCTTGTTGGCTGAAGGGGACATGGGAGGAAGTTGTTGGACTTGGGAGTCCCCTGTCCCCCACCCTGATCCGTCTTGTTTTTCCTTCCAACTTCAGGCACTGCTGTTCCTTGTCTTCTCTGCCCAGCCCAGAGCAAATTCTTTGGTCTCATAATGACAATTAGGCTGTCAGAGAACAGTTTAAAAATACCTGAAGCCAAGAGAGTCTTTCCAACCTGCCATCAGGAAGAGTAAGGGCAGCAATGTTTTACTGCTGTGCTGTCTCTGAAGGAAATACAGCTTTCAGTCTTCTGTGTTCATGAGAGGTGTGGGATAACATATGGATGTGTCCTACTCTTAAAGGGATTTCTCTTGTTTGTCCATTAAAATGAAACATACTCTGTGGAGGGTTGGAATATTTTTGATATTTGGATTGTGGCTGGTAAGGGGGTTGATTATGTGCTAGTGCTGAGAGAGCTGGGCAAATACTGCAAAACCCCCCAGTTTTTTTTCATACATGGAAATATTCCAGTGCTTCTGATCATAATCTACCTAAACTTATTCATTTAAACTTTTATTTGGACATTGGGGCAATAATTTCTAGGAAGGGTGAATTTCAAAGACACAGGATTAAGTATCAGAGAAAGAAATTCTTCTTCTCTGAAGTTTTGTGCCTTCTTCCAGCCCGAGACCACAGGGCATATCCAAGGCTATGGAACTGCTGATCCAGAGGGACCCTCAGGGCTCTGCTGCCCTGTGGTAGGACCAAGCCCACCCACACACCTCAGCCAGGTCTGTTTTGGTCCCCAAAAAAAGGTTGAATGGGTGAAGTTCCCTGCCTTGCCTTTTTCCAGCGTTACAAAGAAAGGATAAAATGGTCCCATTTGGGCTGGAACTCTGCAACTCTTTGCATTGTTCCCAATTCCTGTGGCATTTTTAAAGAATTATCATGTGCAGAAGCCGCAGCTTCTGAGCAGAAAAAGAACCCGAACGCGTAACATAAAATCATCTCTAATGAACTCTTATTCATCTAATTCAAATCCTCTGTTATTTATAGAGCCCTGTGAGAGCATCCAGCTCCTCACAAACATGAAACAAGCCCTGAGCTGCATATAAATCACAGGGACAGATCCTGTCAAGCCTCACTTTGTGGGTAAGACGAGGTGGAGCAGCAGTGCCTGAGGATTTTGGGGGCTGTCCTGACCTCCAGGGTGGGTGAGAGCCAACCCACCAGCACATGCCGGGGAGATTTTAGGTGGGAAACCCAGTGAGCTTCCTGGATGCATCCTGTGGTGGCTGGTGTCTCTCACAGGGGATGAGAGCCATGGCAGCTCCCAAGGGATGCTTGCCTGGCTTGGAAAACACATTTGCTTCTAGTTTTCCACCCAGGAGCAGGGTGATGTCTGCACTGGGAAATGCTGGGTGACTACTGGTGGTGGGAAGGGCATGGGCATGGTGGCAGCACTGGGCAGGGTGCAGGAGTGAGCCCTGGATGGGCCATCCCAGGGGGCTGTGCCTGTCACTGGGATCCTGGGCTCGCTCCCACCCCACCATAATGTCCATAAAGTGCTTTGAGCTCCTTAAAGGAAGAAGCAAAGCAGGTAAAATACATCACACATGACCAGTCAAGGCACAGAGCCTGAGAGAACACCCCAAACACCTTCTGCAGCCAGGATTCCAACCCAAGCCCTTCCTTTCCATCTCCATGCTATCACCTTCTCCATTTCCGAAGCTCTTTCCACCTAGGACGGACCAAAAGTATCCCTGGTGTACCTGCCTCTGCCCCTCACACCCCTCATTCCCAGCTCTAAGCATCCCCAAAACTAAGCCTTGCACCCACCCAGCAAAAATCCCACAAAAAAACAACCCACCCATCCCTGGGGCTCGATTTTTTTTTTTCTTTTTTTTTTATTTTTTTTGGGTTTCAGGAAAAGCTGTTGAGTAGGGGCTGAGGAAACAAGAAGAATAGCAGCCCTATTGGTGTCGTCTTCAGAGAGGAACTGGGTTCTCACTGTGTCAACAGCACTTGGCCTGAAAGTGGCCGTTGTTTGGGGAGACACTGCTCCTTTCACTGCTGGTCACTGCTTTCCCTCCCAGCTGCTGGGAGCCGGGTGCTGTTTTGACGGACAGAGCGAGTGCGATGCCGACAGTTGTTTTAATTTCCAGCCAGTTGCAGGCATCACTCCCGGGGCCCTGAGCGGAGCAGCCAAGGCTGCAGGGCTGGGCAATAATTATTTGCAGTGTTTGGGAGTAGAAATGCAAATGGAACCTTCGAATCTCGGAATGGTTTGGGGTGGAATTTTGGCCTTGTCGCGTTCCTTGTCGCCCCCTGACCAGGTTGTTCCAAGCCTTGTCTAATCTGCCTTTGAACACTATTAGGGTGTCCATAACCTCTCTGGGTAACCTGTGCCAGTGTCCCACCACCCTCACAGTGAAGAATTTCTTCCATATATTGTATGTATGGGCCAGTGCAGGAGCATCCCCCTGCAGCAATCAGGACAGGGATGCAAACCTACCGTGCCCATTGGAGGTGGCAAAGGGATGGCTTGTAAAGGTTAAAGTGGTTAAAAAGGTTAAAAATTTCTTCATGTTGTCAAGCAGTGACCTATGATTAAAGCTTGGTGTCATTTTGGAGCCTTTGGGGTTTTCAGTGCTGATAAACAGGTCTGGACCGTGCTACACCTGAGCATCCTGCAGGGGCCTTGCCTGAAGGGCAAGCAGGGGGTTGCAGCAGGGTTTGGAATTGTTCCACCTGGGCTTCCCTCTCTGGCATCTCTGCCTGGGAGAGCAGGAATCCCCTGGTGGGTCATGCCTCGGGGCCAAGTCCACGCTGGTGCCGGAAGGGCTCAGGGTGGCCAAGGAGGAGCCAGCAGTGAAACACCCACCTAGACTAAACAAGCTGACAAAATCCCAATGGATTGTATTCCCCACCAGCTTTCCTCCTTGAAGCAGTGGGAGATAGCAAACTGTAAATCAGGGAGGAGAGAACAGCTCTGGCCATGGGAGCACGTCTGGGCAGGGAGGTCGGGGGGTTCTGGCGCCAGGAGTGGGAGCCCAGCTGGGGCTCTGTGTGCCCACAATTCCCCCCAGGGCACGGGCTGACTTCACGTCTCACTCTCCAGTATTTCCTATTCTTGGATATTGGAACAAATTCATTTAATTGCTGTCGTGTTACGTGGCTCCAGCTGGTAGAGCAGGACCTGGAGCTGCTCTGGTTTTGCTGGAGTGAGAGCAGCACTGAGCCCTGTGTTTGCTTCCCTTGCAGGTGTCCCGGGTGCCCGTGGAGTCCTGTGAGCAGTACACGACCTGCGGGGAGTGCCTGAGCTCGGGGGACCCCCACTGTGGCTGGTGCTCCCTCCACCACATGTAAGTCCACCCTTGACCACTTCACAATGATAGAAGCAGGTTTCAAAGCCTACCAAGCACCTCCCACACGAAAAGAATTAGGTTGAAGTTCCTCAAATCAGTTTTTTCCCCTTCTTTGGACGTTCCCCGCGTTGGCAGAACGAATGCCTTGGAAATTCCCTGAGCTCCTGTGGAGAGGTAAAGGAAAATAAACTCCTGTTTTGGGAGCAGTGGGTCGGTCACTGCATGGAGAGGGTGATGTGGACATGATGGAAAATCAGGATTTAAACTGGTGGGAATGGAGGCCTCGTGTTCTGCACACTCCTGCTCGCCCGAGCCGCAAATCCCAAGGAACGGGGAATTCCTAAAGGCAGCGGTGGGCTCTGATTATATGAGTGGGACTCTGCTTTCAGCGAGGTTACAGCATCAGAGCAGAGCACTGAACCCTTTTAAATGCACCAGGAAGAGATGTTTAAATGCTGCAAGGAAAGGTCGGGGGGTCCGTTGTGCTCCAGCCGTTCCCGGGGCTGGCAGTGCCCCACCTGCATCACCAGGCACGGAGGGCTAAGGGTGATGGGTTTTTTTTTTTCTTCAGGGGAGCTTCAGGAAACGCTCTCTGCATTCAGGAGGTGTCCGTGTCCTTCCTTTCTCTCCATAATAAGGATCACTTCCTAAGGCGGAAGGGGGACCACCGGGCAGCGGCGGAGCGGGGGAGGAGGGATGAGCCTGGAGGAGGCCGGAGGAGAGGAATAGAAATCCCTCCGGCCCCGTGCCAGCTCGCAGAGCAGCCCCGTTAAATGCATGGAAAGCGTGGCAATGGGGGGAGGCAGAGTTCAGGGACCCGCACAGCAGAGCTTGGCCACGTGCCTGAGGAGCAGGTGCTGGAGGGGAGCAGGGAACACCAGGCTCCTCCGCAAATCCGGCCTGGATTTGGGACCCGTGGGCCTTGGGGTGCAAACCAGCTCCCAGCAGCTCGTTTGGGTCATTGCCACGCTTGGGGAGGTGCAGGAGAGCCAGCTCAGCCCCTGGCCCTGAGCATCCCTCTGGCTCCACACAGGCAGGGGCTGAGGGCAGCAGCACAGCCCTGAGCATCCCACCAGCAGCATCCCAGGGCACCCTGGGCATCATTTGGGGTCTTTTTTAGCTTGTTCTTTTCCAGACAGGCACCCTGGGCATCATTTGGGGTCTTTTTTAGCTCGTTCTTTTTCAGACAAGCCTGTCCAGCCCTACAGCTGAACCACCCTGCATGCAGTTGTGTCTGAAAGTCTTTGCTATCACAGCTGCTTTGTCAGAAGGAGTGATTTCCACCCCCTGTGGATTCCCACCCCTTTGGCTGTGCCCTGTGTGCCTTTCCAGAGGCTAGGACAGCTGTACAGGATGGGGAGGGGATGCTGCATTCAGTACCTGTGGCTGGGTGTGCTTGGTGCTGCTCCTCAGCCTCCTGCAGCAGCTCCTCTGCAAGGATCACCGAGCACTTTCCTAATGCTAATGAACTGAATCTTCATAAGCCACCTGGGAAGCAGGTAAAGGTTGTTATCTTCATTTTGCAGAGAGAAAACCCTCAATGTCAAGAGGAGAGAAAAGTGTCATTTCCTCTGCCCTTTTGGCCATGACATTTCAACATTAACCTATTCCCAGCAAGGGTTCCTTCCCCGATGGTATTTCTCAACTCTTCCCTTCAAGCATCTGCACTTTGGAGCAATGATCATTTCTTAGCTTCTGTTTTAAGCTGTAAATAATTGAGTTTATCTCGCTGCTCCTGAAGCCTCTGTCGTGTTTGTTTGGAGGCCCCAAGTGCTGGAGTGTTTGTATTTAATTTGTCATCTCTCCCCTCTAATTCTTACACGTTCCTCCAGCCAGAACAGCTGCTCGGTGGAAGGGCTGGCATGTCAGGGTGTGATGCTCACACTGTGGTTTCTGAAAGGTGGCTAAAAGGAGGGTGTGTTAAAAGGATGAGGGGCAGAAGAGGAGATGATTTAGTCCTTGGAAGAGGAGATGATTTAATCCAAGAGAGTGGCTGATGGCCTGAGCAAGTGTGGGGCTGGTAAACACCAGCACTGAGTGTCTGTTGGGGATTGAAATCCAGAGGTTCTCCCCACTGCTTGTGGGATTTTGCTCCTTGGGTTTGGGGTCTGTGTCCTGGGGGGTACCAAGGCACTCAGGCAGCTCAGGGTGTCTGTGAGGAGGAGCAGGGCAGGCCAGCCCCTATGGCAGCTCCTCTCTGGACACTTGGAATCCATGTTTGCAGTAGCCAGAGGTTTAGCTGAGAGTGTGGATATGCAGGGTCTGAGGCATCTGGGAGCCTGAAAAAAAAAAATCAGGGTTTTAAGTGATGTGTTGGATACCTGAGTATGGATGGACATGAGAGGGATGGACAGATCACCACCCACAGGAGGCATCAGGCAGTGTATCCTGCCTTCCCCACCACCAGCCAGAGAGGAAGGAAATAATGGAATAGTAAGGAATAAAGGAAAAGTGAAAGGATCTGGGTTGTCCTGGGCTGTTTCGTTGTCCAATATTACACAGAGCTCTCCTTGTGTGCTCAGTAGGTGGTGGTGTCTCTTGGAAGCCTCAGCCAGGGGTCAGGCTCTGTGGCACAGGGGGTGTTTGCACACCTGGAATTCCAGGATAGTGGCTGTAGCGATGCTGATGGATGAGGTGTGGGTAAGGGTGAAATCAGGGAGCTCTGAAGCAGGAGCTGGTCTCACTGGAGGCTCTTAGCCATGAACCTGAACCAGGAGATTCCCAAGGCAGATTAACTCACGAAAACTAGTGGTTGATGAGGTGGTGGCCATGGGCAGCACTGGGATTTGAGGAATTCTGGGTGCAGGACATTTGAGAAGATGCTAAAAACCAGCAGGATGAGAAAGGTTCTCGTTCTTCTCCCAAACAGCCCTTCTCATCTTGGACTCCCTGGGACAGAAGGCAATGGCTGAGCAGCCCATTCCTGCCCGGAGCCTCTGCTGTGTCCTCCCTACCAGGGCTTTGCTTGCCATGCAAGTTCATCCTCTGCATGGAGAGCAGATCCTTTGCTCTTCCTCTTCCACAAGCAGCGAGTGCTCTTTGGGAGCGATCAGAGGCCTTGAGGAGATTGTTAAAGATCCTCTTCAGCCCAGTGGGATCCCAAACCTGCAAGGCTTCCACACGCTGCTCTCTGCAAGTGTGTTATTGTCTCCAGACCTATTTATCTCTGTTAGGGCTGCTGCCATAAATAGTATGATAAAAAAGAGCCATTCCAGCGAGTCAATGAGATAAAGGCTCCAGTCAAGAGCTCACTTTAAAGCTATCTTACAGATTCACTTAAACCTCGATAATTCTTCCTTTGGCAGCATTCATATTTAGCTCCATTATGCTCCAAAGGAAAAGGTACTAAAAGCAAGAGGGTGAGGAGAGCAGCACCACCATTTGCCAGGGATCACACAGGTGGTTTGGAAAGGGAAAGTGGAAACTTCACTTAATCTTAATCTAAAGCAAACAGCCTCGTGAGAAGGATCCTGGTCCCACTGTTTCATAGAATCACAGACAAATACATCTTCCAGCCCCAGGAAGAAAAGGATTTCCCCCAAACGACATAAAATAGGAAATCTTGGAGGGATGACAGTGCTGCAGTCTCAAATATCTGGTTTGAAACACTGATAATTCTTCCTTAGTCTCCCGGTGGGTGCTCTGCTGGAAGCAACTGAATGTCACTCTACTCCAAGGACACCTGCAATAGAAAACCAGGGATAACGAGCCATCCTGGAGCACACAGCATGCTAGGAGCAGTCCTAGTCATTTTGGCATGCTCTGGGGCTTGCATTCCTGCTGGTGGGAATGGGAGAGAGCTGGGAGCTTAAGGCATGAAAACCAGCCAAGCACCGCTGGCAGCAGCTGGAAAGTCCCGTTCCTGGCTGTGTCTCCAGGAGGAGATGATTAGTGAACTATGTGGTTTTGTTTTAGTCAGAATAGAGGCATCATCTTGTTGTTGTTTCCTGGTTTGGTTTCTGTGCAGATGAGGAGTTTGTGGGCTGCAGAGTGCCTGGCTCAGCCCACACCCCACACACCGCTGTCACCCCCGGCACTCGGAGCTCTGGGTTGTGTCCCAGTGCAGGCAGGACTGGGAGCAGCTCACGAGATCCTTGTGGTTTGTCTTTCCTCTGCTCACAGGACATTTTTCAGCACCCTTTGGCCCCACCCCGGTGCCCGACAGCGGGTGCCGGCGCGGAGCATCCCCAGGTGCTGGTGTAGGACACCTTGCCTGGGTGTTTTCCGTGCTCTGACGTGTCTCTGTGTGGCAGGTGCTCCCCGAGGGACAGCTGTGAGCGAGCCCACGAGCCCTTCCGCTTCGCAGGCAGCATCAGCCAGTGCCTGAGCGTCACGGTGCAGCCCAGCAGCATCTCCGTGTCCGAGCACAGCCTCCCGGTAAGCAGGGGGGGGGATGGGCTTCCAGAGCCACTTCCAGAGCCACTTCCAGCATTTTCCAGGCTCGCAGTGAACACTCTGTTCTCCAGCCTTGGCACAAGTGTTTTCTCATGAAGTCAGGCTCGCAGAGGGGCTGGGGAGCAAAGGGGTCATCCGAGCCGGGCAAGAGGGGGTGGCAGAAACAAATTCCCCTTCCCCTCGGGCCTCAGCTCACATTTCTCTCGGTCTGGTTTCGTTAGCTGGTGAAAGGAAAGGCTTTGTTTCCCAAAAAGCTCATCTGTGAGCTGTGCTCAGGCCTGGCTCTCCGAAGCATCCCAGCTGTTGCTCCTGGAGTCCCCCAGCACCCCGTGGCAGCTGGGTCCTGGCTTTGCTGCCTCCCCTTCCTGGGATGCCCTCCTGACACTCCATGTGGAAATAGTGGAGGGCTGTTGGGAGGCCTCCAGGCACTGTTTTGCCATGGGGATAGTCCCCATCTGTGATGGGATCAATGGGAATGTGCTCATTCCTGCTGGCCACGGGGCAGGGGGGTCTCTCCTGGTCATGCCGTGGGGCAGGGAGGTGGTTTGAGCAGAGGGATTTGGGGATGGTCACTGCTGCTCTCATGCAGGAGAGGGAACACGCTGCTGCTGCTACAGCCACACAGGCATTGGGGGTGGCAATGCTTCTGTAGGGCAACCAGGGGCCAAAAATCTGCCATTGCCCCACTCCTGACCTGCAGCACCCAAAGGCTCAGCAGGGTGGGCTTTTATCCATAAAGAACCTCCTCCTCCTCATTAAAGGGCATCTGGCCACCTCCCGTGGGCAGGTGACTAATTTAAGGGGGTTGCACGGAATGGGAAAACAGCAGGGACTGGAAAGACGAAGGAAATTCGGGCAGATTTGCCTGCTGACTGATTTTCTGGCTGCTGTGTTCCCTCCTGTCCCCACTGCAGCTCAGCCTGCTGGTGAGTGATGCCCCAGACCTGACAGCCGGGGTCACCTGCCTCTTCGGGAACCTGACGGAGGTGGAAGGGCAGGTTTCGGGCAGCCAGGTGGTGTGTGTGTCACCACCAGCCAAAGATGTTCCTGCCATCCCCGTGGATCAAGGTAAGTCACTGACTCCTGGTGATGTCTGTGCCACCAGACAGTGCCGAGTGGGTTTGGCAGTGTTTTCTGGGTGGGGCAGAGCCTTTGGGGGTTCTGCTGGAGAAATTCATGCTCCTGTCAAAGGCTATTGAACCCAGGGAGCTAAATACACTTCATCCTTTAGAAATGCATCCCACACAGGGAAGGATAGGCTGGGAGCAGGCAGCAGGACATGACTGCTCTGTCTTTACACCCTCCCTGCACCGCCAGGCAGCTCCCAAGGCAGGACAGGAGCTGTGTGTCCCCTCCAGGGTGGCTCACGAGTGGGCAGGGGCTCTCAGCCATGCCAGACTGGGTGAATCTGGAAAGCAGGAGCCCTGGCTGAGCACCCACAGGTAGGTGGATGCAGTTTCAATTTTTTTTGGTCCCGATCTTGGGGTTCTTTCTTCATTAATGTCACTGCTGTCGTGTTTTCTCTTCCTGTAACCAAAACGCTGCTTGCTTAAAACTCATTTTCTCCTTGGCATCCTTCCAGGTGCCAGCGGGGCTTCCCTGCTGATATCTTTGTATTTCTGAGGCATTTTATGGAGCCTGAGAGTTGGTGAACACTGGGGGCCCAGAGCCCCAGGGTAGCAGGGCCAGGTTAGACTTGCCCACAGCAACTCCAGAAGAGCAATCTGCTCTTAATTAACCCAGTGCTGAGGCTCCTGAAGAGCTTCACTTGTTTCCAGCGGTGTCTCCTATTCTAGGAGATGGTTCTAGGAGGTGATGCTCAGTAAAGCTGTGGATCCCAGTTCCTGGAAGTGTTCAAGGCTGGGCTGGATGGGGTTTGGAGCAACCTGGTCTAGTGGAAGGGGGTTGGAATGAGATGCTTTTTCTCTTCCAACCCAAACCCTTCTGTGATTCTGTGGTTCCAGTCTTGGGCTGCTTCTCAGAATACACTGAATTTTTGTTTTGGTTGGGAGGCATTGCTGGAGACAACCAGCCCAGCAGCCTGGGGTGCTGGAGGGCAGGGTCCAGCCAAGAGGGGTGTGGGGGGGGGGTCCTGATGGCTGGGGGAGCAGGGAATGGCAGCAGCCTGAGTTCACCTTGTACCCCCGCAGCAGGGGGCTCAGCGGGTGCCCCTGCATCTGGTGTTGCTTCCCCCATTCCTGCTGGCAGGACTGACAGGCTCTGCTTTGCCTCCCCAGACTGGTTCGGGGTCGTGCTCCAGCTGAGGTCGCAGGAGACGGGGAGGACGTTCGTCAGCACGGAGTTCAAGTTCTACAACTGCAGCGCCCACCAGCTGTGAGTGCTCCCTCCCCGGCCCCAGCAGAGCCAAAAACTACACAAAAGCCCTGGGAAATGGGTGCTGGGCTGCGGGACCAGCTGTGGGGGGGTTATCACACCGCTGGGTCCAGCCAGCACACGCGTGGGGTGCAAGGGGAGCCAGCAGCCCGTGTCTGCTCCGAGCTCCGGGTGCCTGGTGGAGCTTTCTGTGCCTTGGGAGCCGCAGGTGGAGCGAGCCTGGAACAACCTCAACCTGCTGGTGCCCCCAAGCTGCGCCAGCCCGCAACTGTGAACTCGGCTGCAGCCTCGCAGGGAGCGGGGAAGGCAGAGCAGAGGGGCCGGGCAGGGGGGCTGCAGGTAACGGGAAGAGGATGCAGGTAACGGGAGGGGGCTGCAGGTAATGGGAGGAGGATGCAGGCAGTGGGAGGTGGGCTGCAGGCAGCAGGGTGGGCTGCAGGCAGCAGGAGAGGTGGGCTGTAGGCAGCGAGAGACGAGCTCTAGTTACTGGGAGAGGGGCTGCAGGTACTGGGAGCTGAGCTGAAGGCAGCAGGGTGGGGCTTCAGGCAGCAGGAGGTGAATTGCAGGCAGGGAAAGGTGGGTTGCAGGTGGTGGGAGGTGGATGCAGGCAGAGGGGAGGTGGGTGCAGGCAGGGGAAGGTGGCTGCAGGCAGGGAAAGGTGGGTGCTGGCAGGGAAAGGTGGGTGCAGGCAGAGAGGATGTGGGTGAAGGCAGAGGGGGGTGGGTGCAGGCAGGGGAGGATGGGTGCAGGCAGAGGGGAGGTGGGTGCAGGCAGGGGAGGATGGGTGCAGGCAGAGGGGGGTGGGTGCAGGCAGGGGAGGATGGGTGCAGGCAGAGGGGAGGTGGGTGCAGGCAGAGGAGGGTGGGTGCAGGCAGAGGGGAGGTGGGTGCAGGCAGAGGAGGGTGGGTGCAGGCAGAGGGGGGGTGGGCTGCAGCCCAGGCAGGAATCAGGCCCAGTGGGCTGCTCCCTGGAGGGCTGGAGGGCTCAGTGCTGCTGAGGATCATGGAAATACATCCCCCCCGGGCATGTCTGCTGCTGGAAGGCAGCAGGCAGCTGGCTGGCCTTAAAAACACATTTACAGACCTGAAGCGTTTATGGATTTCTCTCTGGAAACAAAGCAAGCTCTAAAGCACCTGAAAGGACTGTGGGCAGGACCTGCCAGCAGCTGGATGGGGAAAGGCAGGGCTGGGAGCAGCTCCTGTGCCAGCACTGCCCTGGAGCCTGGTGTGCTGCTGGGGTCACCAAGTGCCAGTGCAGGGTCACTCCCAGTCTTTCTGTGCTGGGTTTGAAGCCTCAAGCTACGGGGCCTTTCTGCTGCACTTGGAAGAGGGTTTGTGTGCTGCTGGGCTTGGCTGGCCTGTGGTTTTTCTAGGCATGCATCCATTTGGGATTTTAATTTTGTTGTGAGCCACAGCACAGAGCAGAGGCACTGGGATGGCAGGAGCCCTGTGAGTCCTGCAGTGCTGCCTGTGGTGGTCTCTGTCCATAACCCAAATAACTCCTGCCTCCTGTCCTGCTACCCCTCATGCACAACTCTGTCCTTAGGTCCTTGTCACTCACTCAGGCTGTGCAGCACCAGCCTCTCCTCTGCTGCCAGCACTTGCAGTCTCCCCAGGCTCTCCTGCATTCTCCTGGTTTGGAATTTGCATGAGGAATAGCATTCCAGGGCCCCCTGTTTTCAGTGAGGAGCTGAGGCTTGGATCAGGAGAGGCAATACATCCTTCCTGGCCTGTCATCTGGCTTCATGTGGCCGTGCCTTTCTCCCAGCTTGTGTTTGGAGATAAAGTGCTTGCAGGGTGGTAAATTCTGCAGCACTTACATCACACCGGACTTGTTATCAGGGAGTTCAACAAGGGCACGAGCCAGCCTGGCAGGGATGAATCACAGCCTGCAAAAAGGAGGCAGGAATACAGGGCTCAGCCAGCAGAGAGGAGACATCTATTGATCCTGAGGCTCTTTACTGCCATGGGGAAGGTGTCTGGGGAGCAGCCGAGCCCTTCTGGGGCTCTGGTGTCTGAAGGATGTGCCTCTGGGAGGTGGCATTAGGGAAAGATTAGGGGCAGGAGGGGTTTGGGGATGGACAGGAACGTGCTGCTTTTGCAGACTGGTGCTGTGAACCCTCCCGTGCTGGATCCAGCTGTTGGGAACCCATAGGCTGAGGTGGTTCAGGGCTCAGGTGTGTGAATTCTGTGTCCCCAGGGAGCTGCAGGTGGGTCAGGGAACCTTCTCTGTTACGTGTCTTTTGGTAAGGACTGGATGAGGTGGAGAGATGCACTTTTTGAGGCAACAGAGAGACTTAAGTTCCTGAGAAAGCTGGATCAAGATGAAAAAGCGAAGGTGGTGACCTGGTGTAAGTTTGGGAGCTCAGGAGCCCCTTGTCCCACTGCCAGGGCTGGGCAGAGCTGAAAGCAGCAGCCAGGAAACCACAGAAACCACAGAACAGTGAGAGGTGCCAAACCAAACCATTTACCTGGGTGGTCAGAGAGATCCTCCTCCCTCAGAGGGAAAACAGAGAGCCCCACCAGTCCCAGCTGGGAATGCTGGACACCAGGGCCATGCCAGGTAAGGGCAGGTGGGCAAAGTGCTGGAGATCCAACAGGGACAGAAATGGGTCAGACAAATGAGTAATTAAATAAGCTTTGCAGCTCTTGATGTTCTCCCCCAGATTTGCATGTGCATGATTAGAATAAGCTTCCTTAGCTATTAAGGTCACTATGAAAGCATCAGAAGGAGAACACAATTGAGTTATTAAGACACGTTCTCGTGGCAGCAGCACACAGGAGGCATTGCCCCTGTCCCTGTGCCCAGCTGGCAAGAGCCACTGAGACCTGGTTTCCTCCTTTCCCAGAGTTAAAGATCACTTTAAGAGTGCTTAAAGCCACAGTCCCACTTCCCTGGTGATGCTCCTCTGTCTGTGCTGACCCTGGGATTGCTCCAGCCCATCCCTGCCCTGGGCACTGCCCAGTCTGGGCAGCACCACAGTCTCTGGAGCCACGAGCTACGAGGCAGAGCTGAATCCCAGGGGCACAGCTCTGCCAGCAGACTGTCACCAAAACGCTGCCACGTGGCACAGAGGGGTGGCCTCGGAGATGGAGGAGGTGGCTGCTGTGAATATTAGCAGCTGTCACAGATCCTGCCTCTCTCTGGCAGCAGTTAGTGGGGAACAAAACCCACCCAGCAGTTTGCTGGCAGCTGGGCCCTCAGGGTCTGAAAAGGGTCTGTGTTCTCTCAAAAACATTTCATAAACAGTTAATTTTTTTCTGACATGAAGCAAAAGGGCCTGCTGGACTCTCTGCACTCCGAGGCCAAGCAGAAGTGTTGCTGTTGACTTGAAGCATTCCTGACTTGTAAAACAACTGATCCCATTTTTGCCAGGCTTGCCTTGTTTTCCACTTTCTAAAAACTGAAAACCAAGCCTGGTGTGGTCTGTGCAATGTCATGCTTTATTCTATGCCAATCCAACGATGTGCAATAAATCCCAGCTGGCATTTTATTGGGGAGTGAATTGCGAGGTTGCCTAAAGGCCACTTTGGAGCGTGTGTTTTCCCAGACCTGTTTGTTACTTTTTTGTCCTATCAAAACATCCTCCCAAAGAAACTGTTTTCCCCGTGAAGGCCTGTCTGTAGCCATGCAGACCTCCCAGGGGGATAACCTGTGTGTGCTGAGCTCTCCTTTCTCCCCCCAGGTGCCTGTCCTGTGTGAACAGCGCCTTCCGCTGCCACTGGTGCAAGTACAGGAACCTCTGCACCCACGACCCCACCACGTGCTCCTTCCAGGAGGGGAGGATCAACATCTCTGAGGTACCAGACTGGCATTTCATCCCTTTGTTCTTTGCTTTTCTATGGCACGAGTAGCACAGCAAATATTCACGTGAGGTTTTTTGACTTCCCACGGGTCTCTTTGGCATCGAGAGGTGTAGATGCAGCTTTAAAGGAGCAACAAGTGTCAGTCTCACTAAAGTGATGTTCCTGTGCTGAACACCAAAGCTGACCCTGCCTCTGCTCTGTGGGAATGCCCAGGTTCATTAATAATGATAATTACTGTGGTGCTTTTCCTTCAGGGGTCTCAAAGGCTCCTCAAAAGCCAGCACCTTTCAGCAGCTCTGCTGGTGTGCAGGGGTTTGTTTTGCCTGCTGGCCAGCAGCAAGTCTTGCTGGGACTGTTCAGTGGGTTGTGTTGGCAGGTCTGGAATTTATGGCAGGAGACTGACTGTAAACTGATTGAGGAGGGAATTGCCAGTGTGCACAGCCCCAGATTTTGGAAAAGAGAATGGATTCGGGTTCCAGTGCTGTGGACCAGGAGCCATCTCTCTTAGCAGCTCATAAAAGGTGTGGGGCTCAAATCCAAAAATGCTTTTAACAGTCAGAGGAGGCACAGCCCGCTAATGGCTCTGCCAGCTCTTCTGTGTGTCCCAGGGCAGAGGGATCCAGGAAGGAAAGGGGTTTGTTAGCACAAATTCCTGCCTGAACATTGCCACTAACCCCTTGCTCTGGGGTTCCTGCACCCCTGTCCTGTCTGATTCCCAGGCTGCTGCCTGCTCCATGTTCATGAAGTCCAGAGCAGCTGCAGCCCCTGATGCTGGCAGGGCCCTGGTTTTTGCCCTTGCTGTTCTTGCATGAAGCTTTGTAGCACCTGAAGTGAGTGCAGGTCCTAAAGCTGAAAGGGAAAAATGGTTTAAAAGGTGCTTTGAAAATCCCGAGTGTCTTGGAAAGTGGGAAAAGCAGCAGTGAGGACATCTACAAGTATCAGGAAATGAAAGGAGAGGAAGGTTTGCCAGCAGCAAGACAAACCCTTATGAGTGAGTAATGGAGGCTGAGAAAAGAAGGGATCAGTCAGTGGAGTAAACACTGAGTCGTTAAAAGGAAGTGACCGAAGCTGCCAGGTTGCTGCTAAACCAACAGTAAACTTAACTCCTGGGTGTCCCTGGTTAAAATGCTACCAGGGGACAAGGAGATACAAGGCAAGAGATTTATGAACTGCTTGTGTAAATACCTCAGTGGGAATCTGTAAGATCCAAGGCATGGGCAGCGTGACTGGGAGCAGGCAGTGCTGCCAGCGAGGGATTGGAATGAATGTCCAAGGAGAAGCATCCACCCCGAGGACAAAGCAAAAGCTTCCTCAATCCAGTTCAAAGTCAAGAGACTTCCTTTCAACATATCAAGAGAAAGAAAATCCTTTGCTTCTCCTCCTCTTGAGTGATGTGGGGGTTTTTCTCCTTCACACTCAAAGCATCGCTGCCTTCCCAGGCTTTACAGCCCTAGTTCTCCCTTCTATGGGTCTTCACCCCCATGATCTCAGAAGTGTTTGACAAGTCTCTGGTAAAGTAGGACAATCCCATTATCTCTGTTTTTCTCCTGGGAGCACACAGGACTTGCCTGAGGGAAGGGAGTGGAGGAGCTGGTCTGTCTGCCAGTTCCTGCTGGGATCACAGGACTGTCGTGTCTCCAAAGAACTTCCTCCCTCGTCTTCATCTTGTAGAAGGTTGTTTCTTACCAGGGGATGTTTTGTGATATCAAACACCTCCCTGGGGATTGCTTTTGATAAGGGCTGATGATAAGGATACAGGCTGTTCATCAGGACTACTCCAGACCTCTGAACCCAGGCAAAACCAGCCACTCAAATAAACTTGTTTGCTCATTGAAGGCCAGTGGATTGTACCCAGTGCAGTGCTAATGCCTTTATGAGGGGTATTTCCCTCCTGCCAACATAGATGTGAGATAAGTGCCTCAGACAGAGGCACTAAACCTCTCCTAAACCAATCCAGATCACAATGTTCTCATTGTGTCGTGGCCTGATGTGTTAGGAAGTTGTCTGTGCTTACCATCACTCCCCTCCCAGTGGTGTTTGGAGCTGGTGATCACCGTGGCAGTGCCTCAGCCCTGCCCTACTTACAGTCCCCTGGGCCCCCCCTTACGCAAGAGCCACACATGTGTTCACACGGGCTTGGAAATCTGCTCGTGCCTTTATATTTAATTTAAGAGAAAAATATCTTGAATATTCCCTTTTACTCCTGGCCCGTCAGAGTCTGTGTCCCAGTGGGATTCCATGTGTAGCAAGCTCCCTTTGATGCTCTCAGGAGTTGTCTGTCCCGAGGAGGAAAAGGAGCTCAAAGCCACAGCCACTCCACGAGGTGATGGGGGGAAGAAAGCCCCTCTTCATGAGCTGTGCACTTGCTCCTTGCAATCTTCTGGCTGTGCTGACTGAGCTAAATGCTGCTTTTTTGCCCTGCTTTCCATGAAAATACGATTTAGAGAGTTTTTCTATCCCTCCACCTGCCCTATGGACAGGAATTGTTGACTCAGATCTAAGGGCAGAGCTCAGGGCACATGTGCAGGATGCAGAGGACAATTCAGAGGGTGGGTTGGTGCTTTGTCCTGGCCTGTGAAGCCATCAGTGATAACCAGGGCTGTGTTGGTGAGACACAAAGATGCCCCTGGACTGCCAGATCCCTGCTTTGCATCATGCTGCTGTATTTGGAGAAGTGAAAATGTGGAAAACATTGTTTGGGGTCATTGGCAGATAAACACAGAGCAACCTTTACAGCAGAGGGATCTTCCAGGACAGAGCTGGCTGTTCCTGGTATCCTCCATCCCATGGGAAGTTTCTGATGTGGGGTGAACCCACCTCCACTGAGTTCTCCATTTCCAGGTAGCTGGTTCTTTGGGAGTTAATAATTAAATAAGCAACTATTTTCTCAGCCTTTCCTCAGCCTGAGGCTTCATTTGTCAGCAGAATGTGCCTGCTTGGACATGCCATGGGAAGGCAAAGGTCTGGGGGTGATTTGCTCCCACTAAGGCAGAGTTTCTTCAAGTCTCATGACTCTGTAGCACTGATTGTCTCACTTTCCAAAGCTTCAGATCAGGTCAGTGGGATCTGGGTTTAGGTGTCTGAGGTGGCTCTGTGTGTGCAAGGCTGTAAGATGTCTCTATATGTTTGAAACTTTCAGATGAGGAGGAATGGAGATAAATATATCCTCACACCCCACCCCAGTGGAGAGCTAGAACCAAATAAATCCTATTAGCTTCCCAGAATGTGGGATCCCATCCCTCTTTGATGTCCACCGTGTGCAGATAATGCCATTTCCACATGCAGGATGCTGATTTGGGGATGGAACATTTCAGATTCTGGGAGTTCTTTGCTGAGCCAGATTTCAGCTCTGGTCTGACTCCTTTAAATTCCCACTGATTTTGGAGCAGTGCCTTTGCCCCTGGCTGTGCCCTTGGATGTTGAGTGCTGCTTGATGTGCCTTGAAGGGAACAAACCCAAACTAAGCCTTCCTCGTGTCTGTCCTGACAATCCCCACCATGTGGGAGCTGTGATGTGCAGGAGGGAACTCTGAGCCACATCTCAGGCCACCAAAGTCAGCAAATGACTTTGCTGGGTCACATCTAACTTTGGAGAGGTGGCTTTGCCTGAAATAGCAACAAAAAGCCCAGCTGCAGCAAAATTAACTCATCTCTGAGCCTATTGGCATTTTTTCATCCATAGCTTTTTTGGGGTGTGTTGAGAGGGGAAGGAGCCAGGCAGGGAAGAGCTCTGGATGTGTTCCTACCTGTAACCTGTCTGCGTGCAAGGGAGTTGCTCTTGCCCTCACCTCTGGTACACAAAGGGTTGTTTATGGGAGAGAAATCAGATTTTCAGCCTTCCATGGCTGTAAATATCCCAAATTAATGGAGAAGACCCAGGTTACAGCACGTGTGTTCAGCACAGGGCTCAGGTCTAAGTGCTGTTGGGGAGGAAGATAGCAGAGAGAAAGGTTTGGCTCCAGCTGCCTTTCTTTCGTGTCTGGTTTCTAAGGAGCAAGGTCTGCTCTCCTTTCCAGTGGCATAAATGAAGGATAATGTGTTTCCCTGAGTGACAGGCACTGTAATTTATATCATTGGGAACACAACTGCGAGCCAGGGCTTTACATTCACGTGCCAGATTCGTTTATGTTTAAAACTTTGAAATATGTGTATCAAGTTAACGTTTGTGGAGAGTTTGTGGGGGGTTTTTTTGAGATGAAAAGTACGAAAACAGTCTATTTTCTGCCATTTGGGCTAAATCCCGTAGTCAAAAGAATTGCCTGCCATTTCTAAGCAATTTTTTCCAAATAAGAGCAAGGAGGTTTGACCTACTAAAACTGCTCAGTTAAACACAAATAATAACCATGGGTGCTCTGTTCTGCTCCAGAGACAGCTGCGTGTCGAGGGTCTTTAAGGTATTTATAGACCTTGGAATCTTTGAGGCTAAAAAGTGTTGGAGAAGCAGAAAATGTCTTTGTAAATTGGGCGAGATGATACTTCACAGGCAGAATATTCCCCGAGAGTCTGTGCCACTCACTCGTCGAGCCTTGTCTTTCTCCTGCAGATCTTCCGATTTGTGTTTATTCTGGTGTAGGGAAGTCAAGGAGGATAATGAGAGGATTCGACGTGTTTGTTTAGCGAGAGGAGGCGATAATGGCCTTTCTAACTCACTGCAGGATTTACTTCTCGTGAATTAAAAAACAAAGTAAACTGATTACGGAACAAATTGTGTGTTCCACCGGCTGCAGTCTTGCTTTTATATGGTATTTTCTGGGTGTTTAGCTCTTCCTGGGGATGAAATGCAGAACGGAGCACCCAGGCTGAGCCCGACAAGCCAGGGATGCTCTTGTTATTTACCACCACGAGGGATTTTGGCCACAGCCCTGCAGCAGGACTGGTGCTGCCAACCACTTCCCAGCTCATCACAAAATTCCTGTAAAGGCAATAAGCATAGACAGAGGCATTGCTAAGGCTGATGATATACCCTAACAAAATAATTCATGCTAGTGCTAGCTTTTAGATCAGGGAACAGGTAGAAGAGGTGGTGAGTGGACAAACTACCCTGCCAGGCTGGTTTTTCTGCAGCATCACCCCCTGCAGCTCTGTGTGTGCAGGGTGGGACCTGGGTGCTGCTGCAAGAGCACCCATGTGAGACCCAAACTTGCTCACACACTCACCGTGGGAAGGGCTGGGTGTGCAGGGACGTGGGTGAGCAGGGGTTTGGATGTGCAGGGACATGGGTGTGCAGGGACATGGGTGTGCAGGGACATGGATGTGCAGGGACATGGATGTGCAGGGATTTGGGTGTGCAGGGACATGGGTGTGCAGGAATTTGGGTGTGCAGGGACATGGATGTGCAGGGACATGGATGTGCAGGGACATGGATGTGCAGGGATTTGGGTGTGCAGGGATTTGGGTGAGCAGGGATGAGGGTGTGCAGGGACATGGTTGTGCATCACTGTGGCAGCATTAAAAAAAAAAAACAAATTCCAAAAAAAAGGCTTGAAGGCTGAACAATGAGGTAAGATGGGAAATGGCACAGAGAGGCAGGAGAGGGGTTCCAACAAGGCAGAGACCTCCCAGCCCTCCTGTGCCCTCCGCAAGCCCCGGCAGCTCCCGCGGCTTTGCTCGCTCCTCTGATAAATTCAGCAGCAACTGCCCGCAGCAACGTGGCTCCCCAGGAGTTTTCCATCTTCCTACGTATCCCCCCACCCCAAAATGTACATCCCTTATTAGTGTGATCATTGTAGCTGTCAGCCAACACAGAGGGGCTGCCTCGCTTGGTGCATCCCCGAGCGTGCTCTGGGGCCGCCTGCCCTGCCTTCACCACCACCCCCGTGTGACATTTTCCTTCCACTGAAACCAAAAGAGGGGGGGGGGAAAAAGTATATCTATTATGTCCCACTCATCTCTAATGACGGCAGAACGATTTTTGCTACCAGCATTTTCAGCACCAGAGAGCAGATCTGGAAATGTAAGTCCTCTCTCCCTGTGCCTCCCAAGGCAGGAGCGTTTCTTTAGCAGTCGCCTCACGGAGGGCGCTGGCCAGGAAGGATAATGGTCCATAACATATTCATTATTTTCAGGACTGTGCACTGAGGTTCTCCCACTGGTGTTGTGACTGGAGATTTTTTTGTTTTCGGTCGTAATGGGGTAAAAGATTCAGTGGCTCCAGGATGCTTTTCCGTCCAAACGCGGGCGTTCCACGGGGCTGGGGACCTCTCTGGAGTGGAGATATTTGTCTCCTGTCGGTCCTCAGTGTGACTTTGAGGTTAAATGCAAAAGCTTAAATGCAGTCAGATATTGAGTGGAAGGTGGTACAGGCGTGTGGTGCATAAGGAGGAGGAAGGAATGTGTGTGCAAAATCAGCTTGGAGGAGCTGGCAGTGGATGGAAAACACCAGGAGTCCTAGGAGTTTGCTGGTGGTAGCACAAAGGCTGAGCTGGGGGTTGGATCCACAGTACCAGGGTCTGTGGGAACCAGGTGATGCCATTCCCTTCCAGCCTGTAAACCCACTCCACTGCAGAAAAGGACTTTTCTTCCCACTCCAGTGTAGCCACTTTCTGGCTGATGGAGTTTAAAATCACTCTTGGCTGTTAATCCGTGAAAGTCCCTGTTAGAAATAAAATAAAATATATATAAGGAAAAGTGCCACTAAAAAGGTTTATGAGGCAGTGGTTTAAGTTACTCCAAACCAGGGTAGCATCTGTTTCTCATTTACAACTCGCTTAAGCCAGTAGTGAAACAACATCCCATGGCCCTGGCTGTGAGCTGGAGAGGGAGTGTGGCTTGGCACAGGTTGTGGCCATCAGGGAGAGATGGGGATTTTCCCCCTGGACACACAGTCCTAGTGGAATCCTGGTGAGGATGGCTCTCCCTGCACTGCCACCAGGATGATTTCCTTTCATCACTAGGCTGGGTGGCAAAGGTCTGGGATTTGGCAGAGGGAAGGGAGACGTCCATGTTTTCTCAAACTCCTACTTTAGCTTGGGATTAATCATTTAGTGTCAGGTGCTTACAGGTACTTAGGTACCTTGTTCCATTAGATCAAAGCAAATTAGAGCTGAACAGAATGTAAATACTTCTGATGGTCAGAGCCTTTGTCTCAGTCTGTTGCATTTCCCGGTATGGAAATGGAAGAAAAACTGTATTTCCCGGTGTGTTGTGCAGAGATAATGTTTAGGATGCTGAGATCTTATGGGAGGGATGTCATACAGGTACCAGGCACTGATAGGTCATTTTTTTGTGGTTCATCTCAGAGTTTCATTTAGACATCTCATTTGTGCTCGTGGGGTACTGGAGATCTGCTCGTTTGTGCAGTGGTGGTTCATCAATCACAGAATGGTTTGGGTGGGAAGGGACTTTAAAGCTCATCTCATTCCACCCCCTGCCATGGGCAGAAGCACCTTCCACTATCCCAGGTTGCTCCAAGCCCCATCCAACCTGGCCTTGGACACTTCCAGGGATGGGGCAGCCACAGCTTCTCTGGGCAACCTGTGCCAGGGTCTTCCAGTGTTTGCAGGGAGTTTCCTTTTATTTTTCATGCAGCATCTTGCACAGCAAAGTCTTGAGCTGCAGCAATATTAAAACTTGCTATTCATTTGCAGTTAATTATTTTGGCCAGATAATGGCAGAAGTAAAAATAAATCACCCTTATCAGTGAAGTTGTAGCTGCTCCATCCCTGGAAGTGTCCAAGGCCAGGTTGGACAGGGCTTGGAGCAACCTGGGCTCGTGGAAGGTGTTTCTACCCATACAAGAGGGTTGGAACAAGGTGATCTTTAAGGTTCCTTCCAACCTAAACCATTCTAAGATTTAGAGATAGAAAAGGCAATTCAGGTCGGGTGCTTTGCCCACCTGGCTGGCCAGAGGCACAAATCCCACCCAGGCACTCCTCAGCCAAGGGAAAGGCCATGCCAGCCACAGCCCAGGAGCGTTCCAGAGAGCTGGGCATGCGTTTCAGGAAGGCAGAAGTGTTGGAGCGTGGTGAGGGGTGAGAGCAGATAGAGCAGAACTTAATGTCACCTCAGAAATTAATGGCATGTTGGCCTAATTTACCTCTGATAAAGCAGAGCGGAACAGTGCCTGCCTGGTGGGGAGAGGGAAGAACATCCCAGGCTGATCCATCTCATTCAGCACGCACAGAGCTGAGGGGTGTGAGGAATGAAATGGGATTAGGAGGAGGCCCAGGGAGTGCAGGCTGTGGCTGAGAGCAGCCCATCTCCCTCCAGAGCAGGGGGGCTCAGCAGAGCTGGAGCAGCTGATAAGGGGCTGTGCTGCTGCAGGAGGGCACAGCAAGAGCCTCTGGCTCTGCAGATAAAACCCACGGCAAGCTCGGAGCGGGGAGGACACCTTGGATTTATCCCCAAATAGGGTGTTCCTCCTGCTGCAGCTGCAATGAGGAAATCAGTGCCAGCCCCAGGGCTGTCATGGGGGTTCATTTATTCGTGTAATTAAGCTGTAGCTGGGCTGGGGCGTGGCGTGTCCTGGGCACTGGGGATGTGCTGGGACATCAGCCCTGCCACCGGAGCGGCCGGACCCGCGGGTGCACCGTCACCGGCATAACCTCCTTCTCTCCTTATCGCCCTCCCAGGACTGTCCCCAGCTCTTCCCCACGGAGGAGATCCTGATCCCGGTGGGAGAGGTGAAACCCATCACGCTGAAGGCGAGGAACCTGCCGCAGCCGCAGTCGGGGCAGCGCGGGTACGAGTGCGTGCTCAGCATCCAGGGCGTCATCCACCGCGTGCCCGCCCTGCGCTTCAACAGCTCCAGCGTCCAGTGCCAGAACAGCTCGGTGAGGGAACATGCCAAAAACCCGGGGTCAGCTCCAAAGGGAGTGAAAAGTCCTGGAGTTGGACTAATCCCGCAGTCCAGGTGGGAGCGAGGAGGTGCCGTGGGCGTGCGAGGTGTTTAATCGCAGCGAAGATCCCATAGCTGGCGGTTCCCTGCCCGCCTGCGGGGGGTCAGCGAGGGGAAGGGGAGGAGGAGGGGATGTGGGAGGTGTTCAGGCAGGCTAATTCACGCGGGGAGATAAGGAGAATCACAGACCCCTTATCGGGGAGCTGTCGAATTCCAGGTCTGGGTACCTGGATGAATAGAGTGGTGCTGGAAAGCAGGGAAGAAGGGGGAAAGGAAAACTGCCAGGGGAGAGAGCAGAGCACAGTGGAGAGAGGGAAATTACGTGAGAGATGCTGCTGGAGCAGCAGGCAGGGGAGGATAACACTCCTCTGGAGGATGAGGCTTAGCCCTGCCAATGGACCTGGCAGGATTTTACTTCCCAACACCCCAAAGTCACCACAGCAGGTACTTGGGGATGCCAAAACACGCATGGAAAATGCAGGTCACCCCCTACCCTGAGCCACAGCCTGTGTTTAGGTCTCCTGTGACACTCTACAGCTCTGGGATGAGCAGGTCCTTCCTCTCCTCACCACATGCTCGAAGAGGTCCATGGGCAAACAGGGCACAGGCAGTTTGTTTTAGGCAGCAGAACAGGGTCCACTTGAATATTCAGCACAGATGGTCTTAAATTGTTAATGAAGTTTTGAATTTTTAAAAATTTCACTGGATATTTATACATCACTGACCATCTTTGGGCCTTGCAGCTCAGTGGATAATAAATGTATTAATACTATAGAGTACTTTTCCTATCCAAAGTGATTTATAAACGTTAGAGAAGCACTTTTATTGCTGTTAGGCTAATAGGAAGTGGTAGGTAGAGGATGTAAGGGCAATTCTGAACTCACAGCTCCATCACTTGATCTTGTTTCACACCAACTTAGTAAAACCCAGGCAAGGTGACTCAGTACAGCCAAATGTGAGTTCAAACTGCACAAGTACTGCACAGGGACAGTCAGAGCAGTCTGCCTTGCTTTATTCACCACCCCCTCATCCCAAAGAGGATAGCAATGTTCCCTCACCTTTTTAAGTCTTTTTAGCAGCTCTTGGTTGACTTAGAGAGAGCATCGGACTGAAGCCTCATCAGTGCTGGTTGTGATAATGGGAATTTCAGAATACACTGGGAATTCAGCTAAAGTCTCCACATTCACTCAGCCATGGCCCCCAGGGTGTCCATAAGAAGGGCAATAATTCAAGCCAGTGCTACCCTAGTCTGGGCCAAAGCAGTGGCTGGGAAAGGACCTCCCTGCAGCATCTATTTTTGCTCAGATGGTGCCTGTTCCATCAGCCAAAGCTCTGCAGTGGGATTTTTAAGCTCCCACTCACACTGGGGTGCACAGTGACTGTGGAAGAAGACAGCCTGAAGGCAGCAGTCCCAGTCTGACTAACTGGAGGGGCTGTATTGATAAGCTAGAGACTGAGAGACAAGAGCAACCACTGTGAGTGGAATAATTAATCTATTACCTCTCACAAGGACTAGATCTGATTTAATTATCTCTTCCCGGTGAGGACAAGGGAGTCAAAGCAGAACCCTGGAGTTGAAGTGTAGAAATGTGGTGTCTCAGGCACCAGCACGTGTTTTTAAGCAAAGAATAATGATGGTTTCTTTCAAAAAAACCTTCTTTTTCTGTTAGACTCATTCTCCCAAACATCTCATTCTCCATCTTCTCCTGCAGTACCTCTATGATGGGATGGACATCAGCAACTTAGCTGTGGACTTCGCCGTGGTTTGGAATGGGAACTTTGTTATTGACAACCCGGAGGATCTGAAAGGTAATGTTGGCTCGAATTGGCTTCGAGCCACAGGGAGGAGGGTGGAGGTGGGGGCTGGAGAGGGGCTGTTGGGGCAGAGCAGTATCTGTGGCTGCAGGCAGAGATGTCGTGATCCTTGTGGATCATCCTGTGGATGGGATCAGCTCCGCAGCTCCACTGCTCGTGCTGCTCTCTGAGCCCCGCTGATCCCACCGTGGCTTTGGAAACCCCCTTTTGGAAGCCACTCTGCGGCTCGTTAAGCCCGAACTCAGCACGGGTTGTAAGTCCGAGAGCAGCTGCAGCCCAGGTGAATTCCAGGTCTCAGTTCCTGACCCTGCCCTGCGTGTCCCTCCCCTCTCTCCGCAGTGCACCTGTACAAGTGCGCGGCCCAGCGCGAGAGCTGCGGGCTCTGCCTCAAGGCCGACCCCAAATTCGAGTGTGGCTGGTGCAGTGGGGAGGCCAAGTGCACCCTGAGGCCCCACTGCAGCTCCCCCTCGGCCCAGCCCTGGCTCGACTGGTCCAGCCGCAACGTCAAGTGCTCCAACCCCCGGATCACCGAGGTAAGAACCCACTGATCCCACAGGATGTGCCGAGTGGGGAGGGACCCACGAGGATCATCAAGTCCAACCCTCAGACCTGCATGGGACCAGCTCATGTGCCTGACAGTGTCATCCAAATGCTCCTTGGGCTCTGGCAGCCTCGGTGCTGTGACCACTGCCCTGGGCAGTGCCCAGCCACCCTCTGGGGGAAGAACCTTTTCCTGAGATCCAACCTGACCCTGCCCTGACACAACTTCAGGCCATTCCCTCAGGTCCCACCACTGGTCCCACAGAGCAGAGCTCAGTGCCTGCCCCTCTTGAGGAACTTGTGACTGCAGTGAGGTCTCCCCTCAGTCTCTTCCAGCTGAACACACCAAGTGCCCTCAGTGTCCTCACACAGCTTCCCCTCAAGGCCCTTCCCCATCTTTGTTGCCCTGCTTTGGACACTCTCTAATGACTTAATATCTTTCTTATACTGCACAAAACTGCCCCAATATTGCAGGTGAGGCCACCCCAGGTCAGAGCAGAGTGGGACAATCCCCTCCCTGGCCCAGCCAACGATGCTGGGCCTGATGCCCCCCAGAACAGGCTTGGCCCTCCTGGCTGCCAGGGCACTGCTGACTCATGGCCAACTTCTCATCAGCCAGGACCCCCAGGGCCCTTTCTGACCCTGCTTTACAGCCTCTCACCCCCCATCCTGTCCATCCATCCAGAGCTGCCCCATCCCAGGTGCAGAACTTGGCACTTCCCCTCGTCGAACCCCTCATGGTTGGCAGTTTCCCCCTCCTCCTTTGCTCCTCCCAGGGTGGATTTCGGGCTGTCCCTGTCTTGTCCAAAAACCTTCCACTGCCCTCCTGACACTGGAGAAAGGGAATGAAAACGCTCCAGTACTTTTTCAGTGCCATTCATGGCACGTGGCCAGGGGTGCAGCCCTGCCCCAGGCAGCTGGCACTCGCCTCCAGTGCCACCAGCACCGGGGTGACCGCCACGGACCGCTGCGAGAATGCTAATTAAACCAGGGAGCTAATTAGTCCATAGTTGATGCTTCTGATATTTCTGTTCAGGCCACTGAGGGATGCAGAATGTCTCCCAGGAGCGTTTTTTTACCGGTGAAAGTGCGCTCGGTCTGTTAACGTCGCTATTAGGAGTGACACTCTTATCAGGTGGGAATGAAGGAAGATTTTGGGTTCTCAGTTAATTAAATCCTGAAAAAAAACCTCCCTCACCCTGAGCATGTGCCAGTGCTGCAGAAGGATGTAACAGTGCTGGATTGAAGGGGCCTCTTCCTCGTGGCAGGGCGGGAGCAGGGCTGCTCAGCACCCAAACCTCTGCCAGCTGAATAAGGACCCAAGGGCATGTGGAAAGTTCCTCTTCAATTATTTTACACCAGTTTAGCTAAACTGGCTCAACCCCCCTGGGAGGGAGGGAGGCAGGCATCAACCTCCTTTTATAGAGGAGGGGAGGAAGCACAGAGGCTGCTGTGTCAGGGCTGGGTGGGGCTGACCAGAGGAGGATGATGCTGAGGGGTGTCCATCCATCCTGCAGGAATGTTACCAGGCTTTTGATATTTCTTTCCTAGACCTTCTGCCCAGCCATGTTACACCTTTGCTGGGCAGGGATTTCTCTTGTGCAATGTTTTTCACGCTGCAGAGTGGAGCTGGTGAGGCTGGTGAGGTGATAAGCCTGTGGAGGAGCAGACGAGGTGTTGGGGCTGGTTGTGCAGAGATAGGAAAGCATTAAGAAGTGTTGAGAATCCTTTCCCTGTTTGGTTGATTTGTTTGTTTTCCAAGCCATAGGTGTCTTACTAAGAGATAAAATGAGCCTTAAAGCTTGCCTGGATATTCACCTTGTCCTGCCAGTGGGCAGAACCCAAACTTTACTTATCCAAGTGCTCTTGTGCTGCACGAGGTTGTGCTACAAGATGCACGAAGCAAAACAGCCTCTGCCTGAGATTTTCTTCACCATAAACCATTCAGACAGTTGTAACATTGAAGAAATCTTGGAATTATTTCTTTCCCCCTCCTTGAGCTAAGCAGAGAAGGGGAAAAACACTCAGCTCCAGCCACCGAGTGACTTGCATCTCAGTGGTGCCAGGCTGGCTCTGGCAGCTGGCTGCAGGCATGGCACTGCCACCGAGTGTTTTATCACTGTCCAACTTGAAAGCAATACTTTTGGGCTCTGTCCAAGGAGAAAAGAGCAGAGCTTTGCTGCTGTTGCACGTTTCTTGTCTCCACAACCAGGTCTGGGTCTCAGCCTACAAAGTGGGAAGCGTGGGGTGCCTCACTGGGGGAGGTTTGGAGTCTCAGGAGATTGCCCTGAGTGGATTTGGAGATGAGAGAGTGGAGTAGGGAATGTCTGTGCTTTTGTTGGCTTATTCCACAGTGAGATCAGCAATGAGAAACCCAGGTTTCAGGGGGTTGTGTTGTCCCATGGCTCTGCTGACCGTGGCAGGGCCGTGAGCTGCTGAGATTTTATCATGGGTCTTGTGGTGTTTGGTGTTTTCCCTTGGACTCCACCTTTCTCTTTAGGAATTCACAGCTTGCTTTTTTTTTTTTTTTTTTGATGAAAGTCAAGTTTGCAGTTGTAGAAAAGAAAGGGGAAAGCAGAGGGGAGCTAGTGACCTCTTCTGTGTGCTTTGAGATCCACTGGTGGGAAGGGCACTGACAGGGCTGAACACTCAGGCAGAATCTTGCATTGAGCAGTCAGGTCTAGAAAATGCCAAAGCCCCAGCAGAAACCCCACAGGGTCGATATTCCTAAATCCAACCCTTTCAACAGCCTGGTTTCACTTCTCTCATCCCCTTTCCCCTCCAGTAAAGTGTGTGAGATTGTGAAGGAGACCATGAGCCCTTTACAGCCTTTGTTGCTGTTGGGTCCTTTTCTGCCACCTGAGATTTTTGGGGGATTTTGGGTACCATTTTGCACTGCCCAGTGCTGCAGAGCTGGAATGCTGGGAGGGGAACACCCTGCCCTGCTGGGACCAAGCTGACAGGCTCAGAGCTGGGATCCTCCATCCTGCAGGCACCACCATTGACAGGCTTGACTGGGGAATGGTGTTAGGTCTCATACTGGGGTTTGCATCAGATTCAACCTAAAAGAGCCTTTAATATGGGCTGTTTTCCACTCCTTTTTGCTTCATCTGGCCAGGTTCACTTTATCTGACAAGCCTGAGGTCAAGGGCCTGGCTCCCAGGCACCAGTGCCTTCAGGGGGTGCATAAGTAAGAAGAGACTGTGTTTTAATAGTTATAAAAGTAAATGAGCAGCGGGATATTTGCAGTTCTTTTGCTAAGTGAGAGGCTCTGCCGTCACCAACAGTGTCCCTTCAGCATCTTAAAACTTCCACACGGTCTGTGGTCTTAGCAATAAATAAATAAAAATCAGGTTTGTGGCGAACAAGCGGCACTCTGATCTCCTATTCATTTATTTGCAGGCCTCATTAATATAACATCAGTGCAACAAACAGCTGAAGGGGGGGGGCAGTGTCAGGCTGAATAATGGAGTTGCTCTGCTGAGATAACAATTAGGTTCTGAATGTGCTATCAGCCGAGGCAGAGACAAGGAGGGATCATGCCGGGATGACAATGCTTGTGTGCCGGGTCCCCGCTGGGCTCATCAGCTGGGATCCAGAGAGCTCAGAGCAGGATGAAAAAAGACAAAGAGGATGAAGGTGGATGAGGTTTAGGGAGGGGGCAGGGGTTGTGCCATTGATTCAGCAGCCGGGTGCTCTCCCTGCACCCTGACAGATGCCAAGTGGTTGTTGTGCAGAGCGGTCACCGGGCTCGGGGCTTCTGTGCAGCTCCGGAAGGAAAGCCCTGTCCAACTCACAGCCAGCCCTGCCTCCAGGTCTCCCTGTCTCCAGGTCTCCCCCTCTCAGCACAGACTTCTTCTGGAGGCTAAATATTGCTCGATGTCAGAAATGCTGAGCGATGCAACGGGCTGAGAATGTTTATCCTGCGCTGTTATAGGAGTGTCTTCTGCAGGCTGGGGAGGGAAGGGTGCTACAACTGTGCTGGGGCTCCTGGACCCCTGGGATCCCTTGGATTCAAACCTTGGGGATCCCTGGGATCCCTTGGATTCCAACCTTGATGATCCCTACCTTGGTTTCAACTAAGCAGCAGCAAGAGAAATGCCCTGGAGCATTTACAACCCTTCCGTGATGCAGGGTGTGGGGGTGACCGAGCTCCTGCCACCACTCACTTCATCTCTGTACTTGAAACCTTTTTATGAATAATACAGAGCTGCACACCTGCATAAACTCTTTCCCTGGGCAGCAGGAACAGGCATTATTAGAGGTGGTGGATTGCAGATTTGTTCTGTGAGAGGTGAGGCTGATGCCAAGGGGAGAGGTGACCTGCTCAGAATAATTTTGCCTCCCACACCCCACTCAGATCTCAGTGACTTCCAAACTGCTTCAGTTCAACAAACAGCCTAAAAAACTTCCAGCAGAGGTGCAAATTCCTTAACAGCAAATGTACAATTCCTGATAATGGCCTTGGTTTTCTTCGGCTGCCCTTTGCAGGTTCTTTTCATCCTCCACAGACCTCTGAGTGAAAAGCCAGTCTAGTAAAGTGATTTTCTTGAAATTGGGGAATATTTCTCCCTAATCCTGTCTGTCTCGGATCAGAAATCTGGAGTGTCACCAGCCAGCCCTGCAGCCTGAGCAGCATCCAGCACAGTCAAGCCAGGATTAAGGCAGACCAGGGGCTGGCTTTGCTGGAGGTGCCTCATCCACGAATCCTCACCCTAGTGAAGGGCCCAGGGATGCTGCTTGGAGGGGTCCCCCGCTCTCGGTGCAACGGGACCTTTAAGACTTATCTTCTTTCTGCGATTTTGACTGAATCTCTCCAGCTGTAATTAATTGAATGCATCTGTTCTAACCCTGGGGCTGCTTTATGGCACAGTTACTTCAAAACTGTTCAATTAGTGGCCACTAAAATCTAGGTCGAGTGGAGCTCCATATTGGAGATTTTCCAGGTCAGGACATTTTTAAAATACAGCATCAGCTCAGCTTTGTTTTGGGTGAGGCCAATTGGCTCCTCTGGTTCTGGTCAGGTCAGCAAATGGTAAACGGTGACTTCTTTTTCTCGAGCAGTGATGAGCCGACGAGCCCAGCGGTGTAAGCGCTCCAGTAAATGCATTTTAACATAATCTAGAGCTGCAAAGGACAGTTGTAACTGTCAAGTAGGTGAAGTGCCAAGTTCAGGTGATTCCCAGCTAGCCATGTAAACATTCCCAGGCCTTCAGGACTCGGTGTAATGCAATCCAGCTTGATTTGGTGGTGGCTCTGTGGGCACGTAGCGCTTCCCGCAGAGCTAAATGATACAAGACGTACCAGGCAGTGTGAGTTACAGGGAACAGCAGCACAACAGGCAGTGCCTGGTGAATAAATTAAAAACCTCGGTCGGAGAGGGAGGTGGGAATTCAAGCAGAGGAAGGAGGGGGTGGTTTGGGGTATGGGGTGGCTCTGCTGGGCGTGTGGAGCTGCCTGAACCTCAGCACGTGTGGCCAGAGGTGGAACAGGCTCCACCCAGGGATGTGGTGGGGTCACCAGCCCTGGAAGTGTTCAAAAAAACGAGCAGACCTGGCACCTGATGATATGTTTTAGTGGGATTTGGTAAAGGTTGGACTTGCTCTGGGAGGTCTTTTGCAACCTTGATGATTCTGTGACTGTGAATTTCTACAGGAGCACCTTAAACAGGAGCAGAGGTGGAAAAGGCTTCTGGGTGACCTAATTGTGGCCTTCCAGTACCTGAAGGGAGCCTAAAAGAAAGATGCAGAGACACTGTTTACAAGGGCAGGACAAGGGGGGATGGCCTCAAACTGCCAGAGAGTAGGTTTTATTGGATATTAGGAAAAAATTCTTCCCTGTGAGGGTGGGGAGGCCCTGGCACAGGTTACCCAGAGAAGCTGTGGCTGCCCCATCCCTGGAAGTGTCCAAAGCCAGGTTGGACAGGGCTTGGAGCAACCTGGGCTAGAGGAAGGTGTCCCTGCCGGGTGTCCTGCAGGGAGGTTGGAACAAGATGATTTTTAAGGTCCCTCCCAACCCAAGCCATTTCATGATTCTATGAAATGACAATGTGTAAGCAAGGGAGAAGGAAAATAGCTTCAGCTGGGGTCTGAAATGCAGGGAGATGCTTTGAGGAACTTGGAACCCCAGAAGTGATGGGGCACAGGGATATCCTGATGGCATGGGAAGGGGGAGACATGCCCTGTGGCACTGGACAGTGCAGGGGGTCCCACAGGGGCTGCTTTGAGGCAGGTTGCTGGTGTTTGGCCACCTTCCAAACTGCCTCTTAGGAAGGTGGAAGAAAGCAAACATCCATCTGGAAACAGTGAGGAAAAGGTTTTGAAGAGCTCAAGTCTTTTGCCAAAGACAGGGGTGGAACAAACAAGCGTAAACAGGATTTATCCATTAAATTAATTAAATTGCATTATTATGGATTGTGTTTATTTATTAACAACAACTGTAGTATGGGGAAGATTAGTAACTCACCCAAGAGCAACAACAGACTGGTGGCAGATTCAGGATAACTGTTTGAGAGTCTTGGGTCCAAATTCTGTGACTCTGCATTATTGAAATTTATATTCCTAATTGAAGAGGATATTGTCCTTAATGAAAGTCCATAGAAGCAGAGATGATTATGGCTGAGGCAGGCTATAAACAGGCAGCTTGAAAGCACACATCTCACCCTTTAACATTTTTAAGTCATTTGAGGTGCCAACTTACTAATAAAATGTGACATTAACATTCAGGTAACAGCCAAGGCAGAAGTTAAAGTTCTCCCAAGAAGCAAGCTACTTCTGGAAGGTGACTTATCATCTTCTGCATTTATTAAAAAGGAGCCAGGGCTTTCTGGGGAATGGCATTGCTTACAGCTCTTGGCCGGCCCAGGGATCTTGGTGTCCTCTCTTGGAGCACAGCACAGATGGGTTTCAGCAGCCTTGGGCTTCTCCAGGACATCCAGAGAAGTCATGGGGAGCTGGCACTGGCGTGGGTTTGGCAGCAGGAGCAGGAGGAGGTTGCAGCACTCAGCCTCCCTGAGCAGACTGCAGCATTTCCAAGCCAGGCGAGGGGTTGCAGGATGGGGTTTGGGGCTCACCAGCTCAACTTTGCTGTGTTTTGTTTCCCTCTAGATCCTCACGGTGTCGGGCCCACCAGAAGGAGGGACGAGGGTGACCATCCGTGGAGTGAACCTGGGCCTGGACTTCTCGGAGATCGCGCACGGGGTGCAGGTGGCCGGGGTGCCCTGCGCGCCCCTGCCCGAGCACTACATCGTGGCAGAGCAGTGAGTGACCTCACAGACCCCACCCAGCCCCACCACGGGCACAGAGCCTCGTCCCTGAACCCATCCCAACCCCAGGCACCACCTCTCCACCCTCCCAGCCCCTCCAGGAAGGGGTCTGGAGTTGGACGGCGCCTGGGAAGGGACGAGGCGCTCGGGCGCTCTCCTTGGGGGTTAAGCAGCACTTTAAGCTTTCATTAAGTGCTCTGTTTCCTTCCACCCTGCTGTTCCTGCTTTGCTAAGCAACTTTGCTGATGAGCACCTTGCTGTTGATGCCGAGCCTCCCTGCTCCCCGTGGCACTTGAAATTCCGGCGGCGCTGCCGGCTGCGCGCAGCCATTTGTTAGGCGGGCGAGGCGGTGACAGCCGCTTAATTCCGAGTGGGCCTCCACTGGAGTCAATTCATTTGTTTCACCCGGCGAAATGTCAACCAAAAATTAGAAAACAGGCATGTAACGGGGGATAAACGGAGGATAAACCTCCCCGAGTGACACGCTCTCCTCCTGCCGCTTCGGGGAGGGGTTGTTTTGGGTGTGTCGGGGGTCATTTGGGCAGGGTGGGAGAGGAACAAGAGGTGATGTGTCCCCTTGGGTTGTCTAATCTCCTCATGGCGATCAGGATGGTGTCCTGTGTGGTATGGAGAAGGCCAAGGGCCCATGAGTGGTGCCAGCAGCACAGATCTGCCCCAGCTTCAGGAGCAGCTCAGAGCGGTTGTCCTCTGGTGGTGCAGTGCCCCAGTCAGATCCTCAGAGCAGTGCAAGGACCTGTCACCAGCACACGCTGGCGTTGGTTTGGCTTTTGCTCACTCCTCGTCTTTCTTTCCCCATCTGTAAGACAGAAATGACATCAATAACCCCTTCTGAGCTGTGAGGATGTGTCAGGGTGTCATGGGATCACTGGCTGAACCGTGTCTTGGTGTTACTGCAGGAATGGCTCCAACCACTGCACCAATAGTCCTGTCACTACAAGCAGTTTGGGCTGTTCTGCTGAGCAGTACTTTGTTTTATTTTATTTTTCAAATAAAGGATGGAAGATTATGAAATTATCCTCCTTTGATGGTACGAAACCCTGATTTTATAATCATGACTCTAATTACGGCTCTCGAGCTTTCAAAGTTTGTTAACATCATTAAAACATTTACCCTGGGCAGATAACAGCAAGCGTTTGCATGAGAGCTGCCTTTTAAAGATGAATGCAGATAAAAGGACCCTCTTAAGGGTTCTGTGGGCAGACTGAATTCCAAGACTGTAATGACTCGCCATATGCTCCAGCCACGCAATCTATCAGCCAGCAATTAGGTTAATGTTGGTGAAAGGGCCACTTAGCCCAGCAATCAGCACCCTACAGCTCTGCCGAATGCATCACTTTGTAACAAGGTACCTGCTGGGAATTTGGCTTTTAGCAGGAATCAGGATCAGGTGTTCCACGTTGCTTGTGCCCTGTCCTGCACCCAGTCCTGCCCGATCTGTGTGGCAGCTGCTGCTTTACTGGCAAATTGTTGAGTATTTGGTGTTTCTTGTGGGAGGGAAAACCTCCCCTCTCTTTTCCTGCCCGTGGGGTGTCAGGAATCGCTTCCCCTGGCTTTTGCTGCTCCCAGGTGCCAGCCCTGCACCCAAAATCAGAGCACAGCTGCCTCCTGGCCCTGCTGCTGGTCTGCAGGAGGAGAAGTGATCAAATAACAGGCAGAGAGAGGTGCACGGGCACTGTCTGCTTGAAAGGCAGAGCGAGGAGCACGTGGCAGATTAAGGCACACAGCTGAGATGCTTCAATTCCTGCTCTCCAAAGGCAGCGTCTCTCTAGGCAACCCCTTTTGATGTGCAGCAACGAGGACGTGCACGTTCCAGCTCTTTACCAGCATGTATGTATTTCATCAGGCCTCCTGGCATCACCTGTGCAGGCGATCTGCAAGGTTCTTTTCTTCCTTTAGTCTCTTTATTTTATTTGTAGTGAATTTAATGCTGCTGAAGGCGGCTGGAACACTGCCTTCCCAAATTGGAGCCTTTTATGCTTTTGTGTGTGAATGGCAGAAGAGCGAGAGCTTCCTCCTGCTCCTTCAGCCTCAGTGGGCAGGGGATGCTCTGGCTCTTCCTCTGGTCTCACTCTCAGGGTCAGACACCCACAAGTGTCTCATCAGAGGGGTTACTGCACCCCCTGCCCGAGGCAAGTTACTCCCACCCTCAGGTTTCCATCCCTGAGGCAGATTATTTCTACCCCGAGATTTCCATCCCCAAAGCAGGTTATTCCTCCCCATATGTTTCCATCCTTGAGGGAGGTTACTACTCCTACCCCCAAGTTTCCATCCCTGAGGCAGATCATTCCTACCCTCAGATTTCCACCCCTGAAGCAGGTTATTCCCACCCTCATATTTCCCTCCTTGAGGCAGGTTACTCCTCCTACCCCCAGGTTTTCATCCCCAAATCAAGTTACTCCTACCCCCAGGTTTTCATCCCCAAATCAAGTTACTCCTACCCCCAGGTTTCCATCCCTGAGGCAGATCATTCCTACCCTCAGATTTCCACCCTGAAGCAGGTTATTCCCACCCTCATGTTTCCCTCCTTGAGGCAGGTTACTCCTCCTACCCCCAGGTTTCCATCCCTGAGGCAGGTTACTCCCTCCCTCATGTCTCCTTCCTTGAGGCAGGTTACTCCTCCTACCCCCAGGTTTTCATCCTCAAGGCAGGTTATTCCCACCCCCAGGTTTCCTGTGCCTGGAGGGATGCTCTTGAATTTATCTTTCCAGCGTTTCCACGGGAGCAAGCAGCATCCATCCCTTTTATGTCCAGCTGGAGAGCCCTGCCAGCTGATGCCCCTTTGAAAACCTCCCTCAAACCTGCTGGCATGACTGGCATCCTCTTGATCCCAACCCCAGCTGCTGTTACACATCCCTGCTGCCCTGGGATTTTTGAGTTATGTGTTTACCCCCAGCAGCTCTCCCTGCCCTTCCAGCTTTCCCAGCCTCAGGATGTGCCCACGGGGCTGAGCTGGAGCACGAGGACCGTGTCCTTTGATGCCACTGCCTCCTGTGCCCAGCAGCACTGTGTTCTGTGGTAGCCAGCCCTGTGTCCCTGCAAAAGCTGCTCTCCGTGGCTGTCTCTATCATTCCCGAGCAGGCTTCTCCAGTTTTGATTAACTGGGAGACTGCAGTGTGAGCTGTTCCCTTAATGAACTCATCTGTTACTCTAAGGACTTCGCACTCACTTTGCTACTGGCTAATATATTGCCATTAGTGCTCTGCTTTGCTCTGGAGTTTACAGCTTGTAATAATTATGTCTAATTTTGATTTTTTTTTCCTTTAAATTACTACATGGGGTAAAAATAGACTCAGTAATTAACTTCTTCCAAAGAGGCAGATATCAAAGTTAAAGAGGAGGGGTGGGGGGGTTTGGGGGGGAAAGGAAGAAGAACCAGAGGGAGCCAGCCCTGCGTGGAGCTGTGCAGGGGCACTGCTGGCACCTCCTGCCAAAGCTTCCCTGCGGCATTTCTGCTTCCAGGATCGTCTGTGAAATGGGGCAGGCGCTTCCAGGGATCAGCTCCGGCCCAGTGCTCCTGTGCATCGGAGAGTGCAAGCCCGAGTTCACGGCCAAGTCGGCGCAGCAGTACATGTTTGTGGTGAGTCCTGGCCAGGGGGGCACAGCACGGGGGTCCCACGGGAGCAGCCCTGCCCTGCCCGTGCCTGTGTCACATGGACGGGGCTCACTCCAGAAGACCATCCCGAAATTGCTGTCTTTTTCTAATGCTGGTGTTGCACAGTTTTTGGTAGCTCAGTCAACAAGCCTGGTTTGCAGGATCTGGAGCTGGCACAGGCCTGAGAATGAACCTCAGCTTGGGGTTCCCACAGCATTTGGGTTCGGGTTTGCACCTCAGAATAGTGATTTTAGACTCACAGAATGGTTTGAGTTGGAAAGGACCTCAAAGATGATCCAGTTCCACCCCTCTGTCATGGGCAGAGACACCTTCCACCAGCCCAGGTTGCTCCAAGCCCCATCCAACCTGGCCTTGGGCACTTTCAGGGATGGGGCAGCCACAGCTTCTCTGGGCAACCTGTGCCAGGGCCTCAAAGCTTGTGATAACCTGCTCTAGTTGGTTATCTAGTGAATCTGGGGCTGCTTCCTGCTGTTTTTGGAGATGTTTTTATACATATGTGTGTAAATGTACAGGCACCAACAGACCTTTTTGCACAAACACAGAAACATAGCAGCAGGAGAGAAGCACCAGAGCCTGTCCCTCTGCAGCTCAGAGACTGAACTTCTGCTCAAAACTGAATCGACTGACACCTAAATATGTCTGATTTTCTGTGTCCACAGATTTAATTTTTCCCCAGGGAACGTAAGGGACATTATATTACATATTCTGCATTATATATTATTCATATTCTGCATTCAAATATTCAGGGATTTCCCCCCACACACTCCCAGGATGCTGGTTTAGTGCAGGATTTCTCCCTGCTCAGTGGAGAGCTGCTCCTGGGGTTGGTGGACTTCCAGTGATGGCATGGGTCTTTCTGTTGTTTTATTAGCAGCTTTTCAAATCAGAAACTGAAAAGCCACAGCTGGAGTTTCCCTATCTCCAGTTTTGCCTAAAAAGGGCATTTCATCCAGCCCTATTGATTTTGTGCTCAGTGGAATCTGTATGCAGGGAGATGCCAGCACTTACCAATTGTCCACAATTTGTAAACTAATTAAGAGATAAATCAGGCCGGGCCCTGCCACCCTCTCAGCATTATAGCAAACACCCTCCCCTGGCATTTCATTTAATCAGCAACAGCAGGGGTGCAAAATATCACCCCATTTTGCTGGAATATTCCAGAAATCCCCCTGGTCATGGCAGGGCAGTGCCAGTGTAGTCCCAACTTTGCCCCTCTCCAAAGGCACGTTCCCATGCAACACCAACTTTGTGCTAAATAACAACCAGGAACCAGTGGAAAGGAATTGCAGAGATGAATCTCGGAGTAGTGTTTTTGCAGCAACCTGGTGCATGTGCTGAGCATTATCCCTTGGCATTGTTACTCCTGATTTCCAGCACTTATACACTGATTTTTATATCGCTCCTTTTTTTTCTCAGGCATCTAAAACTTCCAGCACATCATTTCCTTTTGTTAGCTGGCCTCTATTTTTCTCTTTAGCACCGCCACAGCTTCCATTACAGCTGGTTTATGCCATTAAAGTCGGCAGTAAAATTGATTGGTACCTCAGAGCAGAGCTCTGGGCTGACCCTGAGAGGGTTTGTGCCTTCCTGAGCTCATCTGGTGCCTGCCATGGGGCAGGAGCCACGCTGTCACCTTAATGACACCCCTTTGATCTGGGGAGGAGGAACCTTGGAGCTGTAAATCTGTCATAATTATCACCAAATCATGAGCTGAAGGTGGAAAGTTCTCACTTAGCTTTCAGACCCTCCTCCAATGCTGGCTGCATCCCACCCTTGGGACTTTTTAGGTCTCTAGGATGAGCTCTCAGCTCTCCTGTTTTGTTTTTTTTTTTCCTTGTTTACAAGAGTGACCACTCAGAGTTACAGCCTGAGTTTCTATTTTTAGCAATGCTTTGAATTTCCAAGGATTGCAGTGCTCAGACAAGGTGAGGCTCACACCAGAAACGTCAGATGCTTGTAGGCAAGGAGTGTTTATCATTGATTTTTGAGTGCAGAGAAGGGCTGTGCTGCCCAGGACACTTTGTGCTGGTGTGGGGGGGGGACCTGCTGGACCTCAGGGATGTGTAAAATAACTGTTCCTTTCCATCCCTGGGCTCCCATGAGCCATCTGGCCTCAGGGATGGGGCTGGAGGAGGAGGAGGAGGGTGGCTGGTAGTGGGGTCTCACAGTCTGGAGTGTCCACAGCATGGCAGCTTGTTCCCAAATCACCTTGGGAACAGTTCCCAGGGTTGGGCTTGATTTTGAAGGAGGTTTCTGATGGGCAGTCATACACTGAGCATCCTTTGGAGGTTTTTTGCATTTTGGAATCAGTCCTCTGGGCTGTGTGAAATGCTCCCAAGCCTGCCTAGTGTGAACATTGCTATTGCCATTCCTATTTCCTATTGCCTGATTTTGCCATGAACTGAGGAAATCATGGAAAATCCTGAGCTGGGAGGGCCCCACAAGGATCATCAATTCCAACTGCTGACCCCAGGCAGGATAAGAGCTGACCAGGAGCAGTTAAAGGATGAATCTTTCCCTCCTGCAACATTATTCCCTGATTATCCACAACAGGGTGGATGGTGTATTTTTCCCTGGTCTATTCAGGAGTCAGGGTCAAACAAGCTTTTGGTCTGAGCTGCTTTGGCAGATGCTGTGACACCCAGAAAACATGTGTTGCAGTGGGAAAACAGTAGGGAAAACAGGACCAACTGATGGAGCTGCCAAGCAGGTGATCCCAGGGGATTGGAGCTGGGAGCTTGCCAGGCTTTGCTGATGAGTCGTAAAGAGGGTAATGTGAAAGCATTAGTAAAACAATTTGGTAATATCCACTGATTGAAAAGAAATAAAAGGGTACCTGCCCTCTGCGAATTCTATTAAGGGTATAACCAGCCACCCTGGTGCAGGGCAGGGTGAGAGGTGCCATTGCTGTGATAATTTCACCAGTAAAATGCTAAGTAGGATCTAAGGTTGCCCACCAAGGATGTCTTTCCATCAGCAATGGGAAACAGGCTCTGCCCCCACAATTCCATCCCTGGTGGTTCATATGGAGCTGGAGCTGATGGTGCTGCCTTTTGTTGTAGCTGGGCAGCATTTCCCATTGCCAGACCCTGGTGGGGGTTTTTTTATCCTTTCCCACGCTGACAAACTCCAAATATTCGGGTTCAAATCTCCATCGTGGCAGTTTGCTTGGATATATTTAGTTCTTCAAACTGCAGTGCCATCAACTTACCTTTGCTTAGGAGCAAAGTCGAAGGTGAATCCATAACTTTGCCAAGGCTGAATTGGCAATTGTTTTGTTGGGGCACCTCCCTCTGTCAGAGCTCGGTTGGAAAACATAGCAGGACGTTTGTCAGACATCCAGGACACATCCCTGTTTTGCTTTTCCTTGTTAAAAGCATGAGGGTGCTCAGGGATGGTGCTTCACAACAGCTCCCTCACTGCAGGCAGGATTGATGAGTTTGTCCTTTCCTTTCTCCAGACTCCAGTGGTGAGCTTCCTGAATCCCAGCCGGGGGCCCGAATCGGGAGGGACGATGGTGACCATCTCTGGGCACCACCTGGGAGCTGGCAGCCGTGTGTCCGTGCTCCTGGGAAACCAGACCTGCGAGTTCTACGGGTAAGAGGACGAGCTGGGCCAGTGTGGGCTCCTGCCTGCACCTCCTGGTCCTGCTCCACCAGGATCTGCTGCAGCTGAACGTGCAGCCAAGGCAAAACCACCCCTGAAGGCTCCCAGTCCCTCTTTTATTGCGTGAAACCATCTTTTCTCTTGCTGTGACTGAGCCTTGGAGGGATTCATTGGTGTTAGTGCTGCCCACTGTTTGGTTTCAATGCTGTTGCAGTGTTAATTAGTCCAAAAATTTCAGATAAACATCACTGTGGTGGTAAAATATTTATATTGGTCATCAATACCTGCCCCCAGCCCAGTTAGTCTGAAGAAAATGTAACACAAGTAATACCAGGTTTCTCTTTTCAGAGATAAACACCTTGCACTGTTTTTATTGCAGCCACTGCTGTAAGTGCCTTGACCTCCTAAAAATGGTCTGAGTAAGGGCTGGGGTCCTGCTGGGTAGAGCAGGGCATGGGTCTGCACACACCTTCTGCCAGGGAATTCACACAGCCCTCAATCTCCAGTGGGATTTCAATGGCAAATTTGCTTTTTACCCAGCAGTGTAAACACAGAGTTGACATTTGCAGGGTTTAATGGGTTTTCTTGGGGCTTAGTTAGAAAAAGATACATCTGTGTTTACATCTGTGTGCCCCACGTACACAGCCCTGCCTGGACCCAAGAAGTGCCAGCAGGCAGTGGGCACAGCCTGGGTGGGAACCTGGTGTCCCAAGGGGATTCTTCTGCTTGTCAGATCTTCACTCAGGCTTCCCAGGAGGAACTGAGGGAGTTTCTGGCAAAGCAAAGACCCCTGGAGGTGAATTTGAGAGGTCCTTCAATACAGGAGCTGTGGGTGTTCAGATGTGGGAGCACGTTGGGTTGTTAGCAGTGCTTCTGCTGTATCCATCCCAGACCTTTGGGAAGTCTGGATTTGCTGAGACCTTCCAGTGTGGATCAGTTCTCCAAGTGCTAAGCAATGTTGCCAATCCATCAATATTTCTTCCCACCTCCAAAACAAAGATGCCAGATTGCTCCCTCGGATGCACACACAGGGAACAGTGTTACCCCCAACAGAAGAGCAGAATCAGCCCTGGAATATCATCCCTTAAATACCAGATTTTATTCAGGCAACCTCTAGATGCTGACCTGCAAAACCTGGAAAAGAGTTTTGGATTGCCTGTATGTTCTAAATTACAGCAGGAAGCAGAAAGTTAAACAAAGCAGGCAGCAGTGTGTGAACAGCCCCAGCCCTCACGTGGGGTCACGCTGTGCACTTTGTTTGGCTTGGGCTGTTTTGAGGCAATGAACTTCAATTGTACTCGAGGGTGTGGGGGAGCCTGATGAGATGAAGCAGTTTCTAATGAGATTCCCTCTAATTACAGCTTCCCCCATTCTCCCCTCTCTGATCGGAGGAGTGGGTAGATTCACCATGACGACATAATAATAGCACAGAAAGCTAATTAGCTGATCACAGGGAGCTGGGAGCTGCTCTGCCGGCAGCGATGCGTCACTCTGGATCTCGTGCCAGAGCTAAGCAGGCACGGTGGGGTCTGGTGTGGGCAGCAGAGCAGGCAGCAGAGCAGGCAGCAGCAGTGGAGGCAGCAGCAGGCATCTCATCAGCTGCACAGGCATCCATAGAAACACTCTGAGACTCAGCAAGGAAGGTGGAGAAACCCACTCCTCACACAGGGATGCCTTTGTGGTTAAATTAATCCTAGGTGGAGAGTGAGAATAGCATGAGGGAGGGAGGAGGAGGAGGGCAGGAAGGGGTAGATGTGTAATTGCATCAACAGAAACAGTCGAGTCCAATTTGTTTAAGGTGTTTTTAGGAGGTTGTTTCTGTTCCCTCGGTTGTGGTGGGTGGAAGTGCCAAGGTGTGAGCTGGGAACATTGTGGTACCTGCTGTTCCATGCCCCCTGAAATGCCCAGTGCTGAGTGATGTGTCCATACTCCTCAGGGAGGGGAGGAAGTGTGTAAAGGCTCTAAAATGGGATGACACATCATCCCCCTGCCACAGCTTTGCTGGAAGCAGAGCAGGGACACTCAGCCATTCAGGCACCTCTGTGAGCTGGGGAGGGTGAGGATGGTGAAGACTGGACATTCAGGAGTGCCAGTTTTTGATTTAAGTGCCAGACTGTCAGCTGGTGCTGCAGACCTGCCTGCCCTCTTCCCTGGGAGAACCCAAAACTAAATGAGCCGCAGGAACAGCACAATCTTCTCTATGAGCCCAGGGGCAGGTTTGGGCAGGAAGGACAACCACGGGTGGCTGTGCAGGAACACTTCCAGGGGTGTCACTGCAGCACTTCTTGTAGCATCAATGCCCAGGCTCACCACGGAGCCACGTGGTTCCTTACAGCTCCCTTCTGGATGCTCAGATCTCATTCCCCTTCTCCATCCATCCACCCACCCACCGGCGCCTTTGTGCTTTGACAGCGCCTCGCCACGCTGCTGCCTCGACCTTCTCCAGGGCTCTGATGGCAGCAGATGGTCTGTTGTGTCCAGCCAGCCAGCACCGAGGCCGAGGTCACCCTGCTCTGACGGGGAGACAAAGCCAAAGGCAGCGGTGACCGCGGCATCGCCCTTCCCGGGCGGGGGCTGTGCCGCTCCATTATGCCGCTCACAAGAGCCTCGTGTGTGCGACGGGGTGGGGAGGGGGAAGAATTTGGCTTTTCAGTGAGCTTATGCATGCCATTTAAAAAGCAGCCATCTGTTTTCACACGCCCAGCAGAAGGCAGCGGGTTCAGAGGGATGCGGGAAGGCTGCAGTTTGGCACAAAGAGCCATTTCAGAGAGGCTGCGCTGCTCTCGCGGTGGGCAGAGCTCCACTCCCTCCCTCCCGTGCCACTGAAACCCTCCTGCCTGCCTCGGGAGCTTGTCCCCCTCACAGGTGTCAGTGTGGGGATGACTGATGGCTCAGGAGCTGCCCCAGGACAGGACAAAGGGCTGTTTTCTGCCCCCACACCGTGACCACCCGTTAACATTTCCCTGTTTCCCCCTTGCACAGGCGATCCACGAGCGAGATAGTCTGTGTGTCAGCCCCATCAGCCCACGGCCTGGGGGCTGTTCAGGTCTCTGTCAGCGTGGACAGGGCTCAGCTGGAGAGGACCTTGCAGTTTGAGTACATTGATGATCCCAAGGTGCAGCACATCGAGCCCGAGTGGAGCATCGCCAGGTAACGCATGGATCTGACAGTGGGACCTCAACAGCTCTCCTTGTCTGGGGCTTCTCTCTCAGCACACACTCAGGGTCTGTTGGGAAATTCTCATCCCACCCAGCATCCTGGATTTGTCAGGGCTGGGCATCTGTGGTGTTTGAACTTACCAAAAATCACAGTTCCCAGAGTAGTTGTGATTCCCAAGGCAGTTCCAGCAGTCAGTCTGCACCCAAATTCTGGGAGCACAAATAAAGCCAAGATCACTCCCATCTGCTGCAGAAGGGCACAATTGCTCATTAAAGGCTCCTTCTTGTAGTCCTGAAATAAAACAAAACCAGCAACCACGAAGAAAGGGAAAAGCTGATGTTAATCAAAATGTACTGTCAGCCCAGATTCACTGCTGGGAATGGGGTGGCTGGTGCTGTCACATCATCGTGACATTGTCACTGCTAAAAACCCTGGGCCACGCTCATCCTGTGATTTTGCTTTAATGGTTGTGCTCACAAGGGCTGTAACATAGCTATCCATATCAAATTCCAATTATTTTTTTTTAAAATTGCCCTTGAAAGAGGTAAGTGTCTCGCAGGAGGCTCTGGAGATGCCTGCCTTGAGTCCAAATTCGGGATGGTGTCTGGTTTTGGAGGAGCTGGGTTGGATGGGCTGGTCAGGGCTGCTGACAGAGGGGGTCTGAGGGAGCAGCTGTGGAGGTGCTGGAGCTGTGGGTGAATCTGGGCCGTGCTGCTCCAGTTAACACGTGAAGGGAGAGGGGAAGGCTTTGCTCAGGGCACTGGCTGTAGGAGAAAGGGGGTACTCTGGCCCTGGGGGTTGTATCTCCCGTGGCCCTGATGGCTCTCCATCCCTCCCCTGCTCTGTGTGACAACTTGCTGTGTCTGCAGTCCAGAGGCAAGTGCCCGTCAGTTCCTTCACTGCACGAGCCATTTATCGTGGGCCTGGAAACCAGTGCTGTGTAAATCATTAAACACTGCCACTAATTTATTGTCTTACGTGTTTAGTCTCAGCTCCCCTGATTTCCTTGGTTCCTCATCCCGCTGCCTTGCAGTGTTTGAGGTGGGAAGGGGGGGCAGCTGAGAGCAGAAAATCCAGGGACACCCCTCCCCAGTGACTCAGGAGTGGGTATAAATCCATGCTGGTGCCTTAGGTGGCTGCAGAAAACATCTTTCTGAGCTCAACAAGCATCCTCCCTGTCAAGCCCAGGCTCTGTGCACAGCCCCAGCTCCATTAATCAGGTGTCTCCCTGTTCTCCACAGCGGGCACACACCCCTGACTGTCACTGGCTCCAACCTGGACGTGATCCAGGAGCCGAGGATCCGCGTCAAGTACAATGGGAAGGAGTTTGTCAACGTAAGTAGGTGCTGTCAGCACAGGGCATCCCCTGCATCCCCTCACCTGGCTGCAGGCACGTGGTTACTGGTGCCAGTGCTGTCTGTGGGGCCAGCCTTGCCATGGCACAAGCTGCCCTGGGGGTATTTCCCAAATTTACCCAAATATGGGGACGCACAGAAATGGGAAATTAATTCCTTGGCAGCACAGTAACCAAGGAGTTTTCACAGCTAGAAAGGAAGGATTTCATTTTAGATCATCTCCAACACCTCAAATTCTCTCTTGGGGCAGATAAACCTATTACCCTCCTGAAATCCCCCTTTTGTCAGAGCCCCTGAGCCCTGAGATCTCTCCTTTCCCCAGCACCCAGCTCAGCTCTGCAGGCACGTTCTGATGGGAAGTCCAAGTGGAGCTGTCCCCATCATTCCCAGCTGCTCCACACTCCCCATTTTAGGCCTGTGCTTTCTGGAAAAGCCCAGAGCTGGACACTGAGACTTGCCAGAGCTCTGAGGCTGCTTAGTTTAACTTAGTTTAGTCTATCCCTGGCCTTCTTCTATAAATAAACCTCCTGTTGCCTCAGCTCTGGGCCTGACGAGCCTGTACCAGCCCAGGGAGGGCAGGAGGGAGGGGAACCTTCCTGGGCATGAGGCTCTGGGTGTTTTGGTGAGCTGAGTGTTACTTTTATGCCTCCTATCACCCTGGTGTTCCCACAGCAAGGAGTTGGTAGCAGAGTTTGGGGTTGATGTGGAATGCCACCTCCTTCCCCTATCTGTATTTTTTCAGTCCACGAGTGAGAAACTGGAATGAATCCCCAGCTAAATGGGAACTAGGAAATCTTCTTGTGTGCTACAAGTAAGAATTGTACCTCCAGGACCTCAGAAATTGTTTTGATCAAGTAAAACTGAAATATATTGTTTCTATGCAGTGATCTTTGTGACTGAATCTGTATTATCTTGGAAAGGGCAAATCACTTAGCAGTCTTTTCCCATTCCTTTTCTCCCCCTCAAGACCTTTTTCATCTGAGTTCTTTTTAAAAAGACATCTAATTTCGTTGCTAGCACTTGCAGTTATAGTGCTACAAAAATAATTCTGAAGACACGAAATCGAGTGAAATTAAATCTTCCACTTAGGGAGGGAGGCCAAATGGTTGGGCTCTTGCTGCTTTACAAGGCAAGAGTCCCATAAATCAACCATCTCCCTGCTCTGAGGGCTGGAGGAGCCGTGGGTGTCCTCAGCCTGGCAGGAGATGACCTTCACGTTACCTCCAGCCCACGAGTGTCAGATGATCATTCCTTTCCCTCCCTGGCATTTGGGAATTGCCTCTAACCACCCATTTGCAGCAGGGAGAAGATATTCCCCGTGGGTCTTTTTCAGAGCTAACATTGCCCGAGAGGATGGAACTGGAAAGAAAAGCAAAAAAAAAAAGAAAAATAAAGAGAAAGGAGAAAGGTCTGCTGTGCAAGCCACTCTTTTTGAGCTCACTCTCCATCCCTGCACCAGTGCCCTCGTGCTGGATGGAGGGGAAGCACCTTACCCCAAACCATGGTTATAACACATCACAGAACCACTAAGGTTGGGAAAAAATCCTCTGAGATCATCGAGCATCGAGCCCGGATTAAACATTTCCAGCCCAACCTGAATCCCCGCGACTTTCCAGAGGGAATTTAGGGAGTCAGAGCATCACTGTCCAGGTCAAGGGTGGATTTTTCCTGTGCTGCCTCTCTCAGAGCAGCCCCTTCCCCCCAGGTGTGCAAGGTGGTGAACTCCACGGTGCTGCTGTGCCTCGCTCCCCCCCTCAGCCCCGAGTACCGGCCCGGCCTGGACGCCGTGGAGCGGCCGGACGAGTTCGGGTTCATCTTCAACAACGTGCAGGCCCTGCTGGTCTACAACGACACCAAGTTCATCTACTACCCCAACCCCACGTTTGAGATGCTGAGCCCCACCGGGGTGCTGGAGCAGAAGCCGGGCTCACCCATCATCCTGAAGGTAAGGAGACCCCCCCACCCGCTCATGCCATGGGAAGAAAAATATCCCAGGTATTGGAGTCTTATCCCTCCTTTGGAGAATGAGGTACACCAGCAGAGTGCTGTTGTTTGCACAAGCTGGGGATGAGCTGGAAACTGGAGGAATGGGCTGCATCTTTGTCAGTGTTCTCTCTGCTTGTCCCTAGGGCAGAAACCTGTGCCCGCCTGCCCCGGGAGGAGCCAAGCTCAACTACACCGTGCTGATCGGGGAAACCCCCTGTGCTGTCACTGTCTCCGAGACCCAGCTGCTGTGTGAGCCCCCAAACCTCACCGGACAGCACAAAGTCATGGTGAGGGACCAAACTCTCCATCAGCATCCCTTTCCCTCCCTCCTTCCCATCCTTTCTGCTCCTCCTCTAGCTCCCTGGCTCGCTCGGATGCTGAATGCAATGTCTTGTCCAAGGGCTGGGAGGATTTTAGATCTTCGTGGCTTTCTAATTGGAAGCTTAAAATATTGATGTGGATTAACACAGAGAAACTTTGTTCTTCCCTGAGACTCACTCCCTGCTATCAGAGCCTTCTAGAAGGAACAGATCTTTCCAGCAGTGCCTTTGGCACCGGGTACCATCCTTCCTCTGGATGAGGATGAGACCGTTCCCAGTGTTCTCCCTCCTGTAGGGATCTCATCAGCCCACGTAGCCAGACCTGATCTGCTAAGTGGATGTAAAGGTTTTGCCTTTTCCCGAAGCAGAAGCCAGGAACATCTGAACACTGCAGTGGTTGGATCAACAACCTCATCCAGGGGAACAGTCGGTGCCTTCCTCCGCTTTGGTTTTGGGCATCGCTGCTTCCTCTGCTCCTCTCACAGACCAAACATGCAGCTGCTGAAGTGCTTGAGTGGAGCCCAAATGAGATTGTAATTGTGATTTATTCCCCTTTAAGTTCAGCATCCAAAACATATTCAGATTATCACAGTGTGACTCCCAGAAGCACAACCTGGCTGAGAGCTGCTCGCATCTGTGGCCGGGGCACATCCAAGAAAAGCCTGCCCTGGCATTAACTGCAGCCTGTTTGCTCCATAGCTTTCACGTGGGGCTTTCTCTTCCCTTCTCTGCTCTCTCCTTCCAGTCACTCTGGTTTCTTGTCAGTGAAATTATCAGTGGGTTGCTAATGTCCACGGTTTACAAAAGGGAGTTGAAAGCTTATAAAATGAAAGTCAAATGGAGCCATCAGATAATAAGAACAAAGCCCAGATAGTGAAGGGCTGGCACATTTATCATCACTTGAAGCCTCCCTGTGTTCACATAAGCGGCACCCTCTGTGTTTGAAGGCAAATGGAGTTTTATGTCCTTAAACAGGGGTGGTTCAGTGCTTCCCAAGGGATCTGTACAGCCCATGGCGTGGGAAGGACGGGGCTTTGGGGCAGGTGACACCCTGACTCTGCTGGTGACCTGAGCTGTGCTTCGTAGGTGCGTGTTGGTGGGGTCATCTTCTCCCCTGGCTCGGTGAGCATCATCTCAGACAGCCTCCTGACCCTGCCGGCCATCGTCAGCATCGCGGCCGGGGGCAGCCTCCTCCTCATCATCGTCATCATCGTCCTCATCGCCTACAAGCGCAAGTCCCGCGAGAACGACCTCACTCTCAAGAGGCTGCAGATGCAGATGGACAACCTGGAGTCCCGGGTGGCCCTGGAGTGCAAGGAGGGTGGGTACTGCCCGGGACCGGGCGCTCTCTGGGTGCTGCGGCTCCGTGCTGGGGTTCCCGGTTTTCCCAGTCCCCCGGAGTTTGCAGCCAGGAGCGGGGTGTGGGTGTGTGCCCCTGTGGAGTTTATCCTGCCCTGGGAGGGTGGGCAGCCACAAGTGTGTCAGCAGCAGACACGGCTCTGCTCCCTGATGTGCAGAGAATAGGATTAGAGCTTGATCCTGCTTAAGTGACACGCCTGGATCGCGTGGATCGCACGGCACAAGCCCCGGGGTGCCCGCACGGCGTGTCCCCTTGTCTGATGGCTTTTTAGTGAGGGGCTTGCAAAAAGGCACAGAGAGAGAGGGTGCAGAGGAGGTTCAGACCCCCAAGTAACACCATGTATCCCAAAAGCAAGGCAGGAGGGTTGAAAAGCTGGTCCAGTCCCTCCTCCAGTCTAGAAATATAAGCCCAGAGCAGTAACAGGGCTGAGGGGTAGGAAAAGCTCCTCAGGCTTTTGCTTCTGGGAGATTTTGTGTGTCATTTGGAGCAGTCACACCTGCTGATTGCAAGTTTCTACATGGACAAATCCTGTCCCTTGCAAGGAGGTGGCTGAGCCTGGTCCCCCCTGTGGTGAAGCCCAGGTGAAGGTGTTTTTTTTGGAGGTGCTGCTGTTGTTCCCTTCCACCTGGAAATGGGCTCAGTGAATCAAAATAAAATAAATAGAAAGCTGCAAATTTCCCAGTGTATGTAGAGAATATGGTGTTGGATTTGTTCAGCTGATTTCAAGGATAGCCTTGAAAGCACAGGGCAAAAAATGAGATATATTGAGGAGGAAACCCAGCTTTGGCATGGCAGAGCCCAGCTGGGGTACAGAGGCCTCACTGAGCCAGCATGTCACACTTTGGAGAGGGAACATGAGGAGACAGATACAGCTGTATAACACATGATATTATGTTATGAGAGGAAGAATAAATTCCTTCCTGACCCCTGCAGCAGCTTGGATTTGACCTGCATCGGATTTGATTATTTTGGCAACTGTTGATAGAGGAGGGGAAGAAGAAGAAAGGAATGGGAGGCACCAAGTTATGAAAATAGATCCTTATTTCTCTCTGCAGCCTTTCAGGGTGTTTTAGGTGTGTGCACACAGGTGTGAACCGCATACAAATTAAGCAGCATCTTTGTTCTCAGCATCTGCTCTGTGCAGCGTGTGCTCTCCTGCTCTCAGGCTGACACAGAGCCTCCAAGGGTGAGGGTCTGCCTGAGCTACGAGGCCAGGGCTCCTCTGAATCAGCTCCTGAGCTGACCCATTTATGGGGTACAGGGAGAGCAGGCAGCCAGCCCTCCCCAAAACCTTCTCCCTGTAAGCCTCAGCTCCCAGAGTTCACCTCTCTGTGTCCTGTTCTCCTCTCCCTGAACAGCTTTTGCAGAGCTGCAGACGGACATCAATGAGTTGACCAGCGACCTGGATCGCTCTGGGATCCCCTACCTGGACTATCGGACTTATGCCATGAGGGTCCTTTTCCCTGGCATCGAGGACCACCCTGTCCTGCGGGAGCTGGAGGTAACAAACAACTGGAGGTAACAGCTCCAGCCCTTCCAAGTTTCCCTGACTCCTCAGGGAAGCCAGTGGAAAACCCTGAAGCACCTTTATACCTTCACAGCAAATCTTATTAGAGGCCCCGAGGTCAGTGGGGTGAGCTCAAAGTTCATTTTAGCTCAGGAGCTGCTGTTTTATCTCATCCCACGCTGCCTGTGGTTCCTTTTGGTTTCTCCCCCGTGGTGTTGCTTTATTTTTATTTTATGGGGTTTTATATTGCTCTAGGCCAGCAGCAAAGCATGTCAGAAAAGTTATGGGTGTGCTTTAAAGTCCTCCTTAGTCCCCTTACGGCGCAGGGGAATGCTGTGTGCCTGGAGCATCCTTGGATCATCCTGCCTGGAGCATCCTGCTGCTGTTCCACGGCGTGTCCACAGGAGGGCAAGCAGAATGCCCTGCCCAGGCATTCCGGCCTCTGAGCAAGCACTTCCATCTCCCTGGTTTTTCCACCAGGATGTGTAAATACAGATCAAAGATTTTCACTGAGGGTACAGAAGAACTGGGAACATACAGGGGTCCATCAGGTCACCTCACAGACGGGCCCTGCTCACCTGGGAGAGGGCCAAAAAAGTGATGGTGCTTCGAGAAACAGCTGCCACTCAGGAAGGGGCTGCCATCCTTCCCGTGGGATGGGACTGCCATCCTTCCCGTGGGATGGGACTGCCATCCTTCCCATGGGATGGGACTGCCATCCTCCCCACGGGGTGCCCAGAGGTACCAGGCTCAGCGCTGCCTCTCAGAGACTGGGATTGCTCCAGTAAATCCTGCAGTCCTGTTGCCTTCCACAGCCCAGGGGTTGGATGTAGGAGGAAGGAGTGATGGTTACTCGTGCTCCACAGGGCTGCATTGCTTTTCCAGGCAGCCCTAATGCCTCCATTTAGATTCCAGTGGGCCACCAGCACCAAGCAGTTGCTGTGGTGTTGATAAAACAGAACCAGCTTCTCCCAGCCCATTCCTGTGCCCTGAGTTTTCCAGCTCCATGCATTCTGTTTGCTGTTTGAATTGCCAACTAAGCTGATGCTCTAGCAAACAAATATGAATGCTTTTTGTTTTACTCGTGAAAAACAGAATTGCAGAAGTGATAAATGTGTTGCCAATTACACAGTTGCTTAATTATGTAACGTTAGTAAAACCAATACATAAGTCTCCAAGATGTTTGGTAAAGAGTTGCTTCATGTAGTTCATCATTTTCACTTGTAATGAATTACTTGAATCTGCAACTGGCTGAAAGCCTCAATTAATTTTTTACACTTGTCCCATAATAAAGCAATAGCCTAAATTAGTATTTAATTTACTTACAAGAGTGTCACTTTTTGTGCAGAACAAGCAGAACTGTGTGTCATTTATAGGGCCGTTAGCCCCAAAGCAGCAGCTTTATGGTGTGCAGAGAGTGCAGCTCAGAGCAAGGATTGAGGGGAGCTGTGCTGAGGGAGGAGAGGAAGGGTGATGTTTGCTCAGGATGGACCAGGGACCATGTTCAGGGATGCTCAGACTCTGAGAGATGGGGTGCTGGCTTGTGCACCCAGGGTTAGACCATACTGTGTACAGTTCTGTTGCTCCCACATAAGGAGGACATGGAAGTGTTGGAGCAAGTCCAGAGAAGGGCATAAAGCTTAAGGGGACTGGAGCACCTGCCCTACAGAGACAGGCTGAGAGTGTTGGGGCTGCTCAGCCTGGAGAAGAGAAGGTTGTGGGGAGACCTCACAAGCACCTTCCAGGATCTGAAGGAGCTGGAGATGGACTCTGCATCAGGAACTGGAGTGACAGGACAGGGGGGAACGTGTTCAAACTGAAAGAGAGTAGGTTTAGATCAGATGTTAGGAAGAAACTGTTCCCCATGAGGGTGGTGAGGCCCTGGAAGAGGTTGCCCAGAGAGATTGTTGACTCCCCATCCCTGGAAGTGTTCAAGGCCAGGCTGGACAGGGCTTGGAGCAACGTGATCTGGTGGAAGGTGTCCCTCCCCATGGCAGTGGGTTAGAATGAGATAAGCTTTAAGGTCCCTCCCTACCCAAGGCATTCTGTGATTCCATAGTTTACCCCCAGAGTGCTGGCAGGGTGATGCAGGGCTGCCCTCCAGCCCCTCGTCCTCCCGTCCCTCGCTGATGGACACGCTCTCCTCCACCCCAGGTCCAAGGGAACGGGCAGCAGAGCGTGGAGAAGGCCTTGAAGCTCTTTGCTCAGCTGATCAACAACAAAGTCTTCCTGCTGACCTTCATCCGGACGCTGGAGCTGCAGCGCAGCTTCTCCATGCGCGACCGCGGCAACGTGGCCTCGCTCATCATGACGGGGCTGCAGGGCAAGCTGGAGTACGCCACGGACGTGCTGAAGCAGCTGCTCTCCGACCTCATCGAGAAGAACCTGGAAAACAAGAACCATCCCAAGCTGCTCCTGCGCAGGTGAGGTCAGGGACAGCCCCCCCAGGCTGGCGCGGCCACGCTGCTGGTGGCATCGGAAGGGATTTTGGGCATTGGAAGGAGTTTCTTCGTGGAAAGGGTTGTTGAGCTTTGGAAGGGGGTGCCCAGGGAGGTGGTGGAGTCATCACCCCTGGAGGTGTTGAATGGACGTGGCACTCCATGCTCTGGGCTGGGGGACAGGTTAGACTCAATGGTCTTGGAGGTCTTTTCCAACCTCAATGATTCTGTGATCCAAGGGCTATGTGGGTGCAGGGTGCTGGTGTTGGAAAGAAAACACAGCTCTCCATGGAGGACTTCCATACATTTCCTCACCTGTGTCCAGCTCTCTGTGATTTCACAGATGGCTGAGAAGGTCCCAGACTGGATCCTCCAGGTCTCTCTGGGTGGAGAGCAGCATTTGTGTTCCACAGCTGGGCAAAGAGCTCCAGAGTGGATTAAGCGACTCACCCAAGGCTGTGCTGGGAAATGGCAGAAAGAAAAGAGGAAAAAATAGTGTATTAATGTAGGGCAGATGAGCAGCCACAAGTAAAAGGCTCCCCCTGTTCTCCATGTCATGAGCCACCCTGTCCCACATCCCTGTGGGCCCTGACTGTGCTGCAGAGCCTGGCTTGGCCACAGCTGCCCATGGACTGTGCCTGGGGCTCTGCTGGAATCTCGCTGGAGTGAGGGGATGAAGGGGAGGGGAGGATTTCACATCTCCAGGAAAATTTCAGGGATTCCTCCAGCCACAATGAATATACTTGACAGGAAATTGCTTTAAATCTGGCTGTGTTTGCGGAGGCAATAACTCATCTCGGGGAAGGGAAGCCGTCTTAATTTCCCCCGTGGTTTGACGAGTCGCTGGGAAGGCGTCTTCTGCCTCTGCCATCAATAATGACTGCTCGTGGAGCTCCAGAAAACACAGGGATGGTGATGAGAGCTGGGCCCCCTCCTGCCTGAATTACCCAGCAAAGAACCAGGGCCGTCTGTCCTGCACCAGGATTTACCCATTTCGCAGGGAACTTGACAGGGGGTCTTTCCAGGGATGAGGCATCTACCACCTCTCTGAGCAATTTGGGCCAGGCTTTCACCACCCTCATCATAAAAATTTCTGCTTTATATCTAGTCTGATTCCTCCCCCTTTTAGTTTAAAAGCTCTACCCCTTGTCCTTTTACTCCAGATCCCATTAAATCCACAGCTGGAGCCCTGTCCCAGCCCTGCACCCGGGTGTTGGTGCACAAAGCAACAGTCAGAGAATGTCTTGCTCTGACTTAATAAGGAGTGATCAACCACAAAGTGAAATACATCTTTTTAAAATTTTTTGAGCTCTCTGGTGGCAGCAGTTGATAACTCAGCTCTTTCCCTCTTTCTTCCTCGTTTTCCACTCTCTTTCTTCCACGACTGCCCCTCACGGGAGACAGCAAGAAAGTTGACGTTAAATCAAACAGCTGCTCTGGTTGCTGGCACTGAGCAGAGCACACGGCAGTTTAGAGACCTAGATAGAGCAGGGAAAATTAATAAAATACATATTTATTTTTTGGGTTCTCTCTCAGCTCGGCTTTGTTTAGGTTTGTTTTCTTCCCGGTGCCTCAGAAAGTCAGCGGAGCGGCCGAGGCGGTGGGTGCTGGCATCAGATTCCTTTGGAAGGTCACCTCTGGATTGTGCTTTTCGTTATGTGGTTGGTGTGAGAAGGGTTTTCTCCAAGTCTAGGGGTTCTCTGCTGCCATGTTAGTCCCCAGGAGCTTATTTTTTATTTTTAGAGCAGATCTCTACCAGCATTCAGAGACCTGCGATGGTGCGGAGTGACACCAGCCAGGGGCAGCACAAAGCCCTGCAGCAGATTTTGGGGTTCAACAGAGCCCTCCAGGTGTAGCAGAGAGAAGGAGAGGCCAGGCCTTGGGGTGGCAGGCAGAGTTTGGGGGATGGCTCACCCAGCCATCCCTTTTCCAAAGCAGAGGATGCAGGAATGCTCTATAAAGCTGTTCCCAGCAGCAATGGAGCTTCTGAGCTGCCCCTTTCCCCAGCCAGTGCAGGACAGTGATGATTAACTCAACTGCTGGCTGTCCCTGGGACTGATGCTCTGCAAATATCTCGCAGCATCAGACTGTGTTGAGATGAGATTCAGTGCTTGAGGGTAAAGGAGAAATGGGATTTGACAGAGATGCTCCGAGGTGTTTCTTTATGCTGTTCCATTCAGCTGATCATGTATTTCTGATAAAGAAATAGAAGGAAACAGCTAGACATGGAGTATGCAGTGCCCTTCTCCCATGCAATATGCCCCAACTTCTCTGTCACTCCATATTTCAGTTATTTTTATGGAGCTGGTGTCAGGCCCTGAGCAGCCCACAGGGACAGGGCACAGCATTGCTTCACTGGGAGGGCTAATTGTGAGACTTGCTAATTCTTAATTTAATATTCTATTAACAAAGTGGTTTATTAAATTAATATTCACCATCAAGTCCCGAATGTCCTGTTTTCTGAGGTTTCCACCTGTTCTTTAGTTTGTGTCACTGCCTCTCCATTTTTCTGTGGCTGTTTGGAAGTGTGTTAGTGCTTCTCCTCTTTAATTGGGTGCCCGAAATATTTCAAACAGGAGAACAACGTGTGTGTCAATTTGTAGCATGAATTTTTAGGCAGTTAATCAATTCAGGCTTAAATTCTTTGGGGACCTGCAGACATTTTCACAAATTCCTGGCAGATGTTGCCATCCTAAGAGATGATGGATAATGTGACCCCAGGTCCTTTGGCCGACTGGTGTCAGTTGTTGTTTGCTGAAATCTCTGGCTCCTCTTTATTCTTGCTCTTGCTTTGCTTTGGGATCAGGCCCTGGTGCTTCTATAGTGTGTGTTTTTAATTCCAAGCATTTGGAATGCTGTGTGGATTCATGGCAATAGGCAGTCCCTAATTCAAGGCAGCAGAGCAGATGGGGAAGAGTGGGGAAGAATTGGGTGTGGAGTGGGTCTCCAGGTCAGGGAGGAGGTCACCTGGTTCATGGTGAGGGCAGAGGGAGCACAGTCCCCAGAGGAAAGGGTGCTGCAGAGAGCAGGGTATTGGGTTCATCCCTCTTTGCTTGCTGGAATTTGGACCAGATCCTGGTGTCAGATGCTGAGGGGAAGGCTGGTGGTGCTGGGCCAGGCTGGCCAGGGTCCTGCTCACAGCTGGCCAGGCTGCAGCACAGCAGCTCTTCCCTGCATGGGTTGGGGACTGTGAGACTCCCTGCCACCACCACAGCCATCCTGTCCCAGGAAAAGGGACTGCGGTGCTTTAAGGAGAGTCTCTGGGTCCCGCAGAGCCGGCATTAAAAACTATCATTAGGAGCCATTGTATTTAAATTAGAGATAATCTCGGGCACAATGTGGGGAGAGGACACTGGGTGGGACTGGGGAGAAAGCTGCAATTTCCCCGCCATTGTCACTCTGCTGTCCCTGATTGCCGGGAACTGCCGCAAATCCCAGTGATTTACTGAGCCAGGCTGTAATTTGCACCACGTGCAAGGAGCTGAGTGTCACCAGACTCCCTGTCACCAGCCCCATCAGGGCTGTCACGGGCTGTCAGCTGGGCAAGCTGCTGTCAGCTCCGTACAGGGAGGGGGGACAGTGCTGGCCACATCCTGCTGCTCTGGAATCCTGGTCCTGAGCACCACGGAGCTGTGCCAGGCTCTGGGTGTAATGTGTGTCCTCCTGGTTTCCCCCTAGGACCGAGTCAGTGGCTGAGAAGATGCTGACAAACTGGTTTGCCTTCCTCCTCCACAAGTTCCTCAAGGTAAGGAGGGATGGAGCACAGACCCACCCTGTCACTGTGCTGTCTCACCCACCTGCCATCCCTGGGAGGGGATCTGGGCATGAAACTCTTCCATCAGACTCCAAGTTAAAAGGTGCAGTAGCAAGGCAGGGGAGGTGGAAATTTGTTGGAGGTGCCAACACCTGGGGCTGCTGCTCCATGGTCACAGCCTTCCTCAGAGCCCTCAGCTCTCCTGGTGTTATTCCCATGTCATGGAGTTTCTCTTACAGCTCTTTAGTACTTAGGAGAAATTCTCACATCTCCCGAGCTTCCATATTTTTTAACTTAATTTGTGGTTTTGGAAACCCCACAGAATTTGCTTCGTGGGAGCGAACAATGAGATCAAGATATCAAATTCCATTTTTTTACAGCCACATAGATTCAGGAGGGCTTTACCCTGCCAAAGACAGCAAACCCATGGAGCAGTGGAGCTCATGGGGTTGGCTGTCCTCTCCAGGAGCTGCTGGGGGCCAAACCTGGGTTGTACATGTGCTGAGGAGTGAGTGGGACCGTGTCTCTGCTGGGAGGAATCACGTGCCAAACCCATCTGCAGGCCAGTGGCCCTGGAGGAGAGGCACCATCACCTCTGTGTCAGCTCTGCTGTCCCTCTCTCGTGCAGGAATGTGCTGGAGAGCCACTCTTCATGCTCTACTGTGCCATCAAGCAGCAGATGGAGAAAGGCCCCATTGATGCCATCACAGGAGAAGCCCGTTACTCCCTCAGCGAGGACAAGCTCATCCGGCAGCAGATCGAGTACAAGACTCTGGTGAGTGATGCTGGAGGAGCTGCCAGGGAATCACTGCTGTCCCTCCCCTGTGAGCTCTGCTGACCTTGTGATTAGGACACTTCTGTGAGGCCTGAGTGCTGCCAGTGCAATAAAGACCCGTGTCCAAGTGAGGTGCATCCCTAATTTTCTGGTGTAAATAACCTGAGCCAAGCCTTTGGAAAGGCAGGTTTGAGGGGAATGTTTTATCTCCCTTGGGCATTGAATATGGACATCCAGGACTCTTACCTTAGAAATAATGATATAAATATACTTGGTGCAATAGCAATTAGGGCTGTAGTGGGTTTTTTTAATGAGAAAAGGCTGTTGTGACACGGTGTTACATTTCTCCTGGGTGCTCATCCTTTAGAGCATGGTGTGTTTCTCCTTCTCTTCCAGATCCTAAACTGTGTGAACCCAGATAATGAGAACAGTCCAGAGATCCCCGTGAAGGTGCTGAACTGTGACACCATCACCCAAGTCAAGGAGAAGATCCTCGATGCCGTGTACAAAAACGTCCCGTATTCCCAAAGACCGAGGGCCGTGGACATGGATTTGGGTAGGAGCTCCCCTGCCTGATAGGAGGGGGGTGATCAGAGAGGCTGACTGGGGATTCTTGGTGGGTTTTGCAGAGCCTGGCCCCTCTCTGACCGTGGCGTGTGCCTGGTTTTTGCCTCTCCCACAGAGTGGCGGCAGGGCCGGATCGCCCGGGTGGTCCTGCAGGATGAAGACATCACCACCAAGATCGAGGGAGACTGGAAGCGCCTGAACACCTTGATGCACTATCAGGTAGGGAAGCAGCCCCAGCTGACAGAAAGCAGCTCCCAGAAAGCTGCCAGGAGGAAGGAAAGAAAAGCAGGACGTTGATTCCCAAGCGTCTCGTCTGCCAAGACAGACAGGGAGGTCACGTTTGTGTGATAAACCAGAAGGGTTCCATGTGCTTCTGCATTAGGTGGGAAAGTAACCTTGACATGGATCTCAAAGGAACCAGCAGGGTTGAAAATTGGCTAAATTAAACCTGCCAACCGTGGGAGGGAGACGGAGGGAGCAGTGGTGAGGGCTGAGCTGCCACTGCTGGGCATGTGGGGCCAGGGAAGGGGTGACAAGGGGGGCTCAGGTCGTTGGCTGGGGGGTCTGAGACAACCAGGAGTGCAGCAGGGGAGGAGGGGGAGTCTCTGCCTTCCCTGAGAGCTTTGCAAACGCCACTGGTCTGATGCAAAGCACAAGCTGTAGCAGCAGCTTCTCTCTCATACTCATGTTCCTCCTGTGTGTTGACTTTGGGGCATTTTACAGGCAGGGAAAAAGGGAAACAGAGCAAATACTTCAAATGCTGTCACACAGGAGGGCTGAGGGAGTGCTGGGGGGGGTACAGGATGAGGCCAGGTCAACAAAAGGGGGATATCAAGAGCTCCTCCTTGACATCAAACCTCTTAAATCCCCAAGTCAGGTTTCAGGAGGTTTGTCACTGAAGTCACATAAAGTGAAGCCAGGCAGGGAAGATGCTCAGTCCTGCATCAGATGGGGTGGGTGAGGCGGCCTGAGGAATTGTTGCCATCTTTAACTTCTGGGCACGGCAGTGCCTGTTGGAAAGGGCTCCTTGCACTGTGAGAGAGGTAAAGAGGGGGCTGAGGAAGGTTTGGTTTCAGGGAATCAAAGGCTTTTCCTCAAAGCCTGTCTGCAGCAGAGGATAACTGCATTAATTGGGACCCGTAACCTACTCCTGTCCATCACTCCCACCCCAGAAGTGTTTAGTATTTAATCTGGCATCTTTCCCTGTTTATACACCATCTCCAGTCCATCAGCCTGACTCACGCTGTGTGAGTTGAATGGGAGCCAGTATTGACAGGAGCCATGTAATCAGGGAGCGAGGCAGGAGAATGGCATGAATATGCACCGTGCATGTTAAAAGGAACCTCGAGGGTCAACTTTGGCGAGCAGCCCCCAGGATTTAAACACAGATCGCCGTAAAAATGTCACAGGAGTTGTGCAGATTAATTCCATTGTTCCTAAAATCTGTTTTACCTGACAGTTGCAAGGGATTAACCAACATGCAGGGAAGCAGCGAGACTTTATTATGCCTTGATCTTTAAAAGTCATCGTGAGGAAGTCACAAGTGAAAGCTGTGCTTGTCTGATGTGTGGTGGATGCTGGGGGAGGGAGCACTTTCATTTTAGTGCCTGTGGGAAAAGCTGAGCCACAAGCTTACCCTTAAAATAAACAAAACCCTTGCAAGCACTCGAGATGCTGCAGCTCTTCCTGCCATTTGAATGTCAGCTGTGCTCTGGAAGAAAGGAGAAGTTTGCTACCAAACATCTAACCAGGTAGATGCCTTGTGTCTTCCTGCTCTGGCCCGAGCTCTGCACAGCCCAACTGAGCTGTTTCACTCATTAAAAAGGAGCCAACCTCTCTTTCACTGCAGCAGAAATCTTGTCAAGGCAAGGCTTTTGCCAAAAACAAACAGCAATATATATATATATATATATATATATATATATATTTGCTATTCCTACCAGGTTGTGTTTCTTTCCTTTTTTCTGTTGGAGCAATAAATGTTTTTATTAGGTATCAAAAATACAGATGCTCCAGGACTACACAGTAAAACAAATACATGGGCAAAGGCACAGCTTAAAGAGGGTATAAAATCATTTGAGTTCCAAGTGCTGCTGTCTCACCATTTAACAGGAATGTTACCCATGAAACAGGTGTGGTTCAAGCCATTAAAATATATGTAGATTTCCAGAGGACTTGTGAAGATGATTTCTAAATTTCTGGGGGAAAAAAAAATGAAAGCTTGCTTTCTAAAGCTCTGCCCATCTTTTATTCAGAGCTGTCTTGTCTTTATTCTGATCTGAAGGCAGAGAGATCTCTGGGTTTGCACGTGGAGGTTGGAGATGCACAGCTCATGTTTCCATCCAGGTGTGTCTCTTGGAGAGTTGCTCTCACCTGGGAGGCTGCAGGAGGGACCAGAACATCCCTGGACCGCTCAGCCCTGCCCTGCTCCTGATTCCTGGGATCCCTTCTCTCCTCAGCCCCATTCCCTGCATCTCCAGGGCTCCAAACCACCCTCCTCCTCCCTGTGCCCTGAGGGCTCTGCAGAGGGCAGTTATTTAGCTCCAAGAGTTTCTCAGCTCCACCCCTGGCCGCCGGATTTGACACTATTACATTTGTTTTCTGCATTAGAATGACGAAAATATAATAACTGATCAAATGGATTTTTCACGGGAAGCCTTTGCATACAACACCAAATTGGATTTAAAGAAAAATATTCATCTCTCTAATATTTTTGAACCACTTTATAAAATTATGCAGTGAATTGTACACCTGCTGCTTATTTCTTCATTTATAAAAGTAGATGTATGGCTTAAATAGGTGTAATTCTTTGTTAAATTCTCTGGAGCTTTTGTATGTGGTAAGGAATTATATTACATTTGTGTCATATCCTTTTGGCTTCATGGCTATTAAACTCCATGGGAGAGTCTCACCCCGTGTGGTTTCGCTCAAGAAAAATGAAACACTGAATTTAATATTAAATGATTTACAGTGGCTCACGCAGGGTTAACTCAGAGGCAGCAGAGCATGAATACCTGTCAGCCACTGGGAGTCTGGAGAGGCCAAGAGGCTAAAAAACTGTTTTAAAGGGAAAATTAGAAGGACAAAGGGAAGATTTGTGTGGAAAATGAGACTCTGGAGCCGAGGGTGGCAGAGCTGGAATCCTCACTGCGTCCCCGCTGCCCCACGCAGGCACAGCCCGGGCTCCCACCTCCCCGCTCCAGGTTTTATTTCTCCTCTCTTTAAGGTGTTTTGTGCACCACGCTTCCAGCTTGTAGAATAATCAGAATATTTATAAAGTTGTAAAGCAGCCAGCCAGCTCCCGGGGCGTCTCTGGGGCTTTCTGGGAGTGTGGCAGCGGCGGAGCGAGATGGGAAACGAATGCGTGTTACATCTGATGCTAATTTGCACGCTGGTGGTTTTTTAGCTGACAAGAGCCATTCGACCCAAAATTTAGAGAGTGAGAGTGCTCTTATGTGTGTGTGTGGAATTTTTAATGCCTCTCTCCCAGTTAACCACAGCCCTGGTGGAAATGGAGCCACTCCTCCATGGGAGCACCCCAGGCTCGGGTTTCTCCCTGAGCTGGAGTGGCAGCTAAGAACGGCCTAAGAAAATATCAGCACTGATCATTTCTTCCTTTGGCTTAACAAATTGCATGAAGTGAGGCAGGAGCAGACAAGGAAATAATGGAGGTGTTTGGAGTGTTTTTTCTTAGAAATATCTCACTTTTGTGCCGTGAACCACAAGTGACTATTATTTCCACTATCACCAGCAATAATAATAACTCTCATTTCCATGAAACCTTTCATCTGAATGGCCTTGAAAGGCAACACAGGGCACTGTGTGAAGCTCACCTTGTGGCTGCAGGTGTTGTACAAACACCTGGAGAGGCTGGGGAAGCAAAAAACACCTGGAGCATCCCGTGCACAGGGTCAATGCTGAGTCCCTCACAGGACTCCTGGCAAATAATGGAGGATTTATTCCCAAAAGAAATTCTTCCAGCAGGAAGAGGCATTTCTTTTGTGCAGGTCCTCTAAAAAGTGTGTTGTCTGGGCCCTGGCAGGCTGTGGTGACTCTGTTCTCTGCTCCCTTGCTGTGCTGCACGACAGGTCACAAGTTCAAAATTAAAAGCCACTCAGGCCCATTCCCTGGAAACCTGCAGATTCTTAATTAAGGGGAATAAGTTAGAAAACTTCCAGTGACTACTGGATTTATAGGGAGGATAAAATTAAACATGGCTACTAAAATCTGCTGTAACAAAACCTTGTTAGCACTAATGTTCATTTATAGTTTGACTTCCCAGTGTTTAATTCCTTCTCTGGAGCAATAAAGGGATAACAATTAAATACCCTGAAAGATGGCTTTATGACTTGCTCAGCTGTAAATCAAACTTTTAAAGTTCGTAAAAATTGCTAAAATAAAAAATGGTTTAATAGGAATGTTTTATGGCCCATAACGTTATTACAGCCCTTTTATTCCCTCTGCATTGTTACTTTAATTGGATCACAACAATTCTTGAGATTCTCATTTTTATTGGATAAAGCATAACCTTAAATCAGAACGACCAAAAGCATCTTCAGATAAAAAAATAAATCTTTGATTTATCACCCCTTTCCTTCAGGCTCTGGGCTGTAGAGCTGCTGCAGACCCAGCATGGGGCTCTGCCAGGGCTGGGTGGCTCCCTGTGCCCACCCTTGGCACCCTTCTGCCCAGGATTTGCTGGATCAGCAGCTGGTGATCCCAATGTGGAGGGTGGATCCCACTGATCTTCTCCTCCTCTTTTGCCTCCCCAGGTGTCCGACCGCTCAGTCGTGGCTCTCGTTCCCAAGCAAACCTCCTCCTACAATATTCCTGCCTCTGCCAGTATATCCCGGACATCTATCAGCAGATATGGTAAGAAGGGATGGGAAATGGTGGGTACTGCAAGGAATTAGGTGGGGGAAAAGCAGCAGATTCCCCCCAAAAAACCGCCCCACACGAACCAAAATGAACACCCAGGTGCCCAACAGGAAAATGTCCTTGGCTGCTGGTGTTTCCTTGCAAAGGCTTTTCCATCTATGAGCAGAACAGCCAAAAGACCAGAGAAGCTGAGAGGAGGGAGAAGGGAATGCCAGGCACATGAGTAACTTTTAGGAATGTTGGTCCTGGGAAAGTCCAGGGAAGTTGTTTGTCTCAGAGGGGGTGGGTGATGCAGAGCCCCTCTGGGGCTCCCACTGCAGGAAAGGAGCTTTGTGTCCCCTGCATGACAGAAAAGCCTGAGTCTTTCACCTTTCCCTTCTCTAAGTGGAGGATCCTGAGTTCTTTGCTAATGGGTCAAAATAGGGAACAGCAATCTTAACACAGAGTGCTGGGATGTGCCCACCTGGGAATTCAGGATTTGCATAATAGCAGGGCTCAGCACATTCCAGAGGGTCCCTGAAGATGCTGCAGCCTGAGTAAATGAGTCTGTGAGGTGCCAGGTGTGCGTTTATAACACTAAATCCACAATAATAGTAATAATATACTTCCATAAAAGGCAGCAGTGGCAAAATCTCTGGTGCGCTGATCTTTCATTATCGTTCATTTTGCAGAGTGTTTTACAAGCAAAAAGTCTCCTGACAAACCCATCTCCTCCTCTTGTTTATGGCTCCCAAAATAATGTTGGGTTTTTTTTCCTTGAGCAAGGGTTCTGAGGAGCCAAAAATAGGCTGGTCTTTAGGTAAAATCCAGGAGAAAAGGCATTTCTCCCTGTGTGGTGTAGATCCCCCAAATGTCCAGCACATCCCACACTTCAGGTGATGGAAAAACCAAGGCTGGGTCACACAACCTGAGTCCTTACAGCTCATTGATCTATGTCAGCTGGCAAAGCTTTTGCAAACTACCAATGTGAGCGATCATTGCTCATGTTAAGATTAATATTTCTAATTGTGCTGACAGAATTTAAATTAGATACTTATTTACTTCCCCTGTTATATATCAGTACGGAGATGTGTTTAAAAATAGAATTACTAGATGCTTTCCTAACTGTCCCTTTGTCTGTCTCCTTAATTATATCAGTTGGAGTACTCATTTATCTAAGCCTTAATCAGGGATGAAAATCCAGCTAGTTTGGTAATGACTCAAGTATTTCCCTCGGCTGATTTATGATTGATCCCCGTACTCTTGACTAGGAGGTTGAGCAGTGAATTGAAGGCTAAACTTGAGAAAATCCACAAGGTTTCCAGAGAACAAAGAAATTTAGTGAGAGGAAAAAATCCAGCGAGGCACAGCCGGGCTCCTCAGCCTCCTGTCTCAGCTTGGAGACGCCGTGGATGGGATCCAGGGAGGCACATTCTTTGGGAAGTTAAATACATAAATAAATATATGTCACATCCCCCCCATGGTTCCTGAGCAATTAAGGGAAAGACTGTTGTCTGCCTGCCTCCTGTTGAGCTCCCCTTTCCCTTCAGGGCAGGAAGGACAGCAGGAGGCTGGACCTGCTCAGCCCACGGATGGTACAGCTGGGGTGCAGGACTGGCCTTGGGCTCTGCAGTTGATGCTCAGCTTGAGCCCTTGCTGCTCTCCTGAAAGCCTCAAGGACAAGACCAGTAGTTTCTTCTGCCTTTTGTGCTCGTTGTGCTGAGCAGGGTTTTATTATTTGCAAAATACTGGACAAAACACAAGACTGTGGCGCTGCAGGAGTTGGTGCCCGGGGTTAACGTGTGTGAGCTCATGGACAAATCTTGTGTGGGCCTGTATGATGAGTTCACATAAGGATGTGAATGGAGCAGGAAAGTCCATGTCTGAGTGTGAACAGAGAAAAGCCCAAGTCTGAGGGACTCTATTCGGTGCAGACCAACACATATCAACATTTTGTTGGTGCCTGGGTGGTTTTATATTTCATCACCCCATAAAAAAGCCAGTGCAGGTGGTTTGGGCGTTAGCAAACGTGGTGGTGTCACTGAGAAGAGACACTGAGGGGAGTGGAAAAAGGGTTTGCTTTGAGTGTGACCAACTTCTCTCCCCATCATCCAGACTCCACCTTCCGCTACACCGGCAGCCCCGACAGCCTGCGCTCCCGGGCCCCCATGATCACCCCCGACCTGGAGAGCGGGGTCAAGGTCTGGCACCTGGTCAAAAACCACGACCATGGAGACCAGAAGGAGGGAGACAGGGGCAGTAAGATGGTGTCTGAGATCTACCTGACCAGGCTGCTGGCCACAAAGGTAACTCCCGTGCGCTGAATTCGCGTGGGAAACGCACAGTGAGGTTCATCCACAGACACTTCTCGGGGGTCCTGTGCAGCCCCTGATGATGCTCAGCTCCCAGGAGGTCTGTCCCTGCTGGGTTTTCCTGGGACCAGGTGGGTGTTGGAGCAGCAACAGAACCACAGCCCAGATTTCCCCACACTCAAGGCTGTTGCTGCAATTCTTCGTTCTTTTGCACAGTATTAAAACACAAAGAGTGTTTTAATTTGCAGCAGCGCCTGCAAATATTTACCCGGTTTCCTTGACCAGAGAGAGTCTTCCTGTCTTTCCTCCCACGTTCATCACCGTGGATAACACAGATGTGCTTTGGAAAGCCAAAAAAAAATGGTTTCAGGTTAGAAATAAAGAGCAAATTCAGCCCTGAGTAGCTGCAGGCCAGAGCTTTCCCCGGGGACCCTCCAGAGCAGTCAGCGCTCGGAAAGACCCCGACCTCGTTATTCCTATGGGGGGGTCCATGGCAGCACTTTGAGGGGCTGGTAACATCTGGCTGCTTGGCCAAGCGTGTGCCCATCCCTCCCCTCACCCCCTGGGTTTGCTGCTGCCTCCAGGGAACGCTGCAGAAGTTCGTGGACGACTTGTTCGAGACGCTGTTCAGCACCGTGCACCGCGGCAGCGCGCTCCCGCTCGCCATCAAGTACATGTTCGATTTCCTGGATGAGCAGGCGGACAAGCACGGCATCCACGACACGGATGTGAGGCACACGTGGAAGAGCAATTGGTAAGAGGGGGAGGCAGGTCCGAGTGTTGAGCTGTGTCCTAGGGTGGAACAGAGGTGGGGAATTGCTTTGGGAAGGCCGGGGAGCACCAAGTTGGGCAAGAGGGCACAGTCGTAAGCTGCGCCAGGAAAGGTTTAGGTTGGACATTAGGAAGAAGTTCTTTACAGAGTGGTTGGGCATTGGAATGGGCTGCCCAGGGAAGTAGCAGTCACCATCCCTAGAGAGATTTAAAAAGAGACTGGATGTGGCACTCAGTGCCATGGTCTAGTAGACAAGGTGGTGTTGGGTCAAAAGGTTGGACTCGATGATCTCAGAGGTCTGAGAATCTCTGGCTGATTCTGTGGAGCCATGCAGCTTCAGAGCATGAGATGTGCCACAAAGCTGTGCAGATGCTTTTCAGCCAGCACTGATGCTGCCCCGGTGGATGTGGCAGTGGGGTTTGATCCTGGGTTGGGCTGCCAGTGTGGTGTTCGTGGAATCACAGAATCATAGAACATCCTGATTTGGAAGGGAAGGGTATTAAAGCACAAGCCTGAGTGCTTGTGTTCAGCACCGCGGCACGTGCTCTGAGTCCTCTGCCCAAGTGGAAGCTGGAACCAGCCTCTGATTCCCACACTTTGGAAAGAGCCAGTCTGTGAGTGGGAGGCAGGGCTCCATGCCCACACCACCCTGCCTGCACAACCCTGCTGTGGCACAAATGTCAAGACTGCCTGGGAGGGGAGAGCTCAGCCAGTGGCTGCACCTTTCCCATCACTTCAGGCAGCAGCTGGAGCATTTGGGCATCAGGAGGAGGTGGCACGGGGGGAAGGAGCCAGCCCCATGTGCCATCGGCCTTCTCCAAACAATAACAGCTCTCACATCTCTGCCTCTGCTGTTATTTTAGGATTAAAGGCTCCGTGGGTTGTAAATTTACCTCTGTGAGGAAGGAAGAAAAGCACAACAAATGGTTGCTTCCTAAAGACTTTGTATTTCCCCCCTGAGTCCCTCATGGCTTAAAAGGCCTCTAATCATCGTGGCTGCAAAAGCTGGGTTCCCCACTAAGGCTGTGGGAAGCTCAAAACAATTCCTTGAAAGCCTTAGAAGAAGGAGTTATTGGGGTAAAAATTGTGGAATCAACAAGAAATTTTGAGACCTTCTTAAAGCAATAAAAAAAGGAAACAATGACCACCAGAGTTTGGCCTGCCAGAGGCATCACACCCCAGGAGCCCTGGCCCTTCCTTCTCCCCGGGGCATGGTGGGCTCGGCTGAGCTGCAGCATTCCCAGGAAGGGAATTTTGGTGGGGAGATGGGAGCGGGCTTGTGCCACTGGAGCAGGTCAAAGCAAATGGAGGCTTGGAAGAGGGAGCTGGGTGTGCTGGGGATGTGGCTGAGCCGCTCACCTGCAGTGCAGCAAGAGTTAAGGCTGCAGCCTTCAGCGAGCTGGGGAGACAGAGGGAGCTGAGACTTGAAAGGTAATAGAAAGCAGCAGCTGTTTTTTTGATCCTGCTATACAGCCGAAGAAAAAAAGGAATAATAATTCCCCTTTGATTGCAAAGGCCTCGGGATTTGGGGACAAAGCCTCTGATGCTGCTGCACCTCCCGTGGATGATGGGCCGCGGCGTGGCCGGGCAGCGGCTGATTAGTGTGGGAGTGACTGCCCCGGGCTCACCCCGTGCTGCATCCATCCGCTCTAACCAGCTCAGTTTAATGGGCCTCTCACAGAGATGCTCCCCCAGAACCCCCAAACACTGCCCAGCTCTGCCCTGGCACAGCCAGCCTGCCCTCCTGCCCCATACCTCCCCCCCTGTGCGGGATCAGAGCCCGGGGCAGCTCCCAGGGCAGCAGTGCCCAGCACAGGTATGGCAGGACCATCACCAGCAATCTGGGCAGCACTGGGCTAACTGGTGCTTCATGCCCCTGGCCCAGCTCCTGTTCAAATTCTTCTAATTCTTCAGCATGTGCCCTTTCCCAGCCTTTGTCTTCGCATCTAATTTTGTTTCTCTCTTGCCCTCCAGCCTCCCCCTCCGATTCTGGGTGAACGTAATCAAAAACCCCCAGTTCGTGTTCGACATCCACAAGGGCAGCATCACGGACGCCTGCCTCTCCGTCGTGGCTCAGACCTTCATGGACTCCTGCTCCACCTCGGAGCACCGCCTGGGCAAGGACTCCCCCTCCAACAAGCTGCTGTACGCCAAGGACATCCCCAGCTACAAGAGCTGGGTGGAGAGGTGGGCAGCAGTGTGGGTGGGGGTTGCTCTGCTCCTGCCCAACCTCCCATGGCCGGTGATCACAGAATAGAATGTTGGGAAGTGGATATAGAACAGCTGGAAGGGACTCACAGGGATCATCGATGATTGCAGCCCCGCCGAGCATCGCTGCTCTTATTTTCAGCTTGTTACAGACCACAATCCTGTTTTCTAGACTCAAACACGAGGCGAAATGATGTTCTTTTCCCCGCAGAGCTCAGTTTAAATCCCAAGGGGAAAAGGAGCATCTTGAGCTGCCGTGTTTCACGTGCCCTCCCCTGGCCTCTCCTTCCCGCAGGTATTACGCCGACATCGCCAAGCTCCCCGCCATCAGCGACCAGGACATGAACGCCTACCTCGCCGAGCAGTCGCGCCTGCACGCCGTGGAGTTCAACATGCTGAGTGCCCTCAACGAGATCTACTCCTATGTCAGCAAGTACAGCGAAGAGGTGGGTGTGCCCTGGGCAGTGATGTCCCCTGGGTGTCCCCCGGGGCAGTGGTGTTCCGTGGGCAATGGTGTCCCCTGGGGGAATGGTGTCCCCTGGGGTAATGGTGTTCCCTGGAGTGATGATGTCCCCTGGGCAATGGTGTTCCCTGGGGCCATGGTGTCCCCTGGGGTAATGGTGTTCCCTGGAGTGATGGTGTCCCCTGGGGGAATGGTGTTCCCTGGAGTGATGGTGTCCCCTGGGCAATGGTGTCACATGGGGAATGGTGTCCCCTCGGCAAATGGTGTTCCCTAGAGTGATGATGTCTCCTGGGCAATGGTGTTCCCTAGAGTGATGATGTCCCCTGGGCAATGGTGTCCCCTGGGGCCATGGTGTCCCCTGCGGTAATGGTGTTCCCTGGAGTGATGGTGTCCCCTGGGCAATGGTGTCCCCTGGGGGAATGGTGTTCTCTGCAGCCATGGTGTCCCCTGGGGTGATGCTGTCCCACGGCGTGCGTGTGACAGACCAGATGCACTTCAGTGCAGTGGTGGGTTGTGCAGTGATCCCTCCTGCTGCCACCCAGAGCTCCCCTTGCCCTTGGTGCAGCGTGGCTGTAGCTGGCAGCGCTGCTGTCCTGCTGTTCTCTTCGTGCACAAAGAGGTTTGGGTCCTGCAGCACAATCCCAGGAGGATTGAGAGCTAAAATATTGTGGGAGCACCTGGATTCCTCAGCCTTGGCATGCACCTGGTGCAGCCTGCTCCTTAATGCAGTGGAAAATCATCATGACCCACTGAAGCTCCCCAGAAACATCCCTGTCTTTTGGGAAGAGCGCAGTCCAAATCCCACGTTGCAGTGACGCAGACTCCTGTTTGCAAAGACACCCTGGCAGCGTGAGCTCCTTTAATGAATGCATCACTTGAAACCAAGTTCTTGCCATCTGTTCCACCCCTTCATTTCGCTGTGAGAAGAACCTTATTTTGCAATTACGTCCGTTAAAAGGGAGGGTTTTGTCGTTTAACTGCGTGTACGCGTTTGCCACACGATGCCGCGGCTATTTTCCGATTAAAGGGTTTAAAAAAAATCTCATCAGTTCCGTGCTAAACGAGACAAGAAGTGTTGGAGTCCAAGGTACAGGGGAGGGTCAGAATGATTTTGTTGTGCGGGTATTGAGCGGTTCAACAAACCAACAGCGACGGCGAAGCGCTGGGCGCGTTGCTTCGCCGGTTATTTGAGTTTCACACCTCCCCATTTCGAGTTGCTCACATCTCACTGCCCACCCACCTCCTCCACCCCCTCTCTCACACACTGACTTCTTTCTCTGTTTCTTTTTTTCTCCCCCCCCCCCGTTTTATTTTCTCTCCCCCAGCTCATCGGGGCTCTGGAGCAGGATGAGCAGGCACGTAGACAGCGGCTGGCTTACAAAGTAGAGCAACTTATTGGGGCCATGTCTATTGAGAGCTGAAGAAAGGTCGTGGTGCTCAAGGCTGGCAAAGGGCAGAGGATCACATGGACTCTCGGGAATTTAGAGGGAGAACAAGCAAGGAAGGTGCTGGACACAAATACCAAGGCTCTTCTGGAGCGAACAGAGACTGGCCCAAGGACTGACTGCATTCAAAAATCATGTAGGAACCGGTTTGAAAGGCAGGAAGAGAAGAAGATAAAACATCTCAATCCAAGTCTGATCAAGGTGGATCATTTTTTCGAGCATACATGGAAAGAAGGAACCTGGATGTCTCCATGACTGCTGCTTTGCATGAAAATTGTTTGATGTATATTAGAAAATAAAACTTTATTTAAAGGCCTTTTTTTTTTTTTAAGAAAAGGAAGAAAAAGTACAAAAAAAAAATAGAGCAAAAACCACAGAGGCCATAGAGATAATCCTGGCAACAAGGATCAGCTCTGAATCCTGTCCTCGAGAGCCTCCTGAGGACGCGGCTCAGACATTCTGCGAACGGACTCTCACACCAGTTGGAACATCTGGAAAACCGAAATCGTCTTCTTTTTGGGATCTTATAAAACAACATGAGCACAAGTTTGCACCACACCTTTCTCCACAAAGTGAAATAGCGGTTTAGCCCGAAAATAGTTCAGTGGCTGAGTAATTTATAGGCACTAGAAGGAACTTTACCTGAATTGCAAAACCATCAGATCATCCGACCTGTCCTGAAGTCCAGCTTTATCAATGTATTTATATAGTGTCAATATATATATTTTTTTTAAATCCCATTTGCTGTCGAAGGAGGAAAGATCGGAATTTAAATGCTTTTTCCCATTTCTACCCCATTCCACCTCGCAGTGGCTGCGGTGATCCAGCAGTGATGGGCTCAGTGCCTGGCATGGCTGTGGTGATCCAGCAGTGATCTGGCAGTGTCCAGAATGGTTGGGATGATCCAGCAGTGATCCACTCAGTGCCTGGCATGACTGTGATGATCCAGCAGTGATCTGGCAGTGTCCAGCGTGGTTGGGATGATCCAGCAGTGATCCACTCAGTGCCTGGCATGACTGTGATGATCCAGCAGTGATCTGGCAGTGTCCAGCATGGGGATCCAGCAGTGACCCATCCAGTATCCCATTGCTGGTCCCACGTGAGCCCAGCCGGCCTCCTGCCCTCACCCCCCCGGGCAGAGCTGGGATGATGCCTCCAGGGTTGATTTTGGGGGGTTTCTTGCAGCCACCTCCCATTTCTTGCAGTAAAACCCGACAAAGCCCCGCTGTTTACTGTGGGTGATACTTGAAAAGCCTGGACATCACAAGAGGAGACATTTGTTGCTCTTCTCTTTGCCACGCAGAGCCAGTTGGCACAGGCTCCCTTTGGGTTTCTCTGCCACGCTGCCCAGGGTCAGGACTTGTATTTCCACTGGAAAGGGGAAAGAAATCTCTGCTCTAGGCAAGGGCAAACCTTAACCAGCACCCGCAGGCCAGCCAGTGCTGCTGTCGTGTCTCTGTCTCGGCGTCTCATTGTTCTCATTGTTCTCTTCAGTCCCTTGCTGGCCCCCCCAGCACGTGTTCTTGTGGCCAGTGACAGGCAAATGTTTGTGAGTGTTATTACTTTCAAAGACACCAAAGCTTATGTGTGTCCCTTTGTAGAGTGCCAGGAGGGGAAGGAACGCTGTAAATATTTCTCTCTGTAGTAAATACTGATATGTGTGCAGGCTGCAGCGGGGAGGGCAGGGTGATGAGGTCTAATGGAAATACAAGTATTGACTGCATGAGCTTGGCAGTGGCACCAAAATAGCTCCTGGCATCTGCTCAGCCTGCCCGGGCAGGGCCACACCAGACTGGGACCTTAGTTTGCGGCCAGCGTGTGTCGAAGGAAAATCCATTTTCATATCCATCCTCCTCCTCCACTGTTCCTGCCTAGAGGAGCCCAGCAGGGTCACCACGGGCTCCCTGGGCACCAGAGAGCTGCTGGTTTTCTGTCTCTTGCAGTTCAGCAACAGGAGAGGGGAGAAAAGCGTGCGGAGAAATACTCAGGAAACCTGTTGGTTTAATTACCGTTCAGTAAAAGCCATGCCAAGCCTGCTTTCTTTTGGCAATCCACTTCTGTGAGTTTCTCTGGGCCCTGTTAATATTCTGGAAGAAAATACTGATGACAGTGATCGACCTTGTGCAATAACTTCTTGACATTTACAACGGCCTGAGCACTGGATTTACTGAGACACGGAGAGAGCGTCAGAAACAGAGACTGCCAGGCAGAGCAGGATTCATACTGCCTGTTACTGGGGAGTTTCCTTCCCAGGGATCCTGCTCCTGCACAGTGAATCTAATGTCAAAGGCAGAAAATGTGCAAATGTCTGGGTTGTCCTGTTGGGCATCACAGAGCCCAGTGCCAGGGACGGCCTTGGAGCATCCACCAGCCTGGCCTGCTCTTTGCTGTGGGTCTCACAGGACATTGCAGAGGGTCAGGCTTTGAAATCCTGGGGGTTTTTTGCTGGTTCTGTTCCTGCTGCTCCCTGGGATCCATCACACAGCTCAGCTGAGGGATTTCCAGGCCTGTGTTCTAGCTGTGATGGTTGTTTTGGGTATTTGTACTCAGATCATTCACCAAATTCTCATGGTACTCTGAAACCCAAAGAGAGCAACTCCAAATAGTTCCCAAACAGTTTCCAAACACAGTCTGAAGAGTTATCTCTGCAGGATTCACAAAATATGAGTACTACCCAAAGCAGAGGCCTGGCTTTGCATCACCTGGGTCTGGGGACTGTGTGTGCCTGCCCAACAGCCAAGCCAGCCTTCGTGGTCCTCTTCTCTACATCTCTTTGAGAGGCTTTTGCATAGCCATTTGAAGCTTGCTTTCCTCCTCCTGCTCTCTACCTTCTGGCCAGGAGCACCCCACAAGCCAAGGTTTTGTCATTCCCCGCTCCCCTGTATTTTCTCAGCAGAGGTGGAGGGCCCCCAAACATCCCCTGGATTCTCTGGGAGAGCACTAAGGAGAGAAGGTGACAACTGAGTTGATCTTCCTTGCTATGGGGAAAATCTGAGCAGAGGAGAAAAGAGTGAGCAACAGGAGCACTTTGCAAACCAGTAAGTTCTTGTACTTTTGACTGAATTCTGAGGGAAGCAGAAAAGACATCTCCACTCCCATCACCTGGAAAAGCATTGGGAGGACAGCAGAGGGAACAGCACAGTGCTGGCTGGAAGGGTGGCCTAGAAATAACCTGCCAAGTATCTACTCGTGGTGGTTGGCATTAATTATGGATCTTTACAGGCAATTATATGGAATGAAGCAACATATCCCCTTGGGGCAAAGCACTTGTAATCTATTGCCCTGTTTGCATCCGTCATTTCCATTACTCCTTTGGGAAGAGGAAGCTTCAGATCTCAAAATAGCATTTTCTTTGCACTTGCAGCAAACCGGACTCGAGGTTTGGTCAGGAGGGGGCAGTTGCCTTAGATGAAACGATTTCACATCCCTCTCGTTGCCCCCTTCCTCCTGCAAGGTCGGTTGGTGTTCAGAGTCTCCAGTTCACCTCGTTTCAGGTATTCCGACATCAAAGTGGGAGACGTCATTTTTTCCGGAATCTCTCTGCCTGGTGTCGCCGCTTAAATAATTCCATTTAATCTTCTGCTCATGAGCTATCAAAGCACCCACTCCGAGGGGGAGCGAGGTGCTAATCAAACGCTTCTCCACCTTGAAAGCCTTTATTAAAACCCCCATATACAGGAGTGCAACTTACAGGCGAGCTTGTCTCGGCACGAGCCCTGCTGCGGAGCGCTGCAGCCCACCGGGACACGGAGGATGTGGACATCAAGTGGTCCACACTTTGCCATAAAGGATGAATTTATGTGTAAAGGGAGGCAGGAGGGATCAGCACGGCCAGAGTGCTGGAAACCCTGTGAGATCCAGCATGGACCAGCCTGCAGCTGCCTGAGGACCCACCCCGGGGACCAGCGCTGAGAAACAAAACTGCTGCCACGGCCTCACTGCTGGTGGGGAGAATCCCAGCAGCATTCCATGTGTGTATCCCTGAAGGAGGCTGGGTGTGGCCATGCTGGACATGATGCCTTCCTGCAGGTCTCGGTGCTGTGACACTCTGAGGATGGTGAGTGCAGCCACCTGACGCGGTGGCAACAGAGACCTTCATCACAGCAGTGCCTTCAACACACTGTCTTAAAATCCTGATGGCCCATCCCCACGTAAGTTCTCTCTCCTGCCTTCAACTGGACTTCACCAAAAATGTCATAGCATAGGAAACAACTCGGGTGGGCACATGGAGGACGAAAGCAAGAGCACTTAAAGCTCTGGGGCTGCAGTTTGTGAACGATGCTGACTCCCAGCCCCTCAGGGTGAGTCGTTTGAGCCTGTGTGGAAAGGGTGGGAGCACTCCCCTCCTCCAGTGGGCACAAGGTCTTATTTCCAGAAGTCCCAAGCAGCCAGTGGGTATGAGGAACACTGACCTGCCTGCTGCAGCCCTCACCCAGCTTGGCAAAGGGCAGAGCAGTTCCCTGTGATGCTCCTGTGCCTCGAGCCCATTCCCTGGCAGCAGCCCAGCCACGTTCTCGCCTGTCACTGGCTCTTCTCCATCCAGTTTCCTGTGCTGTCAGAGCTCACCTGTCATGGGGACTCAGCTGGCCCGACTAAATGGAACTAAAATAGACTGACTTGAAAAAGCTGGGCCATCGGGGAGAGCTCACGTGTGACTGTACCCTGGAGAGAAGAAAAAATGTTCAGAGAAGGGTAAATAACTGGCATCAAAGATGCATTAAAATGCCACAGAGCTTCAGCCATTGTATTTCAGAGTCACATTTGTACCATAAATCGCAAGCCAGTGGTGCAGGGAGCTGTGACATTGTACATAGTTGTGTGTGAGGTGGAGCTCGGAGCACAGTCCCATCTGTCCCGAATGTGTCTTTGGTGAAAACACCCACAACCACCCCAGCCTTCACCCAGCACCACTGAGAGCAGCGGGGCAGAGGCTGCAGGCAGAGCACTGCTGTCAGCTCTGAGGCCACCCCACACCTGCGTGGGCAGGAGGGCTTGGTTTTATTAACGAAAATAACTGGAGTGGAAGACGCCCCGTGTGCGCTGACAAGGTGCCGTTCGGGCTCTGCTGAGCTGAGAAACCCTCCGTGTGCAGTGTCAGGGGAGGTTGGTTGGATTAGTTTTGCAGGGGAGGAGGATGGGAGCCTTCAGACTGATTTTGGTTGTGCAAAGCCTCTGTTCTCCGTGAAAACCCCCAGCTTCAGGCAGTGCTCCATGGGCATGGCACAGAGGCCTGAGTCCCAGCTGCGGGTGGTACCTGGTGCCTTCCTGGCTCCTGGAAGAAAACTGGGTGCTCTGGGTGCTGGGGCCATGCCAGGGTGGGAGATGGGGAGGTGAAGGAGCGGGGCAGTGTGGGATGGCAGAGCCCAGCTGCTCCCTTGCTGGAAAAGCCACTCCAGTCCCATCTGGGCATCTGTGCCCACATTGCTGGGGTGGCACCGGGAGCAGCTCAACCGAAGGTGTTCTGGCCGTGCTGTGAGCACGGCAGTGTCTGTGTGCTTGTTCTTTCAGATCCCCCTTTGCCCCCATGTTACTCATTCCTCTCCTTTCTTTGTAAAAGTGGAATATAATCCCGAAAAAAAAAAAAAATAGACGTTCCTGTAGCGCCGAAGAACACGCTCAAAAAGACCTGCAGGGTCCATCCAGCTGCACGGACAATATCCCAAACTCTCTGGGCCTCCTGAGGCTGCCAAATCAAACATGAGATCTCCTGTATGGCCTTTCCTTTGAGATTTTTTTTTTTAATACCTCTATTTCGAATAAGCTTGGAAGTTTATGCAACAGCTTCTCCATCCGGTGTTTCCATCCCATGGACACAAAGGTGCACCTGGAACAGGAGACTTTGGAAGGTAAATGAGCTGATTTTGCCACGTTATTTCATGGCTTCAGAAGATAATGCAGTAAAATGTCCTTCTCTTATTGATGAGTGTTTTGGTGTTAATGGCACCTTGGGGGCTGTTACGGTGGGAAGCAGGAAGGGGAAGGGAATGTACAGGTACTAAAGCTTCTGGAGTCCCCAAAACCATCACAGAATGTAGAGGTATCAGCCATGGAACAGATTCTGATTTCTTCTGCCCCCTTCCCCTCTTTAAAACCAACACAGTTTTGGGGGATTTGTGTATTGGCAGGAGTAAGGAATTGGTTTGGATCTGTACCCATTCCACTGTATCGTTCTCTGGCTCCTCCCCTCCCCATTATACTTGACACACTGGAGTTCTGTATTATATTTTTTTTTTAAGATGATTGTCTGTTTTTTGTTGTTTTTACAAGTGTTGTGGAAAAAAAAATGTAAGAAAGTTTAAGTATTTAAAAATGTTCCAAGGAGAAAAAAAAAAGGGGGTTTTGTTATTATTCTAATATATTATTGTGTACCTATTGTAAATATGAAACACTCCTATTTTGCAAGCCAAGGACTCACTTTGTACTGTTGTTATATATAAATAAAGTTTACTGGTTAAAAAAGCCCTCCTGAGTGGGTCCTTATTTTCTAACATGTGGTGTGTAAAGTGAGGAATATTTACTTACTGAATGCCACCAGCAGGAAATGGGTAACTGGAAATCACAGAAGGGTTTGGGTTGGAAGAGATCTTAAAGCTCTTCTTTGGGTGCAGGGACACCTTCCACTAGCCCAGGTTGCTCCAAGCCCCGTCCAACCTGGCCTTGGACACTTCCAGGGATGGAGCATCTGGAAATAATCCCTGTCTAGTGAAACTGGGCTGGATGGGGGTCCCCAATCCTTGCAGGCAGGAGTGGGCACAACAGCAGCCTTAGGGACCTGAGGAAACACTGGATCCTTCCACTCTAGTTAGAGCAGGAGCAGACAAACCCTGTTTACAAACAAAAGACCTGGACGAGTTCTTCGTGTTCTCCTCTCTTCGAAATTATCAGTCCTTAAGGTGAAATGCATTTGCTTCCAGTTCATAAATCCAAGCCAACACTTCAGCAAACGCTGAGAGGCATCTGCTGAGTAGCAGGAATCCGCAAGTGACTTCTCCAGCAGCTGTCTGTCAACTTTAATGACCAATATGGTTGCAATTACAGCAATGAACTTTCTCTAACAGCCCAAAATTACTCTGGATGATGATAAGTGACAGAAAAATGGAGACCCTTAAGGAAGCATTAAAGGAGAAACATGTGGATATGGAACAAGAAGTCTCACTGCTTTTTCTCAAGGAACTTAAGGTTGGTGGTTTTTTTTTTTTCTTTCTAAATTAGGTACTAAAATGGATAAATCTAACCCAGAAGGGGAAGGCCTGGCACACTGTGGATCACAGCAGGGAGTTCAGTGCAGCCCCAAGATGTAGATTTTATAGACATTTGACATTGAATCCACTTGTTTGAGTGTGGAGCTGATGGGTTGATGGGAAGCTGCTCCCATTTGAAGCTAATGCAAATATATCATGTCAGTGCAGCAGTTTGCTCCTCAGGCAGGTCATTTATTCTTATTTCCCTCAAATTGAGAGCAAATCTTGACATGAACCTTTTAGGGGAGCAGTTTGGCCACATCCTGCCATCTCCCACTTGAAACCTCTGGATTTTAACCTCTGCAGATCAGTCCCATGGGTTGGAATTGCTGGAAGTCCTGTAACCATTCCAGTGCTGGAGCTGCCTGTGACCACCCAATACTGAGTGGGTTTTCACGTGATTTGTGAGTTAGGGAATAAAAGAGGAGACTGTTTTTCACCTGTGCCTTGGGTTAGTATAAATTTATACCAAGACTAAAATAGGAACTGGTCTGAGGTTCCCAGGGCTTTCCTTAGGGCTGGAGGAGACAGGTGTGGTGTTTTACAGGAGATCCCTGGAGATGCTGATCCCTGTGCTGGTTTACTCGTGGCCATTGTGTAGGATAGGCACTGGAGGCAGGACAGCTGCTGCCAGGAAACATCTCCCCTCCCTGTGCACCCTTTGAGAGGTTATTGACTCCTTCAGCTCAGCAAAGGCAAAAGAAACCTCAACGTGAATCGACAGCATCGACCGTGGGGTCATTTGTATTCATCTGCACCTTGTTAATAGATGTAATAAGGACACTCAATTAAAAATTACATTTTATCTGGCATGCACTTCACAGGGCTTTATCAGTACTGACAAGGTCAAGTGATGCTTAATAAAGGTTAGATAAAATGCAGATGGCTTAGATCCCTCTCTCATTTCCTGTGTCCGTGGAAGGCATCAGGAGAACAGCAGGTTAGGATCTTCCAGGGGGAATTCCTGGATCCCAGCAAACACTCCCAATGTTCCAGCACTGAGCTGGGCTGTCTCTGCTCTGTGGGCTGCCTGGGGCAGATTTTCCCTCTGAAACAGCAGCAAAATAGTCTTGATTTTCCCCTCATCCCCCCCATTTTGAACCCTCAGCATCCTCTTGACCAGCTTTTATTTCACCTTCCGAATTGGAAATTATTTCACCATCTGGGATTGCCCTGTTGCTTAATCACTGTCACTCTGGAAATTGTGGAGATTTTGGACATTCCTGGTGCTGGCTTTTCCAGCCTGGTTACTAGAGTGAGCTAATGGAGGTGACACTTTCAATTATCAAATACAGTCGTGGCATTAATTTTGACCTGTTTAAATTTCAGCATCTTTTTCCTTCTGTTATTGCTTAGCTAGAGGGTGACAAATAATTGTATGAAATCAGACAGTGATCTTAAACTGGCAATAATGGCCACAAAAATCTCATGCCCTTTATTTAAGCAGGGTCTTGTTATTTTTAAGTGGCTAACTCATTTGTAATGGAAATTTAACTTCATGTTGATGGACACTTCATTGTTTAAAATGGAGCACATCACTAATAACCACATTAAGTCCCCTCCTCTTGAATCCAGACTCGTTCCATGGGACACTCTGGACCTACAGGGGTTATAAGATTTAAAATGTAATTAAATTTTAATAGTAATAATAATAAAATTTAAAACAAATTACCCCAGGTGCCAGGTCAACCTGGAACCTGCAAAGTACTGACGTTGCTACAATCTGATACCAACTTGATGAAAACTCATTAATTAATTGAGAGATCATCCCAAAGAGAAATCATGTTTCTGCTTCAGTATATAGATAGGTTTGTGCAGGCAAGTTTATATAAAAGAATGTGAAAGTATTATAATAAAATATAAAGTAGAAGTACAGCATAATACAACAAGAATGTGTCTGTATCTGTTTGCATCAAGAGTACACCCTGAGGTTCATGTCAGACTTAAAATTACAAATATTGATACCAAAACAAAGGATTTGTTTTTACTTCCAGATAATACTTATGAAAATGGGAACCATTCAGGCTTTATTGTCACTTCATAATTAACTCCATTGAAGGAATCTAATTACAAATGTTCAATACTGCCCCAGGGCAATGTGTCTAAGAAAAGGGAAGGAGGATGGTCAGGCTTAAACAACTCAGGTAAAAATGAACTCCATGGTAATATTTGATAATTAAGAATGTCTCTATCAGCTTGTCTGGGTATTAATGAATTGGGCTGTTCTTTTCACATTTGATTACTGCAGTTTTATGACTGCCTTCTCGCCTTTATTGCTCCTGGGAATAGGCTTGGCTGTGGGCTGAGCACCAGGAATAATGACACAGAGTCACAGAATGGTTTGGGTTGGAAGAGACTGTAAAGATCATCTGACTCCCACCCTCTGCCATGGGCAGGGACACCTTCCACTAGCCCAGGCTGCTCCAGACCCCATCCAACCTGGCCTTGGACACTTCCAGGGGTGGGGCAGCCACAGCTTCTCTGGGCAACCTGTGCCAGGGCCTCCCAACCCTCACAGGGAAGAATTTCTTCCTAATGTCTAATCTAAACCCACCCTCTGTCAGTTTAAATCCTTCCCCCTTGTCCTGTCCTCCATTTCCTCCTGCAGTGGGAAGAATCATCCCCCCCATGTGGATCATCCCGGCTTTGCTGCTCTCTTGCCACAAAATCATCCTGCCTCCCACCTGTTTCCCCTCTAAGTGGCCTGATAGAGTTAATTCCCATCCCCAGGGCAGGTGTTGGGAGATTTAATGACACTTTGGGAGTCTCAGATGGAAGGCACTGCAGAAGCACCAGGAATGAACACATTCCAGGTCCCTGCTGGGTGCCGGGGCTGGCGCTGGACACACGGATCCCTCGTGTTAAGGTGGTGGGAGGTGGCCAGGAGCCACTGGGATGCAGGATGGGGCTACCAGAGCTGGCTCTGGACACACAGACCCCTCGTGCTAAGGTGGCAGTGGGTGGCCAGATGAGTTCAGGGCTGCCAGAGCTGGATGTCTCCACACGGCTGGAATTGTCATTCTGCTCCAGCCGCCGCCTGCCCGGAGAGGAGAAAGCATTTTCTCTTTTGTTAGCACTCAATTAGGCTGAGCTTTGAGGAGAAGATAGAAATGCTTAAAAGTTCCTCCTTTTTTTTTGCCGTGTTCAGCTGTCACAAAGGGAAGTGGTGGGGGGGGAATCTCAGGGGGAAGAGTTTTTTGAGCATTCTTTTGACGTTCATTTGATTTTTGCAGCGGGAACCTGCAATGTCTCTGAGCTCCTCCACAAAGGCACTGCCTCAGGCTGTACAGGGGTTTATAGACTAGGTCACAGACCTCATGCATATTTTATACGTGCTCAAATAGCATTTTAGCCTTTGACAAGCCCGGGTCAGAGTGCCAGCACCCTGCCTGGGAGGGAAGTGGCTCAAGGCGAGTCACAGGGAACAAATGCACCAAACAATTAGATCAAGCACCAAAAGTGCTCAAATCCACTTCGGGGGGGAATTCAAAGGATTGCTCTGTTCGTGGCCTGGCCTCTTTTCCCGTGCAGGTAGAAGCAGGAGGATGGCCTGATGCTTCCAGAAGGATTGGCAGTGAGGAGGGCTGTGAGGTTGGCAGCAAAATGATGGCCCTGACCAGCAGCTCTTATCATGCTATTGGGTGGGATTCACCTCACAGGCTACAGATATATAAAGGAGATCAGTGTTTCTAGAAGGTAAATCACCCCAGCTGTGCTGAATCATCCTCTGGAGATGCCATAATTGCCTGTATTCTTGTAGGAGTAGGTGCTGGAGCAGCAGAGCACTGCCTGGGCTTGGTGTGTGCTGCCATGGGGAGGGTGTAGGAAAGGTGTTCACAGTGGTCTCAGCACTGTACTGATTGCAGGTCTCAAACAAACCCCTCATTTACACACACACTAATGAACTGGCTGCCTTTTGATTGGGAGCTGTGAAGTGGGGAGCTCTGCAGGGAGCTCCCAAGGATGCACCTCTGGAACAAGGCAGAACTCCCTCCCTCCATCTGCAGAGGAGCAACAAGGAGCTGCTGGTGGGAAGCCAATGCCCCAGTGCACAGGCTGGAGGATTAGCAGGTTGGTAATGGATATGGGTAGAGTAATAATCTGTGGAGTGATTAATATGGGTATGATTTTTGGATTAATAAGGATGCAGCAGAGCTGTCTGCTCAGGGAAGATGTTTGCACCCTCCAGGTTGAATGCAGTGACCGTTACCTTAATGCTGTGATTAAATCCACATTTAAGACACCTCATTAAATTAGAGTGTAAGAGCGAATTCTTATAACCCACAGCAGGAAATATATTCAGGCCTGGTGGGTGAAAAATGCAATAAGATCCTTGCAGCACCTCTGGGAATGTCTCACATCTGCCAGCCCAGCCTGGCAGGTACCCCTGCACCCAGGCACTACTTGCAGGTGTTTTGCTGGCACCACCTTCCCCCTGTGTTTGAAGCTGCTGCCCTCTGGCATGGCCCCTGACTGTGTCACACTGGCACAAGTCACCTCTCTGCATCCCTGTTACCTTCACTGGGCTCAGTTCAGCTGCAGGATGAGTCTGGAGTAAATTCATCCACTGTGAGCCTCGGGTGTGGGGTTCTTGTGATGCTCTGAAGTGGATTGAACTTCCCCACTTCTGCTGAGCCCTGAAAACGAGGGGTTCTCACTTCAAAAGGGGGTTAAACATACAGGTGGATCCCTGACCTGTCTGCAAAGCACTGACCTAGAAGGTAAGGAGACTTTCAAGTGCCTTATTACCTCCCCTACAGCTCAAAGTGACAGATTTTGTCCCCCCAGTTGCCTTTCATCGCTCTCGGGATGAAAGTGAGCTTTGGCAGAGGGGATTTGAGAACAGAGGCACTGCAAATCCTCTCCTTCCAGCACTGCCCCAGCCCTGCCAGGAGTGGAGGGAACCCACGGCTCTGCCCAGAGCTGGGGCCACCCCTGCCCACGTGTGTGCACAGCCCCACGTGCCCTCTGCGTGTTTGTAAAACAATCTCTTTAATTTTCTGGTTGGTTTGGCAGATCACAGCTGCTCCCGAGCTCAGAGCTCCCGAGCACATTTGCACAGGTTCCCATTTACATACGGGAGGGCTTTTCATTTCCTCCTCACCGTGTGTTTCAGGGATAAACCCTCTGAAATGCTGCAGGTGGCTGGGATGGGAGGAGCAGGGTGTGGGATACACGGAAAACACCCACTTCACCTAACAATGGCAGAGCCCGGGTTTGTTGTGGTTGCCCTGTGGTGGAGGATTTCGTGAGGGTTTTGCTCTTCACTTATTTTTGCTTTAACTCACTGGCTTTGCATTTATCAAGCCCGAGCCGAGGTGCTTGAGTATTAATTGATTCTTGCTGCTGAGTGAGACTCATTAAACAGCAGCTTTGGGGTGCAAGTGGCCGCTCACAGAGAAAGTAATGAGCAGGACAAGAGCTCCCGGACTGGAACTTCTCTCCTCCGGCATCTGTTACGGCAATTACAGCCCCAAAATCACGGGAGCGGTCACCACGCGCGCACACAAAAGAGCCTTATTAAAACAAACGGCTCCCTCCGACACCTCCCATTCGGGGAGTGACAGGGATTTCTCAGCGAGCAGCACCCCGCAGCTGGGTTAATTACTGATGTTTGGGGAGTGCTGCCCACGACAGAACCCCCCACATGGCCCTAGAACACCCCAAAGCAGCCCAGAACCCCCCACACCCCCACGGGGATGGAGCAGCTCTGCCTAAATCAGCAGCCAAAACTGGGGAGGGGGGGGTCTCGTCAGGGGCTCCCCCCGGGGCTGGGGCAGCGGGTAGCGTAATTAGTATCCTATAGTGATTAATAGGGTACAATTTGTGCATATGCTGTAATTACGGGGATAATTTATGCACGCGGTTGATGACAGTGGAGCTCGCCGGCTGCCGGTCCCGGGCTCCCAGGGCACAGCTCCATCCCCCCGCGGTGCCCGGTGCGTGCCCAGCACCACGGGATGAGCAGGAGGAAGGCGGGGGGGTACCGGTGGCACTGCCAGCAGGACAGTGGTGATGCGAGGAAAGGGATGCAGGGGATGCGGGAGGTGCGAGGGTGCGGGATGCTCCAGCTCCCGGCGCTCCCGCTGCCATCTAGTGGCTTCCAAGGGTTGGGATTTTTTCCCCCCTGGATGCGCAGCTCCTGGAGCGGCTCCCACAGGCACTGTGAGCTGGGGTAGGGGTGAAGCGCTGGCCGGGCTCTGGGAGGATCAGAGGGACAGAAGGCAACAGCAGGTCGCCCAGATTTTGCGCTGGGTGGGGAGTGACATCGGACCTCGGTTTCGGATTTATATCGGGTTGCTTTATTGAAGCACTTTTCTGATCTCATTTGGTTCAGCTTTTCACTGTTTATGCCCCGAATGTGTTCCTGACCCCGGGCACTCAGACGGTGACGTCAGTCCTGTCTCTGCAGCTCAGGAGATGCCGGTCATGAACTCAAGGACGAGGGGTTTGGACTAATGATCTGCGATGTCCTGTCTTTGCAACCCAGCTGGGATCTCACATCTTGATTTGTGGCAGGGGGGGATGGTAAACAAGACGAAAAAACCCTGATCTGTGTGTGGAGGCAGTGGGTTGTACGTGGGCTGGCTTTAAATTATCTGGAAGCCTGTCCTGGCTGTGATGCCACGCTGGGGCTGGGACATGGCTCTGTATTTTTCTGCTTCTGGGCTTTGAGGGTCTTGCCTCTCTCTGAAAAGAAGGGTAGAATGAAGGGAGAACTTACAAACTGTGGTGTGGTCCTTACCCCAAAATGCTCTGGAGGGTTTGGATGAGCCCTCTGAGCCACCCCGACGCTCTGAACTGCAGGGGCTGGACTATGAGCCTGCAAGGGACAGCCCTGGGCTGAATATTGGAGCTGTGAGCCCGTTCCAGCAGGGGTGGGAGCCCCTTGGAGCATGGGAATACATCCATGACTCTGCAAGGACCAACTGCTGCTGTGGCAGACAGAAACTTCTGAAATGAGTTGGGATAAAATGTGTTTCAGCAAGAGGTTCTCCAGGGGCTGCTCTTCTCTAGTGAGTGATGGGAGCCTCTGTCTTGAGCCTGAAACCCCTTGAATTCCCTGGAGGAAACATTCCATATTAAAGCCCAAAAATCCTACTTTCATGGTGGTGCTTGCAGAGGCTCTGGAAGGCACAGGCATCAGAATAAATGTGACCCTCTTCGAGACAGCTGATGATGCAAAGGTCAAAAGAAGTGATTGACGAGGAGAAAAGTACATGCTAATATTTCTCCAAGAGGAGAAAGAATTACATATAATGGGTGTAATATTCAGGGAGAGCGAGCGCATACGGTGACTGATGCCAGCATTTTAAAGGCACTTAAGCCTTAAATTTCCCCTTGATAAAAGTTATGTCACGTCAGTCTCACGCTGACATGGTTTATGGGTGAGGTGTCAGGCAAACAGAGGCCCAAAGGAGAGCAGAAGTGCCAGGGAAAACAGCAGGAGCAGTGGGTGGTCACAGCTCTTTGCTCCGAGCTTTCAGCTCTCCCCAGTGGAAGCCTCACCTGCCCCTGGGTAGGTTCCTCCTGAAAGGTGAGCTCAGCACAGCTCTGGGCAGAAGGATTGTGCCTGTGCAGGTTTGTTGTCCATTTTCCTGCAAGCAGGAAACCCCAAACTCCCCTCTTTGCTGCAGCCCAGCTGGTTTTGATCATGACCAACAAACAGCATCACACCCTCAGCTTGGAGGAGTCCAAGGGTGGGACTCTTGTAAATCCGGGGCTTGCCTTTTGTCCAAGCTCGAAATGTTTGTGTCAGAGCCCTGTGTTGTGAAATGAGGAATAGGGGTTGTGAGAAATTCGGTGTTTTAGGGAAGGGCACAGGATTTAGAGCTGAGGGTGATGGAGCACCAGGCACCCGCCCCAGCAGCTCTGTGTCTGAGCAGGGAGAAGCTCCAGCTCTGAGATGGAGCATCAGAAACCCTCCTGATTTATTGATCTCTAAGCTGGGCACACAAAAAAATATATCAGGGTAGTAATCAAAGTGATAAACTTTATGCTTCTCTATCACAAAGAAATAATTGTTCTGCCTGAGCATCATTATTCTGACATTTTTCTGCTCCCGTGTCACTTACTGAAAATAAAGGTTCACTTCTCCCATTATAATGAGCTACAGTTTCAATAATTCACAGGGATTTTTTAGTGGGCTTTATTTTTTAATCTTCATAGCAAGGTTAAAAAATTTTTGCCACTTTTCTAAGTGTTCCTGAAGTGTCAGCAGAAGGAGAAGGCAGGAGCAGATCTTCTGCAGTTCATTTAATGGGATTTTCCTGTGCTCTTTTGGAACAACTTCTTTTCTTCTTTCTTCTTCATCATTATTATTATTATTATTATTGTGGTTTTTGTTATTCCCGGTGGCTGATGTCAGAGGAAGACTAAGACAGGGAGGACAGTATGGACCAGGCTTGGAGTGAAATTTGGGCCACAAAGATGCCATCAGGCTGTTGTTTTAGAGACAACTCCTTCTATTCCTGATTACTTTGATACCTGGAGAAGTTTCTGAAGCAGTGACATCCTTGCACAATCATTCCAGGCTAAAGAAGTGCCATTTTATTCCCTCTCCTTCTGTTTTTTCTTACTGGGTTTGATGTATGATACTTTCATATATGCTCTGTACATACATATTTAATTTTCCATATACAAAGTTCTGTCTGTCTTCAGGAAAAGGATATGGAACTTTTGTGACATTAATCTGGTAGCATCATGAATTATGGTGCTATTTCTGAAAGCTTTCTTCATCTATGTGAAATGATTATTTGACAGAACAGCATTCAATATTGTTGGAATAATTATTATGCTCATTTAATACATCAATTTAAGCTGTTATCATGGATTCTTTGAAATGCTGGATAATTACATAAATAATTATGAAACAGTCTATCAGTGCATTTTAGTGCAAAGTAGTGCTGCTGATCTTTGATACCCAGCACTAAAACTGCACTTGTGAGAAGAGGAGGGAATCCATGGCACTGGGCTGAATAGGTGGTTTTCCAAATATTCCTGCTGCACATCAGCTCCTCCTCATCCTCCTCATGCCCTGATGGCACAGCTCATCCTTAAAGTCAGGGGATCATCTGCTTATTTCCAGATTTTGTGTTAAAATGAGCTTGCTTAACCACAACGGTGTCTTGGACCTGGCACGTGCCAAGAGTCAGAGATTCCATGGGATTCCATGACCACCAAAGCCATTCCCTCTCCTGGGCTGCACCCACTGCTGCCGCCTGGCAGGAATGCAACGGCTCTATTGATCTTTATTCTTCTGGAGGTTTATTAACACATTATTAATTAGCACATGAGGCCAAGGGGAGGTTTGTTAGCACTTTCACCTGCCATTTCCAAACTCATCACCTCTGTTTGCACTGGAAAGGGCTTTTTCCTTCTCTTTAAGCAAGAACCCAGGAATGGGTGTGAATTTTGATGTGAGCACTCAGCAAGCTGGAGGAGACAGGACTTCTTCATTTCAGAGTGGTGGGGGAAGGATGGACTCGTGACCACTGCCAGCCTAAGCAGAGGATGGAGAGGAGAGGGTCTCCTGGGTGCTGGAGCTGCAGCCCTGGATGCCTCAGGTCAGCACTTCTGATTTAATAAGAATCTATCAGCGATTTGAACGAGGATCCTTAGACACCGGACTGGGGAGGATTTGACCGAAGCTCTCGGTTTTGCCTGAGTTTTTCTTTCCTTTGTTTGAGCTCCTCTGCGACGAGGGGAGGCAGCAGCACCCCCTCAGCAGCGAGACTCCACCAGCCCTGACCCCCTCCCCGTTTTGGGAGGGAGCATCTGGTGCTGTCGGCTGAGCAGTCCATCACAGCCCGGCACTGCTGTCACCGGGAGACACCGCGGAACGAAAACAAAAGACGTGACAAATTTGTCCTTTTCTCTTTCATAATTAACCAAAATATCTCGTTGTGTAGCAAAGCGTGGCTCCTAATTAACAGACAGGCGAGAGGCTATTTTTAAAATCCAGACCCCCAGTAATTATATTTGCAGCAGAGAATGATATTTCAGTCAAACGCGACAGACAGGGAGCCGAGCTCCCATGTGAGGCAATTAATATTTCACACCTGCCAAGCAAATCAGCGGCAGGGAGAGGAGGGGATGGCATTGAGAAGGGGATGCTGCACTTGGGGGGGCCCTGCCTGAAACACAGGAGGCCAGAAATCCTTCACTTGGCTGTACAGTGGCCGGTGAAGTAGCACTTGCTACTGTTGAGGCTGACAAAGAGACTTGGCCAAAATGGCCATCAAAGAATGGGGGAGAGGGTCTGTGGAAGGCTGGGTCCCACCACAGCCTGGCTGGAAAGGGGAGGGAAATAATGAGGAACACTAAAAATCATCCCTCCCCCTTCCAGTATAAAGCTGTTTTCCTTTTGCTGGTCCCAGCAAGGCTCTGGGTGGCTGGTTTGGGCTCCTCAGCTGTGCCACCATCCCGCTCCCTCTGGGCTCTGCCAGAGGCTCCATGTGCCTGGAATGGATGTGCCTGCAGCCTCTCCTGTGAGCTGTACACATTAGCGTGTTCATTTTCCCTGTTATGGAGACAAAAGCGTGTATTTTCCTTCCCACTGTTTTTGCTGCTCAGGATTAATCTGCCCATTAATGGATAATCTGTCAGCGTTCAGATGCACCGGAGCTGGGAGGAGATTTACGGGCCCGTGATACCATCTGCTTGATTGGGAGGGTTTGGGAAACCTGACGTTCAATTTGTTCTGCGGGATTTGACGGCGGATTATTCTCCGGATTCCAAAATAATTAAGAAAATCAAAACCCCAGAAAGAACGACGGCAAAGAGGAGGCAGAGGGAGGGCAGGCAGCTCTCGGCCTGTCCTCTGGGCAGGACAGACTGACAAACCCCGGTGGAAGAGCCCTGGCTGTGGAGGTTTTTTTGTTCTTTGTTCCTGTGCTTGGTAATGAAATACCACCAGCAGTGGCTGGGAGGCCACAGAGCCAGGAAGGCTGATCCTGGAGAACAGCAGAGCCACAATTATCTCTTATAGCTTGGTAATAATTATAATGCTTAATGAAGAAGCTGGTTGTGGGGAGGTGGTTGTTTGGTCCACAGTTTGCTCCAAAACACGCTGGGCAAGGTACCCTGGGCACTGCAGCTCTGGAAATTTCCCTTCCAAATTATGGAGGAATCTTACTCAGGCAGGAGACTCTATTGACCTCCTGCCACCACCCTAATGAGAAAAGATGATGGTAAAACTCCAGGGGGAGAAAAAGCAAACAAATCTTCTTTCTTCCCGTGAAAACAAACCAACAAACCTGTAACCATTAATCTGAAACCGTCCAGGAGAGGTCCCAGAGCAGGGTTTGTGTTTCCAAAGGGCTCTCTGAGGCACTTCTGATAAGTAATGGAGCCTCAGCCTCCTCTCATTGATCGTGTGCCCTGTGTCACCCCAGTGCTTTAACTAAATAATGCCCATCACCGACGCTCCCCGAGGCTACAAATGGTGCTGGGGGGGGCTGTGTCCCACAGGATCAGGGGAAAGGTTCTCTTTTAGGTGGAAAAACCAGTCAGTCTGTAGTATTCCTCATCCCAAACTCGCGGTGCGAATTCCCTGAATCCTTTGGCCCCGGCCAGAGTGTTGAGCAGCACTAAAAGCCAGGCCTGTTGCAGGTTTTCCGTGTGGGATCTCATGGGAAAACACAATTCCTGTTAGGGCAGGGGCTGTGCACTACTGGTCACCTCGTGAAGTTGCTTTTTGCTCCTGTGCACCCAAAGATGTGCCTGTACTGTCCTGCTCCCCTCCCAGAACAGCATCTCCCCCGGCTCCACAGCATTCCCTGGATGGACCCTGAGGCTCTGCAGTGCTCCTTGATCTTCATAATTGCTGGAGATCCTTCCAGAAAGGATTCTCTAAAAGCACAAAACAGGAATATTCCCATCTTGGAGAGTTCTGCTCTCCAGAAAGCAGCTGGTAGAGGCTGCTCTGCCCCATGTCAGGACCTCCAGCAGCAGTAATTCCAGTGGGAGGGAAAATGCATTTGATGGAGTTAAGATTTTTTTTTTTTTCTTCTAGATCATCGTAGTGTTGAGAAGAGAGGTTTGGGATGGTGCCCACAATTTGGATGCCTTTTCATAGAATCAAAGAGTCACAGAATGACCTGGGTGGGAAGGGACATTAAAGCTCATCCTCTTCCACCCCCTGCCATGGGCAGGGACACCTTCCACTAGCCCAGGTTGCTCCAAGCCCTGTCCAACCTGGCCTTGGACACTTCCAGGGATGGGGCAGCCACAGCTTCTCTGGGCAGCCTGTGCCAGGGCCTCCCCACTCTCACAGCCAGGAATTTCTTCCCAATATCCCACCTAACCCTGCCCTCTCTCAGTGCTTCTGTAGTTGGACCCTCTCAATAGCATTATCCGAGATACACTATAATTTGTGTGGTAAAACAGCACCATAATTTTAAATGCTGATGCTGTTGGAGGTTTCTATTTAATGTGACTGTCCTGTAGCTCCCACTTCCTCCGTGGCAGGAGCCAGGCTCCTCAGATGCCCCTCACTCCCCTTCCCAGGAGGTTTAACTGGATAGCATCTGCTTGCATATGCGCTTTGATTTTCAGTGATACTGGAAGCTTTTTGTTCTATTATTCACTGTCGGTCTGTGTTGTCTGAGCTTATTATGTGCCATCAGAAGGTACCTGGGAGTCTGCAGCCTTCCCAGCCACTCCTATTGTACAAACACATCAATAAATAAGTGGTGTCTGAATTTAGCTCCATGCTTATAACTGTTAGCAGAGCCCTGTCATTTTTTTCCAGGTCATCTTGCACTGCAGTTAAAATAGTTTTTGCTGTTGCATCCTTCTCTTCAGGAGACAACCAAAGAAGTGTCTCTTAGATTTCTGTGTTGGTTTTTTTTTTATTTATCACTTTAAGACCGAGGACAGGACTTTAAAATCAAAACAAGAGGAGGTTTTGAAGGCAGGCCCCGGTGGTTTCCAGTGCAGTGGGTCAGGAGCAGCAGGAGCTGGTAATGACCGAGGACGTTCCCGTCTCTGTGTTTGAACAAATCCTCCTTTGAAAAATGGAAAGCCTTGTACCTCTGGGACCTCATTTCCCAGGTAGAAAACAGCAGCACTTTATTATCAGCAATTGCCAGGGTGGAGACAAGAGCCCTTTGCAGCCCCGTTCCCCTGGTGCTGCTAAAGCTGCCTTTCATCGCCGCCACTGATGAGTTTTACATCTCATCTGATGCTTCAGTAACACCTGGCACTAACCTGATATTTACTCAGACTAAAAGCCATGCCTTTATTTCCTAATTACAGTTTTGGTTTCTCTCTGAGAGACACCACCGAAGTTTTTTGGTTTTTTGGTTTTTTTTAGGCTCTACTTACTTTGCATAAATTACAGCTGGATGGAGGAGTGGGATCTCCCTGGAAACAAAGGTAATGTAGACTGGGGTGGGTTTTTTTTTCCCTAATTCCCTGGGTAGAGGAGATGCCAGGCTTCTGGCAATCACCCCGCACAGCACGCTGCGTGCAAACTTGGAATCAACCAGGCAACCTATTAGGTGGCTATATTTAAAGTGTATTTGTAAATACAATAAATTAAACATATAAAAGCAGCCAATAGGAGACATCTCTTCACCAAAAGGTTTGTCAAGCATCGGATCAGGCTGCCCAGGGCAGTGGTGGAGTCACCATCCCTGGAGGGATTTAAAAAACACTTGGGGAAAGGGTTTAGTGGTGAGATTGGCAGTGCTGGGGGAATGGCTGGAATCAATACCTTAAAGCTCTTTTCCAACCTAAACCACTCCACGATTCTGTGATTATGTTGCATCTAAAATGAATAGCCTTGCAAACAGCGTTTATTTTGGGAATTAAATTTTAAATTAAACATCTCGTGGATCTCGGGTTCTGTCCTGCTGGTGCATCAACAAGATGGACTTGCAGCAGTCCTGGCGATGGATGGGAAGCCCAAGCAATGAATCCAGCCTGCATGTTCATATGACACCCATAAATGGGAGAAATGAATTGCAATTAGCAGGCTGCAGATCTGGATGGAGAAGCTAATCTTTGTACTAAATTACGAGACTTATGCTTTAATGATTTTTATTGGTGTTTTGCAGTGCTGCTGTTTATTACAGTTAAGCACTTTGGAGGGTGCAGCAACGAAAAGCAGTCAATGAAATCACCCGGGTTAATGAGACTCCGACGCCGTCCCAAAGCAGTGATGGATGGGAACAGAATTATGACCAGTCCATCTCTGTCCTCTCCTCTTTGCTTTCTAATATTGCTGCAGCTCCTGGTCATTCTTGGTGTGTTCAAACAGATGTGCATATTTCCAGAAAACCAAAAAAAAAAAAAGGAGATCTTGAGGATATCTCGGCACCCCAACACACCCCAGGAGCTGCCCACAATCCCCCCCAGTGTGTCTCGTGGTACCCAGGGGTACAGCTGCATCCTGCAGAGGTGAGCAACTCACTTACTTGCTCTTCCCAAGGGATTATCCCAGAATCCCAGAGTGGTTTGGGTTGGAAGGAACCTTAAAGCTCATCCAGTTCTGTGGACAGTGACACCTTCCACTATCCCAGGTTGCTCCAAGCCCTGTCCAGCCTGGCCTTGAACTTCCAGGGATGGGGTAACAATTAAAATGCTGTTCTCAGAAATAAAGACCCAAAAAAAAAAAAATATATATATTTAACTTAAGCAAAGTCTTGCCTCTTCATAATCCTTGCAACTGCACTTAACTGTGCTTTGCTATTTATTACCCTCTTGCACAGCTACTGCTTAGTCATTTACGCACAGCAGAGTCATTCCTCAGAGAGAAACAGATGAAAAAACCCCAGAATATCAGACTTGTGCTCTGTAGATCATATATTTTGTTTCAAATGGCTTTTGGAAATCTTAAAAAAAAAAAAAAAAAGATGCATGACTGCTGCAACTCTAACACACTGTTAATAGAAGTGGTGTATTAAAACAAATTGCTTAGTATGATCATTCTGCTGAAATCAATATCTTCAAATAATAAAGCAAATATGAAGTGCACACATGACTCCATTCCAGCAACCCATCTGGTGGAGAGATTGCTGAAGAGTTTTATGCCTGAAACTTTTACTTCAAGACTGTTGGTTCAAATCTAATCAAGGCTATGCTCATTTACTGCCTTCTGTCTGTTCAGCGTTTTTGGAGGATATTACCAGGTCTTTAATCCCGTTTTAAGGGGCAAGCAACGATGTAAATCAAGTCACTTAAGTATTTTTCCATGAGACTGTTCCCCAGAGGCGAATTTCCCGCAGCAATACCGGAGGTTGAACGAGTCAGAAGGAATTGCCTCGAAAAACAAGGTGAGAATGGGCAAAACCAGAAGCCTACAAAGAGCAGATGCTTTTCCAGGTTGCAGGGATGGGGGTTTAAAGGAGAAGAAAGGAACTCTGGCACAGGACGGGCGCAGAGCCGGGGGATGCTCGGCCGGAGCTGCTGCCGTGACCTGGAAACAGTTTGTGGCACGTGGAACATCACAGGCAGGAAACCACTCTGGCTGCCCCCAGCACGAGGGCTAAATAAAACCCTTTGTTGCCTTTGAAAGGAATCCCTCCTGGATTTGTGACGGGAAGGAGGAGATCCATGGAGATGGTATCTCACCCCATGTCAGAGCCCTGCGGCACCAGGAACGAGGGCCAGTGGCAGCAGAGAAACCCCAACAAGAGCCACGAAACTCAGCTAAAAACTCCTTCAAACTGTGCTTGTGTCAGTGAGGGGGGGACTGGCTCTCACTGAAGTCCTGGAAGTGCCCGAAACCTGGAGAAGAGAAGGATTCAGGGAGACCTTGCAGCACTTCCAGTGCCGCCCAGCACCCTCCTGTGCCGGAGGGCACCGTGCCCAGGGCACACACAGGGAGTGGCTCTTCAGGGCTGGGAGAAGCAGAAGGCTCTGAAGACACTCTGGTGTGGAAAACGAGGCAAGAATCTCTCCAGAATGACGGAAGGCTCAGGATGTAGTTTCTGAAGCACTAATAAAGGAAGCATTTCCTGCCCCCGAGAGTTTCAGGATAATTACAATAACGTGCAAATCCCGGCACAATAAGACAAATAGGTGACAAGTTCTTAAGGAAATCACGATAAGGATGATAATATCAGCGAAGTTTTTGAGCTCTTTGCCCTTTCTTAGATGAATCCCCACCAGTTAATCCCTCAGGAATTGTCTGTTCATAGCACAGAGTCTGTGCCCTGCATTAGCAGGGGACTGGAGTTCCCCTTGCTCAGCCCTGGTCAGGATTTGGTGCTGTGCCTCCTGCTAACACAAAGGAGTTGTGATCCCAACAGCATCTTGGAAGCTTTAGTAAGAGAAAATTACCCAAACTTCACTAAATAAGATTTTATTTGCAGCTTCATACTCTGCTCTGGCTGTTCCACCCTGGGCAGATGCTCGTACCACTCCCAAAAGCTGGATCTCCTCCCGCAGCATCTCCTCCTCCATCCCCTCCTGCAGCAGTTTTTTTGGAGGGCTGAGCGTGGTGGATGTAGGAGATGGGTTGTAATTTCCAGAAAGAGTTGGTCTGTCTGGGAAGTGGTGCTGTTTGGTTGCTAAGGCTGAGGGTTGAGATGCAAATCTTGTGTCTTTTGGGGTTTCCTGGTGGCGTGGCTTTGCTCCAAGTGCTTCCACGTGCCTCTGTTCTGGAAGTGCTGTAAAGTGTTATTGCTCCCTCACTTTCAATTTAAGTGGGAAAGTTATTAAAATGCTCTGAAAGTTGTGAATGGCAATGGACAGGTGAGTGTAAGGTTGATTTATTCAATGGGATTTTGCACAGAAATAGTCCTGTTGCATTGCACATCCTTTGGGTCAGCAATGCTGGTGTCCTGGGAGGATGGTGGGAATCTAATTATTTCATCTGTCCGAAATAGTAACTTTTAAGAGGTGAGGAAATGACTGCACCAAAACCATTGTATGCCATCTGCCTGCTAAAATACTTATAGAAAACATGTTTCCTGGCATATAGCTTCCTAGCCATATGTCTATTGCATCATTCACAATTAAATTAAATCACCCTTAAATACTTGGACAAATTCCCAGCCCCTGTGAACAAGCCTTCATCACTGTGCTGGATGAAATTTGGACACTTGATCCTGTAAATGTTTGGTTGAAATTGGCTCAGGCTTTGCTAACCTGATACAGCTGACACCGACTGCTGGGAGATAATTCAAGTGCATGGTCCTTGTTTTGGTCTTTCAATATTTGGCTATAAAAATGTGTTAGGGGGTCTGAAAGGAGGAAATCACTCTGCAGTGTTCATTTGCAACACGCTCAAGTCACTTCAAACGGGTTTAAAGGGAGAGTTGTGTCACTGAGAAAAGGTGCTGTGGAGCAAACAGAGGGAAATCCCCAAAGAGCCTGCTTACAGCTGGGTATTTGGAATATTTAGAATGTGCTTGGAGTTGTGTGTGCATGAACATCCCACAGCAAAGCTCCTGGTTAGGCTGGGACAGCCTTGGGAAAGCCTGGCTGCTCAGGGCTGTGGGAGGCAGGAGGGTCCCACTGCCCCCACCCTCTGCTTTGTGCCCCCCCGATGGGCACCACTGTGATTCCTGTGCCAGAGGAACAAATGAGGCTCAAAACACTGAGTGGTTGGATGGATGGAAGCACCTCTAGGTCCATCTCCAAAAATCCTCTGAAGACAGTGCTTTAAACTGAAGAACAACCTTAACAAAAAGCTTATCTTGTGGATTTTCGGTCCTCCCTTTGAGGATATGTCCCATTTCCCTGTGCCTGACTGTCCCTAACTGAGTCCTGAGGCATGGCCTGGCACGGACAGTGCCCACAGTGGGCACAAGTGGCGATGAAACCCTGGGTCTTTGACACAGGGAATGTCATTTAAACCCAGCCCAACTTCCCCTGGAAACCAAACCCGCGAGCTTCCCGTGCGCGGTGTCTGCCAGACCCAGGCAGCGCCTATTTTTAGTCCAGCTCTCTATTTTCAGCTTGTTTTTGAAAGGTGAGATAAACTCAGCGGCCCAAGCCGGATGATTCTGTTCCTTTCTCTCCTTCAGGGGCCCAGAGCAGCGCTGGAGGAGGATGGCAGGAAGGCTGGCAGGGCAGAGGGGCCAGGGGTGCCAGGCAGACGTGGAACTGGGCATGAGCTTGTTTGTTTTATTGTCTTTCACCCTCTGTATTTTATTTCATTCTCTTTTATTCCTTATACATATATCTATACATATTTTATATCTATATATGTTCTTCACCTATTTGTAGAACCAAAATCAAATTTCTAAGCGTTTCTAAAATTTTTGCCTTCGCTGAACAGGGTGATCCCAACCTCTGTCCTTGCCAGAGGGACCTCAACAGCTTTTCTTGATGCTCTCCAGGGTCATGGGCTGTTGGTCCTCACCCCGTGGTCTTCTGTGTTCCTGGTGACTGATACTTTGAAATTTCAGCTTTTTATTTCAGAGAAGCTGTGGCTGCCCCATCCCTGGAAGTGTCCAAGGCCAGGTTGGACAGGGCTTGGGACAACCTGGGACAGTGGAAGGTGTCCCTGTCCATAGGAAGAGGTTTGGAACTGGGTGATCTTTAAGGTGCCTCCCAACCCAAACCATTCTATGATTCTGTCATTCTGATTTTTAGTTGTGTTTTTCAGCCCAAATTCTCACTTTGAAGACAAAAAACATATCTGTTATTTAAATAAGACTCTCGTCTCACTCCACCTTTCACTTTTCATCTCTGAATTTATTTTCTGAGCTGATATGCAATGTAAAACTTGGTTACACACTGAGTCATGCATTTCCAAATGTATGTGTGTTTAAGAGAGGAAAAAAGGGAAGATATTTGGTGGGAGCTGTTGGAGTCAGCCAGGCTGTGCCCACACTCAGGTTTTAGACCATATTTTACCGGGATATTTTGGTCTCTAATAGAGCTGTGTCACTCTGTCATTCAGTAATAGATTACTGAACATAATAGAAATCTTTATATAGATGTTGGAGCACTTTTCTTAGCTGCAGATGTTTCCTTCCAAGAGATAGTTTCCTGCCATAGAATGACAGAATGGTTTGAGTTGGAAGGGACCTTTAAACATCATGTCATCCAACCCCTGTCCTATGCTAAAAGAAAAAACTACTGGAATTTCGTCCTACCAATAAATGTGTAAACTGGAAATGCTATTTAGGGAGCTCTTTGTACATAATACTATTGTATCCTTTTTTTTTTAATGTCTTTTAATCCTTTTCTGACTGTATCCCCCTAACATGGGGATGTCCCATCCCTGGAAGTGTTTAAAGCCAGGTTGGATGGAGCTCTGAGCAACCTGGTCTAGGGGAAAATCTTCCTGCCCATATCAGGGGGTGGAATGAAATGATCTTTAGGGTCCCTCCCAACACAAACCATTCTGTGATTCTGTGACTTTAGAAGAGTTATAGGGGCATCCATAAAAAGATGACACATGGAGTAAGTTCTTCCTTGTCTTTCCTTCCATAACTCTTTTCCTGGCCACCTCATTTTTGATTTCCTGTTTGCAATGACACATTTAGTGACCTCATCACCCAGCAATTAAAGAAAAGGAAGAATTAAGATTTAACTAGAGTTTAATTTCCCAAGTCATCATATTTTTTATTTTTTTTTTTTATATATATATATACCCAAAGGCAAAGTCAGTCACAGAATGGTTTGGGTTGGAAGGGACCTTAAAGCTCATCCCATTCCACCCCCTGCCAAGGGCAGGGACACCTCCCCCTAGACCAAGTTGCTCAGAGCTCCATCCAACCTGGCTTTAAACACTTCCAGGGATGGGACATCCCCACATTAGGACACACTGAGTGAGCCCCTGAGTTGCTGCAGAACATCCCTCATCCCACCACTTCCAGAGCTGGTCCCACGTGTGTCTGCAGTGCAGCCACTGGAGAACCAGAGACCCTCAGCCAAGTTTCCCACTTGGTAAAGCTCAGCCTGGCAATAAAACCGAAGTTGGTGTTTCTCTGCTGTTTTCAGTGTTTCTGTAATGCATTCCTAATGGAAATGAGCTCTGGGAAGTTATTAGTCTCACGTCCCTCTTCTGCTCCAGGTTTGATGCCAAAGTTTTTGCCTGTGGGTTTTTCTCTCCCCCAGCCCTCCTCTAACCCATCTCGTTCGTGCTCCCTGTTTGGCCAAAGTCAATTTAGCAAAGCAAATGGAGTTACTTCTCTTCAGGTCAGTGATGATTTCTCATCCTTGAGTTCCCTGCTTAATTTGCTGAGAAATTTTCTGATTCTGAAGTCCATTTTCAGCATTCCCCCCTTTTCCACAGCTCTGGGATGGAGCACGGGGCTCACTGGGCTGGACCTGGGGCTTCTCCACGTCTCTGCTCTCACCAGACCGTGTTTACTTTGCTCTGAGGGAAGTTCAGCTGCAGGCTCTGCTGTGATCCTTCCATCCAGGCTCTGTCCCTGCCTGTGCTCTAACAGGAAAGCAGCAGCTCTCAGGAAAGAGTTAATCCCAGCGAGGCTTTGGGATCCTTTGCTGGGGAGAGGGCTGATCTTTTGTTTGTTTTGAAGCTGCTGGCAGGAAAGTGGGGAGGAGAAAATTACCTAAGTGATAGTGAGGTTGCCATGAACTATATAAAACTGGGAAATCAAAGCGGAGCAAACTCCACCTCGCAGTCTTGAACCACAAGCACAACCCCTGAAGAGAAACCCACCCCACAAAACTGAGTGATCTCAAAGGCTTGAACTCCAACCAAGCTGCATGAGCTCAGAGCTGCTGCAGGACTGAGAACCCCGGAGCTGTCACGGCCAGCTCCAGTTGTGGTGGGAGCTGGGAATGCTGTTCTTGGGAAGTTTCAGGGTGATGAAGCGGAGGCAGCTCTTCTGGATCGCCCTCTGTGTGCTGGAGTTGGCTGGTGAGTACTGAAACACAGAAAATACCCGGGTTGCACAAGAGACCAGGGCATGGGGCGACTCCTGGGCGACTGGGGAGCGGCAGCTTTGGGGGGGAGGATGAGTTTTAAGGAGTCTGAAATGGCAATTCCACATCCAAAGCCCTCGGTGACGTTCTGCAGAGCAGCCCTGCATCAGGCACCCCGACCAACACACCCCCAGCCACGCACTGGAGCACAGTGCTGCTGGTTTGAAAAGGAGAGGAACCAGGATCTAAGCTCCCTCCAATACCGTGGGTAACACGAGGGGATGGGAATGCAGCAGGCAAAGGGAGTGCAGCCACAGCCAGTTGTCTCTCCACCTGCCTGGGTGCAAATGAGCCTCACTTTTGTTTTGTGATTGGAACTAAACATTTGCTGAAAATCAAATGAATCTCCATAAATATTAAAATCTCCTATTCCAGCTCTTCAAATATTCGTCACATGAAGCAGCGAGTAACAGCACGGAGACTTTTCTCTAGGTACTACTTTTTAAAGGGTTATATTTTAGGGAAATATTATCATTTTTGTCCCAAACCCAACAACCATGAAGTAATAAAAAAAGGACTAAAAAAAGTGAAGCAACACTTTGTGTGCTGCCTGGTGTGCTGGGACAGGAGCCAGGAGCCTGCGGGTGTCTCCTCAAATGTAATTTTTCCTTATTCACACGAATGTGAGCAACAAGATCTGCTGCAAGAATTCGCTGTATTTTGTTCCTCTGTTTCACGGTGCTCCTTTAATGTTCCCCTTGCTGCCCAGGTATATTGCTCACCTGAGCTGCTGTGCCTGACCCTCCAGCCTGTGTAAATTTTACAGGAAGGAAAAAAACCCAATTTTATTTAGGAGAAATGACATTTAGGACTACCTGGTTGGGCTGAACTGAGCAGCGAGCGGGTGTAGGACAGAAGGGTTTACCTGAGATGCAAAACCCCAAGTTTCTTGTAGCACAAAGCAAAAGTGATACAAAAGTGATGAAAAGCTGGGATTTGGGAAAGACAAAGGGTGACATGGTCTTTAGTGCTGAAAAATGTCATTGCACAGCCCGTGGTCATCATTTCTGAAGGATGTTTCTTGCTGGGAGGTGGAGGAGGATTTTTTTCTGCTCAGTGTAGGTGCTGAGAGAAATCAAGGAGCTCACCCTGGGGGCACTGCATGCTCCTCACCTCCCTGGAGAGTCTGAGAGAATCCAGCAAAGCTTCCAGTTGTGCCACTCCCGATGGAAATCCCAAATTTGGGCTCAGGTTGCTCCTGGCAGCGCTGCTGAGGGTGGGACAACCAGTCCCCTCCTGCTCCCAGGACAACTCCAGCTAAAGCCACGTGGGGAAAATCCCTTGTGCCACACTGGGCCAGGGGCAGGAATCCAACAAATACCATGTGTGGATGCAGGGTGGGGAGGGTGGAGTTTGGGTACCAGGACCCTGGAGTCAGGGGCTCCACGGGGAGCAAATCACCTGGGAAAGGCTCAGCTCTGGCCTCTGCCTGGTTCTTTGGGGATCCACGGAGTTCTAGCGAGTGTGGGAGAAGCTTACAACAGATCCCTGGTCCACAGAGAGGGCTGTTACTCCAGGAATGCTTGGGAACCCTCCCGAGCTCCAGGTAGGATGGTGTGAGGAGTTTGTGTTGGAAAACTGGGTTTTGATAAAGCACCTGAAGGGCTGTCCTGTGCATGTGTCAGAATGAACATGGAAAAGAGAGTATATATTATATTTGTACCGAATTAAAACACTTTATTTCTTTATTTAACCTTTTATCTTTCTTTTTTTTTTACTATCTTTTTTATTCACCTCTGCCAAGCTTGATCTTCAGCAAACCCTCTTTTCTAGTGATTTTCAAGCATTCCTTCTTTCCTTCGTTCCTTTTGCAACAAAGTCCTAACTATCAGGAGAGGGGGAAAAGGAGCTTTAAAATTTCCAGCTGCTTGAGCTTAACATCCTTTCAGAGGCTGCACATAGTAACTGCTCCAGCCAGGAGAAATCTCAGTCCCTGGGAAGGTGCCGGGCTCCCAAAGTGCTGGAGAGGCCCCAAGCCCAAGGAAAGCCTTGGTCCAGCAGCTGGGCTTTGGTGTGGCAGCTCGGGGGGCTCCCACAGCCCCCCTGAGCCACCAGGGCGGCCCCACACCCATATCCTGTCTGGGAGAAGGAAAAAGGGGGAGGGAAGGGGTTTTTATCAGATATTTCCAGAGGGAAGAGGGCTCCACCCGCTTGAATTCCTGCCACATGGCTGAGAGCTGTAAAACTGGAAAGGCATGAGTAATGCCGGCTGGAGCCCTTGGAGGAGCTGCTGCGGGAAGCCTGGGCTGGCTCCAGCTCCAGAGCTCCGTGTCCCACAGTTCCATACCCTCCTCCTCTCTATCCCGTGTTTCCATACCCTCCTCTTCCATATTCCACTATCCCATACCCTCCTCTTCTCTATCCCGTAGTTCCATGCCCTCCTCTACTGTGCCCCATGTTTCCATAACCTCCTCTTCTCTATCCCACATTTCCATACTCTCCTCTTCCATATTCCAGGGTCCCATACCCTCCTCTTCTCTATCCTACATTTCCATACCCTCTTCTCTATCCCACAGTTCCATACCCTCCTCTTCTCTGTCCCATATTTCCATATCCTCCTCTTCAATATCCCATGTTTCCACACCCTTCTCTTCTATATCCCACAGTTCCATACCCTCCTCTTCCATATTCCAGGGTCCCATACCCTCTTCTTCTCTATCCCACGTTTCCATACCCTCCTTTCCTATATCCAGTGGTTCCTCACCCTCCCCTGCAGCCTCTGGGACCAGCAGTACCACAGTGCCATGTCAGGGGCAGCCCTTTGCCATAGCCCCTGGAGCTCCTGGAGCTTGGAAAAAGAACTTTACTCAGCGCAGAGCTGGAGAAGCTCTGGGTTTGTGTGTCAGAGCACTGAAGGAGGTGCCCAGTTACCAAAAGGTTTTCCAAGAGAAATCAGCAGTGGCAGCACAGGAGGTGCAGGTTCTGCCTGGGGATCTCTTGGGTTTGCTTTGCAAACTTTGGAAACTTTTCTCCTGTTTCCTTTGCCACTGCAGAGGTGGGTTTTTTGTGGCCCTGCTTTAGTGCTCAGGGATGAGTGTTGGACCAAGTCAACTCCTTCAACATTTATATTGTCACTTTTGCTTATTCAATTTGAGCTGAGATCTTTTGTCAGCCCCATTATTAAAATATTTTTAAAAATCTGAGGCATTTACTTTTGAAATCTAAGTGGGTAAATAAAATAGGTACCCTGAAGAGCAGTTTTCTTTCCAGTATCTGCATGTTTTTGCTCCTGCACTTGCTTGCACTGCCAGGTGAAGATTTCTCCCAGGTTAATAAATGGCTTGGCTTAAACTCCCAAACCCTTAATACTCACAAATTGACAAACTTTAGTAAAGCCATTAAAAATGTATGGTGCAATAAATGACCCACTTAAACTGAGCACCATGTGGCTTATCCAGCCCACATCTGGATCATTATTTATCTCCTGAGTCCTCAGGTTTCAAAAAACCCAGCCATGTTTTCTGTAGAAAGGACCTGCACATGCTACAACAAAGGCAAGAAAAAGAAATACAACGTGACAGCTCCTCTCCCAGCTTCCACCCAGCAATATCCAGGCTGCAATTCCAATATTCAGTGGTGAAAAGGCTTTGATTAGAAGTACCTCTGGTGCTTTACAAACATCTGGAACAGCTCAGAGGTGCTTGGGTGGCTGTGGCACTCGGGGAGGTCAAGTCCAGGCGCTGCATTGTTCTGGTGATGCAAAATTTCCTGCTCGTGTCCATGAAAACACGGAGCTGTGCGTAAAGCCTGGACTTAACTTTGTGCTCCTCATTATTCTGGGCACGCAGTCCTGCCTCCTGCTTTTGATTTGTTAGAAGTCATCAGGAAAACTTGGTGATTTAACCAGCTGGAACTGAATTGTCTTGGAGAGGAGAGACTTCTCCCTGCAACAAAAGCTGTGCCAGAGCCTGAATTCCAGCTCCTGACACCTGCACAGAGCCCTCGACAGGGCCCCTGCCTCCCCCAGAGCAGCTGCAGCCCTGGATGGGGTGGGATGGATGGGTGGGATGGGATGGGATGGATAAGATAGCATGGGTTGGATAAGATAGCAGGGGTTGGATAAGATAGCATGGGGTGGATAAGATGGGATGGGATGGGATGGGATGGGATGGGATGGGATGGGATGGGATGGGATGGGATGGGATGGGATGGGATGGGATGGGATGGGATGGGATGGGATGGGATGGGATGGGAGGAGATATACTGGATGGGATAGGATGGACTGGATGGGATGGGATGGATAAGATAGCATGGGATGGATGGGATGGGATGGAATGGGATGGGATAGATGGGAATGATAAGATAGGATGGGATGGATGGGATGAGATAGATAGGATGGGATGGGATGGGATAGATAGGATAGGATGGATGGAATGGGATGTGAGGAGATGGACTGGATGGGATGGGTCTTATCCCATAGCATGGGATGGATGGGATGGGATAGATGGGATGGTTAAGATAGGATGAGATGGATGGATGGGATGGGATGGGATGGACTGGATGGGACAGGACGGGACGGGATGGGATGGGAGGGGAGGGGAGGTACCAGTGCAGGCAGCCCCATGGGGCCAGGTTGGGGCACCCTTTCCCCCTGAGCACCCTCTGGCCCAATCTGGCAGTGCAGGAGCAGCTCTGCCCGCTGCCCCCGCTGCCAAAATGAACCTCAGTGGTCTCAGCCTTTTCTTCTCACAAACCATCCAGGCTCTCTGGGCCTGATCCAGCAAAATCCTGACATCCTGACGGAGAAAAATTCCTGCCAGGACAATGCAGGGTCCTGCAGGACACAAACACCAGGGCTGTTTACCTGGCACTGGCACTGGCAGCTGACTAGGACCTGCCAGTGCTGCTCCATCCCTCGTGGAGGGTGGCTGGGGAGGATGAAGTAACTTTTCTTGGAGCTCGGGCTCCCCTGGGCAGAAATACAAATGAAATAACACATTTTGTGTGATTTTCTGTTTGATGCCTGGATAAGAATCTTAAACACCAAGAGCCCTCGGGTAGAGAGTGAAGCTGTTTGTTAAAAGTGGGAAGAGATCTTAAGAACAGAGAAGGTTGAGGAATGGGGAGAAATGCATTTTCACTGACTCATATAGTTCGTTTCAGAAGGAAAAGCTGGAAGTGTCATCTCTGTAACACAGCAGGAAGCAATATATAAACTTTAAGTTAGAACAGCAAACCACTCTCCAAACATTCTGCTTTACCTCCAAAGATGTTTTTGCTCATGAGTCAGGGCTGATCCCAAGCCAGTGGGAATGTTTCTATTTACTTTGAGATTGTGCCTGCAACTGTAAATCCAACTTATCTATCCTGAGGCACACAAGTGATCTCTTCCAAGGCTTGAGTCTTTCCTCCAAGGATTATAAACTCAAACTACTATGAAATCCAGCTTTGTGCATCCATCAGTGAGCTGAGGATGGGGTGGGATCAGGGTAGAAACGAGCCTGTTCTCCTCCTCCTGAGAGCTCTGGAGCCCCTGCAAGGGCTGCACCAAAGCCTGGTGCTCACCCAGCTGAAGCATTTCATCTCTGAGCTTCTCTCAGCTGTGCTCTGAGGCACCCTGCCCTTCTGGGGCATTAAAAAGTGAATTTGTGAGAGCACAGGCCCTTCCCTGCCTACCCCCGGGGACTCGGGGCTGGAGGGGGGTGGTTCAACAGCCCCCTAACACCTTCCTCTGCCCCCAGGCAACACTGCTGGGAACCCGACAGGGACACCTGCACCCACAGTCACGGACATGGCAGAGGAAGGCAACACCAGTGGGGCAACCACGGGAACCATCGGAGCCACCGGGGCCACTGGAACCTCCAGCAGTGCCAAGCCCACACCAGACACAGCTGGTAACTGCTCCCCTTGTTCCCCCCGTGATTCCTGGCAGCATTTGTATTAATAATTAAATTTTTAAGGCATGGTTTGTGCTCTGAAAAAAACAAGAGGCAGATAGTATGGTCAAAAACTTTAATTCTGTCCAAAATATCCCACCGGGGGCCACCCAGCCCTGCTGTCTTGAGGGTGGGTGGCTTGGACCCAAAACAGACAGGAGATGGTGGGATAAAATGCTCATCAATCTTTATCTCAACATACATGTTAGAAAGGGCACCTGTAAGAGGTCTGGCAGCCTTTGGCAAGAAGAGGACCAGGGGATATGGCTTTAAGTTGAAAGAGGGCAGGTTTAGATTGGATATATGGGAAGAAATCCTTCCCTGTGAGGGTGGGGAGGCCCTGGCACAGGTTGCTCAGAGAAGCTGTGGCTGCCCCATCCCTGGAAGTGTCCAAGGCCAGGTTGGACAGGGCTTGGAGCAGCCTGGGCTAGTGGAAGGTGTCCCTGCCCATGGCAGGGGGTGGAATGAGATGATTTTTAAGGTCCCTTCCAACTCAAACCATTCCATGATTCCATGATAAGGGGCCAAGCTCAGGCTCTGAAGGGCTCTGAAGGAGGGACCCTGGCACACATGCAGGTGCCTTTCTCTCGTGCTGTTTGGGATCAGTGCATCTCTTGGAAGACTCTGGGTCGGGGAGGAGCGGAGGGCGATGCCGGGGAGGGGGAATGGTGGCACCCTTGCCCCTGTAACCAGATCATGAAGCACATGTAGCAATTAGGCAGCTGAGCCAAAGCTAATGAGTGTTTCTTGGAGAGCCAAGGCCTCGTTCTGGTGCTGGCTGTGACAAATCAGTGTTGTACCTCAGTCACTGCAATGTCACACATTGGCTTTAGGGGATTTCAGCTTTCTCATGTCTCCTTTCCATTGCATTTCTGCAAACCTGAAGCTGCAGCCGGGTCCCTGACAGGCATTCCCAGCTCCACAGGATCCAGTGGGGAGCAGATGAACCCCCAGACCAGCCAAGCCCCCCCAGTAGAACTGGGCACCTCCTTGGAGACACAGAACATGAGCCAAAGTGTCCCCACGACCAAGAGCCCAGAGACACAGCCCAGTGAGGCAGCAGAGGCCTCGGGGTCCACAGTGGATATGAAGAGCTCTCCTGCCACCACGGAGCACCCTCCTGTCTCAGCTGCCACCCTGCCACCACACACAGCCAGGGACAGCCCAAAGGTGAGGATGGGGGGCCACCAGGAGGCTGGGTTTGCCTCACAACCCCCCCCAACAGGTCACTGATACCACCCCTGTGTGTTTTCCCCTCCAGCCCTCCCCTCTTCCCATCACATGCCACAATGTCAAGGAAGTGAGTGACACTGGAGCCATCTGCCTGCAGCTCAACGAGTCCACCACTTGTGTGAGTGTCCCCAGGGGGAAGGAGGGGGGACATGCAGGAGGAGGGGGGGCTGCAAGGAACCAGCTCAGGGCAAATTCCTGCTGCGACTCTTGTAGCAATGGGGTCACCCACTGTACCTGGAGGGTCAGTTTGGGGTGGGGAGCTCGTGGCCAGAGCATCTGAGCTGTGCCAGACTGATGGAGGAGGGGATGGTCACAGCAGTCCCAGGAAGATCCCAAAGGGATGGTCACAGCAGTCCCAGGAAGATCCCAAAGGGATGGACACAGCAGTCTGAGGAGGATCCCAAATGGATGATCAACCCAGGGGAAATGCAACCTCCTGGCTGCATAAAACCTCTTTTTTTTTTTTTTTTTTCATGATTAAGCTCTGAGGTCAGTTCAGCTTTTAAAGTGTCTCCCACCATGTTTAGCAGGAAGTTGCCTTTGTTCTTCTTCTTCCTCTCCCCTGTGGAGAACGCAAGTGCCTTTTTTTGTCTTGCCAACTGCCCTAGGAAAGAAAACAGGGCATTTGAAGCAGCTGATCAGTGCCCCCATCGACTCCTAAGGGAATGCCAGGCTCTCTGTAACTGCCCCTGGCCTCGTGCACCAAAAATGAAGATTTATAAAATCAGAGGAGGGTCTGTTATGGGTGGGAAGAAGAATCCTTTCACACTAGAGGTACAACCTGCCACAGAGGGTGAGTGGTCCTGGATGTTGTGGGATGGCAGACTGGGTATAAAATATGTATAAAATACATAATTTTTCTTCTGTCATTCAGCCATACTGCTGCCACTCAGGATGAGTGAATTCTTACCTGGCTTTTCTCTGCAAATTAGTGGTTGAATGGCATTTAGACTCGCTCCTGTTTACAGGGACTGTACTTTAGCAAGAACCTACGGAGGGAAACTCCTCCGGGAGCGAGTGATTCCGACCACAGATGCCATCTAGTGGGCTCTGATCCCTCCTGGGCACAGGCTTTATGCATCACATATATGAAGGGATACACATAGAACAGACAGAATATCCTACAGAGTCGTACCTCACCTACTCTCAACCCTCCCTCCACGTGAAACGATTCAAACAGCCCAACTTCCCACCGTGTTTTTCGGGCGGCTCCCACCCCACAGCAGATCTGTCCCCCTGCCTCCACCTCAGCAATCCTGGAGCGGGAACAGCCAGCCCAGGCTGGACCTGGGAACCAGATAAGAGTGTCTGCGAGGGGAGCAGATAGGAGGGAGCGTGTGTCTCACTTTCCTGCTGGCCTTTCCCAAAGCAAATGAGCAATCAGCTGGCACCCGGCGCCGCTAATTGCAGGGGGAAATTCTGACACTCCGATGAGTTCTTTCCACAGCAGAGAAAGGAAAATACACACTTGGGTCTCTTGTTTCCATCTTGGCCTTTCTCACCCCATGCCAAAGCTCTATAGAAACAGCTGAAAGTGATTTGTTTGTTATTCTCCCATGGATAAGTTTGTGCATTTTTGCAGGCTGGGAGGATGTAGCGATCGGAGCACAATGCTGAGGTAACTCTGAGGCAGAGGGAGGAAGGCACTGAGCCTCCTGGCTCTGCACCACGCTGCAAGATGAGAGGGTTTTCTCCCGTGGGGAGTGAGGGGAGGGCAGGGGCAGGACAGGGGGTTCAGCTGGAGCCTGTCTCTGTCTCAAGGGGGTGGGCACGGCCACGGCTCGGAGGATGTCCCCAGCTGGGAGGATGTTAGGGAAGCTGATAAGGTCTTTTAGCAACTGTGGGCTCTGTCTCCAAGCCTGGCTGTGGCTGAAAATAGCCCCAAGGAGAAAGCCTATCCTGTCTGATACAGAAATTGGCCAACAGAAGGGAAAGGCTGCAGCTCCTCACTCCTCTTCCTCTTCCACCCAAGAGTCAGTTCAGCTCTAAAATGTGAGAAATTGGTGTTTTTTTACCTAGCCTTTGATCAGCAACCTAGCAAAAACACTGAAGACATTTCCTAAACAGGAAGGCTCAATGCTTCTTTGTTATTTCCCTCCTTTCTCAGCCCCTGCCTGGGACTCTGAAACAATAGGGCTCTTCAGATGGCTGTTCCAGTCCAAAAACTGGAGAGACTTGCCGTGCAATTCAGGTCCTAAATATAGATCTGTTTAAATGCCATTTTCAAGAGTTGCTAATAATATCTTCATTTAATTTATTCTCATCAAGTTAAGAAACAAGAAATAAGCATCTCCACTTCCAAAGTGTTGGTGTTGGGGGTCTGGGCAGTGGTGAAGTGGGGTCTGACACCTGGATCAGCTTTGTGCTCCAGAGCACAGATAAGCCACCAAAACCCAAATGTGGAAGCACAACACCACCATCAGCGTGGCTGAGGTGGAGAATTTGTCAGTCTGGTTGGTTTAATGGCTGTTCTTTCTGAAAATTTTGCAGAGACACTTTTTAGAGAGGAAGGGGTCGGATCTGTGGAGAGCAGTGTGTCAAGAGAACGCCCACCCCGTTCCCTCCCCCTGCCAGGTCAAACTCGCCAAGTCTGAGGTGGACCACCACTGTCTGCTCCTCATCCTCAGCGGAGAGAAAGGTCAGTGGAGAAGATCACAGACTCATGGAATGGTTTGGCTTGGAAGGGATGTTAAAGCTCGTGTTGGTTCCTTCGGCTGCCATCGATGGCGCTGGACAACGACCTCGGTGTGGGCAATGGGAGAGGGAATGTTTGTGGGGAAGGGCTGTGGGACACAGATCCTGGCAGCAGACCTCTCTCTGCAACCACTGCTCTTTCTTCTGGGGTCTTGTACAGCCCTGGGGCAAAGGCATTGCCCCCAGAGCAGCAGAGGGGCTCTCAGCCCCTCCGTACTCAGCCAGGCCCTTCTGTGCTGGCATTTCCTGCAGCAGGACCCTCTGTGTAATGTGCCTCTCCTCTTTGAAACCTTGCAGATCCCGCTCCACATATGCTCAAGGAGTCTCACTGGGAAAAGGTAAATTCCTTAAGCAAATTCAGCTGGAAAAAAACGGGTGGTCTGGGTGGCTGGAGAGATGAGTTTTTTAGGTGATCAGTTGAGACTGGGGGGAGAGGCTGAGACTTGAACCTGCCTCCAGTTTGGAGATGCCTGATGGGTGTTGGCACAGGAGACCCCTGGAAGTGTTCAGGGCCAGGTTGGACGGGGCTTGGAGCTACCTGGTCTGGTGGAAAGTGTCCCTGCCCATGGCAGGGGGTTGGAATGGGATGAGCTTTAAGGTCCCTTCCAACCCAGACCAGTCTGTGATTCCATGATTGGAGCCACAAACAGCGAGGCAGCCATGCACCATAAGAGCATTAATACAATCTGGAGGCAGAAATGCTTGAAAGGGTTCTGTAAAATTCTGTAGTGTTTTCTTAGAAAAGGTTTAGATCCCAACAATGACTCTTAGGATGCAACTGGCTTCTTCGAAGTCCCACCTGATATTCATTAATTCCTCCTCCCAGCTTTCCCCCGAGGCTGCCATTGGCTCGTGGAGCTGAGCTCCAGGTGTCTGTAGATACATAAATGGCAGAGCTGCAAGAGCAGCACACAGAGGGGTCTCAGCCCTGCAGATGTGTATGCTCTAAACCTTGGGGTCTGAGTGCTCTGGTCCAAGGGAGAAAAATTCCCTGCACCCCAGGAGAGTCCAGGTTGGAAATGAGACAGTGAGGACGTGAGAGCTCATAGGGCCAGGGCAGAGCTCAGGAGCTGGGGTAGCAAAGCCCAGCTTTGTTTACGTGCAGTTCCACAAGGAGGTGAGGAGCAGCGTTGTTTGAAGTCGGTGCCTGTTCAGCAGATGCACACGTTTCCTGTTTGTCGGACTCCCGGCTCTCTTTGGTGTTGTTTTTTTCCCCAGTTTGGAATAAAATCCCTGAAGTGGGACAGCGTGAGGAACCACCAGGACTTTTCTCAGAAGACCCTGATTGCCTTGGTCACATCTGGGCTCCTGCTGGCGTTCCTGGGCTTGGCTGGATACTTCCTGATGAGGCGGCGGAGCTGGAGCCCCGCGGGAGAGAGGCTGGTTAGTGCTTACCACTGGCAGAGCCGCGGGTAGAGAGGGGCCTGGCAGCGAGGGGGGCACCTGCAGGGCAGAAAAGGGGGGTGCCCAGCACCCTGTGCCTCAGGACCCTCCACCCACGTGTGTCCCCAGGTCGTGGGACAGCTCAGCCTCGTGTTGTGGCTGAGTCTGGGGCAGCCTGGGCAAGGCAAAGGGCAGGAGCAGGGAGGCCAAAATGTACAGGGTGAAGGAAAACCTGTCTTGCCTTCCAAAATTAACTCGTAGCTGATTGCTCCTGTGGGAGAACTGCCCCTTTCTTGCACGTACTTCCAGGTCTAACACTTATTTTTGCTCAGCAGTAAGAACCCAGCCAGCAAGACCCCTCCAGAGACACTGAAAGCTTATGAATTTGTCATTAAAAGTGACACATTTTAATTTCCATTCGCTGTGTTTGAGTTCCATGTCTGTCCTGTACCCTTGCTGTAATAAAGGCTATTTCTCCCCTCACTTAACAAGCAGTGGTAATAAAACATATCAAGAAAGAGACAGAAATCTCCTATTTCCATTTTCCCCTTTCCAGGCAGGCTGACCACTGAGGAGTTCTCCCTACCAGTGAGTTTTGGGAATGTAAAGTTAGGCCTGGCCATGCTTTTCCCCCACCTCTGAACAACGTGAGCAGTTGTGTCCTGGAAAGCCATTAAGGTTATTTCCTTGCCAGAAAGGATGCTCCCAAAACACACAGATGGGAAGTCAAGTGTGTGTGTCAGAGGCAGGGACATCACAGCTCAGGCTCTCCAGCCTGCTGTCTCTGGATCCCTGGATGCTTCCAGCAATGGAAATGTGTGGCTGGGAGCTGCCCATGGCAGTGTCAATCCAGGTTTTAGGTGAGATGTGTCCATCCCACACCTGTGGACGTGGAAAAGGGGCTGAGTGAAACACTGAGGTGGGTGGGAAACCTGTCAGCAATCCATGCATTGGATGCTGCTGAGGAAACAAGGAGCAGCTCCCAGCTGGGAACTGCCACTTCAATCACCAGTGTCCATTCCATGGCTACCAGAAATGTCACAGTCTGACACACAGGGAGTTATTGTGAGGGGACAGAGGCACCTCTGGGTTGCCCTGGGTCCTCCTCACAGCAATGCCAGTGACCAGCCCTGCAGAGAAGTGCAGCCCTGCACCTCTGCTGGCAACTTGCTGCGAGCTGTGCACCTATTTACAGGCTGAGAGGAAGGATGGGGGAAGAAATTGGGACAGTTTCCATCATTTTCATTCCCAGGTGCTTCTTTCTTGGCCCAAGTGGACAGCAGACATGGTCTGTCATGGGGTGGCTTTGCAAACCAAGGCAGTGGCAGCTCTAAAACCCGTTATGAACAAAACCTTCTCTTTTCAGGTCCAGGAGGGGGGGAAAAAAAGCACTTCCTGGCTGGTTTTCTTGCTTCATCTTGCCGTGGCATGGTTCAGGCCCTCTGTCCCCCTTCTCCTCAGCGAGAGCACTGCCCCTGCCTGCGGTTGTTTGTTCCTGCTGCCCGGGGATCGCGGGCAGCCAGCCAAGCCCTGCCTGCAATGCCAGCCGGCCGCCACCAGCCCTGCCCTTCCCCTGACCCTGCCTCTGTTCTTTCTGTACCTGTTCAGGCTGAAGACCCGTATTACGCGGAGAACGGTAGCCAGGGCAACACGATGCTGATGACGCCCTCCCAGGAGCAGCCGGAGCCGCAGGAGAAGCCGAACCTCAACGGTGGCACCCAGGAGAACGGGACCGGCCAGGCGTCCTCCAAAAACGGGCACTCGGCCCGGCAGCACAGCCCTGCTGACACCGAGATGTGACCCGGGCCGAGGCGGCCCTGAGTGAACTGCGAGGGCAGCAGAGAGGCAAGGAAGGGCAGGAGTTTGCCGTGGACGGTGGGGGGACTGCAGACCTTTTGTTATCGTTGTTATTGTTTCTGTGAAGGACTTCAAAAATCAGCCTAGAGCACACTGAGAGCCAGAGCTGCCAAAGACCTGCTTCTCTGCCTCCTCCTCCCATTGACCACACAAGAGACATTTATTTTTTTGCAGCTGTTCTCTGCTTTTGTTGTTAGGAGAACATCATGAGAAGTACAAGTGCCCTTAGCCCTCCACAGCTTTTTAGGCAGAGGCAGGCTGTGTCCAAACAGCCCAGATTTCTGGTAGCAATGTGTTAGGCTGATGAAAGTAGTTAAACTGGGATTTCAGTGACAAAAACCTCTCAGGTTTCAGATAGTTTGGGTTAATGGAGTTGTTTATAATCTCATCTTTATGTTAAAGTGCAGGATTTCTTCCTTTTTTAAGACCATCAGGCATTTAACCCCCTTCTTGTGTTCTAGGTCTCCTCTACTATTTCCTGCTCCAGCAGAGCTCTGTGTAAAATTTTCCATGTGGAATTGAAGGCTGAAATGTCAACAGACTTCAAACTTGTTTCTTTTTGACTCCTACCAGTACACAGGTAGTTGTTTTAGAGTGAAAATCTCCCCCCAGTCTCTTTATGTCAAGGACAGGGGATGTGTGACGAGGCAGAGCCAGCATTTTATCCCTTGAGTGGGATGGAGATCACTGGATAGGGCTGCAGGGCTCTGGGGATGCCTGGAGTCCACCACACTCCCTGCTGATATGTGGGGATTAGTGCCCAGCATAGGAATTTGGGAATAAGGGAAGCCAAAGGACTCCCAGTGGGATGAGTTGTGAGACAGAAACCTGGCTCTGTGCTTCTCCCTCTGCACCAGCAGCAGGTACATAAACAATGAGCAGTATTTTCACTTGGGTAAGTCCCCAAACCCCAACAGCAGCAGGAGCAGGTCCCTCCTGCCCCCAAGGCAGGAGGTGCTGGAGCCACATTGCTGAGGTCGAGCCCCCAGCAGCTCAGTGGGTACCAGGGACCAAGAGCAGGTTTGTTCCTCATCCCAAGCATATGTAGCTCATTTTTAGGGAGCCAAAGCTCATTTTTAGGTTGTGCCAGCTGGTGTACCATGAGGGGTGGTGGGTCAGATGTTGCTCAGCCCACAATCTCTGCTGGCACCAGCAGCAACATCCACATCCCAAAAGCAGCCCTTGAAGCTGATCTACCCTCTCACTAGTGAATTCATCCCAACCTTTTCCCAGTGCTGAAGACCTGAGGGGAAGGCTTTTTTTTCTTGGTACAGCGGCTCAAAGCAACGACAGCAACGTGCCCATCATCACCTGGGGCTCTTTTCATGGGTGCAAGAGTCGTTTAAACACAATTAAAATACTTCAGGGTGTTTGTTTTGGTGTGAATCGCTTCTCCCGAATCTCACTGTAAATAGTCCCGGTTGGGTAAAAAATAAAAAGAAAAAAAAGAAAAAAAAATGAAGTATTAAAAATCAGCTTCTCCGATGTGTCCTTGGAACAGCAGCGTGTTTATCCCAGCGGGATGTGCGTGGCTGTGGCTGTGCCAGCAGGACGGGAGGACAACGCCTCACGGAGGGGCTGTTTCCCAGCAGAGTTCCCGTGACTAAAGGCTGTGGCTCGTTCTGAGCACATTTTCCCTCTTTCAACAAACACATTTTGCAGGACGAGTGACGCTGCTGCAGCAAAACTGTCACACCTCGCTCGTTTGGTTTTTTAAGACACCCAGTTAATCCCTGGAAAAACAAATGAGGCTCCAGAGGGATGTGCAGGGCTGGGGACTGACCCGCCAAGGGGTGTGGGGGGGTGTGAAGAGGAAGATGGTTCTTGTTGGTCACAACAACCCCCTGCAGTGGCAGAAGGGTGGCTGGAAAGTTGCCCAGTGCAAAAGGACCAGGGGGTGCTGGTTGGCAGCACCTGAACAGGAGCCCAGCTGTGCTCAGGTGGCCAAGATGACCAGTGGCACCTGGCTCATATCAGGAATAATGTGGCAGCAGGAGCAGGGCAGGGATTGTCCCCCTGCCCGGGGCACTGGTGGGGTCACATCTCGAGTGCTGTGTCCAGTCCTGGGCCCTTCAGTTCTGGAAGGACATTGAGGGGCTGGAGAGTGTCCAGGGAAGGGAACGGAGCTGGGAAGGGGCTGGAGCAGCAGGAGAACTGAGGGAGCTGGGGGGGCTCAGCCTGGAGAAAAGGAGGCTCAGGGGGGACCTTCTGGCTCTGCAACCCCCTGACAGGAGGGGGGAGCTGGGGGGGGTTGGGCTCTGCTGCCAGGGAACAAGGGACAGGAGGAGAGGGAACGGCCTCAGGCTGTGCCAGGGGAGGGTCAGGTTGGACATAAGGAGGAATTTCTGCCTGGAAAGGGTGGTCAGGCACTGGAAGGGGCTGCCCAGGGAGGTTTGGAGTCCCCACCCATGGAGGTGTCCAAGGAATGACTGGACATGGCCCTCAGTACTCTGGGGGCTGGGGAACAAGGTAGGGATGGGGCACAGGTTTGAATTGATGGTCTTGGAGGTCTTTTCCAACCTTAATTGTGATTCTCCCTCACTCTGGGCACTCTGCAATAACCAGCAGTGGTTCCTGCATCAAAGAATTTGCAGGGAGATGTGTGGCAGCCCTGTAGTGTCTCCTCTCGTGGAGGAGCTCCACTGAAGGCAGGAGGTTTGCTGACCTGGGCCCCTCCTTTTGGGGATGCTCGACCCTTCCTAGCACTTATTCCCTGGCAGAGGCACACCAGGACCTCCTCGGGGGATACTAAATACAGCTAGAAAACACCACCAGCACCTGCTTTGTTGTAGTTTGGCGCAATCTGACCTCTGGCAGGCTGAGCAACAGATGCGGGAAAACAAAATTACTTTCCCAGGGAAAGCTCTCCCGGAGTCTTGATTAGCTCTGGGAGGTGGGACAGGGAGCCGGGGCCCGGCTTTTTTTTTTTCTTTTTGTCTTTGGGCAATTGTTTATCTAATCAGAGCTGTGTCAAAAGCTGGAGATCTAATCAAACGTCAGGTGCGTTTTTCACAGCTCAGGGTACGTCCTACGGGCCGAGCAGAGACAATACAGTTACAGTCAAGTGCTCCGGTGAAACAAAAGGTTTCGCTAAAGCCTCGGGATTGAGGGAAACGCCGGGAGCGGGTGGCAGAGCAGCGACGGTGCTGAGCCAGCGGAAAAAGCTGCACTTCCAGCTCAGGAAGCTTTTTGCCTGTGTGTAAATACGGGCAGGCTCAGCTCTGCCCCGCCAGAAAAGGACAATTATAATTATTATTATTATTATTCCTTCCTTATCAAACCCCTTGCATTCCTTCCTTGCCAGGCAGCCTCCTCCATCCGGGGTCATAGATGTTTTTGGGCCACTTTGAGAGGCTTTTGAGGGGGCTAAACCCATCTCAGCTTCCAGCAGCAACCTGCTTTCCCACAAACGTGGTTCAAGGTTGATGCAAGTGCTCTTACCTGGTTCACAGTCTCACATCCTGCTCCCACACGGTGTGTTTAGGTGATGGGGACCCTCATATTGAAAAATAATATATTAATTAAAGAAATTTAATATAGGGGGATCCTTTATAGGAAAATAAGCGGTGTGGAAACATCCTCCAGGGAAGAATGGTGGTAAATACAAGGTGTTAAATATAAATAAATGTAAATATAAGTATTTATTAAATAGCGATACAAATAGAGATATAAATAGATAAATTATAGAGATAAATGCAACACATCCTTTAAATGGCATGTCCGTGCTCCTGTCCCAGCCTGGAACAGAAGCAGGAGCCCTGACACCAACCCAAGCAGTGCCCAAATCCTTCTGCAGGTTGAAAGCAAAGATTTTTCCAGAAATGAAGGGATACCTTCCAGTCTGAACTGCCAAAATGCTGCTGTGAGCTGAAGGTGGCTTACTCTGTGCAGTGCTGAAATCAATCAAATTTATCAGACCAAATAAGTGTTAATTAGGTCTTATTACCAATGTCCCTCAGTGGATGTTCCTTTCCTTCTGTAACAAAGACAGCACAACCCTCCCAGGTGAGAAAACACCTGCCCTGCTGTATTACAAGCCCTTCACAGCCAAACGTCATGTCCTGGGACAGGGAAAAGCAGCTCCACCCTCTTTGCTGGTTATTAATTTCCTTTTCGTTGAAGTGGAGGGAGGTCACAGCCCCAGACTTAAACACCCCAAGGTTCCTGCGCGACTTTGAAAGAGCAGCGGGTACATTTTGTGTACCAATGCTGCTATCTGCTGGCTGCGCTCTGCCAGAACAGTCACTACTTGGCTCTAGAGGGCAGCTGGTGCTTGGGGAACGGTGCCCAGGCAGAAGCAGCTCCCAAAAAAGGGTGCTGCCCCACCACAGTGCCTCAGCAATCCAGCCCCGAGGCACAGCGACACCGTTATAATGGAATTATAAAAGGCTAATGCAGACAGCATGGGCTTTAAAGTGGAAATGGGGAATGGGGAACGTCTACAATGGAATTTCTAGCATGGGTTTCACATCAATTCATTTTCCATCTGCTTGTTCCGTGCTGGATCCTGCAAAAAACCTCGCGTGGGAGTTCCCCAGTAGTCGCTGCCCCATCTGCTGCCGGGACATGGAGGAGTTTTGGTCCGAGACCAGGTGGGCTTTGGTGACATGCTGTGTTCCAGCTCGGGTGGCTGATGGGGAAGCAGCATCCGTGGAGCCAGGGCACATCCCTGTGGCTGGAGGGAACCAGCAGTGCCCTCGGCTTCCTCCAGTCAGGCCCACTGGACCCCAGTTTTGGGTCAGCCACAAGCTCAGTCATCATCAGATGGACATAAAAGCATCTCTTGGCTCTGGTAAAAGGTGATGCTCGAGCTCATTTCCTTTTCTTTCCTTTTCTAACCATAGGAAAGAAACCAGCACCGTGTGAAATCCATGTCTGCACCAGTTGGATATTTCAGTGGTTGGACCTGGCAGTGGTTGGACTTGATGATCTTAGAGGGCTTATCCAACCTTAATGCTTCCATGATTCTCTGATTCTGTCTTTGCTTTCAAGGTAAATGGAACAGCATCTGGGTAGGGCTTTTCCATCACCCTGAAAAAAATTATATTTACAATTATTTGCATTACAGGCACTTCACGTGTGTTTTAATTCTGAGTCTTTAATCTTAGCCTTCAGATCTATTTAATTTGCTGGTGTTTTGATTTGCAGTAACAGACATAAATGAGATTATCCATCCCTTGAGAGAAACTGTCAAAGGCAAATGCTGAGGAATTGGGCTCTAAAAACATTTTAATGTGCTCGTGTTGCAAACCCTGCAATGGAGCCAGAGATGAGCAGAGATCAGTGTGAGCCAGGACTAAGGTCCCAAAGACCACACGGTGTGAGCAGGATCTTGGGATGATGCAGAGCTCTCCCCATGTTCCCAGGCTCACCTTATGGTGTTGGGAGAAAAGGAGTTTCACTCCTGGTTCCACTCCTCTGAGTGCAGAAAAAAAGCTCTGAAAACTCCTATCACTTTTTTTCCTGCATTAGACACAGATGTCCCAAGGGCCCTTTTATGAAGAAAATTTATTTTCAAGTTACATACTTTTTTATTCCTATAAATTAAGCAATATGTAACTCTACTGACCCTTAGTTATTTATTTGCTATTTCTGGTTATTTTGGTGGGGTTTTTTTTTTCTTCATATTTTTTTTAATCTTCTTGTTTGCATCTTCCTTCTTTCCTTATCTTCTTCCTGCCCCAGAGGCTTATTTCTGCTTTGGCAACATGCTAACGTGTTTAGGAACGATAAGACGTCTAATTAATAGTTTAATTAGCAGTACAAGGTCTTAATAGCTTATTAAAGGAAATACATTCAGAGAATTCTTTTCCTTGCCTTGCCTTGGTACAATATAATTTACCAGCAAATGATAAAACAGTTTGAAACTGCTCAGACTTTCAGCGAGGAAAGTGGGGCTGGATTGGTGATTTCACGGGGGATTTTGCACCGCTAATACTATTATTTTGTTGTTGTTGTTTTAAAACAATTTAAGAGATTAACAAAAGCGATCGGGAAGGAGCAGCGCGGCTGTGGCGTGCGGGCAGGAGCCCGAACGAGGAGTTAAATCCCTCCTTTCGCGTATAAACAAGTCCTGAGGAAGGTAAACTTGCTCTTTAAGAGTCTCGGGCTGAAATGTCAGGTCGCGGTCGGAGCTGGGGCAGCTCAGCCACCCTCCCGCTCCTTTTTCACTTATGTTAGTTTAAAAATCATTATTTTAACTCGAGGCATCCTTGGTTTATAAGCTCCAGCAGAGTACGGCCCAGCTCTAAACCCTCTGGATCCCTCCTGCTTCCAGCAGCGAGAAACTCCAGCGTTAAATCCTGCTGGGAGCAGAGGGAAATCAGAGCGCGTCGCTGCAGCTCGGATTCCCCGGGCCGCCGTGTTTTTCCTCTGACCCACACAAAGATTTCTTTCTAAATTTATCACGGCGTTCATCGGCAGTCCCACTTAGCGCAGATTAGGAGGCCGGGCAGGCAGGGCCCATCGGAATGAGGGCAGGGGAGCCTGGAAAAGCAGGGAGGGGCAGGGAATGAGCGAGGGGCAGGTGCAGCCCCATCCCTGCTCCCAACCGGCCTCGCTGCTCCAGAGGATCCTTCGCCGCGGGCTCCCTGCGGCCGGAATGCTGCACCGAGATGGCAGCGCCCCAGCTCCTGGCCGGGTCCAGGGACGTTCTGCTGGTCCCTGGAGGCCCCCGGTGCTGGCACCGCTGGGGAATTCCCACTGGGCTGCGGAATCCTGCCGGCTCTGCGCGGGTCGAGAAGGCGAAGCAGGATTTGGGGAGCACTAGGGAGGGTTTGTGCAGCACCCCCAGGGCAGCCGAGCATCCCTCCACCTCCCCAGGCCTCTCGTGTCCTCCCAGCACATCCTGGGTGACTGAGTGACCCTGGTTTTGTGCCCTTGGATCCCCACGCCGAGGACACAGACTTGTGAGCCCCATCCTGCCGTGGGTGCTGGTTGGTTTTTAGCCACGAAGCCCTGCCCAGGGAGTATGAGCCGTGTCTGGAATCACGCAGGGAAATTATGCAGTTCCAAGGATGGCATAATTGGGAGAACGCTTGACTAGCGCAATTTTCTTGTGTGCCTGTCAGCAAATCACTTAATCTGTGCTGTGCCAAGTTTCCCAGCCGTTAAATGGGGAATGATTATCCCACCACTTCCTAAAAGGGAGTGAGAATAATACCCATTAATGACTGTGGAGGTCCTGGAAGGTGGTCCTGGAGATGTGCAGTGACACACGCAGTGGCTGCAGACCTGGAAGGAACAGGCAGCAGTTTAAACCCAACCTTTAAACATTAATTTCTCCTCCTGCTGCCTATTTTTTTTTTGTTTAAGCGAGGAAAATCCCGAAATAGATCTGTGTCTATTTGTGCCGGATTTTCAGAGACTTCACTGCCATCCCCCGGGACGGGACATCCCAGGTCCTCTGGGGAAGAAGAGGAAAATTCCTGGAGAAGGCAGCTCGGTGAGGGTGGAAGGGGGGCTCTGGGGCGAACCCCCCGCCCTTCATCCACTGCCCCCGACCCCCCCTCGGGGACTCGCTGCCTCCTGGGAGTTGTAGTCGGTGCGGGGTGACCTTGGCCCCGCTGCCGCCTCCTCCGCAGGGAGCCCGGGGAGGCCCCTCCGCCTCCCCCGCTCCGCCCCAGCTCGATGCGGCCCCGGCAGCCGCTGCGGCCCCCCGGGAACGGGCCGGGAGCCGCGGGGATGATGATGCGCCAGGCGAGTACCGCGGGCGGGGAGCGGGGGGAGCGGGGCCGGGCACATCCCGAGCGCACCCCGCGCACATCCCGGCTGCATCCCGAGCCGGCCTCCCACGCGCTTCCCCTGCACACCCCCTGCTCGTTCCCTGCGCCCCCCACCACCATGGACAACTCATGCACCCCCCTGTGCACATCCCCTGCTCGTTCCCTGCGCCCCCCGCCACCATGGACATCCCCTGCACCCCCCACCACCATGGACATCCCCTGCACCCCCCTGTGCACATCCCCTGCTCGTTCCCTGTGCCCCCCATCACCATGGACATCCCCTGCACCCCCCTGTGCACATCCCCTGCTCGTTCCCTGTCCCCCCCACCACCATGGACATCCCCTGCACCCCCCTGTGCCCATCACCGCCACCACCCCAGGGCCCCCCCAGTGCACATCCCCTGCTCGCTCCCTTCCTCACCACCACCATGCACATCCCCTGCACCCCCCCGTACCCTCCTATGCTCATCCCCTGCGCCGCCCCACGGACCCCCCAAAGACCATCCCCTGCGCATCCCGTGCACCCCCCGTGCACGTTCCCTCCACCCCCCCCCGCGCATCTTCCTCGTCCGGCGCGCCCCCCACTCACCGCCCCGGTTTATCCGAGGCACCCCCCTGCGCATCCCCCGCCTGTCCCCGCACGCATCCCCCGCACCACCCCACGCGGGTCCCCCCGGTTTCGCCCCCTCTTTCTCCTCTCGGGGCTCCGCCGCCCGCCGGGACCCCCCCTCGGCAGCCGCGGTTCGGGCCCGAGGCCACGGGGAGGGAGCGGCCGCGGCTGGGGGAGGGACCGGAGCGGGGAGGGAAGAGGGATTGGGCACGGCCCCCCCTCCCCGGCCTGCTCTGAGTCGCCAGACTTACGGGGGGTGATTTAAAATCGTCATAGTGTGGATAATAATAGTGATTCTTATAATAATATCGATAGCAATAATAATAATAATAATAATAATAATAATAATAATAATAATAATAATAATAATAATAATAATAATAAAAAAAAATCATAAATAGCAATGATAATAAATAGCTATGATAATAAATAGCAATGATAATAAATAATAATAATTAAAAATAATAAATAACAATGATAATAAATAGCAGTAATAATAAATAATAATAATAAAAATGATAATAAATAGCAATGATAATAAATAGCAATAATAATAGATAATAATAATAAAAATAATAATAAATAGCAATAATAATAAATAGCAATAATAACAACAACAACAATATAATAATAGCTATAAATAATAGAAATATAAATTAGCAAAATAATAATAGCATAATAATGGCAAAATAATTATAATGGCATAATAATGATAGTAATAATAATAATAATAATGGCCGTAATAATAATAATCACAATCATAATCTGATTCCGTGACATTTAAAAAAAAGGACCCACATGGGTAAAATTTTAGCCAACTCTGCCCAGGCTCACTCCTTCCTAGTGGATAAGCAGGAATGACAGTCCTAGGCCAAATGGGAACATCAGGTGGAATTTAAGAGGTCTCTCACTTTATTTTCCCACAAGGCCAGGGGGGTTGGAAGTTGCTGCTTCACAGCTTGGTGTTTTCTCTGCTTTCCTATTTCGGAGTAATTGCTCCATGTAGCACAGTAACTTCCACGCCATGGGTTGTTACATTCTTGCCCCTTATTTTTGCTCTCAGAATATATGATGCAGTTTCTGTTTGTGGACTGTTTTAATAGCGAGGTGGCTGAGACAAAGTTTACTCAATAAACTTGCCTTTCCCCTTGAGCAGCTTTAGCTTAGATAAACTGGCTGTGAAGTCCCCGTTTAGCGTGGGACTAGGACTGTTTACCATTCATCATTGTTAGTTAATTGCTGTTTGGTTAAATATTTAGTTTGGATTAAGTTCTTTTATGCCCCTTTCTTAAAAAATAATAAATAAAGGTGTGTTTAGCAATGCGGTGAAAGGCTTTTTAGAAGGCTTTTCAAAGACACTCTGCAGGAGGGAAGCTCCATAAAGCTTCTTTTCGGTATTTTGCATTTAAATTTTCTTAGTTGTAGTTTGTTGTGCTGTTATATTTGTAATTAGCCAAGCTGAAGCACCAAGGGCATTGGACTGTTCTCTGGAGTGACTGCAGACTTGTCTTCGCTACCAGTGTCATTCTTTAATCTGAGAAGAAAAAAAATCATAGAATATCCTGAGCTGGATCGAGTCCAACTCCTGGCCCTGCACAGGACAGCCCCAAATGCAGTTTTCATCGTGGTTTAAAGCCACCAAGTCCAACTGGTGGCCTGCAGATGGACCATGTTTGATGTAAGAGGAGAGTGGGAAGGGCAGGTTTGGGAAAGGCACCGAGGAGGGACTTCACTTAATACATTGAGCCAGTAACAACCCTCCTGCTTCTCCAGCCCTGTGAGGAGTTACCAAGCAGCAGGGTGAGGAGCTGAGTGTCAGGGTTAAGCCCCAAAGCAGTTCTGTGATTTCAGGTGCCAGGTCCTGCTCCCTGCAGAGGCGAATGGCACCACAAGCATCTCCACTCCAGGGGGATCCTGGTGCCCCCAACCTGCACAGAGCAGCTGGATCTGGAGGGACACAACTCAGGGGAGGCCTGGGAGAGACCAGGAAGCCCCCAGGGCACTGGGGAGGCTGTGGGAGATCAGTGCCCGCTGGAAAGGGCCTTTTTTGGTACAATGCAGCAGCGGTGACCCGGTCGTTACATAAACAAGAGTTTAATTTTGGAACTTTAATATTTAACAGGCTCACGTTTCTTGTGCTCAGACATGTTCTCATGCACTGCCCCTTTGACAAAATACTTCTTACCTACATCATTGTCCTGCGCTGGGTTCGTGATCCATTGGAGGGAATCTTCGTTCCCGGGATAATTCTTGTTCTTGGTGTGACTCTGTCAGACTGGAGCAGGGTTTTAGAAGGGTGGCCCTTCTGAGCTCTCCTCTACCATGAACAGAACACCAGAGGGTGTGGTGATGCCCAGAGCAGCAAAGCCCAGTCTGGGCAGTTCCCTACAACAACAGCACCACTACAAGCCAAGGCCCTTTGGAAGGCAGGCACAGGGATCCATCCTGAGCTGGGACCTCTACCAAAAGTGACTTGTAGAACTCACAAATTGTAAGTTATACTTCACCAGCTCCTGCAAGGAGAGAGGCTGGAGGGCTGTTGATCCTCTCTTGCTGTCTGTGGCTTTTCTCTGCAGTCAGCAACCATCCCACACAGGTTGGTGAAGGGAACTCAGGTATCTCCTGGGAGGGAACAGAAGCTCTGCTTGACCCTCGCTTTCAGAGGCAAAGGTGGTTTCTCATCTGTGGTCCAGCCCTTCAGCCTTGACTGTTCTGTTCTAAAACCACCAGAGAAGTCAAGAGGAACAGGAAACAAATTGCATTGGAAGTGCTTTGGAGGAAGGAGTTACCATGGAGATGGGAAGTCGGGTGGTTTTATTTAAGGTTATTAGGAGGCAGTAGGTCCTTCCTAAAGGGGTCTCGATACCACAACTTCTGTCTGTCTTTCTTTCTGAAGCTGTAGGGCATCTGTGTGTTGGCTTTAGGGGTCTCCCTCGCTGCCACTCTCTCCAGTCATGGAACAACTGCATCTCCAGCTTGGAAGTCTGCAGATATAGTAACCCTGAGCCACTCCAGGCAGCCCCTTGCAATGCCACTTACCTGAGGGGGAGAGATTTCCCCACCCTGTGGTCTGTGAAATGGATTTAGAATCATAGAAAGGCTTGGGTTGGAAGGGACCTTAAAGCTCCTCTCGTTCCAACCCCCTGCCATGGGCAGGGGCACCTTCCACGTGATCAGGTTGCTCAGGGCCCCATCCAACCTGGCCTTGAACACTTCCAGGGATTTAAAGAAGGCAGCTTTTGTTCTTTGTGCTGTAGGAATGACATTAGTGTTCTGGGAAAGAAACACTTGCCTTTAAACTATGATGCAGCATTTCCTTTATGGTCCTAATCCTTTCTCACCTGGCTGCCCAGGGCAGTGGCCCTCCCACAGCATTCCCAGCCAGGTGGCTGTTTCCATAAACCACTGGGAGAGGGAATAATGCAGACTTTGCACCCTTTAAATACGTTTTAACGGTGCAGTTCTCAGCACTGGCTGTGCTGGGCTGTGAAATGAGCAGGGACTGTGTTTGACCCCGGTGTGGAACTCCTCTGTGCTGTGTTTACCTGGCCTCCCACAGGTTCCCAGCTCTCTGTGACCGTGGGGCCGTCACGCTGCCTGCTCAGCACAGTTTGTCACCCCAAAGGAATGATGCAAATATAAGAATTAGCCCTGCCCTGTGCTGGGACTGCACAAATCCATCGTGCCAGGAGCCTGCCCTTCACCCATAGGGAACACCCAGGGAGGAGCACCCAGGAAGCTGCAGCCCTTCCCACATCCTGCAGCCAGCTCTCCATGTGCTGCTGAGTTACACCGTGTCCATCACTCCCTGTGTTCACTTAGGGTTTGTGGTTTGGGTTGGTTGTTTTTTTTTTCTTTAACCTATCATTTTGGACCTACAAATACTGAATTTAATCAGATATTTTTTTTCCCAGCCACCACACACCACGAGATCCTTCCTTTGCTCCTCACTGTTTTGCCTCAGTGATTTTGTATCATCTCCAAATGTTACCAGCTCACTATTACTCCATTTTCCAGAAACTGCCAATATCCTGGCCTGTGTCTTTAGGCACATTTGGGCACCAGCATTTCAGTTTTCACCTGCACTCAAAGTTTGGTGAATGGCTGTCCTAAGGCAGCTCATCTTGGACAACCTCATTTTAACCTCACTGTTCCGAGGCAGGAATGGCTTTAGATAACTCAGGTTTCATCCCTGTGGGTGGTGGGTTTGGCATCAAGGCTGTGCAGAACCCAGTGCTCCCTCCTGCAGTGGCCTCACACACACTTCAGCTGCAGCAGAGAGGGGAAGGAACGATCCATCTCCGGCAAAGGAGCTGCAGGTCTCCAGAACAACCTTACAGAAATCACCTGCTACACGTCACCAAGGGAATTCTAACCAGAAAGGCTGGGAAGCAAAGCCCTGGGAGGCCAGAGCTCCCAGGGGGTAGCCCTGACGAAAGAGCACGTGTCAGAGGGAAGCCTGGGATACAGGTCTCACTCATTCTTGGCTCATTGATGTGCACATCTGATGGCCCTATTTTCACCTCCCATATCCCATCTGCTTCCCTGCATTCCCCTTGAGCCCCTCTCCTCACCCCATCAGTGGGTGAAATAGGGTACCCTAAAGGCCAGAAGGCACTGTCCTGCACATTTCCCCTTTCACAGACTCCTGTATTCTAATGAATGTCTTGGACCTTTCACCCTGCCATAGATGTACCTTTTTGGAAGCCAAACACCCCACAGACCTCCTCTTTCCACAGAATCACACGAGCCACGTTCCCGGTGATGCTCCTCTCCCCTGGAGCTGCTGCTGTGTCCATCCACCCTGGCACTCCATCCTCCCGTTGCCAAGGAGCTGACTGTGCTGCTGAGACAGCCCTGGACTGCTCCAGCATTCCTGCTCTTCCTCTGCCTCCTCCTCCTCACCTCCCACTCGGCCTCTCCCACAGTTGCACTGGAAACGGGAATGCTGCAGCCACCACCTCCCATGTCGGGGTGTGCACATGGATAATCCCAGTGGTGGGACTGTGAGGAGCAGGGTGTTACTACCACGGGGTGACAGGCACCTCTGCGAGATAACTCAGGTTGCCATGGTTACAGGTGGAAAATAGGGCTGTGGGTTAACTCGGGCCAGCGGCGCACGAAGCACGACATCCCTTGTCATCCTGGCACACCTGAGGCACTGTGAGCTGGGGTGGCACCCCTCAGAAACCCCTGAGTCCCCACCCAGCCAGGCAAAACTTCCCAAAACTTCCCAAACATGAGTTACTGTGTGCAGCAGCCTCAGGGATGGCATCGGGTTGGGGCAGAGCAGCCTCCTGTGGGTAGGAGCCCGTCCCAGCCTTGGGATCTGTTCTCTCTTCTGGGTGCACCCCAAATTTTAACACCTCGTGTAAGCTCTGATTTTCCTGAGCTTTCACACTCTGAATATTTAAGAGGAATTTTCAGTCAGGGAAGCACTTCACCTGGAGACTGTTGTTCCATCTTGGAGGTAGAAGACCAGAGGGCACCGGCACGGGCTCCGATGGACCAGCCAGTGATGCTGTTCCTGGCTCCCAGAGAGACACACCACACAGATTCCATGAACAGGAGGTACAGGGCCTGCTGGAATGAGCCCTCTTGGAAGTATTGCATCCCACATGCTGATGGCCCAGCCCTCGGGAATGAAGTGTGGCAGCGTGGGAATGGATCTGAAGAGCAGAGCCTGGAGTCCGGGGCAGCCACAAATAAATTGTGCTCTATTAATCTCTTAATAACGTGGAGGAGTTTTGGTGTGCTGTGCAAAACAGACATTTAAAGCAGTCTTAAAAGTCTGTACTTACATCACAGGTGTGATATTGTAATATTCTGTACCTTAATCACAATATACCCCCATCCCTGGAAGTGTCCAAGGCCAGGTTGGACTGGGCTTGGAGCAACCTGGACCAGTGGAAGTTGTCCCTGCCCATGGCAGGGGGAGTGGAATGAAATGAGCTTTAAGGTCCTTTCCAGCCCAAACCATTCTATGATAATATATTTTTATTTTCTTGGGGTTTTTTGGGGGAGGAATAATAATAGAGTCTGGCTTAGAGGCTTAAACCCAGTCCTTGCCATTCCTTAGGGATCCTGTTTGTCCTTCCCACAGGATGAACGTGAATCCTCAGGTCTCCTTTCCCCTTTAAAGGAGTAAAACAGGCTGAGAAGGAGCTGGTTTATGTGGGGGGTTTTTTTAAGAGGAAAATAGTTGGCAGGAACATGAGCAAAGCTGAAAGTATTTTCATCTGTTTTGTTTTGTAATGTTTAATGTTTTGATTTCTACTTTACCAATTATACAAAGGAATCACTCAAAACAAAGGTCTCCCATTCTGAAAAGGGAAAAAATATCTATAGTGGGACTAATGTGACTAATGAGAATTGGCCAAGTAAGGAAAATATCCAAAATATCTTGAAAAATGACATATCTATTTTTTCTTCGGAAAAAAAAAAATAGAAAAGTTCACTCTCTAATTGAGATTTGTTTGCAAAATAATTCCGGGCTGGGAAGAGTAATCAACTCATGCATAAAAACATTGTTTTGAGAATAATTTTTATTTCGTTACTGGTAGCTTGGATTTTAGAACTTACCTGTGATTTCCAAATGATTATTGCTATGTCCCAACTTTTAAATTTGTGGACCCTTGTTTTACGAAAAGCTACGGAGAGAATTGATCAAGAAAATACGGTTTAAAAATAATAAATCTTGGCAGTTTGAGGACAAAACAGCTGGGAAAGGATCCTCTTCCTGCTCCCTCTTTTTTTTTTTTTTTACAAGTATTTTTAAAAGATAACAGCTTAGAATTACTTATTTTTAGAAGGCTCTAGAAGGCTCAGCTGAGACCCAGAGGCCACTGTGGCTCAGCGCTGTACAAGCAAATTATTTAGGCCAGTTTATCCCCGGCCAAAATAATTTACAATCCCAGTTTCCAGGCTGAGACAAGAGGGAGAGAGAGAAACCTCAGCCAGAGCTGCCAGCACCAATCCCAGCAGGAACAGCAAAACGCCCCGGTCAGCGCCGGCGCCGGCGGATTCAGCCCAGCTGATGAATATGATAATCCCCAATATGATAATTTTCGGTAATAAAAAGCACTTCAGGAATTTTTTTTCTTTTTTTTTTTTTTTTCTCCTCCAGATAAGAACAAATAATTTGTGGCATCGAGCTTGAAAAGTCCTGGGCGTTCCTTTGGCAGCGGGTGCCGGGTGAGGAGCCGGAGGCAGGCGTGGTGCTGCGTCTGGCAGCTCCCGGGCGCTCGTGGGTGCTGAGCTGGGGTGGGAGTGGGGACTGCAGGGATTCAGATGAATCACAGCACATTTCCCAATCTCTGCTGTGCTTATAAAAGCGCTCACTCCAGGCAGGGGCTGGCAGACACACACATTCAGTGGGATGTGCCCTGGTATCCGCAGGGTTTCCAAGTCGGGTCCAAGGCTCACCTCGTGTAGGTACAAGAGTGGGCACAGGGAGGAGGGATGGCCTTGGACAGGGCACAGCAGTGCTCTAAACAAGCTGCTCAGGAATGTCTAAACAAATTTTTTTTCCCCTGCTTATTCATTTCCCAATTGGAAAATATTGCTTTGTTACATTAAGGTTGGTAAAATTTTTATAGGGAGGTTTTTGTGTACCCGGGGCGGCAATCCAGGGAGCTGGGAGGTGACAGCAGGAGTGACAACCAGGACTGTGGGACAGCCAAAAACTATGCTACAGCATCAGCTGGGATACAGGCTCTGTGGGACTGTGTTCTGGACAGATCAAACAGGGATGTGCAGGTGGAATTCTGTCAGCTCAGGTGAGCACCCGGCAGCCCACAGGTACCAACTGCTCTGCAGTGCCTCTTCCTCATTTAATTCAAAATAAAAAAGCCAAATCCTGGATCCGTGTTTCAGCGTAAAGGAAAATGAACCTTAAAAAATGTAAATTGAAATCCTTTCCGATGAGCTGCAAGCAAAAATACTGTTGCCCCCAGCCCATCCAAAGCCCACTCAGAGCAACCTGACAGGTGCCAGCCCTGGGGACGACACTGTTGCCAAACAGATCCTGCCTCTGCCATGGCTGTGTCCTGTCATTCATCAGGACTTTGATTTTTAAATAAAACATCCCAACAGGCTCAGTTGGACACTTCAAATGAAATTCATGCTTCTCCCCCTGCGCTGGCAGGAGTTGTTCCTCAGGTAAACCCAAGATATGGAAGGAGTGTTTGGTTACTGCCACAGGAACAAGAAGAAAACCCATAGCATTCACTCCTGGCTTCTGATTAAACAAAACAAAGTTGTTATAGCTGAAGCGATACGTTTTCTGGCTAAATATTTAAATTGGTAATTAACATACTTTCTTTAGGGTGGGAAAATAGTTGTTTGCCATAGTTTCGTGGACTCGGTGGGAGAAATAAACCACCGGAGTTTGCAAAACAGAGGCTTAAATGTGTTTATTTCGTACTAAACATTTTGTAACTCTGCCTGTGAGGAGCAGCGAGCGGGAATGTTGTCCAGGAGGAAATAAAAGCAGCAGGGATTTATGGCACGGCCCCGCTCCGGGGGGTTTAACCACGCCAGCAGCCCTGGCACGGGACACGCTCCCCGGCAGCTCAGGGAGCCAGGAGGGCGGTGAGGTTTAAACCTTTAAAACAGCAAAGCACACGGTACCCGAAAGCCAGTTTTCCAGAGGTTTATTTAACTGGGGGGGAGCAGATTTGCAGGCCGGGCGCTGAGTTAAGCCTGTGCTGATCAGCTGGAGCCGAGGGCCGGGGCTCTGCCGTCATTCCCGGCGCTCCCTCCCAGGACTCCGCGTTCCCGGGTTATGCAATAACGGGCAGCCTGTGCCCCCCGACCCCGCTGCTGCCACAGTGGGCACCGATCCCCCTCTCCATTCACAGCCTCCCGTGCCCCCCACGTGAAACGGGAAACCTGGAAAAAGCAGAAGTGTGGCTGTAATTAGGATTAATCTATTTTTAGCAGGCTGTCTGCTGCCCTGTCCACGCTCCAGCTGAGATGTTTAATTCTGTCCAGCTCGACTCTTTTCTGCAGTGGCACCCAGGACTGGCACAAAAATTTTCTTTTAATCCTTAGATTTGGGGGTTTTTTTCCTGTTTTGCTTTGTGTGGATACGGTGGTTTTTAAAAAAAAAGTCCTTTTTTTGCCCACGTGTAATAACTGGAAAATCCAGCACTGAAGTAATACAAAGATTGCTGTATTAAAAAAAAAAAAAAAGTTATACAACGTTTACTATCATTATTATTCATTTTACTATGGAGTTTGGAAACCTCGTCATAGATCAGGAATGTGTTGTACCCTGGGCTGCACAAACAGCACAGAAGGAAAATTGCCTCTTCCAAGCTATATTGGATAAAAACACGCAGCGATACCAACAGGATTTGTGCTAAATGGCATCGGGACAAGATGTTAAAGACATCCCTGAGCACCTCGTCAGTCACTGACCCCGCATTTAAATATCTGCTGCGCGGGTCTTTTAACCTTTTTGCGATGTATTTGCGAAGGGAACTTCGTGATTAGCACTTAGGGAAACACCCTGGAACACAGTTGGATCGACATCAATAGACTCCTCCGGCCCCCCCGGGAATGTTTGGCTTTTGCAAATATTCCTGCCCCGCGCGAGAGTGGCAGGAGTGGCCCTGGGGAGACACGGCCCCGGGAAGGGGAGTGGGACCTCGAAGCACAGAATAGGGCAGTGGTCGAGTTTTCCTCGCCCCAGCCGTGCTCTCCCATGGGTGCTCCATGGCCTGGGGGTTGGGAAGATGCTTCCCCTTAGGGAAAAAGAGCTTCCCCCCAAAATCGCAGCCCCGGGGGCACGTCCTGCTCCAGGCACGGGCAGGGTGTTGGTTCCTCCGCACCCCACCTGTCCCCCCGCCCGGGCGTTTGAGTGACTCATGAAGCTCCCGGGTGCTGAGCGTGGAGAAAAGGGCTATTTCCGTGCTCCCACTGCAATCCCTGCTCCTCCGGCTGCGCTGTCAGGCACCTCAGCACCCCCGCCGGCTCTATTCTTAGCAGCTAATAGCTGAAATAATTCCTTTTGTCTCAGCGCTCTTGGCTCCTTAGGTTTGGAACCGAGTAAAAACCTGCGGCTCGGGGGAGCCTGAGCTGCTCTTGGGACCTCTCCCAGCGCTGGGAAGAGCGGCCGGGGGTCCGGGGAGCGTTGCTGTTCCAACCAGGAATGCTGGACGACAACGACCAGAGCAGAGCTGCGGGCTGAGGATCCCAAACAACTTGAACCTGGCTCCGACACAGCTCTGCTTTGAAGCAGCTCCTGCGTTAATGTAGTGCCATCTCTTTGAAAAGGATCCCGGCTTTTCCAGCTGGAAGTTTCTTAGACTTCACAGGGTAAATTCCAGGATTCCAGGTTTTCAAAGGGAGGGCCAGGTTTTCACCTGCAGGCTCCCATTTCAGAGCCTGCTTTACTGCGTGGGCTGGCTTTGCAGTGAGAATGCAAACGCTTTATGCAAATATGACTCCCCAATGCCAACACATCCACGACAGCTCTTGGGAAACAAACCCACACCTCTGGCTTCGCAGGCTTTTGATCTCAGCACCAGCTGTTCCATCCAGTTCCCTTGAACCACCCCCCAGACAGGACTCTGAACCCCCCACCCCGCTCCCTGTGCCGTGTCAGCCCTGCACACCCCAGCAGACGCACGGAATCAGCTTTAAAACTGTTTGAGAAGGGGTTTATTGCTATTTATCTGCCTGCAGCTCTTCCTCCTGCTGGTTGGGACCCCAGTGAGAGCAACAGTGTGTTCCAAGTGGAACAGGCTGCCCAGAGAAGCTGTGGCTGCCCCATCCCTGGAAGTGTCCAAGGCCAGGTTGGACAGGGCTTGGAGCAACCTGGGCTAGTGGAAGGTGTCCCTGCCCATGGCAGGGGGTGGGATGAGATGAGCTTTAAGGTCCCTTCCACCCCCAACCATTCTGGGATGCTGTGATTTTATGTGTATGCACTGGGCTGGCAGAGAAGAGGACTCACTGGCCACACCTCTGGAATTCACTAATTGAATTTGTCTGGAAAACAATAAACCTTTCAGAAAAAACCTAAATGTTTGTTGTGATTCTGTAACTTTTCTCTTGTAGTCACAGTAGGAAAAACATTGTAAAATACCCCTTCATGGACTCTGGTTGCTGCATTAGCAAATATTCCTATTTTGGAATTCTGAGTCTCCAGTTTCCTGGAAATCTGCACGTCCCAGTGGCTGTCAGGGTGGCACTAAAAGACCATGAACTGTCTGTTGTTCTCTATGCACACGTGAAAACAGAAGGAAGGCTTCAAACTTTTATTTCTGCTTTGCTTTGAAAACTGAAAGGAAGTGTCTCCTCAAAATAATTCCTTATTTTTTTATTCCTTATTCCATCTCCTCCCAAAGCCAGGCTGCTCCAGCGGCTCCTGTCTCACATGATGGTTATGTCTCACTAATTGACTGGGGGCCTTCTGGACAATAAGGACTATAATTAAGAGGCACAACTTGAATAAAATCTGGGAGCAAGGAACGCCCAAACCTCCCTATCAGCTTTGACCCTGATTCCACATACAATGTGGGTCAAATTATTTAACCTTTATTTTACTCAGCCTTCCCATATGCAAAATTTTATTGATTCTAATAAGGAAACATGAGAAACTTGCTGGTTTCCCTAAGCAACAACTAAAATGCCTTTATTTGTGGTCAATGCAGACAATTGTTTTGCTACAGCAAAGAGTTAATTGAAGGGGTTTTTTTAAGGATGATTTTTTATGACAACAGTCAAAAGAAAAATTTAAAAATTACCCACCCTCTGATTGGTGAGGTTTAGGGGAAATAGTCCTGGCAGATGGGCTACATGTTCCTGTTTCTGAAGGTATTCCCTGAATGGAGCTGGCTGGGAATTCTGTGCCGAGACAGATTTTTGTTGGAAACGGTCATTTCACTGAGGTGGTGAGTTGTTTGTAAGGCCGACAAATTAAAGGTCTTGAAAAAGAGCTCCCCCACATCAACACTTGAGAAACGGACTATTTTGCATTTTAAAGCAACTTTTAGGACTCGGGGTTGGTAAAGGGAAGGGACTTTTCCATTCCCCTGCCCACCTCTGGCCGATTCTTTGCTCCTTCCCTTTATCCCCAGCCGCTCCCCCGGGGCTGTGCCAAGCCATCCCTTCCGTGGGTGCCGAGGTCGGGGGGTTACAGATTTACAGCTGCCCAGACTTGCTACGTCTCGGGCAGGAATTTGTTTGGCATAATCGGGGCCTTTGGATTATTTATCTCAGCCTTTTAGTTAAACAGGAACATGCCCTGATTTTAACAATGTGTTTCCTGCAGTGGAGGAAGGTGTGGCCGATGGCATTTAAACCGAAAGCCGAGCCAAGGCTTCGCCAGCAGGAAGCTGGAAGTGCGGGCAGGACCACGAGGGTTTCCTTCATTGTTAAAAAAGACCAAGGGCCTTCCTCAGTGGATGGCCGAGGTTATTTTATCACCCACAAGAGCAGAGCAGCAGTGATGTGCACGAGGGGGAGATGCCTGGAATGTCAGCCTCCATATGTTATTGCTATTAAGGTCATTGCAGCGTGACGGCGGAGAATCGCACGGGACACGCCGGAGGACTGAGGATGAACCTTTAGGTCCAGTTTGGCACAGAAGCAGTGCAAGCCCACACTTCCTGTGCTCACTGAGGAATTGTTCCCTGATCCTTTCATGGTGCTGAGGAAAACTGTCAATGACAGCAGACTTTTGATGTCTGGGGGTTTCATCCTTCCCACTCTCCTCAAGATAAAATTTTCCCCCCCAACATCCAGCCTGAACTGCTCCACTTATAAGTTGTGAAATCTTGTTCCAGTGTCTACACTATAAAAAGTTTTTAAATTTTTTTAACCCATGGCCCAGCTGTGATCAGCTGTGAGCCCTCGTTTTGGAATGGATTCTTACACTGCCATTCACATGGAGATACTGATCTCTGCTTCCAACTTCCATTTACCAAGCTTGCTTTCTAGTCCAGGACTTTGTACCCTCATAGGCAGTTCTTACAAAACCAAAGCTCTGTTTCCTGCTTTTAGACTTTGGAGGGAAAAAAAAAAAAAAAGGGCAAAAAGAACCCCAAAACCAGTATAAAATATGTACATGGGTTCCACTTAGAAGAGTAGCCTAAATTTCTACTATGGAATCATGGCCTCTATTTCTTTACAGAAAATGCCAAATTCTCACCAACAGCATCAGAACATGACTTTAATTGTTTTGGGCCTCATTACTCACTTCCAAGTGCTGAAGTTTTCCATTGTGCCAAGTCTTCTTAGTTACACACTTAGTTGTGCACAGGGCAGTGTGGCCTTGAGTCTTCTTGGGAGCCTGAGTGCCACCAGAAGGTACTTAACAGTCAGGTAAACCTAGAAACATTCCAGGGTTGGTGATTTTTAAATGAAAGCAAGCCATAAAATGCATGCCACCTTTCCCCTGAAAGCAACCGAAAAGAGATAATTTGAAATAAACCAAAGCTTCATTTTACCTTCTTAATATACCACATGACTGACAAAACTGCTGTGAGCTAAAAGCACCAGTCAACTGTCCCATTCCTGAGGCTCCAAGTGCTTCATCTTGCTCATTCAGAGCTCCGTGGGGCTCATGGCTCCAGCGAGGAGGTCCCCGTCTGCCTGCACAGAGCTGGAGCGGTGCAAACCAGGGGGGAAACGGGGAACGTGGAAAATCCGCCCTGACCCTGCACGTTGGAGCTTCTGAGATAACTCAGGGGTAACTGAAACCAGCACAGGCAGCTTCCCATGGCAGCAAACACTGGCCTACTTCAGCGAGGGTGACTCATTTCAGGAGCCGGGTGCTCTCGCCGTCGTTAACCGAAGGAGTTAATCCTCGCAGCTTTGGCCACAAAGTGTATGTGCAAGGCTTGAACTCCCATGGGCTCAATTGCATAAGAAACCATGTATTGTGGCATTTAGTTGATCATGCACTACTTCTTCTGGTCACATGGAGGCTTGATTTCCCCTTGCATCAGCTCCAACAGACTTTTTATATTTTTTTGTACTGGTGTCTGGCTGTTCGGTTCACCAGGGTCATCCCCTTCACCCCACAGCAGAGCCTGTGCTGCTCTCCCGGGTCCCTGGCTCGCAGGATCCTGTTCCATTTCCTGCAGAATCATATCTGAGAAACCAGGAGCTTGTAATTCTTCTCATTTGTGTCTGTGCGTAACAGGTGTCATTTTCAGTGTAGTACAGACAAATCCCAAAATAGCTCAGGCTCTTCAGACGCTGCAAAGGGAAAAAATAGTGGTTATTTCAGCTTTGGTTGTAGTGAAAAACCCAACGCTCGCAGCCGGCTCTGAAGTCGGAATTAAAATGGCAGATGTAGGTGTGGAACAGGGATCTCTCCCTGGATTCTGTGTTTTCCAATGGACTTGCTGCCTGGCTCTTTTGTGTGCACAGGCCGACACATGAACTCCCTCACACGGTGCTGCCTCTCCATTAGCTCCTTTGATTCCCAGGAGCTGTACCTACCGTGGATCCTCCTCCACACTTTTCCAGTTTTGAGGCTACAAACCGGGAGAGCTCTGCCCGCCCTGCCTGGCGCTGAGCCCGACCGGAGGCACCGGAGTTAATGTGAGGGATTTGGGGGGCAGAGGCAAGGAGAGAGTGCTCAGCTGCAAGATGTTTCTTGCCTGGCGACGCCTGCTGTGCTGAAATACAGAGCTGCCTGTGGACTGTCTTTGTCGGGGATTATTGGATTCTGGTGACTCCAGGAACGCAGTTATTAGTTCCCCTGCCTACGCCGAGCGTTTTGAATCTGTGTGTGTGATAACACTTATTAATGCCGCTCAGATTAAGAAGATCCTATAGCGTTATGGCACTTTCAGTACCTTATCTCACACCACGCATCTGCCCAGCAGCTGAACCACATTCAGATCAATGCCTTGTGGCCAGCAGAGCAGGGTCTTGTGGGGCCAGCAGTAGCCTCCTGCCCAGAAGACCTGTGTTTACTCACAGCAGCAGTTCCTTTTAAGCTGCCTTGTGCTTCAGGGTATCTGCCTGCTGAGGGTTTGCAGGACGTAGGCCTAAAATATTTTATTTTAGGAAGTCAAGTAATGGCTCCTGTCACCGAAACAGTTAATCAAAAAGCACTAACTCTCTACTGGAACGTGTGTGTGCGTGCGTGTGTGTGTGTGTGTTTTTGTTTTTTAGAGCCAAGAAGATTTGCTTTGGTTTTTTAAAGCAGAAACCACCACAAAGTTGGCTGTGGTTTCAGCTGCTCTCGCTTGAGATTTGTATTGCTGACTACCAATCCTAAAAGAGTTAACCTGGTAAGTATGACTCAGAAGCAGAGAAGGAGATGCGAGGCTGAGAGCCGTGGAGGCAGCACAGAAACAGAGGTGAGCAACAGAATAATTGCCAAAAAAAGGTGCAGAGTCCAGGAGCGACGCTCCCTCCGGTCTGCCTGGCCCTGGCACCGCTGGCACGGGCTCCCTGGAAAGCTGCAGTTCCGCTCTTATAACACAGGGAGCAGGCTGGAGAATTTAGAGCTGCGTCACAGAGCTCAGCGAGAGAGTGAGAGAGCAAGCTCCGTCGATAGGTCTACCAGCAACAGCCCTGCTGCAGCAAGAGGGGAGAGAGGCAGCAAGAGAGGCAGAGAGGGCTCCAGAAAGAGAAGTATCACCAACACCTCGGGCTGGGCTCCTGCCACCATCCACTGCCATTTAGACGTCGTACTCGGGCTCGGTTGGCGTAGGAGGCTTCGCCCATTGACGATGCTGGAGACCCGGCGCGCTTAATCCCGCGGGGAGGGAGAGTGGGCAGACACCGAAAGGGTTAACAGAAAGGAAATTTCTGGAACCTTCTCTTCTGCGGCGCTCCAGAGCGAGCGGAGGGCTGAGGACTGCGCAGATGGTGCACGGGCACAGCTCTTCGGTCCGGTTCGCCTCTCTCACGTACGTACCCTTTGATCAGGATGGGGCTGGAGCTGCAGCCACGGATTTTATCTGTTTGCAGGGCGTCCCTCTCCCCCGGCGTCCCTAAGTTCGGGTCCCGAAGTGCCTGTGTTATTATTTTGGCTGGGTATGGTTGCTCTGTTCTGCGTCAGAGCTGTTTTCTCAATGGAACAATGGCACAGGTTGCACTAATGTCACTCCTGCCGGCACTGCTGTACTGCAGAGGAGGGTAGTAGTCGTGGGGGAGAGATGACAACTTTGCAAAGACTGCTGTTTGCCTGGTTTGTTTGGGCTTTTTATTCTCCCCCGTCTCCCTGAGGGCTGGCATGCTGGCGAGGGTTTGGTGGAGGGGTTAACGGGCGCCCTGCGATTCCGAGCTCGGAGGTTTGTCACTGCGTAGTTCGGAAAGTGGCAAACGGTGACGCAGTGATCATTGCAGGGCATGTCGTCCAGTTTTTAAAAGCACTGGGGGGGACAGGTAGACGGTGCCTTCCAGACGCTTCTACACCAGCTGAAAGGGGTTAAAGATGAGTCGAGACGGGAAGTGAGCATTTAGGGATTAAATGTCATCATTTTGGCGTTGGAAAGTTGTTTACCTTGCTCTCTCGGTGTCTCCATGCTGGCAGGCGGCCAGCTCACATGTGATAGTCTTCCCTGTACTGCTGCATCATTAACTAAGTGCCGGAGCCGGCTCCCCATTGGCCGGGGAGGGCTCTGGGCCCGGAGCCGCCGCGCCATTGGCGGAGGAGGTGATGGCAGGTGAAAAGCCCTCCCGGATTGGCCGAGGGCTGGGTGTCAAACCCCGACGCTGATTTCACTTGCTTCAAAGTACCGGCAGCTGCCCGTGCCCTGCCTGCTCCCTGCCCACTGCCTGTCCCCTGCCCGCTGCCCACTCTGCCTGCTCCCTGCCCACCACGGCCTGCTCCCTGCCCACCACTGCCTGCTCCGCTTGCTCCCTGCCCACTGTCTGCTCCCTGCTTACTGTCCACTTTGCCTGTTCCCTGCCTGCTGCTCCCTGCTTACCCCCTACTCACTGCCCTCTGCCTACCGCTGCCTGCTGCCTGCCTGCTGCTCTCTGCCCACTACGCACTCCCTGCCCACTGCCCACCACTGCCTGCTCTCTGCTCCCTGCCTGCTCCCTGCCTGCCGCTCACTCCCTTCTCCCTGCCCACCACTCCCTGCCCGCTGCTCACTGCCCGCTCGCTGCCCACCTCATATCCCGGGATTCCAGGTGTCCCTCGGGCACGGGCAGACAGGAGCCGGTGACTCCTCGGGGCGGTGGGTGCCAGCCCTCACATCCAGGGGTGCTCCCTGAGGTGTCGTTCCGCCGTCCGGCCGCGACGATGACGTGTCAGAGCTGCAGCCCACGGCGGAGGGGAAAGCGCTGGGCTTCAGGGCTTTTCTCCTTGCCTTCTTCTCCCTTATACGGTGGTTGAGCGTTAGCAGGACTGTAATGGCTTGGGGCAGGAATTGCACCTGGAAATTATGTCGTGGGAACAGTTAAAGAAGCGAAAATGACTCTTGCCCAAACTCGGCTTTCGTTTGCACAAGGGTGAGTTTGCCACAGGCTCGGTAACATCAGGGAGAGCCGAGGACTGCCCTCAGTGATGGGTCTGTAAAGGTTTGCAAAGGAAATGACAGCGTTAGAAATCAAGGACCCAAGGACTGGGAAGGACTGGGTAAGGATGAACGGGAGACTGAGGGCAGAGAGCAGCTCCAGAGAGAGGATGAGGAAATAAAGGGGAGAACATTTTTCCTCTTAACCATTTACAACACTATTTTTTCACCTCTCTTCTTAAAGTGACCAGCAATGAAGATGGCAGCTCTGCCTGGAAGTGCTGAGGACACAACCAGCCTTGAGCTTGGTCCTTCTGGCCGAGGAAGTCTCCCGATTATGCAGTGGAGTGGTAACTTTGCTTTCTCATATGGCAGGGAACATTATTCCACAGCTTTTCATCATCCCGAGGCTTAAACAAGTTTAAGGATGTGATAGCATAAGCGTTTAATCTATATTACTCACTCGTTGACATCTCAAGCGTCAGGGCTGGTTGTTTAGCAACAACCGCTGGGCTCAGAACCGGCTCAGACACAGCGCGTCCGCCGTCTCCATCACTTCAGCTGTAGCCTGTCCCCTGCACGGTGCTCTGAGGGAAGGAGAGAAGGGCTCTACTTGCACCATACCCTCGCCCCGACCGAGTTTTGGGGGTTTGGTGGCGCAGGCCGCAGGCGCTGCGGTTTTCTCGTGGATTCCGCCCGTTTGCGCAGTTCCGCGGAGGGGAGGACGCCATTTCCAACGGCACTGCGGCGGTAGGAACGGGGAGGGAAGAACAGGACAGGCAGTACGTGCCACTCCCCACTTTTCTTCCCCTCTTTCCCATCACCACCTTTCTTCCTTCCCCTCCTCTTCTGCCAGATTCCATAGGGAATTTCAGACTCTTGCTGCAGTCGTCACAACCCCTCCTGACTCACTGAGCCTTCGCTGGCTGTAGCTGGCTCCCTTGGAGCATCCTTGCCTCCTGCAGCGCCAGATCCGCAGAGCAGGGGAACAACAGGAATAGCAGCAACGACGGTGGTCCCTGCAGCGAGACAGACAGGCATAAATACACACACATGCAGGAACAGTCCGAGGCAGCTGTGGAGGGAATTCTGTACAGCCGGGAGCTGGACTAAGCCCCGATTGCTTGGTTGCGTGGAAGACGGGTGGGTTGAGTCTCTTTTCCTGAGTGTCGGTTGCATGGACAACTCTTTGTGGTTTTCCCGTCACAGTTGTGGGGTGGAGGACCCCGTAATTTGTAAAGCTAGTGCTGCTTCATGACATTTCTCAGTGCTTTAAAGGAGGTGCCACTGGCAGCTGGTTCAGTGTTCAGTGCAGGGATGTATCTGATTTAATTCCCTTTGCCACCATCTTTTTGCCACAATTAGTTTAACTGAGACTGAACACAGGGAGGGTAAGGAGACACAGATAAACGAGGAGTTATTTCAATGTTAAACTTCAGCTGTAAATCTCATTACTCAGGAATTGAGGTTACTGTCAGCAGGTAAATCTGTGGGACTGGCAAGAAACAAGGCTAAGAAGGGGACATGGCATATTTCTGTAGGACAGCAGCGACTGTGTGCACAGGGGTGGCACTGTCACTGCGAGCTGTACGTGGCTTAACCGTTCCATAATCATTTTCTGCATATTGCCTCAAAAGGACTTGGGAAAGCTGTGATTTCTTCCTCCCTCTGACACTTGTGCGTGTGCCATTGTGTAAGCTGATTCATTTTTCCCAGCCTGGCTTTCCTTGCTCTGGGCAGTGGGGTTTGCTCCGTGCCTCGGCCCTGGTGCAGCACTGACGCAGCGTTCGTTAACGCGCCGGCCCTCGCCGACAAAACACACGCGATTTTCTCGGGCGCTCTGACCCTTCCAAGGGCCGCAAAATTCGGGCGAGGAAGTTCAGGATTGCAAATGCTGACGATATAAACCTAAAAGCATCACCATCCTATTCTTTTCTAGAGGAGGAAGGCTCTGTGAGTGACGAGACAGCCACGATCTCCCCCTTGCACTTGTTTTGCCGATGGTCATGTTACATCTGTGACGCAGACGAATTTTGCTGTTGGTTCCTGCCTGTGCTTCAGGGAGTCGGGCTGATGAGGGCACAAGCTTGAATATGGTTAGAAACATTAATTTAGTATCGCTGTTACGGGTTCAAACCATACCTGAAGGGTCAGGGGTATTGGATCCACCTATTTCACAGCCCCAAATGGCGAAGGAATTCGGATGAACACAACAGCACCCCTGGCCATTTTGTAGCTCGCAGAGTAGACTCGGAGCCTGCAGCTCTGCTGCTGCTGCTGCTGCTGTTCATTTCCATGTTATACAAATACAGCGTTGGGCTCGGTGTCAGGAGCTTTCCTGATGCTGTGAGAAGCTTAAAGTCTACAAGCAAATGTTTTTCTTATTTGGGAAGATTAATTAAAATGACCAAATGCCAAGTATTCTACCCTCGCTCCTCTCACAAATCACATCCAGAAAATTCAGTGGTGCCGTGTATGTTTTTTAAAACTTAATCACGGGGTTTTCTTACAGTTTAATATGGGTGTGGCTGTGGGGGAGGGTAAGATTTAATTTGCTAAATATCTGTAATGCTGATGTTAATGGACAAGTACGTAGGCAAGAGATAGTTGTCCATATCCTCTATACATCTGCCTATAGATACAGATGGTCCCAAGCCCAGGTTGTGAAGATGCCCTCGTCACAAAAATGAGAAGGGACCACTCTGGCCCATTCTCACCCACCCAAACGTTTCAGTGCAAAGGCAGCAGCAGGAAAGGCCAAGTTGGAATCTCAATCTCACAAAATGGTTCCACCAGCACTCAGAGATGCCAGCGCCGTTTATACTGGCACGGCTCCGAGAGCGGCACGGCGAGCTGCCTGCTGCAAGGTCATTCCCCTGACTCATGGTCAGCAACCAGTTGGTTCAGGAACTCCCAATCCACTTTTCTTGCATCTGTGGCAGCGCTTGAATCCTGAACTTGAAGGGGAGGCTTGATAATTAGCATTACTGCAGTAGTGGACTACTGAGTCCAAAACTGTAGCTCAAAAAAAATCCCGTGTCTCTGAAGCATTTTAAAATCCATATCTGTAATTTGCTTCTTGTGCTAACTGCAGAAACTTTGCATTAGTTCCCTCATCCGCTTTTCCTCCAAGACTTCAAAAACTTTGCACTAGTTCCCTCATCCCCTTTTCCCCCAAGACTTCCTCTGGACTGCTGGGAATCAGCAGTGGCACGTGTTTAAGGAGATACATTCTGTTCCAGAAAAAAAAAAGTGTCTGTGTATATTTGCATTTCTGTGCTCGTTAGCAGGTGGACTCTGCAGGTTCTCTTAAGTTTCCCAGTGTCTGTCAAGCCAGTGGTGTCTCCCTGGTGCTTTCAGGTTCAGGTGTCTCAGCTCAGGAGCTGTCTTGTCCCCTCCCAGCTTTCCACATTTTTCTCCAGTGTTCCTATTTCTCCACTGTTTGTCACTCGTATTTTCAGTGGACTCAGGACAACATCAGCCGTGGATATGCTCAGGGCTGGCTCTACTTGTCTCAGCTTCACAGGCAGCAGTGGAGTGGTTAATGCCTCTGAGCAAAATAACTTATTCAGTCCCCAAAGTTCAATTTGGGGGCACGTTAGCTGGCTCCTTTTGAACAGAGGGACCAGAGCAGGCCAAGCAGGGACATGACCAGACCCTTCCTGCTCCCAGTGTTGTCAACCCACCTCCCCAAGCCCCCAGCCCTGGGCAGCCTCCTTACAATCAACTTTAGCCTTCTGCATCATTATTCCCTGGTTTCTAAAGGTAAAAACCTGGCTGCTAATCCTGATGCCAGTGACGACTCTGCGCCTACAGGGAGGCATATGTGATGGCTTGTCTGCTAAAAACTGAGCCAACACAGTGTGATTCAGCCCTCCAGCTTTCCAAGGAATAGAGCTATTTCTGAGTTGAGCACATCTCTTCAGCTCCCCACACAAACACTCATGGTGGTGGTGCACAGAAGTCCAGCAGCAGCCACAGGGTTTGGATTTGGCTGTAGAGCTCAAATGTTTCTTAAATATTCTCAAACATAACAGTAATATTTCAGTGATAGAGTGCTGGAAATCCTGGGAACAGGTACAAACCAGCAGCTCAGGGGAGTCAGTCAGGGGTTTGGTCAATGCTTTTCTCTGGATGTTTTGCCAGGTCCTTTTACTGCAGATAGTGTTAAACTAAAGGCTTGTCTTCAAATACCTGGTTTAAAGGCAGGTTATACTTCAGTGAACATCTGGCAGTATTTGTCTCCTTATGCTCCTCACTGGGCATAGGACATTCTTTTGTTTCTTGAACGACACAAAAGAAAAATATGACTTCCCTTGACATTACCTAAAGGAGCTGGAATGGTGGCCTCAGGGGAACACCATGTTCCTGAACTGACTATACAAATCACAGCAATCACCTCCCCGTGACTGCTCTCAAGCCCTGCAATCAATACTTTATATTCTAAGGTGATGCTTAGGTACAGAAGTTTGGAATAGAAAATGGCTTTTCTGGTTTCAGCTCCTTAGGAGGATCATTTCTTTGAGTGTAGTTAGTTTTGCAATGTGCTGCTCAGTCAAGCTGTGTAAGGCTAAATTTGATGAGTTTTCATGGCTGTACTTCCCTACTGCTCTTCCCTGACCTCAGCCATGTAAGGGCAACGCTTTTCTTCCCCTGTGTGAGTTTGCCCGGTTTTACCTCATTGTTCCTTGTGAAATCTGAAATCCTACCCAGGATCCAGAGGTTCAGCAGCTCCTGTGCCCTCCAAACAGGCTGTGGGTTTCCCTAGGAAAGGTGGAGCAAAACTATGACTCCAGAAAAGTCAAAGCCATTTTCAGATGAGCAGAGGGGAATCACGAGATTAGGAACTGCAGCACTAATATCTAAGCACACCCAGAATGATCACCATGCTAAAATTGCTCCCTCCAGTTCAGAACAGCTCTGGGACAAGCAATAGCAAATAAATATTATGTATAGCTAAGAGTCTGAACCAAAGGTCTGGGATTTAAAAACACAACAGGTCTTGTGAATAAATCCTCATTATTTTAGTGATGTTGCTCTGCTATGAGCCATCTCCAAGTTCCTCCAAAAGATCTGTAATCTAAAAATTGAAGGTCTCTTGCACTGTTTTTTAGCCTCCTTTTTAGACCCAAGCACCACAGAAAGTGTGGATCAGCAGGGCAGAACCATAAAATGAAGGCTGGTGTGGTCCATCACATCACCCAGAGTGCCTGGGTCAGTGTGTTCAATTATCTCACCCTAAACTGAGGTTTGCTGCATCCAACCCCCTAATTCCTGTCTGTCAATGCCAACTGCCAGACGTGGCTCAGCATTGGAAAATCTTGGCTGGCACCAAACCCATGCTGGGAATGAGCTCCATCACCTCAGTCAGAGCAGTAAGAGTTAACCTCACACCAGTGGGCCTTCAGGGCTAAGCTGCACCTCTCAGACCTCATCACATCCAAATTTCAGCCATCACAGACACTCCTCACCACCTGACCTGCCCGAAATTATCAGGAAAAGCCAACAAGCAAAGAAAAATCCTCACCCCAAACCCATGAACCGTTTCAAAAAGATGGATCAGAAGGGTGGGTAGCTTTCTGACAGTTCAGCACAGACAAATGCTGGTGAGTGCTCTGACAGATTCCCTTCAGTAGGAATCGAAATGAGGGACTCAAATGTCAAGCAGACCCGACTGTCCCATTGCTCAGGGTTAAATGGGACACAAGGCTCCACAGGCTTTTACCCCCAGCATGTCCCAGTCCAGTGTTCAGCTTGCCTTGGGGTTTTGGAGGGGTTTGCAGACCCAAAGTGCCTGGCTTTTAAATCTATTTACACTACAGTTGTAAGGCTGCAATAGTAGGACTAAAGGAATAGGCTATGTTCAACTCATGACTGTAATGCAGAGCTTTTATTGTGGTCCTAATTAAGGAAAAATAATCTCCATTATGCTTTAAACTCACAACAGAAGTACATGTTTTTGCTGCCCATAACAGAGGAATTTCTAGTCAGGAGCATCACTGCCTTTCCTGAGCCCAGCTCAGTGCTGGGGACCCACAGGGAGTTACACACTTAGGCCTGGCTCAGACTGCAAGTTCAGGCACATCTGTCCATACCTGACCCACGCAGCAGCAACACAGTACCAGACCTGCACAACAAACAGATGCAGTTACACGCTCCCCCGGGCTCAGGAAGCTTTTTTGAAACCTTAGAAGTTCACTCATTTCAATTCCCCTTACAGGTCACCACTTGTACTGTCACACCCCTCTGTCCTGCACCTGGCCTTGGGCTGACTCATTCCTTCACTGGGAGGATGATGCATCAAGCTCAGACTTTCTCCATGTGAAACAGGAATATTTCTCTCCAGGGGAGACCAGAGTCTGATGAACCACAAGTTTCACCCCGTGATTTGAAAAAGGGAGGAAAAAAATTTATGGTGCACACAGGGTCATGCAGAGATTGGGTTTGCTCACTGTAAAAGACCAGAAATGCCTTTATCTAAAAGGTGTAGGTTGTGAAAAATCAAGTCAGTGGCATTCAGGCTTGCCTTGTTCCTGCAGACTAAAGGTCTTAGGCTAGAAAAGAAGTTCCCTTTCACAGGGAAGGTAGGGATTCCCTTTCTGCCTTTGTGTCCTATAGATGTGTAAAACAGTGTGAAATCCATGAAAGGCTTTGAGATATTCCTCTGAAAGAACAGCCCTGCTACCAAAACATCTGAAAAGGAGGGAAAACCCAGAATCATAGTATTGTACTTTTCCTACTATTATTTATTGAAAACCCCAGACCACTCTGATAAAGTCAACTGACAGTACTGGCTTGTCTCCACACGTGTGTCCATAAGTACAACACACCCAGCAAATGTCTGAGACAAGTCCTGGTTTATTTTCTTCCCTGGGAGGGTGGGGAGACCCTGGCACAGGTTGTCCAGAGAAGCTGTGGCTGCCCCATCCCTGGAAGTGTCCAAGGCCAGGTTGGACAGGGCTTGGAGCAACCTGGGCTAGTGGAAGGTGTCCCTGCCCATGGCAGGGGGTGGAACGAGATGAGGTTTAAAGTCCCTTCCAAGCAAAGCATCCTGTGATTCCATTTCCCTGCACATGCACATATTCCCAGTCAGGTGCTGTGTATCACAGCATCCTGAACTGCTCTTTTTCTCCTCCTCTCTGCCTGCTGCCTGCCCAAACATGCTGTTAGCTTTGGAAGGAGAACACACACAGATGTACCCTTTCCAAAATGTGTACCTGCACCTTGGCAAAATGGGCTGACACCTTCTGGGGAGCTCGTTAAGGCAACAGGAGAAACTTCAGGTAGCCTGGAGGAAGGCCAGCAGCATCTTAATTATGCTAAACTGAAACCTGGTTTTATCAAAACCGTAAATAATAAATGAGCTATTGGTCTTTAACTGCTGCATGGTATTTCTGGAAAGGTTAGTCTCCTTTGGAGAGGGGAAAGTGGGCATAGGTGTTCAGTCCCTGTAAGTCTCATAATTTGACAGAAGCTCCTGTTTTCAGCAGCACAGAACTAAGTGACATTTCCTCCAACTATTTTTGAAAACCCTGGTAAAGATTTCTTTTTAATGCTTACTACTGAGACAGGATAAAAACCACAGCAAACCTCACTTTGAACCTGTTTCTCAAAGATGCTGCAGTGATTGTGTGATCTGTGCTGCAACCTTTCAGCAGCAGCAACTCTTGGTCCAGCTTTTCAGGAGTAAATCTCACCTGATAATAGAGGGTGCCTCATAAATAACTGTGCCAGCACGACAGACACTGGGGAGGGAACCTGCTTTCCACTTGTCTTTCACCCTGCTGCCCCAGATAATGGATTTAGAAACTACAGCAAATATCCAGACACAGTAATCTAGTACAGCTCTTTCCCCTTCCCCCACCCCTCTTTCTTGGAAGGACATCTCCTTTCTCTGAGCCTTTCCTCTGCTGCCTGTGAGTGTGCATTAGGATGGAGGCACTGGAGCAGATTTTTTGGATGTGGTTACAAAATTAATCCAAGGTGCTGCCAAAACCCCAGGGCATCCATGAGTGAAACACTCAACTCCAGTTCTGCCATGCTTGATTCCATTTTCCATCAGCTTCTGCACGAGCACAGGTCACACGTGGTGACCAGGGTTTGGCAGCTCCTGAATTATGCACGTGTGTGGTTCACAGGCTTTGGGACACTCCATCCATTCCCTCTGCACTGAGACATGGACACCACTGCTCAGACCTATTCCAGCTCCAGGAACCATCAGCCACTCATTTGCAGACCCTCCTCCTTCCTCAGCAACTTTCACTGAACCATTTGCAGTCAGATTTACGAGCGCTCCTTTTTTGTTCTGACCCACACTCAAAGCAGTTTCAATCCCACTTATTTTCACTGTCCCTGCAGAATTTAAAAGTTGTCTCAGAAAAATCTGCCAAGCTCTTGCTTATTTAAAGAACTCAGAGGCCACATGAGACAGCTGACAGAGGAAGTTCCATCAGGACAGTCCCATTTCCTTTCCTTGTCACAAAAAGCATCTGATGTGCCCTTGCCCTCTCTGATGATGCTGAGATCAGTAAGTGATAGAAAGTGGACAGAATGAGGTTTATAGCCTGGTTTCATCTGCAATGGCATGAAAAAAGTGTTTCTGTAACAACACAAACTTCCCCCCCACACCCCATCACTACAAAGAAATGAAACCTGTACTACTATTGCTGGTAAGAATTTCACTGCATTCCACCTGGCTAGGAAAGGAAACAACAGTCACTTGCCAGGCTGGGGGGTCTCTTCATCACCTTTAACTTCCCCTCCAGCCTCAGCCATTCACAAGACACCAAATAAATGTGTGTCCATAAAGAAATTAACCCAAAGTTAACCATCCTGCTGTCTAATCAAATTAAATAAATGAATTTTTCTCTAGGTACGGTGGAGATGAAGGATTTTCTCCCTCAGCCTGCAGCCATGCACAAGATGTGTCTTCCTCTGGAAGCTGGTTTCACATGGTGGCTTAGATTTTCCCACTTTGTATCTAGCACCATTTGAAATCAGTGTTCTAGGAGCAAGAATTACAGCGTGGGAAGAGATCAAGCAGCTGCTCACTTCACCAACAGCCTCTGCTCCTTAAACCAGCCCTCTCTCCAAAGGTTATTTTTTTGCCAGCCATCCACTCTGTAACATCATCTGATTTCTAGACACTTCTACAACCCCTGTACACCCTCCCAAGCCAGGGCCACAACAGAACAGCCTCCTTCTAATGTACTTCTACTTAATAAACAATGGATATGAGTTCAAGTTGTCCAGAGTAGAGTGATCTGGAAATTGCATGAAAACCAACGTGGTACTTCTTGCATCTCGACAGGCAGAGTACATTTATTATACAATCTCTAGCAATAACATTTAATTCACTACCTCAGAGCAAATGCATTTCCACTCTGTGCTTGGGGACTCTACCTCCATAGAATTCTCATTCCACAGCTCCCAGAGACTTGCTCTGCACACACAGAAATTCCCCTCAATAATATAAACACAAAAGTGCCTTCAGCAACCACAGAATCACAGACTGGTTTGGGTTGGAAGGGACCTTAAAGATCACCTTGTTCCAACCCCTGCCATGGCATCCTGGTCATGTCACACACAGAACCCACTCCTTCTGCCAGAATTATTTTCAAATACGTTGCTGGTAACTTCTAGTGATGTTTCACTTCTCCACCCCTTCATCCCAACCACCAGAACAAAGCTGAACTATCTTTGCTTGACCTCCCTGTTGTCCAACATGTCATTACACCCAGAAAAGACCATCGCTGTGTGGATGAAGCCTTTGATCAGAGCTCTGAATAGCCATCTGTAAAGAATCCATAGCTGTCATCTCCAAGAGGATCCTTCTCTGAGCCAGGAAAACGTCTCTTACACAGGCTGACCGATTTCTCTTGGTGTTCAGAGTCTCAGTTTTTGTCTAGCACCATTTGAAATCGGTTATGATGTAGGGGGAAAAGCAACACTAAAGGAAAACTTCATTCCCCCACCCCCCAAGCCATAAATAAACACCATCCAAAGCCCGACCTGGCCTCACAAACACGTGTGGTTCGCTGTTCTCTGAAGTTACACCCACAGGCCAAGAGCATCCTGCACAACAGGAGGACACTCAGCACCCCGTTCAAGTCAGGAGGGATGCTTCCAGAAGAGAGCAAAGCATCTCTTCAAACATTTAACTAAAGATTCTCCACCTCCAGCAAGCCAGGGCCCAGGTGTGACAGCACAGCCACCCAACCTTCCAACCACTTCTATTCCACGTGCGATTTGTTTGCCTTAACCTGTTCTTTATGCAGATTTTTTTTTTTTCCTCTTAAATAAAATCGTGTGCTTTATGTTACTGGGCTCTGTCTGAGGTAGACAGATCACCTGTTTCCCTGCTGGACAATATCCAAGTGCTGCAAGTCTCTTCATTTCAGTCCCCAGCTCCATTTTCACCGCCCTGAGAAGTGAGTATTTAGATTCATAGAATGGTTTGACTTGAAAAGGACCTCAAAAATCACCTTGGTCCAACCTCCTGCCACGGGCAGGGTTTAATTTACACTGATTTTAAGCCACCAAGCACTGACACTTCACATGATTTAACACTAAACCAGGTAACCCTGTACCTGTTTTGTGACTCCCACTGTTACCAGTAGATGGCAACACCACATTTTTATTCCATGCAGCCTCTTCCCTCGGCACAGAGTTTGTGTGTTCAGGACTCTGATTATCAGTTCCAGAGTCAAAAATGAAATAATTCATGTGGGACTGAGTTTGAGGAAGAATGGTGCAGAATTCATTACAATTGGGGTAAAATAATTTGTAGTGTTTAAGTCAAACTCATGGGACCACAGAATGGAATCACAGAATGGTTTAGGTTTGAAGGGACTTAAAGCTCATCTCATTCCAACCCCTGCCATGGGCAGGGACACCTTCCACTGGAAAACTTGCCAAGCAGCTGCTTATCCCACCAATGCTCACTGAAATCCCAAAAATTCATAATGTAAAGTTCTGCAGTCTGGCACCATTTGCAGTCCACACCAACTCATTTTGAGTATCACAACCACAAATTGGAAAAAAAATATGGCATATTAGTTATTTTTTCTATTTCACCCTCTGAAAGGCTTCATTCTGCAAGGCAGCTGACTCCACACATTGCTTTGCCAAGAAAATTAAGTACATTTTAAGTGTGAAATTCATGCAATTAATAATCACATTCTACTTAAAATGTCACTTAAAACCACCTAATCTATATTCCCTAAGGATTGCATCTGTCACACACTGGACAAAAGTGCCAAAACACTCACTGGGCTTTGCTCCTGACACAAGTGTTCCATCAGAACAACCACAGGATAAGCTGCCTCTTCTCCATCAAGCTTTTACCAAGTTTTTCAGGAGTGAACACAGTAAAGTTTTGGAGGTTCTGGGGAAATCTCTGCGATTCTAAAAGAAAATCCCAAAAGGCTGCTCAGCAAATTAAATCACATTCTCTACACTACCATTGAGTAGTTCTGTGTACAAACTGCAAATTTCAATCTCAACAGTTCCCATCTAATAAAAGTTGGTTACAGGAAACATCATCTTAATAATAACAACAGGAAAAGAGCTGCTCAGCACATGAGGAATGAAAGACAAACACTTACTGCTAAATAATTTAACATTTTTATTTGCAATATTACAAGGCATTACTAAGTCTTTACATCCGGAAAGAAGTGTCAAAATAAGGCTAATTTTTACAGTGATTCCAGCTCAGCTTTAAGTGCATTTTCAGCCCGTTTTTAGCACGTTTGCAGATGCCACACGAAGCGAGCTGAGCTTGTGACCCCCCACACTCAACCCCCCAGTCACACCACCCAGTGTTTACAAACAATTCTCAAACTAAGATGTCAACCAGCCCGTGAACAGCAAGTCATCCTGTGGAGCCAAAAGCCCTTTGTAAAAACCACAGCCTATTATGAGCTCTAACAATGCAACCGCTGGGATTGTCCCAAAAAGCCCTAAAAAGCCCCAAACAGTTCTCTGTTGCTCCAACAATCAGTTGATGACAGTGGAGCAGTGCCAAGCCACCAGAGACAAGCCAGAACGGTTTCAATGCTGCCCCAGGCATGGGAAGTGAGGCAATTTGGGTTTTTTTCTGGGAGAATTGGTTCTTAGAAGCTGCCTGTAGGTTGACAGTGAGATTCATGAAGCTAAAACCTGTTCCTAATTAGGCTTTTGGTTTTGATAAGGAATTAGAAGTAGCAATGAGTCTCGACCCATGGCGAACACTGGAGTGTTTGCCAACTCCTGGAGTCACAGTCTGGACTAAAATATTGTGCTAAGGAGCTAAAGAGAGACCTCATCTACCAGCACTGCCAGCACATCCAGTCCTGCACTCCCAGCACTGAACTGCTTTGGTTTTCCTTTAACATGAAAAGGGAGTCTGACAGGGAAAGGCTTCTGTTTCTGAACAGGGGCATGATGATAAATCCTTCATTACAGAGCTTGATTAACATCACTGTATACAGAGATTTGAAATGTGGAATGCATGATTTCAAGGGAAAAAGCAAGGAAGGTGGATCCACACAGCATCCCTTCTATCCTGAAAAGTAGCAAAGTATCTCCAGAACTGACATCAAGGCTCAATAAAAATCAAGCCCACTAAGGACTTACACTGTGCTCAGGACAAGTACCACTGATTTCTCAGCAGTACCTTTATTTAGGTAACTTCTAGAACATGACAACAAATTCAAAGGCAGGGAATGTCTTTGCTACAGAAACCTCCAGTTTTCTACTATAATAAATCCACTGTGGCCTTTGCAGGATTATATCAAAGAGTTAGAAATATATATATATATGGCTTTTTTCCTTTTTAAAAGCAAAGGAAAAGCTATAAAGCTCTGATTTAAAGGCACACTTTAATTAGTTAGATACACAGAAATCAACTCTGACAAACAAAGAGGTAGAGCATATGAGATCTGACCTATGATAGCTTCAAAAAGACACAGCCTTCAATGACACCGATCTCTCATGGAAAATAATAATAATAATAATAATAACAATAACAATACAAGGGACAACATTTATGCCAGCTCAGCCACAGAAAAGGGAGGAGCAGGAGGACACAGTTTTGGTGAGCAGAACCATAAAAGAACAGAGAATACTGGACAGTCTTCTGTAAGCAAAGAGGTAGCACTGACTCCTGCAGACAGACACTCTTGGATGCTACAGTCATGAGGAAAAACAGAATATCTGTCTATACAACTGCAGACACACTTTTTACCCCATTAACCATCTCCTCCTACATTTAACCAGCAGGACAAGACACAGCACAAGATACTCCTCTACTCAATGCAAGTGCAACTGTTTTCCATTTCTGGCAGGGATATTCCACTGCAAATCCCCTCCCACCCCCCCAAAAAGGCCATTCATGCTTTACACATCTTATATTCGGCAGTACATGGAGTGCTGTCGCGTTTCCTACAAACAAAAAAACAAGTCAAATCAGAGATTTTTACATTTAAATAGGTTTTACATTTACAACTAAAGCACAGCCTTAGGTTTGTCATTAAATCAACAGGTAAAGTCACAAAACTAAGTCATTATTTGTCCTCTCCTTACTAAGCAGCTGCTGGACTGAAGAGATTTTTGCTTCATTCTCTGCTAAAGTGTTAAGAACGACCCAAGGAGTAGAAAAGCATTTGATCCAAATGGATCATTTCAAGTGATGAACAGACCATGCCTGAATATTGTCAAAAACTAACAACAGAACAGTCAGAGGATTCCTCACTGATCTGGAGACCACATCAGGTGCACCCCTTGTCATTCATTTTCAACTCAGTTTGTTATTTAGTACATATTTTCTAAGCAGAAACTATTAGTTCATGAGAATTTTGATTTTGCAGTCTGCCAACAGCAAATTTATAATACTTAAACACACAAGAATTACAATTCAAAATAACATTCTTATATATGTTTCAAGATCTTGAATAACTCCTGTTTTGCTTTACCAAAAAAAACAACCACCCCACACCAAACCTCTGTACTATTATTCCAAGTCTCTAAGGAGTTCTACATAAGAAAAATTCAGAATTAACAGTGTTTTCACATACCAGACCAGTATGTGAAATAATTTCTCTTATTATTAACACAAGTACAGGTAAGATTCAAATGAAGAACTCTATCTCTTGATTCCTTTTTATCCTCTCCAAAAATAAGCCCAACTAACTGAGAAAACTAGTCCTATCTTAATTAGAAACATCTTTCTTCAGAGGTAAAGATGATATTCTTTAATCCATACATTATTTTGGGAGTAACTCCAAGCTTAATCTTTATATATGCCATCTCAAAACTTATCAAAAATACTGAAAAATCACCTGTTCTTTACAAGTCAATAAAAAACAGACCTTGGCATTAAGTTTGAGTAAGAGACACAACCACCCATCACCTTCTAAGAACTTGTGCAATGGAGAAAAGGGACACAAAAGAAGATAATGGTTTAAAAAAGTATTTGAAGTGCCAACTCTCTTAAGTTGTCATGACAAAATATTGACAAATATTAGTCAAACTAAGCTGTCCTGTCTTAAATCTGTTCTGTTGGAACAAGGTTTGAAGAGCCAGATTTTGAAAGGGCACATTTGACCCCACCCCAAGTGCAATCCCAACCATCATCACTCACTACCTGACTAAGCACTAGGTTAAAAAACAGAAGAAATTAGTTGCAAATAAGGAACTATATTTTGATCCTTTTTAGGGCCACAGAACTCTGAGAAAGAAATCACCTTTTTGTAAGAAGGTTTAAAAAGAAGATCTTGTTAGAACCTTCATTTATTTATATTTTACTTCTAAGAAAGAGAAAATGCAGGTGAATCAATAATTCTGAGAGACATGGGATCTGGTTTGCTCTGAAGGGATGCAAATTTTAAATACCTTTAGAGTTTTAGTGTCCAAAGGTGGCTTCCAGCTTCAACTGTCTTTTAATCATAGGGAATTATACTATTAGCTAAGAAAAGTAACAGCACTGGAATCCACTTCACATTATTGAAATGGGTGCAAACATTCTACTGTGTTATTCATTCTTCAAAGACAACTCAACACTAAGAAATGTGATATGCAATCACTGGAAGCTACTGTTTACACTACTGAATGATAATTCTTTATGTATTATACCCTATTCTCCCAAAATGAATGAAAGGTTATAATATTCTTTCCTATAGGAAGCCAAGGTTCCACACTTCTTAAATTCCAAGTAAACCCCAATAAAAAGATACTTAAGCTTCACTGCAAAAGTCCAAATGAAGTGGAAAGTGTATACCTTTTCAAGATTCAATTAATTCATGTATTCAGGGTCTTCCATCTCAGCTGGGGCCTTAGTTTTTAAAATACATGTTTCCTTGCAACTCTCATCAACTGTGTACGAGCTGAACAGCAGAAGGGGAAAAATTTCAATTCTAATTGAATGTCCCATAAAACTGGCAGATTAAACACATATGAGAGAGGGCAAGGAAAGATTTGCTGCCATTTGAAGACCACGAACCAGCAAGTAGGGGGGGGAAGCACAACAGTTCACAAAGGCTCAGCTACGTCAGGAACTCGGAAAACTAAACAGGGAGACAGAGGCCTTAATAAAAGGAGATTAGATCAGGGTTTCCAGACAAGGAAGAGGTTTAACAGTCAGATGTTCACAGAGAGAAGGATAAAGGAAAGCACTAAGCACAGTAAGGCTTTAAAACTGCTGCAAAATATTCAGAAATATAACATTCTTTAATTTTTTATGACGTTGCTTTAGATCCCTCCTGCTCTCTACACCCTGAGAAGTCTCTCCACGGATGAAGACAGAAAGTGCTGCCCTAATGCTCTGAGCTCCCATGGACCCTTCTTTGGCCCAGACTGCAGGATATCCAAGTCATGGATGAGAAGGAATGGCCCAAAAGCCTTAAATTCCTCAGCAGCACACGGGCACTGTGTCACCCTGGCCCCTGGAATGATCCTGTGCTGCCCATGTAGGAGGTACTAAGGCTAAAACCTCACTGCACACCAACTGCCTTCAGGGTTCTCCCAAGTCCTCTGGGTGTACTTCACTACAAATATGAACCACAGGAATATTTCCTCTGATTTACTTTATTTAAAGCATCCCTGTCTTGGCTTCATGTGCTCCAGGTAAATTCCAAGAGATTTTGTTAAAAGATTACCCAGTTTTTATGAGATGCTTATCCTAACAATCCATGTGCACCACCTAAATTGCTTAAATTTTCAGTGTTTTCCATGTTACAAATTATTTCTCCAACAAAACAGGCTTCTTTCAAGAAGACAAAAATCAGGCATTACAGCAAGAAGTAATGCACAAAGAGGCATTTAAATCTCCTGCCACCCCTCCATGAAAAAGCACACATAAAACCCAGCTGTTTTGAAGATAAAAGTTCAAAACACCCTTTATGTCTCATCAAAAACTGAAGAGCACTTACTTATGTATGAATCTAACATTTACAGTTCATTTTGCAAGTCTTTAACACAGGGACACCAACATTGCTGCTGCAGGAGGAAAAAAAAAACCTGAAAACCTTCCAGTGGCACAAGCCCACACAACCAACACTAGCCCTGGTTTTAAAAGGTAAACTTGACATGTTTTTAGCAGATAACAAAAGTACTTCCCTTGGCAGGTGTAAATATGCCAAACACAAGCTTAAGAACAAGGTTTTTCCATCCCTGAAATCAGTGCAAGTGTTAATTAGCAGCTTAGCTGAACAACAGATACAAAAACAAAAGTCAAATATATTGTTAGGCTTTAGCTTCCATCAGCTGCTGTGAGAAGCTCACACACAAATCAGGCATTTGAACAGGAAAGGGCAGATAAAGCTCAAGAAACTCACACATGTCAGCACAGCTTTTGCTCAGTCATCTGGAAATGTGCAATAATAACAGTAATAAAAAAGGAAGCTTACTCACCCATTCTGTGAAAAGAATTTCTTATAGGCCCAGAAGGCTGCCAGGAGCACCACGATCACCACAAGCACTTCAGGAAGAATTAAAAAAAAATAATAACAAAAAAAAAGCTTTAGAGTGATAAAGATCATCTCTAGCTCACAACAAAAGCATCAAAAAGTTTTGCAGAAATAGCATTGTTTTCATCCACAGGTTTACAGCACCCCCACCCCCTCAAATAAATCCCCAGCCCAACTTATTTATTAAATAAGATATGTAAATGAAGTATTTGATGCTTTACTCAAGATTCTTAAATCAGCTCAAGAACAACGACCATCAAGATGGCAAAACCCCACCAGTTCAGTAACATTAAAACAGGAAAAGACAAATCAGGAATGATGACAACCCCCTAACAAAACTTCTTACAAGTTTATACAAAACTGAGTCACAAACTCAATGACAGAAGATGGACTAAACACTTCTTTTCAATGGCAGAGTAATTTACTCAACACTTCCAGTAAACACAAGCTCTGAAGTTTATCAAAGAGATCAAGCAAATCTGACCTCACAAACATGAAAAAAATACACATTTACACTAAATTAAACTGTAATTGCTTAGCAATCTTAACTTTTCTTGAATTATCCAGCCTTAACCAAAACTCCAAAATCATTCTACTGCAGTCACAGGTGACTGGGATCAAAAATAAAATTTCCACATAAAAAAAATACAATCAACGTTGGGTCTCGTTCAGGTTTCAGAAAATACTTACCACAGATGCAGGCTATGACATATCCACCTAAAAACAGAGGGAATCAGTATCACAAGAGGAACACGTGTGCTTCTTATTAAACATTATTACAAAAACATTCACAAAGCTACTCCAAGCAGATCAAGCATGCTTGTCAACACAATCTTTGAAGCAGGTCAGTTTACATCACAACATCTACTTAACTTAAAATATTTCTGTTTTCAACTGATTTTAGCAAGCTCTATTTTTTTTCATGCCAAAATAAAGGAGGAGGTCGCATTCAATTATTTCTCCCGAATATAAGAGGACATTCTTAAGCAGCAAAGCTCCTCTCACAGGTGCTTTCAGTGGAAGTCCTTGCAGTTCATACTTACTCAGCTGGCAGGTTGGCACTCCAGGAGACCACTGGTTTCCTCCCATATACCGAATTTCAGCTTCACCTTGTAACGTGTACCCTGCGTAGCACTCAATGGTAATACAATCCCCCACAACATAGGAAGGCTTTTGGCCCACAACTACTCTACCAAAATTTATGACTGGAGTGGAACCAGAACTTATGCCTGGAATAGAACCAGGACTTATGCCTGGAGTGGAACCAGGGCTTGTACCTGGAGTGGAACCAGGACTTGTACCTGGAGTGGAACCAGGACTTTCAGGCCCACCTGGAAAGAAAACAGGGAAACAAAGAAAAGCCATATTACTGCAGCAGATATTTCAAAGTTGTCACTGATTTTACCAAATACGAGTTTTACTCACATCTACATTTTGGAAAATAACTCCATGTCTTCTGTCCCTGACAAGTCACTGTCACCTCTTTAGTGCCATCAGGAAAAGAGCAGCGAGCATTGCACTTTATCTTAACAGACTCTCCTGCATTATAGACAGATTTCAGCGGAACCACAGCTCCGTTTGTGACCTCTGGAGCACCACACACATCTGCAGGAATTAACACATGAATTTAAAAACAAGCTTAGTGATAATAAACCTGAAATATTTCATAACTCATTAACTCACTCCACAAATACACCTTGCCTTTGTGTGAGAAAAACAGCTCTGCATATCTGAGGAGTTTAACTTGACCGAAATTTTAAGTATAAATATTTCCTTTAGAGGACTTAAAGAAACATCACTGTAGGTATTCATTAAGGTAATGCAATCTTATGATGTGGTAGCTCTGAAACCCATATTGGTTGATTAGTTTTGTAAGCTCTAGAATCATTTCCAGGTGCCTTATCAGACTCATTCATTACAGAACACTCAAACACGCTCTCCAAAGCACTTCTCGCTCTTGTGAGCTCATTATTAAACTATGCATGTAAAAAATTCTCTTGCTGTACTGTACAACCATGTCCCCTTCCCCTAGCACAAAGAGGGAGGAGAAAGGTTCAGAAACACCTCTGCCATGTTCCCAGCCCTGCAAAATAGTCCTGACTTAGGAATTTGCCTGGTCAAAAATCTAACAATGTGCTAAACACCCACGAGATGCCTGGAAAGTAAGAGATGAAGAGCTACATCAAACACAGAGATTTGGATTACTCCAGGATCCTACAGGTTTCTTTATTGTGCACACTCCTAGTTCTTTCTATCAGAATTTAGAAACACATATTTTCTCCTCTATTTACCCTCAAAATCACCAGAACAAACACCACAATCAATCACAGCATGTCCATGTCACAAGTTCTACCACGTCTGTCACTCAATTCACCCTCAGCCAAAAACTCTTTGGAGTTAAGAGCCCCTCAAACACCTAAAATGTCACCCACAGATGGCTCCCCATCAACTTCCTCAGCTTCTGATTTACACCTACAGTGTTGTGATTTGAAATTTTAGCTAAGACAAGGCTCACAACACTCTCAACACCCAAGACAAGTTGGAATTTTACAGAAAGACTTACTTTTCTCACAGGTTGGTATTGGAGGAGACCAAGTGTTATCTTCTGCACAGGAAATTATATCTTCTCCAACCATGTAATAGCCTGGATCACACACAAACTGGACTGAGTCCTTGTAAGTATAGGAAGACCCAAGTCCAGATATTTTGTACCCATTTTTAACTCTCGGGTTTTCACATTTGACCACTGAAAAGAGATAAAAGAAAAACAGCTCTGAAACATTTGTTAACACAAACGTAGCAACAAACACAACACCCTGTCCCTACTTGTAAATGTCCCAGTCCTCACATTGTTTTGGAGGGGTTTTATAACAATGTTATTTTCTTAAAGGTGGAGAAGGTCCTTGGTTTGAGCTATTGGGTTGTAACACTACAGTCAAATAAGAAATTGTAATAATTGACATAATAATGTTCCACTTCCAAAAGACACACACCTGCACAGTGGCAGGATTTCAGCAAACAAATTATATTGGTTAGGGTTCAAATGACAACATGCACCTGGAATTTCTTCCTACATCTGAGTCTGTGCTTGCTGGGCTTTGCATTTATTCTTCTACTTCCCCAGTAGCTGTGTTTTCAGGAAAAGGATGCTCCCTTAGCTTTTTACTATTCCTAATCTAGCTTCCACATCCTTGCTCTTTACATAGCTTTTCTTCAGCTACCCAGGCTTTATGGTCTCTCAGTTCCTCCACTTTGGCCTTGTCACTTCTACCAACAAGACACTCATACATGTATTTTTGAAGTTTTAACTTAAATTTTAGCCATATTCTGTGCCATAAGCAATCAGTATCCACCCTGCTAACCTGATCTCCAATGAAACTGTGTAAAACTTAGTACCAGAGGATTTGCTTCTTCTTTTCTATAGGGAGGGTCCATTCCCCACCACACCCTGCTTCGAAAAAAGGGACAGAGATCAAAACAAATATATTAAAAAATTAAAAATCCCAGCAACCTCTGCACTGTGGAGGTGGCCCACTCCAAACTCCATTTGAGTGTTCATCAGATGTGCAGAAAATGGTGTCTGAGCCGATGAGGGAGAAGGGATCTGAGCCTGCTGGGACAGCATCACAGGAGTAGCTCACTGCAGTCTGATACACGTAGTTGGCAGCTTCTGTGTGGTGCCCGTTGGCGATCCTGGGAGGGGGATCACAGGGAATCACTGGAAACCAAGCACACAACTCACTCAGAAAGAACATTGGGTGTGTCAGCTCGTTCACCTCAGGAACAGCAAGCCTTGATTTCCAAAGAATTTCACTTAAAACCTGACATGGCTGCTCTAAGGCAAGCTACAGTTGTAGCTGAGAATCTCAATTACAACATGAGGTTGAATTTGATATAATTACCATAACTGGTATTTTTCAGTGGTCATCCTTCAGGCACATCCCAAATACCTACCAAAAACCCCCCCAAACACTCCTATTTTACCATCATTTCTTAGACTGGAAGGTTTATAGCATAGCTGTTTTTAAATGAACTACCACCACCTGAATAGAAAACTAAGCAGTGATTTACTCACCTTCACAGAAAGGCATCTCACGATCCCAATCAACACCTTCATTCCTAATTACACAGGTAACCTGCTCGTTTCCATATAATCTGTATCTAGAGAGGTAAACATTTTTAAAGAGGTTAAACTTAAATCTCTCATTTCTCCAACAAGCACCTAAAAAACTGGTTTATACAGCTCTGTTCTGTGGTTATGGGGACATAACACACCAAGGTTTTGCTGTAACCAGAAAAGTATCTTCGTTTGTTTATTTTGCTAAGAGAAAAGTATCTTCATTTGTTTATTTTGCTAAGGGTCTCACTTTGAAAACAAAACAGAAGCAATCAGAAACAAAAACAAAAAACTCTGAAAACAAAACAGAAGCAAAAGAAACATCACTAAAGAAATTGATGAAAGTCACATTTTAAGATGTGACACTAATTCCCTGAAGTTACTAATACTAAAGGAAAGAGAGGAAAAACATTGGAGAGCTTAGTACTCCTGGCTTAATTTGCTATACACAAACAAATGGGCCATTGTTCAAAACAACAATGAAGGGTGATGAGTATATATTTATTCCCTTTGCCACAGGAGCACTAGAAGAAAGTCATTAGAGGTAACACTCTACTTTTCACTCTGCAGAATCTCCCTAAAAAGCTGAAGGTTGATGCAAACAGCACTTAAGCCATGAATCAAGCTAAATTTAGCTCTAAGTTCATTTGCTCCAGGTAGAATTCAGATTTCAAATCAGAACTGGAATGGAACCTGTACAGAAAATTTGGGTTTGGTTCAGATCTGTGTACACATACCAAAAAAAAAAAGGATTCATAAACTTCACCAAAATACTTACCCTTCTCGACAAGAAAAAGTAGCAGTTGAACCAAATGTAAGATCTGTCACATCAACAACACCATTTGCTAATTCTCCTGGGTGCTTACATCTTCTCTCTGGGAGAGTGGGGGAAAAAAGAAAGGAAAAATGTATACCTCTAATTATATATACAAAGTCTTTGGCATATATTGCCCTTACCAACATCAGTGGTTTCCAAAGCATTGGTTATAACATTGCAAAATACTAATTCTAACTTGCAAAACAAATAAAGTTGTTGAATATCAAAGGGAAAAAGGAAAACGGTACCAAAAAAGCACACAATTACCTGTACAGAACTGTTCTTTGGGTGACCACTGTAAGTCAGGACCACACGTAAGAGTTAAGGATTTTCCAGGGATTTTCATATATCCCGGCCGGCAGATGAAGGAGACTTGACTTCCAACAGGAAAACTCTCTATTCCTCTGAACTTCTCCTCCAGCTCCGCGTATTGCAGCCTGGCTGGAATATCACACACGTCTGGGAGAGGGAGGAAAAGGGAATACACAACCTTAGCAACAAGAGAAACACACCGAGGTGTAACAGCACAGAAGCCAGGGGAATTCCAGGGGTTTTAAGGATTTACTGGTAAATCCAAGAGGTGACATTCTTAAGAGCCAGAGATGTTTTAATATTTAACTAGTTTCCAAATTTTAATTTAGATTTCAGTTGCATCAACATTCAACTCTGTACTAGTACTTATTGTTTTCCCAAGTCCTTCAAAATTCTACCCAGACAATGCATTTCCTTCCAGATCTTATTTTTTGTCTGCCTTTTTTTCTTTGAAGTTAAATACACAACTTAACTCACTGTAAACCCATCGGCAGTGAAATGCTTATTTAGCTTGCTGCAGGAAAAACAAACCAGCCAGCCCCACTCAAATAGCTGATAGTGAAAATATGTTATGAAAATATGTCATGTAGTTTTCACAGGAAAAAGGAGAGCAAGTCTAAGGAGCATAAAGCAGAGTTTAAAAATCAGCTGCACAATCCAACAGAGACCTACAGACCCAGGGACATTCTGGGGTTGGTTAGAATCACAAAACATCCTCAGTTGGAAGGGACCCATGAGGATCATTGAAGTCCAGCTCCTAAAGCTGAAGAAATTAAACTCCTCCACACAAAAGGACTCAAAGAAACGCATTCAAGATCCTCTATATGAATCACCAGACTACATGGATCTGCAAGACTTAAACACAGAGACCAGCACCTCTTTGACACCTATCAATCTTTCCCGAGCTATTTCTATTATTGTTTAGAAATTGGCCAAACCGGAAAAGAGAGATTTACCAAACCTCAAGCTCAGCGTCCCATTAGCACCAAACCTTTCTGCAGCACCACCTTCCCCCCTCACCTTTTCAGTACCTGAAAGGGGCTCCAAGAGAGCTGGAGAGGGACTGTTTACAGTGGCATGGAGTGACAGGACGAGAAGGAATGGCCTCAAACTGACAGAGAGCAGGTTTAGATTGGATATTAGGGACAAATCCTTCCCTGTGAGGGTGGGGAGGCCCTGGCACGGGTTGCCCAGAGAAGCTGTGGCTGCCCCATCCCTGGAAGTGTCCAAGGCCAGGTTGGACAGGGCCTGGAGCAACCTGGGCTAGTGGAAGGTGTCCCTGCCCATGGCAGGGGGTGGAAAGGGATGATCTTTATAAGGTCCCTTCCCATGCAAACCGTTCGACGATTCAACCCCCCACACACACACACACAACACCGCCCAAAACCTCGTGGTTCCACCGCCACCACCACAAGCCATTTCCTCCTCCCTCCCCGAGAAAGCCTCTGAGGCTCCCTCACCCCGCAGCACCGCCGGGACCGGAGCGGGGAGGACATCGCGACCCCTCTCCCTCCTCTCCCCCCTCCCCCGGGGCGGGGGCTCCGCGACGCACCAGCCCCTCAGCGCGCCCCTTCCCCGCAGCACCCCCCGAGCACGGGGGCACAGACAACCCGCTCCTCACCCTCAGCCCGCGCTCCGCCGAGCCCCCACAGCACCAGAACGGGCAGCACCGGCAGGAACAGCGGCGGCGGCCCCATGACGGCGGCGGGGCCGCGGCAGCGCCCGCTCCGCTCTCTCACAGCGCCCGAGACGCAGCGCGGGGCCGGGGCGCATGCGCGGGCCCGCCCCGCCCTCAGCGCCATGGCCGCGCCCGCCATTATCGCCCTCAGAGGAGGGCCCGTCCCCCGCCGTGCGGCTCGACGGGAACCGCTGGCTGCTTTATTTATTTCGCCCCAGCCCCGCTCATGGGCGGTGTTCGACGAGTCCGGCGCGCCCCGCCGGGCCTTCCGCACCGTTATTTGTGCGCGGAAATTCAGAGTCGCCTCCCGAGCGCAGCCCCGCCGTTATGATTTACTTAGTGATTTCCACACAAATTACGTAATGCCGTCCGGCCTCTCCGCATGCTCAGGTGAAGGGGCTGTTTGACCTGTGGCCTGATTTTTAGTATTAAAAGGCGTGGTTTTTAGTATAAAGCATAGTTCCTTGGAATTATGGACTATATTCATGGACCTCGAGTGTTTTGCCATGTTTACATAGCACACATCAACATCTCGATTTACTACATCCTTAAAGCTTGTTAGTTCCAGGATGTCCTTGACTAAGGGATGCAGCTTCTGCCTGTTCCACTTATTAGTTCTCCTTTCCTACTGATGAGGCTTGAAAGGATACGAAGATCTTACATCAAAGAACATCCCGACTTAAGATAATCTCGACATGCTCCAAATTCTGCAACACCCTCAGCACGTTCCCTGTTGCAGAGCAGCATTAAAATAATAATAAAATAAAAAAACCCCAAACCATGTACACACAAAAACACAAAAAGAAAACCCCTTCAAATTCTAGACAGACCTAGAAAAAGACATAAAATTCTTGTCCAGGGTTCAGCTTTTATTATGTTAAGCATTTCTAGAGGAATACCGCGCATAAGCGTTGCTGAAAGGAAATACAGAGATGTGAATGCAGCTGTTATTAAGACATTAATTAACGTGCTGTGACTCCCACCCCCGCGCAGGAATGCTTTAATGGGACTTGCTTATCCAGATTTTTTTGGCTTTGCAGATGAAGTATTCTTGATCAGAAGCAGCACACAGAATTCCCTCGGGGGCAGCATCTGCGCCGCGTGCAGTCTGAGCCTCGTTAGATCCTTACAGTAATTAATGGAAGCAGAATGAGCATTAAAGATTTACAGTAAAGTGTCTTATTTTTTGCCACAGAATTTCAGTCTCGAGCAGCACTTCCATGCAGCTCTCGCTGTGGAGAACGAGCCAAGTCCCTGGTTAGCAGCCACACGGGTGCCCAGCCTAGGAAAAAGATGACATGCTTGTGTTATAATTAGACTTTTCCTGTTTCCGTGCTGATGTCTAGGGATTACATTGTCACTCAGGGAGGGAGGAGAGAATTTCTGGGAAGTGCTTTGTTTCAAAGAAGTGACCCAAAACCAAGCCTCTTTATAGTCAAAGCTGATTATGCTCAGAGTGCTGCTAACACTGAAAATTCACTCTTTGCTCCAACAGATTCAGCATAGAAAGTAGATTCACCTGTCAGTAAAAATATCACCGTAGTAAGTGTGAAAGCAAGAAAAAAAAACCCAAAAGCCCAGTTCAGTGTCTTTTTCTGACACTACTGCTGGTTAAGTAGTCTTTTAGAGAGCAAGCTCTCCCATAAACCATAAAAAAATTGAAAGCAGCTTTATGTCAGAAGCAAGGACTAGTCTGGAAGTCTGACCTGTGAGCACTATCCATTCAGATTATAGAAAAGGAAAGACACACGTTGAGGTTGGTGCCAGAAAGAAAAATAGGATGTCTAAAAAAACCCCAGTATGTTTAAAACAGCCTCTTTTATTCTGCCAAAGAAAACATCTTACCAGAAGATTAAGGGGAAAGAGGTTTCTGCTTGAATGATTATATTAGAAAAACAGTCATTCAAGTAGACAATGTAGACAACAATATAAACAAATAAGCATATAATTGTTGCAGCTATAACTGATATTTTATGTTGAGAAATATAAATCCATACCTTCTATGGCAGACATGAGCTTTTCTGTTGAGTTACCAGATTCAGAGGGGTTTGGTAATTGTAATTTTCATATGTACGATAATAGCTAAGTGAAAAAGAAGAAAACAATGAACTGTGTTGCTTTGTAAGAGAACATTCAGGTTGGTCTCCTTTCAGGAAGAGATAAAATGACAAAACCACACCATCTATTCCAGCTTGTTCAGTTTGCAAGCGTGAGCTGAAGGTGCAGAATCACAAGACCCAGGCACATTCAGGCAAATATTTTTTTAAGTGTATAAAGTGTATAAAGCTTGGCACTTGGCAACAAAGGACATGAATAAACATCCAGAGGGCTGCCTTACCCTTCCTTCTGCTTGGAAACTATTTTCCAGACAATGCCTGCCCCCAGGAGCAGCAGAACTCCCGCGGCTGCGACTCCTGAGAGAGAAGAGCCCGTATTATTCTCACTGTGTGTTTGAAAGCACACAAAAGACGTAACAAGGTGTATCTGCCAAGTAAGCAGAAGGAAACAGTGCCACTGAGCTAAAGACCTGGCTGCAGGAATGTTTGCAAGCTGCTTACCGAGGCCTAGTGACCCAGACTTGTGTGATGCTGGAGGGAGGAGAAAAAAAGAGAAAAAAAGAGAAATCAGCAAACTCTTCTAACAAAATCCAGTGTTTGTCTGCTGTCCTTAATCACTTTACCAATAAACCTTTTAGAATCATGGAATGGTTTGGGTTGGAAGGGATCTTAAAGATCATCCTGTTCCACTCCCTGCCATGGGCAGGGACACCTTCCACTGGCCCAGGTTGCTCCAAGCCCTATCCAACCTGGCCTTGGACACTTGCAGGGATGGGGCAGCCACAGCTTCTCTGGGCCAGCATCTCACTGGTAAAACTGATTTCTTAAACCCACCATTATATACTCTTTTCTTAAATACAAGAAGTTATTTTGCATGTTTAAAATGCATTTCCGTGTTTCTGTCTGATCTTTGCTCCATTCCCATTTCACTCACTCAGTTTACAGGGTGGCACAGGAGGGTCCCAGCTGAAATCCTCTTGGCACTGAGTCTGACTGATGCCTTGCAATGTGTAACCATCATCACATTCAAGAGTGAGGTTGGTCCCAGAACGATAAGTGTTTCCTTTAATGGCTTTCTTAACACCTTGAACATCCGGGAATTCACATCTGATCTCTGGAATTGGAAGTAATCAAAAAAGAGCATTTAATGAGAGGGACCATAAAACATGAGAAATACAACTGTGGGTTATTTAGAACACGGTTCTTGAATTCCTTCTGAGTGTAGCTAGGAATTAATTCTTATTCCACAGGGTAGTTCCTTTCTTTGTGGCTGCAGAGGTGGGTAAGGGTCTCACTGCCACAAATGAATATTTGTACAGATCAGCTCCTCCACACTGATATGGCAGATGCAAAATCATGTGTAGAAGAGTTACCTTGGGAGAAGCTTGACAGAGGAGATATTTCTGATGCTGGGCTACCAAAACATTTGGAGAGGAAAGATGTAGCAGGGAAGAATTCTGTGGCAGTTTTAGAACCAGCTGCATACAAACCACTTCTAGTCTGTAAAAGTTTCTTGCCCTCCAAAGATGTCATCATCAATAATTAATTCATTAATTAGTCCACCCATCTAAGCTATTTATAAAACTAAAGTGAGTCAGTTGCTTCAATTCAAGCATCTCATCATCTTTAAGAGTCCAAGCCCAAGGATTCTGTTGGAAAAGGTTCTCAGTGAGCAAAGGGATAACATCAGCATGTAATATTTACCCTTTCTTTTATGTCATATATATATATACATATATATTTACTATCACTTGTACTACTAATAAAGATACTTCAAAGCCACAAAAATATGGAATGGCTGGCAGAACTTTTCTGAGACTGCTTCCTTTAAGGAGCCTCTGGTTTATTTACGTAAGCGTTTGGTAGGTTATTTCCTCCCATTGTTATCTGAGACTTTCAATTCTTGAGTCACTGAGGCGGGTGCAGCTCCTTGTGTGGGTAATGATGATGATTGTCCAGTTTTTCATGCAGGAACACCCACACTAGCAATCCTAGCTGTGACATAAAAGCAGTTCCCAGGCCAAATAAGGGGATGGAATTCAGTGTTAGCTGCAGGAGATCTTACTGCTTAGATTTTGGCCCTTGAATCTCTGAAGATATAATTTTCTCCCCAAAGTAAGACGTGTAGGTTAGTGTGGCTGCATATCCCTCAGCCCAGTCTGGTTCTGCCACCACAAATTCCAAACAACAGGAGCAAAGGAAGCACAAAACCCACCTTTGCACTGAGGAAGAGGCTGGCTCCAGGTTCCTGACACCGTGCAGTTGATAAAAGCATTCCCAACAAGTGAATAACCAGGATTGCAGCTGTAGGACACAGATGCTCCATAGGGAAAAGTGTGAGAGATGTTGCCTTTGAGCTTCCCATCGGTGATGTTTGGAGGATGGAGGCACTTCACAGCTGGGAAGTTGGGGAGGGGAGAGACAAACAAGAGGATCCTGAAGGACTGCAGAGAGTGGCCAAGGCACTGTACCTTTGCAGGCTTCATTGTTCCCTCTGAATTACTTCACCTTGGCTCAATAACCTGTACCCCTGTAACTCCAGTAGGCTTTGGAAATGGTTATAAACCTGATCTTGTTCTTATCACATTTTGTGTAGTGAAGGACTCAGATGCAGTCCTTCTACAAACCTTTCCCTAAGGCAAGACTTGTTAAATGTCCTTTGTTCTTAGCTCTCTGCCACAAAAACACACCTTGACAGACGGGGGGAGGATGGCTCCAGGCTCCAGATGGTGTGCAATAAATGGATGCTGTCCCAAGGAGAGAGAAGCCAGGATCACAGATGTAGCTCACAGATGTTCCAGGAGTGAAAAACGCTTTTGCTGGGCTGCTGAGAGACCCATGAGTGATATCTGCAGGCTTGGAGCAGTGCTGCACTAAAATCAGAGGTGTTCAGATCAAAACAGGGCTCACAGAGGCAAGAGAGAAAACTTTTGAGCAGCTAAACACTCACTCCCACAGCACTGACTCCAACACAAAGAGCCAACCCTCTACAAAGAGGGTCAATTATCCCTCTTCCCTCAAAAAAGCAGGACAGGTTGGGAGGAGGAATTAGTGTTTAGTAAATCTTTCCTCTTCTTAGGATAGACCTACCTGGCTTTGTTGTGGTGTTGGGATGATGATAATGTTCTGCCACTCCATCTGGATGCAACACTGAGAGTTTAAAAATGTGGGTGAGCAAACACAATGCACAAATTTACCTTCATTTTCCATCATCCTGCCTTTACATTTCCATCACTTCACTCCTCTCTGATAGTCAGTGTCCTGCCTTGAAGCTGCCAAATTTCTCACATTCAGGAAATTAAGAGAATGTGGGTTCTGGGTTACAAGAAGCAGCATGAGAAAGTGCAAATCATGCTAATACTTACAGCATTACCCAACCCCTGGCTCACCTCCTGCACGAAAAGAGAGGCATAAATAATAAAAGGAACAATTTCTGGGTTCTCCTTCAAGTAATGGGAGCAAACAGGAAAAATAAAGGCAACTTCAGCTTTGTTGAGTGGGTAGAAATCGGGGAGGAATCTGGAGTCCAAGTGCTGAGACTTACCCTGCTCACAGGCGGGGAGAGGCGGATGCCAGGATTTATCAGCTCGGCACTGGGAGCTGTGATGGCCTCGCAAGGTGAAACCTCTACGGCACTTCAAAGTAACAGTGTCTTTGTATGTGTAGCGATATTTAAGAGGGGTTACCCTCCCATTCCGGATCTGTGGGAGTGGACACACCACCTCTGAAAAATAAATTTGTATTTATGAATATGAAGCCATATTTATGCTTTAATTGGTGCATGTATAAAGTCCATCCTTAGTGTGCTCAGAGGATTTTCACAGGAGACTCAGAGAAGAATAATTTCAAGAACCAAGGGCTTTTTAGTTCATTTAAGTACCCTAAGGTTGTATTATATATCTGAACATAGTTTGTGGCTATGAACAGAATAGTGCAAATACATTCCAACAAATGTATTAAATGGGGTAGAAATCTGTAAGCACTGTTAGCCATCCTCATCACTGCTTTACTATCCCAAACTCACCTTCTAAAGCAATTCCATCTGAAAGAAAAACTGACTGCAGTGATCAACCCCTGCAAATAACAGCACAGGATTTGGAAGATTCCAGTTTGGTTTTACTCGATGTCCCACTCTTCTACTGCAAAACACATTCCTTCCTTGATTTATTATTTATATTTGTGAAACAAAAAGGGACAAATCCCTGCAGGCATCTCACAGCTCTTCAGTCTACATTTCTATGGCAGATCCAAAGCTTGCATCTGGAAGATTTTTAGAAGAAACCAAACATGCAAGCACCAAAAAAACCCCCTATCCTAGGGGAATATTATGCTTTAAAAGTCAAATTCCTCTAATTCTATTTATTTAAAAGAAATGCCACTTTTTGATTTCAAGGACTTAATTTGCCAGTTCTGGGCTTGCTAGTGGTGACCTACTTACTCTGACAAAGGGGAGGAAGACCAGTCCATGTGACATCTCGTCCAAAAATCACACATCTCCTGTGAGACTGTCCAACCAGCTGGTGCCTGGAGTTACAGAGACACAAATATCAGCTGATTCCAGGTCATTCAGCTCGGATTTTGCACTCCCACTCTGACACTACCCCCGGAGGTTTCCCTCTGCAGCCTCCTGATTCTGGCTGGTCACCAGGGTGTTTCTGCTGCTTTGACACATGGGGGTGAAGGACACCAAGTTCCTTCTTCCAGGGGGAACAACACTGATCCCAAATGACTCCAGGTCAGGTTGGTCAGGTGCTAAATCAGGACTTGGACCCAGCTGATTTCCAAAGGGCTGGAGCCTCCTTGCTGGCACTCTCAGCTCCTGCTTGGTGGCCGTCTGAGGATGCAAAACTGAGACTGAGGTGTGCAAATTAATCTACTGAGCACAGGAAGGGAAAAATGAGACACTTCTCCCTTTCCTAAGCAGGCAAAATTGGAACCAAAAATCCACATTCTGGCTTTCTGTGGGAGAACAGCTGCTCAGAGGAAAGGGCTCTGATGCTTCCCCACAAGTTGCCCAACACCAAGCTCAGACACAATCAGCAAAGGCAGCATGGGACTTACCCTTCCTCACACGTGTGGCTCACGGTGGACCCCAAAAAGAGATCTGTCAGAACAACAACTCTGCCATTCTTGGGTGTTTCTGGATATATACATTGCTTCCCTGGGAAAGAACAAGGCTGAGTTTAAACTCCTCTCTTGTAGTCGTGTAACACATTATGAGAAGGTATCTTAAGGCTCTGTCCACATTCTGACACCAATAATTTTGATTTCTAAGTGGCCAATAACGGCCCAAACTCTGTGACTAGTGAAGCCATGTATGAAAACCTTTTTTTTTTTTTTTTTTTAAATAAGAAACCCACAAATCAGACAATTTCCAACAACACCAAACTGATGGAGCTATTCACTTTTACAAAACTCTAGCGCTTCAGACCACGTGTGGTTTTTGAGGCAAGTCAGAGTTGGGGGCACTCCGGGGCGTCTCATGTATCCTGGCTGGCAGCTGTAGCGCACGGTGTCCCCGGCAGCAAATTCCACCTGATTTCTGTGTTCCTTAGTGAGCTGAGCAAAGGTGAAGTTTGGAGGTGCACCACAGCCACCTACCAGGAAAGAAAACAGAGGGAGAAAGAGGGATATCAACCACACAAAGTGGTTTTAAAATGTCTGTTGAGCACGCGCGGGTGAGTTTACAAGACGAACGGAAAGCAAAGGGGAAGGGCTGAAGGATTCCAAATTTTGGCACGGGTAAGGGCAAATCCTACAAACTCCCAGACTGTCCATAACTCCCAGATTGGAACCACAGTGTACCTGCACACTGAGGGAGAGGGAGGCTCCAGTTGCCAGAGTCGGTGCAGTAGATGGATGTCTCTCCCAGGAGGCTGTACCCAGGGTCACAGCTGTAGTTTACAACCATCCCAGGGGGGAAAACTTCCAAGTCCTGGCTGTTGTGATTTCCGTTGGCAACAGCTGGAGGTGAAGGACATTGCAGCACTAAAGAGAGAGGACAAGACAAAAGTGAGAAAAGGGCAAGGACATGATGCTTAGAGGGCTGAAGTGATTCTTCCCTGAAGACAGGCTGAGAACACTGGGGTTGGTCAGCCTGGAGAAGAGAAGGCTTTGGGGAGACCTTAGAGCCCCTTCCAGAGAGATGGAGAGAGACTTTGGACAAGGGCCTGGGGGAATGGCTTCAAACTGGAAGAGGACAGGGCTAGATGGGATATTGGGAAGAAATTCCTTCCCTGTGAGGGTGGGGAGGCCCTGGCACAGGTTGCCCAGAGAAGCTGTGGCTGCCCCATCTCTGGAAGTGTCCAAGGGCTGGTTGGACAGGGCTTGGAGCAACCTGGGCTAGTGGAAGGTGTCCCTGCCCATGGCAGGGCGTGGAATGAGAATCTGATTTTAAGCTTCTTTAACTCAGTGCCATAGGAAAAGGATCACTATTTCTAGGAGCCAAATCCTCCAGAAAAGGAGAAATTACAGAAAAGGCTTCCTCCCACAGCATTTTAAAAAAACTAGAAGCATCTGCAAAACATACATTTACAAAACTCCTGGGCTTCAGACCATGTTTGATTTTCAAGACATGTAATAGTTGGTGGTATTTGTGGGTCTTCCACATATCCAGCCTGACAGGTGTATTCCACAATCTTCCCAACAGGAAACTCAGTCTGATTTTTATACTCCTCGTTCAGCTCAGCAAACAACAACGTTGTTGGTGTGCCACAACCAGCTGCCAAGAAACAAAATGCACATGAGAAACACATCCTTGGTTGTGAAATGCATTTATAGGCACTGTTAAACCCCAAGGTATCAATATACCTTCTGTGTATTCTGATACATTTGAACACAGAAATTAACATTCAGCATATAAGGACACATGCATCTAATTTACATGCTCTTAAAAAGCCCCCAAACTAAAACAATGCCTCCAAAAACAGTTTAAAAAAATATGATACTCTCAAAAATAATTTAAAAAAATAATGCCTCTGAAAAACACAATGCCCCCCAAAAACACAATGCCCTTAAAAATAGTTTAAAAAATTTTATGCTCCCAAAAAATTTAATGCACCCAAAAATAGTTTAAAAAATATAATGCTCCCAAAAAATATAATGCACCCAAAAAATAGTTTTAAAAAATATAATGCTCCCAAAAAATATAATGCACCCAAAAATAGTTGTTAAAAATATTGTGCTCCCCAAAAATTTAATGCACCTAAAAATAGTTTAAAAAATATAATGCTCCCAAAAAATATAATGCACCCAAAAATAATTGTTAAAAAATATAATGCTCCCAAAAAATACAATATCCTCCAAAATAGTTGTTAATAAAGTATAATGCTCCCAAAAATATAATGCCCTCAAAAATAGTTTAAAAAAAATATTATGCTCCCCAAAAATATAATGCACCCAAAAATAGTTTTAAAAAAATACTATGCTTCCCAAAAATACAATACCCCTAAAAATAGTTGTTAAAAAATATAATGCTCCCAAAAAATACAATGCCCTCAAAAATAGTTTAGCCATTTTGGTGCTCTGCACATCCTACACATCTCTGCCATCACACATTGTGCCATCTTTGGGCTGCAGAGTGCAGGAATCTTCAATTCCAGTACTTAGAACACCCAAACCTGCCTCCTTTTGGGAAACCACGGGCTTTAGCAATGCCACCAGCTCATTGCCAATGCCACCAAAGGGCACACGGCTCCTCCACGTGCTGGAAGCACGTTTAGACCCACAGGTGTCACTGGACACGTGGTTCCTGCCACTCGTGCCAGCTGTGGCTGTTGGCAGGTTTGGCTGACCCAGGATGAGCACGAGGGGGCAGCTGGTCCCACCTGCACAGCGTGGGTATGGAAGGCTCCAGCTCCCCGAGGCCGTGCACCAGATGGAAGGGTCTCCGAGGAGGGAGAAGCCGGGCTGGCAGCTGTAGGTCACCGACATCCCGCTGGTGAAGTTGGCCCCGAGCTCGGCGCCGTGCGTGGCGTGGGCGATGACGGGAGGCTCAGGGCACAGCAGCACTGCCAGGGCAGGAGCACAGAGCAGAGTTTTAGTGATTTTGCCCGGCAGAGGAGCACATGTGACGCAGCAAAGGACTGTCACACCTGAAGGGACGTGGGTGAGGCAGAAAGCACGACCTCAGGGCCACTCCAGCATAGCAAGCATAGAATCATAGGATGGTTTGGGTTGGAAGGGACCTTAAAGATCATATAGTATAGAGACACCTTCCACTAGCCCAGGTTGCTCCAAGCCCCATCCAACCTGGCCTGGGACACTCCCAGGGATGGGGCAGCCCCAGCTTCTCTGGGCAACTTCTACCAGTGCCTCACCACCATCACAGGGAAGAATTTTCTCCTAACATCTAATCTAAACCTACTCTCTGTCAGTGTGAAACCATTCCCCCTTGCCCTGTCACTCCAGGCCCTTGTAAAGAGTCTCTCTCCACCTTTCTTGTCAGCTCCCTTCAGGTACTGGAAGGCTGCAATTAGGTCACCCTGAACCCTTCTCTTTTCCAGGCTGAACAATCCCAATTCCCTCAGCCTTTCCTAATACCAGGGATGCTCCATCCCTCTTATCAACTATGGACTCGCTCCAACAGCTCCATGTCCTTCCTGTGCTGGGGATCCCAGTGCTGGAGGCAGGTGGGGTCTCACCAGGACAGAGCAGACGGGCAGAATCACCTCCCTCAACCTGCCGGCCATACTTTTTTTGGGGTGGCCTCCTTCTAAACCCACACGTGCCCGTGCTCACCTCGCTCACAGGTGGGCACAGCAGGCACCCAGCGGCCATCGGGCTGGCACTTGGCTGCACGGCTGCCCCGCAGGACGTAGCCTGGGTGGCACTGGAAGGTGACATTGGCCCCAGGAAGGTACACAGCCCTCCAGCCTTCAGCCACCTCTCCATCCCGGATGCTGGGGCTTGTGCAGGTGATCACTGCAAGGGAAAAGTGTCAAAGCAACGGGCTGGGGGAGCAGCTGCCAGAGCTTGTTAAAAACAACCCACCCCGTTTGTTTTTAAGAGGTCAAAATTCAGGGGAGGCCGTGAGACCACCGTGGCCTCCCTTTTCCCTGTGGGTGACAGCATTTACAGCTCACCTTCACAGCGGGGGTAAGGGATGCTCCAGGATCCAGATGTCAAACAAGAAACTGTTGTTTTCCCGGTGAGGACATACCCCGGGTCACAGGAGTACTTCACTGACATTCCAGGGATAAACACATCCACATCCTTGCTGTCGTGCCGGCCATTTTTGATATTTGGAGGGGAAGGACATGGCAGCACTACCAGGAGGGAAAAAGTCCTAACTGGTAAAGAGCTGGTACCACAAACCCCCACTGTAGGGTGAGGCAGCCTTTTAACTTCTTTCTTTCCCATCAACTTGTGCCCAGTAGCTACTAAGGGATGTCACTGAATGATATTTCCATCCTACCCTCACTTACCTTCCAGCCTTCATATTTTTTGAGCTTATTGAACCAAGAATGATAATTTCTCACTATTTAGGCAACTACAGTGGTAAGTGTCCATCTGTGGCCCTGACAGCTTGCTCTGGGCTTTCTGTGGCTGTGAATGAGATTGGACACCAGTCTGGCTCCCAGTCCCTTTGCGGAGTCATTTAAAGAGGTGAAAGTCCTACATTACAAAGGTCTGAATTAGAAAATCATAGAATCATTTAGGTTGGGAAAGACCTTTAAATTCATCAAGTCCAACCAATAACCCAGCACTGCCAAGCCCACCACTGAACCATGTCATCTGCATGTCTTTGAAATCCCTGTTCCAGTGCTTGAATGGGGATTATGGAGGTGGGAGACAGATTTGATTTTCCCTTCCAGTCCTTGCGAGCAGCCCCTTTACCTCCAATGTTGCACCCTGCCAGCTGCACTCACACAGTGGTTCAGAAGAAATCAGCTGCCACCCTCCACCTCATTTGCACTTACTCTTCTCACAGGTGGGGAAAGGAGGGTCCCACTTGCCCCCAAACTGGCAGCGGGACTGTTGAGAGCCCCTCAAGGCGTAACCAAAATCACATTCGAAGACAGCAACATCCCCAAGTCTGTACGTGGTCTCCAGCCCAGTCGTTCTTCCATTCTGGATCTCTGGGCTGTCACAGCCAATTGCTGGAAGAAAAGAGCACAAAGCACTGCTGGGCATGTGAAACCCATCCTGGGTGTGGAGGGACACTGAGCAGAGGCAGTGCCTGCTGCTGTACATCACTGTCGTGGGCATGTCAACATTATCAGCTCTTTTTCCTACACAAAATATCATTACTCAGCTGTTCTGAGAGCTTGCACTTAGCGGGAACAGAAAGGGAAACCCTCAGAGGCAGATAGGGCTCCTCCTGCTTGTGGGAGCTTTGATCTCCGCCTCTCGCTGGAGGTTTGGTCTGCAGCGCTCAGAGCAAGAGCCAAGAAGGAAGAAGGAGCCCGGGGAGGATGAGAGGAGCCAACACAAACACACCTTCACACCGGGGCCGGGGCCGGCTCCACGTCCCGGCGACAGTGCAGTGGATGGAGGCGTTCCCGATGAGGGTGTAGCCCTCCGAGCAGCTGTACTGCACAGCCGAGCCCGGCAGGTGCCTGTCCGAGGGCTGGCCGCTGTGCTTCCCGTTGGGAATGCTCGGAGGGGGAGGACACTTCACCTCTGCCAAGGAGAGGCAAAAGGAGGTAAGGGATATGCACAGGGCAAGAAAGAAAATAAAGTAAAACCACAGCCTTCTAAAAAGCAAAGGAGGAAGGCAATTAACTCCGTTAACTCCTGTGGATGAATATCTGTCAGAGCCGTGGGATTTCCTCCTGCCAGTGACAACCAAACCTCGCCGGTGGGGACACCACAGAGCCCTCCCAGCCCTACCTTGGCACCGCGGCGCTGGCCCGCTCCACGCTCCGTGCTCCCCGTCCGAGGAGGTGCAGAGGATGGAGGGATCTCCTGCCAGCGAGTGCCCGGAGTCACAGGTGTAGGTGACCACGTCCCCGTAGGAGAAGGTGTCCCTCGAGTGCCCGCTGTGTGTCCCGCGGGGGATGGCCGGAGGTGGAGCACACACGATCCCTGCGGGCAGGCACAAGGGGACTTTGAGCACTGCAGCAGCACCCAGGGACTGCAGGACACACCCAGGAAAGGAATCAACAGGGATGGAGCCATCTCAGTGTTCAGTGTCCCAAATCATCCAGGAACAAACCTTGTATGGAAAAAAATCACCCATGGGAAGAAAAACCTGCACCCTCCTATGAGCCAGTTCCTTGCTGCCCGTCTGGAGGTGGTGGGACAATTCTTACCTCCCTTTCCATAACCATTGGTGACACACTCAGAGACAGACCAGCCACTCCATTCCTACACATGCCCTGTTACAGGGAGTTTAAAATAGTACTGTTTCTTCCCAGTTTGGAACAGGATAAATAAAAGACCTCTGGAAACATTTTTCAGAAGCATCAAGCCGAACAATGAAAATTAAAAGGAAAAATTTTACACATCCAGGGACTCGAATCTTTTGCCATAAAATCTTTGGCTTGAAAGAAGTTCCACTTGATCTTGCAAATCATCACCAAGGACCTTTTCCTCTGGCCTACTTACGTTGGCAGACAGGAGCATCTCCACTCCACGAGACACGTGTGCCAGAGACCTCGCATGTTCTCTGAGAGCTTCCAACCAGCTTGTACCTGGAGCCACACAGAAGGATTCATTAATTTAACAATCAGAGACTGGAGATTTCTTTGCAACCTTTGTAAGTGGAAGCCAAGACTTCTGACTTGGGAACTAAGTTGTGTAAAGCTGAAAATCCACTTTGGCTCTCACCTGGCAGCTGAATTCAGCTTGTGCAAGACTCACCCTTCGTCACAAGTGTAGTTAATTTTGGACCCGAAGAGGAGGTCTGTCAGGACAACAGCTCTGCCTTTCACTGGGTGCCCTGGGTCAGGACACTGCTTCCCTGGAAGGGAATGCCAGCCTTTGGTAACCCCCAGCTGCTACTCACATCCCAGCCAGGGATGCCAGCACAGAGAGCAGGTAAAGAAACCCATAAAGCTGGGAAAATGTGGAAAGCCAGCCAAGCCTGACACTTTGGGTTCTTCAGCACTCGTAGGACGTACTTTTACAGAACTCCAGCACCACAGACCATGTCTGGTTCCTGAGGCAAGTGATGGATGGTGGCATCCCCGGGTGCTGGGAATACCCCGGCCGGCACACGTATTCCACTGTCCTCCCCACAGGGAAGACGGTCTGGTTGTTGTGGGGCTCCTTCAGCTCAGCAAACTCCAGCCTGGCAGGTGCACTGCAGCCAGCTACCAAGAGAGAGAAGCCAGCCCAGTTGTTAAAAGAGCCAAGAAAAGGCAGATTTGGGAGAGCAGGGGAAGGTTAAGGCTCAGAGCCCTGTTTGAACACTTGCCCTGAGTGCAGACTGGCACGGGTGGCTCCCAGGTGTTATTGGGTTGGCACTGGACCGCTCTGTGGCCACGCAGGACAAAGCCTGGCTCACACTCAAAGGTCACGGTGTCCTGGTGTGAGTAGGCAGATCTAGGAGACACGATCCTCCCATTCTGGACCCGTGGGACAGGACAGTTTGCCTCTGGAAAAAGGAAGTGCAGGTCCTCAAAGCAGGCACTTAGGCAGAGCTGTGCAACTGAGAAGCCACACAGGACTGCAATCCCTTTTAAGACACAAGCCTGAAAATAATTTTCCCGTGGATGATGTCCTGTCTGCATCCAGGGATCTCAAACAGCACCAGAGAGACCCAAAGGGAAAGGTGAAGCTGGGGGTGCTGGAAGCAGCAGGGTGGCCCTCCAGCCTCCTGCCCTCAGCTGCACACCAGCCCTTGAAAACCCTGGGGCAAGAAATCCAGCTGTCTGGAATTTCCTAGTCTTTCCAAACTTCCCAGTAGTGCTGTGAGGATGGCACATGAGTATCTGCAGCCACACCCAGCCCTACCTCCACACGTGGGGATGGGCTCGCTCCACACGCCGTTTTCCCCGTCCTGGGTGGTGCAGTGGATGGAGGGCTCTCCGTGGAGTGGGAACCCAGGGTTGCAGGTGTATGTTACAGCTGTGCCATAGTGGAATTCATTCAGCAGCCTGCCCGTGTGCTTCCCATTGGGAATGTCCGGAGGTGGCTCGCAAGGGATACCTGCAGAGGGGCAGAACAAGGCTTTTGAGTTCAACAGCAGCACCAAAGTCCTGGAAATCCCTCAGTCTGTGGGGCATAAACACTTGTTCTAGTGATGGAGTAACTGCAGTGAAGTGACCTCCCAGGTGAGGACTTGCTGGCAACAGGATCCCACCTCCCTGGCCAGCAATTTCTGTGGCAGGTAGAAAACAGACCAGTAAAACCTCTGTGGAGGAAACACCTACACACTTTATATTTTTTACTGTTTAAGAAATAAGAAAGCAAGCAGTTATTTTGCATCACTTTTGCAAAATGCTGCTTTTCTGCGTGCAGTGCCAAGGCAAGCACAGGCACAGCCTGTACATCACCTTAGGTTCATATGTACCTGGAGAACATGTGAAATGCTTTAAAACCCCTGTTTTAAAACAAAGCAAATGTTTCTGTCTTCATATGAAACTGTCACCTAATCAGCAACACTGCTGAACCATCAGAGAAACACCCAGGTGTAACTGCTGAAGTGCAGCTCTTTGGGTGCAAACCAGTTATTTGTGCTTGGAGAGTAGGATCAAGCCCACAGTTTGGGATTTTGGGATTCCACTGCTGGCACAATACTCTGTCTGTCTCTAGGACTGACCCTCAGTCTCTCTGTGTCTGACAGTAACAGCCCCTAAGCTGAACATATTTTCCCTTCCTTTCTTGTAACAGGCTCTTGATGTCAGTCAGCAGCAGGGCACTCAAGTACTGCTGGGAAAGCTCCAGAGGAGACGTTGCTTTCTATAACCCATTAAGCTTTAGGATCTTGTACCTTTCCCAGAATGTTTTCTTGCAACTTCAAAACCCTCTGATAATTTTCATGCCCGCAGGGCAGAGGAATTGCCTGTGAAAGCTTTGATTGGAAAGGTGTGGCAGTCTCTGCTGGAAAATATTTCCCAGACCCATGCAAACCCCTGGAGCTGCGAGCTACTCACGCTGGCAAACGGGAACGTCGCCGCTCCACTCAACACGTCCACCAGAAATCTCACACCTTCTGCTGGATTGTCCAATTAACCTGTGCCTGGTGTTGAAAGGATTGAATGTTCATCCCAAGTCAGTTCAGTTGGGATTGCTGCCTCCCCCTGACCACCTTGGATGGTGGGATCAGCAAAGGTGTGGCACTGAAGGAGGAGTTCCTTCCTCGCTCTGCCAAACCCACTTCAATTATTTATATGTAGAGAAAAGATAGTGAGCACCTTAAAAGCTATATAGGTACAGAACCCTGCATGGCTTCTGTACAGAATCCATATGGAATGAGTGAATAGGAGGAAGAAAAACAGGGACTTACCTAATACACCTCTAAGCAGAAGCCAAAGCCAGGACTTACCCTTCCTCACAGCTGTAGACCACTGTTGACCCAAACTGGAGATCTGTTAGGGAAATAATTTTCCCATTCACAGGTTCACCAGGGTGACTGCACTGCTTCCCTGGGGGAGGAAAATACCCTCATTTTAGCCTTCTGTCTCTCCATACCATGGCACAACAGATGCAACTATTACTCCAGTCATCTGCCCATATTTCCAGTTATCCCCAAAAAAGGTTTCAAACAGCAAAGAGTTACATGGCTTCACTAGTCACATATCATTTGAGGACCAGATTAACAGAAAGGTTTTTTGCAGCATGGACAGAACCTAGGACCTATTCCTTCTTGATCAATGGACACCAAATCAAGGAGCTATTCACTTTTACAGAACTCTAGTGCTTCTGACCACACTCCGCTCTCAAGGCATGTAATAGTAGGTGACATTCCTGGGTGTTTAGCATATCCAGGTCGGCAAGTGTATTGCACAGTCTTCCCAACAGAAAAATCAATCGTATTTCTATGCTCCTCATTGAGCTCAGCAAAGTGTAACCTTGTGGGAGGACCACAACCACCTATTGAGAGAGAAAACAGACATGAGAGCCAGGCAGGGCAGGTGTGTCGGGTGCACACTGTCAGGAGGAAAGGGGTTTGGTTTGCCTTGCAAAACTGTTTATTAATATAGCCATTATTAAGCAAACACAGCATATTTTCTCAAAGGATTACAGAGGAACAGGTTCTTATTCTCAGGATATGCTTAAATCTTCCACTCACAGGGTTTAACCACATTTTTCAAACAGGGTTAGGGAACATAAGATAGCAGTGTACCCCGAGGCAGCTAAGTCATTATTTACCTGAAGATTCGAGCCTGTTTAAGGAGTTCTGGTGAAGGAATGATCTCTCACAGACGGGAATAGGAGGCTGCCAGCTTCCATCCTCCTGGCAGGAGACCTTGGCACTGCCTTGCAGGCTGTAACCATCCTGGCACTGAAATGTCAGTGTTTGCCCAGGTGCAGAGATAAGTCCTTGAACATCAACTTGCCTCCCATTGGCTGCAGTTGGGTTTATGCAGACAGTCACTGGAAATGAGGGTGTGCAAAAGGAGTTGGAGCAAAACAAAGCAAAGAACCACAGGCTGTTCATAACGCAACAACAAAATCAGCGAGACATCTGCTGCCACTGGAGCACAGGGAGGAGGGTGCTGGCTCTAAATTCATGCATCTGAGCTTATTCTTTACATATTAGAAAGCCATATATTTCATTAAAGAGGAATTTAATCCCTCACTGGAGGTCTCAGTGGCAACAGTGAGGGTCCCCCTGTGCTCAGAGCCACATTTTAAGCTCCTGCCTGAGGGGACAGAGCACAGACACACCTTCACAGCGAGGGCCGGGCTGGCTCCAGCTCCCTGAGGCTCTGCAAAATACATCAGCATTTCCAACCAGGTAATAGCCAGGATTGCAGATGTATCTTACAGACATTCCCACGGTAAAAAACGCTTTGCCCTGGCCATTGTGGTTTCCATTGGTGATCTCTGGAGGCATGGGGCAGGGTCGGACTGCAAGAGGGAAATGGGAAGTCATAACTCAGTGAGAGAACAGGATGCCAGGGGAAGGGAGTTGGGGTGATGCTGCATTGATGGGTTAAAACCCATCACAGGAACAGCTCTGCCTGCACAGGCTGTTCCTGCCTGCATGGAGCCCCTGCCAGGCAGGGCTGCCCTGGGGAAGCAGTGGGCACCCACACTCACCCCTCTGGCAGATGAGCCCTGGCGGATCCCAAGTTCCCCCAGGCTGGCACCGAGTCTCGTAGGTGTCCTCTGCAGCATAACCAACATCACAGTCAAAGTGAAGAGTCTCCCCAGCTTTGTAGGTGCTCTGCAGATTGTAGACCTTCCCATTCTGCACCTCAGGTATCTCGCAGCCAATTGCTGCAGGGAATGTGGACAACATCCATTAAACTTCAATACTTCAATGCACCCACAGCTTCCCCCCTTCTTGTCACTGCCATAAACCTGCCTGTTCTGTTGCTACAGGACATCCAACAGCCTTCCTGCCAGCCCACACCCAGGAGAGAATCATCCACCCACCTTCACAGCGGGGCAGGGGCCGGCTCCACACCCCAACCTCCGTGCAGGTGATGGACTCATTCCCAACCAGAGTGTATCCATCCCTGCAGCTGTAGTGCACAGTCACTCCTCGGGAAACCTTGTTGAGGGACTGTGCAGTGTGCAGCCCGTTGGCGATGTTGGGTGGCCGAGGACACGTCACCTCTGCAGAGGGAGGAGAAAAGCCCATGAGAGTGTCTGGGAGAGACAATTCCTGAGAGACAGCTCAGCTCCAACCTCCTGCATGTCAGACATGGGGGAAGGTGAAGGGTGAGGGTAGAGGCCTCAAAGCCCTGGTACTGCCAGCTCTGTCCTGACAGCAGCCTTTGGATGCTCTGTCTCTCCTCTGACTTGTCTGGACAAAGAATATTGAATTGATTCATAGAAATCCAGCTGGTCATCCCTAAAAAGCTGTGTTGCACCCCCTAAACTTGCCTGGTCCCCAGCACCATCAACATCTGGCTCTCCATAGCCATGCTGGAGCCAGGCTGCCACTGGAGCACAGGGAGGAGGGTGCTGGCTCTAAATTCATGCATCTAAGCTTATTCTTTACATATTAGAAAGCCATATATTTCATTAAAGAGGAATTTAGTCCCTCACCGGAGGTCTCAGTGGTAATGGTAGTGGTAATGTGTTCAGAGCCACATTACAAGTTTGTTCCCTGAGGGAACAGAGCACAGACACACCTTCACAGCGAGGGCCAGGCTGGCTCCAGCTCCCTGAGGCTCTGCAAAATACATCAGCATTTCCAACCAGGTAATAGCCAGGATTGCAGGTGTATCTAACAGACATTCCCATGGTAAACTCTGCTTTGCCCTGGCCGTTGTGGTTTCCATTGGTGATCTCTGGAGGCATGGGGCAGGGTCGGACTGCAAGAGGGAGACGGAAAGTCATAACTTAGTGAGAGAACAGGATGCCAGGGGAAGGGAGTTGGGGTGATGCTGCATTGATGGGTTAAAACCCATCACAGGAACAGCTCTGCCTGCACAGGAGCACATGTTCCTGCCTGCATGGAGCCCCTACCAGGCAGGGCTGCCCTGGGGAAGCAGTGGGCACCCACACTCACCCCTCTGGCAGATGAGCCCTGGCGGATCCCAAGTTCCCCCAGGCTGGCACCGAGTCTCGTAGGTGTTCTCTGCAGCATAACCAGCATCACAGTCAAAGTGAAGAGTCTCCCCAGCTTTGTAGGTGCTCTGCAGATTGTAGACCTTCCCATTCTGCACCTCGGGTATCTCACAGCCAATTGCTGCAGGGAATGTGGACAGCATCCTTTAAACTTCAATGCATGGACCAGATCCTGCACACACAGCCCTCTTTTCATCACTACCATAAGCCTGCCTGTTCTGTTGCTACAGAACATCCAGCATCCTTCCTGCCAGCCCACACCCAGGAGAGAATCATCCACCCACCTTCACAGCGGGGCAGGGGCCGGCTCCACCCCCCAACCTCCGTGCAGGTGATGGACTCATTCCCAACCAGAGTGTATCCATCCCTGCAGCTGTAGTGCACAGTCACTCCTCGGGAAACCTTGCCCAGGGACTGTCCATTGTGCAGCCCGTTGGCGATGTTTGGTGGCCGAGGACACGTCCCCTCTGCAGAGGGAAATAAATCACCCTGTGGGTCAGGTGTTTGCCCTTTTGTGAGTTACTAGGACTGTTTAAGTGATATCAGGGTAATATCCTAAATTCTGTCGCCTTTGTTCCATTTGCTGGACCAAAACATTAGTTAACTAAAGGTGCAGCTGCACCAATATTACAATCACTCTGCATCTGGAAGAAATTACTGGCAGTGAGGACGGTCCCAACAGGAGAACTCACAGGCACGTCACGGGATTTGGCAGAAATGCACACGGACGTGGAAGCAGCAAGAGCAGCGAGAAGCTCTGATTAGTTCCCATTCCAGGAGGAAGATGAAAATGCCCCACATCTGACCAGCAGCCGAGTAACAGGAATCCCCCTGGGGCAGCCATCCCACAGCTGGCTCAAGATCGTGCCGGGAGGTTCCAGCCCAGGGTTAACTTCTCCCACCGCCGCTTTGCTTTCCCACTGAATTTGGGAGGACACAAGAGGGAGCTTTCCCCCGCGGCCGTCACTGCTCGCACACGCTGGGACACTCACCCTTCTTGCACACTGGCAGAGGTGGGTTCCATCTGAGGTCAGCCCCGCAGGTGCTGGTGCGGGAGCCCTGCAGGGTGTAGCCCGGGTTGCAGGTGAAGCTCACGATGTCCCCGGGCCTGTAGTAAAGGCGAGCTCGGGGTACTCTCGTCCCATAGCGGATGTTTGGGAGCGGGCACAGGGGAACTGGAAGAGGGAGAGAAATGAAACGTTTACCTACAGAGCTCCCAGGTGTTGCTGTGGTCGTGGGGATGGTGTCCCTGCAGCCCCTTTATCCTGAGCAGTGGGGTGTGGCAGAGGCTGAAGCTGGGGTGGGTACCCCCGGGGCTGCAGGACCCCTCCCTGTGTGTCTGGGGGACCCTGCAGCTTCCTCAGCTGGCAAAAACTGGGTGTCCAGGCTTTCACATCAATCACCTGGTGAGGCCAAGAGCCGTTTCTGTCCCTTCTACAGGTTTCTGACCCACGGGCTCTGAAGCCCATCCTCTGGGTCTGATCCAACCCAGGCAGGACTAACTGCAGTCCAGGGGTCTGAGTGACCAGGAGCATGTGGATGTGCCAGAGCTGGGTGGGAGGGACATGGCATGGGCTGGGGGGTGTTGTGACACACTGTCCATGGCACCAACACCATGGTGTGGGAACACCCCTGTGCCAGCAAGGGGAAACCTCTGCTGCACCTTACAGGGGACCTGCCCACGAGAAGCTGCTCTCCAGGGGTGCCTGGGGGCTGTTTGCATTGAACCCCTGGAGAGAGGGAGAGGCAGACATGCAGAGAGGTGGACAGGTAGGCAGACATCCAGAGCCAAAACCACAAGGAAGAGGTTTTTTTGTTCGCTCAGCAAATATTTGCTCTAGCTATGGGAATGCAGAAAGAACTTAAGAGAAATGCCTCTCTCTGGCAATATCCTTTGTGACTAAAGAGCCACAGCTGGTCTCCCTGAGCTGTTTGGCGGAGCCCACCTCTGCTGTGCCCCTCACCAGCTCTGAGGTTGGCTTTGTTGGAGACCCACAGCTCTCCAGAATCACAGAGCACATGGGAGCAGTGACAGGAACTTCCAGAAGGCTGGAGAACCAAATGCACATAAATCAGCTGAACACAGAGATAACCAAGTATAACAGAAGAAAATAGAGCAGAAGAAAATACACCTTACCTTTTTTTTTAAATCTAAACATAACCCAAGCCTTTGCAGCCACTTGTCTACCACTGAGCCACCCCAGCCAGCTAAGGCAGGAGGGTCAGCCTTGGTCTCTCAAGGTGCCAATGACTAATTTACACAATTGAGGATACAGGCAGAAGTCTGCTCCACCCTGCTCAAACCTTGCCAGGGCGGCCAAGTGACAGCACCCACACTAAAAATAAGGGAAGGGGGAAAAAAAGCCCACCTGCAGTGATGGAGCTGAGTTTCTGTGTCTGTCCCATCCCAAATGAGAGGGTATCTGGGCTCCCTGCCACCTTTTTGTGCCCTGCATGTTTTCAGACCAAACATGCTGACCAGCACAGTCCTGTTGGCCGTTTTGCCCTCCTGCCCCATCCCACTGTATTTCTGTTTGCCACAGTTCCAATTTGTCAGAGGTCAAACCCAAGGAATTCTTGGAACAAGCTCCTTGTCTCACTGCTGGAAGATGCTGCACCCATAACAAGCTTTACTTTAGCAGTTTAAACATGTAGGTCAAGCCCCTTGTTCTGAGAAGCTGTGTAGGTAATGAAAGACCCTCCACAGCTCCCACTGCAAGGTTAAACCCCCCATTCCCCAGTCACTCGAGTGTGGCTCCAACACTATCCCAGAGGGTCTTTTTTATTAGCAGAGGAGCTTAGAGGCTCAGGGTCTGGCATGCCAAGGTCCACCTGGGACCAGCAGGGAAGAGCAAAAGGATCAGCAAGGAGAGGAGCAGCCACGAGAAAGAGGAGGGCTGCAGGAGGAAGGTCCCAGACCTGCCGGTCTCACTCACCTCGAGCCTCAGCCGTGGAGATCAGGAGCCAAGCAGAGCTGCCCAGGAGGCAGAGGGTGAAGGTAAGCACCATGCTCTGCTCCCTGGCACAGACTGTGGCTCCTGGGGGGGCGGTGGGAAGATATGGACACCCCAGTTCCCCCCAGCACCCCCCGCCTGTGGAAGGAGCCTCAGCCGCGGGACTTCCCGGGGCCGCGGGACAGGAACCCGTGGGCTCCCCGGCTCAGGGGAGGCTGCAGGTGCCCCACGCTGCTGCTGCTGGTTTGGAAGGGGAGGATGGGCCCCTAGGACCCTCAGGCATCTGTGGAAGAGGGGGTGTGGGTGCAGGCAGAGGTACTGTAGCCGAGCTGTGCCGTGGTGCGGAGCATCCTCCCCAGGGGAAGTGGCCTCAGGTCCCCAGGTGGTGATGGCACCTGAAAAGACACAGCACAGCTCACCTGGGTATGGGAAGGGCAGAGAGGGGCATTCCCTCCTCCCACACACATGGGACCAGCAGCAGTTGTGGACCTGAATCCTCCTAACCCAACCCTGGCTGCTCTAGGGCTCATCCCCTGCCGCTGGTTGGAAGAATAAAACCCCTCAGACAGGACTTTTTGGGGAAAGGAGCAGCCCCAGCACCCTCCAGCTCCTCACCTCACATAGCAGGTGACACTTCCTGAGCCTAAAACAAGCAGCAAGGCACGTCTTACTCAAGTCTTTTTATCCCTTTTATTGACAGAGAGCTTCCAATATTTACATGTCCAACATTCACACTTCAGAATTGCCCTTGGTCGTTTACACTCAGATTATAAAGTAAAAACATGTACAACTCCATTACAAACACAGTAGATAAACCCTCTTCAGTGGTGAATTTTGGCAACCACGCCTGTAGGTTACATCACAGCATTCACAATTCCTTTCATTTGGTTGTGGGGAGATCATTCCAAGCTGGTCCCCAAATCAAGTGTTAAATCATTCAGAAAAATCACTCTGGATGATGGAGTAGGAACGGTTGTGCTGGCATTAAAATAAAAAAACCAAGCACAACCCAAAGATACAAGGCTTTAGGAGGTGTTTTGTCCATCCAATCACTCATATGGCTTATGGTAAGAGATAAATAAAAATAACTAGCAACAGGAAAGTGCTTGAAAACAGGATCTCGCAGTGCCCCTGTGACAGCTGAACAGGACAGTGCTCTGCTGGGAACAGAGAACTTCGTGGGTCTATTTGGAACAAGACTAAAATGTTGATGGAAATGGCTATTTGTGTTTTTCCTTCTTACTAAATGTGTGTTCCTGTTAACAGGAAACCACTGGTGAAAATGGAGAAACAAAAAGTCTGTAGTAGACAGGTTTTGCTCCCAACTGTGCATCACAAGAAGCTCACAGATGGGTTACTTACCTCAGCAGCAGACAAAACCCCAAACCTCAAAATCTTGCTTTACCAGCAGCTAAAAGTCTGCGTGTCTCAGGCTTAACAAGTTTAAATTCCATCACAGTCTTGTTTCCCTTATAAACAGGAAACCTTCCAGTATTTATTTTATGAGATGACACCTCTTTAGCTTATCAAGTGACCCTTTAGCCAGGCTGAGCTCAAACCAGGAAAGGACACCAAGGCCCCAGCGTGGCCCTTCTATCAGCCAAACAAATCAAGGGCATTTTTACCTGTGCCTTTGGCTTAGACAAGGAGAGTGAGATCCCACACACTTCCTCCCTCCCCTCTGTCTGCCCTCACACACCATCCTCAGCACAACAACAACTAGGTCAGGTCAGACAGGATGAAAAAGTGCACAAAAGGTGTGGGGTTGGTGTCCTGTTCCCCATGGAGGAGCACAGGAAGGCTCTGGCTTGATGTCCATCTGCACCTACCTTGGATGAGGCATCACAGCGAGAGTCTCCCTGTGCAGGAGCCCCTCAGCCCTGCCACGAGTGGAGCAAGAGTCCAAAAATCTGCTTTTCCTCCCCAGCACTACGGAATCCCTGAGACATCCAGAGGCTGAGCTGGCACCAGCTGACCCACAGTGTGAGCCAGGATGGTCAGGGTGTACAGCACCCCCTGAAAAATCCTTTTAAAATGCAAATTCAGACATTCCTCACACTGGTTACCCCATGCAAAGGGCACTTGAGCAGCAAAAAGGTTCATATGCAGAGACTCTGATGTTTGGTGGCACCTGCAATTCTACATCCAGGCCAGACCCTGGAGCAGCTCCACTTCTTCCTGGGGCCTTCAGCCCACTGAGAGCTTCAGCACTTCCAGAGAAGCTCCAGTGAGTTCAGGGACAGGAGCTGTTTCCATGAGGTACTTGTGGAGAAGCCTCAACATGACACAAAGAGGGTGCCAGGGCAGAAACCTTCAGCTGAAGCTTAAAACTAACTTTAGTTCCTAGAGGAAGGGTCAGAATAGCTGTTCTTTGCTATAAAAGCCCTGAAACTTTTTCTCTCAGGTAAAATTCCTGCTGTTGCACAACAGTTCATATTCACCTTGAAGTAACAGCTGCAACTGTGCTTTATAGGAAGAAGAATGTGAATATCTGAGGAAGTGACTCAATGTGGCAATTAGTGCTGTGGTTCAGTTGATATGGTGGTGTTTTGTCAAAGGTTGGACTTGATGATCCTGGAGGTCTTTCCAACCTTAACAATTCTGTGATTTTCAGTGCTGCCAGTGCTCACAGAGAATGCCCAATTTATACATCCCATTTGTTTCAAGCAATTTGTTTAAGGGGGTATCACTCACATGAAGACATTCACTTTAACCCTCTCAGCAGGGGCAGCATTTTCCACCTCAGGACACTTCAGAAACCCATAAGTCCTGATCAGGACCAGGCACAACATGACCTTAGAGGGGCTGAGGAACCCAATGTGCAGAGGTACCCAAAGCTCAGGATTTTCTTGAGCTTCCTCTGTTACAGCCTGAAGGTCTTTGGCATCTTTGTGACTTAACACAGGGATAACTGCACTTGATTTCTGGACAGCATTCCAGCCAGGTGGCAGAGAGCTTCCCACTCCATTCCAGCCCCACGAGCTGCTGTGTCCAACACAACGTGCTGCAGCTGCAGCCAGGAGTGTGAGTTCTTCCCAGGCAGCAGCTGGAACATCTGGGCTTTGCCAGGCCTGTTGGTTGCTGCTCCAGGGCCAGTCTCACAGGAGGGAAAAGCAGAGCACTGGGATCAGTCTGATGGAGTCCAACACGTCTACAGGTGCCTTCTCACTGTGCCTGTTCCCAAACTTAGATGTTCATGATCAGCATTGCCAGGAGGAGGGGGAAGATTCCTACAAGGTACAAATAAGAAGCTTCAGTCTTCACTTCAAACATAGTTAAATATCTTTTTCCCTCCTTGTTCCCCTTTACATTCCCCTCTCCCTTTTCAGTTCATGATCCTAAAGCACCATAAGAAGCTTCAGGTTTCACTTCAAATATAGTTAAATATCTTTTCCCTTCTTGTTCCTCTTTACATTCCCATCTCCCGTTGCAGTTCATGATCCTAAAGCACCAATGATACCAACATGACCAGAGACTGTAACAAAAGGCTTTTAAGCCCATTACAAGGAGAACACACAGGAGACAAGAACAAAGACAGGCAGGAGCCGGGTACAGGGGTTCAGGAATTTGTATTACTCACCAACAACGATCATGTTTGCTCCTGGAAAGGAAGGGAGACAAAACATGAAACTCTGCACCCATCCAGCACAGTTATTCATAAACTACACAACATGCAGTGTCTCAAACTGGAGGAAATGAGCATGGAAAACAACAAGCAACACACAGAATGGGAAAGAGAGGCTCCCTCCCCTTTGCCAGCATAATTTCTGAACTGTACAGGAATATTGCAGCAAAGGCCTCACAACTTGAATTGTATTGAAATCCTGATTTTTAGGGTTGATTGATTAAGAAGCACAAGGAAGAGCAGCCCAAGCCCACCAGCAAGGCAGCCACACCAGAGCAGTTCCAGCTGTTATCTTAATGGCTCTGTGCAGGGGTTTTCCCTCTTACTTGAGCAGTAGGGAGGTGCTGGATCCCAGTGAACTCCATTTCCTGATGCCACACATTTGGCAGAAGGGTTTATTACCTTATACCTAAGGAAAGAGAAGAAGTTTACTCCTTTCCAGAAGGGGTTTTTCCCCACTCCCCAACCACCACACACAGGCAAGTGATTAACCAGAGGCCGTCCTGCTGTGAAATGGGATGTGGCCACAAAGTAAAAACACCAATAAGAGCTGAATCAGAGCAGTTCACTGCATCAAACACAGGTGTCTGACCACACACTGATCTCACTGGAGCCAAAATACACACTTGCACTGGAGAGTTGCACTGGGAAACCGAGGGAGGGATGGTGCTGCCTGTGATCCCTGTCCATGGACCCTCAGGATGGTCCCTTCCAAGCAGTGACCCACTCACCCAGAATTGCAGGTGAACTTCACAACTGTTTCAAAGGGGAAAGTTTTTTCGTTTCCAGCCACATTCCCGTTCTTTACTTCGGGAGGAGAGCATTGCTGTCCTAGAAGAAAAGAAAGCAGCACAGGAATTACTTCAAACCCATGGCATGACCCAGTTTTCAGAGTAACATCCCAAACACGTCCAAATCCCTCCCACAGCCAAGCAAGGCAGGAGAGGAACAGAGACACTCACGGACACAGAAGTCTGGGTCTGCAGCAGACCAGGTCTCATTACTCTGACAAATGACAGTAGAGGACTTTCCAGGTGCTGCCTTATATCCTGGGTTACACTGATAGTCCAGCTTGGTTCCATAATCAGAGCTGTCACCCACAGGTGTTGGTAGTTCAGCAAAAGGGAAGCGTGGAGGGGAACCACAGCGGACTAACGGTGGGAGACAAACACAAGGCTGGTTACAGAACACACCCAAGGGGTCTGCAATGACAGCAGTGAACTGCATGCTTTGGAGCACCAAGGTTTTAACCTGCTTGAATGTCTGGGGCACGGTTTGTATCTGAGCCTTTCAGCAAAGAGCAGTGGATGTCACAGTTTGCTTAACCAGACTGGGTAAATCTGCCTCAGAGATGCTCCTTCCCTGCCCACCAACCCAACCTGCAGGGCCCCCATTAAGCTGAGCTCGAAGCCAAAACATCCCCAACAGGTCTGCAAGCTGCTGAACCAAACCTGGCAGGTGTGGAAGACAGCTGTGTGTCTCCTTTCAGCGAGCTTTTGGATCATTTGCTATTCCCAAATAAACAGCTTTGGGCCTGAGCTGCCACGCTGAGGACCCAAGGGGGTCTTGCCCTATGCAAAGGCATGGCTGCAAGTGCACCAGGTTTGAAGTGGACCTGCTCTACAGCTCTTAGACCTACTTCACCACAATTGCTCAAGGAAATAAACTTGTTTCTACTCACTTTTCTCACATGTTGGCAGAGGTGGAGTCCAGGAACTGTTTGCTTCACAGGTAACTACACTACTACCGTTCATTTTATAACCAGGATTACACTCAAAGCTCACTGTATCTTTATATGTGTGCTCAAGGCCAAAGCCAGACAACCTTTTCCCATTTTTCACGTCTGGATCTTTACAGCTGACCACTGGAAGTGAAAATAGGACGATGAGAAAATTTATTAGAAGAAAAAGCCCTGCAGTGACACGAGAAGCTTACTGAGCTCACTAAGAGAATCATAGGATGATTGAATGATTTGGGTTGGAAGGGACCTTAAAGATCTTCTAGTTCCAAGTCCCTGCCATGGGCAGGGATGCCACCTACTAGATTAGAACTGCTGTCCTCTCACTTGGAGAGAGGCAGGTCCCCAGTGGGGTGCAACTAATTGGAACAGAGACATCATTAAGGAAGCTGCATGTGAGCACTTCATTTTTCATCTGCAGGAAGCCCTGGGCATGGGCAGGGAGAGGGAGGATTTCTGCAGGTTGAAGAATCCTGCCTCTGGCCATGACCTGGGAGCCCACAGCATTAAGCTTCCTGGAAATCCTTTTAGGATCAAATCAACCTTCTCATGTTTGGCAGCCCATCGGGAAGGTACAAACTGGGAGAGGGATGAGAAACAAAGCTGAAAGAATAAGGAGAGAAAGCAAGCACTTACTTTTGCATTCAGGGGCTGGAGCATTCCAGGTTCCCTGGTAGTTAGGGCCCATTGTACAGTAAATTGTGACATCTCCAATAAGAGACAAACCAGTGTTACAGCTGTAACTTACAGAGGTGCCAAAGGTGAATTCTCCTTCCCCACCAAGGAGCAGCCCATTCTTGATTTCAGGAGGTGGTGGGCAGGCAATAACTGCATGGGAAGGAAACAGTAAGGAAACGAAGGAATACTTCCCTCAAATATGAAATATAGATTTAACTACTAAAGCAAAAAACCCACAACCCAAACCAAAAAGACACAAGACAGGGAAGCACCCCAGAAGCCATCACCTCAACCTAAAGTCTGGAATGTGCCCTTCCGTTCTGAACGTTTTCCAGAGTTTGTTTTTCTAAAATGGATAAAGGGGAAAACAGCAAAATGGCATCTGTTGTCCAAGAGCTGCCACCACAGAAGAGGTCTTTTGGGGGCAGTGAATGTGGTCTCTCCAGGCAGTTTGGCCCCCTCACCTTTGTTATGCTGACAAGGATGAGGCCAGAACACCCATTATAGTAGCAAAGCATCTAAACTGTCAGTCAGGCCTATCCCACAGTGTGCTAAAAAAGCCCAAATAGCACCATCAAGACTCTTTATCACTTATTTCCCCTTTGAAAATAAAGATTTTGGATGTGCAGCCACGTCTGAAGGCATCTCAGTCCCAGTCAACCACAGATCCTGACAAAGCAATTCAGCAAGGAAGTTTCTCATGGATCTGACTACAGAGCTGCTGCCAACATCCACAGACCCTCCTTTCTATTTAAATTTTCATTCTCAGCTCCAGAGGGAGGGGTAAGGAGTCAGTCTCATTAAAGGCTAAAGGAATTTGCATTAGGTACCAAGAAGAGATAATCCACCTGCCAGTCCCCAAACCAGCAGATACATTACAATAGCATTGAGGAAGAGATGTGCATAAACCAGTTAAGATCTGCTTACTCTCACAGATTGGAATGTTATCCCAGTAAGCTTCACCATTTTTAAATACACACTGTGCAGTTGGTGGCCCAACTAGTCGGTACCTGAGAAAAGGAAAGGTTGAATCTCTTTGAAAAAAAGCAAAAACTTTGAGAAATTGAGAAAGTTGTACAGTTTCTAGTGGTATTCTCTGGAGAAGCTGAACCCTAGGGTACAGTCAGCCAGCCCTCCTATGAAATACCATTTTCTCAACACCTAAAGGAATGCAATACATGATGCAATTGGAGGAAACTGAATTCTTGCACAAGCTCACAGGACCACGAGCAAGACTTCATCTCACCCTGCATCTGTTCAGCCTCGTCTGTGCAGTGGCAGATCCAAACAGCAGCTTATCTTCTGAGCAGAGCCAGGTGTTACTGACACACTGAACCACCCTCCTTCCCTTTCCCAGCATTTTCCAGGACACCAGAGCCCTCTTTATCTCAGCCATGGGCAGCCAGACCCAGCTTGCAACAACAAACACTGAATTGCCAACGAGCAGCAACAGGAAAGGAACCCAATTCTTTGCAAAGCAGCCAAAAAGCAATCTGCAAAGTCCACACCCTCAGGCCCAGAGGATTATTATGTTTTGACAGCAGGAGCAGAGGGACAGCCCATTCCCTGTGGCTCCCTGCTCCAAACACCTCCCACCGTGCCTGTGCTTGCAGAGGAGCAGCCCCAGCTGTTCAAAGCTGTCCCCTGGGTGCTGTCACCCCACCTCGACTCACCAGGAGCTTGGGCTGACACTTACCCAATGTTACAGGTGAAGGTTATGGTCGCCCCAAGCAGCAGATTGGTGCTGGTGTGAAAGTTGCCATTCGAGATGTCTGGTTGCCCACACGACTTTCCTGGAAGGGCAAGTGCTCAGCATTACCTTTATTTTATAGGATCAGAGTGAAATCCAGCTGACAGTAGCTGTTCAGTGTCATTACTGACTAATTGACCGTTTATCAGGCACCTGACTGCCCTGAGAGCAAGCACTAGCACTTGCAGAAGAGATACAAGAGCCACATTAATTTCAACTGAAAGTTAAAACTCAAATGAAAAGCAAATAACAGAATAGAAAAGGCTGAGGACAAGTTAGAAAAAGCTGAGGTTTATGTGCTTGCTGAAAAAAGACACTGATAAAAAACCCAGAGGTCTTGGTCCACAAGGAAATAGCATGAAGGGGATGGGGACAGGATGTCACATGGGGACAACAGACACTCACAGCCTCCTCCACACCGTCCCTTGTGTCTGTGTGAATATATCACAGCACTAACGCTGCACCACCAGCTGGTAAAGTCAGAATGGCAGAGATCATCATTTCTAAGCAAAAGGGCCACCCCGGGCAGGCACCCAGGGTGGGCACTTGTTTTAACTGCCCTAAAACAGGGACGGGGGAGCATCGTTCCGAGCCGGGCTGAGCCGTGAAGGGGTTTGTGGTGCTGCAGGGGCTGTGCCCGCCCCCCAGTCCCACCACGGGGGAACCCACCGATGCAGAAGTCGGGCTGCTCCGACCAGGTGGAGTTGGGGAGGCAGGTGACCACGGGGGCCTGGTCCCCGTTCCTCACGTACCCCGGGCGGCAGCGGTACCTCAGCTGGGTCCCCACGGGGTAGGATTCCTGGGGGGTCGTGGTGAGCTCCGCAAAGACGAAAGTCGGCGCCTGCGGGCAGGTCCCTGCGGGCAGAAAGGTGATGGTGACGGGGCTCGTCCGAGCCCTTCCCCGCCCCAGCCCCATTTCCACGCGGGTCCAGCCCGGCCCCACGCAGCCCCTGTCCCGCCGGGTCCCCGCTCACCCCAAGCGCCGGGCAGTGCCAGCAGCAGCGCCAAGAGCCAGCGCAGAGCCATGGCCGGAGCTGGGGCCGCTCCCGGAGCTGCTCCCGGTGCCCGGTCCCTCCCGGTGCCGGCTCCGCGGGATGCGCAGGGATGCGGAGCGCGGCTGTCCCCGGGGCCGACGCGGATCCCTGTCGCGGCTGTTGCACGAAGGGACCCTTTTCCTCGGGCTGCTGAGGGAAACGAGTGCCTCGGCTCCTCTGTGCCCCCGGGGCTGTGGGCAGCGGCTCCTCGGCTAATTCCCGAGGCAATTCCCACACCTGTTTCGGCGGCTCCCAGGGCGCTGCCGTTTTATAGTTTAATGAGAGGAAATGATGCCGCTTAACAAACGAGGAACAGCCAGGGTTCCTTCCTCCTCCCCTCGGCCTCTCCTGCCCCACCCGATTCCAGGGAAGGAGTTTACCTTTGGGATGCATAACCCAACACGTAGCATGAGTGACTTACCCCAAACAACTGTAAACACGTGGAGTGTCTGCCTTGTGAAGGCTCCTTATTCCTGGTCACCACACACTTGGTCCTCAACTCAAGGACAGCCTGAGGTCACCACAGATGTGTTTTTTTCCCGAAGAGCACTTGTCCTCCTGCCACACCGTGTTGCCCCATTCCTAGGTGTTGCAAAAGTGTCACACGAGTTGTGTGACCAGTCTGTGAACTGCGGGGCTGGTTGCATTCAAAAGAGCCAGTTGGTGTCATGAACAGCACGATTTATTGGATGCAACATATGCAGTTCTTTTGGATTGCTGGTGGTAAATGGATTAAGTGCAGAATAGCTGCAGAGAGCACTAACAATACCATTACAATCCCAAGCCTAATTTCCCGTGTCAACACTTGGCACAGCAGAGGGCACAAGACTTGCCAAAAGGCGTCTCTTCTGCAGAGGGGGAGGAGGACAAATGTGTTGATTTGTCCCTGCAATTTCATGTCGAATTCTTCTCCCTGAGTTGTACACAAACACAGGGTACGTTTTATACCTTATTAACCCCTACTGAGCAGAGTGCTGTGGTCAAAGCTTCTGGTTTTTGTGGTTGTGTTGTAAAGAATATTTCCTGGTAGGAGGTGTACTTGGTTTGTACAAACCCTTTTGGAATATCAGGTGGAAGATGACTGTGAAGCTTCCACCTCATTCCATTGTTCTTCCTCAATGCCACAGCAACACAAACCACAAGACCTCCATCAGGTGTCCATGTTTGCACCATTGCATATTGAATTTTGCACTTTCTTCACTGTTTTCTGCTTCCAACACTGTGTCATTGCTTCACCAAGAGGTGAGATTGACCTTCTGTGCCAGCCAGGTGAGGTTTAGGGCACGCTGGTGGGACCACCTGGCACCCCTGAACAGCCCCTGCTGCCTCCAACCCTGCATTCCAAGGGATGAGCAAGCAGGGACAGGGAGGGACAGCAGGCAGGGCGTGGGACAGCTCATGTGCTCAGGTGGCCATTGCCTCTCCCTCTCCTCCAAGCAGATTTACACCTACCAGCACAAGCCCATGGAAATGTGCTGTGCCCCAGTTTGATAAGAGATACAACAGAAGGATCTGGGGACTGTGTGGTGCTTTTGTCCTCCCCGTGGCACTGCCCGTTTGCCACCCCCATCTGGGTGTTTTCCAGAGCCCCCATCAATGCAATCTCTTGGCAAACACTGATAAAGCAGAAAGGCAAATGTTACAGCCTCTGCTTTATCAATATTTTGTCCCCTGTATCAAACTGAGTACGAGCTGTGCATGGAGCTGAATCCTGGGAACATCCCGCTGGAGCTGCAGCCTGGGTTTTTGGGTAGAGAACATGCCAGCAGTGGCACCTCAGCTCCGTCATCACAGTTCCCAGGAAAGGCTGGGCACGGCTGTGGGTGCCAGGGCAACAACAGCGATTATCTGAGCAGAAGCAATTAGTGAGCTCGATTACATCCGGCAAAGAATGAGGCTGCAAAATCACTTAAAGCACTCTAGGAGAAGGCTGGATTAGTAAACACGAAATAAACCCCCAAGCCAACATACCAGTACTCCTTATTTTAGATTCCTTTTATTTACAAAACAGTTTTACTGTAAATACTCTAATTTTTACACTTGCTCCTGATCGCTAGGAAAGGAACCTCGGTAAAAAAAAGTTTAAAAAATACGAATAAATCTTGTAAGGCTGTGCAAAAAGAGGGTGCCTATTACGAAAGATTTACTGAATTTTTAAAGCCTTGCTATAAGAGCTGCAAAAATAGTTTTTTCATACAAAAATAAACAAAGTAGGTATTAAACCAACACGGAGCTGGGTTTTGAAGTATGTTTGATTTTCCTGCTCCTTTACCAAGAAGTCGTTGGTGGTGAAGTCAGACCTTTGACTTCAGGTTGCCTTATTGTACTAAGAATTTCATCCCTGACAGTGGGTCAGGGAAAGGGAGGGGAAGGGGAAATTTACCCCACTCTTAAAAATTATATTTGCTTGTTAGTGTCCCTGGGAGATCAAAACCGCATGGGGACCTCTCAGCAGGTACTCCTTTGTGTTTATTCTGTTGCCAGAAGAACTACTAGCACCTTATTAAAAGGACTTACTCTAACAGTTACAAAATAACACAGTTTATTAACACAAATTGTGACCAGCTAATAAAGGTTTATAGTCGTCGGTGATAGAGTCTGTCTACAAAACATGCTCAAAAGAAAGTAATAATACCACAAAAAAAGCACAAATACAGATTTAAGCAACCTACTACCACATTATGAAGAGAAAGCAAACTCTAGTTCCTTAAAAGTTTAGATTTCTCACCCCATAAGCATCCTTAAGGGGGGATGAGAAGACAGGTTCAGCCCGATGGCTGATCCAGCAGTTTCAATGGAAATCTTCCTTGGATCTTTTCCCCATCTTAACCTCCTTTTCATACCTTTTTTCTTGGAATTTGCATGACTCTGGTCATAAGGGTTAGGCTGAGATAAAGTTAGCATCTATTCCTTTTCTGATGGATGGATGACAGAGGTCAAAAGTTACCATGTTCCCTTGCAGGATGTCTGGAAGAGGGGATGTGGTGTCTCCACATCACTCCATTCTTTGGTGTATCCATGTGTTTATCCATGCACAGGGAACATCCTCAGTGTACCCTGACCTTCTCAGCACCCATCAGAGCCAGGTGGCTTTTGATTTCCAGACTCTTTATCAATTACTCCACACAGTGTCAGGGATTAGTGTCAGAATTCCCCGAGGACGCCGCAGCCCCCTGGATTTATCCTGCAACAGGGAAACAAGAAGCTTAATCAGGGTGAGCCCTCAGGCTTTGGGAGGAAAGCCAGGTTTGTGGTGCTGTGGCCCCCACCCCAGTGACCTGAGGGGTGTTTTGGGTCCCTACCATCGGGTGCCTGGTGCCGGGGCTGGCACAAGTGTGTGTGGGTTGGCACCGCACAGACGGGGCACACGTGGCAGCTGGGGGTGTGCTGAGGCACGAGGTGGGCTGGGGTCCCCTCTGCAGCCAGGGGACACACCACAGGACTGCTCCACGTGGCGCTGTGGACAAGGGAGAGGTGCAGCTGGTCCGTGCAGGGAGAGCAGACGGGGCCCTGCGGGCTGTGGGGAGAGAGACAAGGGTGGGTGAGTCCCAGTGGGGCGGTGGCAAACTGCTCCTCACTAAAGCACAGCCTCCAGCACCCACAAAAGCTGGTTTCCCTGGTAATTTCAAAGATATTAACTTTTTAAACTCAAATAAGCAGCGATTCATGAATGAAGAACTGAAATGGCTCCTCCAGTGTTAAGGGCTAAAAGCACTCACACAACAGTGGGATATAAATGGAAAAAAACCCAAAACAAGTGGAGTAAAAAGAAGTTCCCACTTACTGAAGATAAAGCAAGCAGATGCACACGTCAGACCATGTTTATTTAACTAAATATTTATTTGAATTTGTCAGTGATGACTCTGTTAAGGAAGTTTTGGGAGCCTGAGAGAGCATCAGATTCTCATGGGCAAGTGTCAAAAGATAAGTGAACAGAGCAAACAGGATTATCTTGCTCACCTGATTGCTGCTCTGCCCAAACTCCTTATCCTGCCCCAAGCAAACTAACCATGCCTAGAGGTGGGAAAAGCACTGGGCAGCAGGAGAACAGAAGCTGCAGGGTCTCTCACAGCACCAGGCTCTTTGCTGCCTAACCAAAACCAGAGCTCCAAAGAACACAAGGCCCAGCCAGGTGAGCACAAGGAGCACAGGCTGATTCAGAGACACCCAAGGAAACCACTCAAGCACTGTCTGAGCAAACCTCACCCCAGTTTCACATCCCTTTGCTTGCAAGCAGGCACCACACCACTGTGCTGACACAGAGCTGGAGGCAAGTGGAGCCAGCATTCACGCACTGTCAGTGTGTTTTTATCTGAAGAGTTGAACTCTCATTTCGAGGACACTGGGCACACACCCCGATGCCCAATGCTCAGAGGAGCTGCCTGCACCGGCCTCACCACACTCACCCCTCATCCTGCCACTCCCTGGGTGCCACAGCACTGCTGTCCAACTGTCCAACGTGGGCACGGAGCCAGTTCTCACAGACGGGGCAGATGTGGTGGCTGCTGTGGAGAAGCACCATTAATGCTGTGCACTGACTGCATGGATGTGCATTCCAGGCCAGCTTGGAACAACCTGGTCTAGTAGAAGGTGTGCTCTGCCCATGGGAACTGGATGATCTTCAAGGTCCCTTCCAACCCAAACCACTCTGGGATTCCGTGATAAAAACAGATTTGCTCTACTCTGAAGTGATTTTTATCCAATCCCACCATGACATCTGTGTGTTTTTAAGTGGAAGACAGACCTTTTGTGGCCCATGGGCTGCTCTGCCTCACTCCTCTCTGGACCAGCTTCTCCTGCACCATGATCCCTCTGCACATCCACAGCTTTGGCAGGAGAGCTGAACACAGACAAAGGGAGAGAAGACACCTGAATCACCTGAATGTGTGGCTTTCCCAGAACACCTGCTGCCTGACAGAGCCACCTTTTTCTAAATATCAAATACTTCCTCCTGCCGAAACTGGACTTGGAGGAACCAAAAGAATTCCAACTGCAAAACCTGCTCCATTTACATAGAAATGCTTTTTCCTCCTTGGGGAAAGTTTTGCCCTCCGTGGACCCACGCGAGGGGAGCAGGAGCAAGAGCCTGGTGGTACCTGGTGCCTGCTGGGCTTTGGCTCTCCCTGTCACCAATGCTGGGGACCGAGTAGGTGCGTGGTTTGCTGGTGCTCAGCCAGTGCTCGCAGGCGGCGCAGCCCTGGGGCGTGGGCACCGTCAGAGGGGCCAGGGCATCGTGCAGCTGCTTCCTGCAGGTGGGACACACGTGGCAACTCGTTGTGTGGCTGTGGAGGAGAGAGAGGGGGAGAATCACAGAATCAGCTGGGTTGGAAGGGACCTCTGAGATCATCAAATCCAACCCTTGATCCAACCCCGCTGTGGTTCCCAGCCCATGGCACTGATGCCACATCCAGTCTCTTCTTAAAAACCTCCAGGGATGGAGAATCCCCCACTTCCCTGGGCAGCCCATTCCAATGGCTGAGCACCCCCTCTGGAAAGAAATTCTTCCTAATATCCAACCTAAACCTCCCCTGGCACAGCTTAAGACCATAATCCCTCAGGCTGAGCCCAGAGAGCAGCCAGTGAGCACCAAACCCTCCCGTGAAGCCGACGGTGCCTCTCAGCAAATGGTGTGTTGGCATTTGAGAGCCCAAAACTTCCTGAGGACGTGTTTTTACAGGTCACCAGTGAGACCCATGGGTACAGTTAGAAGGCTGGCACAAGCTTTTGGGCAGATGAACAAGCAAACCTACCAAAAATAGGAATTCCATGGCATCGGCTGCTTCTGCGGGCACATCGGTGCATCCCTTCCCTTCTTCACCCTGTGCTTTTGTAAATTCATGTTATAAGAGCTGAAGAGACAGAAGGGAGAAAATGTGTAGAATAAAAAGCAAATTAGCAACACGAGAAGATAGCACTAACCATGAAAATATATACTGAAGGTACAGAGCTTGAAAGGAAACATCCACTTACCCCTAGGGGAAAGTTAAGATTTTCAAGGGGCAGCCTTGTGTCACTTACTGTTTTTCATTGTCTTTCCGCCTCATGATGATCCCAGCTAGAATTCCAAGGGCTACTGGGGGAACTAACAAAGAAGGGAAAAAAAAAACCAACTGCCAACCCAATATTTAATCTGTAATTTAAGTGAAATACTGCAGTTTGGGCAGCAAAATTCTCTGTGCTGGCGCTGTCTGTCAACCTCAGGGCTCCCTGTCAGCCAGATAATTGCAAAATCCTTCTCCTGCCTCTGAGCATGGAGCACAGGAGCCACTGCTGAGCCTGGTGTCCTGCTGAGCTTGGCCAGGGTGTGATCCTCATTTATTTAGGGTTTTTATAGCCAGCTTCCTGTTTCTTTTGTATTTTAAACATAACACTTTCAGTACTTGGTCTCTTTTCCATGCTTCACAAATCTCTCATGTTTCAAAGTCTGCCAAGGCCTTTTAAGGCAACTTTGTCAATTAAAGACTGACAGGATGTGCAGGGTTTGGTTGGTTTCTTTGGCATCTTTCATTTCACCCTCAATTTATTTAATGTTTTATACTAAGACAGCTGATCCATCACCCAACAGCAGAGAAACCCCTAAATCCTTTCCAGAGACACTCAGGACTGGGGAGAGTGAACACAGTCAACCACTGACTCCAGGTATTTAACAGCAAATGACAGCTTTGGGTTAGGATAATATATTTTCAATTTTAAGCTACTTACCAATGCAACAAGGGATGAAGATACTTGCTAGGGAAGAAAATTATGAAATGGATGTTAAAAAAACAAAGCCCCAAATGTGGTGCAGTTACAGCAATTAACAGGAGTTTTTAGTAACTGAGCTCTTACCCAGCCAGTAAGGATTCCCTTTGGAGGATTCAGTTTGGTTTGTCTCTGCTGCAGTGCTAACTGGGGAGAGACAAAGGAAAAGCACTCAAAGTGTTATTTTATATGCTCCTCCATTTATATATAATATATATAAGAGTTCAGTGAGACTAAACATGGCATGGGCAGGGGACTTGCGCATCTGAGGCTACAACAGCAAGAGCTGTGCAAGAGTCACACAGGGAGCTCTTGGTGTCACTCCAATCCTTGGGGACAGTCTGCTGTCCCACTTGGCTTTATTGCCCAGGTGTTGCTGGACATGAGACACAAATCCCTTCACTCCCCCAGCTTTGCAGTTACTGATGCACTTCACACGTTTTCATTCAAAATTCTGCCCGTTCCTCTTGAAGGAAAAAATGTAAAAGCGGGTCCAGCTGTGCTCACAGCGCCCCTGGGCAGAGCCTGGCACCTTGCAGAGCACATCCCTGCTGCACACAGACCCTGCTCCCCAGAGACAAACCCTATGGAATGTCTGTCCAGGATGGGGCCCTTCCCTTTGTGAGAGAAGGGAATTAGGAGGAATTATCTGCACAGCAAGAACAAAGCACTGGAGAAGGGGGTGATCACCCAGCAGTGCTCACCCCTGCACTCGGGAGCAGCCCCATCCCAGGCTCCAAGGACCCCGTTCTCTGTTGTACAACGGAGGGATTTGTTCCCCACGAGCTCCAGCCCGGGGTCACACGTGTAGGTGGTGACTGAGTCATACAGGAACTTTTCTGTGCTGTTGCCATCGTGCTGCCCGTGGGGGATGGCTGGAGGAGGAGGACAAGAAATAGCTGTGGGAGGAAGAGAAAAGAGTTCAGGAGGTGGCCCCTGGGATGCTCTTCTCCCTGATGGGAGAACTCTCCAGGCTGAGAGAGGTGGGGTTGTTCAGCCTGGAGAAGAGAAGGCTCTGGGAAGACCTTAGAGCCCCTTCCAGTGCCTAAAGGGGCTTCAAGATGCTGGAGAGGGACTTCGGACAAAGGCATGCAGTGACTGGAAAAAGGGAAATGGCCTCAGGGTGAAGGAGGGAAGGTTTAGATTAGATACACAGAAGAAACTCTTCCCTGTGAGGGGGGGAGGCCCTGGCACAGGTTGCCCAGAGAAGCTGTGGCTGCCCCATCCCTGGAAGTGTCCAAGGCCAGGTTAGACAGGGCTTGGAGCAACCTGGGCTGATGGAAGGTGTCCCTGCCCATGGCAGAACTTGACTTAGTAAAATCAACAAACAATTCAGTATTCTTGAGTTGGAATATCTGGTATTTCCAGTCAAGCACTGGACAATTCACTTACCCTGACAAGCTGGAAGTTGGCTCCAGACAACTTCATTTCCCTGTAGGGTACAAAAGATGAAAGCTGGCCCTCCCTCTAGGATGTACCTGCAGGGAGAAAAGGCACATCCCAAAGTTTGTTGTCACCAACCAAGAATGTGTCACCACAGAGTTGCCAGGGACTCCACATGGGCAGAGCCCCATGTCCCAGTTCACCCACCAGTGTCTCTGGCCAGGCAACTGGGATGCAGTGGGAAGCTGCTTCACACTCACCCACGGTCACAGGCCACAGTGGCTTTTGCACCAAGCAGATGATCATCTGTAATAACTTTGCCATGTTCTGGACTTGCTGGAATACCACAAGATTTCCCTGGAAAAGAGTGAGATTATCCTTAGGACACCATGAGGTTGGGGGTGACAGTGTGGCAATGGCAAACCAGGAGACTGGTGGTATTTCACGTTAAATGTCATTTAAAAAAAGCAATTCTGAAATACAGACGTGGCACTGGGAACACAGCGTTGGAGAAAATAAAATTACATGGAGATACTCACTCCTACACAGCTCAGGGACTTCTGACCACTTTAGGTTGTCCAGACAGGTGCTGGTGGGGAGCTGGTCCGTGGTGTTCTCAAAGCCTGGGCGACAGATGTACTTCACCGTGGTATTAACAGGATAAAAATTCTGTGTTTGATCTTCCTGTGATATTTTAGCAAATGGCACATATGGAGGGCTGGGACAGCTACCTGGCAACAGAGACAACCGGAATGTCAGTTACGAAGCAAAAATAACAATATTTTGCATTCTCAAGTGTGTATAAACATAAAGCCGGGTGATAACAAACAAGCCTCACTAAAGAACATGGATAACACAAATAGTTTTAAGAAGGTGATGGGTAATTCATGTAATTAAACCAGAAAGGAATCTACAAACAGATGGAGAGAGACTATTTATATGGAGTGATAGGGCAAGGGGAACAAGGCTTCACACTGAGAGAGGGCAGGGTTAGATTGGATACTAGGAGAAAGTTCTTTATATAGGGGTGGGCAGGCCCTGGCACACGTTGTCCAGAAAAGCTGTGGCTGCTCCCGCCCTGGAAGTGTCCAAGGCCAGGTTGGACAGGGCTTGGAGCAACCTGGGCTAGTGGAAGGTGTCCCTTCCACCAGGTGGACTGAGATGAGCTTTAAGGTCCCTTCCAACCCAGACCATTGTAGGATTCTATCAGAAGACATTCCCAGATGATTACTTAATGCAAAAAGTTTTAGATGTTAAAATTTGCTCTCTTTGAATCATTCCCAAGCTATTGATCTATTTTTATTAGCACACAAATGCCAGCACGTGGCTCCAACCCCAAAGCGGGGGTGAGGAAAAAAAAGGGGCAGTAAGAGATCCTTGCCTGAGCCACTTCATCCTGATGGCCACTCCTGATGAGGAAACCCCTGAAACAGCGATTGTCAAAGCACTGAATGTTTTCACAAGCATCTCCAAGCAGAGAAAGGGAAATACTTACGGCCACAGAACTCTGGGAGGTGGGACCACTGGGAGTTGGTGAGGCACTGGACGGTGTCGGAGAGGAAGGGGCGTTTGGTGTAACCTGTGACACAGGTGTACCTCACTGTGGAGCCCTCACTGAAGCTCTGCTTGTCTTTCATGTCCTCTGTGGGCTCTGCATGGCTGATATTGGGCAAGGGCCCACAGTCACCTGTGGCAAAACACACCGGGATTTAGTGGGGCTTCTGCTGCCTCTCTGTCTGTTCCCCGGGCAGGGCACACTCGGAGTGGGGGGGGGAGTGTGGCACACACACAGTGGGGCAGCCCACGGAGCAGAGCACGCCTGGAACATGTGAAGCACATGATACACACACATGGAGCACATGCAAAGAGAGCACAGGCACCCACATAGAACATATGTGCACATGAAGCACATACATACACAGGGAGCACAAACATGCACGTGGAGCACATACATGCACAGGGAGCATAGACATGCATGTGGAGCACACACATGGACATGGAGCACAAACATGTACATGGAGCACAGACATGCACATAGAGCACATACATGCATGTGAAGCACATACATGCACAGGGAGCACACACATGGACATGGAGCACAAACATGCACAAGGAGCACATACGTGCACATGGAGCACATACATGCACAGGGAGCACGGACATGTACATGGAGCACATACATGCACAGGGAGCACAGACATGCACATAGAGCACATACATGCACAAGGAGCACACATATGGACATGGATATGGAGCACACATGCCCATGGAGGGGGTGCACACATGCACACACATGGAGTACACACACACACAGTGCACATACAGACAGAGCACATCCACTGACACAGAGCACACGCACAGAGCACACTGAGCACACACCTTCCCGCAAGGAAAGCACCTGGAACACATGGAGAGGGAGCACACACACACACATCCAGGGCACACACAGCCCCAGGAGCACGTACGCACGGATAACATACACTCACAGGGATAACACACCCACAGGGGACACACCCACCCACGGGGAGCACACGGAGCACACAAGACACATGTACACGGAGCACACGCACACACACAGAGGGCACAGACCCGCGTGGAACACACGCGCTCAAACACATCACACGCACCCACGGAGCACACACACAGGGTGTCAGGGCTCACCGCACCCCCAGTCCCTCCCCGCGGGCTCACCCCACGCCGAGGGCAGCACCAGCAGCACCAGCAGCAGCAGCAGCGCGGGCAGGAGCGAGCGGCAGCGGCCGGAGCCCATCGCGGGTCTCCCCGGCACTGCCCGGGCGGCCCCCGCGGGGCGGGGAGCGATGGGCAGCGGGGCCACTCCCGCAGCACCCCCGCACCCCGCCCGGCCACCTCAGCTCCGGGAAATCCTCTGACGAAACCCGAGCCTGCGGTGGGCAGTGGGTGTGGAAGACGCGGTTCCCCCCTCCGTGCCGGCTCCGCGGGGCACGCCTGGCATCCCGAGGAATGCAGCGGGGCTCTGCGGGCACCCGCTGCCTCAGCCTCTCCCTCGCATCGTTTCTCTGCACCTTCCAGCAAAGACAACCCTCCCTCCAGAGCTGTCAACTCCCAAAGGAAAAGACCCAAACCAAAAGGGGCAGTCTGGGGGATCTTGCTGGTTCTGGGCACACCCCAGAGTGTGTTTGGGGAGTGAAGAGTGCATTCGTCCCCCAGCACTGGCTCTACTGCATGTGGGGACAAGAGCTGACTCTTCCTTGGTGCCACCTGCCCTCTCCAGCAGCACCTGGCTCAGCCCAGCACAGCTCAGGGGCACCAGACACTGCCAGACCCCCAAACCACCTTCAAACATCACCTGCCTGTCCCAAAGAACAAACCTCCATGGAAAGAGGCTTTTCTGTAAGAACAGAGAGACAAGGGCTCTCCTCCAGCTCGAGAGGGGCCCAGAAGAGAGCAGAGAGGTTTAAATCAGCCCTATCGTGAAGTTGCTAATTGGGCTGTTTCTATTAACCCCTGTGCACAGGTAGTGGGGATACCAGTGTTCCCACTGTAACTCTCCCAGTTAGACTGAAAACCCTTTGAAGGAGATGCTGTGCTGCCCAAAGAGGCTCAGGTGTGTCCTCAGGCCTCGTCAGGCACAGGAGCATTTTGCCTTGGCTCCATATGGGGAAAGTGGAGCCGTTCTGGGATCCCCACCCATGGGGCTCGAGGGAAAAGCCAGAGGAAAGGTTGTGGCTGTGTTTGCTGCCTCATCCCATTCTGCTGAGCAGTGCTCCCACACCAAGCAAAGGGCAGCCAGCAGCAAACCTGCACCTTCCTGTTTGCCTTTGCTGTGCAGGAAACACTGATGTTTCCACTGAGAAGCTCAAACTTACCTGTTTTACTTTAGTTTTTTCTCTCCACTTTATTTTCCTTTCCAATACAATTTAAGCTCCAAGCAGATGTAACAAAATCATTTGCAATGAGACCCAGGGAGGAGTCAGGCAGCCTGGGTAAGGTCCTCCTTTGAAATACGTGCTTGGGAGGGGGATGAAGAATTATATGGACATACCTTGGCCACATATTTTTACAGGTCACTGGTGGCTGCACAAAGCAAAAGGAAGCTGTTAGCCAGAAAAAAAACCCCCAACACTCTGAATTCTGGGCAGTGACTTCAGCATGGAACATGGAGATGTTGAAAAGTATTTGGCAAAGACTCCAGGTAGTGTTGAGTCTCCTCAGGGAGTGGTTCGGATCCACTTACACCGGGAGAACCGAGCGCTGCAGCTCCAGCTCAGTGAAATCCCCCTTGCTGACAGGCTGAACCCTTGAACCAGGCTGTTTTCCTACCTGAGGCCTTGCAGGAGGCATCTGTACCTGCCCCACCGTCAGGCTCAGACCAGCCTGCCCCTCTGCACCCACGTTTGCTGCCCCGTTTTGCCCCAGTAACCGGCCGAGCACCGGCACCTCCCGCGCGGCAGCTGAGCCTGGTGATAGCAGGTCTGTGCCTGCCCTGCTGCAGCCACCGAGGGCCACCAGGCTTTATCTGGCTCCCACATCCCCTCCCTGCAGAAATCGGGCCAAGCAGATGGTGGTGGCAGAAGAAGAGCACGTCCAGAGGGCAGCCTGACCCGTGTTTGGTGCGGGGCTGCGGCAGCGGGAGGTGTCCGGCAAAACCGGCCAGCAAAAACAGAGGTTGAGCTGCTGGAGTTGCTCCAGGCTTTCCATGGAAACTCACCCTCGGCTCCCTCCTGCTTGCTCCCACTGGCAGCAGCCTGAGATATCGCCCTCAGCTCCCAAAACCTTCTGGAACTGATCCCTGGGCTGAGCCACAGCAGAGGGGCTGCAGGGCTCTGTCCCAGGATGGCTAAATAGGATTAAGGCAGGTATCACTCCAGCTTCCTTTTCCAGAGCACTTAGCAGAAACACTCACATTCCCAAGCTTTACTGCATGGATTTGCTTGCTTTCTTTACTAATTTTTTAAAAACCACGTCTAACTTAGAAAATAAATGTTCAGAGTGCTGATAAAGGACTGACTGAACAGCAAATCTGAACATTGTGAGGATATTTCTAAAAGCTGATTCCTTCCTGAAAAGAGACTGAAACATGACAAGGAAACAGCAGGCAGTTGAACTCACAGACCATCCTTTATAAACAATTACCATTTATTACTAAATGTAGATAAAATCCCAGAAAGGCTTTAGTGTTTTGAACAGGACAGAGATGGGGTGAGCAGCCAACAATGTGAATGTGACATTTCCAGTCTCTCTGTTGCAGTGTGACAACACTGGGCAGGATATTTAGCAGTTGTGTTTCTGTGTCTGTGAGTAGTCAGGGTGCTCACAGCATTACTGAGCTGCCTTCCCCCCTTTGGAAAGCAGAAGTAGCTCCTTTATGTTATGAGATTAAGAGATGCCCAGCCCACTTGTGGCTTTATCTTCCTGTAGTAGAAATATAAACTGCACAGAACCTAGGTGTGATACAAAAAAAAGCAGCTTTTGCTGAAGAAAGGGCTTAAACTACCGAAGGTATAAAGGTCAACATTCAATGTAATGTCTAAAACTCTATGACTTCCTAAAAGAAATGAGCTCATAATTCTGCAAGTTTTGCTTTCAGTACAGCCCTGCTCAGGGCAGCTGCCATGGGTGTATCCACATCCAGGCTGTGCTACAGCCAGAAATTCCTGGGAAGCTGAGGGAGCAGCTCAGCTCCTCAGAGAGGTTGGGTCTGTGTTTAGGGCGGTTGCTAGTGAGCGAAAAAACCTGTGGAAACACTCAATCAGGGGGGTTGTGACGTAGCTGAGCTCTGCAGAAGTCCTGCAGAACATCTGGGGGGTGTTTCTGGGAAACTGCAGCCTGAAAAAAAAGGCTGGTCGGATCAGCAGGGAATCACAACGGGATTCAGGGGGTTAGAAGCAAATTGCTGAAAGAAAAATTCAGGTGGGAGAGGAAAATATGGGGATCGACCAATGCTTGCAGAAGTGATTTTCAGTCAATTTCTGGGAACGTTTAAAAACACATCACCGGTAAAAAATTACATTTTACATGTGGGACAGACCTGATCCAGCTCAGTCTTTGTCTTAAAGCAAAGTGTAAGAGCCCTAACAAGTGCAACCACTTGGAGCAGATCAGGCAAAGGGTTTTCCTGCTTTATCCTTCCAGTGCTGGTTTGTCCACCACAGGAGGGGTAACAGATTTTCTGGTTTTGACCCAAGAGACACGAATCAGGAGTGGGCAAACCCAGCTTGACCCTGACACCAGAGAAACACTCTTCACCCAACCTCTGGCCAGGTAGGGAGACCCTCCAGTGGGTGTTTTGGCTTCATTACTTACAATAACACACTTACAGCTCCCCCTTTGTCCCACAGAGCCAAAGTTCACCCTTTTCATGGGTAAAATAATCCTTTGCAGCGGATGGGGAATGTGGTGTAGCAGCACTTCTGCCATGTCCAGCTTCTGGCCGCCCACGACCTCTCTGTGTGGAACAAGGTTGGCATCAGCCCTTGGGAGCAAGGGCAGGAGCCCTGGCACTCCTAAGGTGGTGCAAAGTCATCTCTTGCTTTTCAAAATGGCCAAAAAAAAAAAAAGAATTAAAAAAATATCTGGGATAAGATGAGGGCAAGGAAACAATGATAAATTAAAATATATTTCACACTAAGCAAAGCTTTTTTAAAAATAGGAGGTCAGCACAGTCAAACTTGAGCTGTGAACCAGATGCCCAGCCAGCAAAAAGATATAAATTATACAGGGGAAACTTATAGAACAAAAGAATATGACCAAAAAAAAAAAAAATCACTCACTTGCACAAAATGATGCAACTTTAGAGAGTTTTAAGTTCTGAAAGCAGCTGGATTTGGGGAGAATGCCAGAGACCCCCATGTACTTCGGAGGACACACGGATCCTTTGCTGGTCCCAGGAGAAGAGTGTTTTTGGGATTTGTACAAAGGTAGAACAAACCTGAATGCTGAGGTAGCACAGCTCCTGGACACTGAAGGGAGACATGGGGAAAAATGGAAACTCCAGGTTTTGGGGCTGGGAGTAACCAGGGAGTCCCACTGAGGAATTTCCCCGATCTCCAGATGAGCTTCCAGGACTGACCTGGTGTCTTGGAGACAGAAACAGAATGGGGGGAGGAGATGGTATTTTGGAGTGACTTCTTATAGAGGCTGAGCTTCCTCTCCCATGCTAAAGCCTTCTTAGGGGGTTGGATGCCATTTCCCTGGGGACCTGAAAGAGTAAAATCCACAGTGTGAAGTTCCTTGAATGGCCTTTTGCCAGAAATGTGATAAAGGAGCAAATTAAACGGGACTGGGTTCAGTGTTGAATCATTTCAACTCACTCTGGGGAGGGACACTCCTTTCCACGTCTTTTGCTCCAAGTTTGACAGCTGAGCTTTTCTCTAGGGGACAAAGAGTGAGCATTGCAGGGAGCACTAGGTCTTGCTGGCACAGTTCTGTTCTTACTCCAGCACTGCATTTTTTCCTCTTTAAAATTGCCTTATTACTGACGTTTGACACGCCCTGCACCACACAATCACAAGATTTTGAGCTGATTCAAGCTAAATACCGAACACATAATGAATGCTAAATAGTAATAAAGAGAAAATTGGGATGAAACCACCTTTGCACTTGGGCACAGCTCCACTCCAGACTCCGGTGGTTTTGTCCGTGCTCGTACAGCGGATGCTCACATTCCCAAGGAGCTGGAATCCAGGGGCACAGCTGTATGTCACCGTTGAGTTATAAGCAAAATTTTCCACACCTTCACCATCATGCTTCCCATTGCTGATTGGAGGAGGTGAAGAGCAGCTAATTACTGCAGGAAAGAGGACGACATGAGTGTTTGCTAAAAGCTTCGGTAATAATGAAAATACAAAATGTTCCCTGAGTCCACCTAAGATTCTCGAAGGCAATAAACATTCTGGACAACTGAAGGTGGGTAACCAGCACTGCTGTAACTAGATGGGCAACTAGCACTGCTGCCTGTCCCAATTTTCTCTCTTTTTTTAGTGTTTCTCTTGTCACATCTTTCTCCCTCTCAATACAAGGGTCACAAAAAAATGAGCAGGATGTGCCCTAGCTCAGGATTCCTGGAAATCTCACCCCACCACCTTCACTGCAGCTTTTAAGTCATGAGAAAATATGTTGGTCTTGTGGGAGCAAAACTGCTGAAATAGTGCCAGCTGCAGTTTTGGGGACGGGTGGGCCACAGAATATCAACAAAAACACTGCACAAAGAAATCTTTGGACTAGACATTGGGATGCAGGATCTAGTGGAGAAGTCAAAAGTAAGATCTAATCTTACAGTTAAGGATGAATCTTACATTCACAGGTTGGAAGTTGACTCCACTCAACGTCGTTTCCTTTAAGCTGGCACCAGATGAAATTATTTCCAACTAATTTGTACCTAAGTGAAGATACACACAGGAAAAAATGGTGTAAGTATCCAGAAACTGAGAATACTCCCCCCCTTCCCCATATGTGCATGATCAGGAATGTAGAAAAGGCAGTTTTAAAGCAAGCAGAGGTGCAGACCCACACTGGTTAACAGGAGAACTCCTCGCCTTGCTCTGCCAGAATGTGTGTTCATCTATTTTTAGGTGGTTTTCTGACTCACTGAGTGCATCTTCCACAGCAGGGCTGGGAAAAGCCGGGGCTGGCGGCTGGCAGAGCACGCAGGGAATGCCAGACAGCACCGAGGTTAAATGTGGGTTCCCACACGGATGCCTCGGGCTCGGGTTTGCTGAATCAGGGACTCTCTCTCCCTGCCTGCTTCCCGCCGGAGAACAGCGCTGGGATCCAGGCTGCCGGCAGCCAGAGCCTTTCCCACGCCGCTGTCTCCCAGTGGGATGGGGTGAGGAGGGAGCAGCTCCCTGCTGAGCACTCTCAGCAGCTCCAAAGGCTGGGGCTCAGCCCAGCTGCTGCTCACTGGGGTCACTTCACTGGCCCTGCTGAAGCCCTCGGTGCTGGAGGGGCAGGGCAGGGTGCCCGGTGTCCCCCAGGGCCACCTCCTGCCCGGCACCTCGTTGGGGTGTCAGGTGTTGGGGCTGTTTTGCTGAAGTTTTGCAAAAAATCAACCAGCAGTGGGTGGCTGGTGCACCTTCTCAGCTGATCTCTGTCCAGAGTTGTGGACTGCCCATCCCTGGAAGTGTCCAAGGCCAGGCTGGACAGGGCTTGGAGCAACCTGGGCTAGTGGAAGGTGTCCCTGCCCATGGCATGATGATCTTTAAGGTCCCTTCCAACCCAAACCAGCCTGTGATTCTGTGATTCAAATGCATCCACTGTGCACAGCAGGGACCAGTGAGGGGCAACAGGGATTAATCTACATTTAATTAAGGTGGCTTTTGCATTGGCTTGCTAGAAGCTCATACATCTTGTGCTGACAGCTGACACCTTCCCCCATCTCTGAATTACATCCTCCTGTTCAGAAAACCTCATCATGTGGACTTGCTGGGTGGTATCTGATCTTGCTTAGATGAACAGTATTATCCCTCCACCCTGGTGTGGATTTCCACAGATGAGCTGAGCCCCAGAAGGGTGGGACATGCTGTCATTTTCTCCCAGTCCCGAGGGAGAGGAAAAAAACCCTCTGCTATATTTGAAGATGGGCATGACAAGCCAGATGATGCCAGCTAGTTCCTGTTGGGAGGGAGGAATACTGGCTGGAGTGGCAAGAGCTGGATTTTTCAGGTCAGTCCAGTGTTCATGGGCCCTGATTGAAAGCAGGCAGCAGCCATGAGTCAGCTCCCTGAGTGATGGAAATTGTGCTTCACTGCAGCCTCCCAGCTGAGCATAACTGGATTTTAAAAGTTCCACCACAACCCCCTTTTTTTTTCAATACATCACAAATAACTTAAGCTGAAATGTTTTAAGTAGCTTGTTTTGGAGTCTGTATTTATAAACTGACATTACAAATGGCTCTGTCAGGATGGACACCCTGCCCTGGGGCAGTTAAACTTCCTCTGGCTGGGCACTTGAAGGAAAAGGCAGCCACAAATCAGACCCTGGTCCCTTCCCTCCAGCTGTGTCTCATTCCAGAGCTGTATCCCAGCATCAGCACTGGTGTGGGCAGTGCCCCATCACTCACCCATCCTCACAGAACACGTCCACTCTGGCACCAAACTGCAGGTCTGTGAGGGGCACCATCCTCCCCCCAGGCAGCGCTGCCAGGGCACCACAGGACCTTCCTGGGGGGACAGACCAGGGTACAGGGGGATGAGGAAACAAAAAAGGCTGGATCAGAGACAGGAAAAATATTGCTGTCACCTCCTCAGTCCTAATATTCCCTGGATTTCACCAAGAAACACACCTTGTTTTCATTTTGAAGTTCACTAGAACAGTGAGTTAGGCTTTGTCCTGTGCACGTGCCCAATGCAAACATCTTTGGGATCATAAATTCATTAAGGTTGGAAAAGACCTCTAAGATCATCAAGTCCAACCAAACATTTCCTAACGTGAAAATCAAACCATATTTGTTTATGCCAGCAGGAAAAAAAAAGGAACATTACTGATACTTCTGCTGCTTCTGCTGTTCAGTTTTAAATAGAAATGTCAAGGAATATCCACCTCATGTTGTATTAATGGAGCTGTTGGGATGAGGATGACCTGGTTGCATTTTGGGATGCAGGTTGGGAGCGGACACTCAACCTGCTCTGAACTACAAGGCTGCTTTTTGGGATACTCACTCCTGCACAGCTCAGCAGCTTCTGACCACGTCAGGTTCTCCAGGCAGGTGCTGGTGGGGGAGCTTTGCGAGGTGTTCTCGTAGCCAGGACGGCAAACATAGGTCACGTTGGTGCCCACAGGGAAGAAGTTCATCACCTCATCCTCCTTGGACAGGGCAGCAAACCTCAGCCTGGTCGGGGTAGTGCAGCTCCCTGGCAGCCAAGGAGAGCTGACCTGAAAGAGCTGCCCACCAGAAGCATGCAAAATAAACCTTGGGATCACAGGGGTGCCCTCACTGGCCAAATAAACCTTGGGATCACAGGGGTGCCCTCACTGGCCAAATAAACCTTGGGATCACAGGGGTGCCCTCGCTGGCCAAATAAACCTTGGGATCACAGGGGTGCCCTCGCTGCAGCACTGCTGGAAAGCTCCTTGAGCTCACTGCAGGTTAATCCTGTTTCCTTGCCAGGCCTGCTGAGCTGTTGAATGCACCAAAGCGTGGGTGGAGAGGCATTAAGTGCTCAGGGGACAGTGTTAGTGGGACATCAGGAGCCTCAGGAATGTGCTGTGGGGCAGCACACGAGCACCCAGCCCCCCTCCAACTGATCCCTCTCCCAGAGGCACAGCCCCTGCAGCCACCAGCACCCCCAGGAGCAGCAGGGAAGGGAAGAAGGTTTGTCCCTTGCCAGGGACAGCACAAGAGCAGCCCCTGGAAGGGGCAGGAATTTCAAGCCAAGAGAGAGAGAGGAGCTGTGTTTCAGAGGGAGGAGATATTTACGGCCACAGGGCTCGGGCAGCTTGGACCAGAGGTTGCCAGGCAGGCACTCCACCATGTCTGGCATTCCAGGGATTTTGAGGGCGCCCTCGATGCACGTGTAGGTCACTCTGGATCCCACGGGGAAGCTGCTGGAGTGCTCGTCGCTGGATGGTCTGGAGTAGGTCATGGCAGGTGGGGGACCACAGTCACCTGTGGCAGGAGAAGACCTCCTGGGGTGAGAATCCCATTCCCTGGCCCCTTCCCCGGCCCCAGTGAGCATCCCAGGGGGGTGGTTGGGATGACCCAGGGTCCCCCCTGTGGGCAAAGGCACCAGGCAGGGCTGTGAGAGCGTCAAACACTGGGTCCTCAGCTTGGGGGTGGTGGCATCACCCACCCCAGCCCCTGAGCAGCAAGATGGGATCCAGGCAGGTTTCTCTGGTCCTCCCCATGCACCCCATGGCCCCATACTCACCACGAGCCACAGGCAAGCTGAGGAGCCCCAGCCAGGCCAGGAGCAGCCCCTGTGCCCTGGTGGGTGTCCCACAGCTCGGGGTGCCTGGGTGCCTGCCCAGCCCTGCTCCTCCAGACTTCATTGCAGCAATTCCTGAGCTCCTCCGTCGAGCACCGTTGGCTCCAGGGGCTGTTTCCAAAGCTGGGAGGAGGAGATGCACTGCAGCAGACTCCACCAAGCCTCAGGAGCAGTGGAAACCTTTCCAGAACACCCACAGAGGGAAACTGTCTGTCAGGGACACGGGGAGCAGCCAGGGTGGGGGACAGCTGTCATCCAGCAGGCTTGAGCCTCCTGGTCTTCCTGCTCCACCATGAGGGATGGGGGAATAACTCAACCCCTTTATTTGTCCTGAGACTGGCAGTGAGCACTGACTAGCACAGTTTTACCAAACCACATGCTCTTAGAGCAGAAGAGACACCTCCCAGCCCAAAGCTGTGTCCAGGGTAGGAAAATACCTACTCATTCATTTGCTGGCAGGTAATGCAATACAAATCTCCCATGAGCAGAGTTAGTGAAGCAAATAAAAAACATTTTCCTTTTTGTTTGCTATTTTTTTCTCCGTTGCCTGACTCATTTGCAATGAGGAACGGGTGTGAGCAACTGCATCTGTGTCCTGATTAACCCTCTGACAGATCCCATCTGACATCAGCCAGGACTGCCCAAACAGATACACGCAGGATGTGCCACCCAGTTTTTATTCACATTTATGGGTGTCAAGCCCTGCACAGGAAGACACCACAGTCCCACGTGAGCTCAGGGGGGAGGTGTCACACAGGGAGGGTGCAGCCCTGCTCATCTCCTGGTCAGGGAGAGCTGGGAGCAGGTCTGGGAGCTCCTCTCACTGCAGATCTCCTCACCTGGGTGTGGTGATGCATCCCCAAAGCATCTCTGTGTGCAAAGATGGGAGGCACCATCTCTCCCTTTGTGTGTTTTGCTTTCATTTTAGTAAATTCTAAAGGTGTACATCTGGCAGTGATGCACTGCTGCAAATCACCTGTGCAGGAGGTAAATGCTCCTCCTTCTCCCACCGAGCCTGGGCTGATCCAGCTGCCAGGACTCAGGGCTGTGCTGAGCCCACTGTAGCTCCCCAAGCACCCCAGGACTGACCCAGGACCATTGGACCACGCTGGAAATCTGCCCAATTTACGGCCAACACGACAGATTACAAGACACCTCTCCCCTCCATGGATACACCCCCACCTTTGTTGCAATCCCACAGGGAAGGGGTAACCACTGAAACACTGACAGACACAAACTGATCACCATTTATTGAGGAACAGGAACAACCTCTGCTGCCTAATTCTCTGCACTTGAACTTATCACATCTATTCTTAGCATTCACGTGCCAGAAATAGGGATGTGAAAGATGACACCAGCACAAGGCCAGAAACCTGTTGCCTGTTTTAAGTCCAGGGATAAGATAACATGTCCTTACAAACTGCCCTCAACTGGCTGAAGAGAAATCAGCTGGATTAACAGGAAATCATGCAGTTGAACACTTGCTTCACCACTATTTCTAGCACCCCTAATGCAGAGGGTGCAGCGTGTACACAAACCACAGCCAGAAGATTCCAGCAGAAGCACCTTCAGGGACAACCTCTGGACACTCATCTCAGCTTCTGCAGACTTCACTCCCCCTTATCTCAGCTTATCACAGTTAACACAGCGACTTAAAGAAGCTCAATTTAATTTCTTGCTATGCTGCCTAATATAAAACATGAAACAAGGTATTAATTAAAGAGCAAATCAAGCTTGTCAGATTTAAAGGAAAGAGTGAAAACCACTCCCTGCTCTGGCATCTAGCACGATAAAAGCAACCGCCCGTGCGTTGGTGATAATTTTTCTGGCTCTGGGTGTGCAAAAACAAACCATAAAATCATCCAGAGCCTTTTTGTAGATACTGTGACTGCACAAAGTCTGTGTTCACCGAAGGAAACGTGGTTGTTACAGTGCATTACAGGACTCCAGTTTTGCTCTACTCTTCTAGTTCCACCTCTAGTTTTTTAATCTCCAGAAACAGTTTTTGGATTTCCAGCAGAGCTTTCACTTCTGCTACAGGCAGCCCGCACTCAAAGGCTGATTTAATGTAGTGAACCTCTTCACATACATCAGCATCATCTTCTTTCTTCTGTTAAAAAGTAAAACAAAACCCAGAAAACAAGCTTATAAGGTTGCTCTGCAGCAGATGGAGAGCCACCCACCCCTCAGCTCCGAGGCTGACCTGTCCCAGCACAGCCCCAACACTTCATCCCTCATCCATAGCAGGAAGACAAACCTTTTGAGAAGTTTAAGCAGTTATTTTTCTTATTAGATGTCAGGGAGCATCCACCCAGGCACTCAGCCAGACCATGGGGCTCTGAGCAACCTGGGCTAGTGGAAGGTGTCCCTGTCCATGACAGGGCATTGGAATAGGATGATCTTTAAGGGCCCTTCCAACCCAAACCACTCTGTGGTTCTATGGTACTTACACACTTGGGCAGTGGTGTCCAGTTGCCATCAGGCAAGCACGTGGCTGTCCAGGAGTCTTCTAAAGACATGTTCCCATCATCTGAAAACTGGTACCCAGGGGCACATCCCAAAGTAACAGTCTCGTTGATCTGGTACCACGTTTTATCATCCAAAGGGCTTTGCAGCCTTCCATAGGCCACCCGTGGTTGTGGACACAGAACTGGAAGGAAAACCCACAGCAGAAGGCAGCTCAGTGTTATGGGGGCAGGAAAAAACCTATGAAGCTTGTGAAGGCTGAGCCAGTGCAGAGGAACTTAAATTTATGGAGCTGTGAAACCAAACGTTGAAGCAAAAATACTTCCCCAGGTCCTTTAAGAGGGGAGGGTGAAGGTCAGAGAAGTCCCTCAGAGATGTCAGGAATTTGTCACTAATTTGCTTTTTTGTGGCAATGTCTCTGTTCAGGCACCCCCGGGCAGAGTCTGCAGATGGATATTTGGCAGTAGGAACGTGCACTCTGAAGGGGAAGTCAGTGGAGTCCCAGCCTGTCTTAGAGCCTCCTTTCTACATGGCTGTCAAGAAAAACTCAACCACTGCCTGGTAGACACCAGCTTTGGGAAGTTTGTTTCTTCTGCAAGGAGGGGAAGGTTCTCAGAGAGCCCTGAGGATGGACACAGCTGTGAAGTGCTGCACCCTGAGCTCCCTGCTCTGCGACAGGAGCCACGGGCTCAGCTCCCGGCTGGAACTCACCTGGCTGGCAGGTGGGCACAGGAGGGTGCCAGCTGCCATCAGCCTGGCACTGACTCTCTGGAGCACCACTCAGTCCAAAGCCTTCATCACAGGAGAACCGCAGCACCACCCCATAGGGAAAGGTGAACCTCTGGGGGGTCATCCTTCCCCTCTCGACCACGGGCTTGGGGCACCGAACCACTGTGGGGAGAGAGCAGAGCTGGGAGTGGGGTCTGGCTGCTGCCCTTGCCCAGGGACAGCAGGGGACAGGTCAGGCAGGGCAGAGCTGCTCCTCCTGCCTGCCCCGTGTCAGAGAACCAGAGCGTCTCATTTCCAGGTGGATCATCCCCACCCTGGAGCTGTCGAGCCTGTGAAGGAAGGAGGATCTCCAGGCTCACTTTTAACCCCATTGTGCTGAGTGTAGCACCCAGGTCCTGCCTTCAGCCTGGTCCCATACAGGAGAAACCACTCACTCACCCCTGCACTCCGGGGCAGGTCCACTCCACGTCAGGTTCTCCCCATCATCAGAGGTGCAGTAGATGGATTCGTCCCCGATGAGGGACAGACCCTCCATACACGTGTACTTGACTTCAAAGCCATATGGGAACTGCTTAGTCCCCAAGGCAGAGTGCTGCCCATTGGTGATTTTGGGAGGGGGATCACAGACTATGAGAGAATAAAGGAAGAAATGAAGAATTTCTTCATTCCATCAGGGAGACAGAAGGTAGCAAAATAACAGAAGTGAGTTCTTCATGTTCATTCTAAATGTTGCCCCTCCTTAAAGTCCTCCTGGCTTCATGCCAGCTTTGCCTCTGGCTCTACCAGTGCTCCCAGACTGCCCCAGGTAACCCATCAGCATGGCCCCAGTACACAGCACATATCCCCATTCCCCCCCTTCAGCCAACCTTCCCTTATCCCCTCCTCTTTTCCACGAGAAGTGATCCTGCTCATGAAGGGGGCCAGGGAATGGTGAGTGTCAAGAACACCTTGAACAGCGCTCTGAGAGATGGCTGCAGGTCACACCAATCAGTGCACTTCATTAATTAGAGCTTTGACAGAGCATGAAAACTTTACAGTCCTTTAACACTGTGCCTTGGGCCCCTACTCCTAACACCTTTCTCTGAGAAGCCGTGCTCAGGTCACGAGGTTTTCTCCCTGCTGCTCCTCCCCTTGGGATGCAATTCCCACTTACCCCTGTCACAGTATGGGATGGGGGGTCTCCACGTCCCCTCAGACGAGCACTGGGTCCTCTGGCTGCCCTTCAGCACGTAGCCATGGTCACAGTGGAATTCTGCCTGGTGCCCAAAGGTGTACTCGCTTTTCCTGGCGCTGATCTCTCTCCCGTGGGGGATAACCGGGGTGGGACACTGCACCTCTGAGGAACACCAGCATCAGAAAGCAGACATTTACACGGGGGGGGTGGTCCCTCAGTGGTGGTTTGCTGACCCAGATGCCTCTAATCAGACCTGGCATGCTCAGGGATGGTAATTATGCAATAACAACCCCTTCTCTTGGAAGGCAGAGCGACCTGAGCCCCGTGATTAGCTTTAAATTGTGGTTGAGGGGATGGCGTGTCACTAACTGCACCATTGTTTGAACAGCCAAATAACCAGCAGGAGCTGCAGCTATTCCTTTCCAGCCACGCCACCCTTTGAACAGCAAAATTATAACAAGTGAGAGCCAAAGCTGCTCAGTGAAGTCCCACTGGCACAGCAGCACCAGTGGGTGTTTTGAAAACGATGTTATTAAACCGATGCTTTGTTGGCAAAGCAAAAGGAAACGTTGTACTTACTCTGGCAAAGCTTTGGGACTGCAGACCACGTGAAATTGTTAAGACAAGTAGTTGTTGGAGACGCTCCAGGGATCAAAGTGAACCCGTGTCTGCAGGAGTAGATCAGGGTGGTCCCGACTAGAAACTCGTGTCGATGGTTTAGGTCGGCGTGGTCGACAGCAGGAGGGCTGGAACACTGACCTGGTGACAGAGCAGGGGACAACAGGGACCCTCAGAGCTGGGAGGTCTCCCCCAGGGCCCCAGTGGCATGAAGCTGAGCCCTGCCTTGGTGGAAACCCCAGGAAGAAGCGAGGGACAGCAGCGGCCCTGCTGCAGGGGGGCATGGGGTGAACTGAGGGGGGAAAATAACGGGGACAATTCACCAAAGGACGTGAACTTAATGAGGATCTCTATTCTCACAGACTGTTGTGGGCAAGACACTGAACCCTTGGTGTGCCCTGCAGTAAGGGACAGCCCTGCAGAGCAGAGAGGGTCCTGCCACCCAGCACCACCAAGTGTGGCTCATGGCACTGCCCACCCTCCAACCCCCTCCTGCGAGCACTGCTCGTGCTTTTAGCGAAACACAAGCAGGTAATTACACCTGGTAAAGGCGAGGAGAGAGGGGGGTGTGTACCTGGGGTGCAGGCTGGCACCCGTGGGTACCACCTGCCACTGGCCAGGCACCGCACCGTGGTGGCACCCAGGGCCGTGTAGCCGGGGTCGCACTCGAGCGTGGCTGTGCTGCCAGAGGTGAAGTTCTCTGCAGGTTTCAGCTGACCATTTGAAATATGAGGGATGGGACACTGGACCTCTGTGGATCACAAAAAAAAAATAATAAAATAAAGGGCTTTTCAGCACAGCACTAACAGGGATCGGCTGTCACTGCAGCTCCCTGTGGCGAGACAGGGCAAAGCAGTTTAATGAACGCAGCAGTTGAGGCAGAGGGTTTAGGGGTTAATCAGCATCTTGAGCAGCCACCTATAGGACTCAAAATGTGTGGGGTTTCCTTTCCACACAATCAAACACCATTTCTGCCGTTTCCTTGGAGCAGGGAGGTTCTGGGCTGGGTTGTGCACACTCGAGAAGTTTCTCAAAGGACCTCTTTAAAAGAACCATCAACTTCCAGGCAGAAGCTGCAAATTATTCCCCTTCCTAGAGACATTTATTACTCTGCAGACCTGCACTTCTGTTTTGAGGTCAGCCTGTGGGATGCCTGACAATGCACCAGCTGCCTTTAGCACAGCTATGGGCTGCCTGAGGGTGAGGCATCAGCCTTGGTATCATAGAATCAATCACAGGATTACAGACTGGTCTGGCTTGGAAGGGACCTTAAAGCCCATCTCATCCCACCCCCCTGCCACGGGCAGGGACACCTTCCACTAGCCCAGGTTGCTCCAAGCCCCATCCAAGCTGGCTTTGGACACTTCCAGCCACAGCTTCTCTGGGCAACCTGTGCCAGGGCCTCCCCACCCTCACAGGGAACAATTTCTTCCACATATCCCATCTACACCTTCCCTCCTTCACCTTAAGGCCATTTCCCCCCGTCCTATCACTCTGTGCCTTGTGAAAAGTCCCTCTCCGGCTTTCCTGGAGCCCTTTAGGTGCTGAAAGGTCCTCCCAAAGCCCTCTAAGCAAAGCTGAGCCACAGAAGCAAAGAAAAGAAGGGTGGAAAACACTCACCGAGGCTCCCAGTCGGCTGCAGCAGAAGCACCAGCAGTGCCAGGAGCTGCCCAGGGGGGCAGAGGAGCCCTGGCATGGTGTGAGGAGCTGCCAGACCAGCGCCGTGGGAAGGAGAAATCCTGTCCCTGCTGACAGCCCCACGGGGAAGGGGAAGCAACTGTGGGAAGCTGGGGTCAAGCCAGGCAAGCCACGCTGACACCACCCCCTCCCCAGCCCTTCTGACCTACCCACAGCCAGGGCTGCCCTCCCTGAGCTCTCCAGAAAGGTTGTGCCATGGGAGGGAAAGCTGCTCTGCCCTCTTCCCTGGGGGGAAAAGAGGGAATAAAGGTATTTTACAGCTGGAACCACCCTGCAGCATCCTGGCCTCACCCCTGAAGCACATTTACCCAGGGGCAGGCTGCTCTGCAAACACCCCCCACACCCAGAGAACAGCACCCTCCATGCCTATCAAGCCATATTTATTATATGCACTTTATATACTATATATAGCTATTATATATATTCAATATATATTAAATACTTTGCTTTACTATAGATAGAACAGAATTATTAAAAGCCAGACAGAGCTGTCATTGCAATTGCAGTTTTATTATAACCTCGTGGTGAAGAAGTCCTGGGTCCCATCACAAGACACACGATCTACACAGCACTTCCCCTCTACTGGATGTTGCAGAAAAAAAAAAAACAGCCTTTTTTTTTTTCCTTTACACTTTCTTTTGCTCTTGGTGCACACCCAGAGATGTGGCACTGCCGTGCCCTCGGATCCATCCGTCCTGCTCGGGAAGAAAACCTGGAATTTTAGTTTTGCTATAAGGCAGGCTTTGAAGTTCTCTTGGTCACAAGCAAACTAACAATGCAGTGAAGTGGTGAGTGAATACATAGTGGATAAACTGGGCAGCACTGGGCTATACTGGGCTGAAGAGGTGCAGCAGCTGTGAGGTGAGTGAGGGTTGGTGACTCCCATGCCTGTTTGTACCACACAACAATTTACTTTCCACTCAGTTGCTTTCTAACTGTGCATTGCCAAGTGCAGCAAACAGATATAAAGCTTTCAAAGGTATGAAGTGATGTACAAACTTAACCCCCTGAGCTCTTACAGAATGAGTCAGAAGTCACTTTGACTCCTCACGTGACCAAATCTGTTCTGTGGCCGATTGCTAAATTCTGTTTTGGCTACTTAAGTATTAGCACAAACTACAAAGTCATAAAAAATCCTCAGTCAGCATCACTACTGAACACGCAGAGGACAGTTGCTACAATACCAGTGACACCAGTCAGCTGTATGCTCTGATTTCTAGCTCCCTTTCAAGTTTCTGGATCTCCAGGTAGAGTTTCTGGACTTCCAGCAGGGTTTTCAGTTCTGACAGAGGAATTCCACACTCGAAAGCTGCTTTATTTTGAAGAATCTTCTCACAGGTCTCACGTTTTTTCTTTAAAAGAACCAAAACAAAGACAGTGTGAGATTCCACCGTGGGGTGACAAAGCAACCACCTTCATGAAGTTGGACCAAGGCTATTCCAGACTATAAATGGGACAAAATACAGGAAAACCTGGGCAGGTTGGTGGTACTTACACACGTGAGAGGTGGTACCCAGGTGCCATTAGCTGAGCAGGTGGTTTTTGAAGGCAGCCCTGACCGTCCATTACGTTTGCAGGAGAAGGACAGAGTTTCATTCACCTCATACCACAATTTGTTCCGCTGCAACACTAACTCCTGGTCCCACGGGGGTCTGTAACACCGAACTGAAAGGGAAATGCAAGTCAAAGAATAATGTCATGGGAGGAGAGGGAGGAGAAAACGCTCTGCAGGTCCCACCCATCGCTGGTGATACAACAGAGCAGCACCCCCGGGCTGGAACTCACCTGGCTGGCAGGTGGGCACAGGAGGGTGCCAGCTGCCATCAGCCTGGCACTGAGTCTCTGCAGCACCACTCAGTCCAAAGCCTTCATCACAGGAGAACTGCAGCACCACCCCATAGGGAAAGGTGAACCTCTGGGGGGTCATCCTTCCCCTCTCGACCACGGGCTTGGGGCACCGAACCACTGTGGGGAGAGAGCGGAGCTGGGAGTGGGGTCTGGCTGCTGCCCTTGCCCAGGGACAGGCAGGGCAGAGCTGCTCCTCCTGATGCTCTCTGCAGCAGCTCTGTACTCAAATGCCACAACTGACCCTCAGCTGCCTGCTGAAGGAGACCCTGAGGTGTCAGTGAACAGCTGCTGGTGTCGAGGTGTTGGCACAGGAGCTGCACTGGTTAATGCACTCGGGGTTTGGAGCTCCTGGAGCTGGGCAAGTTATGGAGCTGGGGCTTAGCCAGGTCCTGGAGATCCATAGAGGAGGAACCACTCACTCACCCCTGCACTCTGGGGCAGGTCCACTCCACGTCAGGTTCTCCCCATCATCAGAGGTGCAGTAGATGGTTTCATCCCCGATGAGGGACAGACCCTTTGGGCAGGTGTAGGTCACGCTGGCCCCGTAGTAGAACTTCTTACCCATGCCATCGTGCTGCCCACTGGAGATTTTTGGAGGGGGGCCACAGGCTGTGGAATAAAGGGAATTGATAAGAAAAGAAATGTGCAATTATCATATTCAGGTGAGACTCAAAAGTCGCTTCTGAGAAATCAGTACAGAGTTCGCTTCATGTTTGCTGTCAGGCAAATTCACAAGAAGTTGCTGCCTGGCTTCTTACACCAGCTCAAGGCTCTCACTTCTCCCTCAGCTCCTACCTGGGTCACATCTATATTAGGAAATATTGGGATTTTTCCAGTGGCGGACTCACCACCCCTGGAAGTGTTCAAAAAACATGTGGATGTGGCACTGGGGGTCATGGTGGGATTCAGTTGAAGGCTGGACTTGATGTTCTTGAAGGTCTTTTTCAACCTTAATTATTCAGTGATTCCATCTCCCGGGAGAGAACACCTGGCTCAGCCCATGAGCTGGTGATCAGCACCCTGTTCCCCAGGAGCTGAGGGGAGATCACCTACTGATGCCTGTTTCTAACACCAGAGCACGGGAATTCTTCTCATCTGTGTGTCCCACGTACCTTTGTCACAAAAGGGCAAGGTAGGAGCCCAGGTTGCATCAGCCTGACACTCGGTCGAGTCCGGGCCCCAGAGGGAAAAGCCCTCATCACAAGTCAGCTGCACTTGGGTCCCCACTGTGTAGTCACTTTTGCTTTTATGAACCTCTACTCCATGAAGAATGTCTGGCTTTGGGCACCGAGGTTCTAGAAACAGCGGGAAATAAAGGACATCATGTATTTCCAGGAAGGACTTCTATGGAGAAGAGTTACCATGAAATATGAACCCTGGACAAAAGATGACTCTCATCCAAATACAGGTCTCAGTGCTTCCTCTGTAACCCTGAAGGCCAGGACAAGGAATCATCCATGCTCTAGTGCATGGGAGGTGGAGCAAACCTTTCCTCCTGGCAAGGTTTCCCTGAGCTTTTGGGCTCGTGGGTGCTGCTGTGGTGCCCCACTGCTGGGTTAGGAGTTGGAGCAGGGTGAGGTATTTAGGCTGTTGAGTTTTCTTCTGAGAGGGGAAACGCATTGAGAACATCTGCTGCTCCCAAGCCTCGTGTCAGCAAACCATCCCAAAACACAAACCACATCCCCTTCCAGCCGGGTGAATGTCTGCCAGGCTTCCCAGAGACCTCCCAACCCTCTAGAAGCTTCCAACCCGCAGCCCTTCACCCCCCAACTCCCCAGACACAAGCTCAGCTCTGCCAAAACCTTGTACTTTTTCCAAGGCAATTCCCAGGCAATTTAATGACCTGGACCTTTTGCTGCCTGTATATTCCAAATTAACACAGGACAACCAGATCTGGGGACACGTGGCAGTGGAGCAAAATTCTCTTTGGCTTCTACCATCACCATCTGAGGCCACAGGTAGATTTTTCTGGGAATGTCAGTAGACAAACTACACCGTACAGAGTAACCCAAATCTTGCAGTCAAAAAATAAGCAGTCCTCAAATCAACACGTTTCACAAACTCTGTCCCACCTGGAACGCACTCCGGTGGCTCTGGATCCCATCTGCCATCACTCATACACCGAAGTGTGACGCTGCTGCCACGACCTTTGAAGGCAAACCCATCTTTGCACGTAACTTCCAGTGTGTTTCCATACACGTAATGGTCCCTCTCGTACCATGTGTACTTTCTGTTTGGGATGTGTGGATCTGGGCAAGGAATTCCTGAGAAATGCCACAGGTTAGCAAGTGTGAAACCACGGCAAAGCCAACTGGGTGACAGCAGGTTCATTGTGAGCAGAAGGAAGAATGCTTTGTAGGACAGAGACACATCACGACATTAAATCTGCCCCCAGACCACCCCTGGGCCATCCTGGGGGATGGAATGTTTGCCATGCAGCCTCCCTGCTGGATGGAACAAGGGATTCTCAACACCACAACAGCTTTTTCCAGAGGTTCAAGGGACTAGAAAGCAGAGTTGGTGAATAAAGCAAAGAAAACTCTGCAGCCGGGGAATAAATCAGAATAAATCAAGAGTCACAGCAAAGACGAGCGCAGCGCCAAGCTGGGCCTCTGGAGCATCCCCCTTTCCCCCACCTCACTCTCCACGTGCAGTTCCTTCACTCAGCAGTAATTCTGGCAGCTCCCAGGCGAGCCAAAGGGACAAACACTTACTTTCACACGGTGGGGGGATTCCATCCCACGTGAAGTTCGGCTGACAGTGGATGTCCCGCGTGGTTTCTCCCGCGCTGAACTGGTGGCCCTCCAGGCACTCATAGGTGATCACAGTGTCCACAGGGAACAGATTGCCAGCAAGTCGGGCTTTAACAGCGTTATACACATCTGGAGGGTCAGGACAGCTACCTGGGGGGGAGACACCAACTTAGGGATGTTGCCAGTGGCACAGCAACGAGGCCCGTGGTGGTACGAGAGAATTTGGGTAAAAATCACGGGCTCACGTTGCTCATTCTGAGATGTACTTAATCATCCAAGTTCAGCAGTGATGGAGGAAACAAATGAGGACACACAAATATGTTTTTTTTCCCTGGAGAGACTTTTCACAAGGGCATGGAGTGACAGAACAAGAGGTAACGGCCTTAAACTGAATTTAGATCAGATACATGGAAGAAATTCTTCCCTGTGAGGGTGGGGAGGCCCTGGCACAGGTTGCCCAGAGAAGCTGTGGCTGACCCACACCTGGAAGTGTTCCAGGCCAGGCTGGATGGGGCTCTGAGCAACCTGGTCTAATGAAATAACAGGGAAGTGGACTGAGATGAGGTTTAAGGTCCCTTCCCACCCAAGCCATTCTATGATTTTGGACTGCATGGTAATTTTCACTGTTACAATGAGATGCAATTTCTAATCAAGTTTATATTATCTGAGGCTCTGACAAGAAACTCTGAAAACATTAAATATAGAAAGGTTAATTTAGTCCCTTTCAATTCCAGTGAGAAATGCTCTCCAGCTTGAACAGGATGAGGCTTTAGTCTCTATGGTCCCAAGCCATAAATTCCTAAAGTCACCTTAGTGCTACAGAGAGATTTGCCCCCCCCAAAAAAACCCCAAAAATTTCCATCTTAGAGCCATCCCTTTCATGACTTCATGCTTTTTTAGATGGGAACTTCAGTGGGCATGGTGGGGGGTTTGGTCGAAGGTTGGACTCGATGACCTTGGAGGTGTTTTCCAACCTTAATGATTTTACAATCCCCTGAAGCAAAGCTGCTGGAGCAGGTGGAGCAGCAGTGGGACCATCACACTTACTGAGCTGGCAGAGTGGCAGGGGGGGGTCCCAGAAGTTGTTGTCCCTGCACGTGGAGGCGTCGCTGCCGTTCAAGGTGTAGCGGAAGTTACAGTCGAACACGACGGTGTCCCCGTAGGTGTACTCGGACCTGTACCCACTCAGCAGCTTCCCATTCGCCACCCTTGGAGGCTCACAGGTCACCACTGTGCCAGGGAAACGCAGGGAGTCAGCAGTTAGGCTCAAGAGGGGAGATGAGGGTATTAAAAACATTCTCATTGCTAAAGGCACATCCACCAAAAAGGCTGAAGGTGGATGTGACCAGGCAGCTGATGAGGTATCTTTGTACATCTTACTCCACTTCTCAGCATTTTTTTATTAAGGCAAAGCATAATAAGAACACAGGGAAGGCAGCAGGTGTCACAGGAGGTTTTGGAGGTGTTATATTTTACACAGGCCAGTGGGTAAAATGCACCCTCTGGTCTGTGAACACGAATAAAATCCCATTCCCATGTCCTTGCTGACATGATGATCATGATGAGAGACTCTGACTCCTGTTACAGCTACCAGACTCAGAGGGTCTCGTCTGCAAGAGGTGATTCCAGCAAGATGAAGGAGAGAGAAGCTTCCAAGGAGGAAAACAGCTGAGCAGAGCAGGAGCAGGGGCTGTGAAGGGGCTGGTGCTGCCATGAGCAGGCTCACACCCGGCCCTGGGCACAGCAGCAGCTCACCTTTGCATTCTGGGGCTGGACTGCTCCACACACCATTGACATTGTCCGTGGTTGTGCAGAAAATTGAGGCTTCTCCCACCAGGGACAAAGGTCTCTCTGCCCTCCTGGCACTGCGGCACCGGTACGTGATGGACTCTCCGTACACAAAGAGCTCCTTGTCAGCCCCACTGTGCTCCCCATCAGCTATTTCTGGAGGGGGCTCACATGGAATCGCTGTGGAATTGGGGGGAAATAGCAGTTGGGAAGAAAGAAGAAAAGGGAAATTATTTAATTGATTTTAAACCAAAGGTCTGGGAAGAAAAAAGTTGAAACACGAGGTGGCAGAAGGGTCAGAAATTAAGGGCAGGTCTCGAGGGAGCTGCACACCAGCCCAAAGGCAGCAGTTCTGACCAGGCACTGAATGGTTTTGTGATATCCCAGTCTCACATGCAGCTGCCTCGCTCCCAGAGAGCGAATAAATATTTCTGCAGGATGATGCAGGAAGGAAAACACAAATTAAAAATGTCTTTCCAGGCTCCACCACGCATTGAAATGCCAAAATCCTCAGCAGAGCAACGCAACAGCTTCTTTATCCAGCCCTAGTCACATTCCAGATAATTAAAGGATAGATAATAGATAATTAAGGAACTCTACTTACCCTCACACATGGGAATATCTCTGTCCCACGTAACAGCCCCATTTTTAATCACACAAGTAATCTTAGAATTTCCAAGCAGTCTGTACCTGTGTGGAACAGGGGAGAGGGAATTGCTTGGCAAATTTAATTCTGATTTATCACCAATAATATCACCATCAGGATGCTTTGGGCTTGTCATAATTTCAGCAGATCAGAAATTGGCCATCAGTGTCATTTTTTTCAAGGACACGCTGGCTTTTGGCAAAAGCATTTTTTAAACTAAAAAAATGACATGTTTCTAAGGAAAAACATCTGCCTTATCAGCTGGGGGTAGCCATCCTTACAGCTCTGAGTTCAGTGTTCATGCCTTTTCTTCAAAAAGATACTGAAACACTGGGAATGGTTTGGAAAGAGCCAGGAGAGTGAACATGAGTTTGTGAAGAACTGCCTCAAAGGAGGAGTTTAAGACACTCAGTCAGTCCTAAAGTTCTCAAAGTTTAAAAGATATTTCAATCAGGGTCTGCAATTACCTACACTGGCGAGGCTTCTGACAGCACAGGCTTTAATCTAGAGGGGAAAAACTTTGGAAAAACAGCTGGAGAAGAAGAGGCCCTGTGCCCCAGGTGCTCTTGGCTTACCCAGTGTTGCAGGTGAAGTTCACTGAGGAACCCAAACTGAGCTCCTCTCCCAGGACGAGTCTGCCGTTGGGCGGCTCCCCGGGGTAGGTGCAATGCTTGGCTGGGGACAACAGCACTCAGTCAGCTCTTTCTTAAAGACTCCTCCAATACTGAGCAAAGGGATGGACCAGAAACCTCCAGATTTCCCCTCCAACCCTAAATTATTCCATGTTTCACGATGCTGGCGAGACTCACATCATGACCTGCTGCCTCTGCAGCCTGAGCGGGGTTTGCAGTAACACTGGTTTAGTTGTCTCCTCACAACTAAAGGATTCTCCAGCTGCAAGTCAAATACTTTTTTTTTTTCGACCCAAGAGTTGCAAAGTGCATCCTTTTGAGTCAGCAGTGAAACACAGCCAGCATCAGAGCAGATTTCAGCTCCTGCCATCACTGCCAGTACTTAGTGGAATAAAACCAGTGCTTCATGTCAGGTCACTCACTGCCCACCATCCCCTGGTCTCACTATGGATACTTTGGATACTGCTCCAGCATCAGCAAACAAAAACCATCAGAAGTCATAGAACCACAGGATGGTTTGGGTTGGAAGGAACCTTAAGAGATTATCTTGTTCCAACCCCCTCCCACAGGCAGGGACACCTTTCACTAGACCAGGAAGACCAAGTCAACCCAAAATACACTCACCTGTACATATGTCCCTTGATCCGTGCCACCTCCCGTTTAGGCCACAAACAAGGACACTACTGACATGATGATTTCTCACATAACCTGGACGACAGACGTATTCTGCCTTGGAATTGTAGGGGAATGAGGCAGAGCTCTGGTACTGCTCCTTGAGCTCTGCAGACTGGAGACGGGGAGGAGCATCGCAGAGACCTACGGACAGGAGTTCCATCAGAAAAGGGCTGGGAGGAAAACCAGGGGGATTTCAGGCCTGATTCACTCTGAGGACATTTCAGTGCCCAAAGACTCCTCAAAGCAAAGAGGAGAAGTGCAGCCTGTGACTGTGGCTGGCAGGGACTAGGAGCTCCAGGTCCTGCTCCTCACCCAGAAGTTTTAAAGGCTGGCCACAAAGTCCAGATTAAGCATTTTTTTTTCCTCCCCAGCTAGTAATAATTATTGCACTTTCTCAGCTAGAATAATTTTCCATCTACTTTCCACAGGGAGTGGAAAAAAAGGCAAAGGAAGATGGATTCTGATCACAACGATTTACAACGCTCTTGAAACGCAAAGGCAATGAGGAAAAGAGAAGGATCCAAGCCTTGTGAAAGCCAGGAGAAGGTTGTCCTTCAAGGGATCTTAGTTTATCCTGAGGGACTCGTTCACTTACTGTGGACAGTCACAATGAGAGCAGCAGTGAGGAGTGACCCGAGGACGGCAGCGCGATCCCGCTGCCTCCCCGGCTCCAGAGCTGACATGTTTATTCCTGTCTGGAGATCCCACAGATGTTACCACATTCTTTCCCTGGGCCAAATCTCTGTAAAAATAGTAGAGGGGTATTTACACTGAGGGTAAGTGAACAGGTCTTATTTCTCCATCCCCGAGCTGTGCCTGCAGTGGTGGCTGGGGAGCTGAAGGGACAGGAGCAGAATTCCTTTTCTGGAAGCAAAAAAAACCCCAAGACAGACTAATATCTTCACTTAAACCACAGAATAAACACTTCATAGTTTGTCAGCTTCAACTTAAACCCACCATATTGCCATCACTGTTCTTCCCAGCCAGTCAACAAAAGTAACACTTGTAGGGCAATGACTTTGTCTGTGCCTTCTGGAAAAAGTTCTCCAAGATGTGTTTTATGGGTAGAACGCTCTATTTTTAGTGCTAAATCTCCTGGAAGTAAATTCCTAGTCAGATTAAATCCTGCTGGAGTCACCAGTACAGTCCCCTAACAATAAATTACCCTCAGAGGGAGAGAAGTAAAAGTTACATCAATTTTGTGCAAATATTAACTGAGTAAAGCTATAAAACATACAAGTCAATCAAACCAAATTGCTTTACCAAATGGAATTTAACTCCAGTTTGCCAGGTTAGTACCTGCCAGCCCTAGAGATCAGTAAGAGTCCTCTCTGTATTACCCAGAATCATTTTTGAGCCTAAACTCTCCCAATGTTACAGATGGCCTGAGCACCTGCCTTCCTCCTGGAAACAAGGCTCTACCTTGATGCTTTCTGCCCTAAACCCAACACTTCCCTTGGCTGTTTCATTCCTCTGCCTTTCCTTCAATCCCAGTTACAACTCCTGGCATAATTTGATTTAATTTACTGATCTTTGTGCCTGCTGGAGTTGCACTAAAGCTCCAACCCAGTTCCCAAGAGCAACACTTAAAGCTCTGTGGCTCCGAGTTGTCTTACCTGGAGGTGTGGAGGCAGGAGATGGAGACCTGGAGCCTTCAGCACTTCCAAGACAAAGCAGTGACTGTTCCCATCCAGTCCCCTGGCTCCAGGCACAGCTAAAGGAGGAGTCATGATCCGCCTACATGCTCAGTTATGGCTCCATGGAGAAAAGATTTCTGCAGAATTCTGCAGAACCCGGGGTCATGCCAGCTGACCCATAAATCATTAACTCCTCCCGAGCAAGAAGGAAGTAGTTTATTCAACCCACAAAGCAAAACACGAGAAAAACTGAATGCAACCCAAGCAGATGTTGAAATTGTTTGGTTTATTGTGTGGAGTTGCCAAGTCTTTGTTGAAATGATCCTTGCTGAGCTGCCCCACCGGGCAGCAATGGCACACAGCCAGTGCTGGACCTCAGGCATGCTGTGGGGGTCTCCTCAAGAGGGACACATCAACCATGAGTTCCTCCCTTCTGACCTCAGAAGCCCATGGCCAGCGTTCAAAAAGTGGTTTCTTCAACCAGCTCCACCCCTTCCCATGAAAGCCCCAGCAGCTGGAGCTCAGCAGGGTGTGAGGCCCCAGGGAGCATCACTCAGAGCCAAACACCCAGGGCCACAGAATCAGTGAGTGGCTTGGCTGAAGGAACCTTAAACCTCATTTTGTCCCACCCCCTGCCATGGGCAGGGACACCTTCCACTAGACCAGGTTGCTCCAAGCCCCATCCAACCTGGCCTTGATGAAAACTCAGATGCCCTTCAGCTCACTGCAAGCTGTTCCTGAATCCAGCTCTTGTTGGTGGGTCCTTTTCCAGCACCAGCTTTTGGTAGAAGTTGTCACCACTTGCTCCTTTGGCTCCACAGCTTCATCCAGGCTGGAGTCACCATCAAGTTGGTGATGGACTTTTTACCCCAGGTTGTGCTTCTTGCAGGTATTTGTTTGTTCTACCAAATCTGACAGGGTTTTGCCTGAACAATTTACCACATCCCTACCCTGAGTGGGGTATATTAATATTACCTTGCTGAAGTTCACCTGAAGTTCACTTGGTTTAGTTCCTTCTCTGCAGAACACAACAGGAGGCTGCATGAGCAGAGACTTGCTCACAACAGGCACTGACATCTACAAAATATTTACAGGAATCCAGTTAATCACAAACACAAACACAGGTTTCCCGGATTTCTATTTTTCCAAATGGCCCAGAACAAGCCAGTTTGTGGGCCCAAACATCAGCAGCTCCCCCAGGGGCACACAGGAGGTCTTTCAGCATCTGCACAGGGTGTTGTGGGCATCAGCCACACAAAAAAACCACCTCCTGCTCTGGCAGCTGCTGAACAACCCTGAGACCTCCTCAACCCACAGCTTGGAGTGGCATAAACAGGATAAAAGGAGTTTTAGTCCCTTTAGGACCAGCTGGTTTCCAGCTGGAAATCAGAGTCACACCAGTTGCTCCTCTTGATGTCTTTTTTTCTCCTAAAAAAAGAGATGTGCTTTAAAAAAAAACATTCCTGTCTTAACAGCTCCATAAAAACCCTGAATATCTGAATTCCAATAGCTCCAACAAAAACACCCTTAATGATGAGGGAAGGGGAACAGCACCAGGGTGTAAGATTCCCCATTTTCAACTCAAATCCCAAAGCCCAGGGACACCTGCCCGTCCCTGCAGACCCTCTTTCTCCAAACATATTCCAGAGACTCCCTGAATTCACCACTGTATCAGAAAACCAGCACACTGTGAGCAGTTAAAGCAAACAATGGAAAAGAACAGAGGAAATGATCTGTGTTTTTTTTAAATCTCTTTATTGTAAATAGAGGCTGATGGCTCTTTATGCCCAAGTGCACAGAGTACACAACATACAGCACAAGCTGACATACACTGCAGCTTTTTAAACCTAAAAAAAAGCCACATTAGAAGGCAGCAGAGCAGGGAAGTTTACAAGCAGATGGGTGACATCCACATCAGCAAACACTAAATAGAGAGGCAGCCTGCCAACAGTGCTCAGGGACCGAGGAGCAGCGGGGACAGGGGGAGGTGGCACCGGCAGTGCCCCCCCAGCACCTTCCAGAGGGGCACAGGGTGAGGGTTGGGGACATCTCCCCAGGCCAGGTGGGTCCTGGCCATGCTGCTGCTGATGCCTCTCATCCCACAGCTGCTCCTTGCCCACCTGGCACCAGGGCCAGGCTTCCCCACCATCACCCGCTGCCGGGAAGGGGATGCTTGGCAGAGGTGGCAGCTCCAAGGTCACAGCCAGTGTACACAAATAAGCTACCCAGGCTGGGTTTAAGCATTTTTTTGCCCATTTTCCAGCTTTCCCCACTGCTGGCAGAAGAGATGGAGCAGGTTTTTTTGCCAGAGTGATCATTTTTCTCTGCAGTGACCCATTAGTCCCACGGGTGGCCCCGCCACTGCTCACTGAAGGTGACAGCAGCCACCACCACCAAACACATGGGCAGAAAAATCACAGGGTTGCAGAAAACACCCCCCTCATGGTAAAATGCTCTCCAAGGTGCCAGGCCAACATTCACACCTCCAAACCCACCACACCTCCACTTGCCCAGCCCACGACACCAGCTCTGCTCCCCCCTGACAGCACAGGCTGCTGCTAAATCCTGTTCAATCAAAAGTATCGAAAAAAAACCCCAACCCCATTGTGCAATTGTTGTTTGTCTGGGGTATTTGCACGCCCAGTGCCAAGGAAATCAGGTGATTTCAAGGAAATACCTGGCACAGGCACCTGCCAGGAGACATGTGGGCTCACTGGCATCACCCCAGCCCTGCACTCAGGGCTCAGCAGGACCTGGCACAGTGGGTATAATTCAACCTCAGGGCAATGATCTGACCACAAATCTGCTGCTGCTCTGCTCTGGACACCTGTGTTTTAAAAACACACGCCTTTTAAAGGCTAAAATGCAGGAGGAAAAGGCTCAAGTCAGGCTTTAATTAAAGCACCGAGGCACAAACACTGCTGTGAGCAGGGAAGGATTGAAGCTCCATCCCATGGCCAAAACAAGGACCCACTCCATGGGAATAAGGGACCCCCACAGCCACTGATCCAAACTGATTTTTTAGCAGTTAGCCCTGATTTTTTAGCAGTGATTAAAAAAACACAAAAAGCCACAACCACCAACACACAAACAGCGACATTCACAAATCCTGGCGGGTAAAAATATATATTTTTGTCTCCTTACAATCATTAACTACTCGATGACAACGAACATAATCAACTCTTTAACAAGTTATCACAGCATGTTGTGCGTAAACACCCTACAGTACATTTTCTACCCCTTTTTCTTTTTTTCCCCACACAGAGCAGGAGGTTTTTTGGTGGGAGCTGCCAGCCCAACTCGGGCAGGTTTGTGCGTTCAGAGCGTGACAGCAAAAAAACTATCACAGACAGGCTCTAAATCTCTTCCTTCAACATTTTTATTTTTTTTTCTAGCTTATTCCTAAGCACAAAAACGTTTAAAACCCAAGGCTGGATGGCTGAAGCAAACCTGCCCCCTGGGGGGGAAAAGCCTGAGGAGCAAAACCACTAAAATTCAATTTCTCGCCACCGAATTTCCTCTCCCTGTGGCACAGTTGCTTTAGATTATGACGTGCTTCTGCTCCTCAGGAATCCTAAGGGGTCAGGATTAGTGCCTTGGTCTTCTCTAACTCAGTTTTATCAAATTAAAGCTCTGGGAATGCTTAAAACAACCAGGTTTGAGCTCGAAATGCTCAGGTAAGCCTCAGGCTTCGGGGCTGCTGAGCTCCTCCACAGCCAGGGCACAGACTTCCCTAACTATGGGTATATCCAGCATTTATTTACACATTTAAAATAAGCAACTTCTGGGTCTCAGAACTGCTCGGATAAATCCTGGAGTCAACTGGAAACAGCAGGTCCAGAACAGCCTCCTGCTCTGTACCCAAACGCTCCTTTCTTCATCCAACCTGAGGGTTTTGCCCTTATGGCAAGAACAGCTGGCGTGGGGTAAAATGGGAGTTTGGCAAAATGGAAGTCAAGGCTTGAGGGAGAAAACTATAAATTTGGGGGTTGAGGGGGATTTAAGTCAGACACAGACAGACACAGCTGCACCACGTGTGCTCCAAACACTAAAAAAACCAGCTTAAAATGTGAAAGGCAGCATTAGACATGGGTAACATTCACAGCTGATTCACAAGCAAGTTAAAAGCTTGTTGTGGGCCTAAAATTTGGTATATTAAAAAGCCAACTGGTAAAAATCTTGTGCTTCCTCCAAACCCTGCTCAAGGGTTCCACTGTTCCCAGTCACTAAGCAGAGCCATGTTTTTGGGGGTAACAGATAAACCATCCACAAAATGCAGGAAAAATGAGAGAGGAGATGAGTTTTAGGTCAGGATGCAAAACTAAAGTAGGGCTTGAGGTGGGATTTAAAAGCACTGGTAGCTGTGCTGCTTCCAGAGAGGGACAGGAGGTTTTATTCCCATCTGTCCCTCACATGAGGCATCCCGTGGGATGTGCTGACCTGGAAATGGGATGTGCTGTGTGTTACATCCCAAGCAAAAGCCTTCCCAAGCAAAGGAACAGGCTCAGACTGGGGGGACTCACATCAGCAGTTCTGGAAGCAAAGTTAAACTGGAGCTCTTTGGATGGCTGAACGACACAATAATTGTGCTGGAACTTGGAAATAACTTGGAAATGGTAACAGATAAATAAAAACTCGGGGATTTTGTCTGGTAGTGCCTTTTCCAAAGAAAAGCTGCCTCAGCCAGTAAGAACATGACTCTTTTGTCATCACACTGTGGTTAGTTTTGGCATCTAACCAGGAGGAAAAATCCCAAAAGCCCAGGGATACGTTGGCTCATTAAAAGCAGCTTGAAAAAGCTCCATAAATGAATTTTCTCCAATCTCATGGACAGACATTCCAGCATTTGGAAAGAAAAGACACAGGCAAAAAGACACACTCTAAAAACTCTAAAAACTCAGTTCAAGGCGAGAACTGGCCGAAGGGGCTCACTGTGCTCCGGGGATGCTCCAGTCCCAGGGCTCCTCCTGGCCATGGAATTCCCAGCAGGATCCAAGGGGAAAGCATGAACCTCTACACTGTTAAACGGGTCATTCTCTGCAAAGAAAAGATAAGGAGCTGAGGTCACACCAAGGAAGGCAGGAGATGGTAAAGCAGGTGACAGCTCAGCTCAGCGCTGGGGATGGACGGACACACTGACAGGAGGATCCAACCAGCTCCAGGGAATTGCTCTATGTGACAGGAACCACCTGAGGATTGACTTATTTACTCCCAGCCAAACACACAACGAGCTGTTTCACACTTTGCATCACCCTTTATCCTCTTGCCAAGCCCCCCATCACAGCCTGAGATCACACAAGCTCAGTGGGGAACCTCAGGAGTAATGAAGCAGCTTGGTTACTCACTTTTATTTACCTTCTCCCTAGGAAAACACACTTCCAGAACAACACCAGAACCATTACAGCAATCATTTTGCATATTAACCACAATAAATACTTATAGTTTTGATAAAATTTCTTCCACTGCCTCATTCAGGGTCCAACAGGCAGCAGGAACACACTCAGGTCAGCACAAATCACAGCCTGGATTTCCCACAGCTGCCCTTCATGCAATGTCTCAGGGCACAGAAAATCCTCACAGGGCTCAAGTGCCTGCTCAGCTGCAGCACTTTGGGACTGCAAACCCATGTGTGAATCAGCATCTGCAATTTGTCATTACCTGACCAGCTCTGTTTTGCAATAAAGAAAAAAAAAAATAGCACAGCTTTGGAGGCATTTTGCTGACAATTAACACAAGGCATCAACACTTAAAATCCACCAGGCAGGAAATCCAGACCCTACATATTTTCTATTTACAACTGAAAAAAAATAAAATAAAATAAATTATAGAAACCCAGAATGGTTTGGGTTGGAAGGGACCTTAAAAATCATCTCATTCCAACCCCCTGTCATGGGCAGGGACATCTTCCACTAGACCAGGTTGCTCCAAGCCCTGTCCAACACTTCCAGGGATGGGGCAGCCTCAGCTTCTCTGGGCATGGCTTGTGTGCCATAATATGTTTGTAAATACCAATGATAGAGAGAGATAGAACAGCCACATTGAGAAAACTGTTGGAAGAGTTTCACTTCAAGGGCAAAATGCAAATAAAACAAAAAGATATATATCCAAACAGCCAAATTAATCCCAGCAGGAGTTTCTCAGGTGCAGAGGCAGAGGCTGAGCCTTCCTCACCTGGCAGAGAGGGGCCAAATCCTCTGGCCCCTCTCCATGGGGACCACCCTGCCAGGGTGGAACAGGAAGGAGAAAATCCCCTCCCAAACTGGAATCCTCTCTCAACCCTGATATCTAGAAACTGAGCCAGCTACTGCTTTACTTTCTTGCCCTAATCCCAGCTCTCCCTTTGACACCACAGCACCAGGAGCAAGAGGATCTGCCCAAAAGTCCCCCAGACACAATCCAGTGCCTCCTGTGAAATCCCTACAACCAGCACCACACCCAGGCAGAGGGGAGGCACAGGTGGGACCCTGCACTGCTCCCCTGGCTCAGCCCAGCAGCACCACTGTGGAGCCAGCCCATGCCCTGGCCCAGGGATGGAACAAGCTGTGGCTCAAACACCCACCAAAAGCACCAGTATACCCAGTTGGAGCCCCTGGATCCGTGGGCTCAGCAGGGCAATATATTCCTCCCCCACTGTTGTCCCCCTTAAAGGCAGATTTTATACAGCAAAAGATTCCCTTCTGCTCCCTGCATTTGCCTTTGCCCAAAGTGGTTTCCATGCAACATTAATCAAGAGAAATCCTACTTACTAACCCAAAAGAGAGCACACACAAGCTGCTTTCAGTGGTTCTCAGGGGGAAGCATTTCCCACTGGAGGCTGCAAAGGAAAGAGAGAAGCACAGGAGAGCTCACAGTGCATTTTAAAGGAGATTTAAAGAGTAAAAGCAGCAAAGCAAATGAGGGAAGAAGTGAAGCATCCCCAAAATTTCATGTTAGCCCAGGGCAGGCTTGTATCACAGCAGGAGCTGATACAAGGCATGGACACTGTGTGCTGCAGCACCTGGACACCTCCTCACTCCACTGCTCATCCCAAGGGCTCCATTCAGGCAGGAGATCCCAGGACAGCACAATCCCTACAGCCCTCACAGCCCCAGAACCCAGGGTTGACTAAATACTCCTCCATCCCAGAGCTGTCAGGGCTTCCAGATCACAACTGCAACCTGGGAGAAGTTGGGCTGGGAATCCCCATCCTGGGACTGCCCAGCTGGAAACACCCCCAAATTCAGACCATGAGCTGTCTGGGTCCTCTCCAGCCCAGGCTCCTCATCCACACCTGCTGTGGGACAAACCCACCCCTACACAAAGCCCACTTCCCACTGGAGCCCTGGGATTTTGGGGATGCCCAAGTCAAGCCTCACCAAGTATGAAAACACTGATGTTGTATCACCCCTTCTTTTACTCCCTGGGCTCTTACTCTGCTAACAGGGAGGAGAACAAGAAGCTGGGCTCACTGAAGAGCTTGGAAAACTCCAACCTCAAAAATATCCAGGAGTATTTTATAACCTCAAACTGCTGCAATTTGGGCACCCAAAGGGCCCAGACTTTGCTCAAGAGGCTGCTGACGTTGGGATCTGCAGGGAAATGGGCACCAATAAAATCCCAGAGGCAAAGATTTCCTACCAAGTGGCTCTGGGGCTGGAGCAACACTTGGCTGAAGTAAAAAAAAATCGGGACAAAGAGGGTATTTGTAACTCCTTCCAATCAGGTTTTAGCCAGAAAGCAAGATCCTACCCAGAATTAACCACCCTGTGGCACTGAGGGAAACTTGCCTGCACAGAGCCTGATTCTGAAAGCCTGTGGCACCGGAATTTTAGTTTCATGGAGTGGGGGGGTGATGTTCACACTTTAGTGGGGGTTGTTTTTTGTGATTTTTTTTGTGAAGGGAGTCCAATCCAGGATGATTTCCATGCAGAGACAGCGCTCAACACCCCGGGAACGGTCTGGACTTCAGAGAGGACCACGCACAGCCTGGATGGTGGTGGGGAGGGGGAGCACAGGGAAGGTACCACCTGGACACTGACTTCCAGCTGCAGCTGGTCAGCCCCATCTCGAGCTTCCAGGGATGGGAAAGGCCCCAGCAGGTCGAGAGGTTTGCTCCCAAGGCTGTGGTGCCGCGGGCGCTCTACCGTGTCCGCGCTGGCCCGCGGGGTAAAGCTGTTCCTCCTCATCCTGACAGGGCTCTGGCTGCTGGGGAGCTCCCTCTGAGGATCCCAGATGGAAGGAATCACACAAGGAATGAAAAGGGGGAACCACAGTTTAAAAGCACATCACACACCTCCGGCATCCCCGCCCCAAATCTCTGGTCAGTGGGGCAGTGGCTCGGTGACCCCACTCCGGGTTGTGCCTCCCCCAGCTGAGCACCAGTGTTGGAAACAACTAAATCCGGCTTGGAGACAACTGGAAAGTGCTTTTTTTTTTAGCAGTTTTACTTCCTTTTGGCATTTTTGTTTTGCTTAGGTGGCTCTGTCTGGGTTTGTTTGGGTTTGGGGGATTTATTTATTTATTTATCGATCAATTTAAAGGAAGGGCAAAAAAAAAAAATAAGCAAATAGAAGCCTCTCCCTTCTCTGTGCTTCTTTTCTCCCAAAGCAGTTGTGATACCCAAGCAAAGCAAAGAACAGAAAAAACCTCCAAGTTTTCCAATTATTTCAACTCAGGGATCACACACGAGTTGCAAAAGGGATAAATCCCAGAGTGGTTTGGGTTGGAAGGACCTTCCAACATCATCTAGTCCTGTCCCCTGCCATGAGCAGGGACAGTGCCCAACTGGAAAACACCAGCACGGGACCAACCACAGAAATCTTGCTGAATATCCTCATTTTTAGCATTTGCACTCAGCTGGACTGAGCTCCACAAACCCTCCAGCTGTAGGTTCCCAGTTTCTCCACTCCCTCGGCATCAGGGACAAAAAAATAACCATATCCCAGGCAATCAGCCCAATAGCTCTTTATAAAATACAACAAGTGGCAGCTAAAAGCCTAAATATACCAAAACCCCTTGAAATGTGATGTATTTAGATCCCCTGTGAACCAGCCCAGCAGAGCTGGTTTGTGCTCTTTAATTGGGGGAGCTAATTAGAGGTAATGACTGAGGCATTCCCTGACAGACCAGTCCCTCTGCAAAAGAGGGTTTGCAAAAGCAAGAACCTAAAATAGCAGCAACTTTCATGGATTTAACAAGTTCCATACTTTGCTGAACAAGGTGGATGGTCAAACAGTTATTTAAGCAATGGGAGAGGATTTCAGAGAGAGAAAACTCATCAAGACAAGGAAAAAAATCCACTTTAAACCTTTTGGCAAGTCTTTTTGAAATCATCACAGTTAATATGAACAAGCACCACCAACAAACACCTCATTGAAAACTGAGAACGAGACCTGGAATTTAAAAATCTATGTCCTAAGTTTGTCCATTCTGCTTCCTACAATAGCTCTGGAAAAATCTCCCCCCTGGCCTGGGAAGCATATTAATTCTGCCTACAATTAATTCTGCTTCTGGGGGTTACTATGAAGTGAGTCTTTCTGCTCACTGAAAGCCCATCAGCCATTTCTAGCAGGTGTTTAGGAGTCTCAGTTCAGTGATTTATTTTTGCAAAAGGTGTAAAAAGCCAGCTGTGTGCACCAAGACTTACTGAGTTCAGGGAGGGTTTGTCACGGTGGGTGTTCACTGCTTCCACATTCAGGGTTATGGTCTCCACTTTACAACCTTTACCAAAAAGGAAGAGGAGTTTTTATGAGTAATTTACTAAATAAGCAATTTTTTTTTTCTTAAATATTGAAAAGAGCATGGAAAATGAGCAGGAATAAATTTATTGTTTTAAAATAAACCAGCTCATAAATAAATACACGGTTCACCCTACGAACAGAATTTTACAGAATTAACTACTCTGTGGCTTTGACTGTGAGAGCACAGCCCTGGGTTATTTGGGCTACAGGTCTGAACAGAAAAGCCATTTTTACTGACTGCACCCCAAATCTGGAGGCACAAACAGCCTCCCTCATCCACAGGGAAAACCCACAACTATCACTTGTTTACAAGAGAGGCCAGGGGAGAACACCCTTCATCCCCACATCTCCCCCCCCACTGTTCCCCCAACACCCCCATGCCCCAGAACCCTTTCATATGTTAACCTTTTATATGTTAACCTGGTAATAACCTGTTTATAATTCCCTTTTACAGCATGGCCAGGTGCTGCCACACAGGGACACAGCCCTGCCCATCAGATCCACACACACAAACCAGGGGAAAAAATGAAAATAAAGCCAGTATTCACCGTAGGCAACAGGAGTGAGCTTGAGGATGGTGTGGAGGGGGCAGCGCAGGTAGGGCAGCTCATCTAGGACAGAGAAGGTGTTTTGGGGTCACCTGTGCCCAGGCAGGTGATGCCACAGCCCCCCTGTCCCCTCCCCAGCCCCACAGCAGCAGGATGGGACCGGCCCTGGTCTGGTTGAGGGTGTCCCTGCTCCTCACAGAGGGGTTGGACCAGACCCTTTTAAGGGTCCCTTCAACCCAAACCATTCTTTGGTTGGATGAAAAGTGTTCTGGAAGCCATCTAGGGATTAGGGAGTGTGGATGGTACCCAGACATTCAGCCATCTACACCAGAGAGAGATACAGAAATAAAAAAAATCATGCTTGGAAATAACACTGTAGCCCAGTCTGGCAAAGTACAGCCATCCTTGAGGCCCAGCTGGCTCAGGATCCTCCAATAATTGGCAGGTTAAGGATCGAACTCAATGATCTAAAAGTTCTTTTCCAACCTAAACAATTCCCTGATTTCACTTCCAGCCAGAGGAAACCTCTCCAGCAGCACAGGGGTGGGAAATCACCACAGCAAGAGCTGCCAGGGACCCACAGGAGCTTCATTTGAAACTGGTTTAAAAGTTTATAAACCTTATTAGAAGCTTATCCACCTCATTAAAAAGTTTTATTGAACTCTAGTGCCACTCACTGGAGCTTCATAAAGGAGGTTGAAGCAGACTGGAAGTAACCTCCAGGTGTGTGTGCCATGCAAGGGATCAGCATTTCCTCCTGCCAACCCTTCCAGGCTACTGAGCCATCACAAAAAACTTTACATTAAAAAAAAAAAAAACCAGTCCCCTACACATTCTGTGAGTGCTACTGCTGAAAACAGCTCCAGAACCAACAGCAGAAAAAAAAATCTGCATTTCTCCCACCACTGCACTGCTGAAATGCAATGGTTAAAGCATTTCTGAAACATTTGCTTTCCTTCTTTTTTTAAGCAGTTAATCAAACCAGCAATTACAAGCCACCCTCCCAAAAACCCTGTGAAGGAAGCAGTGAGAGAAGCCAGCCCCCAGAATCATTCATTTATTTTTGTACCTGCACTCTTGTCAAGAAAATAAGCCACCAGGCACCTCATAACTGCCTGGTGGGAGATAACGAGGACGTTGCCTTGTCGTTCCAGCTCCATAATTACTGGCTCCAGGCGTTGGACCAAGTCCTGGTAGGACTGGAAAAGAAACCAGGAATTCTTCAAGGGGGGTTTTGTAAACAGAGGGTTAGAGCAGAAGTGGCAATTAGCAGTGTCACTTTCGGGAAAATATCAGTTAAAGTATCAACTGGATGATAAAGTATCAACTGGATGGTAAATATAGTTTAAAAGAAAAAACAAACAAACAGCAGAAGGTGAAACTTAGTGTCAGAGCCCTCAGACTGTGGGAGCATTCAGATTATTGGTAACTCAAGGAGTGAAGTAAGAAAAAAACCCAAATAAAATAGCAAATGATTCATTTAAACAGGTTGTGAAGTAAACCCAGAAACTCCAGACCACAACCACAATCATTTCCTTCCCCAGATGGTTTTTCAGTGACAATTCAGGCCTTGGCCAAACCCCTTCTGTGTCCAAGGGGAGCATCCCAGGACTCAGCAAGCAGCCCAATTAATTGATTGGAAGCATCACCTGCACACCCCAGCGTGGATATCAATAAACCTTCCCTCAAAAAGAGAGCTAGGCATCCTAATGCTTTCAGTTTCTCACGTAAATATCGGCAGAAAAAGTTAAAATTGAGTCAAATCTTTCAATTCCACACATGTGTTTGTTTTACTGTACTGTGTATTACTGTTATTTCTCAAAGGTTTTCACCTCGCCTCCAGGATAGCGATAAAGATATTTCTCTTGATCCCTCATTGCAAACTCTTCTGGATACTTGGCTTCGATTTCTGCATAGGTCATCTCTTCACAGACCCCCTGAGGGAAGACAAACTTGTTACCACAAACCTCACTTCCACAGAGGTCCAACAACCCAAGAGGAAGGAAGGAGAAGCAGGAGGCTGAGATCAGGGATCCTTTTGTGTGATGGAAATGTCAGGTGTTGCATCAGACACAGCCCTGCTCTCAGTCTGTGTGCCAGGGTGGTTGGAAGAGGACGGGTTTTGGTTTTACCTCAAAACCCACGTTTGCCAGGGATGAAAATGAGCCTTTACTTCCACAGCAACAACCCTGCAATTTCCTGAGAGAACCAGAGTGGGAGCAGCAACCTTTGCCCACCCAGCAGGGTGAGACAGATGCCTCGGATGTTCAGTGTTATTTTCTTCCCCCATACCAGCTGGAACATCCACAGCAAGGTCTGGCAGCTCCAAACACTGTCAGCCCTGCACCAAACTCATCCCAAACCTCATCACCATGGCTGGGGTCCATGATATATAAATAAATAAGCAGAAAACAGGTGATTTTATCATGATTAATTTGGGTTTTAAACATTATTTTCCACCTAGAAAAGCCAAAGGGATTGACCAGCACTTCACTCACAGCATCAAAACCATCCCAAACCTCATCACGACGGCTGGGGTCCACGATATACAAATAAATAAACAGAAAACAGGTGATTTTATCATGATTAATTTGGGTTTTAAACATTATTTTCCACCTAGAAAAGCCAAAGGGATTGACCAGCACTTCACTCACAGCATCAAAACCATCCCAAACCTCATCACGACGGCTGGGGTCCATGATATATAAATAAACAGAAAACAGGTGATTTTATCATGATTAATTTGTTTTTCAAATGTTATTTTCCACCTAGAAAAGCTAAAGGGATTGACCAGCACTTCACGCACAGCATCAAAACCATCCCCAACCTCATCACAACGGCTGGGGTCCATGATATATAAATAAATAAGCAGAAAACAGGTGATTTTAATTTGTTTTTTAAACGTTATTTTCCACCTAGAAAAGCCAAAGGGATTGACCAGCACTTCACTCACAGCATCAAAACCATCCCAAACCTCATCACGAGGGCTGGGGTCCAACAGAAAACAGGTGATTTTATCATGATTTGTTTTTTAAACGTTATTTTCCACCTAGAAAAGCCCAAGGGATTGCCCAGCACTTCACTCACAGCATCAAAACCATCCCAAACCTCATCACAACGGCTGGGGTCCAACAGAAAACAGGTGATTTTATCACGATTAATTTGGTTTTTTAAACGTTATTTTCCACCTAGAAAAGCCCAAGGGATTGCCCAGCACTTCACTCACAGCATCGATCTCGTTGAGAATCTTCCACTGCTCGTACAGGACCCCCAGGGACTCGGCCGTCTGGATCGTCCTCTTCAGCTGGCTCGTCCACACCTTCAGATCCACAATCTCCTGCTCCTCGATGAACTTCTTCAGCGCTTGGGAAAACTGGGAGAAGCAGAAGGCTCAGGGGAGGTCAGGAGGGAGGGCAGGGTAGTTAAAAGCATCATTTCAAGGGCCCGTGGCGGTCGCGGCAAGATCCGGCTGCCCCGCGCCGGGGGGGACGCAGGGCCCGGCCCTGACCCTGCTCACACAACACAGACACAGCAACCAGGTGCTGCCAGGCACGTACCTGCTTCCCACGAGGTGACAGACCAGAATCCCCACCAATCTTGCCAACAAGGTTATATTCACTCTCACCATGTCGGCAAAGGTAGATGGTGCGTGGCTGGACATGAATGTTCATTAGGTAATAGACGATTTTACTCTGGATGTAATCCTGGACTCTGTTTACTAGGAACCGCTGGCCCACATTGATCACTTTAATGAAGGAAAGATCTCTGGAGTCAACATAAAATAAGAACACCCACACGACTGGTTTTACAAACGAAGCACGTGCCACCTGCGGGTGTAACCCAGCTATTTGTGCTCTAGGAAAGGCACCAGCACTGCCCCTGGTCACTCCAGCAGACAGGAGAGACGCTGAACTGCTGGGCTTCAAAATGCTTCCCTGTGAGGGTGGTGGGGCCCTGGCACAGGTTGCCCAGAGAAGCTGTGGCTGCCCCATCCCTGGAAGTGTTTAAGGCCAGATTGGACAGGGCTCGGAGCAACCTGGGATAGGGGAAGGTGATCTTTAAGGTGCCTTGCAACCCAAACCTTTCTGTGATTCTGCGATCCCACTAGAGAAAAAATCCTTTCAAATCACTCGGGACCGGTGATATCACCTTCACAGAGTCACACTTTGGGAGAGCAGAGGCTCCAGCAGACACATTGGAGTGCCCTGAGCCACAGACAGCAAGGCAGCTCGTGTGCCCAAGCACAAAGTGCAGCCCAGGGATTTCCTTACTTGTCATCAGCATCGGGATCCAGAGGCTGGTAGGTGACCTTGTAGCACTCTATCCTCTTCAGGAAATCGTCCATCACGTTCTCTCGGTGTCTCTCTGGGTAGTCGGGGCTGGAAACTTTCACCTCCTGGTCAACACACAGAGTGGCTTTGTGAGAGCAAAGCAAACTCAAGAGGGAACAAAAGCAACGCTGAATAAGGTTATTCTTCTCTTTTGCAACAAATCCACATTGTTTGACGCTGCCCTGAGGAAAAACCTGCTCCTGGAGAGGAAACAAAGGGACTCTGAAGGCACTGAAGTGCTTGGCCCTGGCAGACACACTGTGAGCTTTGCCCTCCCTCACCAACACATAACATTTCAAGGTCAAACATTCCTCAGCTTCATTTGATTTCCACATTCTCACATAACGGCTCCTTTAGCTTTTTATAAACCTGCAAACCCCAGCTGCCTGTTCCCAAGGTGACATGGAAGAGCGAGGCATTTGCAGACAATCCCCCTAAGCCACCGGAGCCCATGACCTTGCACTGAGTTCCCACAGCAGCTGAGCCTGGAAAAGGCAGCACGCACCAGGATATTGGCAGCAATGACCTCCGGATCATCACAGACAGACTCCACAAAAAACACCTAGGGAGAAGGCAGGGAAGCACATTTCAGAGAGGCAAGAACTCCACTCCACTCGAGAGCTGCTGCCCCGGGGAGCCACAGTGGCCCTGGGTGCAGCAACCACAAATTAAACACAGGAGCACCACCTTGAAAGCATTTTCCTTAGCAAAATTTAAGATCAGGTCCCGTCGCTCTCGAGTTGTGTTGGTGGCATCAAACACCTGTCAGAAAATGAGTAGCAATAAGCAAATTTAACTGAGACTTTTAAACCAGCCCCAAGTCAGGTCCCCAAACACCCCAGGCAGCTTTGAACTACCCCAATGGAAAACTCTGGTGCAGAGGAATCTTACAGCTATTTGCCCACACTCCTCCAGCAGATAAGCCTTCACATCTTCCAGAGCCACCAAGGCACATTGTCTGTGGGATAGAAACAGGGATTGTCAGAGCTCATGGAAAGCATTCCCACAGCAAAGCCTCTGAACCACCAGGGAGGGATTTAAACACCTCTCTCCCACCCCTGCATCTTCCCAAGAGGCCCAGAGGTCACAAGGCACCTGCATCTACAACCTGCTCCATCACCTGACACTCGCAGCCCAAAGTGAACAACAACCCTCCCACGCACATCCCCTCTGGCAGGATCCCTGTGCCGTTCCCTCCTGCTTCCACAGGCACCAAATGTTATTCTGTGCTCCTCAAACACAGAGCCTGCCAAGACCTGAGTGTCCCCAGCCCAGCCCAGCCCCCAAAACCAACTCACTTGCGGATTTCCATGGCTTCCTTGTTGTCGTGCCTGAAGAAGTCGTAGGACTTGTAGGACTTCACCGCCTCGCGCCGGTACACCCCTAAATTAAACACTTTAGACACAACAGAAGAGGAGGAGGGCATGAGGGTGATGGAATTTCACTGACATCTCCCAGCAAGGGGTAAAAAAAAAACATTCTCACACACACACACACCTTTGGTGGGCACCCCGATCCAGTTGAGGTAGCGGGTGAGCTTCTTGGACATGTAGGTCTTGCCACGGGCGGGGAGCCCGATCATCACGATCAGGGTCGGGGAGTTGGTCATGTAGGAAGCCCATGCTGCAAAAATAAAACAAAAAACCACCCCAAAACAGCAGCATCAGCGGCACCGCAGAGCAAAAAGCAACACCCGACCCAAAGCCGCCCCACCTCCGGATGGACAAACCACCTCCGTGCATCTCCTAACGGGCTCTCGCGCATCCCATAATGAGCCCGTGCTGTGTCCTCGCGGCTAATTAAGCGCTGTGACCACTCTGTGGTCTCCCAGGTGTTCGCTAATGAGGCGGACCAGGAACAGCGGTGCCTAATGGGGCTAAAACGCGGCTTTTAGCGCTAAAAGTATTTACCGACCGGGGCAGGAGACGCCAAGGGCGAAAGAAAGATGTTTTTTAAAAGATGTTTTTAACAAACCGGTCACGTTCTCTCAGCAAACAGCCAGGGCAGGCTCCGAAAATGCCCGGGGAGAGGCAAGCTGGGGGGAAAAGCAGGGGATGGGGATGGATAGAGTATCCAGGAGGCTGAAGAGAAGGAGGATGGGGGCGAGCGGGGCAAGGTGACCCCGAGGAGGAGTGAGACAGGGCGGGCAGGGTCCGGGCACCCCCGGTGCGGGTCCCGCGCGGGAGGAACACGCGTTTTCGGGAAGGCGCGCGGTTTCCTCCGCGGTGCGCGCAGCGTTCCGCGCACACACACACACACAGAACCCCCGCCCGATATTTAATTGCCTTAAGGACACGAAGCCGCATCCCTGCATCCCTCTGTCCCTCCATCCCTCCCCGCCGCGGGCCGGGGGTTACTCACAGCACTGCTTCTCGCCGGTCCGGCCCCGCGGGGCCCCGCCGCAGCCCCGGGGCGCCGCCGACATGGCTCCGGCACGGCCGCGGCTCCGCGCCGCATGCAAACGAGATGCAAATCCGCTATGCAAATGAGCGGCGGGAGCGCGGGAAAAAGGGGGCGGCCGGGAGCGGGCCCGCGCCGCGCGTGCGCTGTATGCAAATGAGGTGGGCGGGGCGCACCGCGCTATACAATAAGGAGCACCATTGTTATGCAAATGAGATGGGCGGTGCCACAGCGGGAAGCGCAAATACACACAGTGCCCGCCTCTATGCAAATGAGATGGGCGGTGTCGCCCCGCACGATGCAAATGAGATCCACATAGCACCCGCCTCTATGCAAATGAGACGGGCTGTGCCGTGGCGCTATCTAAATAAGACAGGCGTGGTCGTGTTATGCAAATGCAAGGGGGCGGTGCCTCGCCACACGCAAAGGAGGTGGCCGGCGCTGCGGCCACGCGCTGTGCAAACGGGATATACGCGGTGGCCAAGCACTATATGCAAATGAGGTGGGCGGTACCGCCGCTGTTACGCAAATGAGACATACACAGCGATCTGTTTTATGCAAATGAGGTGGGCGGTGCCGTCGGGCGCTATGCAAATGAGCTCCTCGCGGTGCCCCGCCCCCTATGCAAACCAACCGGCTCCGCCGCCGCGCTCCGGGCCCCGCCCCCGGCGCGCTCTCGCGAGAGCGGGCGGGGCGGGCGGGCGGCGGTGCCGGTGCGGGGGCCGCGATGCTGCGGCTGCGCTGCAAGGCCCGCAGCGGGTCCCACGCGCTGCCCGCGCTGTCCCCGCACTCCCCGCTCCGCGACATGCAGGCCGCGCTGGCCGCGCTCACCGGCGTGCCCGCCCCCGCCCAGCGCCTGCTGCTCGGCTTCCCGCCGCGCTCCCTCGACCTCAGCGACGGCGAGCGGCGGCTCGGCGAGCTCGGCATCCACTCGGGTGAGGAAGGGGGAGGGGGGGGGGAGCGATGTAATTAATGTAATTACGTTAATTAGAGAGGCCGTGGCGCGCACGCCCGTCATCAGCCGGCGGTCGGGCCGGTTCCTGTCCCAGGGAGGTGTCAACACCCGGCTCGGGAGCGTTTCCTGCTCGGGGAGCGCCGGTGGTGCTTTGGCGGCGTCCCGGGGGTCCGGCGGCAGCGGCGCGGGGCTGGAGGGGACGGGACCGGGACACGCCAGGTGAGTCCCCCCGGGGCCGCTGTGCTGCCCCCGGCTGCTTGGATAGAGCTCTTTGCCATCAGGATGCTGTGCTGTGGCTGCCCCAGCCCTGGAAGTGTCCAAGGCCAGGTTGGACGGGGCTCGGAACCTGGGCTAGCGGAGGGTGGAACTGGGTGATCTTTAAGGTCCCTTCCAACTCAAACCATTCCACGGTTCCATGATTCTGTTCTATGACCCTCAGCAACAGCAACAACACCACCACAGCTGTGTTGTTGTGTTTTAACAGCAGCTTTAAACTCCACCTGCTTGCGTCCCTCTCACCTCTCCCATGTCTCCCCTCTGGCAGGTGACACCCTCATAGTCGAGGAGGACACGTCCAAGCCCGACCCCGACCCGCCTGTGGTGGCCAAGAGAACCATGTCCCACCCGCTCAGGGAGGCCGTGCCCGTGCTGGCCAGGAGGGTGGTCCCAGCAGACAATTCCTGCCTGTTCACCAGCGTGTCCTACGTGGTGGAGGGCGGCGTGTACGACCCCGGCTGCGCCCCGGAGATGCGGAACCTCATCGCCCAGATCGTGGCGAGCGACCCCGAGTCCTACTGCGAGGCCGTGCTGGGCAAAACCAACAGGGAGTACTGTGACTGGATCAGGAGGGAGGACACCTGGGGGGGGGCCATCGAGGTGTCCATCCTGTCCAAGTTCTACCAGTGCGAGATCTGCGTGGTGGACACGCAGACCGTGCGCATCGACCGCTTCGGGGAGGACGCCGGCTACGCCAAGCGCGTCCTGCTGATCTACGACGGGATCCACTACGACCCCCTGGAGCGCCGGATCCCCGACTCGGACATTCCCCCCCAGACCATCTTCTCCACGAGCGACGACGTGGTGCTGGCGCAGGCCCTGGAGCTGGCGGACGAGGCCAGGAGGAAGAGGCAGTTCACGGACGTGAACCGCTTCGCCCTGCGCTGCATGGTGTGCCAGAAGGGACTCACGGGGCAGCTGGAGGCCAGGGAGCACGCCAAGGAGACTGGACACACCAACTTCGGGGAGGTGTGACACGGGCAGCATGAGGATGGTTCCATCAACTACCTCACCGGTCCAGGATCAGATTCTGGATTCCCCCCAGATAAGCTGTTTTTGCAACCATGAAAAAAAAACTCCGTTCGTGACAAAAAAAAAAAAAAAAAAAAAAAGCTTGAAAAGCAAAGTAGCAAAGTTAACTTCCTGGTGGCCAGGTTTGGGAAGAGGGGATTGGAAATAGGGATCTCCTCGCGTAGCAGGTGGTGGGCAGGGGCAGCTACACCTCGATTCCTGGAATCACCTTTTGTGTGTGGTCTGAGCAGACAGACACAATCGGGCTCAACACTGGTGTAAAATCCACCTCTGAGTTGCTGAGTGAACCTCTCTACGTTTTCCAAGTGATTAATCCAAAGGTTTAGGAAACACACATAGCATTACTTACACTAAGAATTAGGCTTTGCACGTGGGAGCACTCCTCAGAGGAGAAGCTGCTCGTGTAATTGAAATAGCAAATACAACATCAAAATGCAATTTGTAGTAAAAAGAGGATCTCAGAGCTGCCCTACACCATGTCGCCATCAGGAGCAGACTGTAGTTTGTGTGAAGAGAACTTTAGGGAAAGAAGTGGCCTCTAAGCTTTAAGGTAGCCTTCTTTAAATTAATGAGTAGATGGATAAGTGTTGAATAAACCTATTAATCCTCCATAGGTAGTTTTTAGTTGCTTGAAAAAAAATAACTCAACCCCCCTGGTGTTTACACTGCATCAGAACGTAGGCATGTTTTCCTGGAATACTTGGTATTCTTCTTCTTAATAGTATTGGAAATTATGGCAAGAGGGAAATAAGTAGTTAGGGAATTGACTTAATTTGCATCTGTTAAATACATTTAAGCAGACTTTACTTGAGTAGAGCCAGTCATGGCCATAGTGTTACAAAGCTGTTCCAGGTTCCAAATACTGTATTATGAGCACTTTAAGGTTGAGTTCTCACTCTTTGCTGGTAATAAGTTTTGCCCTTTAAAGGCCAGAGTGCTGAGCCAGAAGGGAGGCTTGAAGTTTCTTCATCTGCTTTCTGCCTTAATGTGTTTGTTTTATCACTGGTGACTGTAGAGTAGCAAGACTTTTAATTCTGATAATGAAAGGTGCAGTTGAAATTTCAGAACAAAATAAGCTGTATTTGTACTGTTGAGTATCAGGGAAGATTAAATGGGTTTAATATCTTACCTCACAGTGGGGTTGTGAGGCTGAACTGCAAGTGCTTTTGAGGTCTTTTAAAAGGTGCTGTAAAGGTGCATATTACTGAAGGGGATTTTTTTTTTTCCTTTGAAATGCCTGCAACACATACTTGTTTCTTGAATTTTAAAATATTCTTTGCCTACCATTTTTCTGTTACTGTCTTGAGTGACCTTCCTTGCACTTTTAAATTGGGGAGCAAGAACGTGCATCTATCTTTGGACTGAGGCAGAAAAAACCCCCACTTTCCACGTGGAACCTAAAATCCAGTTTTAAAGGCCTCCATTCTTTAAGGCACCTGACTAAAGTGGTGCAGCAGAACCACCTTTTCTACACAAAAATCACGTTTCACTGAAGTTCTCAGCGAAAGCTCCCAGTTGGATCTTGAAACACAGGAAGGTCTTAATGAAGAAGAAACATAATTACACAAGTGCTTTTCTGAATTAAGGCATGAATAATTAAATACAAAGACTAGAATCACCAAGAGCACTATGGACCAGGTTTGGTTTTAATTCAGTATTAAAATAGCACTGTTGGAAGTTTCCTGTAGAAAACCATTTAGCTTCCAGTGTTAAACCCCGCTCTGCTTTTAGCCTGTCATTAGGAAAAGAAATAAAAAAAAAAACCCCAAAACCCAACATTAAAACCAGCCCTCTAGAAGCTGATGCTTAAAAACCTAAAGAAATACCCGCCAGTTCAAAGGAACTTGAAGATTACACTGTGTTATAACTACTTGAGCTGAAATCCTGTCCAGGAATGAGACCAAGAGACTGTCAATCCCGAGGTGTGTTCCCAGCTTTCCCATGGAAGCAGTGAGATGCCTTGGGCAAGGAGCTGATCCTCACCCTTTGCCATCTGTAAAATGGACACAAAAAACCTACCTCAGAGAGGTGCACGAGGTGTCTTTGGGTGTCTTTGAAACAGGAGTGGAAGATCCATATTTATTGTCTGCCATGTTTGCAAACGCATTGACTTCGGGGAGCAACACTTAGATTTTAGCTTCGTGTCCTTGGATGGTTTTCTCAAAGTGTGTAAAACATCTTGTTTTTGTTGTTGTTGTTTTGGTATTTCTCAGTTGCTGACAGAGAGAATCAGTTCCGTTTGAGGGAGACGTGTCACTTATCACTGCTTGGATGTTTTCTTTTGTTGCCTAGAAAATAAAATCTCTTTGCTTAAAAAAAAAAATAAATCTCAACTGAACTTCTGTAATTCATAGCTGTAAAAGTTCACACTGTTACAGGCTGACAGACTCAAAAAACCACCTATGATTTTCCTAAACTGGCCCAAATGAAAATATCTACATTATTTCAAATGTAAGGTCTGGGTAGATTTAAAGTGCAACTCCCTTTCTTTCAGGGTTTGTTTTTTTTTAGTACCTTTTAACCAGGATTTGCCTGCCCTTAATGATACCTTTAGGGAATTATCACAAAAATGACATCCTGCTATTAGTGGGATGAACTTCTGAACATCACTCCTACATTTGCACTGAACTGTGATTAAATGTACAGCAAGATGTTAATTAGGGATATTTTAGACTAGAGCTGGTGTGGGACACAGGTACAGGCAGGGAATAGTCTCACCTGGCAAGAGCAGTCTGGAAAGTCTCTATAATACTGACTTATGTCCTTACCATCATTTCTGTTCTCACACACACTTAAAAGAAGCCTTAAATTCCCAGGTTGCCCAGAGGAGCTGTGGCTGCCACATCCCTGGAAGTCTCCAAGGCCAGGTTGGAGCAACCTGGGATTGTGGAAAATGTCCCTGCCTGTGGCAGGGGGTTGGAACTAGATCATATTTAAGGTCCTTTCCAACCCAAACTGTTCTGGGATTCTAGGATAAATATCAAGAGATACCTGAGATACCAGGACTCACAGAGAATTTTACATACCTCCAGAATCTTTTATGCATTGAAATGTATAAATCATTAAATACACTTTACAAATATTTGGGCTCAGTGGTGCACAGATCTAGTCCATGGATGCCATAGACTGAAACACCAGTCTTGGGAGAAAATCAGTAATACCCTGAATTTCTCAAGGGCAAACCCAATTCCTTAGTTCTGGATGAACTCAGCTAAAAAGAGCAGCTCCCGGGGAGAGCACTGAGAAAAGGAACATCTTGTTCCATGGTACAGAAACAGCATCTTAAATCAGCACCTTTCCATGTGCAGGGGCACAGGAGGAGCCACTGGGGACAGTCTGGGGACAGTCTCCTGTTCCCATCCCACTTTCATCAGGAACTGGTGGAGAACATCACAGTGCTACAGTTGTGATCAGTCCTGAGGCAACAACCCACTGTGAAACTGCACCACAGGAACACAATGTTCATTTTTAAAGCTTTCTGACCCAAGCAAAGTTATCTATTTGCCCTTCCCCACCTTAGAGGAGCAGGAGAGGCACGAATGAGAAAAAGCGGAATTTCTCTGCCTGAAACACAGAAACCCACGTGTTGGGGCAGTTTCTGAGAAATCAGACTGACACACAACCTCTGAATCATCTGTGTTTGGCTGATTTTACTGCCCCTGCCCTGCACGAACCCACCCATGGGCCAGCCCTGCCAACCCCTCCCTGCCAGGGAAACTCTCAATAAGAGGAACACAAAAAGTTCTCAGCTTGCTACTTCGAACATTACAACCATCCTACAATTAAATGTCTGCCTGCATTTTAAGTCCAACTGCATCCAGCTGCAAAACTGCCATCAGGTTTACTCTGCTCTGGCCTGGACAGAGTAAAATTCCTTCAATTTGGGTGAAATCAATATTGTTTTTTCACCAATCTGAGCACCAGAATGGTTTCTGTAACAGAAATGCAATAGGGAGTTAACAAAATTAGGTTGGCCGAGATTGCAGTTTCCTCACCTATTATTTTTAATTAAAGCCTTGAGGAAAATGTTGGGGAACTGTATTATACCTTGAGAGCTGCCTTCTCATTTCTGGTGTTGAGTTAATGGCAGCCAAGCTATGGAAACACATCACTTCAGCTCTCTCCCTCTGTTCTGTAAAATAGAGATAATAAATAGAGTTCCTTGGCCATATTAGGGTTTAATGACTTCTGTAAACTGCTGTGGAATAGCAGGCAACAGCTACCTGGTATTTTCCATAACTGATTTGTCAGCACACGGGCTGTGCCTGCAATTTGGTTTAAGGAAAGTGTCCAACAGCCCCACAGAGTCAAATAAACGTCTTAAGTTGACAGGAATCTTATCAGTGACGCCATGTGGATGTGTTTCCTTCGGGGCCAGCCCTGAATCATTTGTGTTTATGGACAGGGTGGGGCCCAGCGGGTCTGAGAACGTGCCAAAGTCCTTTCAGGGCATTGTGAAGTTTTCCCTGCATCATTTGACTCCCTGCATGTACTTCGTGCCATATATATGAAATCAGACCTTGTTTTGGGTCAGAGCTATTTATATTCAGTGGAGGAAGAGGAGGAATGTGGAAAAAGAACAGGTTCTTCCTGGGCATCTGATTCAGAGGAGCTCAAGATTTCTCTTAATGGACCATGACACTTTCCTGACCCCCACAGGGCTCTGCAGGCAGCCAGCTCTGCCTGTTTTATTGCACACATTCGAGGCCTTGTGCTGTCAGGACACCCTCACCCTCTCCTGTTGCTCATTCACACGCTGTTTGCGGTGGAATAACAAAATAACTCCTCGTTTTGATTTGCTCCCCCTCTTAAAGCAGCCTCAGCACTGAGGCACGACTCAGCAAAAACCGGCGAGACCTTAAAACTTCAATTTAAAATTTAAAATTAATTAATCAATTGAAAAGAGTTAATTGATTTTAACGTTTAGCGTTAAAAAGACTTAATTAATTTTAACGTTCAACATCTAAACTCTCTTTAAATCGCCTCACCATCCAGCAGGACACCAGTTAACACCCCCGGAGCAGCTCCACCAGTCCTGCCCTGGCTGTCGCAACGCTCCGAAAGTGCCTCGTCCACATCCCTTCCCTGCTGCGGGCCGGCCTGGGAGAGCAGGAATGGCTGGGGCTGGCTGGGCTTGTCAGCAGCCTCTGGCTTCTTGATTTGCTCCTCGGCACACGTCCCCTTTTGTAACAGCCCCAAATCCGGGCGCTCAGCACCGCAGGTGGGAGCTTCCTGGCTCATCTGCTTTCTTTTCTCTCCGTCTTTAATTAGCTGATGTTTCCACTTCCCTGTTCTGTGCGGAGAAGGGAACATGCGTTGCAACACGGCCTTTGGCTAAAAATACAACTTTAAAAAAAAATAAATCACCGAAGCACAAAAAATGTGAATGAATCCGGTGGCTGTGCCAGTGCCGGATATTTCCTGCAGGGTTTCTGCTGGGATGTTTGTGGTTATTCAGTGAGAAGCACCTCGCAGAGCAGGTACAAGTCTGGGGGAGGAGAGGGGAGAGGGGGGAGCAACGGCCAAAGCGCTGTTTGTCAGCGAGAAAAGCTCTGATTTTAATAGTAGAGCCCAAAGTCGGGGTAAAAACAAACCACTGCCTCCTCTCAGCTGCCCCTGCAGCACCACCGGGGCAGATCGGGGGTTGGGGGTCGGTGTCACCCTGTATAAGGTCCTGCAGCTGGGACAAACTGGGCTCGTCTTTGCCTTCCCCTGGAGGGAGGTGGCAGAGGTGATACCCTCGTGCTCGGAGAAGGGGATGCTGCCGCAGGAAATGCCTCAGCAGAGTTTCTGAGAATGTATCAGCGTGAAGAGGAACGGACTTGTAGAGGGGCCCGATGTAAGGAAATATTCCAGGAGGGGCAAAGGGACCTGCAAGTCGGTGCTGGCACAACGAGCCCTGGAGAGGCACAGACCTGGGCACCCCCTCCTCTAGCACGTAAATAAAGCTCAGTGGCGAAGCTTCCCTTCCAAAACACTTTCTACCTGTCCTTACAACCTCCTGCCAGCGCACAGCAGCACGCAGCAAACTTTTGGCCTCTGGGAAGCTCTGCTGGTCTACAAGTACATACCTGTTCTAGCACAGTCTGTGTTTTTAAGAGCCGGGAGAAGGAACCGGCTCCTACCCCCCGAGCCTGCGGGACCTCCTGCACAAACCACCTGGGAGAAGAAACCTGTTGTGGGGGTGACGCGTTTCAGGGCGCAAACGCCCAGCCAGGGACGTAATTACCGTGTACAAAGGCTTTTTGGTCAGGGCAGCAGCTCGGAGTGCCCCGAGTGTCAGCGAGCAGCTATGCGGCAGAACAGGATGTCGGATTAAGGAGTCTCCGGCGAAACCCGTGCCGAGGACATCAGAGGACACCCGGCGGAGCAGGGAAGTGAGTGAGCTGGGTGGTACCAGCCCGCAGCCTCCCGGGTGCTGCCTGGGCTGGCTCGGAGAGCTCGGCACGCCACGACCCAGCGCTTTGGGGTCACAGCATGGAGGAGTTTTAGGGGCTTGCAGTGCCCTGAGCCCAGCCCGGAGCAGCAGGAAAGATGCCCTGCGTGGGGGCAAGATGAATTTCTGTCGCCCCGGTGCTCGTGGCTGCAGGTGAGGGGCCGGGGGTCGCTGTACCTGCAGAGCTCCCCGCCCGCCCAGCACCCGCGCAGCCTCATCTCCGCCGGGGAGGAGGGTTAATGTGTAACCCGGCTCTGTTTGGTTAGCCCAGAAAAGCAAAGAAGTCCTGGGATAGGCACGGCCGGGACAAGGAATTGGGCAGCACGCGACGACGGACGGCCTGGTAAAAAAAAAAAAAAAAGAAAAAAAAAAAAAGACAAAGGAAAAAAATACAGATTAATAATAATAATCTATATTCCTTCTTGTCCTTTGCTTTCTGTGCTTTTCCTGCTCGATGGGCTGCGGGTTGAGGGGCTGAGCGTCTCTGCCTGGGTGGGATGGGGGGTGCTCTGGGTGCCTGCAGGGCTTTGCTTTGGAAGGGTGAAATGTGGTGGAGGTGTCACCAGCAAAGCTGGTTTGAAGGTGGTGGTGGGAGACAAGCTGGGGAGACCCACAGCTGCTGGGGAAACTTGTGCTCAGGACAGCAAACAGCTCGGGCAGCTGCTGCATGTGCTTAATTTACTTGTTTAAATAGGAGAAACTGTAGATCTGCCACCATCCCCTTTCCCCCTGAGGTGGGATCCATCCTGCTGTGCTGCTCAGAGCAGGAGCAGCTGGGACGGTGCCTGCAAAGGGGGGGTTTTGCTTTCATTTGTGTTTCGGGCTGGCCAGGACAAAGCCAAGGCAGGAGGGGTTCGGCTGCTCTGCCTCAGATGGCAAAACCACCGAGGTCCTTTAGCGCTGCTGGAGAGCTGGGATAGGGAGCTTGGAGTGGTGCTGGCTAAAAGAAAGTAGCCTCTTCACATAAAGCAATTAGCATTAATTGCTACCCAGCACGTCTTTGATGTTTGAGGGCTCCGTGGGCTTTGCAAAGGACAGTTATGGCAGCGGCCACGGAGCCTGAGGGAAACTGGCTTTTTTGTTTTAGATAAAAAACAGCTTCTTCCAATAGAATTTTTAGTGGGGGAAGAGCTACACAGCACTGAAAAACCAGCTATAAAACAGCTTTTCAAGCACCACGTCTTTAAAACACTCGGTCGCATTTTTAGTTTGTGGCTGTTCCTCAGCGAAAAGGAGGAACTGTAAAATCCTTCTGAATCACGAAAACTGGGGGGGTTTCAACACTGATTTTTTTTTTCCCCCCTTTCCCGAGTTATGCATTGGAGCCATAATCGCATCAGAGAACTGGTGGGCAGGAAAATGAACTTCTTGTTTTGGTGCAGATCCTCTCCAGCGCCCGGCGAGCTCGGGGCTGAACTTTGCCTCCCCGTGAGCTGGGGCTCGGCGGCTGCCAAACCTCTGGCAGCTGCTTTAGGTCTCTACAAGTACTGTTTGAATGAGAGGAAATTAGTTCTTTAGTGGACTGAAGATGGTGGGCATCCTCATGGAGGTACTGGCTCCCTCCCACTCAGACACTGCTGGCCCCAGCCAGCTGCCAGCTCAAGTTAAAGCAAGACTTTCACTTCCCCAGAAGTGTTTTGCTCTTTCAGATTTGGGAGGGAGGCAGCAAGAGGCATTAAAACAATCATGGTCAAGCCTCTTGCTACTTAGAAGTAGATATAAATCTACAAATCTGTATATCTAATTGTGATATAAATCTAAATTTCACGTTGTGGGCGTTCAAGTGCACAGCAAAACTGTGCAGAAGCCTAAAGTCCCCTAAACTCAGCAGGTATCTGCTTCCTGACAGCTCAAAGCCCTGGCTATGAAGTGATCTGAATTCAAAGGATCCAGGGAATTGCTGTTTCAAAGCCACCACTTACTGCAACGTCATTTAAGCAGTAAATAATGCAAAGCCAAGACTGAAATATTAAACTCCTCCTGCATGGAAGGATTAGATCTGTCAGGGCGTGGGCGTCGAAATCTGATTTTTGTGGCGTATTCCAATTACAAAGGAATTCTTTCAGGGTCTAACGCTCCGAACAAGCAGCCATTTCTGCTCACTTATCTCTGGATCTAATTCCCTGATCCTGCTACAGGCAAAAAAAAAAAGAAAAAAAGCAGCAGCAGTTTGTTCCTGGGGCCAGGTTACAGCACAAAGAGCTCCTCTGTCTCCCGCCGAGAAAATCCTCTCGCGTGGGTCCCCGTGTGTGGCAGGGGGGGTTTGTTTTGCTGCTCCCATTCGCCCCCGCAGCCCCAGTTCCCTCCTGAAGAAGGGGGTGGTGCGTGTGAAGGAAACTAATTGGTGGTGCCAGGGAATTTTGGAAGCTTCCATGCTTTACCTCCATAAGTAATCACACCTTCCGTGGGCAGCAGAGCTCTCTGCAGGTGTAACTGTCCCCTCTGCCACCCAGGACCCTGCTCTGGGGTGGTTTCGGGGTTGGGAACCTCAGTTCAGCATGTTTTTCAGGCAGCTGCTGCCACGTTGGGGTCCCTCTGGTGTTTGGGGTCTGGGCTGCATCCAGAAGAGCATCAGGGGGGCATTGAAGTGAGCAGAGGGGACATCGGGGTGCTCTTTGCAACCCCCCTGGGGCAGCTGCATGCCCTGATCCCTGCAAGCTGTGCCAGGCATGTTCCCAAACACACCCAGGCATGCCCTGAAGGTACAGGGGCACCTCCCTGGGGGCACCTCCCTGAGGGCACCTCCCCATGGCTCCCCAAGGAAGGGTGGCAGAGGAAGCTCTTTGCCAGGAGGAAGCTCCTGACAGAGCAAGGATGTGAGTAAACAGCAGCATTTCGGGTCAGCACGTTCAGAAGTTCAAGCTGCAGGGCTGGCAGAGGGTGTGGTGGAGGGAAGAGGTCCCATGAGCCAGGGCTGGGGCAGGATCTCTGCTGCTGAGCTCTGAGGCTGAGCTGAGCTTACACAGCTTTTTCCCTTGCCTAATCCACCCCTCTGAGACCCACCAACACGAGCTGGCCGTGGACGGGCTGTTCCAGAGCTTATCCCATCTGGGGAAAACATCAGTTCGAGGATGCTTTGAAACAGCCCAGCTGTGTCTTCTCCTGGAGAGAGCAACCTAAGATGGAGCACATTTATACCCATCCAGCAGCTTCAGAGCCTCCCTCCAGCTGAGCCAGGGGGGAATCTCACAGCTTAATGCTTCTCCTTTCTCCTGCTCCAGCCGGGATACTGCCCCCGTGCCGGACGCCACGGCAGCCCAGGATATGCCCAGGAAGGAGCTGGGGATGGCTGGCTGCAACTCTGGCAGCTGTGACAGCATGGTCAGCACGGCCTCCAACCACTCACAGCGGGTAAGTCACCCTGGTGTGATCAGCTCGGGCGTGGAGGGGCTCAACGCGCCCCTCTGGGCAGCTGAGGAAGGATTTTGGTCAGATCTCTGCTCCAAACCGCTCTCCATCAGTGCTTTGGAAGCACCTGGGGGCCCTGAGACAGCACCATGCTCAGGGCAGCACAAGGACCAAATTAATCCCTGCCCCAGAGCACTCCCAGACCTCCCATCCTGCCAGGGGTGCGGCAGCACTCGGGAGCCTTCGCTCCTGAAAGGTGTCCTTTGGGACATGACCCGAGAGCCCAGTGGCTCCTGTGCTGCCCAGAGGTGCAGATGGAAGGCAGGAGGGGCCTGGCCATGCCCCATTGAGGGATTAGACCAGTTGGATCACTGGGTCAGACTGGCTCCAGCAGGGGAGACAGCGAGCTGTGCTCCTCCCAGCTGCCAAGAGATTCATTTCCCAGTTAAGGCACAGAGGAGTTTGGACCATGGGTGTAGATGTGTAATTTTTCACTATCTGTCCATTAAAGCTTGTTTGTCTCCCAAGACTGATTCCAAGATTGATGGACTAATTACATCCTGTCTGACTTGGAGCATAATTGATATGTGGAAGTGCAGCACTCAGTCCTGACAGGTTTTCCGTTTGATGTATTGCAAACCAGAACCAAACCCTCTGAATTTAATAGGGATGGAAAAACTGGTTGTGATATTGCACGGCAAAAGATTTGGATAAGTGTCTCTGCAAAACAGCTCCACCTGGGATAATTCCTCTCTGTGTTTGTTGATCTGATGCACACTCCATCCTGTCCTGCACTTCATTTTCTTTCATGATATATTGCAGGAATCCCCTTGTAACCTGGCATTTCCACAGCAATATCTGATATTACAATATCATATCTCCTGGTACTCAAAATACAACAAAAATTAAACAGGGTCTTGCTGAGGTTTGAATGGCAGAACAAGGAGAGTTCATTACCTGCACAGAAACCTTCAGTACTTAGGATTTTTCTAAGATGTCTTTACCAATAGATCACCCATGTCACCCATCTGCTCATATTTCAGAGTAAATTAAAGAACTAAAAGGTAGAGGCCAAGTTTTCAAGTTCAGAATAACCCATCTTCTGACACACAGAGTGGGGCAATATAAAAATGGCTTTAAGTATATATATATATTTCTATTTTAGAGGAAGTTGTATATATATTTTTTTTATATTTTTTTGTCTATTTTTCAGTGGTTGCAATACCAATTTTTGGAATAGCCACTGGCCCAAGTCTCCAGGAGCTGTCACAGGCTCCTCTTAACTACCAGGACATTAAACAGAAAACACCTTTTTAAACAGAAAACACCATTAAACAGAAAACACCTCTGTCTCTTACCTTTACTGCTTTATGTTCTTTTTTCCAGAGTGATAACAGCTACGACTATTTATCTGTGGAAGAGAAGGAGTGTTTGATGTTCTTAGAAGAAACCATTGGCTCACTGGATGCAGAAGCAGACAGTGGGGTCTCCACTGATGAGACTGACTATGCAGAGCCCTCCAGGCTGCCTGGGACACGGCCCAAGAAAGACCCCATGGGCCGGGGTAAGCAGGAAACCCTTCTCCAGGATTTGTGTGCAGAGGGAATGTCTCATGGGGAGCATTCCCTTGGCAGGGATGGGAGGGGCAGTGCCCCAGTTTTATGTGTGTGGTGAGGCACAGCCAGGTGATTTCCATCACTCGCTGTGGGCACAAACTGCCTTCTCCTGGTTCTCCCGGGCAGCTTTGGAGCAAGGTCAGCAGGACCACAGGGCAGAGCACCTCTGCTCATGCTCCCAGCAGGCTCACACAGATTAACCTCCTTCACCAGGTGCTTTGTCAAACCCAAAGTGTCTGTCTGACTTCCCAGGCAGTGACAGGTCAGCTGGAGTCAGGGTGAGCCCTGGGGGCAAGTCCTGAGCCGTGGCTGTGCTGGCTCAGTGGGTGTGAAGTGTGTCCTGCAGACAGGAAGGTGCCCTGAGCCCATGTGTGGGATGGTGTGTGACTTCATCTCTCTCTTTCCCCAGATTTGGGAAATGGGGCTCCCCCTCCAAGCAGAGGTCAGCGTGCAGCTGAACAGAAGAGTGGCAAGAGCATCTCTGCCTCCTCCAGCTCAGCTCCAGCAGTGGTTCCAAGCCCAGGCTATTTCAGTCTTCCAAGGAATATCCCTGCAGCAAACAGAGCTCCTGACAGCAAGGTGATTGTCCACACGGCGAAGGACCCGGTGCCAGGACAAAAACCTTCACAGGAGGACAGGCTTGACCAAGCCAACACAAGAAGCCATGTGAAGTCCATGGGATCTTTGATTATCCAACCTCAAGATCCCTTCCAGGATGACCAGGTGACCCACGAGTGGTCACGCAGCAATCGCTCAGATGCCAAGGGGGAAACGGCCAAGGAGACCAAGACTTGGACTTCATGGGGCCAGCCAGAGAAATCCACACTGGAAGAGGCCTCTCAGGACCCTGATGCCAAGAGAGGGCCTCCAACTGCCCCCAAGCCACGAAAATTGCCACCAAATATTATCCTGAAAACCAGCAAAACCAGCCCGGTGCCGCTCGCCACGGAGCACAACCAGAAGGTAAAGGCACCACCTCCACCCTCAGGTGGCTCTCAGCCCAGCTCTGCCAGTGATGCCGCTGCTGAAAAGGTGAACCCCGGGCACCTCGACCCCAAGGAGAAGGAGAAAGCCCATCGGGAGGCACTGGAGAAGCTCGGACTGTCACAGGACAGGAGGGAGCCCAGCGCCCACCTCCAACCTCCCACACACCCCCAGCCAAGGGAGGCTCCGCTCCCTGTCCCCGGGGAGCCCGAGGCAGCAGGAATCCGACAAATAGCATTCAAATCCAACACCCTGGAGCGCTCTGGAGTGGGGCTGAGCAGCTACATGGCCAGCACCAAGGAGCAGAACGCCAAGAGCAGCAGCTCCCTGGGCAAGATGTCCTTCATCGAGCGGCTCGCCCCGAGCTTCCTCAGGGGCGGCCGCCCCCGGCCCGTGTCCCTCGTGGCGGGGAAGGACTTTGCTGGCCTGAAGGAGCAGGGGCAGGTGGAGCAGGAGAAGAGCAGCAAGAGGAGATCCCACCCTCTCCCGAGCTTCCCGAGGCCCTCCCGCTCCGCCGTCAGCGTGAAGATCTCCCCGAAGGGCACGACCGAGGAGAACCGGCGCGAGGCCCTGAAGAAGCTCGGCCTGCTGAAGGAATAACTCCAGGGGCTGGGGGGAGAGGGGCTTTTCACCCCAAAATCCAGGTGCCTGCACTGCCTGTCCCCTGGCAGGTCACTCCTCTGCTGTGCTCTGCTGCTCTGGCACCTCAGGAGAGGCCCCCGGAGGTGTTTGGAGCTTCATGACCAGATAAAGTAATGCCACATGTACATAATATTTTGTACATAGCAAGTGTATATGAGCTATTTATATAAAGCATCACTCGGCATGTGGGCAGGGTGTGTTCTCCTGCAAGGTCTGAAATGCATTTGGGGATCCACTGAAACAGGGAAGCCTTAGAATTAGGGGTTTGGCTTGTTTTAAAAGGGGTTGCCTGTGGATAAAGCCTATTTGGGAAGAACTGCAGGACTCTGCTGTTCCTTCAGGACTTTTTTGGGGGTATTTTTATTACTTTTATCACAGCCTCTGAGGCCTGAGCGCTCACCTCCCACATGCAAGTGCCTCCCAAAACCACCACTGCCATGCAGAAACTCCAACAGGCACTGGAGGGGGCTCAGCAAAGCTCTCCCTCACACGGTGTCTGCTGGAGGGGCTGGAGGGCTGCCCACACATCCCACTGCCTCCTCTGCCACCCTGCTCTCCCACCCAGCCCCAACCTCCTGGATCTGGCACTTGGCAGACGTATGAAAGTCATGAAGTGACTGTTAAGAAGCAACAGGCTGTGTTGGTGTCAGATCCAGAAGTGCTGCCCAAAAATGAGAGAGAGAGATGCAAGCCTGAAACAACACCAACTCATTCCCTTTCAAACTCTCCTGGCATCTCTCAGCCCCAGCTGATGCTGCCAACATCTGTGCTGCTCACCTTTTATAACAGAGGTGGTTTATTTCTCTAATAAACTTGTATATGATCAGAAAATGACTGTGTAGTACAGATTTATGTTGCAATCAAAACTCTGGGAAAGCTAAATCCTGCTTTTTAACCTTCAATATATCTTGATTTAAGGAGTGTGAGTCACCCAGGCAGCAGCTGGGCATTACAACTGATGGGTCTGAACCAGAGGCAGGGGATCCTGCACCCCAGGAGCCACAGAGATGGGATTTTGTGTAAGTGCACAACCAGCAGATGCAAAGTCTCCCATGGCAATCCCATGGAACAGCCTGGTCTGGTGGAAGGTGTCCCTGTCTAGATCAGGGGGGTGGAACAAGGTGAGCTTTAAGGTCCCTTTCAACCCAAACTGTTCTGTGATTCTCTGACTCCCGGCTCTCCCTGGGAGCACAAGGGGGGAATGTGGAATACCTGGTGCTCCTGTGTTTACTGGCAGGCTTGAACCAGCCTGATGTGCAGCCAGGCAGCAGGAGAGGTTCCACCCAGCCCTGAACTCCTCGGGCTGGAGACTTTCAAGTGCAAATGATTGACTTTAAAGGCAGCAAGAGCACTGTCTAAAGAGGAGAGGAAGATGCAAGGTTAAGCCCCAAATAAAGGGGTCAGCCAAGCTCTTGCGTGGTTTAATGGTACATTTGCATCCATGTGCTCCTCTCCTCTGACCATTCCATCTTACCCACAGCAGATTCCAGCTACTTAATGCTCTGTCTCACTGCTCATCACTTGCATAATGCAGATACATGACTGCTGCAGACTCAAAGGTAATCTCACCTCGAATATCTAATGAGAAAGGAGGAGAGCATTAAGGTCTCCCTCAAAGCATTTTTGGCCTGAAACAGAACCTAAACTTTTCTTAAAACCAGATTGTTTTGGAAACAAAAGGATTCTCTTCCAATCCTTGGTTTTAGTCAAAACCAGAATGTACTAGAGCCGTGAAAGCTGAGTTTTGATCAGATTTCCAGGCAGAAATCTCACTTCCACAGATTGCTTATTAACCTGTGATGGGGCGGAGTGACGTTCCTCAACAGGGGCTGTGCACATTGGAATGAAATGCAAACAAAAGAGGCTAAATGAAAACAACCTTTAGCCACCAGGAGATCAGGGTCATTCCTCTGGGAATGAACTCCAAATCTGTGCCTTTGCACAGGGTGAAGTGCTCCTGCTGCTGCCAGACCCTCTGGGTTGGATCACTCACCATGGGCAAGCCCTCTTCCAAGACTCTAAAGAGCTGACAAGTGTACCCTCAATGCCTTAATGCAGGTTATACAGACTGTGTTTATGTGCCACAACGATGTTAAAAAAGACCTAAAGAAAACACTCAGCTTTGCATTTTGCACAGAATATTCATCTGCTTCTTAACTATCAGTCCCACACTGGCTCAGACATATCATTTCCATGTCTACATGAGCCTGTCAAGACCTACTATCCCAATTAAAAGCATCCTGGTGCTCATCTTTCATTACAAAGATAAAATTCAGGAGAAGTGGTTTGTTAAATTCTGGCAGTCTCAAAGAAGAACATCATCTGTGCTGGGCCACAGTCTCCAGGAGAAATCATTCCTTAGCCCAGCTCATCAGCCCCGAGCATCACCAGGGCCTCTCTCATCTTACAACAACCAACCAAGGTAAATCACAGTCCTTTGAAATGAAAAAAAAATTAAAAACTCAGATTTAGGAACAACATTCCATGGAAATTGGTGCCCTTCCCTCAGCCAAGGGTTTGCTGACGTGCAGAGCTGCCTCATCACATTAAGATGTGCCTGTGCAGGAGGTGACTCCGAGCTCTGCTCCCATCAGGGGGACACCTGTCCTTTCCCAGGACAGCCTAGTGCAGGATTGACACAATATACTCTCTGTTTCTCTCCATTACCTTCTTTAAAAGAAAAAAGGCAGCTGTACCCCCAAACCTCATCACTGCTGCTCCCACCTCTGCCACCCTTGGCACTGGAGAACCAAGAACCTGCAGGTACAGAAACCCAGACAGCAAAGACAAGCCCCACCAGAGGCATTCCAGCCTTTTCCTGCCAGCTCCTGCTGCATTAAAACAACCAGGGTTTCTCACCTTGGGTTTGTTTTGCTTTATTTGCCAACGATGCAAATTTACACTGATAACATCTTAAAAACAAAACTAGATCCAACATTCCTCATTCCTGCTCTTAAAACCCGTGGGTTCAGGCTCAGGTTGGCAGGGCAGGGGGGTGAGGACACTGTGCTTCCCCAAGATCTCTTTGTTACCAAACACCCTTTAACTTTGAAGTCCAGGCAGTGACAGAAAGGGGCACTGTTGTTCTTTGCACAGGGATTTAAGTGCAGCAGGGACAGATTTGGCTCATTTCTCATTTCTCTCCCTCGCTGGAGTTTAATCATTAACTCCTGCGGGCACCCTGGAGCAGGCAGGGGTTGTTCCCATTTATTAATTACACCTCTGGCTGCAGAGAGGTTGTGCTCAGGTGCTGACAGCAACCTCCACAACTGCTCAGTGGACACACACGTGGGCCTGGAGCTCTGGTGTGATCCCTGGTGCTGCCACGCTGCTCACACGGAAAATATTCACCCGCCAGCACGTGGCTGTTATAGGAAGGAAATTCCCTTAACAAGCAGAGCCCAGAAGAATAAATTCTGTAAAAGTTAACTCTCCTTTAGCAGAAGAAGGTGCAAGGCAGTGGTACTCCCTCAGGAGGGTCCTTTCCATGTGCTGCCATCCCTGCTCCCAGCTGCCTTGGAAACGATGCTGAGAGATCCCCTTGTTGCTTCCAGTGTTGCTGCCCCTGCTGGATTTATTTTCTTTTTTGGTTTGAAGGAGGGGGGGTCCTCAGATGTCCCTGCTCCAAAAGCTGGGGGCACCTTGGGGACCTTGTGCAGAGCAAGGTGAGTGTTCCCACCCTGGACAGGTGAGGAAGCAGCACATGGTGTCACAGGTCAAGCTGCCTGTTACTACCCCTGAAAATCACCTCTGTCAGAGCCAATCTGCCTCCACCCAAAATAAATCTTCAGAGCAACCCAGGGTGTGCCCAAGGCCAGGCTGGACAGGGCTTAAAACAACCTGGTCTAGTGGGAGGTGTCCCTGCCCATGGCAGGGGGTTGGAATGACATGAGCTTTAAGGTCCCTTCCAACCCAAACCATTTCCATATATGATTCTATGATCCTATAAAATAGCACTGAGTAGTCTTAGGAGGTTCCCTAAGACTATTTATTATATTCCATTTTATTACTAATACAAGGACAATTCTATGGTTTTGCTTCTGGTGTGGTAATAAATGTCCTCAGATAGATTAATTGGGCTGAAGCCCAGCCAATATTGGGGAGTTTATTGCACAGGTTTGGTACAAAACACAATTGCTGCAATATAAGTAATCATATCACGATAAAGAAGGCAAAACCATTCAACAGAGATTTATCTTCAGGCAGGGACATTCCAAAGGGCTTCAATGATTGTTTTACACAGAAAACAGTCTGGCCTTCAAAGCCTGTCTGCACCCAAGAGGGGAAGAGCAGAACTTTGTACCCTTCAGCAGAACTAGGGCAGAACAAAGTGGTTTCCACCAATCTCCCTCTGAACCCCACACACTCCTCACACACTGAAAATCCTGGAGACACACAGGGTGCTGGAACCAGCCCAGGGCCTTCTCGGAAGTGCCACAGGTAGATTTTTGTTTGCAATAAAACATTTTTATCTGAAGGAAAAGCAGAGCAAAGTCCCTCTCAATAACACAACCGTGAAATGCCTCCATAGCTTTGAGGATATCAGCAGGTCTGCACCTCTCTCAATTAAGATTATTTGCTCAGTGCAAAAGAGGAACTGTGTGTGTGCAAGAACAAATCTCCTTTAGATCCATCCCCTGTGAGGCCACAGGTGTGGCCATTACCCCAAAATAAACTGTAATTGTCACAAACATACCTGGGTTTTGGTGGTACCTCTGCAGAGCTCTGGGTTTGGTGCTGGATGATGGTGCCTTTCCTGTGGCAGATTTTAAGTGTACAATGGTTAGAATGCAGCAAGATTAAATTCAGAGAGAAATCAGGCAGGGACTGGCAAGGCAAAAAACCAGAGAGACAAACAACCCAACTCTAAAGCAGGAGCTTAAAAGTTAATTTTACACACCTGCAAATGGTTCCCAGAGCTTGGCTGGTGCTGGTGATGATGTCCTTGTGGGAGAAGCATCTGGACATGCTCTGTGATGAACAACAGGGAAGAGAAAATCCAGACTTGAAATGTTGGTTAAGCAGCACTTGTAGCAGCACAGCTTCACCACCCACTTCATTCTTGTTGCAGGGACTGTTTTATAACAGGGGTTGAAGCAGAAACAACCTTTTTGTCCTGGATTCATAAAAAGCACAGGATCAAAAGACAGGCAGGAGCTACATGAAACACTTGGGTCCATTCAAACCACAGCAGTCTGAGGAAACACAAGCAGAGTTCTTCCTTGATGTGAAGTTCTGCCTGGAAGTGGCTCAAAAAATACAACATTTTACTATAAATATTTAGAGACAGGTGTTTCATGTTGAAGTATTTTGTCTGTAGAGCAGGGGAACTCCTCTCAGACTCTGGCACTTTCTGCTCCTGACCTCTTCATCTTTTCTTTTTCCCCCTTCCATGATGTCACCCATGTCATTATGGCTAAAAATGACCATTTTTGGGTTCCATCCTCAGTATATTGGTGGCCTCTCTGCTATCCCTCCAAGCATTTTGACCATCCCCAGTTTGCTCAGCAATGCACATCTAGGTTTGAAAAAATTTTTGGTGCACCCATTTTAAACTCTGGACATCAATATATCAAAAAAAGAATTTAACATCAAGAGGTGAGCAAAGACTAACTGAGCTGCAAGCTGCAAAAAACACTTTATTAAACTAAATTCAAGTTGGAAGCAGAGCAGGAGAGAAGATTTCCAGCACCAGAAGCACCACAATCTAAGGTAGGTGAGCCTCAATTTGCCCTTAAAATACTGTTGTTTAAAGAACAATGTACAGTGATTATATGGGACACTTTGAGGGATTTCACCTGTGGTGTGTAACAGATCTGAAATTTAAAGTAATTATTTCCATAGCAATAAAGGTAGTAGAGTTTTATAGAGATTTTTCTTCTTTTAAGGTAGTTTGCCTTCATTTCTTTTTTTCTTTTTAAAGCTATAAATTAAATTACTGTCTCTTTTTGGCCATGAAAAAGTATCTGGACAAGGTAAATACTTATGCAAGTCCAGACACAGAGACACTCTGCCTAGTTATGCAGCCCAGTTATGGATAGGGGCAGGATAATGGTTTAATCAGACAGGTGCAGAAAATTGATCATATAAATATTTTCACAACATGAAACTGAAATGAGGACAGGAGAAAAAAACACAATCATATACAGTTTGCTTCTGGGATTTATATTGCTCTTTTTTTTTTCACTTTCTGCTTTATATTTAATGCCTATTTGCTGGAACACCTCCTTGCCTAAAGCCTAAGATTAAATGAAATTAAAATGTAGCTGACAGCTCTGTCCTGCTGATACTAATCCCAAAAATGAGGAAAAGAGGGAGTGCACTGGCTCAGCTGCAGTGCTGTACATCAGAAAAGATTAAACAAACATGGGGATAATATTTTCCTTGATGTAAACAAGGACGTTCAGCTCATTCTTTTCATCTCCTTATTGCTCTAAGCCCTCCAGATCGGTGGGAATTATGGCACTGAGTGAAAATCCCCATTTTTCAAGTCACGCATCCAGTGGCTGCGAGGAGGGAACTCCTGAGGCTCTGCTGAACCCACTGCCCAGGGCTGGGGGGGCTGGAACGTCCTCCTGGCTCTTTGCTGGGCACAGGAGGCTGGGCTGGGCAGGCAGATGTGGTTGCACGGACACAAACACCCCTCTCCCCTGCAGAGCTGCCTCAGAAATGGGGAAAACCCAGAGGGGAAACTGCCCAAAGGGGATCCTGGGCCAGCTGGACCCCCCCCAACCTGTGCTGAAAGGGGAAGAAAACATTTCTCCAGCCCTGTCCCGCACTTCCCACCAGCCAAGGGGAGGCAGAGGTGGATGGTTGCAAGCATAATGTCCCCAGCACAGGGTGTTCAAGGCACAGCACCTGACTGGTTGTGCTGATTTGAGCTAAACCACGACCCTGGTGCAAAGCTGAGCCCACCTCCTGCTCCTCTGCAGCGCAGGGGGTGGAGGGGACAAGCACTGGGCTCCTGTGGGTGTCCAGCCCAGGACCCAGCTCAGCACCATGGTGAGCAGGAATAAAGCTCATTGTGGCTCTGAATTTCCTCTTTCATTTTTTCCTGAATGCTCTGAAGAGATTCCAATGCCTGAACAAGGATGATTTGCACTTACCCGAGGCTCCAACTGCGCTGGAGATGAGGCAAATCCTAAACAAAGAATCTTAGGTAAAACGTTGCAGTCACCAAAAGTTTTTAACTCAAACAAGGAAGTAATCCCTGCCCTTAACAGAGACACCCAAACACTGCCCGTGTTCAGATCTGGAAATGGGTAGCAACAATCTGTACAAACTGCAGGGAATAAGAATAAAAAAAGGAAGATAACTGGGGGGTGATAGGAGACATTTGAGGATGTTGGCATTGCTGAGATCTGCAGCTTTTCCAGTTGATTCTTGAGCTGAAAAAAAAAAAAAAGAGAAAGGGAGAAGGTCAGCTGCCACTGTCCCCTCATTGCCAGCAATTCCTTTAGTAACCATCCTGCCACCCAGCAGAGGATTTAATGCAGGAGTGTGAGATCTGCAGAGCACTATTACTGCTGCTTTTTCCTTTTGAAATTCCCTTATTTTGGAGAATAAATAAATAAATAAAGCTGGGAGCCTGCTCTGCCTCGAGTGCCTGTCAGAGCAATCCAGTGGTTTCCCTCGACAGATCCCAGCCACAGTCTCTCTCTTCTGTTTGATAACACAGAAATCAGCAAAATCCCATCCCCAGTGTGAGATTGTTGGAGTTTGCTGAGTGGACACTCGGGAAGGCTGGACATGGTGGTTCTCTTTGTCTTAGCAGCTTTGCTGCAAGGTGAGTCACCAAGAAACCAGGTCTCCAGCCAGCTATGCTGATAAGAACAGGTAAAGCTGGAACTGGGGACACAGGCTGTGTTCTTCTGGCTAAATCCTCACTTGGACACTAGACACCTCCACCTGCAATATGGAAACCAGTCAAACCACCCTCCCTGCCCACTAGAAATCTGCAGAGAGTCAGCAAAGCGTGGCCAGAGCTGGGAGGAGAATCCCAGCTCTCCTTTGCTCTCGCTGCAGCATCCATGAGGAGAAGGAAGTTGCCAGATCAGGCAGAGTTTGCAAATGCCAAGGGTTATTCTTGGGTGTTTGCCATTAACTGCTGCCCTTGACCTTTAACTCCAGGGCTGGTGGGGGTCTGGAGCACCCTGTAAGGGGCATGAAAGGGTCTCTCCATGTGTGCCATGGCATAGATGGGTAATGTAGCCCCGAGGGAAGGTAACACATCCCATCCAAAATAAACTGTGGACTCTCTGAGCCGGGTGTCCCACTGGGGGCACTCAGAGTCACACCCCTGAGTCCAAGGAACTTGGTTTTCCACGTGGAATCGGGTTGTCTCTGAGTAACCAACAGTTTCTTTTTCTTTCTCCTCAAAAGAGCCGGTTTGGGGCAGTCTGTACGGAGCCAGGGTTTTGACAGGTGAGGTCGGGGGGTCCGTCACCCACCAGTGCTTCTACTCCATCACACCCACCAACAAACACGACCGGAAATTTTGGTGCAAAATAGCAGAGAACGGAGTTTGCTACACCATCGTCTCCTCGACCGACCCCCCCTCCCCGGAGTACGAGGGGCGGCTGTTCCTGCGGGACATCCCCCAGAACGGCACCTTCGCGGTGACAATGACAGGGCTGAAGGGCAGCGACTCGGGGAGGTACCGATGTGGCATCGGCCCCACCAGGGGGGGCCTCTACGTCAGCCTGAACCTGACGGTTTCGGCAGGTAGGTTTTGGCAGGTGGGTGGGGAGAGGGGAGGTTCTGTTCCACCACCGGCTCAGCATCCCAGGATCGGATGCAGGAGCATCCACGCGCAGCAGGTGTATCAGCTTTTTATACCCCGCGCTGTTAATCACATATTTACGGTAATGGGGTGTAAAAGCACAGAGATTTGGACAAATCAGCTGTTCATAAATGCAAAAGGAAATTCTCCCCTACCTGGCTGCGTGCTGGACAGTCCCTGTCCTGCTCTCTCCCTGCAGATGCCGGCGTGTCGAGGCAGATCCAGGTCGTCCAAGGGAAGCTCCACGGCTCTGTCACAGTCCTGTGCCCCTCTGGGGACACCCAAAGTGATGGGAGGAGGTTCTGGTGCAAAGTGGGAAGAACCAGCTGCACTCTCCTAGCCGACTCTGATGGCTACGTGGGAAGGAGATACCACGGGCGCATCTTCATCACCCCCCGGGAGAGCTCTGGAGCTTTCAAAGTCTTGATAAATGACTTAGTAAAGGAAGACTCGGGGCTGTACAGGTGTGGGGTGGAAGGGCTGAATGGTTTGGACAGCCCACAGGAGGTGGCTCTGCAGGTGACCACAGGTAGGACAGGGTACAGGGGGCTGCACAGGTTCCTCACAGTGGCAGGTGAGGAGCATTAAACACTAATTCTGTCCCCTCCAACCTGCAGCCTCCGCTCTTCCCAGGAGACCCAAATTCCTCAGCGGCACAGTCGGAGGCTCCCTGTCCTTCCAGTGCCACTATGACCCCAAGGGGGGCTACAAGAAGAAGTATTTGTGCAGGTGGGAGGAAGGGAGCTGCTCTCTGCTCCTGGACACCGACGGGTTTGTGCACGAGTCCTACAGAGGGAGAGTACAAACAACCAGCAGCGACCCCGAGCACGGGACATTCACGGTGGTGATGAGCCAGCTGAGAGAGGAGGACTCAGGATGGTACTGGTGCAGGGCTGCCAGTGGGCACACGGAGCACACGTCCTCTGTGAAGCTGCACATCCACCAGGGTAGGTGGTGGGATGGCCTGGAACACAACAGGATGATCTTTACCTCCCAACCCCAAACCATTCTGTGATAAACAACACTGTGAGAAACATCAGCTCTGCATTTTGCCTTAGTTATCAGCAAGCAACTGAGGCGATGGTAAAGGGTTTGAGGGACGTGAGCTGAGCTTTCAGAAGGGATTTAATTGGTTTGAATTATATTATTGATTCTTTATGATGCATATGACATCCTGACCCAGGCAGGTGCAGCGCAGAGACACGTGCCTGGCTCTGAAGATAAGCTGAAGTTTGCAGTTTGAGAAACTGCAGCATGTAAATACACAGATCCATGGAACTGCTCCTCTGGCAGAGGCAGAAATAATGGGGTTAAGGTGGGGATGTTTGCCAAGTGTTAAGGTTTAAGTGGTCCCAAGCTGCTTTCTTTAAGAGTCAAAGGAAAACAAAAAATGCTTGGGTCTGGTAGTTTTTTTCATGCAAGGTGAAATGCATAAATCTTTGGCAACTCTAACACGTTGCCTCTGCAAGAAGACAGATATTAAAGCCTAAAAATAATGTTTTCTGCAGAACTCTGCTCTTCACAAGACCCAGAAACAACCACTCCTGTCAAGTCCACTTCATCAAGCCTGGCTGCCTCCAGAACACCCACACAGAGGAGCATCAGGGGCCGGGTGTACACGGTGGGCACTGTCACCAAGAGCACCAGGATGGGCACTGTCACCAAGAGCACCACGGTGGGCTCTGTCACCAAGAGCACCACAGTGGGCACTGTCACCAAGAGCACCACGATGGGCTCTGTCACCAAGAGCACCATGGTGGGCACTGTCACCAGGACAACCAGGACCCTGCTGCCCACTGCCACCCCTGGCACCTCTGGCACCTCCCCAGGTGAAAGCTATCACGAGAGGTAATTCCACAGCCACGTATCTCGTTGGCACAGACTTGGTGGTTTACAACCTCCCTGCCCCAATTCCCAGGGCCCTGCACGGAGGTTGTGCACAGGTTGCAAGTTGAAAACACCTGCAGGAGAGGTTAGGAGTCAGAGAAGCAGAAGGCAAGGTTACCTCACGTCCATGCACACATCTCTTTGAACTTGTCTCCAAACCTTCTGGTGCTGCCCACTCCTGGGGACCAGATGCCAGAGTCAACAGATGTGCTCCTGCCTGTTTTGCTTTGCTCAGTACAGAGACAGGACCTTGGGAAACATCAGGCTTGAGCAATAACCTGGTGAATCTGTGCCTGCTGCACACTTGACTGCACACCTTATCCAAGCCCCTGCAGCAGCCAGTAACCCGGGCAGTGTTGGGTGCTCGGGGTTGCATCAGGAGTTATCTTTGGACAAGGTTAATCAGAAGGCTGTGGGTATTTTGGCCAGTAGTTATTCCATGGTAGTTCTCCACACCAAGCCCTGTGGCTCAAGTGGTTTCCCAGTGGATTTACCTCCTGTGCTTCCTGTTAGGTAGGATGGCTGTGAGCAGCTCCAACACTTCTCTCTCCAGCCCTGTCCACCATTCAGCACTTGGGGTAAAGGATCTGTGTGGCTGGTGCAGATGCACCAGATATTCCAGGATCAGCCATAACTGAACTGGACAAACCCACAAATCCAGTCCAATACTGAGATGTGCACCCTGGATTCACATCTGCCCCACTGACCCCCAGCATGAGAAACACCATCCCCTCCCTCCTCCAAGCCATATCTCCCACCCATCCAGCCAGAAAGAGGAGGGGAGAGGATGTTACTAATCACAAATCATGCAAATCTCATATAAAGGCTCAGATTTTCCACCATTCCTGGCAAAGCCTGGGGAGCTCTGATAGCACATATATCATTTTTGCAAGGAGATGGTTTGTAAACACCTTCCAACAACATCAGGGTCTGTAACAACTCACAAAAAGGATGTACAGACCTTACTTGTGAATCCGTATCATGAAAACAGCTTGTTTTCCTTTTGGAGGGGCTAATTCAGCACAAACCCCACGCAGCAGAGCACAGGCAGATGTAGAAATTACTTCCTCCTAAGACAAACTCCAGAGCAAATGATTTCACCTCGACTTTGCTGACTGTTCTTTGATTCAGTCAGTTTATAGCTCCTTTATACTCTCTGGGGTAAAAACAACAGCCTACATAGGAGAACCAAAATTCTGTTTAATTCTGGTGATTCATCTTTCCAGCTCATCAGGTGAATCCCATCTGCTCCCAGCTGTGCTCCCAGCCCTTGCTTTGCTGATTTGCATCACTGTCACTGTTCTCGCCCTGGTCAAAATAAAACTTCAAAAGAAGACAGGTAAGTTGGCCAAGCAACACCTTTTGGGCTTGCAGGGGTTGTTTTGCAAGGCCTTTGGCTTGTGATTTCCCAGAATTGGAGTCTGACCCATGGAATGTTTCCACCTCTGGGCACACGTGGCCGTTCTGTGGCCGGTGCAGCCTGAAAGCTCAGCTGGAACTGAAAGCAAGCAAAGTCCTCCAGAAGTTGTTTGGCTTTTTTTTTTTTTTTTCTTTTTAAACATGTTTAACCAAAAAGCAAATGAAGGAAATGGAAATGCTGAAGCCCTGCTGAAAGCAAGGTCGGGTTTTTGTGTGTAGAAGATTTATGGCACCTCGAGTGCTCGGAAATCCTGAGGTATAAAGAGCAGAGATAAAGACCTGTGTGGCCTGAGCAGGTCCTGGGGCCAAATCCAGCTCATTCAGTGCAAAACTGACAGAGACAGGCCAAAAAATCCCTTCTAATGACTTATTTTTTAAAAAAATACATGCATATATCTTATTCTAGAACATATTATGTCTGTAGCGATAAATTTAGGGGCGGAAAACCTTCAGTGATGACAGGAGTGAGAGGAAATAGATTTTTCACAAGAATGAAACTGGGAAATAATGGCCCTAATCTGGTGTCTGGCATGCTGGACATGTTCCCTCCAGTGTTCCCTCCAGTGCATCCACATGTTTTTGTTTTAAAGGAGGAGAAAGAAGCACCACTGGAATCCTGGAGGCAGTGACGGCTCAGGCTGGTCCGAGTCCTGCAAAAGAGCAAACAGTGGAGGAAACCTCAGGTCCAGGAAAAGTTCAGGAATGCAAGATGGACTCTGGCAAATGTAGGTGGGTGTTTTCTGGAGCTGGCACTGTGTCTTCTCTCTGGTTAGAAGAGAAAAAACCCAAATTTTAAGCAAAGAACTCGTGGCTTAGCAAGTAAAACACCTCCACGGGAGAGGTTTGCAGTCCAGGAATTACAATCCACAGTCCAGGACTTGTGTTCTGCTGCCAAACTACTGCCTTTGCTCCTCACCAAGAAATTTTAAGCCATAGATTTCAAAAGAGTCAGATCAAACCCTATATAAAGTTCATAAATTTATTATAGGGGTTGATTATGATTTTTGCTTACATGTAGTAAACCTGTTATCGCTCTTCCTGCTTGTTTCAGTGAAATCTGATTGCTTATCACCTTTTCCAGTATTCCACAGGAGTGATTATTGTTCACTGTGTTGGAACAATATCATTCTTTTCTGTCTTACTGTGCAGGAAAATCTATGCTATCCTTGGAAGATTCAGGATCACCAACTTATATGTAAGAGTCTCTGTCTTCTGGTAAAATATAAGTACAGTGGGTCTGTCTCAGAATGTTAATACTCTTTAGAGAGGAGCTCATGTAGAAAACACCTGAGAAAGTCTTTTAGAAACCTCTTCTTTGGAAATTTGTATCAGTGAAAAGTTCTCCATTAAAAGAAAATATTGAAATAATGGTTCAAAAATTTGTTGGTGGGATTTCACATCCTCATTTCATATTCTCATTCATATTCTCATGCACTGAGAGCCAAAAGGGGTCCTAAGTATAAATAATGGGAAGAAAATAGTACATCTCCCCTAAACCCTTGAAAATAAACAATCAACCTTCTGTGAAAAACCTCCAAAAGTGAGAACAAAAACCAATATTTGTTAATTGTGCCTTCTGTTCTCAGATATCTGATTTGAGGTAAAGCTTGGGATAATTCTCCTCTTAATCTCAGCACGGGGTTGACTCCAGAAGTTCCCCCCTGAGCCAGGTTTTTTCCACCTTTCTATTCTCAGGACTCCCTAAAATAACAGACCCATTTAAAATACCAAGTTTGGCATAAAAACAGAAACACCCGTGAAATCACCTGCAAAAATATTGCACAGAGAGGCAACAGCAGATCACAGCTTTTCTTGTGTTTTGTTGTTTTACAGCTACCTTATGGGGAAAAAATGCTTTTCAAGGTGACTGATGAAGAATTGAGCCAGAACCTTCTGTGAAAGCCCCCGTGCACAGGAGCTGGGAATTTTCCCTATGGAAAACCAAGGCTCTGAACTGCCAGGCACCCAGAACC